>NC_138507.1:84107268-85480485 GCF_964252035.2 Podarcis erhardii | reverse complement strand
GAAACTAGGGACATTTGGAGGGTCTGCTGTGCTGCTGCATTCTGCACTAACTGCAGCTGCCAGATCAGGTTAGGAGATGCCCTACAGAGAGAGTATTGCAGAATTCAACATTTACCGGTAAGTCTCCAGTGCCTGAACTACTGTGGCCAAGCAAGCTCTCCAGGAACAGCCACAGTTGTCATACCAGTCGCAGCTGCCAAAATACATTTCTAGCCACTGAAGCTACCTAATCCTCTCCATCCACATAGGTTTGTATTTGCTCACAACGTCAAAATTATAGCACCTCTCAAGCAGAAAGGTAGACTAATCAAGATATCATTTGCTATCCAGATCATGCAAATAAATGGCATTGAAACTGCATAGTTTAAGCACACTCTCTTTTGGAGATGAGATTCTGCAGTTCAGGCTCAGCTTATCATGACTGAAGTTCCCTAATTGTTTACAGACTGATTGACCTCTAAGGGCTTGTTCACATGAAAACAGCCACTCGCCTCCCTATTCTGCCCTGGTTAATTGACTGAAATGTCTGGGTGATTCTGTGGGACAGGATATATCACATAAAGTCTTACCACAAGCCCAGGAACTGTTTTCCACAGATAGGAAGAGTTGTCCTTTTTGGTTTGCAATGGTATGAAAGCTAGGAAAGCAAGAAAAAGGTTCTCATAAAACATCTGCCAAAACAGATTGTAGGGAATAAATTGGCATTCCTATCATCTGGAAATATGGGCCTGATTTATTATCACCAGTGGGCCTCATAACAATTACAAATGTAAGGTCAAATCTAAAGTTTAGCTACCCTGCCAAGATTGCCATCAGAGGTTCTGAAATGTTTTGAATAAACTTTTTAATTTATCACCAAACAGCAACATGGAAAGCCATTTTAGGATTCAGCTATACAGCTGCAAATAAAACGTTTTAAATGTGTTGTAAAGAGCCATATACAAATGTGGCACTAAATGGCTACAGTGAGCGATGCCAAATTTAATGTATTTTTCAAAATGTTTTTTTTTAAAAAAGCATTTTCACAGCTTTTTTTTATATGTGTGCAGATTCCAACTTAGCCAAGGGACACTGGTGTTTTAAATGTTATGTGTAAAGACAAACTTGTGGATTGTCTTTGAACTGTTAATAAATTAATCAACCTATTAAATAATTACATTATCTTCATGCAGATAGCTTGTGAATGTTTGATAATATTTCTGTATTAGATTGATATTTTGTAAGTGGCCCAGGAACTGTTACTGATGGACAGCCACAAAAATGTAATAAACAATTATAATGGTTTTCTCAGTTAATACATCTTAAAGGCATGTCTAATTCAAAAGCTGTTCAAAGTTTACTGCACCAGTTACCCTATTTGTAAAGCACAGCTTGAAATCATGTGATGAAAAACTACACTTTGAATACAATATATCAGGACATCAATCGGACTGTTTATGATTCCTTTAATCCCTACATTTCCCCCAACAATATCCCTTTAAGCTTCCACTTTAGCAGTTTTCCTATCCTACCCCCTTTCCACACTACCCTATAATTTTCACCTGCTGTTTCCCTTATTCTTTATCAAATTTTTTGCAAGAGCAGAGGCAAAACACTCAGTTTCAGTCTGCACTTTCCTTTCTTTAGGTTAAGAGAAAGCTAGAGTTGAGAGAAAGAAGAAGAAATTGTACATCTTCACATATTCTCCTCTCTCCACCAATTTTTTTTTAAAATCCTCCCCAAACTATAATATTTTTGTGCAATCCTCCATCATAGAAATAGAAAACCAGTTCAGTTTTAGGCTGGAATGGCCAGCAGCAAGTAAGGACTATGGTAGTCCATGACTAGCTTTCCCCCTTGTTCTTACATTTTCCATAAGAACATGGAACAGGAAGCTTGGATGCTCCTGTTGACCTCCAGAGGTCATCTCTGCCATGGGATGGGAACACATCCCTGATTAGTAGAGTTCCCAGAGGACAGCTCTACAAATGCGTAACCACAGAAGCTCTTACTGTCTCCTTCCTCGGTCTCCTCTTCCAGAATAGCAGAGCGGTCCTGTGTCAAGGCCAGCCTTCAGGTTTCTGCACTACCTCTGGCAAAACGACTCGCCTTCAGCAGCACCACGATTATGCCCAGACAATGAGGGACACATTTCTTTCTTTTTTAAAAAAGACTCCTCCTTGTCAGCTGTCCTTTAAACTCTATACCCATACCCAGTTCTGTCTCTCCCAACAAACAAGGGAGAGGAGGAGGGGAGAAGGACACATGGTCATTGTAAGGGATCTCTGCCAACCCTGTGACCCCCCCCCCATCTGTTAGGGTGGCAATGTTGGTGCTTGCAACATGCAGACGGGGCTAACTGGGGGAAAGGGATGGGGCTAAGGGAAAGGATCACAGCATCTGTGCTGCACAATCATAAGATCTGGCACAAGTAGCATCTGTTGAAAAGCCCGATTCAAACTCTGAGCAGGCAACTAGCTTAAACACACAGCTCCACGACGGTTTGCCTGGATTGCTAATGAGCGTCACTTCATTTCCTCAAGGAACCAAAGAATGTAGACACATGTTATTGTATAGCAGGGGGAAAGAGAAGATGGCCTTAATAATAATAATAATAATAATAATAATAATAATAATAATAATAATTTATTTATACCCCGCCCATCTGGCTGGGCCTCCCCAGCCACTCTGGGTGGCTTCCAAAAAAATATTAAAATACTGTAATACATCAAACATTAAAAGCTTCCCTAAACAGGGCTGCCTTCAGATGTCTTCTAAAAGTCTGGTAGTTGTTTTTCGCTTTGACATCTGTTGGGAGGGCATTCTACAGGGAGGGCGCCACTACCGAGAAGGCCCTCTGCCTGGTTCCCTGTAACTTGGCTTCTCGCAGTGAGGGAACCGCCAGAAGGCCCTCGGTGCTGGACCTCAGTGTCCGGGTAGAACGATGGGGGTGGAGACGCTCCTTCAGATATACTGGACTGAGGCTGTTTAGGGCTTTAAAGGTTAGCACCAACACTTTGAATTGTGCTCGGAAACGTACTGGGAGCCAATGTAGGTCTTTCAAGACCGGTGTTATATGGTCTTGGCAGCCGCTCCCAGTCACCAGTCTAGCTGCTGCATTCTGGATTAGTTGTAGTTTCCGGGTCGCCTTCAAAGGTAGCACCACGTAGAGCGCATTGCAGTAGTCCAAGCGGGAGATAACCAGAGCATGCACCACTTTGGCGAGGCAGTCTGCAGGCAGAGTCCTCTAGCACCCAGCGAGTTCCCAGTCTCCAGAGGCACTGGGAGGGGGGGTAGGGGATAGAATGCCTTTTCACTGTCCACCCAGGCACGGCTGGCCCATTCATGAGGCAAGCTGAGACAGCCGCTTTGGGCAGCAGGATCCACAGATACAGCAGATCTGGCCTTGTGCACCTTGGAGGTAGGATCTGTCCTCAGCAGTGTCCTCTTGGCAAATAGGAGGTGGTCTCTCCCCCCGCCCCCTTGTTTCAATGTAGATCTCTATTTCCTCTTGATCCTGATGTAGATCTGCAGTCACTCCTTCTTCCCTGGCCCTGGGCAGGGGCACCATTTTGTGGTTCGCCTCAAATGCAAAAATATTCTGATTCTAAATATTCGAATTAGCTTAAATTGTGTCCACATGAGGAGGGATTGTTTTGGTCTGGGAGAGACTGTAGCTCAGTTCTAAGACTTGCTGTATATACAGGAGTCTAAGGGTTCAGTCTCTGCTATCTCCAGTTCAAGAAATACAGTTAAGGGAAATTTATCTGTGCCTGAGACCTGGGAGAACAACTGTTAGAGAGAGTAGACAACTCTGGGCTTGATGTAAAAATAGTCAGCCCTGGTATAAGACAACTTCTTATGTTCCCATACATCTTGTGGCACAATGGGTCAGGGCATCTAGCTGTTATCCAGAAGGTTGGTGGTTCGAGCCCACCCAGGGATGGCTGTGGGCATTGCAGGGAGTTGGACTAGAAGATCCCTTCCAACTCTACGATTCAGTGATTCTATTCTCAAAGGCTCCCCAGCAGATAGAAAATCCTTTGAAGGCAAGTGAATCCTTCCAGAATCATTGATCTCTGTATGAAAGATCTCCAAACCATTTTAGGAGCCTGGCTAATTTATCTGAGTCTGCAGGAACCTAGAACTGGAAGTGCCATGATAAGAACGCTGTGGAAAAATGTGGCATGTCATATGGGTCAAATGGATCCAACCCATGTCCGACACAAATAGGAAAGCGCATCCAGCACATGGTAAGGCAACCATGTGCCTAACAGACACACTGTTAATCAATCCACTTTTATCTAAGCACTGCAATGTTGCAGGGAGTAGCTAGTCATACTGCGGTAAAAACTCCACTGCAAGTTGGCTGAGCGTTGGCAAAAAAATGTCACCACCACATGTCAAAGCAGGCCCCCTCCACCCACATATGCAGCAGCATGAGATTTTACGGTATTTCCCATTATGCAATCCCATTCATCTGTGTAACCCTTTTCCACGGCCACAGCCAGACTCTGGAATTTCCCACCCAGGCAGATTTGCCTCACCTTGACCCTGAATATTTTCTACCACAGTGGGAAAAATCCTTCATTTTTAGGAAGGCCTTTGTTACTGATTTTAATGAACTTTGGTTGACAGGCTTTTATTACTGTTCTTATGGTTTTATTGTTGTGGCTTTTGCTGCTCTGCTTCTTAAGTAATGATGCTTTAGTGATTTAAAACAAACAACAACAATGTGATGCATTTTTTAATTTAAAAAATCTCTATATAGTGTTTGTTATTTGTTAGTCACCTTGAACTTTTGGGGATAGTAAACATTTTAAATAATGGAGGTAATTTTAAAAAAGTACGTTTGTAAACACCACAGTTATGTGGAGAGGGTTGATAATTAGGCAATAGGCCAGGTAAACTCCTTGCTTGGCAGATAAAGATCATGCAGTTCTTCTCTATTCCACCATCACCCCCACTTGTGCTGCGTCAAATATTTGCAGAACTTGATGATGCGAGAGGGACCCTTCCTCAAATCACTTCACATTAAATTGGCCTTCAACTGATTTAATTTTCTTGAAGCCAATGAGATTCAACTGGCTTAAACCCAAGTGCTCTGCCTTAACTGCATTGTGGATAGGCTTAACACTGAAGAAAATTGGCAATGAATCGATTGGTTACTTAACAGTTAGAGTATTATTATGTTCATGAGCCCGGGTGATACCTAACATTCTCTGAGCTGGGAATTGGATCCTCTTGCTCATGCTTTGCAGTTAACTCACACAAGATTTAACTGGGGAACAATTGAGAAACAATAAGGAAGTGGGAAACTGTAAGCAGTTCACATTGTTTGACGCCGTGTGGAGGTTTATGGCTGAGAGCAAAGATCAGCCCTTCCTCCTTCTTTCTTCCAGTCCAGACTATGTGACCCATCCTTTGCCCCTTAAAGGCTGCTGCCATGAGCTCAGCTGGGTTGACCTTTCCCAGCCCCTTGCAGCTTTCTCACAGAGAGGCAGAGATCAACCCAAGGGACCAGCTTGGCCCCAGCACAGCAGCATCATGCTCCAAAATCAGAAACAGCCACTCAACAGCTCAGTCATTAGCAAGAGGGAGCAGCAAGGGTCAATGGTGATGTCAGACTCCTGGGGCTTGCTTCCTAGCTGCCCTCTGCCTTGCCTGATTCTTTTCAGCTGATGAAGAACTTGTTCCTTCCTTTCCTTTCCACATATTCATTATCATTTAGGGCACAGTGATGCTGTTCGTATAATGTTCCTGTTGTTCATATAAGTGTTGTGAACCAGTCAGTATTCTGGACTGCATGGGAGAACTAACAGCATGTGAAAGCATGGGCACAACATGGGCTCAGCTGCCTCCTTAAATCAAGAAAATCAATGAAAATAACTTACTGAGGTTCTGCCCCTCCTAACATGAAGCCTGTCCCCCCACCCAACATAAATCCTGGCTATGCCCATGTGTGATAGCAGAATTATTTGGCAGCAGGAACAAATCTGTTAGGAGTAGAGATGGGAGACAGACACATTCAATTCAGTTCACATTAAAACCTGAATTTATCAAATTCAGACTTTCAATAACCATAGGACAGCCAAAACATAGCCATTCTTTGAAATCCACGCTTATCCAATTTTTGCAATGTAGCTCTTCATTCACCCAGCGTTTACAAAAATACACGTGTTAGGCAAATGTGTGCCTAAAAATAAGTGAAAATAACATACAAAGATGCATTATAGGAGAAATAGCTTGCAAAAATGTGCATATCAGTCACAACCGCATACACAAATGTGTTTATTAGAAAGTTATACTAAAATACAGACAAAATTTCATGAGGATTTTTTTTTTTGCAAATTGCTGCAGAACTGTGGAGAACCAAATTTAGGATTGGAAAAATGGCAGCAGGAGCATTGTCAACATATCAGGCTGTTCCAAGAAGGGTAGATTAGAAGGGACTATCATCATCTGTAACAACCTAATAGACATGACTGAAAAGGAAAAAGGGATGGGGTGAGAAAAGGAAAATAAGACAATTCAAGTCCCAGCTCTTACATAATGTTAGATGTTTACATACTGGCCAGACTGCAGGAGATGTTCTGGAAGGAAGCCAAAGAGATGTTGGTACCTCTCAATCATGCTATTAAAAGAAACCTTTTTTCCACGATAAAGTGATTGATTTAGTAGACATAGGATATAAAGTCAATATAACCTTTTTTGACTTTAGCGCAGATTCTGAATGATAAATCCTCCTTAGGAAGCTTGGGAAATAGAAGAGAAAGACCAGACTTTCAGTTGCATATGTAACTGGCTGAATAATGGCATATAAAGGGGAATAATGGATTGGCTTCAGATTAGAAAGAAGCCTTGTTTGTGGTTTTACAGGGGTCATTATTGGGTCTGGTGCTGTTCAGCATCTTTGCTAGCTGCTTGGAGAAAAGAGTTGAGTAATACACCTGTCAGACTTTCAGATTATACAAAAGTGGGAAGAATTGCAAACATCTTAAGAGCATAAACTAAACATTAGAAATAATTCAAATACACTGGAAGGTAGAGGTGATAACAAGTGCTGTTCTACAAGAACTAATGCAAATTGTGCAACATAGAAACGAAGAATGCAATTCACAAACATAAGGAGGTTTAACAGCAGCTGGATTGCACAGAAGTATGCAGGGACTGCCGCAAATAACCTCATTTAACAATGCAGAAGGCAACTGACAAATTGGAATGGTTTGAAGGTGAACTACAGAGATGATGAAACATCTAGAAAGAAAAACATGTAAGAAAAAGTTGAAGGAGAAAGGTGTGCTTAGCCTAGAGGAAAAATGTTTAGGGAAAGATGTCAGAGATGTATTATATTAAGAAGCAACAACCCTCAGTGTTCATATTTGCTTAGTTTAGCTCTGCTTGCTTTATACTCCCCCCCCACCTGAGAATATTGAATCAATCTGATTTTTTTAAATAAAGAAACTGAAATCTATGACACACAAAGAATTATTAGTCTAAACATAGAATCATAGAGTTGGAAGACACCACAAGGGCCATCGAGTCCAACCGCCTGCCAAGCAGGAAACATGACAGTGAGCAAGCCAAACAGGCCACTTCTGGTTATATTAGTCAGGACCAACCCACCCATGAGGCAAGGTGAGGTGACTGCCCCAGACAAATTGTCGCTGTTTTTTGTGTTGAATATATGCTATATGGTAATTTATGGACCTAACAGGTAACTAAAGCCATTTACACATAACAAAATATGTATATCATAGGAGCCTACACAACACAAAACACTGTTGCTGTATGTAGGTTTTTATTTTATTTGTTTTTTTCCCCTTATATTTTGGAAATGTGCATCCAGGTTTTTTCCCCTTTAATTTTTTTGGGGGCCCCAAGAGAGTGGGGCCCTAAGCTATAGCTTGTTTATCTTATACGTAAATCCGGCATTGCAGCAGCCTTTGGAGAATAGGAGGAGCTGCTGGTGTATTCCCCCCCTTGTTCCCTATGTCAGTTTTCACTTACCCCTTGCTCCCCGGTGTGGTGTGGGGAACGCCATATTGTGATTTGCCTCAGCACCAATATGTCTACAGAAGTCAAATACACATACCATGACAAAAGCCTTCTGTGTTTATATTGAAATTATACATTTTCTGACATCCCAGAAAGTACCATTTCACAAGATGTCACCCATTTGTTTCTGTAAATATTTATTACCACACAACATCTAAAATACTGACATTTTTAGAACTTCAGAATTCAGCACAAGCTAATGACAACAAGCAAGGGAATACTATTGAGCTGTCTCCATTTTTTTCTGTATGCATTAAACAACTTCCATCTCACCCTTCATCAGAGATTCCAGGTTGTTTCCAAAATGCTTAAAATCACAAAGCACGATATACAGGCACTACAACAATAAAACAGTAATTAAAAGCAGCAGGATAAAAAAGCAAGTGGCACTGAGAAAGTGGATAAAGAAACGTTTTTCTCCCTCTTTCGTAACGCTAGAGCTCATGACATCTAATGAAGCTGAATGCTGGAAGATTGAGGAGAGATGAAATAAAGTATTTAATAGAATCATAGAATTATAGAGTTGGAAGGGACCATCTAGTCTGAGCTTCTGCCGATCAGAAGGTAGGCAGTTCAAAACCCTGCGACGGGGTGAGCTCCCGTTGTTCGGTCCCAGCTCCTGCCCACCAAGCAGTTCAAAAGCATGCCAAGTGCAAGTAGATAAATAGGTACCGCTCCAGCGGGAAGGTAAATGGCATTTCCGAGTGCTGCTCTGGTTCGCCAGAAGCGGCTTAGTCATGCTGGCCACATGACCCGGAAGCTGTCTGCGGGCAAATGCTGGCTCCCTCGGCCTATAGAGCGAGATGAAAGTCGCAACCCCAGAGTCATCCACAACTGGACCTAATGGTCAGGGGTACCTTTACCTTTAAGTGAAGTTACAGGGAACCAGGCAGAGGACCTTCTTGGTAGTGGCATCCACCCTGTGGAATGCCCTCCCATTAGATGTCAAGGAAATAAACAACTACACCACTTTTAGAAGACATCTGAAGGCAGCCCTATAGCGGGAAGTTTTTTATATATGATGCATAGTTGGGTTTTTATCCTATGCTAGAAGCTGCCCAGAGTGGCTGGGGCAACCAGTTAGATGGGCAGCATATAAATATCATCATCATCATCATCATCATCATCATCATCATCATCATCCGAAGCCTATGCTGGCAGTTGATACCAGTCTGTTCTTTATCTGTTTGCATCGGTTTTATGACTATTATTATATAAGTGTTAGTTTTATTGCATTTTTTACATTGTGCAGTACGCAGCTTTGTGATTTTTAAAAGAAAATGCTCTTATGTAAATACTCTAAAATAAGCATTTTACTTTTTCTCTTGTGTGCTACTGTAGTGGGGAGTAGCTAACAGAGCATATTCCCCAGTTTGCTAAAGAAAGTGAAATGATAAAGATGACCTTTCCATCAAATGATAAGCAGTAGTTTACAGATAAAAGATAGTATCCATCTTCCTTCAGGTTCCCCAAAGAAACCTTTGAAATACGTAAATTTATCTGAAAGGCATCTTAACTGAGGCCATCCATTATGTAAATTCATCAGGCACCAACTAAAAGCCAAACTTAACACACTAAAAATTATATTTAGTGGGAAATCAGCCTTCGTTGTGCCAAAAAGGTTTTTGATATGGACACTTGAGACAGTGTGTGACAAGCTTTTACACTATAGGCCTGGGACAATTTGCATTTAACCTTTTTTTTTTTTTTTTTTTACATGAGATCATTCCTTCAAAGAGCCCAAAGGAAGTGCTCTGAGGTCAAATCTAGAGGTAGAGCCTTTCATGAGATGGGGTACAGAGAGAAAAGGAATGGGAGGAGAGAATGGAGGGGAGCCAAATGGTGATTTTGGCGCCATGGCATCACTGCATTTGCAGACAGACACATGAATGATGTGGAAAGATTTATTTGCTGAAAGAAAAGGAATGGGAGGCAGACAGCAGTGTAAGCTCTAAGATTAATGAGTAGACCTTGATAAGGATCACTCCAAGAAGTTTGACACACTGCAGACTGGATCTTAAATACAGTCTGAGAAGTCAGGTATAATGCTTTTACAACAGCATGACCAATGTCTTTTGCCAAGTAGCCAGTTCCCCTGCCCTAATCTCAGCTGCAATTTTACCTAATGGACAACATAGTTTTGTACAATATTTGAACAAATTGACTGTGGTCTTTGTGTTTCAGATGCGCAGCACAAGAACATCTTAGTACTAAACAAATCCCATGTGCCAAAGCACCCTCATTTAGTCTGCTGTAGATCTTGGAGGATAGATTGGCACGGAAATATGGCTGTAGCAAGGAGGTTATTCTGGGCTTTGTGGCATGGCCTGGATTTCATCAAAAGCATATACTGTTTTCTATTCCTTTGGGAATAATTGCTCAAGACAGGGAGTCCAGTCCAGTGTGGACAACACATACCATGAAGGCAAAATTCTCAGGGGCAAAACCTTTGTTGGCAAATGCAGCAAGCAACCTTTGTTGTGGTCTTCACACCAGTTTTACAGCTCCTAAGCTAAGCCCTGAAAAGACAGCTGTATATGTTGTTGGCTCCAGGAAGTATCAAAATCTCCCCTTCTGAGAGGAGAAACCTGTTGAAAGCAGCTGCATGGCTGACATACATAGTTCTGTGGTTGAGGTTAAGAGAAGCATGGCAGGCTAGAGACAACTGAACCCTCCTCCACCACCACCACCGGTTCCTGAGAAGGGACAATATGGCCCATTCATTCTTAAGGGACTATAAATAACTTGGGGAAATAAGAACTAATTGTCTGATAACTTTGCCAGTTCTAGAACATCAGTTGTTTGAAGCAGGTGGGGTAGGCCAGCTGTCTTCCATTTTGTCTTCCCAAGATTTTGCTAAACGTAATATGTTTAGCAAAATATTGATCATTTGACTAGTAATGTATTGGGCAGGAGGCTGCATAGAGAGCTTCTTCTCTCAGTCTCCTCTGCTTTCAACTTCAAGCCATTTGAGGTGTTGTGCTGCAGAAGGGAGAGAAATATGTTTTCACTCATCCTCACGGGCAGAAAAGCATCAGAAGATTTGGAGGGACTGTGTGATATGGTACATATAAAGGAGGTGAAAATATGCACAGCTGGGGAGGGATAGCAGAATCATTGCACAAGTTAGTATTGCCTCGCAAAAAGCGATTTATTAGTGTCATTTCAGGGTGGAAGTTTTTCAGCACAAAAATTGCAATTTGCTTTGCTCAGTTAGCTTACATACATTGCTCATGTGTGCCAAATGAAGGATAAGAAGGAGCTGACTAAACAGCACAGAATAGCTTCTTGGACTTTGGTCAGACAATTAGAAAACCATCTGGTCAATGACTAGCGCTAACCTGAAAGTGTTATAGTCAGTAAGTGTATTTGCTGTTTTGGCATGAATATTAAGGGAGGAAAGCAAATAAAGGTTTTTACAAAGAGATGAGTTTTTGGTTTTGTGTCTCTTTTCAAGAATGGGGATGAGGAAGCCTTTCAGGCACCAAGAAAAAACATTTTCTAGAGGCAATGAGCAGCCATGTCAAAAACAGAGATGGGTAACCTAGGCCCTCCATGTCCCGAACCCCTATCCTACCTCAGTATGTCAAGTCCAACGTTCAAAGACCAGGGATCAATCCACAAGTCCAAAATCCCAAAGAAGTCCAGGAGCATCCAAGTCAAGGTCCATCAACATGGGCACCTACTCCAGCTGAGGAATCACAGGGAGCTGGGCTGTGGGCCCTTGCCTGCCTCAGCCTCCTGGAGCACCCCTCCCGCTGCTGCTACACCTCAGAGCCTGCCGTGTTTGTGGAGACAGGGGCTCCTCAAGCACCTCTAGCTCTGGTGATGGGTCCTGTTGCTCTGGTTCCTGTGCACTGACCCTCACTGCCTTGGCATCCTCCATCACCCTGTGAGTACTTCCTTCCCCATCCCCTGCTTTCCCTGGGGTCCCAGTTTGGGCTACACCGTAGGCAGTTCATGACACTTAAGATGTTGCTGGGGTACAGTGCTCATCATCTCTGAACTCTGTCTGGGGCTGATGGGAGTTGGCCCTACCTGGAGGGCCACAGGTCAGATAATAAGTCAAAAATTATTCCCCCAAAGTGGATGGAAGGCAGTCATGGGGAATGCAAGCCGTTGTTGAACAGTTTTGCCACCTACTAAAGATGATTTAGGCCTAACATCCTGAGGGTGTTATAGAGGAGCTTGCTGATGTAGGACAGACTTCTCCAACCTGGTGTGTGCCCTCCATATGTTTTGGACTACAGCTCCTAGCTGTCATGGCCAATGGCAAGAGTTGATGGGAATTGTAGTCCAAAGCATTTGGAGGGCACCAGGCTAAGGAAGGCTGAAGTAGAATAAGCCATTTATAGATGGGCCAAAAGCCAACTCCTCCAAACCTGGAGGGGCTCCTGCAATTTGCCAGGGACTCATTTCCATTAATGGACACAATGACTTCAAGCATTAAAACGGCTTGAGAAGCAGGGCCTCATACCATGTAATTTCACTCATTTTCTGACCAAAGATAGAGCACAAATTGGATCTGGGCTGCATGACTCAGTTTCTCCTTTTGTCTGAGGGGTAGTCAGGGCACAATGATCAAGCGAGCTTAGTTTGCTGCTGCTCCCAGTCTGGAATTCCTGCTGCATTTCCCACTTGGCTCTTCACCTAGTCTCAGCAACCGCAATCCTTTTACAGCAAGTGTTAAGAAGACTCCAAAAGCTGAAGCCACCCTGTGAATAGAAGCAGCAGCTGGGGCGTCCTGGGTGCCTCTCCCCACCCCTGCCCAATCTTACAAAGGGACTTTTTGTGCCAGCAAGCCTGGAATTCCTGCAGCAAGTAAAATAGGGAGGAGAAGGGAGAACCCACATCTAATGGACACAGAGGGAGTGTCAGAGAGCCTGTTGCGTGCAATGGGCAGCAGCAGCTGACATAAACAGGTGGGCACCAGCTGTGTGGATTCCCCTCACCCCTCCATTTGCTAAGAAGTGTCTGGCCGGCTTGGGAGAAGCTCAAGAATTATGCAAGCAGTTGCTTGGGAGGGGAAACAAATGGTGGGACTGAAAAGGCAGCTGGCTCCAAGGAGTAGCAGAGGCCAGAACCTTGGCTTGACTGAAGTGGCAATGGAGAAGACTAGTTAGTGCCCAAGAGGAAATCAGAATTGCCAGGAAGAACGCATGGTATAACATTAAGTGACACAGAATTTGGAGGAGGGGAGAGAGAAATCATTTATTTCAAGCTCATCCTAGAAGAAGCAGCAGCAGCAGCAGGTTCGAGTAATGGAGTATATTTATTTATTCATTTCAAAAAACTGTGCACCACCTAATGACAGTCATCTCTAAGTGGTGCAGAGGAAACTCAATACAATGAAACTAAAAATGTGTTTAAACTATTAAATCAGAACTTGGTCAAAAAGCCTGCTGTAATAAAAGAAGTCTTCAGTAAGTGCCGGAAGTTCATCAGGGGTGGGGCCAGTCTGATCTCCACTGGAATGGATTTCTGTAAAATTGGGCCCACAACATTGACCATACGGTTCCAGATAACAAGCTTTGGGGGACCACTAGCAGTGTTACCCCCAAAGACTTCAACGATCAATCAGGGATCAGGTGGTCCCTAAGATATTCTGGACCCAACTTGTTATGGGCCCTGTAAATTAATACAAAAACCTTGAACCTGGCCCTGTTGTGTATATCTCCGTTCACTGTCAGATATTGGCTAACTAAGATCTCATGCTCAGTTAGTACATTTTGGTCTATTAGACAATTAGGTGTATTACAAGCGACTGAACAAAGACCATTTTGTTCATGAAAAAGGAGATCATGCCCCGCCTTATTCCCAGTATTGTGATTTTAAAAATTAACAAAAGTTCAGCACTAATAAATCCCAAGACTTTCAATGGTAGAGATTGAAGAATGTGTTCTCTATTTAAAGAAGTGAATTTTTTAGGTGCTACATGTTCAAAGTGTCTTATTTGCAAATACTGGAATATTGTTGGGTTGAAACTCATCATTCTAACTTGAATTTCTTCAGAATCCAGAGTTCTGTGTGCATGCCCACACATGCACATAAGCACACTTAAAAATCATGATCAGTCCTATTTTTTTACTATCTTTGAAATACAGTATGTTTATATTTATTTGTAGTGGTCAAGTATTTATGAGAGATTAGTAGTAAATGGGACTGTGTGTGTGTGCGCGCACACATTGGGAAGGAGACTCAATAATGTCATAAGTTGTCCTAATATCAGGACAAGTTTACCAGTATCACAGTTCCTCCATGGACTGAAGACTCCTGAGATATATTGCTCCACATAAATGTGGACAATCAACTTATCAAGCTTTTTACCCTAGTTTTGCTTGGCTGTGTGTACTAATAAAAAGGTAGCATGATTCCCTGTCCCCCCGCCATGCATTCTAATGTGTAGGAAAGGTTGAGGGATTTATCTAGTAGTCAGTTTCCTCAAACACTTACCACATGGTAAAGTTAAGTTGCTTGCCTGTATTTAGCCCTGTGCTGATGTCAGCTGCGTTTCTCGCAAATTTGTGCTGCAATCTCCTACTTTCCCTCTCTCTCCTGAGCTTCTGTGCTCTGACCCCAGCTGCTCTTTGCCACAAACAAGTTCCTTTTCAGAGTTTTGACAGCCTCCCTCTTTCATGTGAGGAACTAAAGAGGTGCCTGCCCGAAACCTGGAGCTGCTCAAGGTGCATAAGAAGAATGAGGTCAAAGTTGTTTCCAAGGAGACAGACCTCTACGTAAATAACTAGTTTGCCTCCATTCCCTGCCTGCAAATAATCACACAACACTTTGAGCTGGCCAATCAGGATCAAAGCTATCCCATCTAGAATTCACCTACTATTCCTTCTTGCTCCTAAACCCCCTACCTGGGGTTAATTTCAACTGGGGCCATTTGCTAGTCCTGCTGTTGAAAGGTGACTTCTGGCAAGCAAACACGTCTCAAATCATGCCTACCTGTCATCCTCTGATTTACCAGTTCAACTCTGTGCCAAAATTGTCCTTTAAAACCAATGCAGTGTAGTGTTTAGAATGCTGGACTAGGACCTGGGAAACCAGAGTTCAAATCCTCACAAATCCATGAAGCTCACTGGATGACCTTGGAGACAGTCACTGTCCCTTAGCCTAACCTACCTTGCAGGGTTGTTTTGAGGATAAAATGGGGAGAAGGAGAACCATGTACACCACCCTGTAAGGTCTGAAACAGGATACTGGCATGTGAACATACTCTATATCCCCTTATTTCTCATTATTCATAAAGTGCCTAGAGTTATTAGTTGCTGTACAGCAGAGACTGGGAACCATTTTCAGCCTCAGAACAGATCCCCTTCTGAGCAATTGTCCGGGACCCTCAGGCCAGTCATGGGCAAGGCCAGAGGCAAAAGCAGGTGGAGGAAAGAATGAGAATCTTACTTTTGTACAGTAGGCTGGTTCCTCTACTCACTCACTCCTTTCTTACCATCCTCTATCAAGACAAGCAATAGCATTCAAGGACACATTCCAGCACGGCAAAAACACTAAACAAATTTTCAAAATACTAGGACAGACAAAGTAGGGCCAGTGAGAGGTGCAAGCTGGGGAGAGGGGATGTGACCTGAGGAGAGTCCTGGGACCACATTTATTCCCTGGGCCTGAGGTGCCCCATCCCTGCTGCACAGCTAGAGATCCCTCTGAGAGCTGCTTTAGGCAGTACTATCTCAAATGAAGCTCTCTGCAGCACTTTCTCAGGACTGACTCCAGGGCTGAAGAGTCACTGGCCCAAGTAGCTCCATGTGGGCTGCCTCCTCTGTCAGCGTACCTTAGAAGGCTGATCTGGCCATGGTGGCAGTGCACTAAGGAGCACCAGGTGCGGCTGTGCCCAGCCACCCTTTACATTTCCCATCATGCACCGCTCAGGGGTGCAGTAGAAAATTAAAAGGATGGCTAGATCCAAGTGCTATGACTGGGGCAGGGGAATTAAGTGGGCCCTCTCAGGGCCTAGGTAGATGCTCAAGGATCCCAGCTGCCCTGCTCTTCATCTGAAGGGACTTCTGACAGAATCAGCAATCCCTCTTTTTGTTGCCATTGTTAGCATTTATTTCATTTATGAGTCACTTCCTGTGAGGCACCCTGAAGCAATATACAACACAGCATTTTTGTTTGTTTTCAGAGTGCATGGGAATGGCTTCTCCTGAGGGTTGCTTTCCCCATCCCATGATTTCTCACCTCAGAGTCCAGATGAGGGGAGGTTAAATATATGTGGGGGAAACCAGTTGTTGAGTAATCTGTTTCGGCCAAGAGCAGGAGAACCCTGGTTTGAGTGACATGAGTGCCCACCTCCTTCACTTGTAGGAGTTTTCCTGGAAGCTTTTTATATCCAGCTGTGAGCCACGGCTTGCCTAAAAACACAGGAAAGAGCTTTGGCCTTCTACAGAGGCTGCCCACGGGCAAGTGCTGTGTGTGGTCCACTCTCCCAAGCCCAGCAGGCCGGAAGTGCTGGATTTTCCTTGCTTCCTTGCCCTAATCCCCAGGCTTCTGAGAAAGCTCTTCATGTTCCCAGTGCTCTCACTAGCCTTCATCGAGCAGCACCCTGACGGCCGAGCTGCAGAGATGCAACGGCCAGGTGGAAAAGAACAAGATCTGCTCTTGTTGCAGCCTTGGCACAGGGCTCCTGGCTTGGGCCCGCCTAGTGAGATCGGCGTCCGTTGCCAAAGGAGCGCAGGAAAGTGTCCGCTGGTGCTCCACAAGGGCTTGTAAATATTCCAAGTTGAAGGATATTAAGTGCTAGCTTCTTTACCATTAAAATCACCACTTGGAAGTGAACGTTAACAGCTCATTTACTGCAACAGTTGAGGCCAAGAGCTTCTGATCGATTTTTTGAAATCCATGCTTCTGGAGTCCTTCTCTCCCCCACAGGCTGATCTAGGGGCACAGTGTTTCTGGGGTACCGCAGCAGGTGCCTCAACTATCCAATGGAAGGCAAAACATGGGGTGGGGTGCTAGATTTTGGCACCACACAGTGTGCCACTGAAATTTGAGACATCCAGGTCCGCCACAGCACACACCCCCCCACACACATTGCTTGCTAACATGGAGAGATTTGCTAACAGGAGAGATTTGTCTTTCCTCTATATCTCCTGTTGGATTCCCTTTCCTGGGCCAGGCATGCTCAAAATCTTCTGCATTGAATCTTCAGGCAATAGGTTTCCAGACACTTGGACATGGCATTGTAGAGCTAACATATCATCTACAATAATTAGGTTTTGTGTGTGTCTGTCCTGTTGTGGTTTCCCAAGCTACCATTCATGTTCCTCTAGAGACCCTGGATGTACAGGCAGCACAGCTACAATGGACATGTGTACGGTTTTGTTTGGTGCCTGCAGGCCACTCCCTCTCTCTGATGCAATCCTTCTCTCAATTTGCTGTCCACGGAGCTATCCTAACACAAGGTACAACCACTTAAACAAGGGGCCTTAATCACCTTAAAGGACAGTATATCTATGGGCCAGAACGGCACCCGCCCACAAGGCTAGGGCACTGCAGTCTCTCCAAGCTTTATAGAAATAAGGGGGAAAGAACAAGAGGTGGCCAAGTGCCTTTGCAAAAAAAATAAAATATTCTTCACACCATTCCTTTCTCCTCAAGGTACTTTTAGAAGCTGGAAGGATGACCGAATTGTATGGCCTCAAGGCTGTGAGTGGTGTGAGAGGGAGGAGGTGATGCCCAACCTGGCAAGCCCTTCCCTGCCTTTCTTGAGTCAACCCCTTTCTTCATTAACTCCAATACAGGCTTCTTCCAGAGTTTAAGCCAGCAGGACAACTTTGCTGGAATCCAGCCCACTGGCAAAGTTGCAGATCGCAGTAGGACTGGCAGATAGGAGTCTGGGAGTTCAGCAGGGCTGAGGAAAGAGCTTTCCTGCCACCTAGTGGCTTCTGGATAAAAATCATAGTACCAAGAGAAATTGAACACTATTGAACACTAAAAAATAAATCAATCCCTGGGAGGAGTAACCTTCTGGTAAACAAACAGCCAAACTTGCCCCACTTTACCTACAGCTTTTCTCTTCTTCTGCCAAAAGGTGTAAAGGTTACACCTGTAATCTTTGACATTGATCATATGCCACATTTTTACTCCATACATGAAAAATCTTTTTTAGCATGGTAGCAATCTTCTGGAACTCTCTATTTGTATCAGGCACACACCTCTGTTGCAGTTTTTTAATGCCTGCTTGTGTGCATTTTTTTATTATTTTACTGAATATACCACTTCTGTAAGCCTCTTAAGACTTTTTTTTCTTGTTATATAAACGCTGCTAAATAAATAAAAGGCATGTTGACATCAAGATACTAGGTGTCAGTTGGCAAACTCTTATATCTGAACTTGGAGTTACAGCTGTTATTATATATTTGGTTTGCAATGCAACTTGCTTTGCATCTACCTCAACAAAAATAGTTTTAAATTCTATTTATTTTGCTCCTATTGGACTGCACACAAACTATTTCTGGAAAATACCGGTTTTCCCCAAATATATAATGCACAGAAGAAAACCTGAAGTTTATAGAAGCTTTCTAAAGGCAGGGAAAACTATTTGGCCTGCAGGCATATATTTATTCTTCTGTTGGTTAATGTGTAGATCAACATTTTCTATATACATATAATAAAGATGTCAGAATGGTGTCATGCTGCAGTTTACTTAGCCAGACAGGTGCTGCTGCAAACTAAAGTGTGATGACAAACTGGACTCTCGAAGCTGCTGGGCCATTGCAGCAGCAGACGATGGGGGAACTGGAGATGAAGCCAACCAGGCCTACCAAATTGTGGAGATTTGGCTTTGGAGAGGGGTGGTGGTTAGCAATGCAAGCAGGTGGTTAGCACTGCATTGTATGGTGTGTGTTAAAGTATTCCGTAGATGTTTGAAAGCTTCCCTTTCAAATGACTCCTAGTACGTGAATTTGCTCCCAATAGTTTTTTTTAAAATCATACCAACACCCACACATACATAGTTTGATATATATATCTCTATTTATTATTTCACATATGTCGCAAATCAGACTGAGGAGGCAGCTCTGCTCTCTGAGCTGAAGTGGTTATAATCGCAGCCAAGTTCTGCAGGAATTCTAAGGCAGCAGGTGGTTGTGGGTCCCTGCAACAAAGCACTAAGGGCACGAGCAGCCTGGATATAGACAGGGGCCATGAAGGGGTTTGGGCTGGTGATAGGGCAGGAGGATATGCTGCATGTGGGTTCCTCACAACGGAGGCAAGAAAAGACCCAGAAGCTGGAAATGCCCTCATGGGAGTGAAGAGTATGATATAAGACAGGAAAGAATGAGAGTACATGGAAGACCTGTAGAACAGGCATAGGCAAACTCAGCCCTCCAGATGTTTTGGGACTACAACTCCCATCATCCCTGACCACTGGTGCTGTTAACTAGGAATGATGGGAGTTGTAGTCCCAAAATATCTGGAGGGCCAAGTTTGCCTATGCCTGCTGTAGAATCTGAACTCACTACTGTTGCTTTTTGAAAAATCGAATTTGGCTGCATCTCACCTAAGCATCTCCTTTCCATTAAGCGGCCTGGGTTGTGCAAAGCTGGCTTGAATGTACCCTTCAGAAAACTCCCATTTTACATTCTCAAATGGGTAGGGAGTTAAGCAGCATGACTAAGGGCTAGACAAGTGAAGAATGCAGCATGGGAATTTGGCAGCCAGAACATTTTCAGTTTTCTTTTGGCAAATTTTAAAGAGAGATGGGGGAGAGATTAACCCGGGAGTGCATTGGCAGTGTTTGGAGAAGCCTGCACATGGAGGTGGCAGAGTAGGGCTTCTAACCCTTATGCCTTCAGCACACGCCTCTCTATCCTGCTCTCAGAGGTACTTGACCTCAGCCCAGAATGGATACACAAAACCCTCACATCCATGTTTTGTTTTATTTGCAGCTTTTGCCTCTGACCTTACTAGGGCATCAAAATCTCAGCCTCAGAAACAGAATTTATGCAAAGCAGACTCCCATTTTCTTAATCTGCCCAGTTTAGCTCAGGACACCAAATTCAGAACCCCCTTTCTTGGGCCAAGTGCTACCTATTACAGGTGCAATCCAAAGAATAACCTCCCTACCACTTGCATCAGGTATTACAACTGACACCAAAATGAGGCAACTGCAATGTTTGTGTATCAAGCAATAACTCAGGTGGCTTTTAAGATCTTCCCTTTCCCCATCTCATACAGCTTTGCTATATTAGGACTCTACCACACCCCACTTTTCTCAATGACGTTTTTAATGGAGAGTGGAGATTCTGATCCATGCTAAAGTAGCACCAAAGGCGGGCAGTTGTTCTGTACTAGTAAATCCAAAGAGAGGCAGCCATTTTGGGAACACGTCACAGTAGAAAACCAATCCTGCCTCAGGCTGCCTACAGTGCTAGGCTGGAAGGCTTGCGGAGGGCTGGAACTGCAATTAAGTGGGGATCTTTGTCCTCACCACAGGAAACCGATGGAGAGGTATAAGAATGAAAGAGGCAGCACTGCATTCAACTACACTGTAGCCATTAGCATTAATGAGCAATCTAAGAGCAACACACTCCCCATTTGTATCTATTTTTCCACTCAGAAGGAGGAGAAAGCTAAAAGCATAAAAAGGACTTGGCCAAGGCCACAGAGCAAGTCAAAGGCAGGCATGGGAACGGTCCTCAGAACAATGGACATCACCCTTTGCTTAGGCTAATCTGTGTATTTACTATACGGTTTTAAAACTATTGTCGGAGTGCTCCCACAAGGCTTGTAATGATTAGGCAAGCCTGTGCTTACAAATCCAACAAGAAAGCAATGCCAGGTGCTCCCAGCTGCCACTAACCCAGCAGGTGCAAGGAGCCAGAATCCTTCATTCTTAACTTCTTGATCCTTTCACCTGTTAGGGGTACTGCATAAAGTTCATGTGACACTTGAGGCAGCCTGCGGGGTCCTCCCCAACTCTTGAATGCTTTGGTTTTGCTTTTTTAAAAGGGTTCTTGCCTAAACATGTAACAATGAGATTGAAAGCACTGCCACAGTTGTGATGTTTTCTCGTTTTGAAAATTTGGCCTTTAAAAGCGAGAATTACTTATTCTGAAAACTGGGTCCCAACGATGCAAGAACTCTGATGCTTTGGGTAGCTGAAGAAATGTGAAGTTATCCAAAGCCCTCTTCTTTCACCAGTGTGCATGCAAGCATCAAGGAGGCTGCAGTGCAGTTCTGAAGAGACTAGTGTGCAAACAGATAACTCTCTCCCACTAATGCCAAACTGCTGCAGTTCAGTGGTAGACAGTGTCTGCTTTGCATGCAGAAAGTGTCAGGTGCAATCCCCAGCATCTCCTAGTAAAAGTGAGAATATACTTGGAGAGCCACACTGCCAGTTAGTGTAGAAATGCTGAGCTAGATGGACCAAGGCAGTTTCCTATGTTCCTGTGCCTCCAACCTCCATGGATGTTCTGTGCAAAGCGAGAATAGTGGCACTTGTGGGCAGTGGGGCCTGTTATTGGTCTTGGAAAATCACTGACTTCACCACCCTTTGGCACCAGCTCTGGAGGTCATGCCATCACTGCAGAAAACTCTTTGAGAGTTAAATTAAGGACACAGATCCCTTTTCATCCTGCCACCGAGTTTACTAGAGAAAAGCAGAGCAGGGGATCTTGCAATGCTCAGAGCGGCAAGAGAACAAGCGAGATTTCTGTGCAAGATCCAAATTGCCAGTAGCCAGTGAGTACGGAGAGGCCAACCTTTGAGAAGAAGCAACACAACCCCACCCCTGCCTCCTTTTGATAACTGTGAAGACAGGCAGGCCCCCTCCTGGCAAAAGGTATAGCTACACTAATGTCTGCATGCAATGGCCCAACATGCACCCATGCGCTTCTCTCACTACCCCCTGATTGCCTAAGTGCTGCTGTTACCAAAAGCCACACTCACAGCAGGATAAGAGCTGTTCCTTCTCTGCCCAGCTCCCATAGAAGAGCTTTTTGATCCCCCTAAATAAGTGATGTAAGGGAGCTTAAATCACAGGGTACCGACTGTGTCTGTTTCATGGAGGGGGGGGAAATGGAAGCAGGCTCTGAGCTTGGGAATGAGGAGTTAAGAGGAAGAAATAGGGATAATGGGCCATCCTAGGTCAGTCAGCCTGACGTAAGGGAGGCACTTGGGGCAGCCCAGTCCAAGAGGGTCGTCTCAGCAAACGCCTGTTTCTTCTTTAGCCGCACATTGTGAACATCAGCCACTGTGAGGGAAGGAAAGCAAGAGTGAATACACTTGTGAGGGCCCAGAAGGTAGATGAAGAACTGGACCATAAACTGCTCCCCCCACCACCTCAATCTGACTCAGGCGTGGCCCAAGATATTTGGCTACCTGAGGCAAAGGACAAGATGCTACCCTCCCTAATGAACTCTACTGGATTGGCAGTTGAATCTTACTTTAATACTGTCCTCCACCACGTCTGAGGACAATAGACTAGATGAGGAGCTGCAGAGCAGGCTTCCAGCAGAAGGGCATAGCTAAGGGACACAGCAGGAACAGCCAGGGAGCTGCCTCCACTGTCTCCCTACATTTATTAGCTGTCTGAGACTAGCGCCTCACTTTGCCATCAAACTAACAAGGCACTAGGCCTTGGACCTTTATCTTCTCTTCCTCCTTTATTCTCCATTTTCAACCCATCACCAAAACACAATGGTTCTCTCCACACAACATGGCAAAAACACGGGCTATTCCTCTTCACTCCCTGGCTTCATTTCCTGCCACTTCTCCCCATCTAGCCTTCTGCTGTCAACCTTCTCATCCCTTCCAATTTCTCAGTGGCCAACCTTTCCAATGAATAGTTTGGTGCAATCAATTAAGTGCCCTCTGCACATTTAACGCATGACAGGAGCTCCGAAAGGGACAGCAGGGCTGCAATATTGTGAACGCACTTTCTGTCACCTGTCAAGTCCTGCCTCAGTTTTCTTACCTCACCAAGGTTCATCACAGCACTCCCACTGCCTTCAGGATCCAAGCTATTGAAGAATCCTACAGAGTTTTAAGAGAAAACACAAGGTGATCAGTCATTGAAAGGACTTCTGTTCCATCTGATCTCATCAAGATGGTCCCTAAGGAAACTTACAAATTAGGGTTGGAGCAATCCAGACCCCTTTAAATTTATGTTTTAAATACAAAACAAGTAGGCACTATACAAACATATCTAGGGATGGAGCTCCACAGGCAGACCATCACTTCCGAAATGGCCTGTCCAAGGATGCCTGGAATTGGGCCTCAGCTAAATCCCGTAAGCACTGAACTGATCTTCAATGGCTTGTAGGCACAATGAATATTAAAAATGCCTACTCAAAACATTTCCTTGCCTGTTGATTTTTCTTGATGCATTCAGTTGGCGGCCTGCTGGCCAGTGTTAAAATATCCTTCTTGTCATAGCGGTGAGCTATACATGGCTCTTGGCTCCTGACTTATAATGTTCCTACCTAAACCCTGTCAAAATGAGACTTGCCCTTCAAAACCTGGCAAGGAGTTGGTACACTGAGAATCTGTTATATACCAGGAACCAGGATACGTTACATCCTTAGGCGAAACACCATCACACTTCAAAAGCCAAGAGGGGCTCAAATTGATCCTCACTGTTGGCAGAATCTCCATTACAGCAGAAACACTGACAAGCCAAGTGTGTGGGGTGTTATGTCCCCTCTGAGCCCATATAACCACTACCAGAGGAAAGTGATAACCTCTAAGATATTATCTAAGGCCTACCACAAGCAGCAGCCTGTCTGGAGGGAGCTACTTCCTCCCCTTTCTCCCAAGGAGAAACCCAGCTGAAATTAATAAGGAGTGATAGCTGTGTAGCCGTTACCTATACCCCAAAAGAATAGTTTGTCTGGGATGGCTGTTTTACACAACCAACTGCCACCAATAGAGAAATACAAGTGTGTGCACTTCAGGCCTAAAGGCGTGTTCCTACACGACGTTGGGCAGACTGCCCAGGGAGATGGCTCCCTTCTCAGGCCCAGCTCCAGAACCACTTACTGAACATCGTCTCCAACTTGACTAAGCAACAGACAAAGTTATCAAAGTCCACGCCCAGTGACTCGTCAGCATAACGTGCCACCACCACTTGGTGCAACTTGTTGTCCAGTTTGAAGCCTGAAAAGGTAGAAATGGGAGTGTTAAACCAGCTTGAAAGAAATGGAGGCCTTCTCTGCCTTAATGAGGTTCAGCATAAGAGTCAAGGCCAGAAAAAACAGTTCAATATTCACTGCACGCCGGGGGGTGGGGGAAGAGTGAAAACTTGTGAAGAGAATAGGGCACAGGACCATCTTTGGCTGATTGTATTGGTCTAAGATTGCACCTATATTTACCACACAGATGTTGCCAAATGTCCTTCCTGAATTTTTTTAAGAAAAGGAATGCTGAAGGAGAATTTTCGTTCTCAAGTCACAGAATATTTTTTTCTACCCACGTGCAGTTCTGATGAATTGCTGCCAAATCCAAAGCTGTTCCAGTAAGGGTATGGCACTAGAAACTAAAGGCCAAACTGCTTCCACACAGGAAGTCTGAGAAGAAAGACCATCACTCCTCCTCAGATGGCATTGTTTAGTGGTTCTGTGTTCAGATTCTGAGAAATGAATTCTGCCCCCCCCCCCAGCAAAAAAAGCACTGGATAGCAATTAGAAAATAATGCTATTGTATGAGACTGGCATGGATTCAAAATACATAGCACAGTCAAAATGTCATGGTCTGCAGCCGATAAGGATCCCAGCAACCCACCACCAAAGTGTTTGGAAACATTCCCTTCCATGCTTACCACATGTTTCCAAAGCCAGGCGCATCTCATAAGAGCTCATAGTGCCTGACTTGTCCAGGTCATGCTGGCGAAAGACATTCTGTCATGATAGAGAAAGAAGATGATGCTGAGGTTCTGCTTCCTCCACACACACTCTCTTGCCATCCTTAAGCCCCTTCCTCCCACTGAAGGTTCTGTTGAGAACATCTCTCTCTCTCTCTCTCTCTCTCTCTCTCTCTCTCTCTCACACACACACACACACACACACACACACGCCAAGTCTGCTTCTCTTACCAGCCAGGTCCTAATCTTGTTCCACAAAATCTGAAACTCCACAAGGCCCAGGCGAGCACTGCCATCTTTCTGAAGAGCAGAAGAGTCAAGGGAAGACATTAAGTGCAAAAAGAGGACTTCTAATCCTCCCTATTGGGGAGCGAGTTGAATAGAGGAGGAAGGTGTAAGCTCATTAACTGCTCAACATGGCAGAAGATAGAAACAAGAAGCCTAGAGATAGTGTTGGCTGGATTCCAGGTTCACCTCACCCACCCTTGTCTTCCAGTTGGACACAAGACAGCCTAATGCGTTTGCAGTTATCAGTGCCACACATCTGCCAGCTTGGAGCGGCTGTACTTCTGCACTGCTCTGTACAATTGAGTGAAACACTCTATTTAAGCACGAATAGCAGGGAAAGGTACACACAGCTAGGAATTGTGCACTAGGCCACAATGACATTGAGTGAATGAGATATACACACACACTTTCACTTCCAAAAAATAAAGAAGAGGGGGAACGGGAAATGAAAAGTGAAGTAGAAGAGAGGGGAAAGAAAATTTACATAATGATAGTGTTCTATTTTTGCAAGAAAGGGCTAGCAACAGAAAATATTTCTCCATATTTTTCATTCCAGTACTGAAAAAACAAGGCCCATCTACATCTAGCAAGGATTTTAAGAGGATTTCAAGTAAAAAGAATGTGGCAACAACAGAAGAGATGGGCATATGCTGGCAACAGGAGCGAGAAACCTGATTTTTAAAAAATGTATTAAATTAAATTAATTAATTTTTATTTGTACAGTGGTACCTCAGGTTACGAACTTAATTCGTTCCGGAGGTCTGTCCTTAACCTGAAACCGTTCTTAGCCTGAGTCGCGTTTTCGCTGATGGGGCCTCCTGCTGCTGCCGGCATGCAATTTTCGTTCTCATCCTGGGGCAAAGATCTCAACCCGAGGTACTACTTCCGGGTTAGCAGAGTTTGTAACCCAAAGTGTTTGTAACCCGAGGTACCACTGTATTAATTTGGAAAACTAATAAAAATAATTTGGAAAAGAAAGAAAGAAAAAACAAGGCCCATCTCATGGTACATTTATCTTGTTGGCTGAATGCTCCCAAGATCTTGACACATTGAAGTGTCTAATGTAAGCACAATCAGACAACTGGCTCCAAAACACAGCTCACAACACACACACTAATTACACACGTGTATAAAGAGGGGCATTGCAACAAAATACAGTTGCCTAATACACTTCTGTGAGCAGTGGGGCCATGAGTAAGCCAGAGAATCTGCATTTAACTAACAGATCGGCTCCCACAATATCCTAAAAATTGCAAGTTACAAGAAGTCTCTGGCCTGCTATAGGGCTAGGACAAACTATACACAGAGAGGCTGCACAATTGCAAGCAACCGCCTGCCTACAACTAAGAGGAATAAAGAGGCAACTATCTCAAAAGTTGTCCTACTCTGCATTCGTAAATGATGAACACATCATGAGGCCACAGGGGCTCCCTCCACATAGGTAATGGTATACACAACTCCCATCCCTGACCAGAAGCCATGCTGGCAGGAGCCGATGGAAGCTGTAGTACAATATCTAAAGGGAACCATGTTAGCATCTAAGAGGCTCTTCTCTCCCTCCTCACATCTACTTGGAGAAAACAAACCACAATTCCTTGCTTTTTGGTATTTCCAAATCAGTAAGCTAAGCACAAATCTTGGGTTTTGGGGAATGAAACGAAGCATGATCCCTGGTGCAGACTTACATGAAGTCAGGGATAACCATTAACTACAGCTTATTGTGGTGTTCAAACTTGGTCAGTAGGTTTAAGCTATTAAGCTTCATACAAGAACACTGCGCACTCTCTCTCGCAAAACTACCTTTGCCTGTAGTTCTATGATATGAGATTTCTATCCTTGCCCCACTTTCTTTGACCAAGATAACCCTCCCCATTTCTCCCTTCTCAGCAGAAAGGATACATCCATCAGGTTGACCATGTTACGGCAAGAATCCATGCTGAACCCATCCGTCTTCAGATCTTTGTCTGGCCGAGGGAGGAAAGAGACACACTGTTATTACACTTGGATGTGATGTTCAGAGACACCCACAGCATAGGCCAGGAGTCTGAATAAGAAGCACTTACGTCTGGCAATGACTCTGTTCAGAATAGTTCGGAGCTCAAAGACACTGATTTCCATGTCCTGGAGGAAGGGAGAGAAGGCAGATCATTAGAAGAGCATTGATTTCAGGGGTCCAAAAGCAGCTCATTCCTAACTCCTCAGGCTCTGATCTCACCTTGGACAGCCTGTCAATGCATAGGAATGAATGGATCACTCTATCTACAATCCATGTTGATTTCACATACATGTCTATTCATAAGTTCACTGTGCCCTGTTTCCACACCAATCTGCAATTCTGTTTGTTTTTTTAATCTACAGCAAAATTAATATTTAAATATGTATTTTATTCCAAAATATGTATTTAAATGCATTTTGCATCAATAAATGGGTTTCTAAACATACAAAACAGATTTATTTACATGTTTTGGTATACGTTTTTTGAGCCAAGAATGGCATCACAAAATTCAAAGCATTGCTTTCTGATTTGAAACTCAGTCCCAGGTCCGTTTGTATCAGAATTCAGAAACTAAATTCTTCAAGCATCCCTAGTATTAAGAGATGGTTCTGGACAACACCGAGGAAGGCTAAGTCACTGAAGTAGTCATGGAAATTTGTCCAGACTATGAGCACTTCAGCCTCAAATTCATATTCCAATGAACTATTGCCATCTTCCTCCAGAGATCACAAGCATGCTTCTGTTCAATGATATTTATCTATTGTGCTTCCCCTCAACTTTCCCTCCATTCTCCAAGTTCTATGTGCATGCCTCTGTCACCCTCATTTCATCTCTACAATACCCCTGTGAGGTAGATGAGGTTGAAGGAAGGCGACTTTGGGGCATCCCTCAGAGAGGTCTCTGATTCAAGTGAAGTTCTCTTTCTACGGTGAACAGGCTCCTTCGACACCTTCTCACTTCCACATTGTCAAAGCCACTGGCGCTACTTTACCTGCTAGCTGCACACAGCACCTGGGGAAGAAACTGACAGGAATGCTGAGTCACAGTACCTACCTCTCCTGCAAGCTGCTGGAACATGTTCTTGAAGTTTTCGTCCACGTCATCCTCAGATATCTCTTCCTGAGGAAACAAAAACCATGACCAGCAGGTGAAGCACTGCTCTAATTTCCCCTCTAGTTATCTTCAAAAACCACTGACAGCATCTTACACACTCCCATCATTAAATGCTATCTTCTCGCTTTCCATCAGCTGGCTTTCTCCCTTCCCTTAATTCTCCATGCTTCATCCCATCCTGTTTTAACCAACAAGGTTTATTTAAAATGTAGCTTTAAGAAGGAGGAACATTGGCGTGAAGGGACATTAGCCAAATGCTCAACAAAGTATTTTATTATGTGCAGGTGATTTATACAGTAACCCAAGACTACAGTATATTACTGCAACATGCTTTATGGGGAGCTGTCCTTGGGACTCATCTCAAAGCTTGATCTAGAGCAGATTGCTACAGCTAGATGGATAATGGGAAAAGGCAGGGTTAAGAGACCTGCATTGGCTTCCCCTTTCCTACCAGGCCAGGTTCAAGCTGTTTGTACTGGTGTACGAAGCCCTGAGCAACTAAGGCCCAGGATACCTTAAGAACCACCTTGCCCCTTTATGTCCCAAGCCAATTACAGAGATCACCCCCCATGGACCAAAGTATTATTTATTTATTGCTTCCTAGCCCAACTTTGGCGCTCAAGGTGGCATACATCTCTCCCCCTTTAATCTCCACAACTACCTTGTGGGGTAGGCTGAAAGGTCAACCAGTGAGTTTCACGGCCAAGTGGGAATTCGAACACTGCTCTCCCAGCTCCTAATCCAACACTGGAGTCGAATGTAGCGAGCCCAACTCTATGGAACTCCCTCACACTAGAAATCAGACAGGCATTGTCCCTGCTAAGCTTCACACATTTAGTTAGAACCATTTTGTTCCAGGAGGCATTCGCACCATGAATACTTGTTTCGGTATTATCATCTTTGATGTTTTAAATTTTGTACACTGTATTGTTTTCACTTTTTGTAAACTGCTTTAAGACCCAGATACAGTGAAATGTGCAGAATACACACACACACACACACACACACACACACACACACACACACACTTAAATGCTCTCATAAATAAGTCAGAATTAAAAAAGAGGGAGGTTTGACACTTAAAACTGCCCGTCTTGGGTTGGAGTGTTACCTCATCAGGCAGATCTGCGCTGATCTCCTCATCCAGCTCCCTGGGGAAGAAAGAACAATGTTAGGAAAGCCTCTAGTTCTTAGAAGATGGAGGGCCTGGCAGATGGGCAAGATGGTAGGACACATCTCCACTTTGACTGTCCCCATTCAAGAGAGCAGTCCCAATGGATGTATCTGGAAGTTTGCTGTGCAGCTCACTCAGGCAGCAAAACATGGAAAGCCACTGTGAGGATAAAGACAATGGGTGGAATAAAAGTCAGGTCCATTCCTCAACTAGCTTTTGAGTCTTTTGTCCAACATCTAGAGCTCAGATGAGTATCTTCTGCTTTTCTTAACCCCCCAAAAGTCAATTGGCATCTTTACAGAAACGTAGCTGAGTCCCGAGGAAAGCTCATACACCCCTTACAAAGACCTAGGAGATGATAGTAGCTCACACCGAAGGCATGGACTCACTCTGTGTCTGACTGCTTCTCCGTGAAGACGCGCAGGATGAAGTCTGCTTCCTGGTGAGGCTCAAAGGTGGAGGGCACGATGATGTATTCGCCTGGGGGAAGGCGGATGTGGTTGCTCACCTCCCGCAGATTGATAAAGGTCTCTGAGCGCGCCCGAGACTGGTTCCTCAGGAAGAATTCCTTCTTCAGGTGAATACTCTGGCAGCCCTGGTTCTGGAACAGGAAACAGTTCAGGTATATTATACAGGGCGGCAAAGGGGCAGCCCCCTCCTTCATCTGATGACAATGGCCTAGGCATCACATGCATATCTAGAAACATACAATCACACCATGCATTTAAAGCACTACAATCCCACTTTAAAGTCTCGTGAAGGCATCTGGCAAACCCATCTAAAATCATGCAACCACCACACATTTACTGATTTTGCTTAATTTGTTGATGCATCCAGTGCAGAATTGCCCCCCCCCTTTCTGGCTTACAACCTATACAGCCTGGACCATTTGGTCTGCAGCCATCAAAGAGCTGTGCACAACATTATGGGTCTCTGTTTGCATCAAGCAGGAGGAAGGTACACATTTCAGATTCCATCCAGAACAGGGAACAGCACTCTGTGGCCTCAACCCATTTCATTCTCACACACAATTCAGTAATGGGGTTTCGGTGGCTCAGGGCATACCTCCTCAGGAACCTGCACACAGAGAGAAAGCAGGCAAAGGTTAGGAATGCGCTCCTATTAAGTGATGATGCTCAAAAGGGCACACCAGGAAGCCACATGGGGTTACCTCATAGACTGCAAAGCCAATGGTGTGCATGTCTTCCCCAGCTTTACGTGCTTTCCGCCGGTGCTTTTGCATCAAGGCCACTAAGAAGCTGCAAGCCAATTCATTGTCGTCTGGGTCGTCATCCTCTTCCAAGAGCTTGATTTTGAACTGGGGGTTAATCCAGAATGTAGCTGCAAGGGGGAGAGGGAAGATGGTGCACAATCTTGTGTTTGTTTTGTACTGGTGTGTAGTGACTGTATACCTAGATTAACTGTTTCAGTTTGCTACGAGTCAATAAAAGCCTACAGTCAAGTAACTAGCCTCACAATATACTACAAGGTTATCAAGATTTGAAAGCAACCAGTATTCATCTTGATTTCCTACTTCTTCCTATCTTTCCTCATCTATTTCTTTTTTTAAGACACTACAGTGGTAACCCAAGGTAGTTTTCCACAACTAAGGCATCCAGAGAGGGAGACATCAGGCTACAAATTGTGGCTCAAACAGAGGCTCCAGGATGGTGAATTTATATATCACACCTCTGCAGAATGTGGGAGTCACTTTACTAGTCCATCAGCACCAAAGAGGGCGGACAAAGAATAGGCAGCAGCTGTTACCTGGGTGGTTCCTGCAGCCTCCTGCTGTGCTGCCTCGGCGCCAGGTGCCCTCAAACAGGGTGGTATGCCATCTGCTCATGTCATCCTTGGTCAGAGCATCGGGGGTGAGGTTGCAGATCTCCAGCCTGGAAAACTCACGTAGAAAGTCTCGAAAGGACATCCTGCAGGGACAAAAAGGTATGTTGAAGTCACAGGGCAGAGAGGAGAATCAGGCAGGGCAAGCGCAATGCTGCTCGAATGCTTAAAGAACCTTGAAGCCAAAAGAAAACACTTTCCACACCTACTCTTTGAACAACTTTGGGGTACAAACAGAAAGGAGCTATGGGTGTTTTGTTTTGTTCTGTTTTTTTTTTTAAAAAAAGAGGCAATTAATTGGCATCAAACACGTCTGCATATCCCACTGCAGAATTAGGAATTATTTGGGGTATCTGCATGTCTCTCTGTGTGTACACACCAGGAACAAACAGTGCCACAAGTCTCAGAACTCACCAGAATTCACCATCTTCCATTCTCAGCTGCAGTTCTTCCCTCTGATCGGGGTCCACTTCGTTCCACTCAGAAGAGCTAAGATAGCAACAGAAAGATAGTTACGCTGTGCATCCTCCCCATGTTGTGTCAGTTTGCATTTCTTAGTGCAGAAAGTATTGATCTGATGTGTGGAGATCTTTCCTATTCTAATTAATTCAAGAGGGTTCTTGAAGCTTCTCTGTGTGAAAGAAACAAGCAGAAGGTTCATGATGTTTGGGTTATTCCTTCAGAGAAGCTGAGTATAGCTGGTTTAAACTGGTTCTGTTATCTCTTCTTCAGGGTCATGCTGACTATAATAAGAGGCCCAGAAGGAGCCTGGGTTTCAATTATTCTTTTCCTTCTGGTGTGGTGTTCTGTACACAGTATGCTTAATGTTAAGGTTTAGAATTATTATAAGTTTAAGTTAAGTCTGCTGCAACTGGATTTCTTATGGATAGTGCCAATCCTGAACATATTGCATTTGTGACCATTTTGCTCATTTGTCTTCAGTAGCAGTAAAGCTCTGCTGGATGAAATAAAATTGCCTCTGGTCTATTTTTTGAGAATCCTGCAACGTGTTTAAGTTTTTACTCTGCTAACTATACATTGGAATCTACTCTGGATCAATATTGAGTAGAATTTTAGTGACATGTTGCTCCTTTCAGTTTTATCTGGTAGCAGCAAAGGGCTGTGGTAGAGGCCTATGCTTTGCATTCAAAAAGTCGCAAGTCCAGTTCTCCCTCCTGTCTGAAACTCTGGATAGCTGCTTCCAGTTAGTGTAGACAATTCTAAGTTAAACAGTCCAATGATCTGACTCTATTAGGCAGCTACCCATGACCCTAACCTGATGTTTCATTCCAGCTCATGGATGAACAGATTCAATCATCATCATCATCATCATCATCAAATATATAACATTGGTATAAAATCAAACAATAATTAAATTACCTCCTAATAACAAGTCCGTATCAAATTAAAATCTAATTAGATGGCTAATTGGATCAAAAAGCACTGTGTTAGAAAGGAGATGGAAATTCTACCTGTGATGGCTTAATTGCACATGCAGATCATCACCTGATGCTCAAGTCATCAAGTGATGGCACATGCATTTGCGAAACATTTTTTTAAGTGTCACCCGGATGCATCCCAAATGGGATCGCTATCAGATGTCACAGTTGGGCACGGCACCCACTAATGTCACTGCAGGAACACGTCCAACCCACCTATCACTCCAGGCTCCAGTCCACTCCACTTGACCCCAGGGATTCCTTATGCGAATGAGCGCTTCCTGCCGGCCACGATAGTCCACCTGTCAAAGTTAAGGTATTAAGACAACTGACACACATGGCTAAAGCCCTTGAATTGGTCTCCACAGCCCCTTGAAGAGAAACTCACATTCTTCAATCCTGTGACGCTATAGGCATGGCCCTTCACCAGTTTCTTGAAGGTAATGGCTTCCATGTCAAATGCACTTGTGATCTGAAGAGAGAGGATATATAGCACTGGTCAAAAGGCTTAACCCTCCCCTCTCTCCAAAAGGCAACGGACTAAAATGGCTGCTAAACACAATGTACCAGCAGCAGTTCACAGCTCGGTGTTGGTTCCTGTATATCCTAGTTGCCTCAGTGAAAAGTTCATTCACAATGTTGAAGAGGCTGTGAACTCTTACAAGCCCGTTCATTTCAGAAGGATGCAAAAGTCATGGAGTAAGGCTGCGGGCATTACAGCATCTATGTCAAAAGATGCTCAGTTTCCATAGGTTCCACAGGAAAAGGGCCCTTTAGTGGGTGTAGGCTTTGACATTTGGAAAACTGTTACTTGGAAACTTGACAGAGAACTTGGGTGAAACATCACTGGGAGTGCTGACGACATCCAGGTCGATTTCTTTACTTTTTCAACAAGAGAAGACCAGCTTTTCACATTTGAAGGCAACATTCTATAGCAGGGATGGGGAACCTCCAGCCCTCCAGTTCTTGTTGGGGACTACAACTCCCATCATCACTGGCCACACCGGCTGGCCTGATGGGAATTGGAAATCAACACTATCTGGAGGGCTACAGCTTCACCCATCCCCATTTTACAACATAAAGCTATTCCATAGATTAGCTGCAAGCTATTCACCAATTGGCCACTTGTATTATTCAGAATACACAAACAGTGAAAAGTAAACACACGGAAAATGTACAGATTAGTTCTGGCCCACTAGATCATAATATATATATGGGATGTAGCCCTCAGTCATTTTTCTGGCTTACTTGGCACTGCTTTTCTCCACAACAGTATGGAGTGTGAGGGGGGATGACTTATTACAACTCACAAATGGACATTTATAGAAGGTCACCCTGTGGACAATGTGTGAGCAGGCATGCAGGGCAATAAGAGTGGGCGTGGAGAAAGGAAAAGCTGTTGCGTAGGAAGCTTGGCTCAGAGGCATTCCTCCTTCACAACTTGGCACCATTCCATTTCTCTTGCTTAGACTGGTGTGCACTTGTGTGTGGTCACCAATGTTGCTTTTCTCTCCTCGCATTTTAAAAACAGGAATAATTAAAAGATGTGTGTTTGGCAAACATCCCAGACAATGGTCAGTCAAGCATGGATCTCAGACCAGCAGCTGACTAATTTGCACATAACAAGACTATTCATATGCCCCTGTTTTGCACGTCATTGTTTTCTAACTTTTAAAAGAACTCAACTAAAGAGTAAAAGAAAATGGCAACCTGAACTGTACTGTATTTGCCTGAAACAGGGTGGTTGTCCGTACACTTTCCTAACACAAGGGGGCACCAACCAAATGTCTCTTGCTACAGATGAACGTGAGAAAAGGAACTTCACATACAAACAGAGACTTGAATTAACATTTGGGCCTATTCTACTGTTCTACTCTGACAGGTTTCCATTGACCGAATCCCTGGCCTCAGAACAAATATCAGAGCCAGATCAGGGAAGCCAGATCTCCCTCCGCTGCCCCGCTTTGATTCCACATCTGGAACATCCCACAAGCTCCCTCTTTGGGGCACTGCTTACATCAATGGAGCAGCCAAGCAGGGATCCCCTCTCAAGAGCCTTGGAAATGATCCTGCACAAGTCGCGAGGTGGCTTCTTGAGATCGTACATCTCTGCCACGCCACCAGTGAAGTCCTCAAAGCCCTCTGTGGTGCTGCCCCCCGACAGGGCCTCATAAGAGCCGTTCAGCCTGTATGGCAAAGAGAACTGGAGGTTAGTAGGCTAGCCTTAAACCTGGCCTCCTGGAAACCGGAAGGCCCAGTTACAGAGGGTGGTGAGTTGAAGAACAACGGAAACAAATCCAAACCAGGGTTTGCTGGGAAAACCACAAAAGGGCATAACCTGTGCTGAGGCAGCACTTACTTGGCATAAGCTTTTTCCAGCAGAGCACTCCAGAACTCCTGGCACTCTGCTGAGTGCACAAACACCAGCTCTCCATCCTTGGTTGGCAGCCGATCGTCAATCACTACATCCACCCATTCACCAAACTGCCAGATCTGAAGAATAAGAAGTCGGAGAATAATAATGAGGTAAGGCAGAGTAACATAGCAAGATGGTCCAGTCAGAATCAGATCATCACTCCATCTATTATTATTATTATTATTATTATTATTATTATTATTATTATTATTAACAACAACAACAACAACTCAATCCTCCTGAAGAAGCCTGCACCTTCGGTACTGCTGCATCGAGATAGGTGCTCAGGCTCAATAGACTCCACCACTAAACTGGAAGAGGACTACACCACCTTAGTAAAATATATATTGCCTGGCAGTGGCTTTCCCAGGTCTTAGATGTTCTTCCCCAGCTCTACCTGGAGATGCCAGGGCTTGAACCGATGATGGTTTGCATCCAAAGGATGTACTCTACCACTGAGCTATGAGCTTTGCTGATTGGGTTGAGGTAATGGGACAGTAGACATTAGGTTCAAACAGGGCAACTATCCTTTCAGCAATAACTCCACTTCTTAGCCAAGGCTTCCTCTGTTTGCAGCTTTACATTTTCCATAGCTTAGGGTCCCATCCACCTGTGAGACAGGCTTTCCTTTGAAGCACTTTCTGTGGGAAAGATGAGCCTTACCTGGAAGTGAAAGATGCCCGCATAGTCCTCCTGAAAGCTTTGTCCATGGGGTACAACCCTGTGCAAAAGTTCCTCATTGAGAGTCAAGGAACCAATAGCAGCTAGCAACCAGCAGTCACCTGATAAATAAGGAAATAGATGTCAACTCAGGCTGCATTCAGATGTGGGGATTGCTGAACCAGTTTTCCTGGTGACACTTTTGTCCCAGTTTCTGACATTCCTTTTACACTGCATTACTAGCTGCATTATGGAACAGTGGCTTTTTGACTGATAGACTGCCCAGGTCACACTAAATTCCACTCACTCCCATAAGCATAGTGGTACACAAACGCAGACAGCAGACATGTTCCCACAAGCCCACCCTTTATGCTCATCTACGCTACGATTCCCCCACGAAAATGGCAGGAAAGAGTAGTTATGTTGGCATATCACCCCAAATTTCATCCTCCAATTCCCCCCCGCCCCCCGTTAATGGTGTTGCAAACGGATTTTCCCTGGAAGCAATTAATAGGGGAATGAGCACTAAAGTTCCGCTGCACTTCCAGAAGTGTTATGTTATGTGAAAGATCACATAAACTTTGCCGGGGGGCGGGGGGAGGAGGGGGAAGGAATGAAGTGCTGTCTGAATGAAGCCTCAGTTTCCCAGTGGACCTGGATTCCTAATATCCTTATTTCTTCTCTAGGTTTTCAGTATCAGCAAATTCCTCATCATCTGAAATCACCAGAAAACTTGTAATATACTTTCTTGCTCTTAAGATTCATTTATGGTGCCTCCAGCTTCCCTCTCAATCCAAGGAATAAACACACATTACTCACCCAGAGCCCCCTGGCAGATATCTGTCCTTGTAGCACCTCCAACAATAAACTGGGGGTCATCCACAATTTCCTGCAAAGAGGAAAGAAAAATGGAATATAAACTGTGGCTGGGTTCTTCAGAATACTCATACACACATAGTGGGAGCACTGAATACACAACATGAATGCAACATCCTTAAACGGAGACAGGCAAAGACTGTTATGGCTCAGATCCATATAGTGTTCCTTTCTCCCACTTCAGTGCTGCTCTTCTTTTTAATATCTCCTGCCCTCTCTGACCTCCCTGCTCTGGTTTCTTGGGTTATGGGTTGGTCTAAATGTATTCTGGAGGGTTTAAGAACACACACACAAATCTTCGGATTCTTGCAACTTTCTTTTCCTTTATTTTACTGTGCATGCGAGAAATGAATACAATGCACAAGTTCTTTGTTGAGGACCTATTTTTGCAGTGCTTTACATAAAAAGTTGAAGTGCCATAACAAAAAAGGAGAGTGTTTTTACAAAAACAAAAACCAGCAGAATCTAGAAACTAAATCTAACACATTCAATGAAGTATTCTGTTACTTGTGAAAGCTTCTGGCCTTAAAGGGAGACTCTATGTTGGAACATCTCCTGGTTCAGTTTAGCACTGAAGTACAGTAATGAATGGCTGGCATCAGAGTTCAGTTGAGCCAGGCAGCTGCAGTGCCATTTAAAGCACAGGTGGCCAGTTCAGGCAGATGCTGGCAATCTAATGCTGATAATGTAATGCATTTTTGAGCCATACACTATGACTGTGTTTTGTGGTGCCCTATTTTCTGACCAGAAATCGTTAGTTTTAACTTTAGTTTGGGGAAAATCCTTGATATTTGAAGGTGCTCACACACTTTTAAATTATATTTCTGTGGTGTGGGGATTACAGATAGGCAGCGGAAGCAGAACCTGCAAAACCTTATGGCTGCAAAGAGGTTTATACTTCAAGGCTGGAAGCATAAACACCCACCACCCACCCTGAATATCTCATTGCTCTTTCTACATGTGAACAAGTAGACATGTGAATAGCTTATATTAATATACATGTTTAAGTCAGGATTGATTGTCTTAAAAAGATTAATGCGAGCAGACAATGTTTTCTTCTTGTTGAATACCACCTATAATCTCAAACAAGTTTTACTCAGGGTAGACCCACTGAAATCAATGGACCCAACATAATCATGTTCATTAATTTGTACTCTGAAAAACTTAGTTGAATACACTCCCATCTATCCATTTGGGGTTGGGGAGAGCGGGAGAGATAGCTGGCTAACCTGTGGCCCTCCAGATGTTACAATTCCCATCAGTTCCAGCCAGCATGACCAATGGTCAGAGATGATGGAAACAATAGTCTATCAACATAAGGTGTGTACCAAGTTTACAATAAATACCATATTTTTCCATGTATAAGACAATGTTTTTTGCTTAAAACTTTTAGTCAAAAATTGGGGGCTGTCTTATAACCAGATGGTGAATGTTCAGCGGTTCAGGATTGAGTGCAGGCTGCCTGGACTCGGGTTCAAGCTCGGACTCTGGCGCAGATGGTCTGGGCAGGATTTTGGGCTCTGGCTCTCGTGGCCAGGCTTGGGTCTGACCCAATTTCTAAACTTTGGGTTCCAAAAATTAGGAGTTGTCTTATATGTGGGGGCATCTTATACATAAAAAAATACAGTAAGCAAGCCAGCATTTTTGTCACCTTATAATAGATGGAGAATGTGAGAGAGCAGCTTGTTTAAGGCTGTGAGTCCACAGCAGACTGGATATCATCATCTATGATTTGGTCCGCACTAGCTTGTGCAGATCTCATATGCTTGTATCAAATGATTTCTTCCTATGCCCTATTATGGTCTACTTTTTCCTCACCAAGAACCAGGCCATACCAAAGCTTAGAGGGAGACTTTGCATATAAATGTTGCTACATACCCCAAACCTTGAAGCAAAATGGACAACCCTATTCAACTAAATAATGGCTCCAAAACATGGGCTTGTGCCATCGATACACAGGAAGCTGCTGGGAACTCTAGAGAGCTCTATTGTAGTGAATATTCAAGTGCGGAAATTGGTTGTCTGGCATTTCTCCACCCCTTTTGCAGACTAGACGGTCTTCTGCAAGCTCAGATGCATTTGAAGTTGGGCTGGATCCCAGAGTCAACTAAAATTTATTGAAGGGGCAAAGCAAGAGGTCCAAATGAGAAAAGCGGGACTAATTAGAAGATGGATAGAGGCCACCAGAAGCAAATAATAATGATAATAAATGCTACAGTTGGATCCATGAACAAAGAAGCTTTTAATAAAAGCTGCTAACAGAATGCAGAACAGCAGGTCAAAGTGGTCCTCCGAGGGTCCCTTCAAGCCAGGTACTCACCGAAGGACGCATCCAGCGAACTCCACGGGTTTTGGAAGAATTTGGCCCCAGTTCCTTGAATCCAAGGACTGAGGGGATGGCAGGAAACTGAGGGTCCTCAAACAAGGTGCCGCTCTCCAGACATTGCTGCTTCAGGGTCTCATAATCTTGGCCGAGGTACTTAATGGCATTGTTGTGCTGGCCCACACCCTCGGCCCGCAAACGGTTCCATTCTAGTTTGGCAGCCATTCCTCCAAAAGGCATCATGGCACAGCAAGCAGGGTGCGGGCAACGGATACCTCAGCAACACTCCTAAAATCCAAAATAAAAATCCATTGTGAGATGAGACACAGATTACTGAAGCTGATTAAGGGTATCCAGCATGTGCATCTATGTTTTTATGATTATACATTTTAAAATTCCTGTCTTGCCTTTCAGGTAAAACAAGGAAGTGCAATATCTATTTATAAGATATAGTTTGGAAAAAAAAAACAAGCCAAAGACTGAAAAACAGTTTAAAACAGTCCTAATCGCCATGGCTAATCAGGAAAAACCAAAACAGTAGTACTGTCTTGGGGGGGGGGGGGAATTCTCCATTTTGTTCTGCATACTGGGGAGGACAAATCACCAAATCGGATATATTCTTCCAGACTACAGGGGGCAATGCATTGACTGAATAAGCCTTCATGCTCTTGTGAACAATATTTGTCCGTAGGTTGAACTATGTAGTTGGGTGCATTTGTCAAAGATACTCCCAGCCATTTATATGCCCCACTGTTTCCACAAGGAGCTCAGGATCACACACAGAGAGAGTCCTCTCATTATTCCTTCACAACAACCCAAGAAATAGGTCATTCAGTTTCATGCCTTCTGTCAGCTTGGAGGCCAAGTTGTGATTTGCACCTGGGCTCCTCCACACATGCGAAGACAAATGCGCCACACTGGCTTGCAGGCCATGCCATACAGCAAATGGATCTCACTATAGCCTGGGGGACACCCTTTACTGAGCACAGATCAGGTTAGGACATTCTGGGCAGCCCACAAGAAGATGGCTTCTAGCTGTGCACAGCTGTAGGCCAGAGACAATAATGCCTGCAGACCCAGCAAAAAGAAATCCCAGAAGCCCCAGCTCTGGCAGGAATAAGAAAACCAAAGAAGCAAATAGAGCTCATCTGACAGGATGAGCGTTTTGGGGAGAGTGCCACCAGTCACCCCACACTCAGACATCTAACTCAGAAGCCTGAAAAGACCACTGAGAAATGCAAGCACTCTTTGGTAACCAGGTGTTAGTGAAATACCATGCAAAACAGATGTGTTTGTATATGCATGAAAATATTTACATCATCCTGACTTCCAAATTTCCTGGGTTATGTTTCGGTTTGGGGTTTTTTTTGGCAGACTTTAGAAGATTAAGACACCCTAGGAGAAAGAAAGAAAGAAAGAAAGAAAGAAAGAAAGAAAGAAAGAAAATGTAATAGATACTCGAGCAACAAAATCCCACTTAACCAGTGTTTCTCAAAATTGAGTCCCCAGCTATTGTTGGACTACAATTCCCACCATTGCTGACTACTGGTCCTGGCTTGCTAGGGATGATGGGAGTTGTAGTCCAACAACAGCAGAGGACCCAAGTTTAAGAAACATTGCACTTAACGTATTATTATTATTATTATTATTATTATTATTATTATTATTTGAATTTATATACCACCCTATATCTGGAGGTCTCAGGGTGGTTCACAGTAGAGTCCTGCTGGATCAGGCCAGTTGCCCATCCACCCCAGCATTGTGTTCTTGTGGTGAGAAACAGCTATGCGAAGCTGACAAGCAGGGCCTGTGTGCAACAGCGCTCTCCCCCTTGCGATGTCCAGCAACTGGGAGCATTATCATTGATAGTGGCATAGTAGCTGTATTTTTTCCAGGTGATACTGACATCATTATTCAGCTAGCATTCTGGGACAATGTATTTTTTAAAAACGCTTTTTCTTCTCATGCAAAAAGATCCATCAGCCTCAGCCAGCATAACCAATTGTCAGGTATGATTAGAGCTGGAGTACAAGATCATTGGGAGGGCCACAGGGTCCCTGTGTAAATGGTAGAGATTCACTACTGCCTGTGTGGAAATTACAGTATTTTGCAACCCACATTAAGATGCGCCCATTTCACTGTGTGCACATATATCTGTACATCTACATGCTACAGGAATCCATCAGCAGCTCCACCTTCCATTCACATAGTGAAATAGATCCTCGATGTACATGCATTTGACACACATAGTTTCCTATATGGGAAGACAAACAAATCCACCCTTCACAAACCAGAACTTTCCACACTCAAAAACAACATTTGTCACAGTTACTCCCAGCTGAGTTCAAGCATTCTACATACCCCTCTAGGCTGCTTGTTCTGAAAGACAAAAGTCAAATTTACCTCAGAACTATGCTTTGGGGCAATATATTCGATGTCAGCAAATATCTTACCAAGGTTTAACTGCCTCTAGCATACTGTTGGGACTTGATGGCAGCTATCATGAGAGAGAAAACTAGTTTACATCAGGGTAAAAGTCACACAAAACAAGTTCACACAACTTCTCACCCCACAAGGTATGCATATTTCCATGCAGACCAGGCCAGTCATTCTTTCTCTCTTTCTCTGACTCACTGGGCAGGGCGAAATGAAACGGAATCACCAAGCACATTCATATTCATCATAGCAACCGTTTCCTGATCTGTGGTTTCATTATTCTAAAGAAGTCAGCCTGCTAACAGAAAGCACACTTAGACAATTATGACATGGATGTGTGTGTCCCCCTCAGATACAGGGTGTCCCTGATGCAGGTCCTCAGTCACAGGTCTGGCACATAGGAGAACTGAGGCAAATGAGATGGGAAGCTTGTGACTGGATCATCTCTAAATATGGTACTTAAGCCACTTCCCAGGTCCCCTCAGTGGGCATAAGTATGGGATGAAACCCTTAATTTATGAAATAATTGTAATAATACATTTGTGTTCTGTTTTGGTTTTATTAAAATCAAGCGTCACATGCTTGTTGTTACACTACCAGGGTGCATTTGTGGGTCATAACATTGAAAATGCAAGCTTTCCCTTATTGAGCTCTTTTGGATAGAACACTGCATGTTTCCCCTTTACATTTCTGTAAACTTTACAGAAACCATAATCTAAAGTGAAAGGAGCAGGCAGACACTTTTAAAAATGAAAACTGAAAATTCAGGAAAGGATCCTGGAACAATCCTGTGACAGAGCCAGCCCCCACTCCCTGTCATTTCATGGCCCCGTGGGCAGCCCCATATCAGAACGGATGGCTGAAGTTATCTTAAGGAACTGCAACAGCCAGCACACAGGAAACTATTTGAGAACAATATGCAGGAGGGAAACCCAGTGCTATTAGCTTACAAAAAGTAGTGGCTTGGAAAGGGTGGGGGAGAAAGGACAGACACATTATGCAACAGTGCAAGTCAAAGTAGACTAACTCCAGCCCCGTATACTTGTTAAGTCTGAAGGAACAAAAACAAAACAAAAAGCACCCACCTCTTTGTTTAAGAGAAAAGTTAAGGTGTATACAAATTCACTCACGCATTAAAAAGCTTGGAAGCATTAAGTTACGACACCACCTGGCCTTAGCTCACTGCCACACAAGCAGGAAAACGCCTTCTATCTCATATATTGTGCTTGCTTATGACTTAGCCTCCATGCACTAACACTTGCCCTTGTGTATAGTGCACTTGTAGCATGTTGCAGCACATAAAAACACTTGCCACACATAGACGTAGTGCAGCTCCCTTTCCCCCACCTACAAATGCACATTGTCATAGACTGCAGCCATTTTTCTGTCAGGAAGCTGTTCTGCTAGGGAAGGGTCAATCTGGCCAACAAGACACAAATTGCACCCCTTTTAGTTAAATGATTCCTTTAAAATGGGATCCATAATTGATTTCCACAATAGCCTCGAATTTTTGACACAATATATAGACAAAAAAGGAGCTTTTTCATGGCCACACTCAGTCACTGGAGTCTTACACTCAGTCGTCTGGGAGTCAAAAACCTTTTCTTTTTAGTTGTATTTCAGTCTATCAGTTGGCTGCTTTTATCCGAGTGCTTGCATATATTACTGCTGTCTTTTTTCTGCTGTTTATTTATTAGGTATGTGCATTTTCAATATGTCTTCATTTATATTTTGATTTATTTTCTGTTTATTGTTAGTCTCTAGGTCAATATTCCATTAAACAGGTGAAACTTAAATAATAAAGCTTCATAAATAAATGCCATTCTTTGGGTAGGCAAAAATGTCATTTCTCTAGAAAGACAGAAAAACCTCAACTGTACTCAAGCCTATTAGAAGAGGAGGAGTAAACTGTCTTAATTTAAGAATGTATTATGCAGCTGTTAGTATTAGAATGGCTAAATAGGGAGGATATTTCTCCAGGATGAACTCTTATGCAAAGTTATACAAAAATAGCACTGGAATATTTATCCAACCTTTAATGAATGCTAGGTTCTTGCCATTAGGTCAGATTTCTCCCTCTTGCGGGTCAAATTCTGTACTGATAGTGCAAATTGTTTTGGTTTTATGACAAATAAGACTTTCCAGGTGCTATAATGGCAGACTGCTGAAACAGCTGTTCATCTTCCTTATAGAGCCACTCCCAGTTATATTGCTGCCAATACTTAGAAACACTGGTATCATATCAGCAACCAATTGCTGGCAGCATTTATAGATGCAGGTAGCACATTTTAATTGCACATTAGCACAGTTAGCTTCTGTTGGTTCCCAGGGCACAACTCAGTAGCTATTATTGCCGTAAGGCACGAGTGTTTCGCCAACAAAAAGTTTGTCTGCAAACATGGTGGTAAGGTAAGAGACCCATATATGTAACTTCTCATGTTTTACATTTTCCACTAACAATTCCTGTATTATGAGAACGGAATAATTTCCTCACGGAAGTATAAGCAACCTAACAAAGTGTCAACCAGCTGCCTATTGCCATTACCACAAATGATGCCTGGCTTTGGCTACACTGGCAAGTGCCATGGGGTTCTACATGTAGTGGAGCCACAAGGGGTGAACCTGGCAGGCCTGTGTGCTGGTCTTTTGCCCCACATCCAGGAAAATCATAGGAAGAGGCAATGTGGATCACAGGAAGCTGCTTTATAACAAATCACACCCTTAGTTCATCCAGCAGTGAGTGGCAGTGACTGTGCCTTTCCTAGCTCTGCCTGTAGATGCTGGGCATTGATGCTGGGACCTTTTGCACACAAAGTGTGCACTCCGCCACTGAGCTATGGCTTTTCCCCTTGGATGCGATGCATCTTTCAGCATATGTTTGCTTCTTAAGTCAGTGCAAGGAGGCAGAAGATGACAGGAGATGCTTTAGGGCAGGCACAGGCAAACTCAGCCCTCCAGATGTTTTGGGATTACAACTCCCATCATCCCTAGCTAACAGGACCAGTGGTCAGGGATGATGGGAGTTGTAGTCCTAAAACATCTGGAGGGCTGAGTTTGCCTATGCCTGCTTTTGATCTACCTCTCTCCTCCTTCATGCATCTTGTACACACTCACTGGACTCATTCCCAAGGCGCTGTCTGGATAGGGGTTGGAGACCAAGGGGCAGGCACCCACAAGGGCAGGATCCCAAATCCAACCCATCATTTGATGCCCAGTTTTACTAAACAAACAGCCAATTCTATGTTTTTCCTTTAAGTCCCCAAGTTTCCAAAATACTGCCTTGTCTGGATGATCAGAGTTCCGATTAAGAAGGTTTAAAGTGGCCCCACAAGCAAACCCCCATCCTCTGTAAAAACAACAACCCAAAGTCACACTTCCCCCCCACTGCCTGCAAGAGATCAAGTGCTATAGTCTATAGACTATAACCAGAAAAGGCCTTCCTGCTTTTCTGAAGTCCTAGCATACAGCTACTATTTTGGATTGTTTAATTCAGTCACTTTCCCAGTCTCCCATATTCCCCCAAACCAGGCACTCTGCCAATCAGATCAGCCAGTGCTTAATCAGCTTCTAAACATTTGCAAAATGGAAAGGGATACCCTCTTCTCCCTGCCGCTCCCTTCAGCCTTTCAGCACACTCTCTCGACCATGCAGCTTTGAAATGGGTTTCACATAGCTGGCACAATCATTTGATTTTGCAGAAAGAAAACATTTCCTGCTACTTCAATTTCCTGCTGCTGTACATGCAAACTAAAAATGGTACTTCTGAATTCCCAGTGCAGAAAGTTCTGTGCAGTTTCCCAGAGGCAGCGTTCCTCTGCAGCACTGGCAGCAGGGTCAAGTCCCGAGTTCCTCGCTTTCTACCTCTCCCCTTGTGCCAGACCAAAATGACCAGCTACCAGGACTCTGATCTGTGAGAACAGTTGTATCCGGCTGCAGATTTCTGAGCTGCGGGCCTCTTTATGACATTCAAGTCCAAACACAGAGACCTTCATTCAAAGCAGAATCTGTCTAGAGTCAATTCAGGGAGGGAAGGATATTCAAGATGTTCCTCAAGGTGACACACTGCCTGCCACTCAGCACAGCTTCCTTTCTTACATCCCTTAATATCTGCAGGGAGGACTGACACCTGCAGCCGAAGTGGTATAGTCCAAGAAACAGTTCTTAGCCCTTGGAGGACTTGCTGGGTTGCATGAGCTGGCATTTAGCAAAATTTTGTGCATGAGCTAGAGATGGCCAAGGAGAAAATGATGGGAGTGTGGAGCTGTGACACAGAGCAGCCCAAGCAGATGCAGAAGCTGCCTGCCTCCCACTCCTCCCCAAGAGAAATGCCGCCTGTCCTTACACCTAAAAATTGAGACAGAAACATCAACAGCTGTAAGCTATATCCAGTGATCTGCAAGTTATTTCAGCTATGTCAGCAGGCAGCTCCCAGATTATCTAGCACTGAAGACATAGCAACTGGCCGCTAGAATACAATGCACTTTTTCAGGCAGAGTGATGGCCTCCAGCTCTTCAGTCACTACACCATTCTGCTGTATTTGGGAAGGCCTTGGCTCCCTGCCACCCTCCAGGATTAATCCCAGGCGCCTGCTGCAGTGCAAGAAGCACTTTGCTTCCTGCTTTCCCAGCTCCTTTGCAGCACGAACACCCTGGCCAAGGGCTTCTACACAGAACCGCTCAAAGGAGAAGGCAGTCACAATGCCACCTGAGCATCCTGTAAGGGGAAGGGGGAAAGCAATAGTCAAGCAGTCCATTCCAGTGGCTCAGTCCCGATTGCTAGCACCCCACACAACTGGGGATAACATGGACAGTACAGATTTAGTACATGTGGTAGATATCAGCAAGCTCATACAATACAGCACTTGTTCTTTAAAAAGCCCTCACAATTGCAGAGGAAAGCAGGAATGTGCTGATGGTGTCCAGTCAGGTTCCATTTACCACATGCTTTTAGTCCAGGCATAGGCAAACTCGGCCTTCCAGATGTTTTGGGACTCCCATCATCCCTGACTACTGTTCCTGTTAGCTAGGGATGATGGGAGTTGTAGTCCCAAAACATCTGGAGGGCTGAGTTTGCCTATGCCTGTTTTAGTCAGCCCAACTCTCAGCCCCCCCAATCAATAAAAGGAGAAAGGTCCAGTAGATTGGAAACCTGAATGCTGGAAGAACAATAAATTTGGAAATATATGCAGATATTATTAATTTTCATAAACACAAGCATAGGCGCCAACTCCTAGAGGCCAAGGGGGCTTCAACCCCCCCAATAAAATATTTGAGGGGGCTGAGGTCCTCCCCTGCAGTTGATGGGCATTGTCATTCAAATGGTGTTCATGTGCTGTGTCATGTGATTGATTATGCAGGGCGGGACTTACCTGCCCCCCATATTTTATTCAAGTTAGCACCCCTGAACATAAGCAAGCAGGTACACCCTGGCAGAAATGGTCCGGTTCCCTTGAGCAACAAAAATAGCTTTGTAAAACACAGAGTGTCCCTCTATGCACTGGCTACAAATAAAAAACCCCCAAAAAACAGGAAAGGGAAGTTAGATAAAATCACTATAAATTGTTGTGGTGATTCAAAGGTTTGAATTGAAATCAAGCTGGATTTAAGTTTGTTGTCGCCGGCAACCTCTCTCTTACATCGTGGGTGCTGGCTCGTATTATGGACGTATGCTCTCTATTGTTTTACTGGCACTGATGCTGCAGGCTTGTCATAGGTTTTGACTAGAACAATAAACTTCTATTGACTGTTAGATAATTTGCATAATTTAGTTTGGGTGCTTGTGCTTCCTTGGCAAATAATATAGCTAATATAGACAGAGATAGGCAACGTGGTGCCATCAGGTGCTGTTGGGAATCCAACTCTTGTTGGCCCTAGTCAGCATGGTCAATGGTCAGAGGTGATGGGAGTTGTTGTCCAGTAACCTCTGGAAGCAGGCACCACATTGCCTACCTCTGGAATAAGGCAGAAGTATGAAGCACCCACCCAGTGCTCCTTGGAGTGAATTGCTTCACTTTAAATCAAGACTCCATAACTGCAGCCAAATCAAAACAGGACTGGTCGTGATCAAAGCTACCATCCACATAAGGTTTGCCCTCCACCCCAACACTTCAGGGGTGCATACAGACATAACATTTCAGCAGCAGATTGTTTTGCAAGTACACTCCTTCCATTATATTAAAGTCATTTTCTCTCCAGTGCCAGGCTCAGAAAAATCCATTTCAACATTTTTGCAGCAGCAGCAGACTGCACAGCACTGCTTGGCTGGTGTCCATGACATAACAAACCACGGTTCAGTGACAGAGCATCAGCAGGTGGTCCCAGGTACAATCCCGAGCATCCCTAGTAGGACTGGGAATAGCCTTGTTATGAAATCCTGGAGAAGTGCTGCACGTCAAGTGTAGACAGTTCTGAACTAGACGGATCAATGGTTTGACACAGCATAAGATGGCTTCCCCAGTTCCTCTCTATCCTCCAAATTCCCAAAGTGTATTTTGCAAACCTTTTAAATCGTTAAACAAATTCGGGGGGGGGGGACAAAACTTTCGATGGATGACAATTAAAAAATCAAAAAGTGGCAGCCTAGTCCAAACATGGTAAAGAGCGAAAAGTGAGTTGAATGAACTAGCATGTATGACTGTCATGCACACTGGCAAGTCAGGAGGAAGCTTGGCTTACACTGCAGGAGGAAAATCTACAGCAGCTTCCATTTCAATGTTATGGAAGTACCCTATCAGTGCAAGTAAGTCCCATGTTTATCCCTCCTAGATATGTGAAAAGGAAAAGCTACAGATTGCCATAATAAATCCAGCAGAGCACAAAGAGCAGCCATGAGCTGCATCCAGCCATCCCAAAGTACTTCATGTTCCAGAGCCACAAAAGTGAATAAAAAAAAAAAAAGAACACTCAGCATCAGAACAAAAGCATCCATGAGGAACACAGTAGAATGCAGCAGCTACATGAGGCCATTGGGGGGAACAAATATGGTGACATGTAGATGTTCTTGGACTGCAGTTCCCAACATGTCTGGGTCTGCTGGGAACTGTAGTCCTATACTCCAGCCCTGAGAAGTAGGGCAGGAAGACGCTAGTTTAGCTGGGTCAGGCGGCACAACTCCATGGAAACCCAACAGATACTGGGAATCCATATTGACTGTAAGAAAAAACAGACTGCAATTTAGCATGGCCATCCTGTGTGTGCTCCTACACAACAGTGGAGGACCCTGGCCTTGGGCTCTATCTACCAAAGAGAAACTATTAGTCATCAACGACTGCCTCCAAGTCCATAAAAAGTGGTCAGTTTTGGATGCCTAGGTGCACAGTCCAAGGAGTAGAGTGAGATTTTTCCACTGATACTTCAAGCACATATTTAGTTGTTTATATAGGGCATAACTATGACATATGTCAACAGTGGCTATTAGGACATCTTAAACTGGCCAGATTAGAGGCTAGTGGTTGGCTTTAGAAGTGAAAGGCTCTCTGCTTGTAGAAATAAGTAAACAAAGCAAGAGCTATTAACTTCATTACACTTTTAGGTCTCCAATACCAGTTTAGTGCTTCAAATGCTAGTTTAGGGGCTTCCCACAGGTACCTGGTTGGCCACTGTAAGAAGGGGATGGTGGACCAGATGGGCCTTTGGGATAATCCAGCAGAGCTCTTCTTATGTTTTTATCATCAATACAGATGAAAAACATGGGTGCTCTTATGTGCAATATAGAGAGGGGGTCCCAGAGAGACCTCAGCAGTGCTTCACCTCCTGAAGTGCACAGTCAACATCAATTAAAAACAGCAAGGAGGCGTCTTGACATGACATCTTCCAGACAGGGCCAGTCCACTCATGAGGCAATGTGAAGCAACTGCCTTGGGTGGCAAATCCACAGGAGCAGCAGATCCCAATGTAGATATTTACTCCTCCCCTTGCTCCTGATGTAGATCTTCACACACCCCTTCTTCCCTGGAGGGAGTGGGGTGCCATTTTCTGGGTCGGCCCTGCTTCCAGATGATGTTGGACTCCCAACTCCCATCAGCCCCAACCAGCATGGGCACTGGTCAGGGGTTTTAGGAGCTGCAGTCCAACATATGGGAGGCACAACATTGACTATCCCTGCTATCAGTGGGGGGTGCAGGGGGGGGGCGGCCGCACCAGGCGCAACATCTGGGGGTTAGGGTTAGGGGTAGGGTTAGGGGGCGCAAATCCACGGGTTAGGGGCACAAATTACTTGCCTTGCCCCGGGTACTGACAACCCACGCTACGCCACTGCCTGCTATGACCCTGTCCTGAATACAAACCCAACTACTAAGCCCAGAATGCTAATAATTCTGCTTTGTGCTATAAAGCACAGGCTCATTCTCCCAATTGCTCAGTAATATGTCGGTGCAGACAGGATGCTCTTCGCAGGCCACCTCCCGTTGCTTGGCTTCATTCCCAAAAAAGAAGGTACACCAGGGGAAAAATCAGATAGGAGATAAGCAGCGTTTGATCATTCTCTCTAGACCAGGCATTTCACTGCACAAGCTTGCTGGAGAAGCGCATGGCTCTGCAAGGGGTGTAGGGAGGGCATCCCCAGGGAGTTTAGCCAGTGGCTTTAAAGGGATCCTCCAAGAAATGCGCCTCCCCCTTCCAGAGTCCCAGGCTGATCCTGCTTGTTCCTTCTGGCTTGGCCAAGCCCAGGCCGTGCAGAGCGTTACACATAAGTTGGCGCCCACCCAGATCGGCTTCCAGCCATACATACAAGGTATAAAATGCTGGATCGGAGATTTGAGGTAGATCGAGTATCCCTTTCCCCCCAGCACCCTTTTAACAGACAGCATTTAAGAGAAGGTCGCTGCTCCCCTAGACATTCTTCGACCCTTAACTAAGGACAGAAAGGGAGCCCCCCCCCCAAAAAACCCCTCGTCCCCCTGAACAAAAAAGCAAGTAAGATCTCCCTGGCTTCCTCCAAGTTCTTGCAAGTAATGGAGACGCCAAATTCTCCCCCCGGCCAGTCGCTTACCTGGCCTGGTGTCGGAAAGTTCGGGGCAGGGCTGGTGGCGGCGCCGGGGGGGGGGGTCCCGAGGCCCTGCTGCCAGCCGCGGGAGGGGCTGGAATTAGCAACTCCTAATCGGATTGCAGGAAATCTCCAGCGCCCAGAGCCACTTACTTCTGCCAGGCCGGAGTTCCGCTTCTGGTCCGCTCCCTCCTCGGGCAGGCGGGCGCCTCCCCACGCCCTGCTACTTGCTCATCGGTCGGAGCTCGGCAGCCGCCCTCCAGGCTCCGCGCGGGGAAGGTGGGGTTTGGCCTGGCAGGATGTGCACGCGGCGGCGGCGGCGGCGGCGGAGGAGGCTCAGATTGAGCCTGGGCGGGCGGGGCAAGGGCGGAGGAGTTAAAGGCGCCGCACAAATCCGGCTCGGGGTCCCTTCCCGCTTCCTTCTGCATTTGGGAGAACTCCCGGGCGTTCGTCATGTGCGGAACAAAAACCCCTCGAAGGGGCCAAAGCAAAGCAAAGCCGATCTTTGATTGCCCCGGGCAAAGGCCGTAGCTGACCCCCGGCCCCACCCCGACCGTCCGGTGCAAGGCATCGTAAACCTGCCCTGGAAAATTGCAAGAGTTAGCCTGCCGTCATTCTCGGGCTCTCTTTGGCCCAAGGAGCGGAACAGGACAATTATACGCGAGGGGCCTCTATCCACGGGACCCCCAAAGATCATCATCATCGGTTGGTGATAGAGATTTGGGGGAGCCTGAAGTTGTGTGATATTGACCTTGGGCGCCTCACACCCGTAGGGTGCAATTTCAGGAAGGGGGGCTCCGCTCCGCTTTTATCTCAGATCTCATCCTCATAAGCTCCTGTCCTCCCCACTGCCCTCCTGTCCCGTCCCAAGTCACTGGTTCTATCATATTGAACAGTTTCTATCGGCAGGCTAACAGCACAAATCTTTGCTGAAAAATAACGAAGTGGGTGTTTTCCATATCTTATTTTTAGTTACTAGGATTCATATGTAATTTATTGTGCTGTTTCAGACTGCTGCCAGGATAATATATTTGGATGTGTTCGTGTTTGGTTAACATAGGTTGTGGGTTTATGCCACATTCTGATGAGTTTGATGGCTTCGGTATGTTGTGAGCTGTCTCCAGAGGTTTTACCTTGAAAGGCAGCATACAGGTGGCGATGCTGATAATAATTCATTATTATTTCTGTGTGGTTAGTTTTGTCTGTGTTGCAGCAAAAACAGCAACCAAAAATGCTAACTTATTTACTTTGAGTTACAGATAGGTAGCCGTGTTGGTCTGCCATAGTCAAAACAAAACAAATTCCTTCCAGTAGCACCTTAAAGACCAACTAAGTCAGTTCTTGGTATGAGCTTTCGTGCGCATGCACACTTCTTCAGATACACTGAAACAGAAGTTTCCAGACCCTTCTATATAGTGAGAAGGTGGGGAGGGGTATTACTCAGAAGGGTGGTGGGAATGGGTGATTGGCAGATAGCTGTGATGAGCCTGTTGACGACTCTTAACGACTGCAATAGGTCTTACAGGAAAAAGCAAGGGGTGAAAAGGTGAAAAATGGCTTTGTCATGTATAATGAGATAAGAATCCAAGGTCTTTGTTCAGACCAGGTTTCTCCATGGTTTTAAGTTTGGTGATAAGTTGTAATTCAGCAGCTTCTCTTTCCAGTCTATTTCTGAAATTCCTTTGTAGTAAAACAGCTACTTTGAGATCTTGTATAGAATGTCCTGGGAGATTGAAGTGTTCTCCTACTGGTTTCTCTGTCTTGTGATTCCTGATGTCCGATTTATGTCCGTTTATTCTTTGGCGTAAGGTCTGGCCTGTTTGTCCAATATAGAGAGCTGAAGGACACTGTTGGCATTTTATGGCATACACAATGTTAGACGATGAGCAATTAAATAGTCCCGAGATGGTATGTGTGATGTTGTTGGGGCCAGTAATGGTGTTGTCCGGGTGTATGTGGCAGCAAAGTTGGCATCTGGGTTTATTGCAGGCTCTGGTGCCAGTGTCCGTGTTAGGTCTGGTTGTAGTATTATTGTGGGTTAGGAGTTGTTTAAGACTGGGTGGCTGTCTGTAGGCAATGAAAGGTCTTCCTCCCAGAGCTTGAGAAAGAGAACTGTCATTGTCCAGGAGAGGTTGCAGATCTCTGATGATGCGTTGTACTGTTTTAACTTGGGGGCTGTATGTGATGGCTAGAGGTGTTCTGTTATTTTCTTTTTTTGGTCTGTCTTGCAGCAAGTTCTCTCTGGGTATCAGTCTGGCTCTGTTGATCTGTTGTCTAACTTAAGGTGCTACTGGAAGGAATTTGTTTTGTTTTTTCATCTGTTGGGTGTTGATCTGTTGGGTGTTTCATCTGTTGGGTGTTGATCTGTTGTCTAACTTAAGGTGCTACTGGAAGGAATTTGTTTTGTTTTTTCATCTGTTGGGTATTTTAGTTCTAAAAAGGTTTGCTGTAGATCTCTTAGGTGAGAGTCTCTGTCTGTAGAATTGGAACAGATGCGGCTGTAACGTAGTGCCTGGCTATATACAATGGACTGTTTGGTATGTTTGGGATGGTAGCTAGAGGCATGTAGATATGTTTGTCGGTCAGTTGGTTTACAGTATAAGGTGGTGTCTATGTGCCCATCCTGTATTTTTATAGTAGTGTCCAAAAAATGTATTATTTACTTTGGTGAACTAGGCTCCACTTCATCAGATGCACAGAGTGGTTAGGTACACAGCGATGGAAGCAGTGGCGGGAATGTCAAGACTAAATGGCAATGGAGTGCAAAGAGTCTGTGGCAATCAGTTTAAGTGTATGCAAAATGACCCCCAGCAGCAGCAGCAATATTAATAAATAACCTTGTAACCAAACCCAGGCATGTATTAACTGAACCAACTGCACATTCTTTCCCTGTTTGCTTCCGCTTTTAATTCCCCTTTCCTTCCTGAGCTCCCTTCTTCCCCTGTGTCAATGCTTGTATTGTAAGCTCCTTAGGGCAAGGGACCTGTCCTTAAATACTGCACACTGATGGCACTCCATAAATGCTGAGGATGATGTTTGGAATTTGTTGACAACTGTTTTGAGGCTTTTTCCACAACCAAGCGCTGTATATATTTTATCAAAGAAATAAATAAACATTTCTATGAGGTTAAAATGCACTGCCCACCCTTTGATCTTGAACGTAACCAAGAATGGGCATTTCAACCTTGCTGAGAATTTCTCCTGTCTTGAAATATGAATGAGTGATTATGATTATTATTAATCTTTACACCCTCTGATTTAAGACTTTTGTCTGCTGCTACCCTAATAGCCAGGCCTTCCTTCTAAACGTTTGACCTCCATTCAAGCCAGAGAGGCTTTTCCTGGGGCATGTACACATTGCGTGTTAATACAGTGCTGAATACAGGCTCATTTGGGGGGTTCTGCTTGAGCTAAAGGAACGGGTTTAATCCATTTTGTGCCGGGAGTGCACTTCTCAAGCACTCCTGCCGTGTACACAGGTCGCCTCATGCTGGAGTAGACCTCATGATACACTGATTGAAGAACTGCACGTTCACAGGTGTGATGAGGTGTTACTTGGTTTCTGCCAGTGCTTATGGTGGGTGGGTAGACTAACTGAGTAGAGCACAGAATAAAAGATTGATGCACTTTGCTTCGTAAACTCACCCAGTGAGAGCCAGTGTGGTGTAGTAGTTAAGAGTGGTAGACTCATAATCTGGTGAACCTGGTTCGCATCTCCGCTTCTCCACATGCCGCTGCTGGGTGACCTTGGGCTAGTCACACTTCTCTGAATTCTCTCAGCCTCACTCACCTCACAGAGTGTTTGTTGTGGGGGAGGAAGGGAAAGGAGAATGTTAGCCGCTTTGAGACTCCTTTGGGTAGTGATAAAGTGGAATATCAAATCCAAACTCTTCTCTTCTTCTTCATCCACTTGTATGTACAGACAGCATGGATAGTAACTCCCAATTTAGGCAATGTTAGTGTATATGTACAACTGCAAAGCACTTACATACAAAAACTCCGCAAAAAAGAGCCCTGTGCATTTCAAACCCCACATGTGTACATAGCCTGTTTTGGCCTTGAAGCCCTTTAGTCCATCTGAACACAACTGAAACCCTATGAGAGCTAGGATAATGGTTGAGCAATGGGAGTGCCACAGAGGGAGGAACAATGTGCTTTAAAATGACAGTTTATCTGTAGATAGTCATGCTGCCAATCTTCTGCATGCTTACTTAGAAGAGATCTTGGCAAATATGCAGTGGGACCTAGTCCTCCCAGGGAGTGTGCATGGGACTGCAATCTCAGTGCATGTCTCTTCTTTAAAATGGAATAAGCACAACATTTATGTCCCTTGTCTTTTCACTGTTGTCATCCCCGCTGGATTTACAATGTATATGTTATTGCAGTTGTGTGTGCATACCCAGGCAGTATTCATTACACTGTTTGGATGCGTACATGTCTTTATTGGACTGTAAAAAAATCACTGGCAGCATGTCTGGCTGGGTGTGAACAGAGGGATGCTGTGCTGGCCTGTGGTACTAAATCATGCCCAAGAGGAATGTCCAGGCAGGGTGCTGCTGCGTGAGCTGGGGAAGGCAACACCGAGAAATGTGGCTGGGTGAGAGTGGCTTGGGAACTCTCCCTCCCCTATTTGTTTAAGCTCACCTGAATCTTCCATTTTATTTGTTTTCCATGTCGTCTTTGAGCAGATCAATACACAGTGCCTGGTAACAAGCACAATAGAGATGACAAGGTAACAGGAGCGGGTAGCAACTGGAAAGGAGAGAGAGGCAGGTGGCTTCTCAGAAGTATGTTTATCCTGCAGGGTAGGGCATTTTTTTTCCTCTGGTCATCCATTTTTGCTTACATGCTACGCTTCTAGTTTTGACTAGGTGTGACTGCATTGCATCTAACAATTTGCACTCCGTGGTTTCTTTCAACTAAGCAGGTATAGCCACTGATATTACCACCAAGTGCCAACAATGTAACATGCAATGTAAACACTGACGATAAACCACAAGGGGCTTTTGCCTTTCCCCCTCTTTTTTAAAAAAATTATGCAAACACTGAGGTTCTTCTGAGCTTACTGACTGTGTGGAAGGACCATGGCTTAGCGGTGTAGAAGTTCCAAGGTTCAATTCCAGGCATCTCCAGGTAGGACTAGCAGAAAATGCTGTCTGAAACCCTAGAGAACTGCTGCCAATCAACAAAGACCATACTGAGTTAGATGGGACAATAGACAGCTTCTAGTGGCACAGCAATAAAACTTCTAGCACATTTGCAAAGGTAAGCAGGGCCTGGTATGGTTCAAACTGGATGGGGGGGCTGCATGTCGAGATTCCTGCATTGCAGGGGTTTGGACCAGGTGACCCTTAGGGTATCTTCCAGTTCTTCAATTCTATTATTCTATTGCACCTGTACTTCCTTCTTTTCAGAAGTAGCCCTGTTTTGGCTGCATACACTCAGCACCCAAGTTTGTTACTAAAATATCATAAAGTAGAGCCATGTTGTTTAGTGTGGGTCTAAAACTGAGGAGACGTAGATTCAAATCCCTCCTGCTTGAAGCTTTCTGGGTGACCATGGGCCACCTGTCGGCATCCCTCCAGCGGCTCTCAACCTGTGGGTCCCGATGTTGGACTACAACTCCCATCACCCCTGAGCTCTGGCCTTGCTAGCTAGGGGTGATGGGAGTTGTAGTTCAACAACATCTGGGGACCCACAGGTTGAGAAAGGCTGCACCTACCTCACAGGCTTATTGCAAGGATAAAATGGGGGCCCACAAACTGCTTGGTGGAAGCATGGAGTAATTAATAACAGTTGTCTGCTGTGTCTGTGCTTGATGGGTGGCAACAATGCTAAGGCTTGCTTCATGCATGCATCCATTCATGTTGGCACTGGCATGTGGAGGAGCTCCACATGGAAAAGCCACAGATGTGGCTTGAGTATATATAAGGCAAGTCTAATGCAACCCCCTCCTCCTGCCACCCTTGAAAGGAAAGGGGAATGGTGTGCTCAGAGGGCTGGTGAGGGGGACATCAGGGGAAGGGTTGTGGGTTGGTGGTTAGAGAACATACATTGGCATTTCCAGGCAGAACTGGGAGAGGCCCCCACCTGAAACCCTGAGGAGCTGGGCTGACAAAACTGGGCTAGATAAATACAGTGGTACCTCGATTTACATACGCTTCGGGTTACATATGCTTCAGGTTACACACTCCACTAACCCAGAAATAGTGCTTCAGGTTAAGAACTTTGCTTCAGGATGGTAACAGAAATCGTGCTCCGGCAGCGCGGTGGCAGCGGGAGCCCCATTAGCTAAAGTGGTGCTTCAGGTTAAGAACAGTTTCAGGTTAAGTACAGACCTCCGGAACGAATTAAGTACTTAACCCGAGGTACCACTGTATTTCATTTCTGGCAACCAATGCTAGTTTGGTCAGAATCAAGTACATACTTCCAGAATACATTACTGTACTACATTCTGTGCAACTTGCAGGAAATTGAGAATCTTGTTCATAAAGTGGCAAGTCAAGAGTTACATAGAAGTATCTTTTCACTAACTCCCTTTGAGGGTATATATGCGGCAAAGCAACAAAGCTCTAACAAACTTAAGTATCTTTTCAGAAACAATGACAATTGCGTGTGTGCATTGTGTTGCATTATCAATGATGGGCACAGCCAGCAGTTATACAGAGAGCACAGAGATTGCACTTCGGTTAGTCCGCATTTCAGACGGGTGTGTGTGTGTTTTGGGGGGCATTTGAAGGCAAACCATGAGCTAATAAGCCCGGAAGCAACAAACTTCGGCGTCTCAGAGCCCGCCTCCCCCTCCTGGTCAAAGGCCCGGATCCACTGCGTCTTTCTGGAGCCGCAGCCCCGCTCTCTGAGTCAGGCCTCAGCTATGCTGGCCGCGCCGCCGCCGCCGCCACGCCCAGCCCGACGGGGCGGGGAAGCAGCTGCCACTCAGGGTTTCGTTGCATCTCGCGCTTAGCCCCGGAACTAGTTTCCCGCACTGGTGGGGGCTGAGATGCTTGGAGTAACGTGGCAGCGGCTCCGAGCGAGGCATGTGCAAAGTGCCTTTTCCTCGCCAATGAGATGAACCCTCGAAAAGATCACTCGCCCCTCCGGCTCGGTTTGGAGAGCTTCCGTGCTCAGTTTGGGGCGGGCAAGAGAGGCTTGGCTTGCCGGCGAGCTGGAGACCCAGCGCCTTTAATTGTAGAATTTGCCGCTTGCCGCCCCCGCGCCCCGCCATGACTCAGCGTGCGCTGCAAGAGCTGCCGTGACTCCGCAAGTTTTACTCGATTGGCCCGTAACCAGCTTCTGGTTGGGCCCCTAAAAAGCCGCCGCCCCGCCCAGGCTGCGGGATCTCGGTGGGCAAACGGGACTGGAGCTTCGGCTCTGGGCGAAACGAATCAGTTTTTCGAAACTTGCGAGCTCCCTCTGTTGGCGCATCCCGGGCATTACTTAGTCCGGGATGCGCCAAGAGAGGCGGGTATAGATATGGCTCCCTCGATAGTTAAACTACATTGCTGTTTCAATGGGTAATTTTATAAGCGAAATCCTTTCGCGATTCGCTTTACTCTTTTTATCGTGGCTTCATTGCTTCATTGTTAAAACAGAACAAAAAACTCAAAGCGGTTTACAAAACGATAAAACAAAACAAAACAAAACAAAAATTCAGCCACACTTAAAAACATACAAAAGCTAAAATACTAAAAACAGATTTAAATTTACCTTGACTTTCTAAACATCTGAGTGGGCTTGCCTAAACAGGAATGCTTTTAGCAGCTGCCAGAAAAAGTAGTGAAGGCGGCTGCTTGACCTCAATAGGCAGGGAGTTCCAAAGTGGAGTTGCTGCCACACTAAACAATCACGTTCCTACAAATGTGGGTGTTACGTGGTGCCCGTTCCACCGATTTAAGCAGTCTAGTGGGCAAGGCGATCTTGTTGGTACACTGGTCCCAAGTTGTTAAGGGCTTTATATTCTTTAGGGCTTTCTAAACTAATAGACCTTAGATAGTAGCAGCCATCCCAGCTGTAGAATTCTGCTGCAGCTTCTGAACCAACTCAAGGGTTGCACTGTACAGAGCACTCTACAGTAGTTTGTAGCACCAAGTGACTGACTGACAGGCTGAGATATGGAGATGGGCACAAGAGATTTCCACACCCTGGGAAGTCCTGGTCAAGCTCATCAACACTGTGGCAGATAAACCTCTCTAGATGCAAGGTGCCTGCTCCATTCTTTAAATTAAATGGTGGATATATGTTCTGTCATTAGGGTTGACAGATGCCCAGAAAAGGCAAGGAAAGAGAAGTGTTTATTTGGCATAGCAACCCTTCTGCTGCACCCATGGGCCTGTTTCCAGCAGTAAACCTCAGGATCAAATGGAAGAATTGGGAGCACCCTTCAGTTTTGTAGCAGCAACCATGACTTGAAGTCAAGCTGAGGCTCCCAAGGAACTGTCTTTGAAGAGCAGAGCGTGCTTCTGGTTCTTCCTTTTCACTTGGGCCCCAAGGTTTACCTGTCACGATGTCATCAGGAGACAGAAACATGGACATGATTTGGACCAAATCACAGCACAAGTCAAGTGGCAAGGCCTGGTGGACTTAAGTAGTCCTATGGGCTGCAGGTTCCCCACTACTGTTGTAGAAAATTCTGACTTGACTTGTTATAAGGCAGCTCCTCGTGTTTCTATGATTTGGGGCAGATTTCGCCCAATTTGGGGCAGATTTCACCCAATTAATCAACCTGCTTCACTTAAACAGGGCTAATTATAATTTAACAGCATTCAGGTGCCCCTTACCAACACGCCTTTTTGCTTCCTTAAGATCTACAGTGACCCCCACTTAAATAATTACGCATGTCTTCTCTTCCATCCAGATGATGCTATTCTTGACGACTTTGTGGAAAAAGATAATCACCAGCCACAGTAAATGGGAATGTAAACACACCTTGAATTCTGATATTATCTGCTAGCATTCATTTCCCCGCAACCAGCAGGCTGGTCTCTCCCCCCCCACTCCCCATCCCTGTTACACCACTCCCCAAATGCACACACACAGAGACTAGAAATATGATAAGTTCCTGTTTTTCTTCTTCTCCTTTTTTTTACACAAATATATACAGGGTATTATACACATCTCTACACAGACACAGTGCCAGTTAGAACACAGCTCCCTGCAAGGGGGGGCACCAGTGGTCCGCACCCAACACATCCATCCATCACCAGCATAGGCCAGCCCTGCGCTGCAGCTGTATGTACAGGGAGATCCCAGGGCCATCCCAGTCATCCCAAGTTGAGGTTGTGGGGCCGATGCAAATAGGGCAGTGGTGGCTGGGCTTAGGAATATGATGCCAAGGGACCAGTACAGGGGTGGACAGGAAACCCTGGCATGGAACACATACTATTTCTAGACAGTATCCAAGAAAAACATCCTTAAACAATTAAAATAAAACCCACATGCATTCCAGCAGCAGTGTGGCGGCGGTGATGATCATGGTGGGGGAGGAATAAGGGTCACTTTGAACACAGGCTCCTCCCCCCTTCCCCCAACTCCTGGACACTCCCCCCCCCAAGCTATGGCCCAGCTCCCAAGGGCGAACTGGGCTCCTCCTCAAACTCATGTGTCTCCTCCCAGAATGGAGTACAAAGTCCAGCTCCTTCTCCCCATTTTCTGGGGTTCCTAAGTCAAGAAGCGGGAAGCAAAGGGCTTCTCTTGGCTGCACTCGTGACTGTCCGTGACTTTGCACAATCGTGACGGCATCTTGTGTTCCTGCGCTTCAGCTCTCTTGCTTTCCCCCATGGAGGTGGATCAGTCCCCACTCCACAGCCCTGCCCAGTGTTAAAAGCGATCGAGACATTTAGTCCCATCTTTGAAAACGCTTCAGGTCCCTGGCTGGAAGAACAAAGACAGCGAATTGCACCTACTTCCTCTTTGAAGGGAGGGTTGGTCTCTTGGTCTCTGCTTCTGTGTAACACTGGCAGCATCCCTCAAGGACTGCTTACGGCAGGGGAGGGACAGTGTTGTGGAGACGAAGGGAATGGAAAATTTAAGACAGCTAAATAGCCTTCTTTTGTGTGTGGCTTTTCATTTGGGTGTTTTGGGAAATGGGTCCGGTGCAGATACTCAGCTCAAGAATAAGAACCAACTCAACCTAGACAAAAGGCCCAGTGTCCCCAGCTGAAGGCAAGACTCGCCAAGAGTGAAAGGGGATTCGTTGCTTCCCCACATCCCCCAAAACAACCCCAAAGGCCATTCCTGGCTCCACCTGTATCCCTTCTATTTGCCCATTCCCTTGAAGGCTGGAAATACCTTTCCGAATAGATTTCGACGTGCTCACAGAAATGGATTCTGTGCCACCCTTTGGCTCATGCCAATCTTACAGAAGCACAAAACAAAAACAAAAGAGCCCTATGAGTTGGGCAACCCCAACCTTCTGTGCAAATGATGCAATGGGTGGGATGGAAGGTTCTCTCGCAACCCTTTGAAAAGGAAAGCTCAGGAGGCAGCGACACCTTGAGTCATAAGGCAGTTCCTTGGAGTCACATGCAAGGCAGCGGGGCTGGGGTGAGGGAGCCTGATCAAACAGGAGCCAAGCTGCCAGTTACTAAAAATGCATGAGAGGCTTCAAAAGCAAGGACCCGGGGCACAGCTGGACCAGCTCAGAAGCCTCACGGCGCCCGGGATCCTGTGGTCTTGCCCCCTCTAGCAGTCTTCAGGAAACCAACCCATCTTTCCCTCCTCTGCCTCCCTAAAAATTAGATCGGGCAAGAGGGCGGCTTGGGTTTTAGTCAGTTTTGAAGATAAAACAAAAGTGCAAAAAAATGCTGCAGAGCCCAAATCATGGCACCTCTGCTTCAAGACCCCTGGGTCTAACTTAACATGGACTACCATCATTGTTTGAGTTGTGAGCGGGGAGGGAAGAGAAGGGAAGTACCGCCAGCCTGCCTGGGACAATCTTCCTTGCCAATCCCCCTGCGCTCCCCTTGCCCTGCAAGGGGGCTCTCTTGCTACTGGAGCTGCGTTTGCCCCAAGCAGCTGCCTGGGGGCAGCCTCTGCTGCTGGGTGGCACTCTCCAGTTGCGGCTTTCATCGAGGAGCATTCCTGGTAGCAGGGGCCCTTTCCTGCACGCAGCATCCCTCTGGCTCTGAGACCACGCTCTGGCAGCCATCCCTGGAGAGACAGAGTGGAAAGGGCTGGCCGAGACCGCAGTCGTCATAGAGTCATGCCTCGGGCACCAGAGATGAAATGCTTACTGATGCACAGGCATGGAGGGCGATTTACACACAGATTTTCTTAAAAAAACAAAACAGCTCCGCTAGGCTGGAATCCCTGATCCCAGCCAGGTTCAAAGCCACTCGACTCTTCGTTTGGAAACTCAGTGCCTTGATTAAAGCTCAGTTCGCTTTCAGACCTAATACATTATTAGTGTTCATGATTCTAGACAGGGGAGCAGGGAACGGGGGAGGTGGAGAATCTTTCGCCTGGTTTCTGCTGCACCTTCCTTTTGTTCCCCATCCCGGCCACAATGGAGCAAAGAGGCAGGCCATTTCCTCTGCTCCATCTTGGGTTTGTAGGGTGTTTCAGATGGTGTTCAGGGTAGGCAGCTTGTAAGAGAAATCCTCCTCCCATACTAAAGGATGGAGAGAGAGAGAGAGAGAGAGGGGGGGGGGGAATACAGAGAGAGCAACGGGACAGGTTGTCTCTCTCCCCATCTTGGAAGGAGCAATAATGCAGCAGCCAGGTAGGTAGGAAGGAGCAATGGATGCCACCTGTCTCGTCTCGTGCTGCCTTCTCTTCCGCTTCCTTGGTCTCGCTCCCTCTCTCACACATACACAGCTTTTCACTCCCTCTCACGCACACATATACAACCGGTGCCCAGCAGCCTCGTCAGCTCACAGGACTCCCCCTGCCCCCTCTTGCATTCCAGCGCCCCTAATGATGGATCTCGTTTTCTATCAGGCTGTCCTCGCACGACTGGAAATCTGTATCGTTTATGCCGTTGGGGTTGATGAGCTCCTCGTCCTGGGACCCCTGTTCTTCAGACTCTGCCACGTCGCCCTCAGGTGAAGAATCTTGCAGCACTTGGGCAATGTACTTCTGCTGCAGAGCCGGTATAAAAAGAAGAGAAGAATAAAACAATGGACCAGTTAGCCCCCCACCCTCTTCCTCTCTCTGTGGGGACTCAGGCAGCAGAGCATGATGGGTAAGTGCCATGCAGTCGGGAGCCCAAGAGCAGTCATGCTGACACAGAATTATATTGTGTGGAATAGTTTGACAGCAAAATGACGGTGGGAGAAGGAGAAAAAAAGGGCTGTGTGACTCCAGAGCTTAGGCTCGAATAGTACGACAATATTTCTGAGGTGTAACACTCAGCCCTAATTTCATGAAGATCTTGAGACATCCAGTAGAAGAAACACAGCCCTGAAGCCTCAAAAACCTGCACTGAGGATCCTCCACAGCCTCGGCCTGATGTTTCCTTGCCCTGAGCCTTTGCATCAAGGATTCTGTCCTCCTTTATCAAGCCTGAAGGGAGCTACTGAGGCCTTATTCAGAAACCACCCATTGCAAGGGGCCTTTCATCCCTAGGAATAGAAGTAACCCCTCGCGGTAATACTGTGGCTGCAATTCAGATCTGCGACAGATAGGTCTGTCTCAGCAAGATAGCTTAGCTTTAGCTCCTCGTGTGTGAAAAAGGTGAATTGTGACCTCTCTCACTGGATACATTTTGAGGGCAAAAAGAGGCGAACACCCCAGTTCACAGGAAGGAGAGCTCTGGTGTACCAGTAAAGCACCATTCACTTCAATGTACGGTGCAGCTCCATACACACATACACACACAAGGTGAGGATGGGCAAGTGGACTGTCTTCCTCCAGTCTACAGCAAAAGGAGAAACTGGCTCATGCAGAAGCTCTGAACATGCACCAAAGCACACATGGGACTCTGGACTGGAGTGAAAGATTGTAAATAATTTTGGCACAACTAAAATGCTGTGTTAAATGGATGAGGATGAGGATGATAATAATACAGGCTCTCTCTATTTTCTACATTTTTAGGGTAACCAATCCACTTGTTTTCAGTGTGTGTTTCCTCCCTGCCCCCAATTAAGCTAATACTTAGGATTTGGCTCCGGAGCTGCTCTTTTGTGTGGTGTGACTGCAGCCTTTGACATCTCCACAGTGCTTGTCTGCAGACAGTTTGGACCTCGGGCAACTTGGGGTGCAGGGAAAGGGGGTGACTCACAAAGCCTTGAATGAATTAAAGATTCCCGTCCCACTCAAAACTAACTTGCATTGGGAAATGACAGCCGCAGCTCTTTCTGCAGAGCATGCCGATGCGTTAGGAGCCAGAAAGCAGAAGAGAAAGGGGCACTGACCAGTCTGGCTTCACTGTCCAAGCTGAGAGACAGAGGCAGAAAGTGAACAAACAGCACCGGGGGAGGGGCAGAGTGAGGTTGCCGGTCCATCATCTCAGAAAGGGCCAGTAACAGAGAGGCCTGTTTTCTGCCCATGCTCCGTGGATGCTGCTCGTGTACAGCCAAAAAGGTGGGGGCCTGATAGGAAATCTGCAAAGGCCTCTCCCTCCTCCTCCTCCTCCTCCTCCTCCTCCTCCCCAAACTCAGACATAAGAGGGCACAGAATATCCGACGTTGCAGAAGGCAAGCGGAGGAGCCGGAGACTCACAGCTGATTTTGGAGCTGGCGGGTGGCTGGCAGCAGGCCGTCCGTTCTCCCTCCCATCTACAGCATCCACCTCTGTGTGGTCGATCTGGAAGACAGAAACGTGTGGCAGGAAACCAAACAGCAAAGGCAGCAGCTTGCCAGTTCTGGACCTGCCTGCCCTGCAGGAATGTTTCTACATGATGCAACCAGAATGGTGCCGGTGGTGGTAATCACTGCAGGAGGATAGCTGTCAACTTTTCCCTTTTCTTGCTAGGAATCCTATTCGGAATAAGGGGATTTCCCTTAAAAAAAGGGAAATGTTGACAGCTATGTGCAAGAGCTGGGCTTCAGGTGCTCTGCATGTGGAAGAGGAGCAGAAAGAAACTCTGAGCCTCCACAGCAATAAAACTTTGAAGGCCAAGTTCCATGTATCTGCATCACTATGGAAACTACTTCTTCACAGTTTCTTCTCACATGGCTCCTGAAAATGGAAGAACAGCGAGAGGGGCTGGTTTCCCCTGCCAGGGCTTTCCTTCTGTGGGGAGGGACCACGGAATTGGTTCAGCCCCCACATAGCTCCTAAAGTGGCTGAGACATGCAATGAGGGCAGAAAGACCAAGACAAAAAACAAGGGATTAGGAGGTGGTCTTTTTTCATCTCAGAATGGAGTCTGCCTCTTGCAGGACATGTATCCAATTGTGGGTACACATGTTGAGGCACAAGAGGCAAGCCCACTGTCTTCATATGTGTATACAAGTGTACACAGGGCTTTCCCCATCTCTTCAACACACAGGTGTGCCTGGGATTCTGCCCCCTTCCCAAATCTCTCTAGGGAAACACGTGAAGCAGTTCTTAGGAGAAGTCACCACATAACCCTTTCAGTTGCCCTGAAAACGCCCTTCCACTATAATTACCTTGTAATTGTGAGCACTGAGGTATTTGAAGTGTCCAAAGCAGACATGACACAAGCAGATCACAATGGTGATGACGAGAACCACGAAGGTGAACATGGACGTGAGAGCCAGGAACCCTGAGGAATGCAAAATAACCTCTGTCAAGGTTGCCAAGTATATACCTTCTCTTTTCTCTGCCTTTGCTCTTCGCTCCGGGGGCTTTACTTTAAGCCTTGGTCCTCTCTCATTATAGCTGCTGACCTAAAGAACAGGGCAAGCCACTTCTCTGCTGAAGCATGGCCACCTTCAGCTAGGCATTCTACCCCCTCCACACTCACCCAACATTCACCATTTTGAACAGCAATCATGGTGTGTGTGTGTGTGTGTGTGTGTGTGTGTGTGTAACCAAGATGGGAAAGAAGATCCTTTCATCTTTATCATCTGTTGTGGCACTCCAGAGTGGCTATACAATGGTTATGTGTGGCAACACAGGTCCCCATGACAGCCAGGGTGGGCTCTTATGTTACAGAAGTGACGTTTTGTGGGCAGAGATGGCTCCAAGTGACATTGCTTTGTGTCAGGTCATAGGTTCCCATTCAGAAGGAGCAAAATGGAGGCAGTAGCCCATGAAGAAACAATAGATTGGGGTGGGGAATATTTATTTATTTTTACTCCAGAGGGTCAGATTGTTATCTCTCCCACCCCTCACAGGCCACATTTTGACATAAGAAGAGCCTGCTGGGTCAGGCTACTGGACCACCTAGTCCAGGCATCCTGTTCTCACAGTGGCCAACCAAATGCCGGTGGAAAGTCCACAAGCAGGACCCAAACACAACAGCCCTCTTGGCACCTGTGGTTTCCAGCAACCGGTATTCAGAAGCACTACTACCTCTGGCCATCAAAGCAGAGCCCAGCCATCATGGCTAGGAGCCATTGATAGCCTTATCCTCTGTGAATCTGTCTCATCCTCTTTTGAAGCCCTCAAGTTGGCCATTTGGGACCGTGTTCCATGGTATGGAGCTGCCACCTGCAATCTCTTAAACATCACAGTGACGATACACAGGGCTTTTGCTATCTCTTCAACACAGTGAATTCCACCCATGGCCACTCCAGACCTTGTTGGAATCCATCTCCCATAATCCACAGCAAGCTTGGCCAATAGGAAGGGATGATGGGAGCTGATGGCCGGGGAAATCTAGAGCACTGGTCTTGAGCAACCTGATCCAAAGTGGGTCACAACAGGAGCACTACCACAATGCAAATACTGTATATGGTAAAAGATTAAGATGTGGGTCCCCTAATGCATGTTTTACTTAAAAATGGGTCCTGGGACTGAACGTACCTGATCTTGCAAGTTCCCCATATCTGCTCCAGATTAACACAATTAACTCATTTAATTGCACTTTCTAATGATCAGAAGGTGGTTCCATCTGCACTGCTTGTGGAGCAGCTGCTCAGCATGCTTCTTGAACCTTGGGCATCAATGTCTCACTGAAAACCCTTCTATATTTATTATATTTTTTTATAAAGATATTTATTAAGATTTTATATAATAAAACAAGTATCACAATCAAACAAAACAAAAGAGAAAGACAATAAAAAACAACACAATCCAACAAGACTAAGAAGCACAATAAAAAACATAAGAGAAAAAAAAATAAGAAAAAACAGAAAACAAAGAAAATCTAGTTTTTTGCTTATTATCTTTATAACCCTCTTTCCTGACTTCCTCACATCTCCCTTTTCTGTGTTCCCCTTTACACAATCAAATTCAGCAATTCCTTACCCTCTTTCAAATCTTATTCAATATTATACATTTCAACCTATTATGTCTTCGATTTTTCCTTTATATTTATTATAAAGGCAGACGTTAGCAAATCAGACTGGACGTAAAAGAATCTGCTTACCTGTGCGCACGGTGGAGAAGAAAAGGAGCCAAAAGAGGCAGAGGATAGGTGCTGCCACCACCTGGTTCACAGCCCCTGAATGGATCTTTTTATCCAGCTTGGCAGGCAGGTAGGCGTAATAGAGGTTGTACCTGTCCACCAGGTGCTTCAGTAGCATATACATCAGGCCTAACAGAATGGGGAGGGATGGAGCAATCATCAGCTGGAAGGCTAAATGAACAGCAGCTTTACTTATTAATTATTTCCACTTGTTAGATGCCTATTAAACAGCTTCTATAGGCATCAGACATATGAGAGACCAATGCTTCGTTTGGCAGCTTCCTTGTTTCTGGAGGAATGGAGGAAGCTTGAAAAAATTACCTACTTAGCCACAACTTTGCTGGGTCGCCAAAACAAATTCTTCAGCCAGGACTGGTGCCAGCTTTGGAGGGGTCCTTATTAGACCGCACAACATAAGCTCTTCAGTGGCAATGAAGTCCTTCCCTTGGCAGTGGCAGAAGATGTCCCTTCCTTGGGCAGCAGTGGAGCTGATAAAAACACCCCTTGTTGGGTGGTAGTGAGAGAAAATCTGCCTCAGGTGGTGGTAGACAAGCTACCAAAATGGCCCCAGGAGACAGCAGTTCTGTTCTACTCCCTTTACCTTGAAGCAGGCAGATACCAAAAATGCCAGTACAGCCAGCAGATTAAGCACTACTCATGACATCTATTGTTTTAATTCTCCCACAATGCTTTGGGGAGGTCCAGTATAGGATATTTTTGGAGCAGTACTACATTGGGGTCCCAGAGATAGGGTCCCACTCCCTGAAACGGTGTCTGCATTGTTGGCTACACTGACTTTCTTGCTGCCTCTGTTACTTACTTGCCTAAAGTAAACAGAGGGGAAGCTGGATGGTGGGTCACCTCAGGTCATTGGCAAGTGGCCGACAGTGCCAACCCCAATGCTGTACCTGGCCTAAGCTTCCAGCAGGAAATGAATCACAAAATGGGAGCTTGCAAATCTCATTCAAGCTACCTTGAACCCACAGATCACAAGATTAGAGTCAGTTGCTATGTTATCACCCAGGTGTCATCTTAAGAAACTCACTGTAATGAATTGACACAAAACCCATTGTGAATATATCTATGTCTGCTGCCTTTAGGTATTTGGTGTATTAAAAACCTGCTAGGCCAGGCATGGCCAAACTTGGCCCTCCAGATGTTTTGGGACTACAACTCCCATCATCCCTGACCACTGTTAGCTATGACTGTGCTAGGCAAAGGAAGTCCAAGGAGATGTTGTGGTACCTACCAAACGGGACAATGATGGGGCAGGTGATACTGTAAGTCATTACCACAGTGAAGACACACATCATCCAGGCATAAGCAGCCCCGAACTGGAACTCGTAGGCCTGATGCTGAAAGGCAAGAAACAGAGATCCTGTTGGCGTACACATGAATGTCTGAGTGAGGAGCCCACATGACTATATTCTGGATGTGTGTCAAAACAAGCCACGATTTTCACAAGTCCGTTTGTCCACAGATTCACAGTGAGGCACTCACACCAAGATGGTACTGGAAGTTGGGCTCCCTAAGTTGCTATGGAAACAGGCAAGTTGCAATCACTTCAGTATGTCAATGCCTTGGCTTAAGGTCACCTGGGAGCCAGGCTATTTGGGGTGGGGGTGGGGGTGAGAGTGAGGGCCTTCATAGTGACTGTGCCCGGATTGTGGAATACTTGTGCAGGTTTTCTGAATAAAATAAATTCAAGTATCTAGGAGCTCAACAGAAGGATCTACAGGATATAATTTGGGTTGCAACATTTAATACGTTAGTTCATTAAGATTAACTGAGAGGAGGGGGAGACCTTTTGAATAGAAAAATTATCCCTGATTAAGCAGGCAGGTTAAAATTAAACTCTCACACGCAGCAAAAATGTCTCCCCTAAGATAATGCTTGCTATGATACACGAATATATAATCTAAAATAAAAAAAGATGCTTCTAGTCCCAGAACCAATTTTTTAAAATCCATATGCAAATTGGATTGATTACTCTATAACACGCACCCGACCATAACACGCACGTAGTTTTTAGAGGAGGAAAATCTGTAGGCATGCCACCTGTAGGCATTCCCTCCATAACACGCACAAACATTTCCCCTTACTTTTTAGGAGGAAAAAAGTGAGTGTCATGGTGCAAAAAATACGGTAATTGACTAAAGAGAATATTATAAATTTAATATGATAGGTTGACAGCCCAAGATATGATTTTTTGGGGGTCTTATATCCATGTTGTTGTTTTTAACACTACAAGGCAAAAGAACCTCCCTAACAACAACAACAACAACAACAACAACAACAACAACAACAACAACAACAACAACAATAATTTCCCCAGCCACTCTGGGTGGCTTCCAACACAATATTAAAATACAGTAATGCCTCAAACATTAAAAGCTTCCCTAAACAGGGCTGCCTCCAAATTGTCTTCAAAGCACCACTGTTTTGAAACCTTTAGACAATTGTGTCTGTGGGTCGCTCCAGGAAGCAGTCAAATATCCCCTTATGACGTATGGTTCCAGTTTTGTCCTTAGTTGTGTGACTGGACCAACTCTTGCTGGCATGAGCCACGTACCCGTTTGACATTCTTGCGTTCAGCAGCTGAGCGGGCAAGGCAGAGGCGAATCATGTACATCAGGAGGCCGGGGATGCGCAGCAAGTCCATGGCATTCCCAATGAAGGCAGAGGCAATAACATAGTTCACAAAGAAGGCCCCGTTGTCTGGCAAGAACACACACCTGGGAAAGAGAAAGGAGGGCAATAGAAAAAAGCTTCACAACCAGGAAAGCAAATGGAATGTAGCGTGGGGATTAACAGAATGGAAGACGGGTAGTAAATTTTGGGTCAGATGTGGATATACTGATGCCCTTGACTACTTCATCTGAGTCATTTTCTCCTTGTGTAGGATGTCCCCACTGCCTGAACCACCAATTAGGGGCTATTAGCTGTCTAACACACGTGTGACTCCTACATCCACCTGTGTTACCATGTTGGTTCACATACAGTGGTTTTCCTTTATTCCCCAACTGTGGTAGGTGTGTCTCTGTTAGCATGGTCTCTGTGTCCCACCTTCACAAAGAAAATAAAGCTTTGTCTTATTCACAGCCTACACAGTAGGTAATTTAAGGAAATATGGCAACTAGGAGCATCGAAGGATAAGTTTTTGACAGCATATGGGCAGGTGCTTAAATGGCTTGATGTTATCGGACAGTGGTCTACCAAGGGAAGCACGACGTAGTGGGAGGAGAAGATTGTGAGAAGCAGAGATTTGCACCACAGTAGGCATGGCACCAAACCACGCACTTCCCTCCTCTTAAGGCTTTACTTACTCAAATCTCACAGCAGCCTCTGCCAGGAACTTTTTGTCAAACAGCCAGCGGAAAAATACATCCAGACTAGAAAGAGAAGCACACAAAGAGTGCAGAGTAATTATTACCAAGAGGCACTTGGGATGCCACTGCAGTGTTAGCAAACTTCTCATGAGGCTCTATTTGCTATGCTGGGTCAAGGCCCCAGTCCATCTAAGGCCAGCCCTCTGCCTCAGACCATGACCAAGAAAAAGCTCTAGGCCACATTAAACAACCCAGCCCAGTTTCTTATTGTGTATTCTTTCTCTCCCTCCTCGGATAAGCTCCTGATGCCACACTGGCATTATATTTATATAGGGATTGCTTTAAAAGCATTGATTTAAAAGAGATCGATAGCAGAACAAAAGATGCTTCCATTCTTTTAGGCCAAGGATGGGGGAATGAAACCATTATTAATTTATTTTTGCATTTACTGGGTCTTATTACTAATGCAGTTCTAGAGGAGGTTACATTTATAGAAGCAAATCCGCCTATACAATACAGCCACTTAAGAAAACAAAGCATGTATTACAACCAGACAACAAAAAAATAAGCATTTTAGATATGCTGGCCTTCTAGTGTTGTTTTAAAGTAACTTACTTTTTTTCAAAAATAAAGGATACTTAGACTTCAAAGGAATCATTTCTCATATTTCTGGTACTCATTTTGTTACAAATTGTATTATTATAATAATTAATCCTATTTGTTTTACTTTACTGTGGAGATACACATACACACACGCTTTCCATTCACAAGATCCCACAAGTAGGCCATTCAATATTTCTTTTTAGAGATAGGGAACTGAAGCTCAGAAAGCAGGCCTCATTCAAGGTAATATTCAGCAAAATTCTCTATGTGTGTACTCTACTACATTCATTGCTTACTCCAAGGTGAGTAGGCCCAGGACTGTAGCCTTACTATCCCAATGACTGAAGCCAAGCTTTTCACCTCAGCTCCAATTTTAACAGACCATTTCAATTCTCCTTGAGCTAATTATTCAAATTGTTCAAATCTTATACACACTGAATGGAGGTTATTGTGATGTCCTGCAATGCACCCTCTCATTTCTCAATTAAAAATGAAAACAACAAAGAAGAGACTGTATGAACACTTGAGAATTGAAAATACATGGTGTGGAGATGTGTGCATGTTGAGTTGACATTCAACCTCACTGCTTTGATGTACAACAGCCAGAGTCAGTCCAGCCATTAGGCACGGTGAGGCTGTTGCCTCAGGTGGCTGAAGCCCCCAGGTGGCACGCTTGCGGATGTCCTGCCAGCCCCACCACCACAGCCAACAGCAGAGAAGCGCTGCTACCATCGGCACCAATTTTGGGCAAGATCCCATCCATTTGGGGTGAGATTTCAGCAGTGGTGCTGTTTCTTGGCAGGGAGGTGATTTTGGCAATTCCTCCTTTCCCCTGCAGCACTCTACTCCAGAGAGACACAGGAGAAAGGGGGAAATGGTGAAAGTTGCCACCACCATTGGAAAGAATAGATATTTTGGATCCATCCCAGATATGTTCTCTTCTACTCAGCAACCTTTCTTTTACCTGCTCAAGCCCAGCGATGGCAGCAGCAATACCATGAAGATGAGGAAAGTGTAGCACTTGTGCATGGTTGTTCTGTTCTCTCCAGACCTAGTGGCACAGATAATTTATTATTAGTTATTATATGTGATAATTACTTTTCTGAAAGAGTGACCCAAAACTAGTTACATTAAAACAAATAAGAGCAACCAAGCTACCGAAAAACACAGCTTAACAATTAAAAGGCAGGACCAACAAATCCTGCCCCACTAAAGGAGGCCACAAATGCCTGCCCCTCCAAATTAAGGTCCAAAAACCCAGGAAAAGAGAACAATCCTTGCCTGGTGTCTAAAAAAAGATACTGAAGGTATCAGGCATGCCTCCCTGGGGAGGGCCTTCCACAAGCAAGGGGGCCACCACTGAAAAGGCTTCTTCTTGTGCTGCTACCCTCCTGAGGTACAGATTAAGGTATGCATAACATAACATGTGAATAAGGGCTGGCAAGGCCTCCTTGATTTAATATTTTTAAATGTATACACCATATTTCCATCCTATAATGGCTCTCAAGGTAGTTTGCAATATACTGTTAGATTAATACTGTAGAACTCTAGGAATAAAATACATATCAGAGAAGAACACTGGTTGCAAAAACAAGAACTTGGAACAATATATTTTTGCCTTTTATTATTTTCCTCAGTAGGGATTCATGGGATTTGAAGAAGCATGAAGTTTTTTCTAAAGTTTGCTAAAAGAAGAAACATGAAGTCCATAGAAATCAAATCTTAGTGCAGTGCAGCTGGGCCTGAGCAGAGATTCTGAGTAGTTCAGCTCTCAGGCAGGAAGAGACAATCTCCCCATTTTACCTGGTCCAGTGGGCTTCAAAGAATGCCGAATAGTACACAATTGTGGGAAGCAGAGCAGAAAAGGCCCACAGCAGCAGGGTGGGGAAGAACTGGGTAATGATGGGATTCTGGAAAGAGAAAGAAAAAGAAACAATCAGTCACTTGCTCTGAATAATATATAGCAACCAAGAATACAAAGTGTGCAATGGCAGAGCACTAGGTTGGCTAAGTTGGTTGTATGTTATCATAACACGTGTATGTGTGTGAAATATATAAATCCAATATTGATATTACAGCATGGTGTTCTTTTCTTGAGAGATTATTACTACAGTGGTGCCTCGCAAGACGAAATTAATCCGTTCCGTGAGGCTCTTCGTATAGCGGTTTTTTCGTCTTGCGAAGCAAGCCCATTGACAGCTTAGCGGATTAGCGCTATTAGCGGTTTAGCGGCTTTTAGCGGATCAGCTGATAAGCGGCTTAGGGCTTAGGAAAAGGGGGAAAAAAGGGAAAAAACCCCGCAGGAACTCGCAAGACATTTTCGTCTTGCAAAGCAAGCCCATAGGGAAATTCGTTTTGCGAAGCGCCTCCAAAACGGAAAACCCTTTCGTCTAGCGGGTTTTCTGTCTTGCGAGGCGTTCGTCTTGCGGGGCACCACTGTAGTCTGTTTTGGAATGAGTGTGTTTCCTGACCTGCCTATCTATGTTAGTCCAGTTGTAGCTGCCAGCCCTGTGTTTCTCACAACTCTTGAATTCAAAGCTTACTCTGCTTTCTGTCCCCCTATACAACACAGCTTGAACAATCAGTTCTGTAGGTAAGCATGCAAAGATATTTGCACACAAGTGTGTGTCTACTGCCTGCCACTGCAGGCCAGGATTTGTGGTTTGGGATACATGAGAAATAGCGTAAGAGATCTTTGAACTCCTCCTAAAACCAGGCACAGGAAAAGAGAATAGGAACAAAGCAGCAGCTTTTTCTGAACTCTGTTCCGAATTACATTGGGAAGAGAATGGGTGAGGTTGCAGTGATCCCCACAAATCCAAAGCATGCCAGTGAAAGAGTCCTCTGCCAGGTGAATTAACACCATTTGAAACACCAGAAGTATTCAATGCACCCAGGATGCTCTCTTGGCAAAGATGAAAGCACTTACTATTTCATGCCCCAGAACCATGTCTGACTAAGATGAGTCCACCCCATATTTTAAGAACCAGTATACTAACAGATAAGCCAAGTTTATACAAATATTCATTATCTTAAAAGCAGAAGGATTCTTTGTTATCTGATTCAAGTATTGCACACTCAGTACAAGTCAGTTCAGATCTCCCACAAACTACTTGAGGAGAAACTTGTAGTTATTTTTATTTAATGAGCCTCAGTACTGTAAATGCATGGTTGTATTTAACTTGGAGAAATTGGCTGGCAGAATTCCTAAGGCCAGTTTAATTAATTTAAATTTCAACAAATGACTGGCAACATCACACAGGGGAGTGCCATTAAAGAACACACACACAGCTGGATCTGTTTAGTTATATAAGCTGATTTAGCTGGCAACTGGTTGGTAATGTGTCATTTGCTGTTGAGCATGAACACACACCATTTCAATACCACCGGTCTTGCTAGATTGGTTTGAGTCAATAATTTCCCTTTCATTTGTGCAAACGAAATTAGACAAACTTAATTTAAAAGTAGTAGTTTCTAAACACTGACCACTAGTGGAATTACATCTTTGAGATCCAACAGATAACATCATCACTTGAGCCAGATGTTATATGGTCCCACAGTCCCATAATACATGGACCTCAGAGACTGCTACCTCAAGTCAAGTTATCACAATTACATTAAGGAATGTAATTATAGCACTTAGAATTATACAGGGAACCAGAAGGAATGAACTTAAGTTTCAAAAAGACATAGTACCATGAATTTTTATTCACAGGTTAAAAGTATGTACTTGTTCTATGCTATCAAAGGTGTTCTCTCTCTCTCTCTCTCTCTCTCTCTCTCTCTCTCTCTCACACACACACACACACACACACACAGACACACACACACACTCGTCATTTCTCCTTGCAACCTCACTGACCGCATGAGGACACAAACAGTGCAGTGATAGCTACATGAATATAATTTGCTCCTGCTCTGTTTCCACAAAACCACAGAGGGCTGGGCTCATGAGGCTGGGCTTAATCCTACTGAATATGAAGGGAAATAGCCACTTTTCAAAGGCCGTTCCCCTCCTGTGTCATGGAGCTAGAGAGAAGGGAAGTTCCAAATCTCTCGGGTCAAGGTCTTACATTCAAGTACTCAACAGGCTTGGTGACATTGAACTTGTCCATAGTGGTGATGATGATGGCAGGAGTGGTGAGGAAGAAGAGCAGGATGAAGAGCACCACATTGATGATCAGGCAGCGGAACCACCAAATGAAGCCACGAATGGACAGGTGTTCCCTGAAGGAGAGACAAAGCGAAGAACCAAACTTTAAGGGTGGCAGAACCCAACACTGGAGACATTGGACCGGAGGGGCTTTTGGAAAACCTTGTGGCATCCAGTCCTCGTGTGGCTGCATCCCCTTTAAAAACACTCCGCTACCAATAGCTACCTTAACAACAAGCCTATGGAGAAGCATCCATGCAGTCCAGAAAGAGTCCTGCACAAAGCATGGCGCCAGGATGGCAAATTCCCAGTTTAGGCCACAGGGAGGCACCATTTTGTTTACCAGTAAATATTCTGAGGGTCAGGCGCATATGAGACTGCCCAGTTGGAGACATGGAGAGACTCGCTGCAGGACGAGGCCTTGGGTTCCCCACGGCACTTGCAGCCCTGGCACTTGCACACATTGAAGTCCTTAAGGATTCTGGAGGAAGAAGAACATCAGAACGTAAGGCAAGTCTGCTGGGTCAGTGGCACAATCTCTAGCCCAGCATCCTGTTCTCACAGAGGCCAAGCAGAGGCCTGTGGGACCTGAGCCCAAGAGCAGCCTGCCCACCTGTGATTCCTAGCAACCGAGATTCAGAGGCATGAGAGCACCGACAGAACATAACCATTGTGTCTAGTAGAAGAAAAGGAGGAGGAGGAGGAGGAGGAGAGGAGGACAGATGAAGCTTCCTTGGAGGAGGGCCAGAGGCCTTCTCAAGTCTCTGCAATGTGGCAGTAGCTATTGCCTCATTCAGCTGCTTTACTAGTCACAACTAAAACTCTGTCTTTGAATAAGACAGGCAAAAGGGGAACATGACTGGAGTTTTAGAAAATGATAGTTTGTAGGTAGATAGATCTGTCTGTCTGTCAGCAGTTCTAAGAAACCAAAAAATCATTGCAGTTTTGAAGTAAGTGCTTAAAAGTAATAGTTTTAAAAGTTTCCATCCACCATCTTTGTTTAAAACGACACCCAAGTTGCCTTTTTCTGGGAAATGTTCTCCCTCCCTCCCTCCCTCCCTCCCAGCCATCAAAATGATTCTTCCCCATCACCCTGTGCTCCCGGCACTCACATGGCTGTAATGGCCTCGTTGTGGAAAGTGACAAAGGCCATGCCCAACGGCTTCTCGTTCACCTTTTCCTTTTCCTTCTTGTAGTCCTCCTTCAGCTTCTCCTCCAGTTTGGTGTAATACTCCATGGCTTCCACCTAGGCAACCATGCACAAGGTGAGAACACAAGCCCTGCAGCCACATCGCCACCTCAAACGATGGGCTAACTTATGGCATGTTAGCCCAACACACAGCGGTACTGAATTCCAATTTATTCAGGATCAGTGGCTGCCCAGTGAGTGGGAACCAACTGGTCATCTGAACCAGCCGCTTGATATTTTGGTTTCACAGGCTCTTGTATGATAAAGCACTGGGGTTCAGTCTTAACCCCAGCTGCTACCTGGAGCAGCAGGGTCATTTGTAGCCCTGCCAAGCATGCTGGATCAGAAGGTAAGGGTGAGGGACAGGCAGAGCACTGTGCCAGCCTGGAAATGGCCTAGCAACTGGACCCAGTTTGAACCTAATGTGATAGTTGTGGGGCTGGCTCAGGGTTCAAGAGATCTGCAACTGACCCAGCTCCTCCCTGTGGCCCAAGAACGCCCCATTCCAGGGCTATCCACTGCTGCCATCCACTCAGCAGGTGGAACAACAAACTCTGAACTGTAGGAGTGATGCTGGTGTCACTCTCTAGGGTGACGCTGGCAAGGCTGGGGAGAGCAACACTTCTGCCCAATCTAGCCATCCACCCTGGCAGCCTGGCAAAAAGGGGTTTTAGTTTGCTCTGTTATTGTAGGGCTAGATGGTAGACCTGAACTAGGAAGAATTGGGTTCATCACCCACTAAGCTCCTTTGTGTGGCTTTGAGCAAGTTCCTCAGTCTAATCTCACCCAGACAGTTGCTGTGAGTATAGAATGGAACAACTGGATGCAGATCTTCTTGCATAATAAAAGGGCCACTTGATTATTAGGGTACATCAGTTGCAACTGTGCAGGAAAAGGACAGCTGAACAGGGCACATGTATTCTGCAGAGGGTTCTCAAGAGATACTATGAAACAGATAAGGGGACAGCAGCCAAGACAGGGTTGGATCCAAACTTTGCATAGGTGGAACGCTACTAATGGGATTCCCTGCTGGAGGAAGCATGGAGGACAGAGGTGATTTTAGCTAATTCTCCCCCACCCCACCCCAAAAGCCTCCTGTGACCCACAACATTGAGATCTTGTGTTGCGGACCCCCCATAGCAGTGTGGAAGCTGGCACTGGTGGTTGCAGAAAAATGCCTCACTTCCTTCAGCAGGAGTCTCTACTGAATCTCAGACCCTTCCCTGAAATGGAACGAACAAATTGTGGAAGGGACAATTTGGATCCAACCCAAAGGCCCATGCTTAGGTGACCACTGGATCCCTGGCACAACTTTCTCCACAAGCATGAGCCTCACAGAGTGCCGTTAGTGGTAAAAATGGACCTGTGGCCATCAAAACCCCCCCTCCCTTATGCAGGGACCCCTCAGTCCCCTGCATTTCCCTGCTCCCCCCTCTGCACCTCTTCACAGCCTTTGATGGCACAACAGCAGAGATGGCCACAGGGCTTGGGATTGATCATGGAGGGTGTGTTCTCCTTGGACTGCAAGTTGGTGAAGTAGATCTTTCCACGCTCTGCTTTTTTCCTGAAACAGAAGAGTGCAGGGGAAGAGGAAGCTCAGAGAAGCTAGCAAGACAAAGCAGGCAAATTGGGGTGTGAAAGAAAGCAAGCGTGCATGGGGTCTTCTGCACAACTGAGTCCTGCAGTATATTCACTTCCTGTTCTTCCTGTTCCTGTTCCTTCCTGTTCTTTTCAGCTTGGCTTCGCCTGCCCTCACCTCTGAACTGTACCCTCTCCCACTACTGTTGGAAACCTAGGATTTGTGAACAGCGGTGCTAGAACTGGATGTGGCTTGCCGCTGCATAAGCAACCTCACGGCAGGCTAAACTGCGCATTTCACACACACACACACACACACACACACACACCGACCTCTCCTTGCTCGCATCAGGTTTAAAAGCCCCCATTCCCTACGAATCCCAGACTGTACCTCTCTGCATCAAGAAACATCAGCCGGGCCACATCATAGCAGGGACGTGCTTCCAGTACCGTGCAGTTGGCGTAGGCTTCCCTGCAGTCGGGAAAAAGGAACAATGCAGGAGCTTATTAGAAACCTGCAGGGTTGGCAAAACCCGGTTGAGTTCCTATTCAAGGAACAGGCTTGAAACGGCACATTTGACTCTGAAAAGGAAGGCTTCTTCAGCTTTTGATTCAGCTGCATGCTGAAGCTCTGTAGGAGCAAGTGGGGGGGCAGGAACTGAAAGAAGTAAGTGCCCATCATTCCTGTTAAGAAGTGTAACAACCACCTAAGGCAGAGGGTGTGGAACTGCAGGAGCAGGAGCCAAATGTGGCCCTCCGAATTCTCTCCAGGTCACACTTCTGCCCCCCACTCCCAGGCGCTTCCCTTCTCCTCAGGTCACCCCCCTCATTGGCCTTGCCATGCACCTTCCATGAATGCTTTTGCCTACCTGATAATAATACCTCTTGCATGCCTGGATGGAGGACAGAGAGGGACATGGATGTATGTGTAGAAGCCCTGCCCATTTCTAGCATGTGAACCCTGTAAGCTTGCCCAGAAGTGAATGCATCCCCTGTCCTAGGGTGACACCATGTCCATCTAAGGCAGGCATATGCAAACTCGGCCCTCCAGGTGTTTTGGGACTACAGCTCCCATCATCCCTGACCAGTGGTCCTGTTAGCTAGGGATGATGGGAGTTGTAGTCCCAAAACATCTGGAGGGCTGAGTTTGCCTATCCCTGATCTAAGGCAAGGGTAGAAAACGTTCCTGCACTACAATTCCCTTCAGGGACAGAGCTCAGCGGCAGAGAATCAGCCTTGCTTGCAGAAAGTACCAGGCTCAATCCTCAACATCTCCAGGAGAAGCTGAAATCCTGAGAAGCTGCTGCCTGCCAGTGTAGACAATACTGAGCTAGATGTACCAATGGTCTGGCCCATGTATTGCTCAAGGGAGCTGGGAGCTGCAGCAAACAACAGCTGGAGGGAACTACATTGGCTAGCTCTGATCTAAGGCATACAAAGGTACGGTGTTGGGTTAAAAAATTATCCAAAGATTTATATATATATCTGATTTATATATTTTTTTCTTTGTCAGAGGAGGGTCGAGCTAAGAATTAAAGGATCCAGGGAACAAGACTCACTCAAAATGCTTTCTGATCTTTTCAGGTTCGGCATACTTTGAGATTCCGTTAATGAAGAGAGTTCGCTTCACCTGGAGCAGACAAGAGGCAGAGAGAACGTTAGATCTGAGGTCTTTCACAGTTGAAGCAGGAAATGGAGACTAAGCCCAAGCGAACTATCAGTTTATGGGATTTATGTGTTGTGAATTTATGTTAAATGTACCCTGCTCTCAAATCAAGTGAAATGGAGAAGCAGAAATGGAATATGTCTTATCATTGTTCATAAGCTCTAAGTGGGGTTACCTTTGAAGACCATTTGGAAACTTCAGTCTGTTCAGAATATGGCAACTAGGCTTTTCATGGGGGTCATACATAGGGTTCGTGGTACTCTCCTTTTTACCAGATTCATTGGCTGCCTATCCATTTCCTGGCCTAAATGAACTGAGACCAGGACTGCATTTCCCCACATACTCCTGCTCAAGACCTGAGCTCTTCCACAGAGGTCCCTCTCGTTTCCCAATCAGCTTTCCATAATAATGCATTGCTCAATAGGGCCTTTTCTGTGCCACCCTCCCAACCCTTGGAATTCCCTCTCCTGGGAGAGTCATATTACTTCACTGTTTGCATATCAGGGAGGCACTTAAAACTTTTCTTTGCAATAGTGGATATTTTGGCTGCTTTACGTTTAGTCATGGAATTGCAGAGTTGGAAGGGATTCCGAGGGTCATCTAGTCAACCCCCTGCAACGCAGGAATCTCAACACGCAGCCCCCAATCCAATTTGAAACCATACTGGACACTGCTTAGCTTTGCAAATGTGCTAGCAGTTTTATTGTTGCACTGCTAGGAGAGCAATGTTGTTTGTTATTTTACATACTCTGTTACTGTTTTTTAATTATATGCCACTCTGATCTCATTAGGAAAGAAGAGTAGAATAGAAGCAATTCTAAATAAATAAAACAGATTCCTCTTCTTCATGTTTTCCCCTCTATCTCATTCCTCCATTGTCCCTGCTGAGTTGAATTTTAAATTCTTCAAGGCTAATATCTGAACGTTTTTATTCCTGATGGCATCATGTAAATAATAAATGATAATTACGTCTGGGTTGGCACCAGGGAGGTAGGAAAGGGTGTGTTTGAAGAGAACAGGATCTCATTTAATGGCAAAATAATAACTGAAAGAAGGTCAGAACAATGTATTTTTAAAAAACCCGAACTATTAGAAAAGGTACTAAGGAAAGCTCCCCAAACTCACATGCCTGAAACAAGTAAACAGATATCACAATTGCAAAAGGAGCATGAAAAAGAGAAGCTTAAAAATCAGAGGAGCAGGAAATGCAGTGCCCATGACCTACTGTAGGACATCACCCAATTAAGGAGGTTGCTTGCTCCAGTTGACCAAGTCTAGCTGGATGCCAGTTTGGACTTACCAAATCATCCTCCTTGTAGCGCATCTTGGAGGTGTGCCGGCGCATGCTGTACACAGTCAGCAACAGGTACAGGAAGGCAAAGGACGTGTGCAGCCATAACAGGTTATTCCTGTCACAAGGGAAAGGAAATGCCCAATACTTATCTCTGCTTGAATGTATCTTCTGCATTTTGGGTCAGCCCATTTATCCCAGTGCTAATCCACAAGCCTCCCAGATAATAGTCCCCTTCAATAATATGAATATTTCCTCCTCCTCCTCCTCCTCCTTTTTGGAAAACATGGTTCCTTGATGGCACCCCAATATCATACTTACCCAGATTTCAAGTTAGCAATAGTTGTTCTCCCAAAGCTGTAGGGGTTGTTCTCTGGCAAGAAAACAAGTAAAGAATCATGAATTGGGTGCAATGCAATGAGAAGGCATCAAGCTGCTGGAAAGAAATTGCTCTGCTTTTATCAGAGAGACTCAAAGTGGCTTGGATTAGATGATGAGGCAAACAGCCCAATGCCTGCTGTAATGGGAGACTTTGAAATTCTCCATGCTCTTCTGCTGACGCTCAATCTTTCTTCATTTAGTGACTATTCATTTACTTCTTTTTGAGCTGCTCCAGAGATTCAACTTCCAACCTTAACCATTTCATCCAAGTATCTCATGGTTTATTGAAAAGGATGAATACCATGAAAAACTTCATTGCCATTACTATAAGGTAAGGTAAAGGAACCCTGGATGGTTAAGTCCAGTCAAAGCCAACTATGGGATGTGGTGCTCATCTCGCTTTCAGGCCAAGGGAGCCAGTGTTTGTCCAGAGACAGCTTTCTGGGTCATGTGGCCAGCATGACTAAACTGCTTCTGGCACAACGGAACACCGTGACAGAAACCAGAGTGCACAGAAACACCATTTACCTTCCTGCCACAGTGGTACCTATTTATCTACTTGCACTGGAATGCTTTTGAACTGCTAGGTTGGCAGAAGCTGGGATGTGGGTGGCGCTGTGGTCTAAACCATGGAGCCTCTTGGGCATGCTGATCAGAAGGTTGACGGTTTGAATCTGCACAATGGGGTGAGCCATTACTATAAATGTCCCAGGGCTCTGGCAGAATATAAATGAAATTCATCTCATCCCAAATTCATCTCTGGCATTTCCTGGAGGCTGCTGCCCACAGAGCAAAGGGCTATAATGAATTCTGGTAACTTACTTAATTCACCAAATGATCGGTATCATTTCTATAAAAAGAATGCTGTGTCAAAACCCTGTGACTCAGGTCAGAGGGGAATTAGGCCAGTCAGATGGTCTATCTATTAACATGTACTTAAAGTTTTGTTAATGGTCAATAAATAATAATCAATGTAAAGGGTCAATAATTTCATGTTAGAAAATTGTAAACATTAGTTGCAAAAGGTCACGTATTTTATGGTTAAAAATCTGAGTTAAGACTTGCCAAAAGTGAATTAATAAATTTAGGATTGACCTTATCTAATAGAAATATATGGGACTTTTTGCTTAGGAATAATAATTTACTAAGGAGGGGTATTCTTTTATATATTTTAATCTCAAGAAACAATTGGATAGTTTAGATTGTGTGCCAAATTTATGAAGCAGTTAACATCTTCATATGATTTTACAAAACTGTATAAAATGATATGATGTTTGAATGTATGAGCATCCTACCATCTGAAGCTCTCTTGCTTGGACCTCCAAGATGGCAGCAACTTAAACAAGAGCTGATAAGACTTGGGAACTTAATGTTGTTTATCTTAGTCTATATTTTATATTTTGAGAATAATGTATTATTAGAGGTATAACTCTATTAAAAATCAGAAAACAAACCCAAACATTATCATGTTTGTTTGTTTTTTTAAAAAATACTGTAGTATGAAATAGAAACTGAACCCACCATCAAACTAATTGTAGCTGTATGCTTTGTTGAACTGCATTACCGAGCTTTAGGTTGTAAGCTGATAGTTTAAGGCTTCTGAAAGACCGACACCATATGCTGGTAACATTAACAAAGTCTAAACTCAAAACAGCATGGTGTTTGACTAGCTGTCTGGGAGGGAGGATAAACTTTAAGCTGCAATCCTATACACGCTTACCTGAGCGTAAGGCCTGGTGAATGCAATAGGGCTTACTTCTGAGTACATGACTACACTATTTAGTCAAGGCAGTGGCAGAACCTTCTGGCAGACAAGCAGAGTTAGACAGAAATTCCTCTTATGTAAAACACTGTGCTTTGTCAATTAACCTCTAGATTTCTAGAAAAATATTGGTTCAAAATGGAAGACCAAACGAGGCCGAACTTGGCAACAAGAGGGTAAAGTGCCGGTACAGTCTTAGTCTGAAGAGTGGAAAATGGTCTGTCCCTTGCTTCCCTTTAGCCAAGGACCTAAAGGGGTCAGAGGTCAGTTGGGGTCAGGGGAGCCCATCCATTGGCCCTAATTTCCCACCCATCTTCAGGATTATTCATCTGCCAGGTGGTCTAAACTCTCTGGAGCTTAAGAGGTCAGCAAATGTGGGCGGGGGCTATAAGCTTTTATGTGTTTTGTCTGCTTCAATGCTAAAAGGATTCTTGGGGAAGTTTAACCAAGATTGGGAAGAAAGCATTTCCTCCATTCCATATAATCCCTTGAATGATTCTTTAAGCCGGGCAGATGAGCACAGCCAGGCTGACTGCCAAAAAGTCTCCTAATTGGGTAAATAGTGCAATTAGGGTAGAAAGATGTATGCTATCGGATGGGCACCCCCTGATCCCAATTTCCCACTTAGAGCCGGGAGGTAAAATATCCTCCTTTTCAGGCTGTACCATCCAGGTTTGGGGATAGATGTAGAGATTGCAGCTCACTCAGTCCTAAAGCTCAGCGATGAAGAGCTAGAAAGCTCAGGTTGAAATGACTGTTAGCATTGATTATTTCTCCTCATGCTTCCTTTTAGTACTCCCAAGGGGTCCTCCTGCGTCATGGCGAGCTATTTGAAATAGAAAGACATGCCCCTGTGTCTGAATCACCACTATTCTCTTTAGCCTCTTTAGCCAGCACTAGGATGAGCAGGTCCCTCCCAGAACTGAGTGAGATTGTCTAATACTTTCCCAGCAGGAATAGTAAGAAGCCGCCTCTCCCCTTACCTAGCAGGTCCCCTGAGAAGTTCACTGGCAGAACGATGCCCACAGAGAGGACGCCCACAGCCACCAGCAGACCAATGATGTGCCGCTGGAAGGAGAGGTAATGGACTGCGTCGGCCCCACACTTCTCCCGGATCTCATCATCCCTGGGAAGGAACAGAAAGGGGGTGAGCTGCTGGCTACCTAGAGGAATCGTGGGGGCAAGGTGTGATGCGCAGTCAACATTTCAGAGCAATGAAGTGAGTGCACTGCTGCCCCCCTTACTCCCCTGCCCAAATGCTGTCAAATTTCACTAGCCTCTATTTCCACCCTTCTGCTTCTAGCTCCCCTGGGTCGCAGAACATTTGTGTTTGGCAGCAGAATTATTATCAGCTCTGTTTCCCACCAGTGCTCTCAGTCTATATACTGAGGATTCAGGTCCTGCCATCTTTAATTAATCCAGGAGAGCCTGAGGACTAAATCTGTTTTCATCTTGAGCAACAGAGGATCCTTATTCTTGGGCTGGGGACCTTTGGCTCAGGGACTACAGCTTCCATCATCCCACACTGGCCAGGCTGGCTGCAGCTAAGGGGAGCTGGAGCCCAACAAGCACTGGAGGGCATCAGGTTCCCCATCCCTGCTCTCGATTCTAAAGAGCCCCTGGTCTAACAATGAATGACAACAGTGATATGACCCTGCAGTGTCAGGACTTCTGCCATGTTGCTCCTTCTGACGGCTGGTGTTAGATGCAAGAACAAGAAGTGGGGACCTTCTGCATGGAGATGGGAGAACTTACTTTATCCTGAAGATTGCCGTCAGCCAGGAGCAGAAGCCCTGTGCGGAGACAAAACAAGCCCAAGTTAATCAGAGTTCTTTCGCTTTCCCCCACTTTGCTACTTTTTCTCAACTAGTACAGAGCCCCCTACAACCTCAGATCTACAAGCTTCTCCTACCAAGATGGAAGAACTGAAACGAGGCAACGGCCAGATCAGTTCTAAGACATGTAAGGTTACAAACAAGCCCACATGGACAAACTTGCCATATAATCACTACAAGTCACTGTAAGTTAGGGTGCAGAACCCCAGGCCTCAGGCTTGCATGTGGCCCCCTAGGCTTCTTTATCTGCCCCTAAGGGCTCTGCCTAGGATACCCCTTGCTGGCCCTGCTCTGCACCCTCCCCTCAAGTGCTTTTGATGGGTGGAACATGCCTTGTACTGCAACAATGCTTCATGCTTGTCTAGAAAGGAATAGGTGTTTAAGCTCTGAATTTTGTGAAACTGAACGTGGCCTATTGTATAAATCACAGAATTGTTGAGTTGAAAGGGACTACCTGGGTCATCTAGTCCAATCCCCTGCAATACAGGAATCTTTTGCCCAAGGTGGGGCTCAAACCCACAACCCTGAGATTAAGAGTCTCATGCTATCCCAGCTGTAAAAGTCCAACCTACTTTTTGCCTCAGGCCATACCTGCTGGCATGCAATCCCAGGAAGAGCCCTTGGGCTGGGAAATGCCAGCTCTTTAATATTGTTGTTCTCCAAAATTTTGATAGAAGCTGAAGCTCTTCTAGGTCCCAGCTCTGAATATTGTGAAGGCTCAAACACCTTGCCTTCATTAGAAGCTGCTTGACAACCTTAGATACTGACTCCTTAAATGTTGGCTATCCCCGCCCCCCCACCCGACAACTCTACAATTCTATGAAATAACATCACAGCAACTGTGCAGCACATTGCAACATCCATTTTTGTTAATTAAGTTACAGCCACAGAGGGTGCTACTCCTGCTGCAAATGTTACGTCTTCCCTCCTGAGACCCAACTGGAGTGGAAATTGCCCCTTGTATGTGGCTTGTCATGCACTTGCCCTACGTGATCAATAACATTAGGGGACTTTGCTCACACCACATCCCCACTATCGATCATCACTGTGCACATTGAAATTGAGCAAGGAGCACCGCCACCCCTCCATTTCCCATTTTCCTTGATGCAAGAGCTTAATTGCAGAGCGCTGCTGGGAAAACTCTGGATTCCTTTTGCCTGCCACTCACATTGTCTCTTTGGTCAAAGTCCACAGAGCTGGAGACGGAAGTGAGGCGCTCGTAGCGGTCATGGCTGTCAGAATGCAAGGCGGACGCCACACTGGAATTGCAACAGAGGGGACAGTTAATCAGGGCCTGGGAAGAGGCTGAGAAAACCAGAAGGCCACCAGAGTAGTTAACGCAAGCCAGTTTGCCCCAGGCGAGATGAAGAGAAAACTTCCAGAGAGTCCAGAGAGAGAAAAGGCAAGAGAGAAAAAAGCCATTAGCAGAGATTGCCCTTCTCTTTCCCTTTACTCTGATCCAATGCAAACCTCTCCATCACAAGAGCCAAGATGCTGGGCTCCACAGAAGCAGCCTTAGAGGTTTAGGTCTAGACATGGGCGTCTGTGATGCACTTCCAGGGCTGCTTCATAAGCAGGGATGTGTGTACTCTGCACCCAATCAAAGTGCTGCATCAAGAAAAATCTCAAGTCTTTATCCTGTATAGATGCTCTCAATTCACATAAAATTTCATGTACTTTCATTTATTCTGCACTCTAAAGCTTTCCCCCCTCTTTTTTCTTTGCTTTTGCTATGCTTTGTCACGCTTTTGCTACTCATGGAGTAAGGCAAAGACCAGGCAAAAGAAATCTAGTCCTCAACTGCTGGATTCTCATTCAGCCACCTTGGAGATTTCAGCAGGCATTGTCCGTATTCTTTTGAGCATGTCTCAGCAGCCCTAACAGCTAGGAGCATTGTTAAAAACTGAAATATTTCCAGTCAGCTAAGGTGTGTGCCCAATGCCAGATGTTACGTTCTGCACTCCTATGGAATTGCAATATACATGTGGCTCTGCTCATGAATTCCAATTTCCAACACAGAGCTTAATCCTGCGGCAACAGCCTAATCCATGTGCTTGCAGCAGAAAAGATATGGCCATTTTTGAGGGGGAAAGGCAGCTTATGAAATGATACATGGGCACTAGAAAGGAGAGATAATTTTAAAAATACAAATAACCAAATATATCCTCGTGGTCTTTGACAGGTTACTGGTCCCTCAACCTAATCTACTTTACACATGCAAGGTAAATAGAATGCATCTTTTATGGCCAGGAAAGGGCTACTGGAATAAATGATAATGATTTTTTTTTTTAAATGAGTAGTTTGTGACTATCAGTGCAATCCTAACCATGCCTACTCAGAAGTAAGTCCTACTGAATTCAATGGGGCTTACTGCTAGGTAAGTGGCGTTAACATTGCAACGTAAGAGAAAGAGATGGGCTTTTATTCACCAGACTGCTCCAACACCACAAGGCCCCATCAGCGATGCCCAAAGAATTCAGACACCACTAGTGTGCCAGAAGCAATCCATTGGACAGAAGCAATTGGACAGAAGCAATCCAGGCCACCCATCACCTACTATGCAGCCAAACTTGCATACGACAGTCAGGAGATGCGAGAAAGAGAAGGTTAAGTCTTCTGAAAAGGAGATGAGCGAACAAGAAGAAGGTGAAATCAACAACTGGTCAGATGTGATGGCCTGCATTTTCCCTCTTGTGACAAGTCAGGGAGGCTCCTATGGAATTATTGGAAGACAGCACACACATGGCTACCAAGGCAGAAAGAAAACCTCTTTTCTCCAGCAAACACCTAAGGATCTCAGTGTCACACAGGATAGTGCAGAGTACCAAATTAAAAACATGGGTTAGGAAGATGAAACTGTTAGTGGCAGAAATAACAATATGCATAAAGTAAACTAGAGTTTTGAACAGAAATCCTTTCAGTTGACTATGGAATTTAGGCTGTATTAGATGGAAATTTTAGGAGTTGGAAATGTACCTTGTTCATCTTCCGGATGATACAGTAGGTGATAAACAATTTGAATTCCTGAGTGCATAATGTGGTTTATTATGTATGTAGCATTCAATGTGTCATTAAAAGCTCAATGATTTCTGCCCACTTAACTAATTATTGTCACCATGATTAGCTCCCAACACCATGTAAGCCAAAAAGATTAGAAGTATGCATGCATGTGTATTTGAAAGCTGAAATTCTCTAAATTCTATGTCGGGTATTTGTAACATTGCAGGAGATGAACAGAATTACCCCAGAGTATGTGAAATGGTTGATACGCGGTAGAGCTTTTTATAGCGCTTGTCTAGATTGTGTTTCTTCTGGGCATCAAGAGCACAGAACGTAAGCAGTGCTCTAGATCAGGGGTGGCTGACTTGGTGACCTCCAGAAGTTGAGCTCCAACCCGCCATCAGCCAGAGCCAGCACAGCCAAGGGCCAGGGATGATCGGAGTTGTAGTCCTGAAAAATCTGGAGAGCCACATGTTTCCCAACCCAGCTGCAGATGCTTCAACCCCTGTTGGTCTTTTCAGACCATGTGAGTGGCAAGAGGCCTCTCTGGGACCAGCGGAGGCAGTGCTGCCTGCTTCTCATTTTGAGCACAGAGGAGAAAGTATTGCCCCATCCTTGTGATTCTCTGCTCACCATCAGAATGAGCTTTCAGAGTACAAGCAGGTTCTCAAAAGGTACAGCTCATTTCACACACACACACACACACACACACACACTGGAGGGGTGTTGCTTGCCTAACCTCTATGACAATATTTTTTAAACTGACCCATCTGGATTTTCAAGAAGTCTGGAGGCTAGCAAGAGAGGCTTTGTGGTAAGGCCCTGCAGGGACCTGGATGATTAATGCACATTTAGCATTAGTTAAGAGAGAAGGGAGTCATGTAAGCAAGGCAACAGCATGGAGTCTGGCCTCCACTCCTTCCCCTGTTCACAGATCGGAACAGTGGCCAAATGCCTCCAAGCCCTAAAAGGGGACTGCAGATGTATTGTATAGTGTGCACTCAAGTGGCACTCTGGGAAAACAAAAGGTATGACAGCTTCACGTCCCAGACACAGATTAGCTGAGCACCATGTAGCCTTTCCCTTTTTTAATCCCAATGCACTATTCTGTGCAATAGTGACTTGCTTGCGCGTTTGTTTAAATGTTCGCAACAGGGTGCATTAAAAGGGAACATAGAAAGGGAACAGTCACAAGGGGGAGCTGGAGGGCAGCATGTTGCCAGGCAGATTTCAGAAGTGGGTTTGGCGCTGCCTGATGTAAGAAGTGGAAATGTGGATCCCAGTAGGGCTGCGAAATCCCCCCTCCCCCGCCTCAAATCTGCCTGTGAGCGGGTGGGCATATGCTCCCCTCCTCCCACTGAAGAATAAATGACTGATTCACCAGCAGGTGTGAATGTGGCTGTAGAGGGGGAGAATAGGGCTACATTGAGTAATAAAGACAGAAGAAGATAAGGAGATTTATGGACATAGGAAACTGCCTTAGGCTGAGTCAGACCATTCCTCCACCCAGCTCAGTGCTGTCTGCACTGACTGGCAGTGGCTCTTCAGATCTTCTGGCAGGGGACAGACACTCCAGCTTTTCCTGGATATGTCAGGGAATGGACCCAGGGAGGCCTGTATGCAGTGCTGAGACACTCTATCACCGAGCTACCAAACACTGTGTGTGATGAAACTTCCATACTGTGCCAGTGAGGAGGAAGCAATGTGCTATGCAGCGAAATACACGCCCTGTGACCAGACTGTAATAGCTGCTAGGCTGGGCCACTTACCAGTAACTAGGATTTAGGGCTCGGCATGGAAGCCTGCTTTTCTTATGCTAGGACTCACTCCTGGAACATGTGGGATGATAATCAAGTAGGCCTCCACACCCATTTAGTGAATCTTCCATTCATCAACAAGTAGTGCTGTGCCAGGTTTGGGGTGGTGGTTAAGCGTGTTTGCCTAGGATCTAGGAGACAAGGGTTTGAAGTTTGCCCCCGCTCAGCCATGACTGTTGCTGGGGGACTTCAGGTCTCTTAGCCTAACCTACCTCAAAGGGCTGTTATGAGGATAAAAATGGGGAGGAGGAGAACCATGTACCCACCCCCCTTTGCAGAAAACAGGGATATAAATGCAGTACAGTGGTACCTCAGGATGCGAACGGGGATCCGTTCCGGAGCCCCGTTTGCAGCCTGAACAGAACGTAAGACGCGACTGCGCATCTGAGCGGGTCACGTTTCGCCACTTCCGCGCATTACGTCATTTCTACTGTCTACACATGCGCGAGCGGCAAAACCTGGAAGTAATGCACTCCGTTACTTCCAGGTCGCTGCAGAGCGCAACCTGAAAATACTTATCGTATTTATCCTGAGGTATGACTGTAATAAAAGACAGCCATCTTGGAATTGTTTGGGACTGGCGGCATGGCTGGCAAACACATGCCCTGGCAAACGCATGGCCCAAGAGCAAACTTGCCCTATGGCTCCCCCATCTTAATTTTTTTTTTTTTTTTTTGCTATTGTTCAAAGAAGGTGAGCAAGTGAGTGAGGATGGTGATGAAGAGGAGAAGCAGCAGGTGCTGCTGCCACTGATCTTTTCTTATTTCATCCCCTCTCCACTGTCCCTTCCTGCCTCCCTCCCTGCTGGCAGCAACAGCTGGCAGTAATGGTGGTGAGTAGCAGGTGGGTCTCCTGACTGGAGGGGCACAAGCCCTTTTCCCTGCCCAAATCTGGAGCTAAAACTGACAAGTGGCGCAGGGATTCCACACACAAATATGAGCCTCACCACATCTCCTGGCCTGTTTAAACACTCTCCTCTCAGAAATTAACCGGTTGTCATGTCATTGTGAGGCCCAGGTTTTCCTTTTGTTGCCATATCTCACGAAACATTATTATGATTATGATTCTTAAATGTATATACCACCCCTTACCCAAAGATGTCAGGGCGGGTCACAAGATAAAAATACAGGATAAAAGCACAAAATAAATAGCTAAAACAAAACAATAACCTGCCCCCCCCAAAAGACACCCATTTAAAAGGCCATATAATATTAATCAGACCAAAGCCTGGTTGAGGGGAATTTTGTGCCTGAGTCAGGAAATCCACACTATGTTTTCATGTGGTAAAGCAAATGAAATAACTTGACTCTTTGGCTCTCTTGAATTGCACCTCACCTCACGGTAGTGCTGGCCCCCCAAATATACCAGCAGGGTGGGCATTGTTGCTATCAGAGGCGTCGCAACGGGGGGAGGCATGGAGGGCAGTACGCCCCGGGTTCCATGCCTGCGGGGGTGACAAGGAGTCACCCTGCGGGGGCTCGCGGTGGTGTGAGCAGCCACAGCGCTGCCGCAGCTGCCTTTAGAGGATCCTCAGTTCGCGGCTGCAGCTAAATACAGCACATGTGTGGCATTGCACTGTATAGCGGTTTGCCGCTGGTGCCACTCCAGCACTGTATGGACGGTGCCGGCATCCCTCTGTCGCCACTACAGCAGTGTTCGCAGCTGCAACGGCAATGGAGGGATCCCGGCACCGTCCGTATGGTGCTGGAGTGGCGCCGGTGGCAAACCGCTATACACCGCATATGCTGCATCGCTACGTACGGTGCATGCGTCGTACGTAGTGACGCCGCACATGCACCCTGTGTCGTGACGCCCGCCTCGGGTGTCATGACACCTTCCTTCGCCCCTGGTTCCTATTGCCTTCCACATATGCCCCAAGGCAATGGACGAATATAATAAAAACAGCTAAAACAGTTTAAAAATTGTTTTACATTTTTTTAAAAGTAGACATCTATGGCAGAGACCTATCCACCTAGATAGGCAAGATTTTCAGCACAAAAATGTTTTCAAATCTTTCCAGAAAATGCAGATAATGGGTGCCTATTACATCTCAACAAGAATACTGTTCCACATAGAACATCCCATGAGGCAGAGTGATGCAGTCACCTCAGGCAACACACAGCAAGTGGAGGGGGGATGGTGGTGGCAAGATTTGGAGAACACAGTGGTGTGACCCACTCTGCTCCCCCCTAAGCAAGCTTGCTACCCTTGGGAGTAGCAAAGGGTGTTGTTCTGTCACTAGGAATGACGGAAGGTTTCGCTCCCTATTTAGTGAGCTTTTGTTTGTTGATGGGGGACGAGGGAACCATCTCGTCCTTTCTTCTGAGGAAGCCAAATATCTTTGCTTGGCCCTGGGCCCTGGGCCCTTGGTTAGAACATATCAGTGTGGAAAACTCTTACCAGCTTCATGGGATGTCTGGCTAGGGAACAGGTTCCTAAATATTTTTTTTAAAAAATCCTGAGGGAAGAGCAATTTGAAGAGTCTAGTTAAATCAGCTCTTTGGGCTCCTGCATGAGTCAGCCGAGGAGGCAGAGAATGTTTCAAAGCAGAAGATAACATTTCTCATTGCTGAAAAGTGGTGGCAGAATTGCCCAGCAGAAATCTGGCCACCCCCCACTACAGATGGTCCCTTGGTGGTCCCTCCCAGCCTAAACTACCTCACAGGGTCATTGTGAGGGCTAAATGGGGAGGTAGAGAATTTTGTCTGACACCTTGAGCTCCCTGAAGGAAAGTTTCCCCCACCGCCATTGTGGTGTAGTTTGACTGACACAAGAGGGTTATGTGTGCAGTGACCAGTGTGGACAACAATCACAAGTCCTGCTCTCCCGGTGAAGATTAGTTCAGAAGCAAAAGGAGAAAACTTCAACAGAAGCAGGAAGGAAAAGAGAATTAAGGAAGGATGGAAGAAGCACCCTGGGAAAACCCGCAACGTACTATTCCCGTTCCTCTTGCTCCTGCTGCCAGCGCCTCTGCCTGGGGACAAAAGAAAAAGAATGAAGGGGGTGGGGGAGAAAAAGGGAGAGTTACAAACAAACTGGATCTTTCAATCAAGAGCCAGCGTCCTCCTCTCTCAGTGCTGACATTTTGGGGACCTGGGAAGGAAATCGTTCACCAGATTCATCCAGAGGAAGAAAATAAACTTCGTTTTTTGGCTTACAGATTCAGTTTTATGGTTCATGCAAACTGCCCAGGACTGGAGCCAGTTCTCTCTCTTGTCAGGGTTTTCCTGCTCACTCTGGTGTTGGGATAAATCTATTCTACATTCATTTCAGATTTGCCTTGCCATGTGCGTCTCCAGGCAAACTTAAACGCAAAGCAAATGTGGCTGCCCTCCCTCGGAAATGAGATTCTGTGCCCTCTTATTAGCAACAGGTGGATAAACAGCTGTAGATGAAAGCCACAACAGCAAATTGAAATACACCAGCTGATATTCTAAATTGCTCCTTGAGAAGCAGAGCCTTATCTAAAACAAACGAAGCCTATGTACATATAACTGCATTTGCTCTTCACACAAATTCTGTTTCGTTTGTTTTTCACTCTCCTTAGGTCTTTGGTACCCTTCCTGAAGCCAGGCCAGTGCCTGGGTGGAAGATGTGCACATTTTAAGGAAAGTTTCTTTAGTATACACTCTTTGACTGCACCAGCTAGTATTACAGACGGTGATCCTTTGGGGCCTTCCGGACACGACTCTTGCTTACATGGTCTCTGAGCCTATTATAAAAGGAACCAGGGAGGCGATGCAACTAAGTAGATCATATTGTGGCCAATGTGCAGCAGAGGGTGGACTGCCCAGAAAACTAGCAATTCCATCAACTGAAGTTGTGTTGGTTCTCTTACACCTCCTATCCGGATACATTGCACAAATCTCTACATTTCTTTTTCTTGCTGTCCTCTCATCAGGTAGCCAGGACCAATCCAAATCCAGGGGCCCTCAACAAAACTGAAATGTTGATAGTCAGCAATTCAGGGGAAGGCTGGGCAAATAAAATACAGTAAAGGTTTCTAATTTCTCTCTCATATTCTGAGACTCCCATTTCTTTGCGTCCTCATTTCTTCTGGTTTGCTGCTGCTGTCATGAGAGCGAGGTGTCAACTTTCTGAAACCTGTCCACTGATGGCAGTCCAGGAGGCCCAAGATCAGAGAGACCCTTGAGCTATGACCAATGAAGACGGGTTGTGCATGGAGGCAGCAGCTTTAGTTTCCATATGAGATCCATTTTTTATCAGCAGTAGAGTCACTCATGACAGCACTGATGTACACACTGGGCTCAGCCACACTGCTATGCTAGAAAGCATGGGGCTGAGAGGTTTCCCACTCCTCCCAGACTTTCTAGGCATGGCTCCAAGCAGTTTTTCATTTGTCCCACCTCTTTCCCCAGGAAAACCCACAGTTTACTGTGAATTGGAACAAAAGTCAATCTGCAGAAAAAACGATTGACTTTAGATGATGGATTTCTCGGAGCTAGCTGACCTGACTGGAAGAATCCACGACCAGAAAGAAGAGGAGTTTCAAGAGGACTGGAGGAAATTTAAGGACTATTTGAATAAATATTGTAATATAAAAAATTAGAAATTACTTGAAAGAAGCAAATAGGCCTAGGATTAAACTAAGTTATAATTAAATAAATGGGATTTAGAATGTTAAGAAAAGTGAATAAGATGGACTATAATTGGAAATTGTTTTAGTTTAATAATGATATTGGAAAGCTGTTACTTTTAACTACAAGGAAGCTCAGAAGGGAGGGACTAGAGGAAGTCAACCAAGATGTTTAAAAGGTTGGACTTGTAAAGTATTAAGTTTGTTGTTATTGTTTATCTGTTTATTGTTCCTTTTTTCTTCTTTCGTTCATTGATGTATTTTTCTTTTTTCTTTTTCTTCTTTCTGTTTTTGTGTGTCATTCTGCTCTGTGGTTTTTGTTATAATTGTGGAAAATCTAATATTTTTTTTAAAAAAAAAAACAACAATTGACTTTGTTCTGAATCAGCAGTAAACACCAAGTTTCCCTGGGGGAAAGCAGCGGGACAAGCGGAAGTGGTGATGAGCCCTCTAAGAACACTTTCCTGACCTGTTTCCCTTCTTTGTGAAGATAAGAATGCTTTCCCCTACTTCACGATGCAACTCTGCTCTGCATCGCAGAGTTGCAGCAACATGCACAAGGATGGTGGTTAACAACAGTCATTTCTCTCTCCCCTCCAGTCACAGAAGCTATCATTAACCATTCTTTCCCAAGACTTCCCCTAACCAACTTTCTGACTCAAGGGAACTGCCGCTGTGGAACTGTCCCCTCTTGCCAGCTCTCACTTCTGCAGATCGAAAACTGTAACATCTGTACAAATAAAAAGCTGCAGAATCCAAGAGCATAGCATGTGGTCTCCAGTTTCATTGGGAAATGAACATCTGTAAAATCAAAGATCTGTCTGCCTTGTAAGCAATTTTGCAGGCTAAGAAAGCAGCAACCACAACCTTGCAACCCTGTAACAATTTCTCCCCATCGTCTGTGTACCGTTCCTTGGCAGGCTCTCTCTGTCTCTTCGGGTCTGTGAACTGCTGTGCACCTCTGAACTCTCACCAACACCAGGGTTGCGTCGTCTTGTGGCTGCACCTAAACTTTTGACTGCTGTCCCCAGAGACGCTCACTTTGGCACCCTCACTGTTGACTTATCACCCCTGCGCCAAAACATTCCTCCTTTTTTTATTTTTTACAGACCTTTGGCCTGTATCTCATACTGATGAGTTTTAACTGTTGCTCTACTAAAAGAATCCTTACTGCTGGCATCAAAAGGAAGAAGTTGCTATTTGATCGGATACATACTTAGTGATTGTACTTTTGCCCTCCTGAGCAGAATGTATGTATGTAAAAATAACAATGTGGAACCTGCAATAAAATGCTGCAGTATAAAATGCTTCCACTTTGGGTTCTTAGCTCATCATGCCTCTCCAACAGTCCTTCAGATTCTGTGCCCACCTGATTCCTCAAGGGACTGTTTCTGGGATACCCCTGCTGAAGTCCCCTCTCATTTTGGTACTTCTGGAAACTTTGAGTCCATCCCCCGCCCCCCTATTAGCTCCCTCTTGTGCATGAATGGCGATCTTTTTGCTACATAAGAATCATCACTTGGAAAAGGAGTTCACTACTAGCATATATGAGGCTGCCATCACTTGCCCTTCTAAAAGGGCTGGCCATTTGACCTTGAATATCCTAGGCAGAGGATCCATACCCCCTTCCACATCCCTAGTGGGAAATGGTGGAGGAGCAAGTTCTTGGGTTGCTGTGCAATCACTCATCTGCCTCCCCTGCCCTGCAATGACTGGATGGCCAGACGTTTTATGAGCCACCCAGGACTAGCCAGGCTGGATCTTCTACTATGCTAGGAGAAGGGGTATATTGTATGTGGGCACCAGCTACGTCTAAAGAACTGCATACACCAAAAGGAAACTTGGAAGGATGTGAGTGTATCAAGCAATAACCCTCCACATCACACCTCTTTCAAAACTGAGGGAGTTGCAGGAAAAAGAAGTTTGTGATAGGACTTGAGGGACTGTTGTCTGAAGAAGAAAAAAATCAGTAGGTATTACCGAGTACTTGAGTGCACCTAAAGTACCTCTTTAGAGTTCTGGCCCACGGATGGATTGCAAAACGCTAACCTGTTGGACTGCATTTCAGTAACTGATCCTAACTTCTAGGTGAAGTTATTTGACAAAAGAGGATGTTTCTCCACTTTCTAGGAGAAAAAGAGAGAGAGAGAGAGTTCCACTTGCCTGTCAGCATCAGTCACCAGTGCCAGACGCCCATAATCCCAGGCCACTTTACGTAAAATGGAAAAAACAAACAGCAGTGCCTGCAGAAAAGCAAATAAGGAAATGTAAGGCCAAGGTCCCTAGTTAGTAGATACTCTGTCCTCAACCAAACTGCAGTGCCCCCAGTGATATATAAAAAACATAGTATAGCTTTTTGTTTCCACCATAGAGAAAGCTAAGTTCTCCACATTGCTTGCAAAATAGTATATGCACACAACATAAAAATATGCAAACGCCTCTTATTCTAACAATTTAATTTTTATTCAGTCCTTTAGCAAGAAACTCTAATGAAGGTTGTGGATGATTTTGCAAAGTGCTAGTAGCAGTAGTACTACGATTTATTGTGTGGATGTCTGGGAAGTATTTGGCATCTACACAGATTCTTCCAGCATCTCAACTTTCAGAACAAGAGAGAGAGAGAGAGAGAAGTTTCCTGTCCTCGTGAAAACATTTGAAAACACACAGGATCTGCAAATGACTCTAGCACTTGAGGCAGGATTCCTGGGCTCTGCATGGTCACCTGTTCCTCTCCCTTCAGAATCTTTTGCTGTATGGCACTGGACGTATCTCCTTATGACATCTGACTTTCCTTCTGTGACAGATGCAGGGGGAAGAGACCTAGCTCAAGTGCCAAGCCAGACAGCAACACTGCCAACATACTTACAAGAAAGCACATAAAATCAAGGGCAAGGACGGTGGGCACCCCTCCGAAGGGCAAGCCCTGCAGCACAGTGCTGCGGATGCGGGCGCTGTAGCAGTAATCCTTGGTGGTGTTGTTGCAGGCGGCGGTCCTGCAGGTAGCCTCTGCTGAGCCCAGGATGGCGAACACAAAGGGAAGCATCTCTAGTACTTCATTGTCTTCCCTGTGGAAGGAAGAGGAAAACCTGGTTAGAGGCAAAGAAAAGGGTGGGTTGGGAAGCTCTTCCACCTGCATACAAGAAGGAAGCAGCTAAAGAGCTCGAGGAGGACCAAACTTTCATCTCCCAGCCCCCTTGACCCCTGCTCTTCAGCATCCTTTTTGTGTTGCACAAGTTCAAAAGAGAGTAGTTAAGTGTTTGAATCACCAAGCTTCAGTCAAATTTAGGAAGTGCAGGCAGGTGGAGAACCCTTTTTCTGAAGAGGACCACATTCTTTTGGATTATATAATGAATTATAGAATTGGAAGGGATCCTAAGGATCATCAAGTCCAACCCCCTGCAATGCAGGAATATGCAGATCAAACCTGCAACCTTGGCATTATCAGCATCACACTCTAATCAAGTGAGCTATCCAGGTGTTAGACCACCTAGTCGGAGTCATCTGGAGTCTACATGCTAACAGTGATGTGGTCAAAGCCACCAGTGGGTGTAGTCATTCTCTCCCCCCCCCCTTTTTAATTTTTTTGTTTCTGCTACCCCCTTTTCCCACCCCCTCTTTCTTTGCATTCAGTAGACAGGGGGGGGGGAGGAACAAATTGTTCTTGCCAGGCCTGAACAGATCACCTGTAGAAAGGTACATAACTAGGAGTGGTTTCAGGTTGCCAACCTATGCATCATGAACAAGATGAGTCAACCTCTCATTCCTGAAACCTATAAAGCAAGCGAGTGCCTGGCGTGCTCTGGTACATGGGGTCACGAAGAGACCTTCACCACCTCTATGTACATAAGAGCCATAGCAGCCTTGCTGGATCCGACCAAAGGACACTCTAGTCCAGCATTCTATATTATAACAAGGATCAGGCAGATGCCTCTAGAATGCCTAAAATCAGGACATGAAGGTTCTTCCCTCCTCCACTTTGTCTCTAGCATCTGAATCTCAAGAGAGACACTGCTTCTGAGCATGGGTGCTCCTTTTAGCTATCATGCCCAATAGCCATTGAAAATGTATTTTCATCATAATATTCACCCATGTTGAAAAGAGTTATGGACTCAGAAGCATGGCCAGAATTCTATTGAATATTCCAAAAGACGTTGATCACCCTTTGAAATATTCTTGTGCTTATTGCTTTCTGACAGCTGACTCCTCCTCTTCTGAGTTCCCTTTATTTTTAAAGCTACCCCTCCAGATGCATAGCTGGGGGAAAAGGTCAAAGCTGTAACACTTTCATGGTTCAAAGGCTCAAGACTGAAAACAAACTTGCAGCGCACCTCATCAAATCAGATATCATATAACTATAACCCTGAATATATAAACCTGACAAATCTGCAGAGTGTTTGAAGCAGGGCTTTTTTCAGCTGGAACTCGCTGGAACTTAGCACCTCTCAGGTGGGCGCCATTGCCATACTAAGAGAATGAGGGAGGTGTTCATGGTGAGTTCCAGCATCTCTTTTTCTAGAATGATAGCACTGGTTTGAAGGCAGCTTGTTGTTTTTAAATGCATTCATTATTGATCTGAAACATTTGAGAATCTATAGATAATATTTGGCTCCATTTCAGGGGCTTATTATCTGCTTTAGTGCTAGACTGAGACTTCGAAATGCTCCTAATTCTGGTGAGGCATCTAATCATAAGCCTGCATTTTTATCAAAGCTTATATGTTTGATCAGGGCTTGTATTTTAAAATGAGCTTAAAGATTTTCAAATGTTTCATGCCAGGCAGAAGACCAGCTGCCTAAAGAACCTTGGCAAAATGTTTTTCCTCCTAGACAAGGGGCCCCCCTGATTTATAGCAGAAAACAATTCTCAAAATCGTAAAAAGGGAATTACAGGCTGAGAGCAGGACACTGACCTTGCATGTTACAGAGTACAATTAAGCTGTAAGAGTGGTCAAAATTAAGAGTGGGTAAATAGTAAAATAACACCATGTGCCTCCCATTAAACTTGAGCCATATTTTCCTAAGGTTGAAAGGTCAAGAGCAGTGAAAAAGGCAACTGGCTTGGCTGGAGAAGAAGAGGCTTCTTTCTATTTTTATTTTGAGGCTGGAAACTTTTCCTTCCTTTTTTACTTTGAGAAGATTTCTTTTCCTTTTAAAAGGTTATTTATGTATTAAATATATTGGCTTAAATGTAATTATGCAAAGGATTTAAGAAATGCTATAGTCTTATTTCATATAGTTGTAAGAGTTGTAACTATCCTGAAATTAAGTCAGCCACCAGCCCAGCCCCCCTTCCAAGCAGGAAACATCATTAGATATATGGTTGTCAGGCCTTTTGTTTAGAGACCTCCAAATGAAGGAGATCTTTCAATGTTGATGTGAACTCAAGATCCTTGACATATGTTTAAGATAAAAATTTAAGATTAACCATCTGTTTTGGAAGGCAATAGGGCAAGGAGGGCAAGAGGTGAGCTGGTAATTAAGGTTCCTTGTTGAGACACATGTAAGATATATTACTACTTATTTGTCATTTATAGATATAAGAATATATAGCTTTTTGTGTCCCATAAAAGGGCGAAAGGAAATGGGTGTATCTTTTGTGATTGGTTCTAGCAAACAGCCAATAGGAATTTCAACCAGGCTGATTGGACAGAGGCAGCCACAGGAGGAGCAAGGGGGCTGGATTAAGGAAATATAAGTGCTGGCCAGAATGGCAGGAGGCCAGGCCAGAGCTTGGTAACCATATACCACTGTGCCTCTCATTTATTTGTCTGACAAATAAATTACTATTTTAATTTCTCTATTGCTGCGTTGAATATTTCATTCCAGCTAAGCGTTAACCACAAGCAGGGTGCTACACTGGAGCTTGCATGTGCCCCAAGGACTGTCTATGATTGTTCTATGGTGCAATGGGAACATCCAGCACTAGGCAAGTATACACTGGAGTATATCATTTGTTCTGTCCAATCGGTTGTAAATGCACAGCCACTACTTTTCTAATTGCAGCAAGCACAACTTGCCAAGAGACACCAAGTAGGTTCCCAGGGTCCGAGGCAGCTAGAAACAAACCAAACCAAACTGGAAATGTGCCTGTCTTCTAACTAGGAGGACACCTTTCCCCAACCTGGCGTCCTGCAGATATTTTTGAGTACAACTCCCATCACCCCAGCCAACAGTGAGGAATGTAGTAGAATGCTTAAGCTTAGTTAACATTGCTAATTCCAATCTCAAATCAAATGTGCACCACACATTTCCTCAATCCAGGACCTATCAGTGATGAACGTACACTGCAAACATGGCCTAATATTAAAAGCCACCCACTTGAGCTATTTAGCCCCAAAAACATAGCAGCGTCCCAACAGCGTTGCTGGAAACAAAACACACTTTATTATGAAACATGCACTGTCATATCATAGGAGTCTTGTCTTTGCTTCCACAAATTAATTCCTTATTGGCTTGGATAAGGCCTGCTCACAGGGATTCAAGCTGGCAGAGGAATGATAAACAAAGGGCCACGCAGGGTATTGACTGACATGTGGAGCACACAGGGAATCACCACAAGGCTGAGGCTTCACTTGCTTAATAGGAGGCCCAAAAGATCTGGGAAGGGAGCCATGCAACGCATTAAAAGAAATACAGAGGCGGGGTGGAAAAAAAAGCAGGGAGATGCTGCTGCAGCAGCAGTGGATGGATTAAGAGACAAAAAGCAGAAGGCCAGGCCTGAGCCCTGGGAAAGCAAGGGGGCGTAAACTCTGCAAGCAAGGATTCTTAATGAGACAGCTACCGGGAGAACTGGGAAACCAAGGTACCTGAGAATAACCTGGAGAAGGCAATGGGGGCGGGGAGAGAAAGCAAGTGGACAGCAGAACAGCCAGGAATCTGCAACAGTCTCCACTGCAGGAGGAACTTACAATGAAAAAGTCAGAGGAGCTTTCAGGACCATATTAAACTGCTTAGGAGGCACTTGCTAAACCATATTTTGCCACCCTAACATGCGACAATGCAAAACAATTGCTACAGGCAGTGGATTTTGGCGAGCCTTATGGTGGTTGTGGGGATCCAGGCAGATCTGCCCAATGAGACACAACCCACAGGGAAGTTCTCCTGCGCAAGCCTCAATGACATAAATGTGTGGTAATGCTGCAAGAACAAAGATTAGTTCCTTAGGCAAAGTTCTCCTATTAGTGTAGCAATAATATTAAGACTTAGAAATTGAATTGTTCAAATAGCTCCACACATATTATCTTACATAGAACAGCTCTGTAAGGTAGACTGAAATTATCCCTGTACAGTGGTACCTCGGGTTAAGAACTTATGGTACTTTGTTCTGGAGGTCTGTTCTTAACCTGAAACTGTTCTTAACCTGAGGTACCACTTTAGCTAATGGGGCCTCCTGCTGCTGCCGCGCGGCTGCCGCACAATTTCTGTTCTCATCCTGAAGCAAAGTTCTTAACCCGAGGTACTATTTCTGGGTTAGCGGAGTCTGTAGCCTGAAGTGTCTGTAACCCAAGGTACCACTGTATTGCAGTTGTGGAATAGAGGCTCAGCAACAGTGACTTTCCTAAGGCCACCTAGTGTGTTCTTATCCAGCACAATATTTGCACAGGACCTCCCGAGGAAGCATATCCATTGAGATACAACTATTTCTAATAATAACAACACAAAATGCTGCCTTCATCTCTGCTGCACTGTCTGCAGTGCTACCCTTGAAAGAGTCAGTGTCGTGCTGCAACTTCCAGCCCAGCAGGGACCAGGTGAGAAAAGGAGCCAACAGGGTCCCATCTAACCAAGCTCTTCCATACAAGCAACTCACGATCAGATTCCTTTCTTGCATCTTTGTTGAACCACCAGTCTGCATCCAGGTCTCCCTACCTCTCTAAGGTGAAAGATGGGGAAGAGATAGGGAGATGTTGGAGGCAGATTGGAGAAAGGCCACAAGTGAGAGGTGCAGCTGCCAACTAATGCATGAAGGTTAGCTGTAGAGAAGCCCATGTTGCTTTTGTCAAATGGGAAGCTGTTTGTCTTTGCATGTAGTGCATTTTTACTGTAGAATCATAGAATCATATAGTTGGAAGAGACCACAAGGGCCATCGAGTCCAACCCCCTGCCAAGCAGGAAACACCATCAGAGCACTCCTGACATATGGTCGTCAAGCCTCTGCTTAAAGACCTCCAAAGAAGGAGACTCCACCACACTCCTTGGCAGCAAATTCCACTGTCGAACAGCTCTTACTGTCAGGAAGTTCTTCCTAATGTTTAGGTGGAATCTTTTTTCTTGTAGTTTGGATCCATTGCTCTGTGTCCGCTTCTCTGGAGCAGCAGAAAACAGCCTTTCTCCCTCCTCTATGTGACATCCTTTTATATATTTGAACATGGCTATCATATCACCCCTTAACCTCCTCTTCTCCAGGCTAAACATGGCTTCATTCTCTATCACATTTAGTACTAAGCTACTGGAGTAGGTCAACATTTTTGTATTATTGGAGTGTATTTATATTAATAGTTATTACATTCAATCATTTTGGATTGCCTTTCAACCCTCTTCTTCCAAGGCCCACCTTTTGAACATCTTTGGTGCCTGGGTCCCCACCACCACTAAGTCAGGCAGGCCTCTCTCCCCAGAAAAACCTCCCACCCCAAGGCTATTCTTCCACCTCAGATATTTCACTATTGCTGTTGAAAAGACAGAGGCATATGCAGGATGGTGGAAGTGCATATGCAGGATGGTGGAAGTGCATCAAGGCATCCCTTGTGACTGATCAGGTAGAAGGCTGCCACCTCTGCCCCAAATCCAGGCTCCTGGGGGAGAGAGGTGAAAGGAGAGTGGTAATGAAGGTGTGGGAAAGTGGGAAAGTGAGGAACTGAATAACCCTTTAGCAGTGAGAGAAATTAAACTGGGTAGCCTGCGACAGTAGTCAGTTCATAAGGATCTTCCCACACCCCATTGTCTCACAGCTGTGATTCTTCAAAAGAGTCTCTTTCGAATCCACTGTCATCCAGTCCCGACAGACTATGAAACAGTGTTATCCAAGCTGTCACTTTCACTTAATCATTTGTTTCTTATTAGAATTAAACTGATCTCTCCCTTTTTTCTCTCTGAACCACTCCTCTCCCGTATCCTGGAAATAGGGGTGTGAAGACGGACTCCCTCATTTCTACATCACAGATTTCCCAATACAGGGGGATCTTTCACTGAAGAGTCCCCTACTTGCAGTTATTTTCAGATGTTAGACAGGAGCTTTGAAAGAAGAGGAATAAACAAGAAACAATGGCTTTATATTACAGGTAGTTCTTTATGCTCAATGACTAGAGATGACCAGGCCCCACAATCTGAATAAAAACTCCTTGGTCTCCATTGGACAGGTCATGCTTGGATCAGAATGTAAACATGGAGTAGATTACATGTCCACAAACCCTTCTAAGCAAGGGCCGTGCCTTATAGAGACACGATACAGAAAAAAGATGGCTGTACCCCAAAGATATATGGGGGCATCCATCTTTTTCTTTGTACATTTATCCAGGAAAAGGTGGCAGATCCTAATGTACTACAGTTTCCAGAGACTTTTCAGTAGGAGGTTTCAGAAAGCACTGTGCTTTCTTCTTGCTCCAACTAGCTAGAAAGGTTTTTTTAAACAAAAAGAGAGGGAGCCAGAAAAGCACTTAAGACTACCCTGTAAGTACTTCTTAATTTTATAAAACTTTATAAAAGTGCCTAAAAGAGCAGCATAGATATTTGCTGTAACATTCTACTTATGAATGGGAGACATGAGGCAGATTGACAAAGTGAGTGAAGGGAAAATTTTTAGCAGTCTCCTTTTGGGGATTTATTTTATGGATCGTCCCTCCCCCTAGCAAGACAACAAACCTAAATTCTCCAGTTGTTTTAGACCTGCTCTGAAAGGCAAAGAGAGAATCTTGTACATGTGGCAATGATTTTCCAACACACAAAGTGGTCCAGCCTTGCCCTCTGCTGAGCTTAACTGCTGGTGGCTTGCACCCTACCTATATTGATAAAGTTACAGGAGGAGGAGGAGGAGGAGGAGGAGGAGGAGGAGGACAGAGACCTCTTTTGTGTTGTTTGCATCTCTTATTTCAGGGCAGCGGCCTTGGTTTCTTGCCCATTTCCAGTCTCAACTATAAGTGACCATTAAACCCTAAAATGGCTTGGGTCAATGGCAGAAGAGGACTGTCTTCTGCCAAATTATCCCACATCCTCCTTATGACTTGTTAGAGAGAGTTCCCTCTGCATCTCAATTATGGCTGAGGCGCCATTGGTTGGGATACAAGCTGCCTTCTCTGCAGCTGCACCTGGATTATGGAACGCTCTACCTCAGAAAGTTGGTTTGCCCCCCCTCTCTTGGTCTTCTACCACGAGTCAAATACATTTTTTGCTCAAGCTGGTCTGCACTGATCCCTCCTTAGTTGCTTTCATCTACCAGCTGTTTCTCCTTTACTACTTTTGGGGGTTTTTTAATTAAAAAAATGTGCACGATTTTGTAACGTTTGCATGTTTTAAGCCACCCTGAGCACTACAATAGCAGTGGCAGGACAGAGCAGGGCATAAATGAATTGGGCGAATAAATAAACGGCATCTGGAGGCAGCGTCTGAGATTTCACCAGGGACTGCACATACAACTTGGCTGAAGCCAATTTCTGTTCTATTTTGGTGCCTTGTGTGCAGATACACTTGCAGGGCTGTCTGGGAAGAGCAGCTCATGGAGGTCTGTGCAGCGTCATTTGCATTCTGCACAGCAGGGGTTGACACCAGGCAGGCAGTGGACTTGACTGTGCAAGGCTGGTTGACAATGAGTTGCTTGTTGAGCGAGAAGACAGTTTTGCCATTGGACTGAACTCCCATTGTGGCAGAGTGCAGCATGGGCACGCCATAATATAGCAGCCGAGTCTTTGATTTGTGAAGGAGAGACGACTGGACCAGTCCAATATACAGCCTATTTAGGCAGAAATGAGCACTAACAAACATGTACAGGACTGCAGCGTCTTTGCTAGGCCAGACTCTCATAGCAGACAGTGAAATGTGACAAGCATTTTCCATTCTTACTAAAGCTAGGAATACAAAGCAGATTTCTGTGAATCTTTTAAAATAATCACTCGAGCTAGAACCTATATTTCCTGCTGTTCTGTAGCAGTAGTTTTTCATATAATTGCCCTTTAATTTCCCTTGGGCCCAAACTTCCTTTGGTTGTGTGCTTCGTGGCACATTCTTCTGTTTTCATTGTTTCTCTCTTTCTCTTTTTCTCTTGCTTCTATTGATCTTTGTCGTAAGTAAGCCATAAAAAACCCTTTGCAAAATTACTGCAGCCCACAAAAACAGGTTTAACACTGTCTACTTTTTTAATGCCCCTTTCCTTCAATGTAAAGCATTAGATGCATTTTCTGACTCACTTTGTGGTAGAGGCTATTTCTTAAAACGTTTTTTAAGCTAGTGCCTCAAATGCATAACATGTTATCAGCTGAGCTATGCTAGCTTTTGGCTGTTGGGTGGTCCTGGGATTTCAGTTGCCAGGGCATCTGTAGAGGTAGATGCTTCTAAGATAGATGAACCTGAACCTGAAGCGATGTTAATGTACATTTGTAGAAGAGCACGGCAAATCATAATTTCAAGATAAAAATCTTAACTGTACTTCCGCATAGCGCTCTGCAATCATTATCCACACAGTTAAGAACCCATGGCTATTTATTTCAGGCATGTATGTATAATAATAATAATAATAATAATAATAATAATAATAATAATTTATTTGTACCCCGCCCATCTGGGCGGCTTCCACAAAAACCAAAAATACACTAAAATGTCACATATTGAAAACTTCCCTGAACAGGGCTGCCTTAAGATGTCTTCTGAATGTCAGGTAGTTGTTTATCGCTTTGACATCTGATGGGAGGGCGTTCCACAGGGCGGGTGCCACTACCAAAAAGGCCCTCTGCCTGGTTCCCTGTAGCTTTGCTTCTTGTCATAAGGGAACTGCCAGAAGGCCCTCGGCGCTGGACCTCAGCGTCTGGGCAGAACGATGGGGGTGGAGACGCTTCTGTATGTAACAGAAGTGACTGGTATTTGAAAAGACATTTATGCTTTTGAACAAGCAGGTCTCCCACATCAGCTGGGGTACCTTCTGTATGAAAGCCCTTCCTATATCCACACGTTTTGTCAATATGCTGGAGAGAAATAATTAGGTTTAATAGCACTCATATATGGACTAAAACTAAACTGGTACAGCAATAAGCATGCCTCATTAACTAAAATGGGAAGGGCCATAGCTCAATGGTAGAGCATCTGCTTTGCATGTAGAAGGTCCCAGGTTCAATGCCCGGCATCTCCAGGTAGGGCTGAAATCCTGGACACCTGCTGCCAGTTACTGTAGACAATGCTGAGTACAATAGACCAATGACTTGACCCCAGGGTGGATAAAAATCAATGATTTTTTTTAAAAAAATAGTATCAAAAATGGATTTTAAAAAAAATTAAATCAGATTTTTAAAATAAAACACTTTTAGAGGAAAAATCTTTCGAAAGATAGTTTTCTATTTAAGTTACATTATAGTTCAAAGGCTATTCATCAGGAAATAAGGATTTGTTTTAAGTTTTTCATGTGTGCTAAAACTCAGTCTAAGTTGTTGTTTTTTAAAATTGTTTAACCACATCAGTTAACAAACATGGATCCATATGCTATAATGCTATTGTTTTAGTTAAATAAATTGGTTAAATTGTTATTAAGGAAATTATTATTTTTCTCCTTCCAGTAAAGTACAGCAGAAAAGTTGTCCAAATATAAACAGTTAACTTATTAAACCTCACAATAATTTCATAATTATCTGTCTATGTATTTCTAATAGAATAACCAAATCAGTAATTTTTGAAAGAACTGTAAAAACTACTCTGAAAATTTATTATTCCGAAAATGAAACCTTCATCTGGTTATAAATATTAAGATTATACCAGCAAGAATGAATCTTTCTGCAATTTTTTTTTATTTAAATCAAGTCTTACTGACTAGCGATTTAAATCAATTTGATTTAAATCAAATCCACCCTGCTTGAGCTTCATGTGTTCCTATGTGTCTTCACATAGGCCTTAAGTACATTAACATGTGAAGTGGGAGACTGGTCCTATAAGCATGAACTGCATTGTAAGATTCAGCACATGTATGAGGAAAGCAGTGTGAGAAGGTCTAATGAATCGTACTGTAGGAAGACATTTCTTTCCTTTTCTTTCTTTCTTTCTTTCTTTCTTTCTCTGAATTTATTTCTGTGAAAGGAATTATGCCACGTACAAGTTCCTAGTCCCAGCAGAAGACGACGATAACAATGCAAATATTATTAAATGTTACAAGAGACACTGTTATGCAATTACATGCTTGCTGCTGGATGCTAATGATCAAGGGAACTGGGGAGTAGGAGATCTATCCCCATAGTCGTAAGGTGACACTTAATTTAGTAATTGGTATGTACACACGTACAGAGATGCAGTTAGGACAGGAATTGGGAGTCGAGAGCAGAAAAGCAACACACAGGCAAGTGAGGCTTCAACTGTAGTGGGTGTCAAAAGCAATAAACAAAGAAACAAACCTGGCAGCTGGCAGCCAAGCCTCTTAAAGGAACGCCTGACCCCAGGAGAGACAAGCTGGTGGCTGGACTAATGTCTGATAATGGAACTTTATACACGCTCTGTAGTGTAAACAGGAAGGAGGGCTCCCTAGAGCTTCCCAAAGTTCGCCGTAGCTGGGGCTGATGGGAGTTGTAATCTAAAACATCAGCAGGGCACCAGGTCAGCGAAGGTTGTTTTAGAATTATGGGTTAGTGGAATATGGGAATACTGTACTACTTAAAAAGCAAGCCTGCGATGACAGGGTGTAGGTGGTCTCTGTGTGCGGGACTAGAGTTCAGGGCCTCTCTGTGCCCCAGCAGCTTTAGTTGGAAGGAAGTGTCTCTGTGGTCCCTTGCTATAGCTAATAGAATCTGACACCCTCGTCTACATCATTATCTTTCAGAGAGAAAGTCTATTTGCTCAGCAGAGGAAACAACAGGATGTAAGTGCTGATGAGTGACAGGAGATATAAGGAAATAACCTTTTGAGTCAAAAGCCAGCATTGAAGCAACCAAGCAACATCCTGGAATGGCAACTGAGAGGTGTTGTACATCAACAGGTAAAAATAAACATGGTGCAGGGCATCTGGCATGTCTGTCAGGCTACAGCTGTGACAAAAGAACACACGCCTCTGGCACGGGTAAGAATATGCCAACAACAACAAACGCGCAGCCCAAACTGGTACAGAGTAAAAGAGAATCATACCTGATCAAAGCAGAAAATATCACCAGAGCCTGGGGCAATCCCAGAATCCCATGTGGAAAAATTAGCTCCTAGTTATAAGGTCTGCGGCAGCACATTTATTGTTCATTTTTATATTCCACCTTTCCTCCCACAGGAGCCCAAGGCTGATAACAAGATGCATAAAATGCAAATTTAGCAAATTAACAGTTAAAATATCAGAGATATAGACAAAGAGATGTTTGTTGGCAGGGTGGCTGGTTACAGAGTTGCCTCATCTAGAAGCAGAAGCAGCTTAGTTGCTGCAAGGCTACTCTGCCATCAGCTATTACCCTCAAGTCTCATTAGTGACCAGCAGGAAGACTTGGGCCTCTTAGACTGCAATCCTATATGCTTACCTAATAGTAATCCTCACTGAACTCAGTGGGACTTGTTTCCAGGTAGATATGCACAGAATTGCAGCAGAGAGACGTTCACCCCAGTTAGCACACTATTCTGACTAGTCTGATCTCTAGGCTTCCAGTCTCATCAAAAGGAGAGAAGTCAGGAAATGGTCATACTTAACAGGAAAGGAATCATTTTCTAATGACATGAAACAGATAATATCTTAGCCTTCAAAGATGATCAGCCTATCAGTATGCAGTAATTTACAACAGCATTAATGGAAGGCAGGATGAAGGTTACATAAGCAAAATGTCACGGAAAGGTATTAAAAGTATCATTTTGCTGCAGAATATTGCACATGTGTCTGTAAGCTTAAAGGTAAAAATTGGAAACCAGAAAATTGCCTGTCTGACATTTAATAACCTCCATTCCGTTTCTCAGATTATCTAGAGTTTCCTCTCCTAAGTCTCTGGACCCTATGAATTGTATTGCATGTTTACGTTTCTGGTCCATCCTATGCCAAGGTTTCTAGTCCATCTTGGTTAGGTTCCAGGACAGCAGCATACTCTAAAATACACACATATAACTGATAATTTGAAAAACATCAGGTAAATGTAAATCCCAACTAGACATCTTCCCTTCTTCAACAGCTGCTTAATATCAGGCCAAAGGTTTAGTGTCACCAGTTCCATGCTATGAACTCTCTTCCAACAGAGATTCAGCAGTCAAATTCCAGAGATCTCTTGAAGACTCTCTTATACCAATGAGGCTACTGAGTTTAATTTCCTTTTTTTAGATAAACCGTTTAATCCAGTGATTATTTTGTATTATTTTAAAAATAGTTAATGCTGTGCACCGCTTTGGTATTTTGTGTGAGTGGGCAGTATAGATATATTTTTATAAAAATATATATTTAAAATGACATTTCCATCATGCAGCAAGCTATTTCAATTCTTCCAAATTTATCAGATTTGTGAAAATCTCCAAGGAAAGGCAGTTGTTGGGGCAAGTATCCAGAAAACTTCTCAGTTTGAGTTCTCTGTGCAAATTTGGTGTACAAAATGCAAAGTATGATCATCTCGGTGTCAATTGCAGAGAACAGGTTTTTCCCCCTGTTCTTGCACAGAGATCATTGATTCACCATATGAGAATGCCATTTCTTATCCAGGATTCAAGCTGTGAATCTTTCACATCAAACAGCCAACATAGATATTTTCCCTTCCTTTGCTTGTGGCTTTTAGAAAAAATTATAGACAGTTTAATTATAAAACTCTCTAAGTGGTGTACACAATATAATTATCAACAAATCATTGCTAAAATCCACAAAACTGTTAAAATAGTAGGTATACATGATAGTTAATAAAACACAGATAAAGCCAGTAAAGCATTATAACCTAACATAAATGACTAAATGATGTCTGGGCAGAGTTGCTGAAATAAAAAGTTTTCAGCAAGTGTGTAAAGCTTATATAGAAAGGGCTCCTGACTGATGTCAATATGTAAGGAGTGCCTATGCATTGGTGTTGCCACACTACAAGATCAGCTCCTTGTAAATGTGAAATCTTTATCATATGGCACTTATAAAAATCAATGTTCTGCATAACAAAGTGGTTAAATAGCCATGCATGGGCCAAACTGATCCCTCGAGTAACGTGTTCCCAAGCCATTCAGGGCTTTATATACTGACAGGAAAACTTTGAACATAGCTCAATAACAATTCAGAAGCCAGCGCAACTCTTTGAGCACAGGCACAGCAGATTATTCAAGGGAATAATCTTATAACTGTTGACTCAAGTTAGTTGAGTTCTCAACCAGCAGGCATATGATCAGGCCTGTGGGAGGAATCTAAAGTATTACTGGACTGTTGAACACAGTGATACACTTTGGATTTTTGTCCCCCCTTTGACCCTTCCCCACCTTGGAAGTTCCATCCATTTCAAAACACTTTGCAATGTGCAATTTGTTTGGGCAGGGGGGAGGGGGTGCTTGGAACCCACCCTGCATGTATTGTTAACTCATGACAAGTTGGGCTTCACCCAGAGTCGAATACTCACTGCATAGGATCTACTGGAAAACTAATATGCAGGCATTCTTCTATGAGAGAGTTCAGGTTTCTACTGGCTGTCAAGGCTGAGTCACTGGAGTTCATTGCTTTTGGGTGAAAGCGGATTCCAGAAAAGTAAAAATGACTAGATCCTTCACACATACCCTCTTCCTCACCCTTACTTCCCCCAGCTGACTCTTTCAAATACTGAACACTCCATAATTTATTCTGCCTGACTGAGCATAGACATATGTCAATCGTTCTCAGGAGAAGCCAGTGTCAGGAAACCTACCTTTAAACTCTGAATTCACTTTGGCAAACAGTAAGGACACAAGTGATTCTTTCAATATACAGCCCACACCAATGTACACCTTTCTCAAGATCACTCCCAGTACGCCTTCTGTGCTAGAGGATTGTGCTAGTAGCACAGGATAAAATGTGTTTAAAACCTGTACTCCTATGAAATGCTTCCTCAGGACTGATAGCATAGCAGTAAGCCATCGTGCCTTGATTCAGACAATGTCTTAATTTTTTTAAATCCAATCAGCCCTTGGGTTAAAAAAAAAGGAAGAAAAATGTGTATTTTAAGATACAATGCCATCAGAATGCACACACTAAGTGAAGCATTATCTAAACACATCTTTTATCATATATATATATATATATATATATATATATATACACCATATTTAAATGCAACTTTTAATGCAGATTTTAAATAAAATAAAATGCAGATTAATACAGAAACAGGATGCAACAGTCTTGTGAATGAGCATGTGAAATTAGCATGGGCTGTAAATAGATTGTCCATCTCTATTTCACCCCGACCAGTCAGTCAAGGAGCTCACTGAATAGGCTTGGAGAAGTCACGCGTTTTTCGCTGACAAAATGAGATAACCTAATGATGTCCCACACTTTGCTCCTTGGAGAAAGAGCAGGATAAAAGTATGAAAAAATATTATATATCCTTGCTCACCAGGAAATCATTTCCCCCCCTTTTTACAATTCTACGATGCGGAAACACATAGCCACAAATTGATAAAGGGTGCATACAGTCTCCAACAGAGGTGCTACCTGGTTTACTTGACCTGTTTAATGGTATCATTAATGTTACACTGCTTAATGTAGTGCATAATGCCATGATTAGCAATGGATGGCATGTTCCATGAAACTGCACAGGATTCAGACAAGTGACAGACCTATGGCTGTTTTAACTTAGGCCATCACTGTTTTCTTATGTAGTGGAAACAGGAAGCAGCAGACAGAGCTTAACTGGCACAGGCAGTGGGAATATTGGCTAGCTTGTTTGAGAAGCACTAGGTTAAATAGGACGGAGCTCTTAAAGAGAAAATCCAGACCTCCACAAAGTAAGCTGTAGGCTATATTAAGACTGACCACACTCAGAGATGGAAAAATACACCGGTAAGTCAAAGGGAGGAACTCATTGCAGTGGGTCAGGTTTGTTTACAGTCTATTCCTGTCACTCTAATCTTGCCACAGCCCTAGGAATAAGCAGAAGGGGTGGAATTTCACACCTGGCAGGCTGCCTTCCTTTATCCCAGCACCTTGCAAGAGTTTGCAAATGCTCCAGCAGACTTCTAGGGAGAAGGTTCCACCAATGAGCATGCAGAAGAATGGAATCCAGACTCAGGCTACTAGAGGTCAAGGGACCAGATTCTTCCTTAAGAGCTGCTAAGAAGCAGAGTCATTTATCATGGCCTTTGAAGGGTACAGCAGGCTGTAATGAGTTTAAACTGCAAGAAGGATTAATTGATTGTCAAGAAATTCTTCCTGGAGGGGGGGGAGGTTGAGTAAGGGAGCAAACTATACTTAAAAAACAACACCCTTCTAAACCAGGACTGTAAACCACTGTATAATGTTTACTTATGGGCATAGATTTTATATAGGTTTTTTTTTAATGATCTTTATTGGTTTTACAAATTTTACAAATTTCACCATCATAATTCATAGCTTATTTCTTTTTACCTTAATGCTTTAACTCTAATAAGCTTGTACTTCCCTCCCTCCTTCTTCTGGTTTCCCTAGAGTTTCTTTATCTTTATGCATTTGTCCTGTTTACATTCTTTGTATACTTAATACTATGAAGTAATACTGTTCAAAATTTTGTTAATGTACATCCTTCAATTGTTGTAATATATTTGTTCAATAATCTTAAGTGCAAACCAAATGATTTTTAATAAACCTTATGAGCTCTATTGCAGTCCCGCGAGTGTCTTTATTTGTGTATAGTTCTTTTCTATGTATGTTGTAAATTTCTGATCTCATATAGTTTTAACATCTGCCACTATTACTATTTTACAATTTAAGGTAATAATGATAATAATAATAATTTTTTTATTTATACCCCGCCCATCAGGCTGGGTTTCCCCAGCCACTCTGCGTGGCTCCCAACAGAATATTAAAAACACAATAAAACATCACACATTAAAAACTTCCCTAAACAAGGCTGCCTTCAGATGTCTTATAAAATTCAGATAGTTGTTTATTTCCTTGACATCTAATGGGAGGGCGTTCCACAGGGCAGGCGCCACTACTGAAAAGGCCCTCAGTTTTAAACTGGTAGTTTATTGTAATTGATTATTGATTTAATGTGATAATTGGATGATTTGTAATTGTTAGTGGCTCTGGAATCTTTAGGGTTGAAGAGTAGGGTATAAGAGATATGTAAATTAATAAATAAATATGTTTGTTCTTTCTCATAATTGGAGGGCATTCAAAGACACAGGGGGTAGTTTAAAAATAAATCATTTTCATAAGTAATTTGATCTCTGAAATTCATTGCCAGAGGAAATGGGGATGGCAAATGGCATAGCTGGATGTTTAAAAATAAATTTGAAAAGCTTGTCCACCTGAGAAGGTAGCCCATCTCGGAGAAGGAAAACTCTGATCCTAAACCTCCACTGCCTTGCAGGATATTTTTGAGAGAAGAAAATGCTTAGGAGTAAACCCTACACAAATCTGGAGTGTAGTCCCTAAGATGGTTGGGTCCCTTGTTCTCCTCCTTCTGGCAACTCCTGCAGTCAAGCTGATGCCAAATGTATTGCTCTGCTGCCCAGGACATCTATACACACTGCCCAGGCTTCAGTCCCAGGGAGGTCACTTTGGTGTTGCTAACACAGCAGTTTGACTTCACCTAGGACAGGGGTAGGAAACCTAAGGCCCATGGGCCATAAGAGGCCCACGGGGGCTGTTTAACCGGCCATGAGCCACCCCTGAACCAAGCCGCCCATTTGCTGAGTCCCCGTGTGCTGCGCTAAACTGGTGCGGGTACTTACTTTCACAGAGCCAGAAATTGCGTCTGCACAGGTGCAGATGCCAGAAATCACAGGCGCACATGCTCATGCGCACACACAATCCAGCCCACAGAGGGATCTCCAGTGGAGCTGAACTGACCCAGGCAAGGTAAACCTTGCCGACCCCTGACCTAGGAGGTGCACTCCATTATATGGATGCCATCAACTTTGTAAACTCCTCTCTCTCTCTCTCTCTCTCTCTCTCTGTATTTGTGTGTGTATAAGTGAGTGAAAAAGAGAGAGAGAGAGCTCTCCTGTTTTATCAGTGTTAAAAAAGCCAGAGGAAATCTAGAAGAGTTTTAAAAATTCATCTGTGGAATTACTTATTAGCTCAATTTCTTTTCCAGTATCACTTTTCTCATGTGAGCCAGCTGCCCAGTTTTGAATATTTGAGAAAGAAGGATATGCCCATGATGAAGATAGGATATAAACTTCTGCATGGCATAACAAATAGTGAAAAACCATGGCAAAAACTCTTCTGTGTGGTCTGTGAAAGACATGTCATAACTACATATAGTATTTTTTATTATTTTTGTAATTCACAATCCCATACCTATAACCTGCTTCTTGATGGTGCAGGGTAAAACACACACACACACACACACACACACACACACACACACACACACACTTTTAAATCCCAACTCCTTCATCACCCCTCCTTTGAGGTCTAGCTACATAGTGTACAGTCATGGGGAAAAGAAAGTACGCCCTTTTTTAATTCTGTGATTTTACATATCAGGACATAATAGCAATCATTTGTTCCTACCTTGTCACTTTTTCTGCTTCGAATAGCATTCTCCTACTCATGCAAATACATAGCAATAATTATTACAGTGTCTTGCTGGTGAGAAAGTGATACAGATCATATTTTGCATAGGCCTTCAGTTATTTGAACCAAGAAAACAACAAGGGAGGGAGAGGGAATTGGCATTCTGGAGAAGGAGAACCCCCTGCCCCTCCTTTTTTCTGGCAGAAAGCTCCAATAAATTCTACATCAAAACACTGACATTCTCCCTGCCCAACCCCTCCTAAGAGGTGATAAGATTCAGTTCAATAGCTTGTGCTAGAACAAGAGGAAGCAAATCATTCAGCGTGAAGGAACACTTGGAAAAGTGTGAATTGTGCCAGACTGTTGCACCAAAGGTGCATGTTTTAAATCAGGAGGTGGGCTGGGGGTTGGGAGAAAAGCATCACTTGCTGGCATACAGGAGGGAAAATGGCTTGCTTAATTTATGCTGCTTACTTACTCCCTTGCTCCAGGGAGTTTGTCCCCTGTCTCTGCAGACCTGCCATAGCCTTGCCCACTCATACTTGACATCACCATACTGCCTTAGGCGGACAGGGCTTCTTGGAACAGAAATCATTAGGTAAAGGGCTGCCTAAATTGGAGTCACATGTTTGGATAAAAACAGGCATGCCAGCGAAGGCCACAATCCTAGCCCCATTTACCTGGGGGGTAACCCCACTGAATTCGAAAGGGCTTGTTTTTGAGTAGGATTGCACTGTGCATTATCCAACTGCAAGCTGGATTGGGGCCACATCTTTATGAGGGCTGCACATATATGCTGCACAACATGCAAACTAATGCAGGAGATGCAGAGTTAATTTCCCTTAACCCCACTGCAATGCCATTTGTATAATTTCCCATGAAAGATTCAAACTGACAGTTCTCAGGACCGCTCATCTGCTATGACCATTAATTAAGATGTATTATCATTACAATCTTTAAAAGCCCAATAGGGGGAAGACATTCTCTCACAAATGTTCTTGGGGGGGGGGGGAGTTTGCAGGATTAACTGACACGCATAAACTAGCATAATTTCACAAGTGGAGTCTTTGCATACCACTATTTAAATGCAAGACAACCTTGCCTATTGTACATGAGTCCCTGAATTTGTGGCCTTAAACACAGAAGACGATAAAGAAAAACAACCAGTTACTCATTGGTTGCTTACATGCAGTGATGTGCCAGCAATTCTCTTTTCAATTTCTTCCGTAGCAAGGTACTATTTTTTCAGGTAGCAAAATGCCCAAGGCCAGTTCTAATCATTGCTATGCATCAATATCTTGATTTTGCCAGAGATTAAGCAAAAATCCCCAGAAGTCAAAAGTGTGTGTGTGTGTCAGGTTGCAGAAATGGCAAAACAAGGAATGCATGCACAGAACTTTGTTGTCTTTTGAGTCCAACTGCATACAGATACACGATGTGCTTCTAATTCAAGGCCACAAATTATCCAGTTCTGAGAGAGGGATTTCAGCTTTCAGCTAACATGACCCCAAAAAACCTTCACAAAAACAAACACATTCACACGCTTACCCTGCAGTGCAGACATGTCCAAACCAAAGGCATAAAAATAACAATATCTGATTTAGGTAATTTATTTATAATGGCTCCTTGACAGCTAATTGCAATGGGATTACATCAATTTTATTGAACTGTCTCTGAGAGCGTTTGCATTTAAGACCACTGTGATAAAAAGTAGCAATTTATATAGTGTTTTAGAATATTTAAAGCCTATCACATATACTACAGTGTTACTATCATATTGCTACAATCATATTGCTATAATCATTACAACCCCCTGTAATATAGGCTGATAATTATCCCCATGTTGCAAATGGTGGTTATGTGGGGAGGAGGAAAGAGAAAAGCGGCCAATTTATTATTTATTTCATAAAATTTACATACCATTTGATTATAGGGGGGGGGACTCAAAGTGGGTTACAAAAAAGATAAAACAATAAAATTAGCACTATAAAATCCTCAACCATAATTTAAAGCCTACAGGAAGTTAAATCCACCATAGGATAGACTAAAACAAATTAAAACTGATAAAAACTTCCCAACTTTTAGTTTATGATTAAAATCCGGATAGGTTCGTCTAAACAGGAATATATTTAGCAGGTGCCAAAAAGAATACAGTGAAGGCGCCTGCCTGATACCAATGGGCAGGGAGTTCCAAAGTGTCTGTGCTGCCACACTAAATGATCCAAGTTCTTACAGATGGGGTGAGTTCCTACTGATGCCTAACACCAGTGTAAGGGCCTTTTCAGTGGTGGCCTCGGGGCTCTCAATTTAGTTTTCTTTCATCCTGCAAAAGACCACCATACATCAGTCTTTTAGAAAGATTCTGAAGCTAGGCCCTATCCTAGTGAAATGGTTACTGATTTGGAGTGTCTTGAACGGGCAACTTGTAAAATTATTATTATTGCCAAAAACAATCAGAGATGGGGGACGGTGCTTGTGGGGTTTTCTGTCTTTTGTGCAAGAAATAATTTGACTGACCTTAGGTGCTATGCATCTCCACTTGGTTGTGAGGGAATGACATTTGCTGCTCTGTCTGAAGCAGCAAAATGTCCTGGGCTGACCATGCAGACAGCCTATAAATGAGGCATGCTCAGTGATATGGATGAATTGGGAAAGTGGATTTTATATTCTGGGCTGGGTGGGTGCTTTATTGTTTCCTGGTTATTAAGCTTTTAATGCTGGCGCACCTGCGGAAATATTTCGTATTTTGGAAGTATGTGTGTGTGTGTGTGTATATGTGTGTGTGTGTGTGTGTGTGTGTGTGTGTGTGGCACTTGGGGGAGCTTTGCTCAGAAAAGCAGGCTATAACTATTTTAAATAAATACATAAATTGGTAATTTCATGGCAGAAGCAAGATTTAAACCAGGGATCTTTTCGCTTAGAGACCCAGCCTCTTAGCCACTAGGCTACATCACCTGCCCATTACAGGCATAATTGCACTCTGCTTTTTGCAGAGCAGATTCTTGCTCATCGAACAAAGATTTAATGGGCTCCAAGTAGCTACTTGAGAAAAATGTGGAATAGATGATAGACAAAAGCCCAGCTGCTCAGAATATATGGGAAATTGCCTTGAGACATTAAATCAGCCGACAGAATCTCTGTGCCTTTGTAGAGGATTGGTATGTAGTGCAAATGTCATGTTTGTTTCTCATCTCATGAGCATCACCCAGAAGAAGCGACCAACAGCATTGTCCCACAAAAGATAAAACTGAGGGTGTGATTTGCTCAAACAAACAGGAAAGCCCCAAGTAAATGTATTTAGTATTAGGGTGCCAGACTGACCTTCCAGTTTCTAAAAGTGCTTCAAGTCAGGCAGTCAGAGACTACTGAACCAGTATGAAGGACTTCATTCACTTCAATGCAGCTCAATAAAAGTAAACTCTATAACGCTGAACAAGCTTACTTGTGTCTTGTGGGCTTTACAGATGGTCACTATGGAGGACAGGAAAGGTTCCAGGTGAGCAGAAAAGTGCAGATACAGGCTTAAATTTAAAAATTGGACTCTGGGATATTGCAGGCTTGTGTACATAATTTCAGCACTGACACTTTTAAAAGAAGTGACTATAGTTTGCATAGAATCTCTGCATGGAAAGTGTCTCTCCAGCTAGCCTAAGGTTACCAGATATTTTTCAATAAATCCGGGGACACTTTTCAACCTCCTGCTAAATAGATGGATTTTGTCAGGGGACTGATTTATAAATCTGGGGGCCGTCCCTGGTAAATGGGGACATCTGGTAACCTTAATCTAGCCCAGGCTTCCTCAAACTCGGCCCTACAGATGTTTTTGGCCTACAACTCCCATGATCCCTAGCTAACAGGACCAGTGGTCAGGGATGAAGGGAATTGTAGTCTCAAAACATCTTGAGGGCCGAGTTTGAGGAAGCCTGATCTAGCCCAACATAGTTCATTCTCCAGGGTCTCAGACTGAGGTCGCTCCCATTCACTTGCCTGTTACCTGGCCTTTATTTTTAAATTGGAGATGTTAGGGATTTCATTTGAGACCATCCACAGGCAAAGCATACACTCTTCCACTGATGCCAGCAGTAGCGTAACATCTGACAGCCAAGCACAGATGATGTCAAATGAACCCAGTTGTTAACAACGTTAACTTCTATTAGGTCTGCAGAAAACATCACAGACAACTTTAGTAAGGCTCTCATTGCACGGTCCCGCTTTGTGTTACTGTCACAAAGTGCAGAAACATGGTTCGAATGAACCACCATTGCAATATGCAACTAATTTTCCCCATTCCAAATGGCCTAAATCAATACATTAAAACCCACAGTCCGAATACGTTTATTAATAAGTAATTTAGAGTTCAGTTTGAGGGAGACCTGAAAGGACATTTAGTGAATAACAAAGTGACCGTGATTCAGCAGTGCAGAACTGTTGCAACACTTGCCACATTTGTGCTGGCTTGGTATAGAGAAAGAAATGTATCCTAGACGCAGAAAGCAACAGTACTGTTCTATTCCTGCACTCTAGGTTACAGTAGTTCTAATTTGCACACTTTAATAAAGGAGGTTCAGAAAAGAAGAGGAACAAAACTGATAAGAGAGGTGCCCAGAAAACATGGCTTGGGAACCAGTGAATCTGAATGGAAATAGTTGAGAAATACTCACTGGATTTATTTTTATTATTAGAATCTGCTTAGAAGCATTTTTATCCTATTCTTCTACTGAAAAGGCTTCCAGAGCAGTTTACTGATTTTTTTTTTAAAAAACCCCACACAAACACATCCTTTATCTATAATAGTTGATGTGGAGCAGCACAATGTTTTACACAGAGCTAATCCACCACCACAACCCCATGGGAAAGGTACCATGTTCTACATGACTTATGAAACAGATACTAACACAGCAATTACTTTGCTTTGTGAGAAAGTAGAGAAACACATGCACTGTATACGCATTGGACAAATCTAAAACTTCCCACAGCTCCCACAAAGGGGAGGAAGTAGTGGATTCTAAAGCACGAATAGGGAACCTGTGTCTCTCCAGATGTTGCTGGTCTACATTGGAAGGGCCAGAGGTTCCCCACCGCTTTGCTAAAGGAAATAAAGAGAGTTATAACAAGTTAAGGAGAGCTATGGCTCCTAGATGTGGGTGGCGCTGTGGTCTAAACCACAGAGCCTAGGGCTTGCTGATCAGAAGGTCAGCAGTTCGAATCCCCGCAAGGGGGTGAGCTCCTGTTGCTCAGTCCCAGCTCCTGCCAACCTAGCAGTTCAAAAGCAAGTCAAAGTGCAAGTAGATAAATAGGTACCGCTCCGGCAGGAAGGGAAACATTGTTTCCGTGTGCTGCTCTGGTTCGCCAGAAGCATCTTAGTCATGACCTGGAAGCTGTACGCCGGCTCCCTCGAAAAATAAAGCGAGATGAGAACTGCAACCCCAGAATCGTCCGCGACTGGACCTAATGGTCAGGGGTCCCTTTACCTTTACCTATGGCTCCTGGAACATCAGCCCACCACTATAGCACAGGACCTGCATATGGGTATCCTACATTTCTACCCCTAGAAAAAAGGGGGAGGAGACATCATGAAGATCATCTCGAATACATTAATAAATCAATGTGCTCTCCACTGCCATTTGCCCATTAGTGCTTGAGCAGATTTGAAGCTGAATGCTTTAAAGAGCTTAAAGCATGGATCCCAGGGCCCCTGAGTGAAAAGGATGTACGAAAAAAAAGGAACTGGTTTGAAATAGCCAAGTGGGGAGGGGGGAATAGAAAAGGGGTCAGAAACGAGGGGGCGAGGGAGGATTTCTTAATGGCTATTTACAACTTAGAACAAAGAGGAAAGAGTTGCTCTGGCTGTTTACTCAGAATATGGGTGAAGTAATGCTTTGAAACTACAAGTAGGCAATTTTAGGGTTCAGAGTTGTATCAGGAGGGGTACTGGATCTCTTTCAGCTAGGACTGCAACTCATAGGCTGTGATGACTGAGAAAGACAAGTCAAACAGGAATTTACTTGAACTCGGGTAAGACTTAAGTGAGAGGAAATACTAGCCAAGCCTTTTTAGCTACAAGGGCAAGTGGGCAGTAGGACAAGTTGCCCAAGGTGGGGGAGTCTCCTTTGTTTGGCTGTAGACTAACTGTGCATGTGACACATCATAGAGGTGACTTATAGATGACTCAGGAACATCTTGCTGTGGCTGAGGCATCTTTCCGATTAGTCACAAGGGCTCCCAGTGCTATTTGCTGATGGCTGGGGGCACTGACTAGGAGAGAGCGAGCACTTCATTTAAACCAACCTTCCAGAGACAGAACACATAATTTATTCACTTCTTTGCCTCTCCGGTGCCAAACTATCTGCAGTTGCCAAATGGAATGAGGGCCACACTGTCCAAGAAAAGCACCTAGCCCCAAACCAGCTGAATATGCACCTGAGGGCAGCAGAGAATTCAAGTTTTTCCAGCAGCAAAGCTGCCCCAGGGGCCTTCAGTAGCACTGCTTGCAGCCCAGGAGGCATTTTCCAAGGCATAATTAAGAAGTGTAAGGCTGGTGATGCTTCAAGACCTGAAGCTAGAAGGGAGGCAATTTACAAAACGCACCAAATTAGTGCAGCAACAGAAAGAAGGGAGAATTTCAGCTGCCGCAACTTTGTCTTTGGACCTCAGTACCGGGAGAGGTAGACTGTGCCAAAATAATCATTTCTACACAACTGTTAAGCCCCACAATGCGCAATCTGTATACAGTACAGCATAACCCACAACATTATGTGCAACTTGCATTCATGATTTCTTATTTTCTTTGGATAATAAATTCCTCCTAGCAAGCAGACTATGAATGATTGTGGTGACTGCTGGATATTTTAAATTGCACTTTCAGTCTGAAATTCTATTTAATTGTATCAATTTTTAATTATTTTTTGTTCTGTGATGTAAATCACCTTGAGACATGCTGCAGAAGACAATAAATAAAGTCAGATTGTAAACAACAAATCTTTATGGTTGTTATATGTAGGTTCTATTTACTCATTTATTTATTGCATTTCTATCCCACCTTTTCCTCCAAGGAGCTCAAGGTGGTCTACATGGTCCCCCCCCCATTTAATTTCCACTAAAACTCTGTGAGGTTGAGTTTAGGCTGAGAGATTGTGACTGGTCCAAGGTGAATTTCATTGCTGAGTGGGGATTTGAACCCTGGACTCCCAGGTCCTAGTCCAACATTCTAACCACTGTGCCACACTGGTTCTGTCACTTGCATGCAGACAAATAACGCAAATTCAATGCAGACATCTCTGGCTCATAAAATATTTTTGGTATGGCCTTCAGGGCTGAGCAAGTTGATCTCCTCTGGGATAAAAGAGCAAACATTAAGTAAAAAAAAAAGCAGCAGCATTTAGTGGGTCAAATGTCTACCCAGGTTACAACAGCTTTCTAGGCTGTACTTTGTTTCAATTCAGTTTCTTCTCATCTGTTGTGACTGTGAACATGTGTAGGTGTGCATGCATACACAGGCACACAATCTTGTTTTAAAATTATATCTGCTTCCTTATTAAAATCATTTATGTCCTGCTCTTCATCCCTAAAGAGATCAGAGAGGCATACAATTAATAGCTGTGTGTGTGTGTGTGTGTGTGTGAGTGAGAGAGAGAGAGAGAGAGAGAGAGAGAGAGAGAGAGAGAGAGAAAGAGAGAGAGAGATTGCCTTGCCCCATAAATGACAACCCGACTGCTTTGGTCCACAGAAATAGCACTCTTAGAGGTGCCACATAATACTTGTTCTGCATCTGCATGTGAAAGAACTCTATCTTTTATTGTGCCAGTAAAGGTAAAGGTAAAGGGACTCCTATTGACATTAGGGGTCCTAGCAGGGGATGTCTGGAGAGAAGCCATTTCCTTTTCCTCTCCTTCACACCCTAAAGCCTCCCTCCCACCTTCACAATTTGCTCCAGAGGCATGAGAGACTCTTTGGAGATTAAAGGGGGAGGAACAGGGGAGAGAAGACAAAGTGGAAGCACAGTTGCAGGAGGAGAGCTCTTTTTGCAAAGTGTGGGGTGCAATCTATACATCACAACTTATATGTTTTAATGACCATGGGCAGGTCAGTTTGCTTCTGCAATTCCACTCTCCTCTGGCACGTTCATTTTGCCCAGCAACCTTAAACCAAATCAGAGCATTGGTCAGTCTAGCTCAGTATTGATTCTACACTAACTGGCAGTGGTTTCCCAAGGTTTTAGGCAGGAGATATTCCCAGCCCACCTGGAGATGCTGGGGATTGAACCTGGGACCATCTGCATGCAAAACAGACATTCTACCACTGAGCTATGGCCCTTCCGAAAAAGAGAGAGAAAAGAACTGTAGCCCTCCCCTTGATATCCAGTCTTGAGTCCCATTTTCTCAACACATATAAAATACCACACTTCCCAGAAAAGGGTTTCCCAGCACTCTGTTCTCGTGGTGGCTGACCAGATGCCTGTGGGAAGCCTGCAAGTTGGACATGAGCGCAACAGCACTCTGTGATTCCCAGCAACTGGTATTCAGATGCATAATGAAAACATCAGAAATCATAAAACTACTTGATAATTTCTGTGTTTGGAAACGTCCGCTTTGCTGCAGCTCAATAAAATATCTTAAGACAAACAAGCTTAATTTCCACTCAACTCTTCGGTTCAAGCCAGCAAAAGCTGGATAATTTTGAGCATAGCCCCTCCAGATAATTCTGAAGAGCTACACAAAAGCTGAATTGCCAATATAAGCACCACAGCTTATGATGCTTGCTATTCAGTCGCTGAATGGGAGCCTGTGACCATCTGAGTGGTTCGGGGCATGACTGTGCATGCTACATGCATGCTTTGAAAGGCTACTTCATGGGGCTGGTGGCGGCTGCTGACGTGGTAAGGTGACTCAAGGGGAGTCTGGGTTCCTGCTGCAAGTGGAGGAGCATCTTTCCCCCAAGTCCTTCCAGCTATACATCAAACTGATAGATATGCCAGAGGGGAAAGCAAAGAGGTGACCACAATGATCCCACTGTTCTGCATTCTGCACACTGGAGGATACAAGAGGAGCCAAGTGGGAAGGTGAGGTGAAGGAGTGAAGCCAGTGGGATAATGCTGCTGACTGATAGCAAAAAAAGTGTGGCAATAGCTATGAACACAGTCAAGCAGTCGCATTGTGAAAGTACTGTCTGGCTTCCCCAACTTGGTGCCCTCCAGGTGTTGGTGGACTACAACTCCTACCAGAAGCAGCACGCATGCCAATGGTAAATTCAGGATTGGAATCAGAATATTTAATATAAAATTAAACTACCACTAGCACTTCACCTTTCTCCTCTTCACCCTGAAAGTCCCCCAAATCTGCTCTGGTCCGGAGGGTCCTCCAGATTTTGTGGGTGAGGCAGCTGCAGGGGCAAGAAGAGGAATAGGACGTCCCACTGTGCAAGTTTGTTCTGCTCATGAATGGATAGCATTGGATATAAGTGACTGGGATAGAAATATTGGGAAGTGATCTAGGAAGCAAAATGGTGTCCCTCAGTGAAAACTATAGTGGTAATATATTATAGTTGAAATAATTACAGAGCTGTTTAGCTACATGTAAAATTAATTAGTATTCATAATTGTGCAGACCCTATGGATGAACATGAATAATTTATTTGCTTAAACATGGAGCTGCATTGATAATTGTTATAACTCTTTTGGAAAGGTCTTGATTAATTGAAATAAAAGTTACATATATGATATATTTAATTTTAGCGGAGAGGGGAGGAACCCAAAACTATGTGGAATGCTCTGTTTTCATGCTTCAGTAGCTATAGATACATATGTAAGTTCATTTTTTATGTCATAAAATCTATTTGATTATATAATGTGACACTTAGACGAGTATACTGACATGTATGCATGCGAAGGCACTAAACGCATGACTACTTCCTCATATTCATTTGCACTTTGCTTGCAAAAAAATTGTTTATGCTATCATCATTTTATAGAACAAGATTTCAGCTGGTCATCTGTATTTCTGTATTTAAGATCCTGTAAAATAACAACACACACACCAAAAAACTGCATTGTATGCACATGTCCATACTCTGGGGACACGTAATCAGCCACATATTTATGAACAGGTCACTAGGGAGATTCAAGGATAAATGGTGATCATTGGCAGTCATTAAGAAGCAAATCTAGGATGGAATGCCATATGATTCATTCCTCTGCTTACATGGAAGCTCCACCACAAGCTCCATTAGTAATTCATCAATGCTAGAGAGCTACAACAAAACAGCATATTGAATCCTCCTTTCCCTTTGTTGCAGTAATATAGCAGTTGTAGAATCAGACACACTACTTCTATAGGCCAATCCTAGATATGAGTATACTCAAGGTCCCCCTTACTCATGGGCTTAGCACCAACTCTTTCACCACACAGATTGCTCAGGTCTCCTATGCAAAGGTCCTTATTCTATGCGTCTTAATTCCATGGCATCCTTTGCAGCTAAGAAGACCAACCGTACAAGTTTTGCTTAACCTGCTCTTTGCATCATAAAATAAAAATTACATTGAGTGGAATACATATTCTATTTTTTTTAAGGGGTCACCATTAATTTCTAAAACAAATTCTAATTACAAATGAGTTCTGCTCATCTCAGATGTAAACACTAATAAAAATTACAAATGAATTAGTTCTGAGTGAGACAAAAACGTTTGGAATCCATTCATTTTAATTGTAGCTCTGGGACAACCTGAACAGGTCATATAATGGCTACAGGGGAAGGGAAAGAATGAGAAAGAGAGAAAATGCACAAGCATGAAGGCAGAGCCCGGAAACAGCCAGTCAGAGAATAACTTATAAGAAGAAAAGTATTTCATGGGGCATCTTTGTGCCAGGGATGGTTTGGGCTGTCCAGCCTGCAAATAGTACTTTGCATGATGCTTGATAATACCGTCTAGCAGGCAGGAAGATTCCAACAACCTTCCCCCAACCTGGTGCTCTCCAAATGTTTTGGCCTGCAACTTCCATTAGCCATGGGCAGTATGGTTGTGCTACTAGAGGCTGATGGGACTTGTAGTCTGAAACATCTGGAACACACCAGAGTTTGGAGTGTTAAGTTTTTTGCTGGAAAATTTAGTGAAGTTGCCCCCTCTCATTTTTCATTGCCAAGGCAATCCCAAAGCACAGGGATGAGGAATCTCCAGACTAAAGACCTAAAAGGCAAAGGTAAAGGACCCCTAACAGTTAAGACTAGTCGCAAATGACTCTGGGGTTGTGGTGCTCATCTCGCTTTACTGGCCAAGGAAGACGACTTTGTCCACAGACAGTTTTTCTGGGTCATGTGGCCAGCATGACTAAGCTGCTTCTGGCAAAACCAGAGCAGTGCACGGAAACGCCATTTACCTTCCTGCCAGAGCGGTACCTATTTATCTACTTGCACTTTGATGTGCTTTCGAACTGCTAGGTTAGCAGGAGCTGGCACTGAGCAATGGGAGCTCACCCCATCGTGGGGATTTGAACCGCCGACCTTCCGATCGGCAAGTCCTAGGCCCAGTGGTTTAGACCACAGCGCCACCCACATCCCACAGCGCCACCCACATCCCACAGCACTAATTAGGTCTAATTCTGGCCAAACCAAAACATATATGACATCAAGTGTGAGGCAGGAAAAGGTGAGACCTGGGTAGAAGAGGCATTGTAAGCATCACCAATAAGCTGTCTGCAAAACCCCTTATGCAGCACTTCTCAAGCACCAACGATCAGCTGATTGTGAGTGCTTGGGAAGCACTGCACACACTTTTTTTGCTCACATGGACTGATTTTGAACTGCATGAGGCTTACATTATCACAATTCCAGGTGGTCCCACTCACTTGCCAAATCTAGTGCATATGTTGGGGGCACAGCGCGTAGATGGGTGGTTGCGCGTGCACAGAGATGAGGTTCTGACCTGCCAGTGAGATCCAGTTCCCAACTCCTGCCATATTAGGTTGCATCAAAGTAAATACAAAATGCAAATTAAAAACAATTCTGCAGACTCCTCTGGATGCCTGGGCAAATAAGTGAGCCTTCAGCTAGCTGGCACTGAAAACTTAACAGAGCCACTGCCAGTCATCTCTCTCTTGACAAACAAATGCTAAAGCTGAGAATTCCAATCTTAGAAAAATAAACACAGCACTCACAATATTGGCTCTCATGACTACATGTGTTACAATGCAACACACTGGGCTGTAGCAGTGATCATGGGTACTTTTCTACATCTAGTGTGAAGGCTGCAACTTTACCAAGATAGGAGATTACATCAACTTCAAAATATGGTTGAATATTCTGGTTTGGTCCAAAGCTGGTAACAATATTTCAGCTTTGGTTACCTAGAGGCTTCCTGGTTTAATTGTAGCTTGTGCAAAGGGGAAAGTAAAAGACCACCTGAATGGGCAAAAAGGCTCATACACCTCTCAGCTTTGAAAGCCGAAATATCATGCCCAAACATGGCCATACAGTCCTTCCTGAAAAACTGGTGAATGTGAGCAAAACCACCCCACTATCCCATGAAAATGCTGACCCTTAACTTTCTGAACAAATGAAATATCCAAATATGGATCACTGGAAGATCCCTCCACTGTGAAAACTACTAATTTATTTCTACCATTTACTACATGTTTATTAGTCAACCCGTAAAAGCACTTGTCCCTTTGCCCCATGACTTTGGTAAAAACAGATTTAATAGGAGTGGAATGGACTCTTATAGCATGCCTTTCTGGCAGTGGTTCAAGCCTCACTTCCTCCTTGCTTTGCAACTGAAATAACAGTCAGTCATACCAACAAGTCAAACTCCAATTCAGTCTTTCATCCTCCGCATTTTAGGCAGCCCCCCATCTTTTAAATATGTTAAAGAATGGCATATACATTTATTAACTGAAATGTTCACCTATCACATTTTTTTAATCATAAAAAACACAGAGTGTTTAACAATAATTGTATAACTGCTTCAGAATGTCACAGGCACTAGCCAATTAGCACAGTACATTTTAAGCTTTTGCTGCAAGTGCAGAGCTGATGCTTTCAAAATCCAGCTTTAAGGTGGAAATACATGTTTGGAATAAATGTGATGAAGGAGATTCTAGTTGGCTCTGCTGCCCTAAAAATGCTGCATCTGTCTTTACACTTAGGCCAAACACTTACCAGAGATGGGGAACCTGTGTCCCATCCCCACATCTCAATGTTGCTGAATTACAACAACACCATCCCTGACCATTGGCCATGCTGGCTGGGACTGATGGATGTTGGGAGTCCAACAACATCTGGAGGGCCACAGGTTCGCATGACTGCCTTTTTGGAAGCCTAACAATTGCACAATTGCCCCATGGCAATAAATCCAACCCCCTTCTCATAGTATTGATGTAAACACTGGAGACTTGATGCAAAAGATCCACTCATTCTTTGCCAATTTGTGCCTGTCATTTCTCTGCTTTGAGCTAGTGGGGGGTGGAGTGCCAGCTGAACATACACATGAATTCACACATGGATTTACTCATGAGCATTCCCCAGTAATGTGGAAAAGCTCCCCTGAGTGCAGTGGCGTAGCGTGGGTTGTCAGCACCCAGGGCAAGGCAAGTAATTTGCACCCCCTAAACTGTGGATTTGCGCCTCTAACCCTAACCCCCAGATGTTGCGCCCGGCCCCCCCTACACCCCCCACGCTACACCACTGCCTGAGTGTGTGAAGGTACGCTTTGATGTGTGAGGGTAGTGCCAGGATGGCCCAACAGGGGCTTTTAAAGAGAGCAGCCCAGCTGAAGGTATTCCATTCACAGCGTCAGCAGCCAATTTCAGACTCCATGGGAATCACAGACACTTCCCTCTTTCTATTTAGGAGATTTCAGCTCCTATTACTTTTTGCTGATGCAGTGTTGCACACTCTTCTGCAATAACTGCAAAACCACTTCAAGCTACAGAGCTACAGTATGACAAATCAGGCCAAGCTGTCATCTGAAAGAATTGCCAAGAGAGAAGCATTGCAAAGACTTCACAGTCAGCTCAGAGAAGCAGATTCTGACAACCAATAGTTGCCCCCCCTGCCCCCCACTACACACAAGGGCACATGTATTTGTCCCTGAAGGTTTGTGCTTGCTGCAATGCGTAACATGCAGCAGGAGTTTAATATGTGCTAAACACCTGAATGATACATACGGTAATAGATCTGAAAGTGGAGCACTGTGCTCCTTAATACTGAATAATAGGTGTCAGAAGGCTGCACTCTCTCCCCCCCCCACCATGAGGGCCTTCCCAGGCCGTTGTGATTTAGTGCAAGCAAATGCAAATTTCACAACTAGATTAAATTCTGTGCCATAGAAGTACTAGCATAATTAATGAAGTTAAATTCATTGCCTTGCTTGACATTCAGAATTTTTGACACAAACTAAGTTTAAAGTTAGGGTGGGAAATTGCACTGGGACAATGCAGTTACCTAGGGAGAGATTTCAGGGGAAGAGGAAGGAGACTGGGCACCTGGGAAACAGGAAGGAAATTACTGTAATCACAAACCAGTGCTTACTAGAGCCTTGGATGGGTGGAATTCCTTGGGCATTACTTTATAAATAATGTTGAGCCTCAGTACTTAATATTTTACAATTGCTGTATTCTTGGGAGCACTCCTGTGCTATTTACCTGGTCCTTTGGGAGAGGTTGAGGGTGGAGTAGAACTTCAAATAGGCCAAGCACTTAAATATACCTCAGCAGAACCAACAACCACCAGTGCCCCTGCAACCATGCAGTACCACTATCTGAACCCAACCACAGTGTTAGGATAAGTGTTACCAAAGCATGATGCTTCCAATCTCCATCCATGAAAGATGGTCCAGAACGTTACTAGTATGCTACAGAGAGATCTAGAACATAAGAGGATCCCACTCCTTCAACACATCCCTCTACATATGTGATCCAGCAGAGGGACCAATAGGGTTTACATACGAAATCCAGACTGAGAGTCAGATTGATAAGAATAATGATGTTTGGAATCCCCCAGGCAGACCCGGAGCTAAGGCACTAATACATACACTTTTGCCTTGCCCAAGAAAGGCAAGTTGGACACTGAAAGTTATTTAGCCTTGTACCCTTGTCAGTGGGAGTAACAACTAAAGTAGACTTTTACATGGCATATTTCGTATTAATAGACCTACCTACTGACCCAGATAAGTAAGAAATGGGTGGACTGCAATACCACCAGTCCTCTTTATAATTGGGGTGAGTGATGGATGAGAGAGTCTCTGTAGTATATGATTGCCCTAATAAGACATGGGGCCTGGTTAGCTCAAGCCCTCTAGGAGATGCCCAAGCCTGCAATCCTAGCTCCACTTAACTGGGAGTAATTGCCACTGAATTGAACAGGACATACTTCTGAATAGGCATAGTTAAGAGTACTGTGCTACAATCACTAGTCATCTGGCTTCACATTGTTAGCGGCCCTAGCAAGGTTGCCGTTGATGAGCTCTCACCCCCAAGTACCCACCACCTCTTGGGCCCTCCAGTGGGATTGAATTCAACAGGTCTTTTAATGGTTCCATTAATGACTCTGACTAGTCTCTGGAATCAGGAGACCCTTTCTGGCACTTGACAGAATTGTACTAGATTCCCCTTCTTCCTGTTTAGAGCTTGTTCAGCACCTCGGTTGGAGAGTTTATTTCATTGGCTGATGGCACCATACATTCATGCTAACATACATCAGAAGCATTCACCACTGCATTGGCACAGAAACAGCAGTTGTGAATGATTGAGGCCTACTGCATTCTGACTTGTCCGGGAAAAGAGTGGAGCACTCAGCAGCCTGCTGTGAGCAGATTGCTGATAAAGCTGCTTGCATCTATTCCAGCTTGGACTCCACAACTGGAGACCTTATGCAGACTGGTTCTGGATACCTTTCAGTTCATGCAATCCGAGGATATGGACAGGATGCTCAGAAGATGGCACTTTCCCCCTTGACCCTTTTGCTTCCCAGTAAATGAGAGCTGCAATGGGGGATTGACAACTTGGGTGGTGAAGACTGTGAATGCATCCTGGAACCTTTTGTTGGGGAAACTGTACAATCCTTCTTGGAAAAATCCCTTCTTGGATCTTTCTAGCCTGTTGTCCAGAACCTGAGCTCTACAGGAATTCATCAAAGGAAACAAATGCCTCCAGAAACCATTCCACAGATTAAAGCTGGGTTGCATTTACTGAGTTATTTAAGCAAGCGTGTATCCCAAAACGGCTGAGATGGATCAGTCCAAAGATGAGCTCATGATGGCTGGTCATGATCTCTGAACAGACTCCAAGTCACCTCATTTTCCCTAACTTTTGAATTCCTTATATACACTTTATTTTCCCACCTGTGGGTTAACAGAAAATGTGGGAAAGAATGAGGTTCCACAACTTATTTGCATTTTCCTTTTTAAAAAAAAATTAAGAAACATACATAGTTTGTATTTAAAGATTTGCTGATCAGTCACGACTCCACTAAAGCAAAATCCTCTTGTCTTCCCACCCTGATTAACCTTATCAATAACAGTTTAGAACACCTAAAATATCCTTTCTTCAGCAGACAGCAAAAACTGGTGTGTGTGATGCAACCTCCAAGTTTGATTAAACAGCAGATGTTGACAGAAGATTTCATTAAATCCTTTGGCAAGTAAAACCAAAAACTTCTGGTTAAAGGGGTCACAGAAGTTTTGTAGCAATATAAACCACATCCACAGCCCTATATCCCACTTTTCTCCCTGTCCTGTCCTGTCCCGCCCCTCTCCCCCCCCCGCCCCAAAATGGCAAGAGTAGGACAGCAGGGACCCACACAACTGACAAGGCTCACTGGAGCTGATGCCTTGCCTGCCCTGCAAAGTGTTTGCTGCTACTTGGCCCCCTGGCAGCCACGCTGCTCCATTCACCAGCCTCCTCCTCAAGCTCACTCACAGGCTTGCTGAGCAGCTACTTGACTCCACTGCAATGTCACTGCTGCTGTGAGCCCACTTGAGAGAGGGAGTCTGGCAGCTGCCCTACCCCTGCATGCAAGTTCGTTCTCTGCTTGTGTGTGCTGGAGAGCCACACAACTCCCTAGCCCAGGGGTGTCCAACTTCCAAGAGACTGCGATCTACTACCACTATAAATAAAGTAATAAAGTGGTCTATCCATTGGATTGACCAGAGTTGTTGAGCTTTTTTTGGTCGATCGCTGAAGATCTCAGGATCAACCAGGGACAGCCTGTGATCGACCGGTTGGACAGGTCGGCCCTAGCCCATTCCATTGCTGCCACCCTGCTGCAAGGTGGATGGGAATTCCCCCATCCATCCAGGCAGTCTTCCCCAAAGTGTGGTACATGTACCCCTAGGGGTATGGGAAACTCCGTGATCAACTCCCCACCGGAAATCAATGTCCCCACTGTGGAAGGACGTATGGATCCAGAACTGGCCTCCACAGTCACTTACGGACTCATTGTTAAAACCGTGTTTATGGAAGACAATCTTACTCGGCTATGAGTGATTGCCGAAGAAGAAGAAGAAGAAGAAGAAGAAAGGAAAGGGTTTCAAAGGGCACACAGCATACTTTTTTATTTTACTTTATTGCAGGGGTTTTTTTTTAGCTGCAGAAAACAATTCAAAGATAAAATAATATTATTAAAACTACCCCCAAAATTATCTTCGCCCACGAAGGGGATATGCCGGTAAAACTCTCAAAAGAGATGCATGATTATTCTAAGTTTGGGAAACACTGTGTCCAGAGATGCTTTAAGCATTATCTTACTAGGTAATCTGCCCTACCTGCAATGAAATATATCTGTCGCATATTGGTCTCTACAGCTATAGCAGGCACTGTAACTCTCCAATGGTTTGACTTTAACCCTGAAGGCACACTCTTCCATTGTCTCCCAACCAATACACCCTCTTAAACAGATATTCTCTGCACTGAGGTTTCAATTTTTTGTTTTCAGTAGGCCATGTCGTCTATGTCTTATAGGCTGTTACCTTAAAAACAGCCATGAATTATTGCACCTTTGGTTTCATGATGTAACAGGAATCTACTTTATTGCCTCAGCTACCTAGGAGAAAGAGCCAAACCTTTGAACCCCATTTTGACTGCCGTTATCTTCTAGTCCATGCCTTTGATCATCTCCTATCTGTAAGGAGACTACGACTGCAAACCTAAACACACTTACAAGAGAGTAACTCCCTCTGAAATACTGCAGCCTGTGTCAGAAAACATGATAAGGTTTGCGCTACACATGACTCTCTAGTAATGAAGACAGTAGCTGCATTTGCCATAGCAGTTTCAGAGATAAGGCAGGAGAGGATTAACAGCTTGGACTAATTGTGTGACCTTGGATAGGTCAGAATCTCCCTGCCTTAGGTCCATCCCTGTAACACGGACTTTCCTTCCATGCAACCAGAAGGGCAAACACAGCAACGCAAAAGTATTATGCAAATGATAAACAGCATAGTAATTAATAACATCTCATCTATGGTTATCCATATTTTATATTTGCTTTTGTCCCCCCCCCCCAAAAAAGTCCATAAAACATTTGCAAAAGTCTGTCACCAATTAAATTGGCATCTAAAGGAACTTTCTTTGTTGTGCACTTGGAGAAGACATAACATGGCCCTATGCCTTCCCCAATAGCAACAGCATTTATTACTTACTAGAACATGCAGCCTTTGAGCATCTGTGAAGCCAAAACATCTTTACCCTTTGATTTGAATGCCAGATTCAAACACAGCTGGAGATAGGCTTTATGCTATCTATCTATATAAAAACACCCTCTACATTCATTCCGCATTCCAAATGTTCAGATTGCCGCACCAACAGTAAGGAAGCCATCTCCCATGGATATCATTAGATGTTGTTGACACATTGAGCTCCAGTAACACCCACACTAGCTGACCCTGCCTCAGAATGAGGCACTGTCATTAGGGTGGTGGAAATGGGGGTTTTGTATAACAACAACAACAACAATAATAATAGCAATAGTAAGATTCACTTCTCAGTCTCTTCCTTCCAATATACCTCCCTTTGCATTCAATCCAACTTTTTTATTTAAAATGAGGTGGGAGGAGGAATAAGAAGCAGGAGAACTAAGTTGATATAGCAGCAATTATTAATCTATTTTATATTAAACCTCATTTTGCATACACTGGTGGTTTAGACTTAGAATGGCTTGTAGCCTCCAGATGTTGCAAAGATGGTAACCACTGAAGTGCTATAATTGTGTCACATGAGAAGGTCTGGGAATAGTTGTCCATTCTGCTTCCCTGCCATCCGTCATAGAAATAGACCACAATGCTTCCTTTAGTCCCGGGATGGGGAACCTGTGGTCCTCCAGATGTCGCAGGATTCCAACTCCCATCCGCGCCAGCTAGCGTGGCCAATGGTAAGAGATGGTGGGATTGCAGCCCAGTAACATCTGGACATCACAGGCGAAAGAAAGGTATTTTGACTGCCTGGCTGCTCTCAGTTATCTTTGGGACTAGATCAAAGGAAAATCCCTGGAGAAGGCACAGCGCAGTGGCAGGGTAGCATGGGAACAGCGAGGCAGGATAGGACAGGACATGGATTTGGTTTTGCATCCGCCTCCTTTTGGGCCTGGTTTCCCTGAGCATTTGGTGCATTTCTTTTCCTTTTCTTTTTTAAAGCAACCTCCCTCAACCTGGTGCCGGTCAGATGTTTTGGACTACAACTCCCATCAACCATCACGTTGGGAGGAAAGCTGTTCTGAAGGCAGCAGGGGAATCTCCAGAGCAAAAGCAGCAGGAAAGAGAGAACTTAAAAGACACCACTCCTTATACACACACACATCTGGGAATAAGTCCCATGAGTGGGGCTTAACTCCGAGCGGGCTTGTCTATAGGATACCGCACTGTTAAGTCCATTAAATGGCTTTCTCGGTTTTCCCTTCCCTACCGCACCTGACGCGGAAGGAAGGAAAGAAGGAAGGAAGGAAGGGGGGGAATTGACTGCAGCATCGCGGACCAACATCATCATCAGCACCACTATCGCGATCACACCACCAAGAGGGGAGACAGCAACAAAGAAACACGCAGCCTGCGCCCCCCCACCCCGTCCCTCCTTTCACGCCATCCTGCCCAATGCACACAAAGCCTGATCGGGTCTTTAAAAAAAAACCACACACACCCCAGCGAGATGGCCGCTTTGTCTGACGGCGAAGAAAAAGCATCTTGCCCTCCTTTCCCCCCTTCTTTGACATTGTGCGGGAGAATCCAGAGAACTGCGACGAAACGCAGCAGCTGGACCAGTTTCGAGAGGAGGGGCGCGCGCGGGATCGGCGGACGACTGTCATTGTGTCTGGGTGGGCAAGGCGGGGGGGGGGGGCGGGAAGGAGAGGTTTATTTCTGGGAGGCGGAGGGAGGAGGGGAGCCTGCTAAGCCCCCCCCCCCCCACCCCGAGCCTGCCGCAGGGCTCTGCAAAAGGGACACACGCCCAGCGAGCGGCAGACCTTGCCCGGCACCCTCTCGCCACCTCCCCTACCTTGGGCTCCGCTGCCATTGTTCCACCTCGAGGCAAGAGGGAGCAACGCAGCGCTCGCCCGCCCGCCCGCCCGCTCTCTCGCGAGTAAACAGATACCGCACTGGCAAGGTAGGTGGGAGGGAAAAGAAGGCGCCACCGGGAGCCGTCTCGCTCCGCCAAGGGGATGGCCAAGCCGTCCCGGGCGCCCTTGGAAACGGGGCTCCGGAGCTGTTATTGCTGCAGCCCGGCAGGAAAGAGGAGGCGGCGAGGAGGGAGCGCAGGGGCATTGCCAGGCACAGGCAGCAGCAGCAGCCTCTTCCCCGGCGACTTACCTCACTTGTCAAAGGCAGAGCGGCTCCTCCGGGCTTTCTGCTCCCTCGCCCTCTCAGCGCGGGGCTCCCGCTGACGCCCCTCCGCCGAGGAAAAGGCGCCCCAACCTCCCCTCTCCTCCTGGACTCGCGCCTCCCAGCTCCGGCTTCTCGGCTTCGGGAATAAGCGGGGAGGGAGGGGGGAGGGAGGGAGGGAGCCGCGCAGGGAGGCGTGGTCTTTCGCCCGGCGCAGGCAGGAGACCCGGGGAAAGGGCGGGCGGAGAAAGCCAGGAGCCTCCCCTCCCTCCACCCGCCTCGCGCTGTGCGCACGCGCGCCCTCCCGGGTTTCTTGCCGGGCCCTGCCATGCGCGGCTGTGCTGCTTTGCGCCTGCGCGTTTGGAAGGGAGCCTGGGCCCGAGGAGCCTGTGAGTTGGAAGGGTGCTCGTGTGTGTGTGTCTTTCTTTGCCCTCCGGGGTCCTTCGGGTGCCCTGCGGCGCGGGAGTGGGAGGGGAGCCCGCGGCGGGGACGGGGCTCGCTTCTGCTTGCGGGGAAGAGGCTCCTAGGCCAGACCAGCCGCAGCCTCGGACGAAGGTCCCGGGGACTTCCGTGCATAGCAAGCGGGGCTGCACGGTCCCGAGCGTGCATTTGGGGTTGCATAATAGATAAATGGGGGAGATTAATGTATTTGGGACTGCAGCCTTGATCCGGAAGAGCGCATGCCCTACGGAGCCGGTTCCCTTCGGGATGCCCGAAAAGCTCTTTCCCTACTAAGGCAGCATCATACTTTGTTCACAAATCAGGGCCTCTGTTTTCAGTAGGATTTACTCCCGTGTAGGTGGATTTGGGATTTCACGCATAAGGGCATTAGCAGCAGGATCCTCTGCCCATTTAACCGCGCGGGAAGTGTTTCCAGCTAGCACTCCTGAAGGCAATACAGGCTTATTATAGTAATAAGACATCTTAAATGAGTTACAAGCCCAGTCCTGGGCATGTTTACACTTGAGTTAAGCGGCACTTACTTTTTAGTTTGCATGCTTGGCATTGCTACTTTATTTGAGAGTAAAGTGTCTGTCCTATGCACACTTTTCTTGGGAGTATGCCTGGTTGTATTTATTTCTGAGATGTAAACAATCAGGCAGAGCAACCCCCTTGGATTCAACAGGATCTCGCATATGAGCATGGGTGTTTACAACTACTTATTTGCACGTCGTTTTTAATTTGCAAGGTGCTGTGCTTTTAAAATTTACCCTACCCTTCTTCAAAGGAGCTCAGGGTGGCATTTGTGTCCGACCTGTTTCCCTTCCCATTATAGCCTCAAGCCTGTGAAGTAGGTTACGGTAACATATAGTGACTGGCCTGACACTTTAACAACTACTGTACTCCACACTTTAAACAAAGCCACATAGCACTTCCAAAGTAAAGATCAGATTTGAACCCAGTCTCCAGGATTCAGCTCTTTCTGTACTGGGTAATGATTAAGACTGCGGCTTGAGGCCTCAGTTTGACTTACAGTTCTTTTGCAGCATACTTGTTGACCTGCCTTGATCTTTGTTCAGTACATATTAATGACTGTTGGAGACTTCCGTCTTGCTCGTTTATTGCTACATTTGTCTCTAGTATCTGCTATCAGAAACTTGTTGCTCTGTACCTGTGTGTCTTGTTTCAGTACAGTATTTTGGGACCATACAAAATCCCTGGTCAAATCTGATCTTTGAAATCATCACATTAATAGTGCTTGGGACTACACTACAATGTGCTTTGGATCAATTAAAAGTGTGCTCCCAATTAATTAGGCATCAGATTTTTTAAAAAAACTTTTTTTAAAAATGCAAGTATTTTCAAATTCATAGGTAGCAGGTGCATGTTTATAGGTCTTTTATTTTCTCTTCTCACACAGGGGGAAATGTCTTTAGAGATGGTACCTGCTGTGACATGAGCATGCATAATCTAAAAACAAAGGGAGAATGCTCTTTTCCCTTCAAAACTGTATCAACAGCACATTTACAATTCACTAACATTTCTTTAATCAAATGATAACCCCTTATATAATTATAGGACAAGGGAACCTGCATTAAGGACTTAAAATGAAGTTTGGATTTTGAGACTTAGACTTCAAGTTTGTTCAACAATCACATCTTGCTACATTTCTGCTAACAATAAACTGGAGGCTGAGTGTGTTGCAACCTTATAATTAAATCTGGAAGCTGCTAAGTTAAGGTTCATTCTGTTTGTAGACTTGTCTCCCTCAGTCATTAGCCAAAATTGAATAGATTAAAGGTAGAGTTATTGATACTCTGGTCCTGATTCCATTTACAATGCAAGTTCGTGGATTGTAGATTGTTGTGCAAAAGAAACAGATAACAAGCTTGCAGAAGCTACAGAGGTAGTGTAACACATTGTAGTGCCATTGTTTACACTCGATACCTTTTGGTCATGTTCTTACTCCAAAAATTGCTCTTTTCTATGGTTTGAAATCAGGAGTGTACACAATTTACTAAATATAATTCTAGTCGCTGCAGTAAAAATGCCACTTTAGAATCAGATTTCCCAAATAAACATGTCTAAAGTAGGGTTGACATATTTCAAACAGTGAAAATCTGAACAGGAAAGTTGTTCAGCTTTTTTTTAGCAAGATTATTGAGCTTTCTTTAGTTTTGCCCAAAGTTCTTGAGCTTTTTAGGTGAAATCACAAAAAAAAAAAATTGCTGGTTTTGAGCTTTTTTTGGGGGGGGGGGGAGAAACAGTACTGCTGACAAGGGCTGCCATATGCCCGGATTTTCCCAATTTCTGCCTGGACACTGCTGCCGACTGCAGTATTCTGGATATGTCTGGGAAAATCCAAATGTATGGCAACCCTATCTAAATGAAGGCATGCGTATTTGGTGTGCAAGTATAGCTCAGTGGGACTCAATTCCAAGGAAACATCCGTAGGAACAGACTGCTCAGGACACTAAAGCTGAATCAGCCGGTCTGTGGAAATGGTACAGATCTGGGTAATTGCAAAGTGGAAGGGATCCAACTTGTTCTATAGATTTGTCATGTTGAAGAAAAAGGTCTGTTTCCTGAGAAGGGGACATCTGGAGTTACAGGCAGGATAAAGTGAAACAATGTATTTGAACAGCCATGGGAAAACTGTTACCTTATTCCATTTGCTTGCTATCTCTCTCTCTCTCTCTCTCTCTCTCTCTCTCTCTCCCCCCCCCCCCCCCCGCCTCCCAACTCCAATGAGAAAGTTGTTTGCGAGAGGGGAATAGTAACTGGCTACATGCTAAGTGAAAAGGTGAGGTTGCGTTTTAAAAAGCCAGTTTGTGCACTATTATCTGCACTCATGTGAGGCATTTACTTGACCCACATTACATGAGAAGGAAGGTGCTTGAGTGTAGTCAAGGTTTTTCCATAAATGGGAATCCCCCCCCAATTATAGATAAAGATCTACAATCTCTTGCAAGCTGCATTTTTCTGTGTTCTGTTGCATGTGTATCTGCACGATTCACCAAGAGGGCTTGAAAATGTTGCCTTTTTTCTGCTTCCAAACTGGCTTAGCCAGTCATGATGGGGTGTCCTGGGGCCTGGGATAGAGCTGGGTTGTAGCTTTTTTCTAGGGTGTAGGCTCCTATTGAGCAGTTGGAGTTTATCAGCATGGATATATCTGTGTTTCCTGCTATGGTCATGCTTGCTGTGCGGTGCAGGCTACGCTCCGCATGCAAGGATGTTGCTTAGGGTGGGCCTGGAGATGTGAAAGATGAGGCTATAGGCCTGCTGGGTTACCCTAACGCTGGGCTACGATATAATACCATACAGCAGGCATGGCCAAACTCGGACCTCCAGATGTTTTGGGACTACAGCTCCCATCATCCCTAGTTAACAGGACCAGTGGTCAGGGATGATGGGAACTGTAGTCCCAAAACAGGTGGAGGGCCGAGTTTGGCCATACAATATATACGAAATCTTTATTGTCATTATCCCATACAGAACAATGAAACTGAAAAACTACATAAAACATTCAAAAACCCCTAAAAACTGAAACCCCATTTAAAATACAATATGCTATAATAATAATAATAATAATAATAATAATTAATATTATTAATACCCCGCCCTGTCCAGCCCTCCTCAGAGCAGCTTACAAGCAATAATAAAAACAAGTTGAATGATTACAACTTAAAAACAAAATTAAAATACAACATTAAAATATTGAAACATTAAAATATTAAAATGTAGCCTCATCACAGGAGGAGAAGGAAAAGAAAAAAGAAAGAGAGGGAGGGAATCAATTTGCCTCCAAGCCAAAGGCTAGGTGGAACAACTCTGTCTTACAGGCCCTGCGGAAAGAAATCAGATCCTGCAGGGCCCTGGTCTCATGAAGCAGAGTATTCCACCAGGCCGGAGCCAGAGTTGAAAAGGCCCTGGCTCTGGTTGAAGCCAATCTAACTTCCTTAGGGCCCGGGACCACTAGGCTGTTGCTATTTATGGACCTTGAGGCTCTCCATGGGGCATACCGGGAGAGGCGGTCCCGTAGGTACGAGGGTCCTAGGCCGTGAGACTCCTTATGCTGCATTTAGAACCAGAATTGCATTTGCGAAGAAACTGTTTCTCAGGTGGCTAGTCCTGGTGTTTATAACCCTATACCTTCTTCCAGAAGGCAGAAGCTGAAAGAGATCATTTCCGGGGTGCATACTATCCTGTGCTATCTCTGCCGCTTTCTTATGGCACCTGACAGCATGCCTGCCATACAGCTTCTTTGGAGCTTATATTCCTTCTCACAGAGCTTGAAAAGCACCTTGCTACTCAAGAGTAGTGAAGTGCTTTTTTGGCCCTTAACTAAATGTAGGTCTGCACAATACTTCACATTTCTAAGTGCCACATCATATTTCTGGGAGCAAGACATCAAATATGAATGTGCTTGGGCTGCTGAAACTTCCAGATTCTTAGGCAATTGCATGCTTTGTCCCCGCCCCCCCCAAGCAGGTTACATTGTTTTCTGGCCGGCCTCAGCAGTAGACCCAACAGATAAGAAAAGGTGTGTTTGTGCAGGTGTTTTTCAGGCCACCCTGTATTAGGTGTTCTACTGTTCTGCTAATTGGAATGCAACTTTCTGGAATTGTTCTAGATTTGCTTGTGTGGCAATACTTTTATGGAGTTGGGTATGGGTGGTGATTTTTAATAAGGCACTTAATGTTTTGGTGCACAAATACTGGCTAATGATGACTAAAATGTCCTTATTCCTTATGACTATATGCTTGGAAGCTCCATCCCTGAGATAGTAAGCCTGTGTCAGACTGCAGGTTACACAACTGAATGTTCTTCTGCCCTAAAAATCACCTGCACATATATTTGTCCCAGTGTCTCAAGACTCCTCTCTTGAGAGGGTTAGTTCAGGCCCAAAGTTCTGCCATGTATCCGCATTTGTGAAGACAATGCAAAGAATTCATCCAGCTGCTCTGCAATCCCCCCTTCCTCCTTTAGCATACCCTTCTCATCCAAAGTCCAGCTGCCTCCTTAAGTGATGGTCCTCTGCTAATTTCAGATTTTTGTTGTCACCATGTTTTTAGCAATGGGATCCTCAGATTCTTTTATGTATCCCTTATTGTCTGCTTGTGTTTCCTTTGCCAAAGTTTGTGTTACTTTTTGTTCTCATTTGGATAAGAACATTTTCTGAAGGAAGCCTTCTTCCAGTAATTTCCTTGAAATGCTTCTTAACTATGCAAGCCATCCTCTTGCCTCTGCTGGTGCTTTCCTGAGCTGCGACATGCATCTGTGTTTTTAAACAACTCCCAAGCATTTTGCAGATATTTGACCCTCTTGACTTTGCCTTTCAACTTCATTTTTACCAATCCCCCAATATTTGGGTAGTTGCCTCTTTTGAAGTCAAATGCCTCTGTTAGAATTTCTTGGCAATTGTCCATTTACACATAGATTGAATTTGATAGCACTATGATCAGTGTTCCAAACTGATTCAACATCTTGCAGCAGTTTGCTGGAACCACTTAAAGTTAAGTCCAGGGTTAACCCCTCTGGTTGGTTTTGTGACCAAACTGTTCTAGGGCACAGTTATGTAGTGCACAATCATCTTAGGTACTAAGAAATTTTAATTCTTTGCACTACTGAAGAATTCATATACCAAATGTATGGGAAAGGTAATTGAAGTCACTCATTACTACAGCACTTCCTCTTTGGGATGCCTTTTTTATTTCATTCTCTGTTATGGTCAGGAGGAAACTAAATTATTCTTTGGGTGTGGTATCACCACCTATAGATATTCTGTGGAGGAATCTGGCCCTTTGAAGAGTTCCTGCTTGTTGAGTTCTATGTCCTCTTTGAAGTGCAGAGTGACACTACCTTCATTATGTCCTTTCGTGGCCTTTCTATAGACTTTGTACCCAGAGATAATGACGCTCCACTGGTTTCCTCCATGTCACCAGGTTTTCTTTATTCCCACTGTATGTATGCTCTCCTCTGAGACCAAGCGCTCTTGCTTCTCTGTCTTGCCTTAATCTCCTAGCATTGCTATACAAACACTTACCCTATATACAGCATTTCTTTCCAAGTGTCTTTGGCACTTGCATTTAACCTATGGCGCTTTGGTTTCTCTGAAGAGCTATCATGGGCTCCAGCAATCTCAGTGCCTAGCTCTGCCCTCTTCCCATTTGAATTATAATAAACATGTCCCTCCCTCACCCCTGGGGGATGATTTGTTCTGAACTGGATGCTCCTCAGCTTCTGTTGGCTTCCCCCCAACAATCACTTTAAAAGCTGCTCTGCCATCTTTTTTATTTCAAGCATCAGCAATCTGGTTCCTTCCCAGTTCAAGTGGAGCCCTGTCCCTTTTGATCAGGCCCAGCTTGTCCCAAAATATTCTAAGTGACTAATGAATCCAAACTCCAAACAAATCCAAAACTGCCAGTACCACTGTCTTATTCATGCACTGAGACTACACAGCTACACCTGTCTAGGTAGCCCTGCAAGTGGTACTGGTAGCATTTTGTAGAAAGCTGCTTTGAAGGCCCCAGTTTTCAAACTCTTCCCTAGCAACCTATATTTTGCTTCCAGGAACACATAACTACATATCTTCACATCCTTGATACCTATACACACCCCAAGTGCTGATTCCTCCCTAGCACTAGATGGGCTGTTTTTTAGAGTTCAGCTGGAGAGGACATGGTGTGGAAAACCTGCTGGTGAAACTTAATGGTCAAGGGAATGGTTAAGGCCTTTCATTTTCCCTGCAAATATCCTTCTCCTAAATTTATCATATGTGAGAAACACATTATTGGGAATTTTGAGCATCTCTCTTAACACTTAGAACTTTCCTTACCTAATTAATAGTTTTCTTCATTCTTTTATACCAGGCATGTCCATCTGCCAAGAGACTGAGATTTGCTCCCACTATAAAAAAAACTGGCAGTGATCTACCAAAGTTGTTGAGCTTCCAGAGGATTGATTATCTACTAGGGTGATCATGATCTGTGGAAATTACATCTCCAATAAATTTATTCTACCAGGAATCTACCATGCCCCCCCCCCCCGCGACCTACCAGTTGGACATCCCTGTTTTATACTAATTATTTTCCATCCTTTTATACAACTTATTCTGAATTCAAACTGGATTTTGGTCCAAATAAAAAGACAGAGGGGAATGAGATGAAATAATAGCTTCTTGCTTCAAAGTATTCAGAGGGGCTTACTCGTTTTTAAAACAAAAGTGATGACGAGAGATCAAGCATGGAAATTGTGGCATAAATTGGGAAAGTGTGGGTTGTATTCAGCTGAGTTTTACTCATAGGAGACCCCTTGAAATTAATGGACTTAACTTAGTGATATCCATTAATACTGGTGAGTAGAATTTAGTTGAATACCACCCTGTTTGTGTGTGGTTGCCATTTACAGGAGCCACATCTGTAGTTAGTGGTGTGAATATTCTCCTGTCAGACACCACTTTTCACATTTAGCAGTTATTTTTGATCAGTGGGTTTGAAGAAAGGAGTGAAATGTCAGCATCTGCCTCAAAACCGGTGTGTCATGAATGATTGAGCTGCGAGAAGAATACAAATCATAAGCGAGGATACAATTTCCTTGCCTGTCTTGGGTATCTCACTCTTGCCCCTATGTGCCACTTGGAGAAGACTGTCTTTAGGACTCTGTAGAGGGAAGATGTTGTGGCAAGAGATCACTGGGGGGCAAGTGGGTGAAAGAAAATGTCTTTTTTCCAAGCATATCTTTGGAATGCAGATAATTGTGGTGCTTCAGAAGTTAAGAAGAACGAACATTTTAATGCATTCGCCTCCTTTAGTGCTTAGTGCTCTAGCAGTGTGGTTACTACTGCTACTTTGTCTGCCAAAAGTGCTTTCTCTTCTCCCATGTGGGTCACTTGAACCTGAAAAGTAGCAGAGAACCTTGCATTGTAGCAACTTTGCTATGTTACATCTTTGTAACCAGGAAAATAATTACCCAAAGTGAAAATTCAATGTCATACAAGTACCTGAAGTAAAAATTAAGAGTGACTATGATACACCTTTTAACTTGGGTAAAGCGAAGTGAAGGCACTGCAAACTTAGTGGACTGTATTCATAAAATCTCATATATGTCAAAGGAGATAACCTGAGGACAGACCATTTGGGGAATTTTTATGATTCCCGTTCCAGAAATATCACTGGCTGGCAGGGGTGCCAACTTGAATAAAATATTGGAGGAGGGACAAGTAAGCCTCACCTTGCAAAACTGATCACAAGACACAGTACATGGACACCATTTGAATAGCAATGCCCATCAACTGGGGGGGGGGAGCCCCCTCAAAATTTTCTTTTTTTTTGGGGGGGGGGAGACTGCTTGGCACCTAGGAGTTGGCTCTATGCTGGCTGGTGACTGATTTTAAGATTATATACCCATTGAATTTTAAGCCTCACCTTGCAAAACTGATCACAAGACACAGTACATGGACACCATTTGAATAGCAATGCCCATCAACTGGGGGGGGGGAGCCCCCTCAAAATTTTCTTTTTTTGGGGGGGGGAAAGACCGCTTGGCCCCTAGGAGTTGGCTCTATGCTGGCTGGTGACTGATTTTAAGATTATATACCCATTGATTTTAAGATTATATACCCATTGAATTTTAAAATCAAATAAAAATTCCAAATAGTATACAAATGAAACATAAAAACTTAATTTTGATATACTTTAAAAAAATACTGTCCCTCAAACTTGTTTAAAAAGTTTGTGCTAGCTTCCCTTAAAACGTGGCAGCAAATAAATTAGTATATCTTTTGATGCTTTTAGCATTTTAAAAATGAATTTATTGTGACTGCTAAATGGTTCCGTTGTATAGCTTGCTAAGAGTTGTGGGCTTTTGCTCTCTCCGTGCACAGATATTCTTAAAATGCCAGTGGCTGTAAAAACTGACAGCTGTTAGGGTAGGAGGGTGCTTGTACAGAGAGAATCTATGCCCTTGAAGAAGAAAGCTGCACTGCAGTGCTTTTTTATTATTTAAATACAGTACCATTGTGTTATATGTAACTGAGTTGCATTGACTCTGATCCAAGGAGGGAATGTTGCTGCGCTTTGTTAACAATACAATGCATGCTTTTGAGGGCTTTCGGGGACACTGCAACAGAATATCCTCCCCCCAAATGTATCCCATGGAACTGATAGTTTGATTTATCTTTATCAAAATTGTAACCATCAATAGTAGTATATTATTAGTAATCTTTTGTTTCTTGTCCAGGTTTTTTAAAACCAGAATCCTGATGGCGCTTTGGAAAAAGTACCCAGAGCTTTTTCTAGCCCAAATAAACAGGGCAACAAATCAGCGAAATTTCAGGTATGTGTTCCAATACAGATAATGGCTTTTTACTCTGGAGTATATTTACAGGCACATGAATCAGATGAAGCAAACCTAGTGTTCATTTGTCAAACTCCTCCCTATTTTCTATATAAGCAAAATTAGAAGATTACATTGGGCATGGTTTAGTGTACAGGACTGTATTTCATGAATTTATCCTTTTGATAAGAATACTCCAGGTTTGTTCCAGTGGTTAAAATCATTTAAAATCCCACCTCAGTTGAAAATCTTTATACTTACATATGCCACCTCCTGGCCTAATATGATTTGTTAACTTTGCCATTCCCATATAATTCTAGTCTGTGGTTCTATATTTACCTGAGCGAAAGTCCCATTGAACTCTGTGGGGTTTTCTTCTGAGTAGGTGTGTATAGCATTGTCCTTTAATAATCTAGTCGTGCCCTGAACAGATTTCCAGTTGGAGGTTATTTCTTTCTAGTCTTAACTCATAAATTCATTCAACAATGCCCCTTGACAAATCTCAATTTGTTTAGCTTAGCAAGTAGTTGATAATTTTGAGTCTAGTGCATTCAAGACATCTCTCCAATACCTTGAAGTTTTATAATAATGCAGTGGTTTTAAAGTGCAATTGAATGTGTGTGTGTGTTGTTGTTGTTGTTGTTGTTGTTTTTAAAAATAATGGTTTTCTGCACTGCTCAAAGAAGAAAATGTCACTGTGTTAAAAGCTAGGAAACAGCAAGTAGTATTCACAGTGGTAGGATGCTATATGAAGTCTTTCACCGACTTAAATTTGCTGTAGTCTTACTGTTGTCTCAAGGTATGGTCTGAAGGCACATGAGGGCTTTGGGTCTGGCCAGTGCTTGGATGGGAGACCACTTGGGAACTGCATGCATATTGTATTGGGTTCTGTGGTGAAGGAAAAGTGTGATATAAATAACTCCACCCCTTCCAAGCACTGTGGTAGTCGTGGCAGTGTCTCCTTATGTATTTCAGAGCTAGGAGAGGCAGTTTCTGAGCACCATGCAGGTCCTCCTAGACGATAGAAGGAGAATTGCCACAGCTTCACGTGCTGTGAGTTGCTTTCTTAGAGGCAGTGGCTGCCTACATAAGGAAATGTGGCTAAACCCTCCTTTGTGCCATTGTAGCTAATGAGATTCCTAATAACAGTATATAATGTGTTGCTGACTTTTTAATAAGCACTAGCCCTATTTCTCTGCCTTGAAAATTACATGGCAGCTTAACGTCCTAGAAATTTTCGTAGGATGGAGAGACACTGATGATATGATTCTGGGTCTCAGGCTTCTGTTAAAGGACAGTTGTTGTTGTTTTTTAAATCACTTTTAATATATGTATTACTTTTCCTGACATTTTATTTAGACTCACAGAATTGTAGAGTTGGAAGGTATCTCCAAGGGTCATCTAGTCCAATTCTTTTCAATGCAGGAATCTCAACACAGAGTCTCCCTTTCAAATTGAAACCGTACCAGACTGTGCTTAGCTTTGCCAATGTGCTAGAAGTTTTATTGCTACACCACTACAATAATAATAATAATAATAATAATAATAATAATAATAATAATAATAATTTATTTGTACCCTGCCTATCTGGCTGGGTTTCCCCAGCCACTCTGGGCAGCTTCCAACAAAGATTAAAAATACATTAAAACACCAGTCATTAAAAACTTCCCTAAACAGGGCTGCCTTCAGATGTCTTCAAAACGTCAGATAGTTGTTTATCTCTTTGACATCTGATGGGAGGGCGTTCCACAGGGCGGATGCCACTACCGAGAAGGCCCTCTGTTAAAGTCAAACATTAACAATAAAACATATAAGACGCCCCCTATTTTTGGGGACTCATATTTAAGAAAATGGGGGGAGATGTATCTGTGTATAAGACACCCCCTAATTTTTGACATTATTTTTTAGGAAGAAAACCTAGTCTTATACACGGAAAAATACGGTAAAAGGGAACAAAAATATGGACTGCATACATTTTCCATTGTATGAGAATAAGTTCTTATATATGGCATATTTACCAACCATTGTTAATGTATTTATTTCTGATGTCTGTGAGAAATACATTCTTAGGAGAAAAGAGGTCAAATATCATTGTAGGCATTTATTTTAATTCCTTCTTCAATCCATTTTTAACTAGAGGAGTTATAACTTTGTGGTTTCATCTTATTGAAGCACAGGAAAACCATTCCCACAGGTGGGATCCTTAAAGATTTTCTTGTGTGGTGAACCTGGAGTTGTGCCACTTCCTGCTACTGAATTGCAGGCCAAGGAGCTGGAGAGCAGAAACCTCCAGCAAAGCTAGAGATAGTGATGGGAAAAGGTGATGGCTCTTTATAGCAACTCAGAGAATAAAAAAGCACTTTTCCCTGCAAAATTTCTCCTTTAGAAGCAGTAGGCTGAAAAATAAAAGTCTTCCAAATACAAATATGAGCTATTCATTGTGTTTTTGTGACCCTGTGCAGTTACATATATGTAAGACAATGAAAACCAATGACACCTGTGAACACAGTCTTATTTTATCTGCAGGACTACCTGGGATAGATAAGAGTTAAATCTGTTTCTTCCCCTCCCTTGCCATATTCTTCTCCTGTTGTAGGCAGGTTCTATTCTTGGCATCTTCCCTTAAAAGGCTTTTATGTAGCAGAGTAAGGAAAGAGCCCTGCCTCAGACCTTGTCAAGCCATCAGTGTTTGAAGTCGTAGACATGGGGCTGCTTGGATTAAATGGTCTGACGCAATATTTCATTCTTTGTATGTTCACAAAAATGTTCCTAAGTTCAGATGGGTACAGGTATGTGCCCCCCCCCGACATTTAATATGCTACTCTTTGTGGGGAATATTTCTGCCAAATCCTTCATGTTCAAGAGGGAACAAAGACCCTTGACTTTTGTGGTTCATTGTATAATGAATGCTTTGTGGTATAAGAGAGTTCCCGAGAGAGAAACTGGCTGTTCATGAATTTCTCGAGTGGGCATTGTAAACAAAAAGTGGGAACAGCTTTGAGGCCCTAGTTTGGCACCGAGGTCGGGCAGGTTTCCCTTGCAGATCTCAATGTGTACAGGTGCACATTTCCTTAGATGCTGTGCATAGTAAGTTTCTGTCCCACAGGCCAGTACACTTTCTGGAACCGTCTTCAAATATGTTACTCTTCATTCATATGCATCAATTAATTGTTGTTGTTTAGTCGTGTCCGACTCTTCGTGACCCCATGGAACAGAGCACGCCAGGCACTCCTGTCTTCCACTGCCTCCTGCAGTTTGGTCAAACTCATGCTGGTAGCTTCGAGAACACTGTCCAACCATCTCGTCCTCTGTCCTCCCCTTCTCCTTGTGCCCTCAATCTTTCCCAACATCAGGAGGGTCTTTTCCAGGAAGTCTTCTCTTCTCATGAGGTGGCTAAAGTATTGGAGCCTCAGCTTCATGATCTGTCCTCCCAGTGAGCACTCAGGGCTGATTTCCTTCAGAATGGATAGGTTTGATCTTCTTGCAGTCCATGGGACTCTCACGAGTCTCCTCCAGCACCATTATTCAAAAGCATCAATTCTTCGGCGATCAGCCTTCTTTATGGTCTCACTTCCATACATCACTACTGGGAAAACCATAGTGTTAACTATACAGACCTTTGTTGGCAAGGTGATGTTTCTGCTTTTTAAGATGCTGTCTAGGTTTGTCAAAAATCTGCGGCTCTAGTCTGTCTGGATTTATGTTGCCATTTTGCATTTCTGCCCTCTTCAGATATGCCAGACCTGGAAACATAGGCAACTATTGGTCCCTCTAGCTTAGATGGGCAGTAGTTGCCCAGGATTTCAGAGAGCGGGATTGCTCAACCCTCCTTGGAGAGATCAAGGAACTGAACGTGGGACCCCTTGTGTGCAAACCATGTGCTCCTTCACTGAGCTATGTACAAGCTTTTAAAGATCAAATAGGTTTGTGCTGCTTTAATTCCTATATCTGGCTTTATATCACGGAGGCAGAAGTCAACAACTTCAGCCAGCCCTTGGGCTCCACTTGGGCCAAGATGGAGACTTATGGGTCCCATTAAATAGGCTGCAGTGGTTTTCTCAGCTTGAGTCATATCTCAGATTGACTCAGTTTGAGGATCTAGTCTGTAATTGTTTTTCATCTCAACCTAGAAGCAAGCAGATCTCAAGGAAGGGGTCATGTGTGAGGGTACCACATGCTCAGAGTTGCTAAAGAGGAAATGGGTGTTAAAAATAAACAAATGCCATAGTGGGTTCTCAAGGCCTGTTCTGTTTGAGTCAGCATTCTGGTGTCTTTCACAGTACAATTAAAAGTTATATAGAAACAATTACGTATATAAATACAATTTCTAATCCAACACCAATTGGGTTCCAAAGGGCAGGTGCCACAACACTAAAGGCCCAATTCAGACATCATACAGAATGGACCTCCTGATAAGAAGGCCACCCAGTTCTTTAAAAAAAACTAACAATGACTATTTTTATATAAAGGGGTGTCCTAAATGAACTGCTTCTAAGAGATAAACAATTCACAAATTTACCAAAAGTGGTGGTGATATTGAGAACTGAGATACGGAAATATGTTTTCTGATCAACAAATCTGACATCTCATTTGGATGTGTTCCATTAATGTGTCTGGTTAATCCCAGTTTTTAATAAAAAATAATTGCTTTTCCTTGCTGAGAAAGTGCTCAGAAGTCACTTATGGATTCTCACCAACCAGACTCCCTTTCTCTAATCCTTTCCTCTTTATTAGAAGAGGCAAAAAAGAAGCCAAACTCCAGGAAAACCTGTCAGACAAGTATCTAATTAGCAGAAGTCTCTTGTGAGAAATTAACATTCTAGTAGAGAAGCCAGTTTCAAATCCTTATTAGGTCCCCTAAGTACCAGATACTGTAGTTTAAGAATCCCTTGCTTGCCTTCTGAACAATGTTCGGTCATTTGGTGTATAAATTTTTTTGGCTTAAAAAAAAAAAAAAGCATTTCAGAAAATTGTTTGACTGAAGGATCACCCAGCGTGTGTTTTATCTCACTGTAAAAATAAAGAAATAATTGTATGGCTTTACAAATACTGAATGAGTAAACATTACTTGTAATAGTAAGCCATGATGGTAACAGTTCAGGAATCCTTTTGAGTCTTAACAGTGCAGGCCTATCCATTTTACTTAGAAGTAAGCCTCATGGAGTTTAGTGGGACTTGCTTCCAATGAAATATATATAAGCTGGCAGCTCTGTATACAATTCTTTCACAGTTTAGGGGGAAGACAGAAAAACTCACAAGACCAGTTCCTTCCTTATCAGCATCTGGTTTCTGTGAGGAATCAACCTTCACATTGAAATGGGCTCACTCTCCCCCCATCCCAACCCTCTGTTTGTGAGATGGCTTCTTTCTGTTCACCCTAGAATACTTCCCAGAATCCTCTGCAATTCTTATCATACGCTAGCAATTCCTTAGTAGATAAGCTGGTGTGGAAAGCTACTTTCTGAAGGGCAAAAGTTTGAAAATATTTGCATTTCTTGGGTTGCTTTATAAAAAAAAAGCTGTCCTTTGACCCTCTCATGCCATCCACTGTTGATTTAAATGTATTAAACTGCCTTTGTGGTAGCGTATTTAGAGTTTTTGGCTTTAAACAGCATTTTGAGTGCGAGGGAGGTTATAGTAACGGCACATGTTTCTGAGCATGATAGTCCTTGATTGGGACTGCTACCGTTGGTCTGACTTGTTATTGCCTTCGAACTTATCTTTCGGCAGCATCAGCGGCGCGTGCAGTGCAATACAGAAGATGACCCGTGTGCGAGTTGTAGATAACAGCGCCTTGGGAAACACTCCGTACCACCGGCCTCCGAAATGCATCCATGTCTACAACAAGAACGGAGTGGGCAAAGTCGGCGACAAGATCCTTCTGGCTATCAAAGGGGAGAAGAAAAAGGCTTTAATCGTTGGCCACAAGATGCCGGGCCCTCGCATGACTCCCAGGTTTGATTCTAACAACGTGGTGCTCATTGAAGACAACGGGAACCCAGTAGGGACAAGAATCAAAACCCCAATTCCCTCTCTGCTGAGGAAGCGGCAAGAATTCTCGAAAGTGTTGGCCATTGCCCAGAACTTCGTGTGACAAATAAGGGAACATCCAGTTAAGTAGTACTGTCCGGTCCCAGCCGCTTTAACCCCTTCTGAACCTAAATAAAACAAGGGGAAGTTTCACATCGGCATATGGTTGAAAACACGTCAAGATTTCTTTTTGAAAGCCATATTGTTGCCCTTTTCAGTGACAGTTGCGACATGATATGATTAAAGCTCAAGATTGTTAATCCAGTAGCTTGTTTTGCGTGGCTGATGCCTTTGGGGAGGGCAGGGTGAGGCAGAAGGGTTAGGGAAGGCAGAAGATGTGATATGACCCAATTGTAGGAGCAAACTAGCGAATATCCTGTGCTAATCTCCCGATTTGTCCTGTCTGTGTTCTTTCTCTCTTTTTCTTTCTTTCTTAAACCAGAACATTTGTCAATACGTTTTATGTATTGATAAATATTGAGCTTGTCCAGGCTCCAACCAGCAAAAACAAAATACATAACTGACTGTATAACAAAACATTAAGCCAGTAGTTTTGTTCAAGAGCAACAGAAAGGAAAGAAGAAAAAAACAAAACACCCCACAAAGGGTGGTATCCAATGTCGTTGTTGGTTGATGAAAGGAATCCATCAGTGGATTGGGGGAGGGATTTCCATGGCTTCCCCCTTCTTCAGTCCTTGCCAAATAATTCCAGATTCTGTGAAATACTGAAAGCAGAATCAGTTACGAACAATTAATACATGCAAATGTGGTGTGCATGCTTCTGAGTGACAAAATGGGACTGTGTCAGTGACTTGGCAGGTGGCATTCCATTTTACTTGGTTTCATTGGATGAAATCCAGAGTAATTTCAAAACACACGAACGTCATGGATTTCAGCCAGTGTGGTGTAGTGGTTAAGAACAGTAGACTCGTAATCTGGTGAACCAGGTTTGCATCTCCGCTCCTTCACATGCAGCTGCTGGGTGACCTTGGGCTAGTCACACTTCTTTGAAGTCTCTCAGCCCCACTCACCTCACAGAGTATTTGTTGTCGGGGAGGAAGGGAAAGGAGAATGTTAGCTGCTTTGAGACTCCTTAGTGTAGTGATAAAGCGGGATATCAAATCCAAACTCCTCTTCTTCTTCTACAAGTGTGTGTTTGCAGTTGTCCCCCACCCCTAGTGCCCCAGTGTTGCCTGGCAACAAGTCATTTGATATTTAGTACACCCAATGAACAAAAGTTTGCGGTGGATAACAACATTGAAAACGGAATAAATATTCTCTAGCAGTGGTGAGATTGTGTTATGTCCCCGTGGCTCTTGCATATGTGAAAATTTAAATGTTTGAATGTGATAAAAACGCTACTAAAAAATAATACCATGCCTTCAAGATGTGATGCCATTGTGTGAGAGCCAAGGATGAAAGATCTGCTTTTTATGTTGCTCCTATGGTGAACATTGAGGATTTATCCCCTCTTTGTGCCATCTGGTGGTGACTTATGGGATACATATAAATCCACAGCCTGTATGTGTCTGTCAAGAGCAACACCCCTGTATTATATTGCATGTGACATGCTCCCCCCCCAATCACTATGTATATCGAAGTAAAGCAGGGGCGAGGGACTTTTTTTGGCTTGGCAGGCTGGATCTTGTATCTTCCTCCATCCTGCAGATCAACCTTAACAGCAGGGTGGGGTCACTCATCTGACATAGAATTACAGAGTTGGAAAGGACACTGAGGATCATATGGTCCAACCCTCTGTAATGTCCCTTATGGGGATTGAATCTGCCACCTAAGTGTTTTCAGCGCCATGCTCTAACCAACTGAGCTATCATCATCATCATTTATTTGTATGCCGCCTTTCCACAAAAAGAGTCATGCTCAACAGCAGCTTACAACAAAGAAAAATGGGAACACATCTCAAAATCAATCATTGCAAGAAAAATTTCATAACATAATAAAACAACAACATAATAGTGAATATAACAACACACAACCTGCCTCACCCCAATAACATTTAAGTGCTACAAATGAGTACATTAACAACATTACCCTTCCTGTCAATGGCAACAATAACAAGGGAGCTTGATAGTTTCACCTTGGTCCTATCTAGAAAACCCTCTCCCATCCCCCTGCAGCAACTTGCAAGACTTCCAAAGGCAGGGGGTGGGATAGGCATCCACACACCTGCCAAGTTGACCTGTGGTGGTGGGAGGGGTCTGCTTCGCCACCATGTTCCCTGCAGGAAATGCACTGGCAAAGCAGCACCCAGCAGGACTGAACTCTCTTCATCAGCTGATGAGCAGAGGGTTCAACTCTGCGCTCTGCTTTGCCAGCTTATTCGCACCGGGAAGGTCCTGGCAAAGCATCACTCAGGAGGATTGAACCCCTTCGCCCACCAGCTGATACCGCCCCATATCATTAGTTGATAGGTGGGCGCAGTTTGGGGGAAATGGCCTCATGGGCCAAAGTGGCAAGTCAAAGCAGCCCACAGGACAGAGTTTCCTCACTTCTTCCTTTAAAAGAATGATGACAATATTTTCCTGCTACTTGTATTTTAAATCATTACTGTATGCCCATCATGGCTGTTTCGTTTGTTCAAACTACCTCCCACTTCCAAGTCAGTGGAAAGGACTGGTGTGGTTCCTTGGTGCTGAAATGTATATTAAGGCCGGATATGTATCACTGGTAAAGGGGCCTATGAGAGAGGCTAGATTCAACTGACTTTCTTAATAAATCTGAGTTCTGAAGCCATGTGTTTTACTGCAAAGCCTTGTCTTGCTTATGAAAGCCTCAGGAATATAGGAGGCAGGCTTGCACCCAAGCTACACCATTGGTCTATGCAGTTCAGTATTGTCTGTATCAGGGATGGGCAGACCTGAGGTTTGTGGTAACTGCTTTTTGCTAGAACTCAAAGGTCCACCAACTGGAGCAAAATACACTAAGAATTAAGGTTCCACTGAGCACATGCACAGCCCAAGAATTTGTGATCTGTGCCAGAACCAAGGTCATACAAACTTCCATGCAAAATTTCAGTTCTGGATTCCCCCCGTTCTTCTTTTCAGCAAGGTAGGTTTTATGCTGACTGTCTGGATCTTTGAATGAAAATGGCAGGGGTTGCAGGTGCCCACTTTGACCCTTCACAGCACTGGGCAGCTGGAGTAACACTTTAGAGGAAGGACATAACCTTGGCATTGTCCCTGACAGACTAATAGCTGTTTGGATGCCCTTCACACTTGTACCTTCTTGACTACAGCATTGACTCTTTATTTTTTATTATTATTATTATTATTATTATTATTATTATTATTATTGGTTTGTTTCAAGTGTTTCCATGCTATAACAAGCAACATGTGTGCCCCTTCCCTCAACTTCCTCCTGTGCCTAACTACAAGGTGGACTTTAGTTACAGAACAGTGTTGCTCACATACATGACACATATGAAATATCAGTAGAGAACCTTTATGGCATATTAATGCACCAAAAACAGGAATATAATACGAATAGTTGAGGCAACCCTCCCCCTCCATTTTGGTCTGAACTCCACGCTCTGCTTTATTCTTACACACTTCCTTACAGTGCTTAAAATGCCCGCACCAAATATTTTAACAGCATCCATAAATCCATATTGTTTTTTGGAAGTTGGAATGTGTTTCGGAATAATGTGGCTGGTTTGAACTGTTGCTCTGAATCAGTTGCTCTGAATCAGGTGAGGTTTTGTTAGGGTTTTCTGTGTAAGTTATGAGTAATCGCTTAATCTACCTCAGAGGTTCTCAAGCTTTTGAAGCTCAGGGCCCACTTGACACAACTGAAGGCTCCTGAGACCCTCTAGTCTCAAAATGGTGGTTCAGGAACAAAGTTAGTCACTAACTGATGGCACATGGAGGCAGAGTTTGGCATGATGAGCTGGCAGTTACTGACCTCACCTTCTATGAATATCTCCGGAAACTGCTAACTTCTGTACCATAACATTTTCCTTGTGGCAGGGGGTTCCTCACTCAGCTTTCCTCATGCTAAGTACGGACAATTTTCTCTGGAGTTATTTTGATTCATCTTCCCCATTTTAGCCAGAATTTGCACTTGGGGACTCTTAGTGGAGCAGTCTCTCTCACACACACCCAGCACATGGTTCAACTTTAGAATTTGCTACCATAAGATGTAGCAATGGCTACCAAGTTGGGCAGTTTTAAAAGGAGAATTAGACGAATTCATGGAGGATGAGGCTCTCGGTGGCTACTGGTTGTGGTGGCTGTGCTTTGCCTCCAGTATCAGAGGTGTCCATGCCTCTTAATACTGGTAACTGGTGAATAACACCAGGAGAGAGCTATTCTGTTTATGTTTTGCTTGTGAGCTTCCCATAAGTATCTGGTTGGCCACAGTGAGAACGGAATGCTGGATCAGAAAGATCTTTGGTCTGATATAGCAGGGTTTTTCTTACGTTCTTTCTGCAGAAACTATTTTTGATACTATAAAAACCCATGTTCACTTACTGAAAATTTTGACTAAAAAGAAAGAAAAACCCTTCAAAGGCCCATTATCGCTAACACAAGAACCCAGGTCAGACCACCACTTGGGATTAGAAAAAAAGCTGTTCAACATTCCCATTTCATTATTAAAATTTGGGTCGTGCATTTCTTAAGAGCTGAATAGCTCCTGCTGTTGACCTATTATGCTAAAAATCTTATATCTCTCCTATAGAGCTGGTGAGCAGGAGAATAGGGCACGACAATAGAACATGCTACTTTAATCCTAACAGAGAAAGACGTTTGATTTGTAATATTTTGAACAAATCCTTAACCTGGGAGCTCAATATAAATAGGTATTACAAGACAGCTCAGCAAATATTTTCCTGTTGGGGGGGGCCACCTACAGTTTCATCGGTATTGCTTTGGAAGGAGGCATGATGCAGGGGAATGCTTGAAAACAAATAAATGCACCCCCTAAGAAGAACAGAGAACTGCAGAGGTAGTGCTTTCTAACTCTGGCTGAGTACAGGAGACTGGTCTGTCTACAGCTGAGAGCCACTGATTACATACACTGCTTAGAGATTTTTGAAATATTAAGTGGTTTGGAAAGACTTTTAAATAAATAAATATATATGTCTGTCTGGGGGGTGGAGATGGCTCAAGGCTGTTCCCATGCAGCCCGTCCCCCCAAACTTGAGAATCTCAGATTATCTTGGGCAGGGGGAATATGGGGAAAACAATTTTTAGGAATTACGGTAGAACTGAATGAAAATGCTTTTTAAGCCAGTGAGATTTCTCCCTCACCATCCTTATCCCATTTAGGTTTGTTATGTGTCTATCAATACTGGATTAAGGCTACTGTTCCTCTAGGAGTAAAAAGATATTGACTCCCATTGCTCCAGAGAAATAAAAATCTCCTTACAGTTTTAGTGTAAAATGATGCCCTTGTACCACATGAAAGCATTCATTCTGAAATTCGTGAGTGTAAAGACCTCCTATGATTACCACAAGAGGGCAGCTTGGGTGTAGAAATAGCAGCTCTGCCTGAGTGGCAGAGAGGCTTTCTAAGAGATTGTGCTAATCCTGATTGACATTAAATAGCCAAAATCTACCTTTGTCAGCGCTTTCCCAAGCCACAGGCAACTGAGGAAGGACAAAGCCGCTGGAGCCTATGGGGAGAAATCTTAGACAGGGAGGCCTCCCGAGTCCAAGGGAAAGAAGCAACGGGTAGAGGTTGATAGTTTAAGTGGAAGACTGCCATAAACAGGCCAAGGGATAATCAAGTCTGCTGACAGCTTTTGACAGCAGCATCTCTTACCTATGGTGTGATTGTGAGATTGTCCGAATAGCCTGGTACTAGTTAGGGTGGAGGAGATGTGAAGCGTTATTCTTGCTCAGGGACCCCTACAGCAGTGCCTGTGGTTTATCCTGACAGTAAGAGCTGTTTGACAGTGGAATTTGCTGCCAAGGAGTGTGGTGGAGTCTCCTTCTTTGGAGGTCTTTAAGCAGAGGCTTGACAACCATATGTCAGGAGTGCTCTGATGGTGTTTCCTGCTTGGCAGGGGGTTGGACTCGATGGCCCTTGTGGTCTCTTCCAACTCTATGATTCTATGATTCTATGATTCTATCCAGTAAGCATCAGTAATACAGTCATTGTCAAAGTTTCCAGGTCCTGATAATGCTTTCTATAATCTTTTCAAATGCTGGTCTTTCTGTCCTTCAACTTAAACAAACTTCAACTGGACTATTACTCTTTAGGGAGTAATAGTCCAGGGTGTTGAAAGTAAGATTTCTTTTTGAAAGCTGTACGTAACTAAACACCTATTCAAATGACCATTTACCAGTAGTGTCTGTGAAATGTACTGCCTTGGTACATTAGCGATGAGAGAGTGTCAAGCTAACTAGTTTCACAAGACAGGTGCTGAATGCCACGCCAGAATGTCAACTTGGCAGCTGCAAGTTTGGTAGTCAAAGATGTTGATGTATTTATTTGGTTGTTTTTTTTAATGCTGCATGTCCTCCCAAAGCAGCGCAGCAGCACAGTCAATGAAACAATCCAGCTTTTTTGAAAAACAGTTGAAAAGAGACACAATATCCTGACAACTAATAATTTAAAAGTAGCCCAAACCAATAAGCAAGAATGATTTTCAGCTCCACCTAAATGTTAACAACAAAGAGGGGGCAGGGAGGGCACTCCATAAGTAGGAGGGGACCACCACTGAGAAGGCCCTGTCTAAACAACTGAGCCTCTTGGGCTTGCCAATTGGAAGGTTGGCAGTTCGAATCGACATGATGGGGTGAGCTCCCACTGCTCTGACCCAGCTCCTGCCAACCTAGCAGTTAGAAAGCATACCAGTGCAAGTAGATAAATAGGTACTGCTGCGGCAGGAAGGTAAACGGCATTTCTGTTCACTCTGGCACTTGTCACAGTGTCCCGTTGCGCCAGCTGTGGTTTAGTCATGCTGGCCACATGACCCGGAAAGCTGTCTGCGGACAAATGCCGGCTCCCTTGGCCTGAAGCGAGAGGAGTGTCGCAACCCCATAGTCGCCTTTGACTGGACTTAACCATCCAGGGGTCCACTGCCTTTACCTTTTACCTTACCATCTAAGCAGCATCCAGTGGTGGCACAACCAACAGGGCCTCTGCTGCGGATTGTAAGACTCAAAGTGGTTCATTCTGGGCACCACAATTTAAGGCAGATCTTGACAAGCTAGAATGTTTGCAGTGGAGGGCAACTAAGATGATCAAAGGTCTTGAAACCAAGCCTTATGAGGAACAATTGAGGGAGCTGAATATGCTTAGCCTGGAAAAGAGGAAACAGAGAGGCGATAGGATAGCCATATTCAAATATCTAAAGGGCTGTCACATGAAAGATGGAGCAAGCTTGTTTTCTCTTGCTCTGGAGGCTACAACCTGAACCAATGGCTTCAAGTTACAAGAAAGGAGATTCTGACTATACATCAGGAACAACTTTTCAGTGATAAGAACTCTTCAACGGTAGAAGATGGTGGACTCTCCTTCCTTGGAGGTCTGAAGCAGAGGTTGGGTGGCCATCAGTCATGTATGCTTTAGTTGAGATTCCTGCATTGCAGGGTGTAGAATCCATGTGGAAGAAGAATAAATATGTGCCTAGAATTTGGGAGATGTGCTTCATCCCCTGGAAACTTAGGATGCTTCTGAACTGCTGCTATTTTGGAGTTGGATTCAATCACATAGTGGCAAATCCAGGTTGCATAATTATCGTTGACCGGGGAGGTCTTGCACAAACCTACTGCTCCCAAAAGATAAGGGAAGTGCCAGGAAAATAGCCTGGAAAATGTAAAGTAGCACTTGCTTTGGCACAAGGTCCCCACAAACAAATCAGAAGGAATTGTCATTAAATAGCCAATATCTTCCAATCTCTCTGCAAACACATCAGGGTGAATGCTCCATAAACAGGTCTTTTGGAAGCACCCTCACACATGCCAGGACTCTTAAAAGCCAGGGGCTCTGTGTTGTATAGGATCTAGCAACTCTACCTAACATGGCAACAGCTGCATAGAAAGGCCCTTGCGATTCATCATGGAAGACTAAAGTGCTCAGAAGGGTTAAAACTAGGCCCTCTTGCGTTCGTTCTCTCTCTCTCTCTCTCTCTCTCTGGCGTGCCTTGGGAAGCTTTGTTCATTGGAGTATTAAATTCCACAGCTGTAAATAATCTGTAGCAGGAGAGATTATCAAGGCCTTGGGAAGAAGCAGCTTTTATTAATAAGATTGGGTCTCCCTGAGAAAGCTCACGTAGCTCTTTTCCACCCTTTCCTGGCTGCCGCTCCTCTTGTTTTTTGGGTTTGCTTTTTTGCGGGGTGCTCTGCGTCAGGATCCAGGCCCCTGCCTCGAGCTCTCCTATGCTGGCAGGTGTGCTCAGCCTTTGCCATGAGAGCACTTCCTTGCCTCAAGGCTAGCAGCTGGCAAGCGGTGAGGCTGAGACAGTTACATCCCAGTTTTGCTTGGCTGGCTGTGTCTGCAGCCCGATTGGTTTCTTGGGCTGGAAAGAAGGAACCAATGAACATCTTGGAACCAGGCTGCTGAAGTATGAATGTGTGTTATCAAATATTTACACCTCTTAATGGGCTTTGAGCGGGGCCGTCAACTGATTTTAATAATCCTTTTTAAAATAAATGAATATATTCCGGCTTTTGATTTGGGTTGCCAACTTTTCAATCAGCTTCTGGCAGCTCTTGATGGCCAGACATTAGCAGCCGATGGTCTTTCTTTTTCTACCCACTGGAAAGCTTTGCTTGCTGGTTCCTGTAGACCAGGCTGTTCCACACACCCCTCTGGTCATTTGGCAACTTTACATTTCATTTATTAAATCTAAATATGTTTGCATATAAGCTTTTTTTGGGGAGGATATTAGGAGCTGTGTAATTTTCCTCACATGTGAGATAACTGCTAGCTCCTGCCAAGTTTACTCTTTCCCTTTTAATCATTTTAAAACATGGATGATCCCCTACTAAATTAGCTTGCCACAGCAGGATTGTGGCGGTGGGTGGGGTGGGGTAAGCTTCAGAAAAGTAACGAATACTTTCAACATTCTGGAGGATCAACGTTTTCATACAACAGCTTCAGTGCTTCCAGCTTCAATTTCCCCCCTCTTATTTCCATTGCTGGGGAAAAGCTACAACCCACACCATCCTCAGTATAAACTGGTGGGGAGAAATGATCCTTAAAAATGCAATGCTATGCTTGTCCACTCAGAAGTAAGCCCTACTGAATCCATCACATCACATGAGGCTGCAATCCAGTGAGTCTCACTTGAACTCAGTGGGGCTTACTTCTGAGTAGACTTGCTTAGGATTTCATGGCAAGTTAATCGAGCAAGTTAATTTAGCTCAGGGAGGAGGGAGCTGAGCATAAAAACTGTCACTGGAGTAGCTAATTCATTCTCACAGTTTCTCTCTTTCTCCTTTGTATGTGGATCTCAGCTGGACATTTTTGTACTCTCTTTGGAAGCCCATTTCAAAGCTGCCCCCGAAACAGGAAGGACTCCCTGAGATTTTTCTTAGCTCTCTATAAGCTCATGGACCTTTGGCTACCTCATCAGTTCTTAGATGCTACAAAGTAGGTTAAATGATATATTTTTAGACCTACTTAGATGGGATACTGCAAGCTTTGATTTTCATGGGGGTCGTTGTGAGACAGAGGCTGCAGCAGAAACACGCTGCTTCCGCTAAACCAATTCAGTCTGCAGAAAGGTACTCTAGTCAGTGTGCTTCATTTCTTCTGTCTTTTTGGATCAACACAGCAACCGCTGGCCTGGTTCAGATGTCATGACCTCAGTCTCATAAACCCACAAAGCTCCCTCATCTTTCCAGAATTTAATTTCCCATTACATCCAAGCCATATCCAGAGTCAGATCCTGGTTTGCAATCTGAGGAGAAACAACAGTTTCTGAAGTTTGATGTAACAGGAAACTGTCGTTTAACTAACCCTGGAAGTTTTCAGTAGTGGGGCAAGACAGAAGGACTGTGCAGGTCCAAAGCCTGTTCTTGATCTAATAAACCATGGATAGGCTAAGGTCAACAAAGGTCCGTATAGATAAAGCCAACAAAGTCCATATAGTTAAAGCTATGGTTTTCCCAGTAGTGATGTATGGAAGTGAGAGCTGGACCATAAAGAAGGCTGATCGCGGAAGAATTGATGCTTTTGAATTATGGTGCTGGAGGAGACTCTTGAGAGTCCCATGGACTGCAAGAAGATCAAACCTATTTATTCTTAAGGAAATCGGCCCTGAGTGCTCACTGGAAGGACAGATCCTGAAGCTGAGACTCAAATACTTTGGCCACCTCATGAGAAGAGAAGACTCCCTGGAAAAGACCCTGATGTTGGGAAAGATGGAGGGCACAAGGAGAAGGGGACGACAGAGGACGAGATGGTTGGACAGTGTTCTCAAAGCTACCAGCATGAGTTTGACCAAACTGCGGGAGGCAGTGGAAGACAGGAGTGCCTGGCTTGCTCTGGTCCACGGGATCATGAAAAGTCGGACATGACTAAACGACTAAACAACAACAGGCTAAGGTCATTATGTCTAAAACAAGCCATTGCCTACTTCTCAATCCTGAGGTTTGACTGACTGCTTCTGATCACGCCAACCTCCAGCCTATTTTCCATTATCATAAGTTTTGGCCTTGCTCCCCTCCCTAACCCGCCACCCTCCTGAGCTTGCCTCTTTTCCTCCAATTCTGAAATGACTTTCTTTCAACCTCTGGTAAAGCTGTGTTCTTGGTGCCTGGGGTCAAGCCTAGTCTCACTCGCCATCTTTCATCCCGACAAAGGCTATTTGCATTTAACAGCTGCACAACAGGCAGGATTTCCACCAGTGCAACTACACCCCTGCCCTAATTTGGAGATGAAAAACCCTGGCATGTTCAAAATGCTGAGCCTTTGCCAGAAAATTGCAAATCCAGCTCACAGTCATAGAAAGCTGCCTTGTACCAAGACGAACCTTCTGCATGCAAAGCAGATGTTCTACCACTAAGCCATGGTCGTTCCTGGGTTTTGGTCTTGACTCTTATACACCATTCCACTGGTTATGATCAGACAAAGAGGTGCCATGCCTTCAGATGCAGGAGTAAAGCACCCCAGAAGCCAGGATGCTTTCTACACTCTTCCAATCCTTAGTCTTCCTCCTGCTTCTCCGCCACAGATAATACTCCCCCTCCCTTTACAGTGACTGGCTGCGCATCTTGGAGATTGCTGGCTGCCAACATTCCACAGGCAGTGCAACAGAACGCCTGAGAAATAAATTGTGTTTTAACCTAGTCAGACTCCCTTTAATGGAGACCGGCTGGATAAGAGAGGGTTGCTCTCTGGGAATGGAATGCAAATCAAAGCCCATTCACCTCCATGGCACCTGTTTCATTCTCCGCCAGCTGACCTGGGTGGGGGTTTTTCATATATTTGGGGAGGAAGGAGGATGCGGGTGATAGCAAATCAAGAATGAAACATCATGTTCACTGCTAAACGGCTCCAGGCTCGGCCCAGCCTGACCCTGAGGTTTTTCCGTTATATCTCCATGTGCATTCAGGAAGCCAGTTGTTTTCCACATGCCTCCGTGCATTCAGCATGATTAGGCCCTCAAACATTCTCGACCTCCGCATATAGTTACTTTCATCAGCTGCCACCACCCTTAACTGGACGATATTTTCAATTTTTAAAAATACAGTGCTAAAAACAGTTGCAGCAGAGGAAAAGCTACACCAGAGATTAAACACCTTGGGGGTATTAAAAGGGCTTTATGTGGTGCAGAAGAGACTTCAGCATAGGCACCAAGTAAGATGCTCTTGAGAAACAGCCTCATAAGTGAGGTAAAGGTAAAGGTAAAAGGACCATTAGGTCCAGTCGTGGACGACTCTGGGGTTGCGGCGCTCATCTCACTTTATTGGCCGAGGGAGCCGGCGTACAGCTTCCGGGTCATGTGGCCAGCATGACTAAGCCTCTTCTGGTGAACCAGAGCAGCGCACGGAAATGCCGTTTATCTTCCCGCCGGAGCGGTACCTATTTATCTACTTGCACTTTGACGTGCTTTCGAATTGCAAGGTTGGCAGGAGCATGGACCGAGCAACGGGGGCTCACCCTGTCACAGGGATTTGAACTGCCGACCTTCTGATTGGCAAGCCCTAGGCTCTATGGTTTAACCCACAGTGCCACCAGCATCCCCATGAGTGAGGAATCATTACTAAAAAGGCCATCATGTAGGTGGCATGGCCCTGAATACCAATTGCTGGGAATTGCTGGTGGGGAGAACATTGTTGCACTCGGACCCTGGTTGCATCTGAGTCGCCACTGTGAGAACAGGGCACCGTTTTTGTGTTCTCTTTGAAACCACTTGCCTTACTTCAGATGGCAAGGACTCTCTGAAGTCGGCCTTACTAGGCCTCTGCTTTCCTGAACCCCCAATACTGCCTGAAATGCAGGTCTCTTGCTGAAAATAGCAGCCCTGGGTGGAGTTTCTGCTCCCTCTCTGTGATGCACAGGACAAATCCTGGCTGCCTGCTTTAGCCAACACTCCCCCTTGGGCTGCTTTGCCTGGCTCTTCTTTATGGGCTTAGAGCAAAAGCCTTCTTGCCAGTCTCACGTGAAGCCGCAGCATGAGGGAATGCATGTCTTATTTGTTTACATCCGGTGGCCCTCGCACACCTGCATGCACCACACCTGCTTTGGTGTGTCTGAGCCAATGTGGCCTGAGTTAGCATGAAAGTGGAATTTTATCTGTTCTAGACTTGCTGAGCCATACCCCAAGGGCTCCTGAGGTAATGGCCTGGACACATGCATGCTGCTTTATTACAACTGCTATTCTTTCTCTCCGGCTGATGAGCGGCAAGCCAGCCAGCCAGCCACCTTGCCATATTCTCTGTGCCCGGGTCCCTGTGTACAGTATACTTTCCCTCCATGCTAACTTTGCTTTGCTGAAATGTTTGCCAAGAAGATAACTTCCAGAAAGTATGATTCCTGATGTCTTGCAGGGAGTGCTATTGTCAACAACCACCACCACAAACCCTTGGGCCTTGCAAGAAGGAGTATTGGACATTCAAATTAAACTCAGTTGTGTGGTAGAGAGCTGTGTGATTATAGCGCACTGAAGGTATCAAGCAGGTAGTTCTATTGCACCATGAGATATCTTAATGGCTCTCAACTCTGGCTTGACTAGAGGCATCACTGGGATTGCCGATTTCCTGCAGCCTCTTGCAGTGGGGACTGGCCCCAATGACTTTAGGCATGTTCTATGGGATGGGGTGGTTGGGGGGGGGGGAGAGAGACCTCATGCTGCAATTCCTGCATCCCCCTCCATGGCATAGTAGACACTGAAAAGCTGCCCTGTGCCGATCATCCAGGCAGAATAAATTAATTTATGGATTCCCATTCCTCACAATGAAAGGTAGGGACAGTTGGAGGATTATTTTTTTTGGGGGGGGAGGGTGGGAAGAATAGCATCATAGAATTGTAGAGTTGGATGGGACCTCCGATGATCATCTATTCCAACCCCTGAAATGCAGAAATATGCAGCTGTCCCATATGGAACTGAACCTGCAACCTTGGCGTTATAGTATCGGGACAGCCTGTGAGGGATACATCTCACTTGGCTTGAATCATAGGAGCCAACTCCTAGGGGCCGAGGTACCTTTGCCCCTCCTAAAATATTTGAGGGGGCCAGTCCCCCCAAAAGTTGATTGTCATTCAAATGGTGTGTGTGCCATGTCTTGTGGTTGATTATGCAGGGTGGGGTCGCCCCCATCTTTTATTCAAGCTGGCACCCCTGGCTTGAATCACAACATTTGATCACCATAGCAGAATGCATTGCACACCATTGGATGAGCCTTGTTCTCTGGGGACAAGTTGCAGTTTGCCAATGGCTATTGCCAAGACATGAGGAGAATTGCAGTAGTGGGAGCATGTCAGCTCTGGTTCCAGTGTCAGTATTCATTATACAGAGCCAGGGGTGAAGGACCTGTGCCCCTCCAGAGGTTGCTAGACTTACAGGACTCATCATAGGAACAATAGAAAGCTGCTGAGTCAGACCCTGGGTCCACCTAGCTCAGTATTTGTCTACACTGACTGGAAGCAGATCTCCCGGATTTCAGAACAGTTTCTCTCCCAGTCTTACCTGGAAAAGCCAGGAATTGAACCTGTGATCTTCTGGTTGCAAGGCAGATGCTCTGCCCTCTGAGCCACGGTCCTTCCCTGATGATTTGTCATGCTAGCTGGGGCTGGTTGGAATGGAGGTTCAACAACATCTGGAGGACCACCTGTTCACCACCCTCCCCTGATGTGGAGGCCTCTACTTAGGCATGCAACCACTCTCCACAGCTCTAAACCACAGCTATTTGCTTGCTGGAAGAACCTCATTTTCCCAGCAACTCAGTGCAGCAGTCCAAATGCTACTAATCAATTATTCCACTGCAACCATAAAAAGCATTCGTTGGAGCAACAGCCTTATCTGGATCCTGCTCTACAATATAGCAAGTTTACTGCGGATAGTCCCACAGCTAAAAAACAAAACAAAACAAAGAAGAAGAACCTCACAATCTGAAAAGGAATTAGAAACACATTGAAATGGCAAAGGCATTTGCTAGATAAGTTTCTTGTGGGGTGGTGATAATGAAGAGGTGCTAGTTTTACTGTTTACAGACAGTTACTGTCTGCAGCGTGCGGCTCCTGTCCCAAGTCACCAAAGAGCCATGAGGCACCTCAGGGAGAGGGGGCTCCTTGCTTTCATTCAGGGCTCCTTGTGCAGATCTCATTCCATCCTGTTCAAGCCCAGAATCCGCCCTCCAAGGAGATTTGTCCCGGGACAAAGGGAAGTGCGGACGAGCCCTCACAATGGTCCCTGACGGGAGGAACCACCACAGAACACGAAAAAGCCACTAGGTGGCGCCCCAGTGTTGAGTTTCTGCCCGAGTCACTGGTCAAAGAAGCAACTATATGGCGAGAGTAAGTAAAGAAATGAGATGAGAAATGAGAAATAATAACAGTGAATGGTGAGTGGAAATCTGAGAAAAAGGAGAGAGGGGGTCAGAAAGGGATTTCATAGCCATTTCCTGCTTCATAGGATCAGCTTCAGGAAGTCCTTTCTCTCGTTTCCTTTAATAGAAGTCAGCACCCCCACTTAGGGGGCACATCTCACCTGCAGGGCAGCTGCAAAACACTCTGGTCTCCCCAATACAGCTGCATGCTGACAGCTGCGGTGTTTCCCTCCCTCCCTCCCTCCCTGCTTTTCTTTTTTTCTGTTTAACAAGGCAGTTGCTGTTGGGCAGATGTAAGTGTTGAGCTAAAGTAGTTTTGGGATAATGCGTTCTGCAGAATTCCCAGCATGCCTTAGTTCCTTGGCACCAGGCCTCGAAGGTCAAGGGAGTATGAAACTTAAAGGGTCGTAAGTTATTTTAGCTCCTGTAAGACTGGAGGCCAGAGGAATGGGGGGAGTATGAGGAACCTGAGTTTCTCCAGAAAATGCTAGGCTAAAGCTCCCGTCATCCCCCCTAACCATTGGCCATGTTGGCTGGGGATGAGGGGAGTCCAGCAACTTTTGGGAGGCCACAGGTTCACCTTTCCTACTGCACACACAGCATTTTTGGGAATCAGATTCCCAAGAATGAAGAACTGTACTGCAGCAGCTACAGCTCAATCTGATGCAGAGACCGACTGATCTCATTGGGTGTAGGGGTGAATCCAACTCTGTGTAGGACTGGGCAGACAAAATGTAGAATTATTATTATTCTTTATCTGTGGATGTGGAAATAAGGAGGGGAAAATGAAAGGGAAGACTTTTCCCTCAGGATTCCTGGCAGGGAAGGGAAGTACCTGCCAGGGTGAGAGTCTGGGAGAAAAAGGGAAGCTCCCAGGTGAGAGCTGGGAGGGTCCACCACTTTCTGTGTGAGACAAAGGTCAAGAGCTACCTTTGAGAGAGGACTCCATGTTTCCTTTTCCTTTTTCTTCTTTCTCTGTTTTTGTTTTTATTTAGATTACTGTCTTTTATCTTATTGTATCATGAAAAAGCTTTAATATAATCTTATTTTTAAAAAAGGATTACTGGCAATTTTGAGCAAGCACAACAAATTTCATACACTAGTAAAATAAAAATAAAAACAAAATAAAATGAGGTTCTCTAGGTCTGCAGTCACTGGTGGAGTTGTGCAAAGACCGCAAGAGTTGTGCTTGGCTTTAACAATTCTACAGCACAATATTACTGTTCTATAATGTGTTGCAAGTAACAGGGCGTTGACACTGCAGGCACCAAACGGTATTACTCTAAGGAAGAGGATCTGGAGTTGGCACACATACACTGGACAGAGTGGACTATTGTCTGTTTTACTGGGACTAGAGCATCATCCAGCCAAGCAGCCCCTGGGGTAAAGCTTTTCAGCCAAAGGGCTTCTGCATTCTTTTCCAGGGGCCAGTGGTGGTCAGAGCCAGAGGCAAATGTTGGCTTAGTTTGTCCGCACACTCTGAGACCTCTCTCTACCTACCATCTAGGTAAGCAAGAGGCATCATCGGAGTCCAGGGATGCAGTTGAGCTAGGCAAAAACACCCAGGCAGGCCTTGAAGCAAGGTCAGTGTGGGTGTGGCCTAGAAAAAGGGTGTGTGGCCAGAGAGAGGGGGCTGCATTTGACTCCTGAGACTAAGGTTCCTCACCTCTGGCCTAGCACAGTGCTTCAGACCCTATGTCTTCACTGACTTTGTGGAGGGAGGAAACACACCGCAATTGCCTACATATGACCAGAAGTGCCTCCCAAGTCTCTCACACATTAGGCAGAGGATTGCAGTCAGTGGCACAGTTAGATAATTCCAGCAGACGCTGGACTTTCTGGTCTTACCGGCTGGTGGCCAGGGCTTGCTCCAGGTTTTTTGTGGGCCTAACCCCTTCTGTTTTTTAATGGTCCTCCCTGCCCATTCATTCTGCCGACTGGTTCTGGACTTCTGCAACCTCGTCCCGCCCTGACAGCACCACCACCGAGGTCAGTCTTAAACAGATCGGACTCTGCAAAGAATCAGGTGTGAAATCTCTGCTGAAATCAGGACAGATACACAGGGCAGCACACAGGTGCCTTAGAGTGCTATTGTGTCCCTGCAGCTGTCCTAAAGATGGCCACCCTCCTTGTCACCATCTCTTTGTCTCCAGAGCTAGGATGTGACAGGGGAAGGATGGCTCTGTTTGAGCCCCACTGCCTCGCCTGCCCTGGTAGGCCTGCTGGCTGCCTAAGGCGAAGGCAGCAGCCAATAGTGATGCTGAAGGGAGCTGTCTGGGTCAGGTGCAGCCCTGCGTGCTCTGCCTCACGTACAGAGATGCTGTCTCTCCTCCAGCTATACTGTTTCCTGCCAGCTCATGCACAGAGGGGTTTGCTTCTTTCTTTTTCCTTCCCCCGGCGGAGATGCTCAGGCAGACAGTCAGCTCCATTGAGATTAGCAAACTGGCTGATCCTGCACCTGCGTTTGGAGGAGGAGGAGGACACTTTTGTACGCGCGCCAGCCGCTTTGAGGCAGGCGTGGGTTGCGGGAGGCTTGCTTTGCAGAAGGGTGGAAACTGAGGCATGGAGGAGCCGAGGCAGCTTGCCCCGGAGGTGACTTGTTGCGTCAAGCTCAGGGTCAGGACACACAGAGTCATGCCCCATGCACACAACAGATAGGATCCTTTCGCTTTGTGTGTGTGTGATTGAATATTAGGAAATCTCAAGCAAGAGGAAGAACAGGGACCCTGGAGCTCTCACCCTGGGAGGATTAGAGCGATGGCACCCTAAAGCTCTGGGGATTATTCACCTGTCAGAAGAAAGAGATAGTGCCTGAATCTGTTGCTTCTGCAGGGGCTCTCTTAACCCCTGTGCAAAAAGAAAAGGATTCTCGGGAGTGGGTTTTTCTTCCTTCCCCTTTGTACTTGGCACAGGTACTTAGAAGGAAAAGGAGTGGTCAGGATAAGGAACAAAGGAAGCCACCAATTATTAGACAATCTATCTGTTCTCTACACTGACTGGCAGTAAGCTTCTGTGTGCATGCACACTTCTTCAGAAAGCTCATACCAAGAACAAACTTAGTTGGTCTCTAAGGTGCTACCTGACAGTTTTTTAAATTTTTATTTATTTATTTCGATTGCATCAGACCAACACAGCTGCCTACCTGACTGGCAATGGTTCTTCAGGGTTTCAGGCAGAATTTTAGACAGTCCTGTTTGGAGGTGCTGAGGTCCTTTTTGCATGCACTTGGATTAGCAATGTGTTTATTTTCAGATGTATACACCACCCGGACTTCCTGGAGCCAAGAATACCCTACACTGCCCACCCCAATGTTGCTTACCTACAACTGCTGCAATTCCTGCTGGAACATGTAGTTCAGCACCTGATAGAACGTTTCTATCAGGTTGTTCCCTCAACAACAAAAGCAAAGAGCTCCCTTGCAGCCTTGCATCCCTATACCGGCCAGGCTAGTTCTATACAGCTTTGGAAATACAGCTCAGTGCTTAGCTCCCGCATTGTCCTTGAGCCCAGCCGTCGCCGCACAACTCTGTTCCGTCATCTGTACTCTTGAAACAAAAATGACCTATACTTAGTGACGAACATGGAAAGGAAACGACATGGATGCTCACCTTGAACTTCAAGGATAGTGTGGGTTAAATAAATCAAGAAAGCAGCCTAATGCATTGTTGAACGAAACGACAGCCTCGTGATGCAGTTGCAGGGGATTCCCCCAATCTTTTGCAGTGAGTCCTGCATGTTCCAGAAACCTGAGCCATAGACTTTTAAGCAGTGGAAGGAAAACACTTCCGTCAGATGTCAGCCCAGGCCTGGAACAATTCTGGTCACCCATACATAACCTGAGCAAGGTAATGGAGGAGCATCTAGGAGCCTGATCCTTTACACAGTACACACAACTTAGTCCGATGGGCTTTGGACTGCCTGACTCTACAAAGGATCAGGCTTGGTTGGAGGTTTTCCCCACCTCCTGTGGCATTTTAGGAAGCAAAAGTGATGGAGTGATGGAGAGTCACAAATAAAGAAGGCTAGGGGGAAATGGGACATTTGAGAAGTCTGCCACAAATGAAAATTGGGGAAGAGAGTGTTGGGAAAGGGTAGGAAAAGATGATTTGGCCATGTTCCAGAAAGGGGCACATTTGAAGGGGAAAGAGGTTTAAAGGGAGGCGGCAGAGCATAAAACATCAGGGAGTGGAGGACAGAGGTGGTAGGGGGTAGGGGAGGTAAGGAGAGCCATGTTTTCCCTGGGCTTCAGGTTTATTATCACGTCCAGCTGCGCTTGCCAGATGCCGCTTATTGCTGCGTGCGCACACACACGTGTGCCAGTGGTTAATTAAAATGTGGGCGTGTCAGGACCTGAGCCTGGCTAGCAACTGCCCATACAGGAGAGTTTGCCAAGGGGTTTCGCCTGCATATGTGTTTGCCAGGCACAAGCACAGCAAATTCACGCCAAGGAAGGACTGCTGTTTTTTAACTTGAACAGGGCAGGTGCGTTTCAAAAGGCCTTCAAAAGAGTGACGTGCTTTATGGATGATCTCGTTTGTGGAGGGGCTCTAGGCCAGTGCTGAAGGACCTGCTTTGTAGGGTGAATGTCCCAGGATCAGTCCCCAAAAGGAGCAGAGAGGCTCCCTGCCTGAAACCCTGGAAAGTCGCTGACTGACGTTGTTGACTGAGTTAGGCCCATGGTCTGACTTGGAAGCTCCTTCTTCCCCTCTAGACACCCATCCTCTGAGCTGCAGTTAGAGTTGGAAGAGACAGCAAGGATCATCTGGTTCAACCCCCTGCAAATGCAGGAATCTTTTGCCCAATGTGTGTCCCGAGCCCAAAACCCTGAGATGCTCCACCAACCCAGCTATCCCAGTGATACCATACCAGTGATCTGCTTGCTGGGCTGTGTGGCTCTCCATCATGCATACAGCTGCAAAACACACATTTGCCACCAAGTAAGGTGTGAAGTAACCCTAAAGCAGAGACAGTAATTTAAGGGCATGGCACTCTGTACCATGCTGGTCAGGGGTCACCGGAAATCTCTGCACACTGTCAATCCAAGGGGGTTAAGGAAGTATAAAACAGTTTGCAGGCTCAAACAAAACCCTGGAGGGCAGGTGAGTTTGAGATCAGCGGACACCCCTCAATTCAAAGCCCCACAACCCTTATGATAGCCCAGAGAAGAAAATCGGAGACTGTCCTCAGCTGTGAAGCTCACTGGGTGGCCTTGATCCAGTCAAGACATCTCCATTTAACCTACCTCAAAGGGTTGTTGTGAGGATGAAATGTAAGGGAATAAAACTGTGAGCACCACCTTGGGCTCCTTGGAGGAGACAAGTGAAATAAATGAAATGAAATTAACTCCGCATTCACGCCCCCTTTTGCAGTTAATCCTAGCAGCTAGAAGGTGAGACGCAAGTGGCTGTTGGCTTCTTCCTTCCCATCCTCTCCGGAGATGAAGCCGCGTCGCGGAGCTTCGCCTTGTCCAAAACTAGGTGGCAGTGGCTGCTCAATTTTTATGAATGAAGCGGCGTCGGGCTGGATGGGGGTGGGGAGGCGACTTGCGCGTGAGGCTGCTCCCCCCATTCTTGCTCCGTCGCCGGCTGGAGGGGGGAGGGGGAGGGGTGTGTGGCGAAGGAGGGAGGCGAGGCGGCCCCTCCCCCTCGTATTAGCATAAGGGCGGGGGAGGTTTACATGTCATTCTGCACGTTGCCTTTCAGCGATCCAGGCGCTTAACCAACCGGCCTTGGCAGCCGCCCAGCGAGTCAGCTGCTTCCGAGCGGCGAAGGAGGCTGGGCTGGGCTGAGCGCGGAGCCCCGGCGCCGGTTTTAAGGTGTCCCCGCACCCGGGCACGGCAGGGATCCCGGCACAAAGGGGCCGCCGTGGGGCAAGGGTGCATCGGCAGCCCGGGACGGACATTTTTTATTAAAAAATTAAAAATAGCAAAAGTACAGTCTCTCTCTCTAACGCCCCCCCATTCATTTCTGCATTTTCTCATCACAACCCAGCAGGATTCTGCTTGCTTCTTGTGTGAAATCCTGCTGTTTGAGGGGTGGGGGAGAAAAGAAAAGAAAAGCAGCAGTGATCTCTCTACAACACCAACCTGTCAGAGTGATGATTGAATATTTTCAGCAAGGGCTGCGAATCTGTCTTGCCAGGCTTTGACTGATAAGCAATTATCACGTCCTCCTCCGCCTTTTTAGCAGCCTTGTGACAGCTGAAGATTCAACAGGTGAAGCTTTCCCCGAGCTGCAGAAAGCTATGAATGTTGAATGTCTGCCTGTTCCATGTCTGCTAAAGAAAGAGGAGGGCTCCCTGGGCCCAAAATGTAGCATCCTTATTCACCCCCCCCCGCCCCTCATAGCACCTCTGCAGAGTGTCCAGCCCAGCAGAAGGGGGAACCTGTGACCCTCCAGAAATTGGTGGACTGCAACTCCCAGCAGGACTGACAATTGGCCATGCTGGCTGGGACTGATGGGAGTTGGAGTCCTACAGCAGCTAGCAGGCCAAAGGTTAGGCCTCCTCCCTTATACTGAGGGGCTTTTAAAAAAATAAATAAATGAGTGCAATGATCTTCACTAGGTATGAGGATCTCAGTTCCCCTTGTGGGTTTTCAGGATCTGTCACTGCCTTGTGCCTGCTCTGGATCTGACCCTTCCTTTCACGAAGTGTTTGTGTGTAGTATCCTCTGCACAGACACATCTTCAGAATCACTTAACACTGATTAATTACCACTTAACATAAACTAGTCATTGTTTGGTACGTGCAGTTCATGGGCAGTTAAAGGATGGTTTCCCTTGCCTCTTCTTAAATGCATCTTTATGGATTTAGTGCATATTAGTAGCTGTGAGAGTAGGGAACCACTGGAAGATTTTATTTATTTTAAAAATGCAATTCATAACAGAGAGCTAGAAGAATCAGGAATGACAATAAAAACAAATCAACTGCAATAGCAGGTGAATGACGAAAGCAAACCAAACACCTGGAAATGTTTGCTTGGAACTTACTTCCAAGTAAATACATAAAACCCTATCCGAAGCCTGGCAATGCTTGGTCACATCTACCAAATGGAAGATGGCAGGATCCCCAAGGATGTGTCTCTACAAGGAACTGGCTTCAGGCACCAGACCCATTGGCAGACCAACTCTGTGTTGCAAATATGTCTGCAAACGTGACATGAAGGCTGGCAATGTTAACCCCAGTGTGTGGGAATCACCATGTGGGAATCCCTTGCAGACGACCATAGCATCTGGAGACAGGCAGGCAGGTTGAGTATTTACAGCAGCAGCAAGAGGAGGAATGACTGTTGGGAGGAGCACAGAAAGAATAAATGCTGTGAGAGCCAGTGTGGTGTAGTGGTTGAGAGTGGTAGACTCGCATCCCCACTCCTCCACATGTAGCTGCTGGGTGACCTTGAGTTAGTCACACTTCTCTGAAGTCTCTCAGCCTCACTCACCTCACAGAGTGTTTGTTGTGGGGAGGAAGGGAAAGGAGATTGTTAGCTGCTTTGAGAGTCCTTAGGGTAGTGATAAAGCGGAATATCAAATCCAAACTCGTCTTCTTCTGTGGTCTATCTGCAACAGCACAAACGGCCGCCTTCATCTGCCCCAGCTGCAGCAAAACATGTCTCTCTCTTATTGGTCTTTACAGCCACAGCAGGCGCTGTAACTCTTCAACAGTTTGACTTCGCCCCCAAAGGGCCTCTTCAACAGTTTGACTTCGCCTCCCAAGACAGGTGGATGCCAACCACATTGAAAGCCAAGAAAAAAGGACTCAATCCAGGGAGAGAGTTCTATTATCTTGGCATCACTGTCAAGGAAGCTCTGCCAAATATCCCAGTCAGCCAAGTCTCTGAAGGCAGAATGACACACAGCAAGGCCTTCTGTGATGAATGCACTCAATAGGTAGACTTAGAGGAAGGAGACAGTCTTGCATGTAACCTGTTCCTATAGCTAGATGATCAGTTAATCAGGAACAATGGAGTGAAATAACTTACATGCACCCTGATTCCAGCATTATGAAAGAGTCTCTTCTGACAGTAGATTTGGGCTGCCACCCAACATGTTGATCATTTCAGTGATTATAATCCCACCTCTCTGCATCTGTGGGCACCATTTACTTAGGCACTCAGATGTCTAGCATATGCATGTGCACTGACCGATTAACCTTTATCTTTTTTTGTGATTAAAAAAAAACTCCAAAGGCTTCTAAAACTTTAAAGGGAATGAAGTATGTACATACAGCTGGCATTTGAAAAGAAGGGAATTTGTGGCATCACGTAACTCCTGTTGTGGTGGACAGGCGAGATCAGGGTTCCTGGACAGCTTTATCAGTCTTCTGACACCAAGCATGCCTCAGTCTTGAGACTAAAGCTGCTTCCAGATGGCTTGATTATTGAGCATTCATCCTGATTTTTTGTGGGGAGGTCAGGGGTGATTGTGTCAAGCAAATATTGTCCCACAATTTCCCCATACTGTTCCCTGTCACTTTTCTTATTGCAAGATGTCTGGGGTTTCGGGGGGGGGGGAGTGGGTTAGTTGTGCAAGAGCGCCAAATCAACATTAACTGTGCGACTTGAATTTGTCCGTATGTGATTAAATCCCACCTGAAAAGAGCAACAGTCTGAACAAGAAATGCCCTGATGTAACCATTCCACCATTAACAGAGTTTGGGGAGTGACCTTATTTATTGCTGCTAATAATTGATCTGGAATTTTAAACAAGTGCAAAAGTGCTTTACAATCTGTATTGTGTCTCTGCTCACTGTAACTGTTCTCCTTTTATGGATGGGGAGCTGAGGCCAAGAGATTTGCTCACTACCGAAAAACAAACTCATGCCACAAAGTTTTCCTAGGTCCGCTCCATCTACTCCACCATGCTGGCTCTGGAAAGCTGATTTTCAAATTCTCCACTTTCGTTTGCTATGCTCTTAGTACTAAAATGGCCAGTTATCACCTTTCCCAACAAGCTGTAAATCTCCAGTCACTGGTTTCCCACTAATTCAGTTCACAGGGCCATGCAGGAGTAATAAAACCTGCACAGAAGACATCTGGCTGACTTGGCCGTTTTGCACTGGGCGTTTGGTTTTCCTTGTCTGCTGGGTGGTCCATGGCAGGAAGATTCTGCAGAGAACAAAGCTCCTGAAGCAGCAGCAGCAGCAGCAGCAGCAGCAGGGAGCTTGTTTCTTGGTAGAACACTTTGTAGTTGAGATGCAGCATCCAGGCTTGTGCTGTGATGATGGCCGAAGAATGCTCTTGCTAAACATGGTGATTCTGTTTCAAGTGTCAATGGTAGGAGTCTTCCTGGGCTTGAAGGGCCCTAGCTGACTTGTAGAGCATCTGCTATCCAAGCAGAAGGTCCAGGCTCAATCGCTGGCATCCCAGGTAGGGCTGGGAAAAACACCTGTCTGAGACCCTGGAGAATCACTTCCAGCCAGTGAAGACAACACTGAGCTATATGGTCTGACCTTCTTATGTTGCTAACCCTTCTCAAGTGTGTTAGAACGAGTGATTCAAATACACAATTTCTGCCCTCTGAGGCATTTGTTTACAGGGCAGGTGAGGTAACCTATGTTCAAACCACATGTCCACCACACCCAGACTATTTGTGTCTACATCCTTGGAAGAAACCAGAGACTCTGATGCCCCCAGAGGGATTGCTCTCCTATTTATCCCTTTTTCACTTAGAGATCAGCAGCTCCCCATTTCCCAGCCTGGATTAAGAGATATCACAACAATCCTCCACAATGCTTTCTGAACACCACAAAAAAGACTCCCAGAAGACAAATCCATGTCTGCCTCACTCCCAGGCACTCGGAAATGTTCTTTCATGACACAGAGACAATGTTCCCAGAGAGCCTCTCAGACTTGCTGCGGTGCAAAACTAATCTTTTCCCAAGTGGTGGTGAAAGCAGTTAGTTGTGGCATGGGCAACCTCACGCTCTTCAGAAGTTCAGAGCAGAAAGGAAATGTGTAAAATCAACAATTGGCATTTTAGTTGCAAGTGCTGTTGCTGCAACTCGAATGGCCTTCCTTTAATCTTTTCTACAGCCCTCTAAAGAAAGTGAAAATGGTTGTTCCCATTTTCAAGATTGGAAGACTGAGGCTGCAAGGGAGTGACTTTCCTGTGACCACTTGGTGAGTTGGTGGCAGAGATGAGATTTAAACTGGAGTTTTCCTTATTTGCAGTTCAGTCTGTGCAGGGCTACACTAGCTCACTTGCTTTTGCTGCCACTACAATGATATTCCCACATTGCAGCACTGTTTCCCTTAGGGGCAAATGCCATCTATTAACATCTGTAGAAAATTTATGTATGCACGTATGTATGTAGTCAGGGACATTCCTGTGATGGTACTGGGACCACAGTTCTTTGTAGGAGCAGGTTCTACCATTTCTCTTTACATTGTCTCATGTTGCCTATATGGTAACAAGCAGAGGACTGTCCTTCAAGTCAACTTGTAAATGGGCTTCTTAGGTTGGATGGGATACTTTTGGGGTAGGCTGGAACATAATTGATACTGACCCAATGGAAGCTTCTGTCCCTGGACAATACTAGTGTGTGTGTGTTTGAAGCCTTCCCCTGTGTTATGGTCCCAATCAGCAACCTGCTTCCCTGCTGCCTATTTTGGGCAAAAGAAGATGTCAGGAACTAGCAGCAACACCCACACCTAAACAGTACAGTGGTACCTCGGGTTACATACACTTCAGGTTACATACGCTTCAGGTTACAGACTCCGCTAACCCAGAAATAGTACCTCGGGTTAAGAACTTTGCTTCAGGATGAGAACAGAAATCGTGCTCCAGTGGCACGGCAGCAGGAGGCCCCATTAGCTAAAGTGGTACCTCAGGTTAAGAACAGTTTCAGGTTAAGAACGGACCTCCCGAACGAATTAAGTAATTAACCCGAGGTACCACTGTACATTTAAATCACACGGCTCCCCGCAAAGAATCTTGGGGATTGTATCCCTCAGAGACCTATGTAGTTTGGCCCAAAGTTTCCTTTTTGGAGGGATTTTATTTTAATGGAGGTGCATTCAGTGATGTGAAGCCCTGCCTAAAGTGAGCTCTCGCCACCTCAGCGAGAACTTGTAAGTTGTTTTGGGTCACTTTTGTGATGAAAGTGGCTAATTCGTAACTCCTCCTCCTAAGTGCAGCTTTCAGCAGGTCTCTCCTCTCTTATTCATGTGTTGTTTGCAGTGTCAATTTCTTTAAAACTTGTGCAAGTTGGAATGACCATCTGATGAGACAGGCTAAATTCACAGTCTCTCGTTACCTCGGAAAGGGCGACTTCCGTGTGCCCTCTGCCAAAAGCCTGACATGACTCATGTGATCTGAGTGCCTTCGGACAGAGGGAACAAGGATGATGTCCCAGCAGGTAGAATTGTTCCTCAGAGCAAGAGCCAGATGGATATAAGGAGCCACCTTAAAGGGGGGGGGGATTCCAGCAGACCATCCATATGACCAAAGACACACTCACAGCAAAATGTTTCATCTACCATATTCCATAGCCAAGGCAACCTTAACAAAGAACATTTCCCTTCAGACTTTTCTGTGCTGCAGCTGGGTCTGAAGGTTTTCTCCCTCCCTTCTCTCTTTTTATAATAATTATGTCATTATTCCACCCCCCTTTTCATTCAGAGAAAAGAGAGGAGAGGTGATGCCAATGCAAAAGAATGGGCATTTAAACAGAACTAGATTGAACAAGCAGTGTGTGCCCAGAACAAGAAGTCTTTTTACATTGCATATGAACTTATACATGGCTCCATTCAGCATATTCCCCCCCAGTTTGAGCTCGACGCAGAGAATCAGGCATTCACAGCCCTGGGACTTACATCACTGACATTTCCACATTTTCATACTCAGCCTTCCCTGAGTTTTAGTTAAAAGAATCTAAAACACAGCTGTGAAAACATCAGCTGATTTGTTACAGGCAAAGGATATTCCATTTTTAATTGTTTAAAATTTGATTATCGTTGAATATTCCTAGGACACGGGTATATATGATATGTATGCATGCATGCATGTGCATTTTCCAGAACAATCTGGCTTTGTTGCCACCACCTCACAGCTCTCTCTTCTCTCCCTCTGAATGAAAAAAAGGAAAGCAATTATGGCATTCTTAGGAAGCCAACCCTTCATTGCACTGATGGTTGTCGAAAGACGTGTACCAGATCTGTGTCCATATCACCTGTGTGCCTGATATCTACCTGTGTGTACTCCAAATAGCCACAGTCCTGCTCCATAAGTTCATATCCCATTAAAGATTCTGCAAAAGCATCAGGGACATTACAGTGGTACCTCGGGTTACATACGCTTCAGGTTACAGACTCCGTTAACCCAGAAATAGTACCTCGGGTTAAGAAATTTGCTTCAGGATGAGAACAGAAATCGTGCTCCGGTAGTGTGGCGGCAGCAGGAGGCCCCATTAGCTAAAGTGGTGCTTCAGGTTAAGAACAGTTTCAGGTTAAGAACGGACCTCCAGAACGAAATCTTCTTAAGCATGAAGCCAAGCAGGTGCAGTCAGATGAATTCACATTGCTCCAGATAGCAGGACTAGAATGAATGGGACGACACTGCAGGGAAATGGGTTTTGGCTAAATATTAAGAGAACATTCCTAACAGTAGGAACTGAGTACCTTGGGAAGTGAGAGCTCTCCTTCCCTGAAGCATTTGAACAGAAACTGGGCAGTCTTCTGTTAGGGATGCTGTCGTTTCATCCTAGATTCTGCACTGAACAGGAGTTTGGACTAGATGGTCTCCGGTGTACCTCCCAGATGTGTGATTCTATCAATCTCGAGGCAAAGCACGTCAGACAGAAACAAAAACATGTATGAAGAATGGAAAGACGCAACAGTGTCACAGTATGGAGAGAAAACTTAACACCGATCACTCCAGCTTGCAACCAAACTACAGCCTACAGTTCTTGGCACTGTTCGGCCTTACATTGCAAATCAAGAATTGCTTTGTTGCAAAGTTCTGCTTCTTTTTCAAAGTAGCCACTTCAGGTGACAATTCTGGGAGCCCTCTATGTAGCAACAGAGAGCTGGAGAAATATTAATTAGGCTTCTCGAAGAGGAAAAGGGATTCTCCCACAATTAGCATGCGAAGTGAATTAGCATTCTTTCCATTAGAAGCAAAGGGTTGTCTTAAACCAATCTTCTTGTCCCCATCCATGCCAGGCAAAACCACATTCTTTTATCCAGGAAGCCTAAGATTATACAAGATTAGGTTTTTCTTGATCTCCCTTTCCATACTGATTGAATTGTTCCCCCTCGCACTTTCCACCAAATCCTGTTTCATGACATCACAGGCTGTTCCCATGGAAATAAGGATAAGGTCATTATTTATTTATTGTAGGTCATTAGTAATAATAATAATAATAATAATAATAATAATAATAATAATGCAGCCCTTCAATCATATCCCCAGTTTACAAGAAAGAATAAAACAATTCATGTGTAAATGCAAACAAAACATAAAATGAAAAGGCCACACAATCACAAAAGCAGCAAAGAACAGCCAGCAAGGTTAAAATCATATCTGAAAAGCTTGGGGAAATAAAAAGGCATTTGTCTGGAACCCAAGTCTCCTCACTGATTTCAACAGGTCTTAAAAGTGCTTACTGTTGTTGCTTAGATTAACAACCTTTAGATATTACTGCTAGTGTTAATGCTTAAGCAAAGTCCCCCCCTCCAATACAGTCCTTTCCTGTTATTGTAATCTGTAGCCTAGACTATATACATGCTGTTACAACATACCTTGAATGCCCCACCTGCATTAGATCAATGACAGCATCATAAATGGGTGATTCTCCCAGGATGAATGGGGGCAACTTGTCCCAGAAATCCCTTTGTCTTGTCAAGGGGCAAGGAACCTCAGTTCCGGGGGTGAAATGTCTACATGACCCTCAGGACTTTGCCCAGGCCACACCCCCTCCTCAGGCTCAAGGCTACATATATTGCTCCACCCACTTTTTGTTGGTGGCAAAGGAAAAAATAGGTATATAGAGGATGAATTCCTGGAAGCCATGATCCAAGTTTGGGGCAAGTACCCCCACAGAACCACAAAATATGCAGTAAAGTGTGGAAATATAGGCTGTTAGATCTTTAAATGTGCCCTTGTGAGTTCCAAAAACTCTTCTCTTTCCCTGGCATAGAAAAAGAGCACATGTTTGGTAAATTTAAAAAAATGGTTTACTTACAAACTCTTCAAAGGTCAGATTCATGTGCTTTCCCATACAGCATTCAGAAAAGTTGCACAGGCAGTAAAACTTGGTTTAGTTGCAAAGTGGTGATAGTTCCTAAATTATTGGTATAGGAACTCAAGAGCCATTTGGTCTGAGCCTGGAGCTGAACTTCTAAGGTGAACTGGAGGGGAGCAAAAGCTTGATCGCCTAGTCCTTTCTAAGGTGAGCTAAGCCTGGCAGCACAGCTTACTCTATGGTCTTAACCCCATTATGCATTAATTAGACTGAAGCATGTTGGTTATATGAGGCTGGCTATCCCACACTTTTTGCTTCTGGTCCTGCCCACCCTGGCATGTGCCCTCTTCCCCCAGGAGTTGCCTATGTGGGAATGCAGCTCATGGGCAGCCCTTATCCTTGTTCCAGCCCTTTCCTTGTCCTCCTAACTTTTAGGGGATGTGTGTTGTCCTCGTTTTTCAATTTCTGTGAATGATGAACACAAGCACACAGGCAGAAATATCCCTGCCATCTTCACCTTAAAGGGTTCATCCAATGCCTGTCTATGTCCCCTCTCATACAACTGTGTGCTTTTGGAGAGATTTCCAGGATCACATATTTAGAACTCAGCCCCAGAGAAAGACAGAGCATCTGCTGCAGTTTTACCACTGACAAACGTGTCTCAGTTTCTGAAGAAAAAGAATCACCCTTCTCAGACACACATTTGCAGCTCAGCAGAGTTTAACTTTCTTGTGCCATTTCTCCCCCAATCAACCCTGAACCTGCCCCATGAGCACTGGCTGGGTAGTATAACTTTGCTATCCCAGCCTGGAATCTTGATTAGCGAAAGTTTAGAATGACTGGGAAGCCTAATTTTTAGAAGTTTTATCTTCTAGGCTAGTGCTTTCCAAACTGCATCCAGGGAAAGTTTATCAGGGGCTTCTTCTTAAGAAGACTGGTAAAGGTAAAGGACCCCTGACAGTTAAGACCAGTCGCAGATGACTCTGGGGTTGCGGAGCTCATCTTGCTTTTAAAGGCTAAGGGATCCGGCATTTGTCCGCAGACAGTTTTTCTGGGTCATGTGGCCAGCATGACTAAGCCGCTTCAGGCGCAACGGAACACTGAAACCAGAGTAATAGCAGATAAACTTCACTGCAAGACTGTGTGGCCAATGTTTACAACCTTCCTCTGCAATAGATATAGCTGAATAGATATAGCTTGAGCTCAGTGTGAACTCTTGCACATGCCCCTGATATTTTTAAAAAAGTGCACAGGGGTTCCTTGATGGACAGGTCAATATGGAATGGGTTCCTTGAAGGTAGGAAGTCAGAAAACTAGCCTTCAATGTTCCAAATCAAATTGACAGTGCAACATAAGGCATGATGGAACAGAGGATGCCAATAATCATATAGAATCATAGAATCATAGAATCATAGAGTTGGAAGAGACCACAAGGGCCATCGAGTCCAACCCCCTGCCAAGCTGGAAACACCATCAGAGCACTCCTGACATATGGTTGTCAAGCCTCTGCTTAAAGACCTCCAAAGAAGGAGACTCCACCACACTCCTTGGCAGCAAATTCCACTGTCGAACAGCTCTTACTGTCAGGAAGTTCTTCCTAATGTTTAGGTGGAATCTTCTTTCTTGTAGTTTGGAACCATTGCTCCGTGTCACACTGGTGCCCTGAATCTCTGAGCAGTGAGAGGTTTCAGGGGTTCAGCACTACTTGGGTTTGGTTTCTTTTTGAATAAGGTCCTTGGGGGTTTACTGGTGTTTTGCAACATTTTTATTTATTATCAGGCTGTGCATTGGTGGAGGTACAGTACAGCATAAAGCATTTCAACAGCAAGCCTCCTCTTGCCACATCAGGCCCTCCAGGACAACAGCCAACATCTCCGATATTCTTTTTATAGAGCCAAAACTCAGATTCCTTATTCTCTTCCATATCTGACTCAGTCTGCCTCAAAACAGCCAGCCTGTTCTCCAGAGATACTGCTTACAGCAGGGGTCAGCAAACTTTTTCAGCCGTGGGCCGGTCCACTGTCCCTCAGAACCTTGTGGGGGGCCGAACTATATTTTGAAAAAAAAAATTGAATGAATTCCTATGCCCCACAAATAACCCAGAGATGCATTTGAAATAAAAGCACACATTCTACTCATGTAAAAACACCAGGCAGGCCCAAAAAATAACCCTGAGGTGCATTTTAAATAAAAGGCCACATTCTACTCATGTAAAAACACGCTGATTCCCAGACCATCCGCGGGCCAGATTGAGAAGGCGATTGGGCCGCATCCGGCCCCTGGGTCTTAGGTTGCCTACCCCTGGCTTACAGCATCCCCAACTGGGAAGGAAAAGGCATAACCCTTTACATATATTACCTCATTCATTCCTAAGGCCAGCTGTTGAGAGCCATTGGCCTATTATCTAGAACAGAGGCCTGATATATTAGGCCTGAGCCTTCTCCTGTACAGCCTATGATCTGATGCTCTTGCATCTTTGAGCCAGTCTGCATCACCAGATTTTTATATTTTTGCTAGAAGTAGAAATTGGCGATTACCTTTTTTCAACATATATTAGTCTTGGTTTCCTTGTGAAGATGGAAATACATTGCCTTGTTCTGAGCCATTATCAAAAACAATAAGAGAAGCTCAGTATATTAAAAATATACAGAGGTACATTGTCTTTTGTCATGTAAAAAATCATGATTTCTCCGAAAGGGAAACTAGTCTCCTTGGCTAGAGCATTTTCCAGTACAGCCTAATTGCAATATAGATTCTTGAATTTTGTCAGGTCCACGAGTTGAAAATATTTAGCTGGGCATTCTCCAAGCCATTTGTATTTCCTTGGACATTCAAGTAAAAACTTCATGGCTGGTGATATCTTAGCGTTACTAATATGAAAAAAATGCCTTTGCAGCATCTTCGCTATTAAAAAGCTATTCTTTTGCTACAATAAGCCAAAGCATTTTGAACATCAGAAACATTCCAGGATTTATTTTTTTTACTGTAATGGATGTTTAGTTCCTCCTTGGTTTGTTGCATATTTAGAATATGGAATGTTGCTTTCTTTGAAGTCAGTGGATCAGTACTGATTTGCACAAGATAAAGATCTGGCCCCTAAATCTGTAGCCATCTAGGGTAATTGAGCTCATTTCTCAAAGGATTGCGCCAGAATTTGGATACATGGAAAGGTGTATCTAGGCCCCCTTATCACCCTTGGCAAGGAGCTGTATTGGCGCCTCTGAAGTTGGGGGACCAGAATCTCATAAAGTTTGCTTTTGGTTGACTTTTGCACTCCACCAGTTTCTTCCTCTGCAACCATCAGGTTTGGGTCTGCTCTGTTCTGCCTCCCCTCTTCCTCTGCTGGTCTGCCTGCCTGCCTCCTTGGTTCAGCTCACTGCTTTCACTTCTGCCTACTTCCTCCCTCCCTTCCATCCCCCCCCCACTGGAACTCTTGCTAACTCTCTCCCTCTTTCCTCCCTCCAAGCCCTGCTGGGCGCTCAGCTCACACTTTCAATAGCATCACTGGCCAGCTGAGGAGGGAGCCCTGCAGGGCTGCTGCGATAGCCCATGCCAGCAACCAGATTCCTCCACCGAGGTGCCCAGATGAGCCTGCTCAGTTCGCCTGGCCACACAGAGCACTGGAGGAGTGGCCTGGGGAGCATACAGGCAGGTGGGTGGGTTCCTAGCCACTCTAAGCCAGAGGTGTGATTTTTGCGCTGCCACCCCCTGCCTGTGCCCTTGGCTGGGGCCAACTCCTAGGTATACCTTTGGATATGTTATGGTTTACTAACAATAGTCCCCCCCCCCAATTTTGCTAACTTTGTATGCCCAAAGCATGTTCCCATCTCTGTCACCCCCCGCCCCCTGGCACTAAGGAACCAGGAAGAAGATTCTTTGTGGCATTTCCTTCCTTTACTTGCCTTCTTCCTCAGATAGCAAGTCAGTGGTTCTAGGGTAGATAGCTACACAGAGTTCAGTGTCAGTTATTCAGACTTTTACAGCAGTGTTTAATCATTCACCACAATACAAAGAGTTGTATTTCTTCTTTCTTTTGTCTTCACAGATGGAGTTTTGGTCCTGGTCATACTGGGGAAACTCATTGCCCCAAAGGAATGTAACATTTCTAATACTTCCACAACAAATTTACTGGAGGAAGGGGAAACTACTTCTATACAAGAAGCAATAATTCCGGAGGGGACACTCTGGAGATAAAGTTCAGACCTGTGTGTGTTATACCATCACATGTGGGCGGATGCAATTCAGTTATATTCCAGTGTCTTGGTGTACAAGGGAACAGCTTGAAAAGAGAAAATGAAATCAGAGCATCAACTTGGCTTACACTGGAGTCCATTGAATTCAAGACTAACTTTTCCTCCAGACCTTTTGTGTGACTTGGAACAAGCTCTTAAGTATCCATCTTCCTTGGCTCTCCATTCTGTTAATAAAGAAAATATTCATGTAGGTGAATGAAGAAAGTTATGGTGGAAGACTAAGGTCCAACATACACATCCCTTTGGTTTCCTAAGGAGGCTTCCATAAATGCTGTACTTCCATAAAGTTTTCCATATTAAAGTGCTCTACCAAAAAAGAAAAGAAAAAAGAAATTAAGTGTATGACATAATCTGTTGTGTATATAGCGGATTCATTCTCATGGCATGGAGATACAGTAGTTCTATGGATGCACAAGGTGTACTCTAGGATCTATGCAAAGCCATGGCAGACTACTGTTATCTTTTCTGGTGGGAAGTGGCTATCGAAGCATATGCACAAAGAATTATTCAGCACTCGGCTACAAAGCCCTTCAGTGGGCTGAAATACAGCTCAACAAAATGTGGCTTGAGTCTGAGCACGCAGGCTGCTTCGCTAGGAAGACAGCAGAGATCGGGTATATGATATCAGGCTAGACAGAAAATAATTCTCCACTTTTTCCAATGGTCAGTGCATTGGTCCATAGTCTGCTTCAAGAATGAGAACCTGTGGCCCTTCAGATACTAAACTACGTTCCCACAATCCCTGATTGACCACCCTAGATGGGGTTGATGGGAACTAAAGTCCAACAACATCTGGAGGACCACAGAATCTCCATCCCTAGTCTACAGTATAGACAAGTCTAGATTTGTAACAATACATAAATTGCCTTTTTGATTGATGAAGCAAGTAAACTTGATCTGAGAGTACACCAGATGAACTGGTCTTCTGGGCCATGTAGATCTTTGTAGGCTCACTCACTACCAGGGCTACTGACAACTCTCAGACAACCAGATTACCTATATATATATAAGATCAAAAGCACTTCATGTGATTCAACCCCCCGCCCCAAATTTCCCAGCAATGCTCAGTCTTCTGGTGATGCTTCTAGGTCTAAAACTATTTTTTGAGATCTAGACGCACGAGTCATGAGCCATAATAACTGGCCTTCTTCCATCTGCTCCATTTGGTATCAATTTGTGCCTGGAAAAGAGCATTTCCAGCTCCCAGCTGTGCATGCCTGCCTGCCAGGGCAGTTCTGATTAGATTTGCAGCTGTGCTTAACTTTCCTCTGCTTGCATTAGACTCTTGTTCTAGGGTTGAAGGGAAAGGGGGAGGGTGCAAAGATACAAAGGCCTGTAAGGGAGGAGCAATTCCTAATGGGAGGAGTGCGCTATATCTTAACCACTATTATTTCCCTCTTGGAAGTATTATTTCTATGTCATTCTTCTCATCTCGTCTTTGCTAATTGCTAGCTGGGGATAAATAGCTTTGTTGGAAACCCTTCTTCACACCAACAATGATTCTTTGCTCATCTAGACATTAGGTTCTTGTCCAGAACTTTGTAATACTGCAGAAAAGCCTGATTTATCAGCCTTCTCATTATAATATTGGGCTTCTCCTGGTCCTTGGAATATGGCAGATATTTCATCACATTCCTGGATTGTTTTTTGGTTACACACTGAGATAAATGAAGTGTCAAGTAATTGTTTTTAACAGAGAAGCTGAATACAACGCTAGGTCCTTATAAATCAGCTATTGTAGGAAATACAGACTTTCTTGCACAGTCATGAGAAGTAGTAATAAGTTAATGTTATACAGAGGTTTGGAATTACCTCGGAGGGAAATCTCAGCAAGAAGATAGCAGATTGAAGAAAAACGAAAGTGGACAGTTCTGGTGCTAGTTTAAAGTGATTCAGGGACTGGCAAGGCACACTATAATAGCTTCTTAGTTAGCCACCACTGTTATAGTTAACATAATATAGTCCTTCTTGTTGGGTAGACTTCTTGTTTGAAGGAAGGATGCTGCTGATTGGTGAGACCTTATTCAGGCAACCAACAGGAATCAATATTTGACTATTCTGGCTTCACATAATCAAGTCTCATTCATCCAGTTTCTCTGCCTTTGAGCGCACCATGAACCTGTTGCTGGCACACAATGATTTGACATCAGTCAGCTGAAGGCAATTGGAAGAGGTAAGTTAATTTCCCATTTGGTAACTCTGAAAGGTAATGGTAGATCCCTAACAAATGGACTGTATGGTAACCATTGCTCCATGTTACTCTGCTATTGCTGTGTCTCGTGTAAAATTATATTGTGTATGTGCGAAGGACACCGAGAGAGGTTGTATTGCCATATTAGTCCCATGAAATACAGAAGTTTTAATTAGGTAAAATGGAAAGGCCTCTAAATGTCTTGTCTGAATACTTGATGTAGTTTAGAATACAGCTAGTAGGCTGCCAGCTGGGACTAGCCCTAGGAATCATATACCAGTTTTGAAACAGCACCAGCGGCTGATGAATTTACTGTAAGTGGGTGGCAACTGCAGAGGGCTTTTTCATTTGTGGCTCTGCAGCTGAGAAAAGCTCTTCCCAAGGAGGCTCAACTGGTTCCTACTCATTTCTTTTTGTGCCAGGTTAAGATCTCTGCATTATCACAGGCCTTTAAAAACACTGCTTTGAGTTGTTTTGGCAAACTCTGCCAACTCTGGTATGCTATGGTTCTTGTTTGTTACTGATTTAATGGGTTTTAAAAAACTTACATCAGTTTTATGCTTGCACTTGCTGCCCTGGGAATGTGCAGCTAATAGACCTATTCTTGATATTTACCATTACTTTTTACATGATTACAGAACTGACAAGACACGTGTTGAGCCCATTTATAATGGATTTCTGTATGAATTGCCACAGTCCAAGTGACTGCCAAATTTTATCTTGAGGTAAGGCAACAAAGGTCTGAATCAGCAGCTTCCTTTTCATTTTTGCATGATGAGTTTTGTACGATTCAGAGGTCTGAGTATGTACAGTACGTCAGAGAGAAAGATGAAGGCAATACCATCCTCTCAGCTAAATGCAGCACTGGGCTGTGCACCAGCAGCATGACTGGGATTTCCCCTTTTCAGTACTGCCAACAAACTTCTACCCACCTTCTAAGAGCTGGCACATGCCTTGGTAACTGCTCTGGAGGGGACCATAGGAAGCTGATTATTGGTCCTTCTAGTATAGATATGGGGAACCTTTGGCCCTCCAGATGTTGCTGAACAAGCATGGCCAAGGATGATGGAAATTGTAGTTCTGCAACGTCTGGAAGGCCAAAGGTTTCCCACCCCTGATCTAATTGGGTATTGTTGACGATGACTGGCAACAGCTCTCCTCTCCAGAATTTCAATCAGGACACTTTCCATGCCCTCAACAACTATGCTGCAGAATATTTGCGGTATCCTTTCTTAAGCTTATAGAGATATCACTAGCAATCCAGAGAATGGGAATGAATAGCAGGGAATTAAGTCTGCCTGCTTAAAAATAAGAGTACAGCGCACTCTTAAAACTTACTAACACCACTTTTACTGGACACTTTTGGGAGACACAGTATGGGGCCAGAAAATTGACAGTTGGTCTCACAAAATATTAATCCTTAATTAATTGTTATAAAACCATTAATATCCTGACTTTTGGCCCTAAAAAGAGTAACTCCCAAGGCAACTTTCATTTATAATTAAAATATTGACCAATACAGCCATCAAAAACAAACAGAACACATTTACAATGATCAATGCAGCAGAGAAAAATTCAGCACAACTCAAATACGTAGTAAAATAAAATGGTTTTGACAGAATGTCTAAGTCATAATCTGGCTTTGCTTGCTCTTTCCACAGAATTTCAAATTGTTAAACTATGAGATGTTTTCTAGAAACTACCTTGTGCTCCTTTTAAATATCTGTTATGAATGCAAATTGTATTGACACATCCTGGAAAGAAAGGACACACACGCACACAAACATTTGATTAACCCTAAGTCAACATTATGATCCAAAAATCTGCTTTTGCAAAAAATTCTGGAAATAAACAATTTTATCAAATCCAACGATATCAAGAAAAAATGAACAACCACAAGCAAAATCAGGAATTTGTCCCAAAGATCAGGGTCACAGCAGGACAGCTCATCACATTTCCAGGAAATGGCTGGTATAGAGATCAGTACCTTAGCAGCAGTGAGCTGCAGATATAATAGGAATGGGGGGTTTAGAGATCTGGTGCTGTATTTCAGAAGATTATAATTAAAGGTTGCAAGGGCAGGTCCAAGGCTTTTCACCACAAATCTCTGCCCCCACCAAGCTCTGAAATTTCTTATAGGTTTTACAAGCCAGGCAAGAGTTATGTGATTCTGGTGGCACTTTCCTAATCTCCCTTGCTGTCCACCCTCACAAGTGGAGAAGCATTTAGCAATAAGGAATAAATTTTAGTTCCTGGACATGCTAAAACCACAGACTCTTGGAGAAAGGCATACATGTCTCCCTTCAAACTGAGCCACTATTTATTCCTCAAGACCAAGATACACTTTCCACACACTAAAGCATCTCCTTGTGATCTTTTCAGCTTCCTTGCAGCAGCTTGCTCTGTCCCCCACCCCCGTATTAATGAAATTATATCAGCTTGGGAAGTAGGACTTTTACATGTACTGTAACCATTACCTCTATCTCCCTCTTCACCATTTCCCCACCTGTTTATTAGTTGCACTGCATCTCATTTCCACAGCTGCCGTTGCCTTGAGCTATACACAGGTGGATGTGTGCTTTTCCTACATGCTCCAAAAATGATTCCACCCAAATGATGTTTACACTTGATTTTAGCCAAAAGGCCAAGAAGCCAAAATAATTTTTACGAGTGAATGCATTATTCCTGATTAGAATTACATCATTCTAATATGGGAATCACATGGTTGCCATATGAGATGATGAAAGGCTAATAAGCAAGGATGTTTCCCTTTAACCTTTCTTTTAGAGATATATTGGGAGAGCACACAAACACACACCACAAAGTGTTGACAGCTCTGAAACAGAGGTGTAGTGAAAACCATTTGCTGAAGGAAAGGCCACTTCACACTTACTGCATTGTCTATACCGAAAGCACTTGTAATATAAAAAGTGTACATTTATCAGTGTGTAAATGCACTGTGAATAAGCACTGGGGAGCTGAGGCCACAATTATGTCCCCCTGGTGCTTATTCCCCAGTGTTTAAGAATACGTGCCTGCTAGTCATACTTTATTCCCCAAACACAACTGTGTCAAGTGTGAAGTGGCTGAGGCAGGACTTGACCTGCAGTATATAGTGGTATGTATGTTGTATGTGTTGACATGACCTGGTACAAGAGCAGCTCTTGGCTTATTTTATCTGGTGACTGATCAGAGGCCAATAGGCTGGCATATTACACAGAGTCGTTCTGTGCCATAAATTTCTTCGAAAGCAAAACTACAAGTGATGCGGGAGATCCTAAACAAGAACTCTGGAGCTTTTTAAAACGGGCAACCACAGTGGGAGTGAGGATCACAGGAGGGGAGAATGGGGCCTGCATGCTTTCCCAATAGCACCATGGTGGGGATTTCAAGAAGGCAAAGCATGAGGTTTAGCTATACTTCCGCAGGTGCCATGGTTACTGCCCAAATAGGGCGCCCCCCCTTCCCTATGGCTGTTATTCGCATTAAACACACACACACACACACACACACACACACACACACACATATTGGATCTCCAGCAGCCAGTGTGTTCATTGTTCCACACCCCATAATCTAGCCCCTGCCTCTACAGGGCAAGATGCCTCGTCCCCGAAACCCTGTTCTGGGAAAAGTTCAGACTCTACCCAGCGCCCTGTTCCTTCGCTTCCAGACAGGGCGCTCACAGCCGCCGGCTCACCTCCCGAAGCCCGAGACAGACGGGGAGCGACGGGAGATTCATCCCAGATCTCTCGACTGCTTGGCGCGGTCTGTTTCTTAGGAGCAGAGCGGGTGTGTTGGAAGCCGGACCCCCCCCCCCCAATGTCTATGGTGTGTTTCTTCGACGAGCTAATGGCCACATGTGCAGTTGGGGAGATGAAGGAACAAAAATACGGTCTCTGAATGCGCGCGCGCAGGTTCTCTGGACGGGTTGCCACAGGTACCAGAGACCTTGAGGGAGGGAGGCGGGGGGGGGAGGCAAGCGTGATAACAAAGCCATGTCTCGCCTGCCCCCCCCCCCAACTCCTTCTCCTCGCTCATTATAATGTAGGAGAAACCGGGCAGAAACGTGTTTCACAACAGGAGCGCCACAAAACGTCTATATGCCAAACGAAACGAAATCCCGCAGGAGACCTCCTCGCAAGCCGGCGTTATCTTTCCGGCATTGGCCTTCGCCACCTGCCTCCTCCTGACACACTCTCTCAATCCACCGCCCCCCCCCCCCCCGGCCGCCCGCCGCCTTTGTAAATCCGTCTCGCGCGAAGCGAGCGGCACCTTTCCCACAGCAGCTGCTTCCCGCGCGCGCGCGCGCCCGGCCCCTCCTCTTCCCGCCCACCTGGGAGACGGACAGACTCCCTCTCTCCTCGCCTCCGCCGGCTGCTGGTGCGGACTCGCGACTCTGCACGTAGCGAATGGAGGCGGGCTCCTCCTCCTCCTCCGGCGCGCATGGAAACTGCTGCGCCGCGTGTGGCGGATCCCCCCCCTCTATCCCCCCTATTCAGTTTCCGACGCACCATCAAGGGCTGCGTGTGAGACCGCGAGCAGGCGGGGCCCTTCCTCCGTCTCCTCCTGCCACATACGCGCCGGCTGCGCCTTTGCTCTTTCTGTTCTTTGGCGATGCCTTGAAGGGTTTAATCTTCGCTGCCTGCCGAGGGAGGGGAGTTTGGAGGTCATTTCACTTTCCTCTCCTTCAGAGGTTCAGTGCCCGCCATGAAGGACTCCGGGTGGGTTGGTCGAGGTCAAGCACAGACCAGCACACAGGACCGGCCGTTTATTTCTAAGGCAAGGTGTTGCCTTATATTTTAGAGCGAATTGTTCGTTTAACACAGATCAATTAGCCTTTGGGCATATCCACACCTACAATTAACTGTCTCGCCTCCCCCCCCCCGAAAATCCTGGGAACTGTAGTCCGTGAAGGGTGCTGAGTATTTTTGCTCTGTGGGGACAAACTATAGTTCCCAAGACCTCATGCCACACATTTATTGATTATACAGCAGGGTTTGTTTGGCAGGGTGGCAGAGATTGATCCTTCATTACAGTCAGTGCTGTTGGAATGGCTTTCTGTTCTTTGGTTGGGAAGCACCTAACCAGAGGTGCCAACTTGAATAAAATATTGGGGAGGGGGGGAGGTAAGCCTTGCTCTACATAATCAATCACATTACATAGCACACACACAACATTTGAATCGTCCAACTTTACACACATATCCATTTATCTGGTTGTAAATTCTATTGAACTTAGTGGGACTTACCATATTTTTGGCTCTATAACACGCACCCGACCATAACACGCACATAGTTTTTAGAGGAGGAAAATCCGTAGGCATGCCACCCATAGGCATTTCCTCCATAACACGCGTAGACATTTCCCCTTACTTTCTAGGAGGAAAAAAGTGAGTGTTATGGTGCAAAAAATACGGTACTTCTGATTAGACAGGTACAGAAGTGAACTATAATTGTACAAAGGCTTGTGAAAGTTCCCTCCCCAAATCACAAACTCTTCTTGAAACCCCCTGCAAGTGCATTGTTAAATACTCTTGAAGTACTGAATACCTGCCATAGGGATGAATGTGAAGTGGACTGGAACTTCTTATCACAGGGGTAGTGTTTTTATTACTGATCATTTCTATAAAACAAGGAAGCATCTTGTGGCACCTTAAAGACTAAGAAATGGATTATGATTCATGAGATACATATTATAATTTCTATAGGACTTACTGGTGTGCCTGGGGTACTCAAAAAGGCTATACTGACAATGGACAGACATTCTCCGGGAAATGGTTTTACAATGACATTAAATGAATATACTGTGCAGAATGATTCTGGCATGCCTTAAGTTTATGGGAACTAGAAAGTCTTCTTACCAGAGTTTCCTAATTTTAAAATATGTTATTTTAGCATATGACATCAGCATAGAATTTCATACACTGCATAGACTGCAGCTGCACAATAATACATATTTTTAAGATTTATGATTAGGCAAATGTAGAATGGATACTCTCTCTCTCTCTCTCTCTCTCTCTCTCTCTCACACACACACACACACACACAAAAACCACCTGACACCAGAGAGAATTAGGTCTGTTTCAAAAACAAAATAATAACGAGAAATACCTTGATGACTCATTCAGTGGCATATTCTTTGTACTAGAAATATTTATGGCAAGCTACTTAGTAACCAAACTTATGTAGAATAAATGAGGTGAGGAAGGGGCAACTTACAGCTCAGTGATAGTTTGGTATGGATGGTACACAGCTTTCTGTTAGCATTCCTGATAGTCACAGCTTCCCATGGGTAAAGAGATGTCTGAATAAGTCATGGCAAGAATGCTGATGTGGGGGCATTATGGTGCTGTGGTAGTATGCTGGTTTTTGTTCTAGCCAAACCTGTTTTCATAGCCATGTCCCTGCTCCACACCCTCTTTCATATCTAGCTTGGCAACCAGAGTACCAGGTGATGCCTCTCAGAAGGTTAGATTTGGTCTAGTTTACCAGTTGGTGCACCCTTGATATGCTAGACAGCTATCACCTGATCATTAAGACGGCGTGAAACAATACAGTCAATACAATGCCAGCTCTATCTTTCCTTGCCATTGGTATCGGAAAAGGCAGTGCAGGTCCTGTACTGTATGATAGTAAGGTAGCCTGGCTTCATTTCCTCCTGTTCTTAGAGGAAGAATGCTAAAATGTGATGGCGAAAGGCAAAAAAACCCCAAAAACTGATTCGAACAATTTTTTCCAGGAGGAAAAAAGGAAAGGAAAGAAAACGATCTCTGAAGTTAAAAAAGGTGTTTGAGTTTTTTGTTGAACTGGGGCAAATTGCTGGTGTGACCCATGCCATCTGAGATGGGGGTGAAGACCTCTCTAGGGAACTCCTGATGTTTCCCTCTTTGAAACACTTGATACCTGGTGTGATCCGATCTGTTCCAAAAAGAAAATGTTTCCGCTCTGAAAAATCTTTATGAGCTCACGGATTTGTCCTTTCCAGCAAGGCAGTCTTCATAATAGTCAGGAAAAGCTAAGGCACAGGGAATTCCACTGGAGTCAAGGGGGGTAAACCTCAGCCTCTCCATTCAGTAAAACAATGGAATGCATGTGTCTCGTGACACCACCATTCTGATCCTGGACTATATCGGTCATATATTTAACTGAATGTCTTACATCGTTAATCAGAAACATACAATTTTGGAGACCCAGTGGTGCATCATTATGGTCAGATGTTCTAGGGCAAGACATAATTTACACACAGATACAAACATTTACGGACTTTGTGGTGATGGAATAGCAGGGCTGCTGTACCTGATTGTATTGCTGCCTTTTCCTCTTCGTAAAACATGTTTGTACCTATGCATTTACAACATATGCAGATGGGTCCAAACTATCCTATCAAACTAGTACAGTAAATATATAGCTTCGCATGTCACAAATTTTGTTACTGTAGTTCTGGGCAAAGTGAACCGATGTTTCAGCCCAGTCTGAAACAGGTTCACTTGGAAGTAATTTTGATAGAACTTCCAAGTAAGTATGTTTAGATGGTCAGCCTCTGGCCTTCGCAGGTTGTCACTTTCCAGATAAACGCTTAACACTCATATGGCACAATTCAGGCTGGGTTAATGTGTGGCACACCTACTATGCCATGACTATGAGAGAATAATGTCTGTAGCTGAGGTTTGATCTAGCGACTTCCTGGCTCACAGCTCACTCACTCCATGTGACACCAGCTTTCATTGTACAATCTGTGAGCTGATGGGGGTGTGGTGTGGTGTGGAACCCATGATGAGCATCAACAGCAATGCCTCTTGTAGCAAGGCTTTGCCATTTTGTGAACTTTAAATGCCTATTTATGGTTCTTCAATTCTACTGTCTGAAAACAAAATCAGAAAGTGGAGCAAAAGCTGTCCCTACAACAAGACTATTCCTCCCTCTGGAAGCAAGGCTAACCACAAAGCCTAAGAAGAGCCCTGCTGGATCAAGCCAATGGCCCATCTACTCCAGAATCCCATTCTCACAGTGGCCAATCAGATGCCTGGATAGCTCAGTTGGTTAGAGCATGGTGCTGATAATGCCAAGGTTGCAGGTTTGATCCCCATATAGGGCAGCTGCATATTCCTGGACTGCAGGGAGTTGGACCAGATGATGGGGTCCCTTCCAACTCTATGATTTTATGATATAGAGCAAAAAATACGAAGCATGGGAAACATGTAAGCAGGGCAACGGCACCCTTCCCAATCCTTTGCATTGTACACGGCAAACAATACCCCCCCCCCATTTTTTAACACCAGGAAAAGCCTGTCAGTTTTGCACGTGGGATGTATTATTTGCACCCAGTAAGGTCTCTTGTTTGCTACTATTTCTGAATTCCGTAGTGCATGTTAAACTTTAGCAATATACACCTATTTTTAAAAGGATGCACAAAAGGCATTGCAGAGAAATACTTTGCTTTCCTTCGCTGTTTTAATTTCTTCCGAATCCTCTGAGAATCAGCCTGTATGGCTCTGTGATCCAAGGTCTTCTGGCAAGCTTGAACAAGAGATGAAGGAAGGAAGAGGAAAACGCCACCCTGCAGATTGTGAGCAGCAGCGTAGGCACTCAGACACAGCATTAGATTATTTACTCTTAACAACCTGCAAGGGAACAATCTGCATGAGACTGCAATGGTATCAGCCCTCAGTGGCCAATGAGGTACCAGAGAAATGTGGAGTGATCACAGACAAAGCCAGGAGAAGGAGGAGGAGTGCCCTAAAGCCCTGACCGAATTCTGGCAGCCCCAGACACACTGTTAGACTGCCCGTGGGAGGTGCTGTGAATGTGCAGAAAATTTGGCTACATAATATCCTATAAGTGGACAATTTAACTAATACACAAATGACTTTATGGCCCTGAGAATGAGCTGATTTATCATGATCTTGACAGCTTCGGGGCAATAATGTGCTGCTCTGAGACAGAGGAAGATTGAGAAAAGTTGAACCAGCCCAGTGCCTAGGAAATGGAATTGGACTTGGCTTTTGATGTTATTAATGCCTTGTTCCCACTCAGTCCCACTCAGACCCTGACTGTGATTAGCTAGTGTTGGTGCACCCAAGTCATGGGTTTTTCAGACAGGCAAGCCCCTCCCCACATAATGAATCACAAGATGCGGTGCACACACACCATTTGGCTGGCAATGCCCATTAACTTTGGGTGGTGGTGGTCCTGGCCCCCTTTGGCCAACCCCTAATTGGGGTTAGCCAAAGGGACCTCAGCCTCTAATAGAATGGTATGCAAGCATTCTGTTGGTGAGAGGTGAACACCCCTTCCACAGTGTGAACTGAATAGCTGCTCTGCTGGATCAGTTCCACCTGATCCAGTATCTCCAGCCATGGCCAGACAGATGACACCATCCCAAGCAGGGCACCATGGCAATAGCTGTTCCCTGTTGTTTGCTCCTAGATTGTAACAAGTGGGATTGGTGGGGCGGGGCAGGGGGGACAAACTGCTGTTCAGGGTTCCAACCAGACAACCAATCCGCCACTAACCAAACCTTTTGCTGGAGACCACAGGAAGGAAGAGTTCTAGTGTGCTCGGATCCTGATTGGGGGTGTCTGACAGGCATCTGGTTGGCCGCTGTGAGAAAAGGCTGCTAGATTAGATGGCTATTAGCTTGATCCAGCAGATGAGAACAGAAATTGTGTGGCGGCAGCGGAAGGCCCCATTAGCTAAAGTTTTACCTCAAGTTAAGAACAGTTTCAGGTTAAGAATGGACCTCCAGAACAAATTAAGTTCTTAACCCAAGGTACCACTGTATTATGTTATGTTCATACCATCTTCCAGGATACTCCAGACCTGTGGATTCCCTTCAATTTGCTGATAACTCCCTCTTGTGCAGTGATAGGTTGGGCTATATAAAGATCCATGGTTGGCAAGCTGAGCTTGCTATTAGCATATAGGATAAAAGGAAATGCTGTAGCTCAGTGGTAGAACTTGACTTTCTTTGCATGAAAAAGACCCCAGGTTCATTTCCTAATGTCCCCTTTGGAAAGATCTTAGCTAGATGAATTGGAAAAACACCCCTTGCCTCAGAGCCTGTGACTCCCCTTGCCTCAGAGCTGCAACTAAGCAGAATAGGCAATACAGGGTCAGCCCATGGCCTGATGTGCTAAAAGGCAGTGTTGACAAGTAATCACTGCTGTAGTGCCTCTGCATGTGGAAGTCCCACTCTTAGGTATCTTAGCAAATCATTGTCCATAGATCTTTCCTCCATGTGTACATCTAACCCTTTAAAAAACAATGCCACCTAGTGGCAATTATCACAATGAAGACACACCTCTTTGCTCTGGCTTCTGACCCAGAGACATATATTTATAGGACCTGGCTTATTTATGTGATTGTAAGTGGTTTTAAACTGTTTTTAGCATTGTGTTTTAATTGTTGTAACCCACAATGGGACCTTAGGATGAAGGATAGTAACTAATTATAATTACAGTTACAGATAGGTAGCCGTGTTGGTCTGCCATAGTCAAAACAAAACAAATTCCTTCCAGTAGCACCTTAAAGACCAACTAAGTCAGTTCTTGGTATGAGCTTTCGTGTGCATGCACACTTCTTCAGATACTTCAGATGTGTATCTGAAGAAGTGTGCATGCACAGGAAAGCTCATACCAAGAACTGACTTAGTTGGTCTTTAAGGTGCTACTGGAAGGAATTTGTTTTGTTTTAATTATAATTAATCATCATCAACATCTTGTGATCATGAGATCCATCCATGGCCAGGGAACCCAAACCAGTGGTGCAGCTACCTGCTCGGGCGCCCGGGGCAGTGTGCATATGGGGGCAGAGGTAGTCACCATGGGGGTTGGGTTAGCTGCCATGGGGCAGGGCGAGCTGCCCACCAGGTGGGGTGGGGTGCACAGGGCAGGGGCCAGCCACCTCCCCCTTAGCTGGAGGGGGGCCGCAGCCAGGAGGGAGGCAGCGTTTGGGGCGCCCTGCAGGCCACGCTCCACATGTGTCCCACACTGCACTTTCAGGCAGTGCTGGGCCTGTCCGCTAGAGGGCGCCCTGCAGCCCCAGTGCCACCCGTGGCTCCTCACCCCCTTCCTCTGCTACTGACCCAAACTTTTGGAAGGGAGCATGAGGTTCTTGAGTCTCCCTCACTGAGAATTAAAGTACATCTTGCAACCCACAGCGGATGAAAGCTGTTCAGTGTAGGGAATCCCCTGGGGGGGGGGGGACGACCTCATTGTGTTGGGAGAGGAGAACACAACATGCTTGCCTTAGTGCTTTAGTTCCTCTGCATCCAGGACAATGTGCAGACTCAGGGGGCTTGATTCTCATGCTGAGTGTTGCTTTATCAGAGGCAAGATTTCCCGCATGGAAAGTACTTCCGAGTAGTAAATGGCAGTTTAGTAGTCCATTTTTGAAGTTTGTCATTGAAAATTTGCACTTTGAACAGGCATTTTGCAGAACATTATTTCTGAATGAAAACGTTTTGAGGACAGGATGTTGCCCATATTAATATTTGCTGCCTGCGCTCTTCACAATCACCTCAGGGAGGCTGGAATTACAACATGTTAGCTGACAACAACCAGAGATGCTAAATCTGGCACTGTGCTTTGTTTTTCACATATACTCAGCAAGCTGAGGCACATACCCAGTTAGGAGCCAGAAGGTATGGAGTGGGCAGGCAGTGGCTACATTGCAAAATCAATGAGAAGGATCAGCAGCTCTTCTGCATCACATTCCAGTTTAGACTTTCTTCATTGAGTGTGCATGTTGTTACTACAAGAGAGTGAGAAGGATGGTGAAAACATATAATGAATGTGCACCATTATGATTTTTTGTGTCGAATCACGTATTTATCCATTTGTGGATGTTGTCTTGACTTGTGTATCTCTTGGTTCTTGGAGAGGTAGCAGTTTCACATATGTTGTTGTTGTTGTTATTATTCCATTCATGAACAGGCAGCTCTTGAAGAATGAGGAGAGAGGCCACTGTCACAAAGGCCCAGTTTTCTGGACATTTTTAATCTGGAGTTTTTAACGTCAAAATATCGCTATTTTGAAGAAAAAAATCTAGGCTCTTTTTGCAAGGTTGTATTTAATTCTCTTGATCCATTCTCTCTCCCAATTTTGAATTTTGGTGAAAATTCATTAAAAACAATATTCTCTCCAAATGTAACAGAGCTGTATCTTCCAAGTTCATCTTCCACATGCACACTTGGCTGAAAAATCATTAAAATACTACTCCAAACTGGAGGACGTGTCCCCAACCTTGTTTCAGATTTATATTCTGTTATGTTTACATCCGAGATGATGGTTAGCTGAAATTCTGCTGAAGAGCAATAATGTTCTCACATGTAAGGGTAAAGGGAGAACATTTGCACCCTCAGAATTAGAAATTATTAATTCTAATAGTCAATTCCAGTTATAGACAACCTATAACCATGCAGCTTCAGTCAAAAATGGAATGGTGTTCAGTGACATTTAATCACACCACTGCTCACACCATGTAGGTGCCAGCAGCTTTATGATCTCATGCACGATTGCACAGGTCTAAAAGTTGAAATCTCACCGTATGATATTGAAATTCAGTATGCCACTACCGCTTGCCTGTAAATGTGGGAATAGCTCCAGGCTGTTATCTTGATTGTTACAGAACTTTGTATATATGTATACAAAGTGGAAGATGTAGCCACAGCTCCGCAAGAGGAAGTGTTCAGCAATGGGTTGTAGGAGTGGCTGCTAGATCCTTGTTAGGAAGAAGCTGTTTCCACCTTAATTCCTATGACAGCTGCTTAGCTGTCATAAAAGGAAGACAGAATCCACCAGTCAGTCTCCAACTTTCCTTTGATGGATGACAAGGAGATTTACCTAAGCTTGTACATGACAGTTTACCAACCACATCATTTCACAATGTATCATAAATGTCTGTTCGACATAGATTGGGTTTGAGTCTATTGTTAGGAAGGGAACAGATCTGAAGTAATCAACAGGGTTCTTTGAAGATTTCTACAACCTGATGTTGGTGTGTATTTTGATCACTATGCCAAGTGGGATTAACCACCAGGCTCCCTGAAAACTGAGACAAATTTATTACAGGGGCAGTAGGATTCTGTGCCCCTTATAGCAAAAGCCAAGTCCTGAAATACCTTTTGACTTTTACCACTGTCAATTTGCCTGATCATAGCCTGGTTTTTTTGTAGCCTATGAATCACTTTGGCAGGGCAAAATTCAGTCGTGACTCTAAAAGAAAACAAAGTTACAGTGTAAACTGCACGTATTGAATGTAGATGCCGCCACCCCCAGCCAACGTGACTTCTTTAGCAACTCTTGTCTGTTTTCCTTGCATTGCATGATGCACCCAGCAATGCAGTTAGTCATCCTAAAGTGTTAATGTGGGTCAGCATTTCTGGAGGTACCAGATGAACCTGCTTGGGTTTCTATACCAGAGTACAAGTAAAATGTGAATGGGATTTTTTAGTGCCAGGTTTATGAAAAATAATCTCATAATACTTTGTGAAGAAACCACTAGCATGAAAAATTCAGCATAGAAGCATGGCATCAGGATCTCGGCTCTTGGAGGAAATGCACATATGATCCAAATGCATTGTGGCAATGAGATGTGTGGCTGGAATTGTAATGCAAACATGCCTGGAAGAAACAGGCAGGCACAAAGAGTTGTCTCCAGTGCTAGCCCTACTAAGAGTAGATCCATTGACATTACCAGCATTAACCATGTTCATTAATCTCAATGGGTTTACTCTGAGTAGAACTTAGCTTGAGAAAACACAAAGTATGTATATTTGTTTCTGCAGGGTTCTGCACAAATGTATTTGCACAAATGCATTGCAGCAGCATGGATGGCATTTGTTATTTCAAACAGGCACAAACATGCCACCAAATGATAAAGGATATCCCACTTTAAAAACCCGCGTGGGAATCAATTAGCATTTTTGTGTGAATTCCTCAAAATAAACACATTTTTGCTTGCAATTTTGAAAACACATTTTTACAAGTAATTTCCCCTAACATAATGACTTTTTGTATGTTGTTTTCACTAACATATACATTCTTTAACATGCACTTTTTGTGAGTACATGCAATTTGTAAACATCCTTTGCTTGGAGAACAGTATTGCAAAATTTGGATATGTGTGAATTCTGAAGGATGGCTATGCTTCAGTTTGAGAAAGTGTGAAGTGAGTAGGTATACTACCTTTAAACATGAACTGAATTTGTCTCACAACCCTATGGAAGTCAAATCTCTCTCTATCCTAATTATTAGCAAGTCAACAGGTTGGAGACTTTGTTTAGATTCCCAGTTATCAGTTTGTATAATGTGCCTCTTTCTGTGGCTGACAGAAGGGATCCCCTCAGGGTACAGTGGTGCCTTGCAAGACGAAATTAATCCGTTCCGTGAGGCTCTTCGTATAGCGGTTTTTTCGTCTTGCAAAGCAAGCCCATTGGCAGCTTAGCAGATTAGCGCTATTAGCGGTTTAGCGGCTTTCAGCGGATCAGCTGATAAGCGGCTTATCAGCGGATCAGCTGATAAGCGGCTTAGGGCTTAGGAAAAGGGGGGGGAGGGGAAAAAACCCGCAGGAACTTGCAAGACATTTTCGTCTTGTGAAGCAAGCCCATAGGGAAATTCGTTTTGCGAAGCGCCTCCAAAATGGAAAACCCTTTCGTCTAGCGGGTTTTCCATCTTGCGAGGCGTTCGTCTTGTGGGGCACCACTGTACTTTTCTTTCTGTCTCCCTCAAACTATAGTCATTCATATTCTGGGATCTTCAGTTTACTCCTTACTGCCAGCCAAGACTGTGGTTGTGACATGTGCATTTTGTGGAGCCATAGCCTCTCCTCCTAAAGTAAACAGAGGAGGGAGAAAGAAAGAAAAACAGCCAGGAAGCAAATATATCTTACGAGGGACAAAGATGGCATGACACAGAAGTTGCATGTGATATGGGGAAAGGGGCCATAAAATAAACAGGCCAAATGGTAAAGAGAGATAAAAAGTAAGGGAGCAGGTGAAAGGGACCTGATGAGATTATGAGTCAAAGAAAATCAGGTGTTTCTGGTCTACTGCCAAGCATCCAGGTGCTTGCTTATGACTATGGAAAAGAAGCTTTCCTAACTTTCTCATTGCTCTTGGACTTTAGACACCCCAGTGTTGTGAACGGAAACTAGACTGGGGTCATTCTGGAGCTTGAAAGTTTTGTGAGTGATTCATAGATTAGTATGGGCTGGGGCACACATGATGACTCCCCCAGAGAGTGCCTCTGAAGGAGGCAGGTCTGCACCCGGGTTTGTGGTTGGGCAGGGCTCATGTGGAGGTATCCAGTGTGTGTGAGGGAGTTGTGTACTTTTTACCATCAAAAAAACTGCTCTAAGGAAGAGGACAAAAAGGACAAAAGTGACTTCCAGTTTGTCACAAGACCAGCCTATCAGTTCTGCTTCAAATAGGAAGAACGGGTTTTTCCCCATGAGTCTGACGGAGGGTAGAAGATTCTACATCTGACCCAGCTGCCATGAGCATGTTTCTATAATGGACTCATGGCTAAAATGAAGTATTTATGTGCCCTTAAAAGTGTCATTTGTCTCCAACCACCTTGATATTCAGATGGGGTCTCTGCTTTCTGCTACGGCATCCATATTCATCTGTTCAGATTGCAGGAATGTCCGAGGCAGCAAATGACATTGCGAGCAAAGTGCTTCATTGTGTGGTTGGCAGAAGTGACCGACCGCACGACACTCTCTTTACTTTTCCACTCAGCTGAACTGAGTGCATCCATTGTAAATTCTCTCTCACTGGCCAACCTCCTGGGTTAATAAAGGTCATGGATATGTGTGCAGACCATATGGTAATCAAGGGAAGCTGCTAGCAAATGTATCTCATTTTCACGGCCACCTGCAGATTAAAGGCCTGTGTGTCTCATGGATGGAACAACACCCAAGGGCCAAATTAGCTGTGGAGAGAATTTCCATGGGGAAATTTAGTTGCATGAAGAGCCATTTGACGGTGGTGGGAAGCTCTTAGTCAGATAACCACAGATGAAGTGAACAAGCCAAAAAAAGGCCCCACTAAGCAATACTGTGAGTATGGCGTGACTGAAAACAGAGTCCAGACTCATAACACTCCTTACAGGCCAAGTTGTTGAGTTGCTGTGGTGAGGCAGTGGCTTAGGCATATGGCTGGCGTGAGGAAGGGACAATTGGTTGAGGAACCTCAAGCCCTACTCAAGTACTGGCACAACAGTGTCAGCCCAGTGCTTTTCCTGGGCAGTGCCAGGATGAAGAATTGTGAAATTATCCTGTTGTGGGTTTGGAGGGCAGGCAGTAAGGCTGTATGCCCAAGTCCCTTTTAATTCCAGGATCCAACCAGGATTCAATTGCTAGAATAGCCAGACAAGTTTCTTGGTAATGGCCTAAATATGGGTTGTTAAGGTCGCAAAGGAAGTGGCTCTGTGCCACAGGCCAAAAGGGTGGCTCCTCTGCCTCAACAGTCTGTTAGTTAGAATGATAAAAGCCAGAGTTGAGGTGTGTAGAAGCTAGAAGCAAAAGGAGTGAGGCTGGGAAGCCAGAGAGACACAGCTATGCTTGATTTCTGCTTGAATCCAAGGCTGTGGCTATGGGAGAAGCAAGACCTTCTTGGGGTGTTAATGCTGTGAGCCCCTCCATCTTGGCTTGGGTTGTATATATGTGTAAATAAACCATATGTCATAAAGTCTCCACTGCCCCTCATTTCGAGGAAACCATACCCTTTGGTAAGTGCCTGGGACCTCTGGAATCTCACACCACTTGGAGATTGGGGTGGAATGCAACAATATAACTTTGATAATATATGGGAGAGTGTGAACACACACAGAGCAAGTGAACAAAGGACTAGCTCAGCTGGTATCAGTGACTAGCTTAGCTGGTATTATGCCTTTGATTATCCATAGTAGTGTTTACTACTATATAATGGGTGCTGCTTTACTTTAATCAAGAAATAAAATATTTGTACAGTGGTACCTTGGTTGTTGAACGGCTTGGCTCCCAAAGAAATCAGCTCCTGAACGCCACAAACCTGGAAGTGAGTGTTTCGATCTGCGAACTTTTTTCAGAAGCCGAATGTCCGATGCAGCTTCCGTGGTTTCCGCTTGAGTGCAGGAAGCTGCTGCAGCCAATCAGAAGCACACCTTGGTTTTCAAGTGGTTCTGGTTGTTGAACGGATTAAGTTCAACAACCAAGGTACCACTGTACTTTTTTCTCATTGGTGTTCTTGGATAGTGGAGAAATAGCTTAAGATGAACAGAAAGAAGATATTGTTATCATTATATTTATTTAAATCCCACATTTTCCCCAGACAGGGACTTCGTTGGACATTTGTTCCTTATTTCCTCAGGTCCTTAATATGATTTTTTTTTTTAAGAAAGAAAGAAAGAAAGGTGTGATTTCTGTGGGTGATATTGCATTCCATTCTTACTAAGAGTAGATCCATTGAAGTTCAGAATCATATCTAACTTAGATTCATTAATTCCTACTCTGAGTAGCACTTTGTTGAAAGACCACCCTGAATCTCTACTTTTTCTGAACTGGTTAAATATTCGAATGGAATCTTATTAAATTACGTAGACATTAACATGTTTTTAGGTACCTTCTTTCCATTTAAATAGTAATAATAATAATATCACAAATACAAAATTATTTTTCATAGAAGCCATATTTAGAATGACTTCCTATGAAAAATATGCTGTTAAACCCACACAATTATAATTACCCCCTTGTTGTCCTGTCCAAGTCTCCTTTACTGTTGTTTTAGATATGGGCTCATTAACCAAAGTACATTTTCACCTGGGGAACTCAGGTTTTCTCTCCTCATGCTCTTTGCCAAACTGATATTTAGGTTCGGGAAGGATTTTTTTTTAAAAAAAATGAGGTCAAAAGCCTTGCGACCCTGTTTGGTGACCTTTCCTGTTTTTTAAAAATATTTTCTTGAAATATGTGGCATGGCTCATTTGCCTCAGCCATGTAGGTTTGTTGTTGTAAATTGATTCTTTGTCCTGCGAGTGCAGGAGTTCTGTCTTGCTTGACGATATAGGCCAACCAGTCAGGAGGGTTTGTGTATAGAGGGCCCTGCTTGACAGATGAGGCACCAGACTAAAACCACTCCAGGTGTTGTCCAGGACTTTGATTAATTTGCCATCAGCATAGGGGTTTCTCCATACATTACCCCGCAGCAAACATATGCTTACAGCCATGGACCCTAAACCAGTCCTGGCTCTGTGCGATGCACGTGGACAAAACACAGCCTTCATCTCCATTAGTTTTGCAATGTTAAGGTTCTTCACATATCTGAACACACTGTGTCTCATAACGATGGACGTTTTGCTAGTTTAAAAGAAGTCAGCCTAGAAGGATGAAAGATAGCCAGCACACAAAAATATCTTAAGCACAGGTCACAAAACTTAGAAGGGAACATTGTACAAAAATGTGTGTAGCCCAGCAATGACCTAGCCATGTATGAACACAGTCTAAGAACAAGAGAACACAGTCTAAGAACTGGAGCAGACTAAAGTCTAATCTAGTCCAGCATTCTGTTGCCACAGTGGCCAACCAGAAGCCCATGAGAAGCCCACAAGCAGCACATGACCACAATAGCCCTCTTCTGTTCGTATGCCCCAGCAACTGGTTGCAGTGACATGCTGCCTTTGATACTGGAGTTAAAATATTGTTAAGTGCCACTCCAATATCCAAGTAGCGAGAGGCTCCAGGAGTTCTGGCACTTACCAGGTTTGGTTTCCTTGGAATGAAGGAGAATGAAGACTGTAGTGTCTTTAGGATATATGGTTTTATTGACACACATATATGCAACCCGAGCAAAGGATGGGAGATATCACGGCATTAGCACCCCAACGAATCTTTCTTCCCCATTGGTTTCCAGCAAAGCCCTGAAGTCCAGCTTAGGTTCAGCACAGACCAAGAAATATATGTGTTTGCAGCTGCCAGCATCCAGCTTCCAGCTCTCTCTCACAACTCTGTGTATTATTCTCCTATGTACCAGCCAAGTGAGGGAAGATTGGTTAAAGGCCCATCCATTTGTTCAATGGCACACAGCAACTTATTTAGAAATGTTAAATTGTGGTACTTAATTAGCAGCCAAAGCCACTAACTTGACAAAGGAACTGGTCTACACTCACAGACCCAGGATACCAAGAACAGGAAGGGATCTAGGTTATCATCCAGACTAACCTCACAACTCATAACAATATAGTTCTTATGGCTAGTAGTCATTGATAGCTTTAACATCAATGAATTTGTCTTTTTAATCACACAAGTTTGGTGGCAATTTTGCTGTAACAAATTTCATGTTTCTACTATGTGCTGTGTGAAGTATTACTTCCTTTGGTCTGTCCTGAGTCTCCTACCATTCAGCTTCAATGGATTACTCTGGGTTCTAGTATTATTAGGGGTGGGGGGGGGAACAGAGTACACCTTTATCATACTCAGCTTAACTCATATTTTTTCTGGACTAAAAAGCCCTAAGCATTGTAACTTTTCTTCAAAGCGAAGTTGCTCCAACCCCATTTTTGGTTGTCCTTTTCTACACTTTTCCCAGCTCTACAAACACAGTAATCCAAGGGCAACTGCACCATAGATTTGTATAGTGGTATTATCATAGGTGCAATTTTTATTTTCAATTTCTTTCCCAATAATCCCCAATGCAGAATACATATTTTCCCCAGCATCTTGGATCTCTGTGCCAGCTCTTAAACACAAACTAATATAGTGTTTTTTCTACAGAACTCATGGTCAATAGGAGCTGGTAGACCTCAAATAATCTAGTTATAAGAAACGGTGACTAAGGATGAGGTCTACCGAGCAGGAAGACTCCAGTTGCCAAGCTAAGCAGAAATTATACATGGTGTAATTTATATTGCCCAGCACCATAAGCAGAAAAGAATAGAACTGCCATCTAGATTTCTGCACTAATCCTTCCTCCATCCAAATGATGCAATCAGAAAACCCAACTTCTGTGGTGGGAATATATCCCGTCATTTGGGCAGATCTTCGTTTTCGAATTTGGAATGTTTTCTTTTGGTTTTGAAGTTTTGATTTTGCAGATGTTTTGGAATTATTTCCTGAGACTGGAAATAACAGAAGAGGAAGAAAGAAAGAAAGAAAGAAAGAAAGAAAGAAAGAAAGAAAGAAAGAAAGAAAGAAAGATTCACATATTACTGGCAGGCAGTAATAGCTCCTTCTGCATCAAGGTCTTGGATATGTTCATTCGGTGCACTTGAGATTTGTAAGCCACACAGTGCTTGTATCTAGCCCTGCTCCTCCCATGTCTCCATCCAAAACCCATGAAGAGCACTGGGTTGCATACTCCTGATGACACAGTCCATACATTAGAAGTGCCAAAAATTAAAATGTTGTTGTAGTAAGAAATGCTGCTGCACGGTTTGTGCATTCTTTCCCCAAGCACTGCTTTCTGCACACTAGCAGGACTAAATGCTTTCCCCTCCACAGTGACCACAGGTAGATGGGAGGGGGGGATACCCAGCCAGATGGGCGGGGTATAAATAATAAATTATATTATTATTGTTATTATTACTTGCAAACTCCTTATCAAGCTCGCCTGTGTGCCTGTAATCAGGGAGTACCAGATTCACTGGACCATATTCTTTTGGACTGCCCCTTGCAGAGCAGACTCCGCAAACAGATGCTGAGTAAGATATTGGACCTGCGACCCACGGCTCTGAGAGAAAGCCAAATGAATTTCCTCCTAGTGGACAGGGACAAGGATGTTACTGCCTCAGTGGCTTCCTTTTTAATCTCCATCTTACACAAAAGGGTTCTTAATGAATCATCCCTCTAGGGAATAGACAGGGTGAAGCAGAACAATCGAGTACCTTGTGATCCTCAACAGCCTCATTCCTGCCCCTTTTAAATTTATCTTAGTGTTTTGAAATGTTTTAACTCGTAATGCCAATAAAGGTATTTGTATTTATTTGCTTTCTGTACATCTGGTTTGGTGGCTTAGCACATAATCAGGAGGATGAAAAAACATCTGAGCAGATGTACCTTAGATGCTTAGGATAGAGTTGCTGCCGCCATGTTTTTCATAGATGGGGACTTCATGCCTTTAACACCTACATAACAGGCAGAATTCAAGAGGTAGAACTTCCTCCAGCACAGAAGTGCAGTGATGGTGGGAGTGGGAGAAACCTATGGATGTTTAAGCCAAAGAATAGCCTTCCTGAACCAGGTGCTCGCCATATATTTAGGACCACAATTCCCATCATCATGGCTGCACCGGCTGGGGCTGATGGAAGTTGTAACCCAAAATATCTGGAGGGCTCCAGGAAAGCTGCCACAGAGCTTCTGCCTAAATCTCAAACTTGGGTCTCCAGCTGTTGTTGGACAAAGCTCCCATCATTCCTGACCATTGGCCCTGCTGGCTAGGCATGATAGGAGTTGTAGTCCAACAACAGCTGGAGACCCAGGTTTGAGAAACACTGGTCTAGAAAAAGACAGCACTGTTATTTTAGGGACAGATACCTGAGTTCATGGATAGGATCAATACAAGAGATTAAGCAAAAGAAATCCCATCCTTTGTCTACTGTTTGACATCAACCAATTCTACACCGTGACTCTTTCTTACTGCTGGATAATATTTGTCCAAGAGAGAGCACAGACTGTAGTGGAACATAAGATGCTTGTTTGTACCCATTGAGGAACTCCAGCCTGTATTGGGTGGAAAACAAGATGGGGGGGGGGCACTTGAAGAAACACAGTCATGTGCCTTTCCTCTCTTGTACTAGGGGACTTAGAAGCAATGATTCCCACTAATCTCCAGGGATCATTGGGAACCGTCTACGCTAAGGGTCTTTCTTTGTCTTCATCAGACCAGGAAAACCAAAGTCTCAGGGAGGTAATCAGATGTTTTCCTTGCCTCAAAGGAATAAATAAACAAGCCCCTCTTTGCCAAGATCTATTCACCAAGCTCGCTTTTCCATGGCAGGGAAAATAGCCCTGTGAAATCTCTTCTTTCTCACAGAAGGGAGTAAACAAAACATTTCAACCTGGTCCTTTGACTTCAGGGCACAGAGTTGTGGATCTTCTGATCAGTGTGGGAGAAAATGCACCCACCCTCCTTGTGGCTAACTAGGAGGCTGGCTGCTCCTTAATAAGCCCCAGCTGAAGACCCCACCCTCTAGGGCTCAGCAAGTGGGGCAGATTTCCTCCCTTCTGTATTTGGAAAAAGGATTTAATTGACTGGTTTCTTCTTCCTGTTCATCACAAGCCTGCCATGCACATCGTCTCCAGAGTGGAGCATTCAAATAGGGCTCTGTATACTGCGGGAGGCAGTGGAAGACAGGAGTGCCTGGCGTGCTGTGGTCCATGGGGTCACGAAGAGTCGGACACGACTAAACAACAACAAATACATACATTTAAAGGAGAAGACTTTATATCAAGTGCCTGGACTTTTAAAGACACCTGAAGCCATCTCCAGAGCACCCCTATTCATATTGATCCTCTCTGGGAGTTAATAAGGGGACAGGGTTTCTGTAGATGCATAGAAGAGAGAATTTCAGCAGGTCTTAGCGTGGCGAAGCATACCACTTTACAGGATAGTCCTCTGTCCGAAGGCACCTTCTATTTAAAAAGCTGTCCAATCCAAGTCTGTTTTAAAGACAGACAGCTGTAAGAAGGGAGGGCATCAAGGAATGCCTTGAAGTGTCCCATCACCAGCACTTGGGCAGCAGAACAGGCACACAAGCCACTCAGTCACCGTCTTCCCCAATATGGTGGGATGTATTGTATTTAAATTTCAGTCTCGGCTTCTAAATGAGCACTTGCAAATTTTATGCAAAGAAACATCCTCTTCTTTTGGTGATGCAATTCCTCGTTTTGGGCAATGCATAAGTGACCTCCTTAGCACCTGCTGACATGCCCTCTTCTAAGCAATTCTTAAGTCAAGTCAAACCCCATCATTAGCCAGAATAAGGTGACAGTCAGCAGATGGGGAAAGGGAATGGCGATGAGGTTGTGGAGGAGAGAGCTGTGTGTGCCATGGAGTTTGTCAAGTATCCTCTAAGCTAGCCTGCTCCCCTCAGGAATAGAGGGGGATGCAGTCCTGTTGCCAGTGTTTAAGTAAGATTCAGTTGTCAGTCTAGAAGAAGAAGAAGAGTTGGGATTTGATATCCCGTTTTATCACTACCCTAATGAGTCTCAAAGCTGCTAACATTCTCCTTTCCCTTCCTCCCGCACAACAAACACTCTGTGAGGTGAGTGAGGCTGAGAGGCTTCAGAGAAGTGTGACTAGCCCAAGGTCACCCAGCAGCTGCATGTGGAGGAGCGGGGAAGCGAACCTGGTTCACCAGATTATGAGTCCACTGCTCTTAACCACTACACCACACTGGCTGCTAGTTGGTTTCTCCATACATGGAATGGGAGTGGCTCAGAGTAAGGTGCAGGAGCTCTGCCCTCTCTTCCCTTTGGGTACCCCAGTTAGAAATGTCAACTCCTAACCAGGCTTTAAGAGATCCATAGCAAGAATAAGCTTGCTGAAGGCTAAATGAGATGTGACAATTGTGTGATAGAAACCGAGGGCTCCTCCAGATGTCCTGTTTGTGCATTCATGATGATTTGTGCTCCTGACGCTTTTGGGGTGCTCCCACACAATCCCACATTCAATACTATATGAGCCTGCAAAAGGTGTTTTTTTTAAGGGTGGGGCAGCAGTCACACTGTTGAAATTCTGGAACTTGCACTAACATTCTTGCACCGATACTAAAGCAGAATAGATCCACCCCAATACACTATTATCATGTCAAGAATATGTTGCAGAATACACCTGCAATAAAACGTCTGTCTGAAAGGGCCCTGAATGTGCATTTTTTTTGGGGGGGGGGTTTATAAATTGCAGCCAAGAGGCAGCCTGAAGTGACAAGAATCTCCTCCCTGAAACTGCTATTTGCCTTTCAGGGAAATCCTACCTTGGTTCCAGTAAGTGCACAGGCCTGGTTGCTCTTTGCATTCTAAAAAGTGCATGTCGATTGCATTTGTGCAATGAGATCGCCTTCCGCCAGACTGTTACAGTGTGGCTGCCTGCCAGTTTCCCTCATAAAACTGCACCACAGCCCAAAGGAGAAGAGGGGCGTGTGAGCATTCCAGTATCCTAAGCTCAGCTCACGTATAGCTGAGCCTGGGAAAGCAACCTGGGAAACTTTTTTTGCATGTGCTTCCTGTATGAAGTGGTTGAGCTACATGGGTAGCGATGGCAGATTGTGGATAAGATTGTTAGAACTGGGACGTTAGAGCGGCCACAATACATCATATGCATGATTGGGGGTGGGGGGGGGAGCATCAATCACTTTTATGTTCTTATGTCTGGAGGAATCAGAGCAAAAGTTCCCAGGCTGGAGGATGCAGCCTTCAAGCAGATTGGCATCCTGGCACACCTTTATTTTAAAATAACTACCAACAATGTGGACAATGTGAGGCTAGGCATTCATACATGTACAATGGCTAAATGCTATACGTGCAGTGGCGTAGCGTGGGTTGTCAGCACCCGGGGCAAGGCAAGTAATTTGCGCCCCCTAACCCGTGGATTTGCGCCCCCTAACCCTAACCCCCAGATGTTGCGGCCGGTGCGGCCGGCCCCCCCTGCACCCCCCACGCTACACCACTGCCACAAAGTAGTGCGAGGCTTAATCACATGGCGGGGAAGAAGGCAGCAACTGGGTCCCGGGGGCGTCTCTGATGTGACTTTACGGGCACCATTTGCAAGCGGGGAGCGGCACCCCATCCGCGCGAGCGCGCCCCCAGACGCAGGAGCCGCGCAGGCAGGGCTGGGGGCTGAGGCGCCAATGGAGGGGAGATGAAGGGCCTGCGAAGCCCTCGAGCACCAGAGAGCTGCTCCTGGTTTCGCGGGGGGGGGGGCTCGGCCGGGGGCGGCAGCCCTTTTGTCCGCAGGATGGCAGCGGCGCCACCGGCCAGCCCCATTACCGGCCCGGCCAGCCTCCCGGGTCGCCAGGGCTCCGCCGCAACTAACACCTTCCCTCCAAAACTGGGCTGGTCGGATGTAGTTCTCTCCTGCGCTCAGCTCTGCGCTGGGCGGCCGCTGCATTTTCCCTCCCCCAGATAGTCCCTCCCTCGCTCTCTCTCCGCTCCGCAATGCACGCCTGGCACCCTCCCCCTCCACAGTGGGCGGCGACCCGGCAGCTCGGATCAGATTCGCACAGCCAGCACTGTGAGAGAGAGAGTGAGCCAGGACCAGGTAGGGGCAGAGAGCTCCGAGTGCGCCCCCGAAAATGTTGCGCCCGGTGCGGCTGGCACCCCTTGCACCCCCCACGCTACGCCACTGTATACGTGTATAACTATAGCTCTCCTAATAGGCATCACTTATTGTCTGCACATTTTCTTCACAGCTGTATGCTGATGCTGCACTACACTACACACACACACACACACACAGAGAGAGAGAGAGAGAGAGAGAGAGAGAGAGAGCTTTGCACAGCTGGAGAGGGAAGATCCAGGTGCTGGCACCTTCAGCCATAACTGAGTATCCATTATTCCAGAGTTATACAAACATAGTCGTCTGTGGGCAGACGTGATTCCAGGCATGGCTCTTGCGGGAGCCCAGCGGAAATGCTCCTGGTTTCCTCAGCTGCTTGTAGCAATTTGCATTGGCAGGGGCCTCGGCAGCACCCCCGCAAGGCCTTGCCAGCATCCTGAATCCCTTGTGTATGTCAACTTTTGTCTCTCTCGATGAGAAGGGGCTGAAAGCCTCGAAACTGAAGGACTCAATTAATTGAGAATGAGCAAATGAGTCCGGCCTTGATTTATAATCAATGCTTTCTTTTCCTTAACTTACTGGTGCTGTTTTGTTCTGACTGGGCATCTCAGCTGTGCCCATGTAGGGCAGCCAGGTTCAAAGGGGCTCCAGGGCTCCTGTGTCATTAGACGTTGTGCAGAAGAGGGGTTTTCAGCGGGCGTAGATTGCGTGACTAGCTAAACCTGCAGAAACTATCTCCACTGCACAGCTATTAAAAGTGCCAGAGTACTGTCCTCATTCTCATCTGGCTTAATCTCATGGCGCACCAACCTAATAGCTCAAGATGTCTTAGGGATGCAGAAAAAAAATTCATTCAGTTTGCATTTAAAGGCAAATCTACTTCATTGTCCGTCCTGAAGCAAAGTGAGACACTATCCTCTTTCAAAATTTCAACTGCTCTGACTTTTGCAAAACTGCTCTCCAATGTGTACGAAAACATATATACTAGTTTCAGTTTGCATATCTTAGTGAAAATATCCTATTAGTGAGAATGCATGTACGGAGAACCTTTGACCTTCCAGATGTTGCTGAACTACAACTCCCATCAGCCACAGCAGACATGGCCGATGGCCAGGGATGATGGGAGTCGTAGTTCAGCAACATCAGGATGGCCAAAGGTTCCCCTCTCCTGTCCTATTGGGAAAAGCTTCCAAATATATATTAGTTTGTGTTAGGCTGCTGTTAAAGTCTCAGGAGCAGAAACAGTACAAACAGTTAGCAACAGTTCAGAATTGCATTCTCATTTTTCTGAACTCTTTCCCTGGAAAACTCCCTCTGCCTCCCCACCCCGATTCTAAAAGGGCAATGGCAGAGAAAATGATAAACAAAGATGAAAGCAAATAACTGTAGCAAAGGCAAGGAAACAAGCTGAAAACTAGGGCTAAGAAAATTAACAGTTGAATATTCTTATATGGAGAGTGCAAGCAACAAAGGCCCACAGAGCATCATTAATCCATGTAAAACTAAACTTCTTTGATGCATTTTATTAGTACTGTCTGACCTTCCTTGTTACCCTTGGGGGGGGGAGGGGAGACCTCCAAACAATGCACAGTTGCCAGCTTTTCAACTAGCCTTTGCAGGAGTGCTTTTTAATAGAAAGGTGATGCTCAGACATTAGCAGGTGACATTGTCTGTCTCCATGCTGTGAAAATCAGCTTCAGTGGCTGATTTCTGCAGATCAAGCTGCTATTTATTTATTTTATCTAATTCACAACATTTGCATAGCACTTTATTGTAAGAAAACCTCTAAGTGGTTTACCAAAATTTAAATTGAACTATTTAATATAAAAATAAAAGGCAGTTGAAAACAGGTATTTCAAACAGTCAAAAGATAATTAAATTCAACAGTAAGCAAAGCAGTCAGCATTCTTCATGCTTCATGTCTGGATAGGTTCACCCAAGCAAGAATATTTTAAGCAGGTGCATAAAAGTGTGCAATGATGTCAACAGGCAGGGAGTTCCAAAGTGTAGGTGTACTACAGTAAAAGATCAGTTTCTTACAAGTGCAAAATGACTATCTGCAGCACCTGTAACAAGGCCAGTTCTGTAGACTAAAGCAGCTGATTGGGCATCTATGGGGCAGGGCGACCCTACAAGTAAACTGTTCCCAGGTTAACTTATTTAAAGAACAATAATAGTCTAGGCTGTCCCTTGCATCCTGATCAGTTGGCAACCTCAAAATATAGAAAATGAGCCTTTGTTGGCATGGGACGTCCACATCCATCTTTTTCTGCCTCACTCTCATGTGGAAGATGAGACCATTTAGAAGGGAAGAGTTGCTTGTTGAACTTTGACTTTGATGCAGCCATGACCTCTGAGACTTCGTTCCTCCCAGGCTCCCCGTAAAACTGCAAATGTGGGTGCTCTTTGGTTCATTCTCCTCCTCTCTCGACTTCGTGAACTGAGGAGACATTTCATTCTCCCACAGCACCTAGTTGTGAGGATGCGAGTGGTGCCCTGCACGTAGTGACAATAACAAGCACACCCGGTTTCCTTGAAGTGTATTTTCCTGGCAGAAAAGCTTTGGGGCAGGTGCGTTTCACAACTTCTCGATCGTGGTGTGCTCTCAGGGCAGAGTCCAGATGATAATACTAGCTCTGTGGCAGGACAAACAAAGGTGCCTTGGAGCCAGGAGGGTGCTTCTTCCAGAGACTGCATAAGTGCAGCCAATGCCTTTAGTCTGCCTGGTAACCTTCCCTGCCCTGCTGATCATCTAATGCCTATTGGAAGGATTCCCCCCCCCCCCAAATTGATTTTTGAATTATGAATTTATTGTTATTGATTTTTATACTGTATTTTATGCTGTTTTTCTTGCATCAATTAAGTGTTTTAAATTTGTTGTTAGCCGCCCTGAGCCCGGTTTTTTGAACTGGGAAGGGCGGGGTATAAATAAAAATTCATCATTATTATTATTAATATTTATTATTATTATTATTATTATTATTATTATTATTATTATTATTATTATTATTCTGCACTGCCTAGTTGTGAGCTTGCATCCTGGCCATGGTTCCTTCCAGAATGCGGCTATTTTCAGGCTGGATTCTATCACATACCAGCAAATTCAGGTTGTGAAATTAAAGTTGATCAGAAGATCTTGCACAAGCAAACCGCTTCCCAAAAGATCGGGCTTCCCAACCCCCCAATAAGGAAAGCCATGGGAAAATGCATCAGGAAGTGTGTGTGTGTGTGGGGGGGTAACCTTTGCTTTGCCCCAGCAGCATCTAACCTCCTCACATACAAATTGGAACGAAGGCTAATGAAACAGCCAAGTCGTCTAATCTCCTTGCAAGCACATCAGGGTGAATGCGAAATATGCAGGTTGCTGTGAAGCTTAAAATGCATTCGCTGTGGTTCGCAGCAGACTGGGGCTTCATCTTAAACTGACTCCGCTGCCTTTGTCTGCACAGCCAAACAGGACAACTTGGGGGAAGCTGCGTGGGCTTCATGGTGTGAAGTATTTAAAGTATTCCTGTTAAACTGCAGGTCCTTCATAGTCTGCAACAGTTTGTGCAACAATAAAAGGAATGAAATATTTCCTACAAGCTAAAAACAACAGAGAAGCCATCCAAATATAACAGGGCAGATCAGTGGTTAATTCCCAAAGGCCGTCAGAAACAACCAAAGGGCTTATTGGTCAGCAGAAAGCAGAGAGGAGAGATTGCTAGAAAGGGAGTCCCTTTAATATGAGGGCAACAATAGAAAAGGCACGGATGGAGACTAATATGCATAAGTGGAGAGAGAAATGATTCTTTTGCCCTCTTTAGAATTCACGGATATCCAATGAAACTGACTGTTGGAAGATTCAGGTCAGATTAAAGGAAGTACTTTTTCACACATGTCAGAGCTGCCCCTTGGTCCCAGCTCACAGAGGACCAACGCCAGGCTGTCGTTATGTACAAAAGTCTTTATTGAAGTTTGGTTTCCATTTCAAAGCCGCAGCGTGCAACTCTACGTCTTAACCCCTAGACCGGCGAAGCTCCATCTGAGTCTCCTCCCCTTCCACACCAGTTTAAGACTCTAGCCGTGCTCCACCTCTTCCTAAGTTCCTTCCTCCTCTGGGCCCTCCTGCCCGCTGGGGTTTCATCCTTTCTGGACTCTTCTGACGCTGACCCCCCTGATTCTTCCCCCTCCTTCCGGCGGGCTTTAGGACCTGGTTCCCTATCCGGGCTACCTGCTGTGCTGCTCGCCTGTACATTTGAACTTGGCGCGCACGCCCAGCCGGCAACCTTCCTCTTGACCGTTCCCCCGCTCTCCGATGGAGGCGTGGTCAATCCTGACTCATCTCCTCTCGCTGGTGGTGAATACGCTGGTCCCGATACCTGGGACTCCTCCCCCCCACTGCGCTCTGGTGGGGAAGCTGGTCCTGATTTCCAACTGCTGCTCTGGGAGTCCCCGCTGGCCCCTTGCTTCTGGGGTGTCCCCCTTGGGGCCCCCCTTGCCCTGGCCACCGGCGCCCCCTTCTGTGAATCTTCCGATTCGCTGGAGAGGCTCATGGAATCTCTCGGGCTACTGTCTTCTTCTCCTACGCTGCCCTCGGATTGCTCCCCCTCGCTCTCCATCTCCTCCCCTCCCTGCGCTCCCGCTGCGTCCCTGACAACACAGCACATAGTTGAACTATGGAACTCACTCCCACAAGATGTAGTAACGGTCAGCAACTTGGATACATTTAAAAGAGGATTAGACAAATTCATGGAGTATAAGGCTATCAATCACTATTAGTCACTAACAGTGACTCCCCTGAAGACCTCCATGACAGGGCAGGGATATAACTGTTAATTTTATTGTTTTATTCTCTTTGTAAACCACTTTGAGATTTTCTTTTAACAATCAAGCAATGCATAAATTTTATTATATAAATTTTATTAGGGCACCAGGCAGGATCTATGTTCCCTTGTAATCTCCATGCTGTCTCCAAAGAGAACAGCTGTAACACATACTGCAAAAAAACTGATAATAGACAAGTTCTCAGTTTATCATAACAAACGTTTTCAGCATCAGAGAGAACAGGTGTCTCCTGGTGGCTGTCAACAACCACTCTCCCTTTATGCACCCTTACATTGCAGGCTCTTTGGGGCAGAGTCTCGCTCAAGCACTTTGTGCAGTACCTAACTGGCCGTGGTTTCAACCGGAGCTGAAGTACAAAAGAACCCGAAGGTGATAAAAGTCAGCACTACGAAAGAGAGAGAGAGAGAGAGAGAGAGAGAGAGAGAGAGAGTCCCTCCTGCTGCAGTTAAGAACGGAGTTGGCAGCAGACAAAAGAAGCGAGGAGGGGGAAACCCCGGCTCACAAACAAACCAGACAAATAGTACTATCCATTGCATCAACCCAATAAAAGTTGCCATTCCCGTTGACAGTTATGTCATCGCTCTCATGAGCACTTGGAGTGGAAAGGTCATGAAACACACATTGGGAAGTGCCAGCCACACAGAAGTTCCCTAAGCACAGTGAGTCACCACGGTCCATTTATTTATTTATTTATTTATTTATTTATTTATTTATTTATTCAAACAAACAAACAGGCAGCAAAGTGGATTGCAGAAAGAATAAAACAATTCAATTACAGTGGTGCCCCGCAAGACGAACGCCTCGCAAGACGGAAAACCCGCTAGACGAAAGGGTTTTCCGTTTTGGAGGCGCTTCGCAAAACGAATTTCCCTATGGGCTTCCTTTGCAAGACAAAAATGTCTTGCGAGTTCCTGCGGGGTTTTTTCCCTTTCCCCCCCTTTTCCTAAGCCCTAAGCCGCTTATCAGCTGATCCGCTAAAAGCCGCTAAACCGCTAATAGCGCTAATCCGCTAAGCTGTCAATGGGTTTGCTTCGCAAGACGAAAAAACCGCTAGACAAAGAGACTCGCGGAACGGATTAATTTCGTCTTGCGAGGCACCATTGTATCAGTAAATTGCTGTGGGGAAAAAAAACTATTTAAACCCTTCAAAAATACAGTGGTACCTCAGGTTACAGACGCTTCAGGTTACAGACTCCACTAACCCATAAATAGCACCTTGGGTTAAGAACTTTGCTTCAGGATGAGAACAGAAATCGCGCGGCGGCGGCTGTGCAGTGGCAGTGGTAGGTCCCACTAGCTAAAGTGGTACCTCAGGTTAAGAACAGTTTCAGGTTAAGAATGGACCTCCAGAACGAATTAAGTTCTTAACCCGAGGTAACACTGTAACTGAAATCAACGGTAAGTTGACATATCAGCACCACCTTTGCACCATGCAGATTCCCCCCCGCAACTGATCCATCATCATTGGATAAGGATATGCCACCCAGAATGTTTTCTGGAATAAAAGGCTACGTGGAAGGAGCACGTCTGGTAATTACTCTTGCATATCTGACAAAAACAAACAGAGATTATAAGCGTGAAGTTCAGTGCAAAGTCAGTGTGCAGTAGGAGCAGGGCATTTGCAGGCAACCGGGTGTCCCCTTCTAAAATGCGTGACTTTGGTGCAGGGCATCCAGGTGCAAAATGTCTGTTGCGACAGAGATGGAACAAAACGACCCAAATGTAAAGCTGGTGTGGATTAAAAAGGGCTTCAGGTGCCGCAAATAGGAAGAAAGTGCCAGGAGGACTTCTTTTAATAAATAATAATAATAATAATAATAATAATAATAATAATATTTTATTTATACCCTGCCCTTCCTAGTTCAAAAACTGGGCTCAGGGTGGCTAACAACAAATTTAAAACATGAATAATAAAGGAGGTGGGGGTATCTCCCTGGTAGCAACACACCTCACTTCTCTTGGTAGGGCCTCCAAAACAAATCTGAAGAGTGATATGGGCTAGGAGGCAATCTCTGAGGTTACCTGGCCCCAACCCATCTGGGGCTTTATAGATTAAAACCAGCACTTCAAACTTGGCCAAGAAATGAACTGGCTCCTGTACTTTTTATCCTATCCATACAGCCAGAGGGTGGTGGTCAGTGTTTTCTTGCTCAGAGTAGACCTATCCAGGACACGACTACCTTAGTTCGTTAACTTCAATTTCATCAGGTCTGCTCTGAGCTGAATACAACCCAGCTCCTCCAGATCAGCATGGAACTGGAATCAGCAGTATTATGAGGATTCATATAATTCTCTCCTGGGTAGGCAGGCCACAATCCACCAGAGCAGTTTTCCCTGTCGTTTTAATTCAGGGGATCTACAAACAGACCTCTTTCTTTGCTCCTCTTACAAGCCATTCTCTAGGCTTCCTCCCAAGGGTAGCCAAGTGACCCATCCACAATGGGGACTATCCAGCAAACGGTTTGGAATCGTTACGTTGGAACAAGTTAGGACGCTTGAGATTGGGAACAGCTCTGATTTCCCACTGAAAACGATACTTGCCGATCTAGGGCATGTGGCATCGTCAGCACAGAAGTGCCAGGAGGAGAGAAAGGGAGTGAGAGAGGCTCATGTGCTAAGAGGCACGCACACTCGGTATCCGAGCACAAAGGCATCAAGGCCAGGTGCAGCCCTAATGGAGGGAGCGCGCAAGGGATAAGCACATGCCATCATCTGTTTCGCTCCCTGGCAGCTGATTTGGCCGGCGGACAGGAGCCTCAGCTGACTTGCCTTTGGCTTGCCAGCAAAGCCATTTTGAGACAGAGGTGCGTGTCGCTCAGCACCGGCTCACACCACTGACTGCACGTATGCGCCTCAGGCCTTGCCGGTGCTTTGCTTTGCGGCGTTTCCCCTTCTTATCTAACAGGCAGCTGTTTGTGCCTTCCATTTTCCTCCCTTCTCTTCCTCTCCCCCGCTTTGCTCGCCCCCGGACTTCTCAATGTTGCAAAAAGGAAGACATTAAGTAAAGGCAATGAAGGGAGGCAGCTGTCTGCCAGGAGAGAGACGTTCTGGCCCTCACGACTCCAGAACCTTTGCCAAGTGTCTGTACAGTGGTACCTCTAGTTATGAACTGAATTCGTCCCGGAGGTCCGTTCTTAACCTGAAACTGTTCTTAACTAGAGGCGTGCTTTTGCTAATGGGGCCTCTTGCTGCCACTGAGCCGCCGGCACACGATTTCCGTTCTCATCCTGGGGCAAAGTTCTCAACTCGAGGTAACTCTTCCAGGTTAGTGGAGTCTGTAACCTGAAGCGTTTGTAACCTGAGGCATTTGTAACTCGAGGTACCACTGTACAGTGGTATCTTGGGTTAAGTACTTAATTCGTTCTGGAGGTCCGTTCTTAACCTGAAACTGTTCTTAACCTGAAGCACCACTTTAGCTAATGGGGCCTCCTGCTGCTGCCGCACTGCTGGAGCACGATTTCTGTTCTCATCCTGAAGCAAAGTTCTTAACCCGAGGTAATATTTCTGGGTTAGTGGAGTCTGTAACCTGAAGCGTATGTAACCTGAAGCGTATGTAACCCAAGGTACCACTGTACTCCCTGGCTGCCTTTGTCTGGCCTTGTTGCAGAGAGGAGAATGAGGCTGGCTTTTTCCAGCCTGGCAGAAAAGGCCTTTTGCTGGGGACCTGCAGTGCTGATCACAACCAGGTGGGTGACTGCAATCTGAATAGTCTGTTTAGCAGTTGGATTCCCACAACGTTTTCACGCAAAGCCTATCCCACGGCTCCCTTTCACATGCTATCGCTATTGTAGGGAAGAAATAATACATGGGGTGTGTCATTGCTCACATGCAGTATGTAAATGTTATGTACTGAGCTGAATCCTAGAACAACAGGATCCAGAATGCAGCTGTCTGATTGGTCCACAGGAGCCACTCAATACAGCTCCAGGTGGAAGTGAATCAGTGACCTGATTGGCCTACAGGAGCAGCCTGGAATTAGCCAATCACGTGGGGCCCATTGTGTAAATAATGTATACATAGCTAGACGTTTTGGGGAAAGTGACATTCATTGCTACTATGAGCTGAATAAAGAGCATGAAATTCACACTCGACTCCGAGTATATTTCAGTAAACCTGTAGGGTTGACAGCACTCTTCATTTAAACTGTGGCTTACTGTGATCTGTGAACTGGGCCATTTTGGAAATGGGAGGAAGAGTGCATACACACACTCGAGTGCATGTCTAAACAGAAGTAAGTCCCACAAAAAAACTCACAAATTGATGTGGAAATGTTGAGAACTGATCTGAAAGTTGGAAATATGTGAAAAGGAGGGAAGCTGAAATTGGCAGATTCACCCATCCCTAAAATCCTATGCACTTTCCTGGGAAGTAAGTTCCATTTAACCTATGAGCTCAATCCTATATTATTATTATTGTTATTATTATTTATTGAATTTAAATACCACCCTATATCCGGAGGTCTCAGGGCGGTTCACAGAAAAGATCAACATAAAGACCACAATATATATAAACAAAATAAAAACAGCAACTCAATAACACCCCCCCAAGAGCCACATTTTCAAAGGGCAATCAGATCAGCCAAAGGCCTAGCTAAAAAGAAACGCTTTTGCCTGGTGCCTAAAGGTGTATAATGAAGGCGCCAGGCGAACTTCCCTGGGGATAGTATTCTACAGATGGGGAGCCACTGCAGAGAAGGCCCGTTCTCATGTTGCTACCCTCCAGACCTCTTGAGGAGGCACATGAAAGCCTGCCAAGTGCCCCTAGAAAAAATGGGACACCCCCTTTTTGTGTGCAAGATTGCAGTGGACATTTTGGGTGCTGCGATCTCTCGTGTTGGGCTCTTGCTCTGAAAAAAACCACACTTTTTCAACCTTAGAGTGAGGCACGAGTCACGTGACTAGTCCGGGAGCATGTCTTGGAAGATGCATGTCCCGGTTATGGGTCTGAAAAAGTTAGATGGTACAGTATGTACATTGTCTCCTCAAATGAAAGTCCCACAATTTCAATGCAGCTTACTCTCAGAAAAGTACCGTATTTTTCGCTCTATAACACGCACCCGACCATAACACACACGTAGTTTTTAGAGGAGGAAAATCCGTAGGCATGCCACCCGTAGGCATTCCCTCCATAACACGCACAGACATTTCCCCTTACTTTTTAGGAGGAAAAAAGTGAGTGTTATGGTGCAAAAAATACGGTAGGTTTAGGTTTGCAGTCTTCATCTCTCTCACATCTTTGAAACAGCCAATCTTCTTTCGGAGTTGCTTTCCCCCCACTTCTTAACCAAATGCCAAAGGAGTTACTTAACCGGTAAAATCTGTGATGCAGACATTATTTGCCATATAAGTTCTTACTGGCTCCTGGGTATGAATATGCAAAAATAAATACTGCAGAAGGAGAAGGTTACAGGCCAGTCAGAAAGAGCGGAAGGGGACCGGCCAATGCCAGCTCACCTCTACAGACACTTGCTGCAACACCTGCCCCCAAAGAGCCTCCAGCCTCCAGTGCCAACAGGAGCAAATCCTTGATAAACAGTTTAAAAATAAACCCTAAGAGGAAGACGTCACCCCTCTCTCCTTGGCGATCCTATTTTTGTTGCCAGGTTCTGTGTTTGTATTCTCGGGCCTTTGCCAGCTTTCCAGACAGCCCTATCGCTCATGTGATTCTCCCTACCATTTTGGAATAGACTGGGGAGAGGGAGAAGCAGGTCCTCGGGGGGAGGAACAGGAAGATACCAGTTTATTTTTTGCTGCTGCTGGGCAAAGCAAGGTTGTGGAATGTGCGGGAGTAGGTCTGGGGAGAACGCCAAGCTGTGGCACTGCAGGTGGGTGGACACAGGAGGGTTTTCGCTATTCCTAATCCCAGCGGCCAAAGTGAAGGACCAGTGAAATTCGCGGGAAGGGAAAGGAGCTGACCCTCTAGGTTGCAAGGAAGGGGCTGTCTAGACAATACAGTGTGAAACTGGGTAAATCCTTTTACCAATGAGTCTGCCGCAGAAGTCAATTTGCTACGTTTTGGGCACATGTTTATTTTATGTATGCACGCACATGGTCTATAAACAACGGACAAGGACCTGTTTGCAAGCAGTTCACTAACCTTGAAATAGGGTCTTATGGCTTGATGGGTTGTTGTTTTTAAGGGCAAGGGGGAACGATATTCTATCAGGTGAAAGTGATTTGGAGTCATATTGCCTTCCTTCTCCCCCCGCCCCCAGTAGAAAGTCCTGTTCTGAGGCAAAAAAGAGTGAAAAAATGTGTTTAAAAAACCACTGCTAAGCAAACATTTGGGAAGATAAACAAATTAGCTCAGCCATGGTGAAGAGCCATTTTGAAGATGCTTGGGAAATACTCCAAGGAGTAAGCATGTTTGAAGCATAGAGGGAAAGTTGAAGAGGTTTGCGTTCCTTCCAGAGCCTGTGCATTGTTCTTGTTGGGAAGTAAAAAGGTAAAGGGACCCCTGACCATTAGGTCCAGTCGTGGCTGATTCTCGGGTTGCGGTGCTCATCTCACTTTATTGGCCGAGGGAGCTTCCGGGTCATGTGGCCAGCATGACTAAGCTGCTTCTGGCGAACCAGAGCAGCGCACAGAAACGCCGTTTACCTTCCCACCAGAGCGGTACCTATTTATCTACTTACACTTTGATGTGCTTTCGAACTGATAGGTTGTCAGGAGCAGGGACCGAGCAACGGGAGCTCACGCCGTCACAGGGATTCGAACTACCGACCTTCTGATCGGCAAGTCCTAAGCTCTGTCGTTCAACCCACAGTGCCACCCGCATCCCTGTTGGGAAGTAGAGATGGACTAATCTGTCCATTTTGGTTTCCTTCATTTTTCAAGTCTTCAGTTCTACATGTTTCCACACCTGATTTAAAAAACAAAAAACAAATCCTCGTGAAAATTCATCAGCATCTTAGTGCAGATGTCTCCTAATATGAACACTTTCGCCTAATAAACATTTTTTCCAAAGCAACTTCCCCATATATAATGCATTTTACTGTTATTTTCACTAATATATGCATTCGTATGCACTATTATATGCATTTTGACTGGAGAACTGTATTGCAAAATTTGAAGGATGGCTCTATTTTGGATCACACATTGTTTCAGACACTGTGAACGTGGAAGGTTTCCCTTTAAATGCAGCTGAGCAGAATTTCTCCCCAATCCACATATCTCAGCAATAGTATTTTGAACTTGGTCTGGTAGCAAATGAACTTGGTCTGGTAGCTCCTTGAGCAGAGATGCAACATGCTCATGGTATGTTGCCTCAGCCAGCAAACCAGCCACAGAATTCGAGCAAGGAATGTGAGGGAGTTGTGGTGGCACAGTTCCATGGGTTTTTATATTAAAATAAGAACATATGAAAAGCTTGCTGGATCAGGCCAATGACCCAGGTGTCTGCAAGAAGGCTGCAAGCTGGACATGGGCACAATAGCACTCAGCCCGGCGATTCCCGGCATAATGCCTCTGATAGTGGAGGTGGAACATAGCCATTGTGGCCGGTAGTTGTTGATAGCCTTGTCTTCCATGACTTATCTAATCCTTTTCTAAAGCCATCCAGATTGGTAGCTATCACCGTCTCCTGTGGGAGGAAATGTCGTAGTTTAACTATGCTCTGTGTGAAGTAGTATTTTCTTTTATCTGTCCCGAATCTTCCAAATTTCTCCATGCCATGCATAATTTAATTACCAGATTTTTCAGTGTATAAGATGAGCATTTTTTATTTAAAAATTATGTTAAGAATTGGGGGTCGTCTTATACATGGATAGTGCAGTGTGGGGAGGGGCGACTGGTTGCTGCCATGAGCAGGAGATTGTCATCAGTGATTGGGCGATTCATTGGTGGCTGCGGCAAGGGCTGTTGTTGATTGGCTGCCTCTGTGGCAATAGGGCGGGCTATTGGCGGCTGCTGGTGGCAACCGGGCATACAATTGGTGGTTTTGGCACCATGTGAGATTGGCTGCGTTTGTCAGGTGGGTGAGAGATATCAAAAGATGAACAACTCTGGGCAATCCTCCCCCCGAAAAGCTTAACAACTCTTGGCAACCCCCCCTTTTTCTTAATTTGGAGTCCCCCAAAATAGGGGTGTCTTATACACAGGGGCGTGTTATACACGGAAAAATACAGTAATTTCTATCATGTCACCCTTCACTCTCGTATTCTCTAAAATAAAAGTCCCAGATGCTGTAACCTTTCCTCATAGGAGAGTCATTCCACCCTTTGATCATGTTGGGTGCTCTTTCATAGAATCATAGAATCATAGAGTTGGAAGAGACCACAAGGGCCATCGAGTCCAACCCCCTGCCAAACAGGAAACACCATCAGAGCACTCCTGACATATGGTTGTCAAGCCTCTGCTTAAAGACCTTCAAAGAAGGAGACTCCACCACACTCCTTGGCAGCAAATTCCACTGTCGAACAGCTCTTACTGTCAGGAAGTTCTTCCTAATATTTAGGTGGAATCTTCTTTCTTGTAGTTTGGATCCATTGCTCCGTGTCCGCTTCTCTGGAGCAGCAGAAAACAATCTTTCTCCCTCCTCTATGTGACATCCTTTTATATATTTGAACATGGCTATCATATCACCCCTTAACCTCCTCTTCTCCAGGCTAAACATGCCCAGCTCCCTTAGCCGTTCCTCATAAGGCATTGTTTCCAGGCCTTTGACCATTTTGGTTGCCCTCCTCTGGACACGTTCCAGTTTGTCAGTGTCCTTCTTGAACTGTGGTGCCCAGAACTGGACACAGTACTCCAGGTGAGGTCTGACCAGAGCAGAATACAGTGGCACTATTACTTCCCTTGATCTAGATGCTATACTCCTATTGATGCAGCCCAGAATTGCATTGGCTTTTTTAGCTGTCGCGTCACACTGTTGGCTCATGTCAAGTTTGTGGTCAACCAAGACTCCTAGATCCTTTTCACATGAACTGCTCTCAAGCCAGGTGTCACCCATCTTGTATTTGTGCCTCTCATTTTTTTTGCCCAAGTGCAATACTTTACATTTCCTGAACCCTTTCCAATGCTCCTATACCCTTTTTGAGCTGAGGCAGCCAGAACTGTTCACAATATTCCAAGTGTGGTTGCACCATCAATTTGTATAATGACATTATGAAATCAGCAGCTGTTTCTTCAATTCCTGTCCTAATGATCCCTAGCATGGATTTTCCCCCGTTTCACAGCTGCCTCACACTTCGTCAACCTCTTAATCAAGCTATCCACTACAACCCCAAGAACTTAATCCTGGTCGGTCACTGTCAGTTCAGATCCCATGAGTGTATATGTGAAATTAAGACACACACACTTTACACTTGTTTACAATGAATTGCATTTGCCATTTTACTGACCACTTAATGGGTTTGGAGAGGTCCTTTTGGAGCTCTTCACAATCTCTTTTCGTTTTAATGACCCAGAACAATTTAGTATCATCAGCAAACTTGGCCATCTCACTACTCATCCCTAACATTAGATAAGCTATGAATTCAAATATTCTTTAACAATACTTTCTGTCAGCTTTCCTGGGATGGGCAATGGTACTTTCCAGAATCCCTCAGGAATGGACACTTTGGGACAAGTCACATATTGTTGCTAGAAGACCAACGATTTCACATTTCAGTTCTTTCACAACTCTCAAGTGGATGCCATTCAGATCTGGTGATTTGTCACTTTTTATTTTGTCTCTTGGGTGTAGACCTTTGTCTCTTGCCAACACTATCTGCTTCAGTTCCTCAGGCTCCCTTCCTGTGAAAGTCATTTCAGGCAGTGACAAAGACAGATGCAGAGAATTCATTCAACTTTTATTTGCAATCTCCTTATCCTCATTTGGCAGATTTAAAGTTAAGACAGTTGGGCCTAGTGCAGGTGTAGTCAACATAGCACACCTCAGTTTTTCTTGGACTTTAACTCCCCTCATCTCAGATTGCTGCCATGCTGACTGAGAACTGTAGTCCAGCAACATCTGGAGAACAACATTTTGGTTACCCCTTGTCTAGTGGCTTGCTATGTTAGTTACCAATTAAGTTTTTCCCGTTCTTTGAAGAGCAGTGGTGGCCTGAAGCAAAATGTAAATACGACATCTCTCTCTCTCTCTCTCTCTCTCTCTCTCTCTCTCTCTCTCACACACACACACACACACACATTTTGTTTAATAGTACACAAACCGGAGGGTGGAGGTGGAAAATTGAGTCTCATTTAGAAATGTTCTCCTTGAAAGATATGCCTGATGTTGCTATCCTCTGCTTAAGAGAGCAGATAAGAGAGGATGGTGGCATAAGAAAGAGAACATGGGGTTGCTGGAGGATTGACAGAAGGTTCTCGAAAGTGTGGGGTGACTGTGTTTGTATGTGTGTGTGAGTGTGTACCAGAAAAACCTCGAGGCCAGCAGCGTGTGGTTTTCTGTGCCCTATCTCTCTATCAGAAAGGCTATTGTATTTCAGTGCTGGGAAAAGGAAAAACACCAAGGCGGCTATCCTTCTTTGAGTGCAAGCCGCTCTGACACGCTGATCCTTGGAGAGCACTTGATGTTCTGCTTCCAGGTGCAGCAGCCAGTTAAGGGTAATTAGAGTGGAAAGGAAACCAAAGAGGCATCCCCTTTAATGGTCACCAGACTGGCTGCTTTCTGGAGCTGGCAGGTCTCCATAGGAGAAGGTTATTAGAGTTCTTATTTCTATTGTCCTTGGAATGGATTCTTTAAAGCCATCTGTGCAGAGCCCAGGAGGAACTCTTTGATCTGATTTGTAAAAAGCCTCCACTGAGGAGGAGAGAGTAAATGCGTTGCACTTTGCTGGTGCCTCATGCTCCCATTAATTAATGCAATACCAACACGACAAGTGGCTCGAAGACCCTAATGAGACCCTAAGTGAGTCCCGCACAAGCACAAAAGAGCTGATTACCTGATTTGAGGCTGAATGCAAGATGTAAGCTGGAGACAAATGGAGGGGTGGGGGTGGGGGGGAGACACCGGGGAGCTGGTGATGTTGGCTAGAGGAGCGCAGAGCTTTGGATTGCCCTGGGTTTGGGTTTCCCAGGCCCAGCACTCACCAGCTCATTGGGAGGTCCACGATCACTTTTCTCTATCTCGGTTCCTCATCTGTTAAATGGTCATTAAACCTACCTCACTTTGAAGAGAATGTGTAGGCACTGAGGGGAACTGCAAGTGGAATTTACAGTGGTACCTCAGGTTACAGATGCTTCAGGTTACAGACTCTGCTAACCCAGAAATATTACCTCAGGTTAAGAACTTTGCTTCAGGCTGAGAACAGAAATCGTGCTCCGGCGGCGCGGCGACAGTGGGAGGCCCCATTAGCTAAAGTGGTGCTTCAGGTTAAGAACAGTTTCAGGTTAAGAACAGACCTCCAGAATGAATTAAATACTTAACCTGAGGTACCACTGTATACAAGTGGCATAGATAGAAATGGGAGGTTCAAATTGCCCTCAGAGGGCATTGCTGGTGTCCTTTAATGTTTGTTGGCGCTCTCTCTCTCTCTCTCTCTCTCTCTCTCTCTCTCTCTCTCTCTCACACACACACACACACAGAGAGAGAGAAAGAAAAAGAGAAAGAGAAAAAGAGACATAGCATATTCTTACTAGAGATTTAAAACAGGCATGACAGAGATTTAATCTCTGCAGGTAAGTCTGGGAATTGTAGTTCTGTGCATGGCTACAGAGATGTCTACCAGAGAGTCTTCAGAAACCATAGCAAACTATATACTCCAGAGATCTTGGTGGCAACCCAGCATCATTACTATGCTGCTAGGATAGTTTTATGATGCTCCTTTCCAGCCTCCATTTACTATCCTTGTGAATGCGGGTTGCTCTAACCAATTGCTTTTGGTCAGAGCTTTTTAATAATGCTTCTCTGCTACTTTGTACTTACATATGGATATTAAACACATGAAGCTGTTGAGTCAGATACTCAGTCCATCTAGAATGGCACTGCCTACTGTGGACAACAGCTCTCTAAGGTTTTATGCCCCACTCCCGAGATCGCTTTTTAGCTAGGGGTTGTGGGAATTCAATCTGGGAGCTTATATATGCAATGCCACTCTACCACTCAGTTATGGGCCCATGGTTGTATGTTCATTTTTATTTTTAAAAGAAATTGCAGTAACACAGGGTGAAGGAGATGGGACAAGTCCAAGGTTCTCCCATCAATATTAGCAGTGGTTACAATGCTTCTTTCCATAGTCTTATGCAGTGGCCTGTCAGAATCCGGCAGACTCTAGGAATGGGAAAGGCAGTATTTCAAAACACTAAACCATGCTGATGGGCGAATCTGTCAACTGCTTGAAGTTCCCAGACCCTCCGAGTGTCCTTATTTTCCAAGGATGTCCCTGATTTAGAGAAGCCATCCTGGTTTCTGATTTGATCCTGGAAAGTCCCACTTTTCCTTAGGATGTCCCTATTTTCACTGGAGAAATGTTGAAGGGTATGGAGTTATCCACCCCCCGGGCTGTCTGAATGCAATCCTGTATGGGGGAGGTTTTTTTTAATGTTTAATGATTTATTGTGTTTTTATACTTGTTGGAAGCTACCCAGAGTGGCTGGGGCAACCTAGTAACGTGTATGGGGTATAAATAGTAAAATTATCACTGTGGAATGGGACGTCCCTATTTTCATCGGAGAAATGTTGGAGGGTATGAGTTCCTTGACCTGCAACGTGGTTTCGTGGACTCTCTGAAGTCCTTGCTGAGATGTAAGTATGAGATTGATGCAAAAATAATGCCTTCAAACTCCTCTTGTGATACCTTTCCTTCAACTGAGCAAGTCTCCTTGAGTTGTATGCAAATGACTCCTAGATAAATATGTATAGTGCTGCATATCATAGTCACTAACTTATCTGTTTCATACCTTAAAAAAATCAAGTGAAATTTTGCAGTTGAAATTTTCAACACCTCCTCCCAAAAAAATCTTAATCTTAGGAAAAAGCTAGTAAGTATGGCAGGAACCCCTTTTAATATGACTGCATCTCCAGCAGTTCCCATCTGTCTCCACAACATCTGTTTCAATTACCAAGGAGTATTGTAACACTGGGAAAGCACTTAATAATTATTTTCAGCTATTCTGACACAATGAGATGCCTTAATTTTCTGCTTCCACAAGTATTTCCAAATATCTAACCTGATATGCCTACTCAGGACTTTATCCAATTTTTCATAGTTACTTTCCCTTTCTTCACACTATGCAAGCAATAAGGGATATATTTCAGATAACCTACTGTACTTTTTTTAAAACCCCCATCTCCACCCAGTAATTTCTAAAATTTATTTCTTGCGATAAACTAGTACATTGCTGAAAAGCTATAATTCTTAATCTGGAAATACTGAGAGAAGAGGCAATTATAATTTACTCTTTACCATTATGCCACCAAAAGATAGCAATGGATTCTTTTAAAGGGGAAAAAATATCATTTGTAATAAAGAATATAATTACAGTACAATTATTATCTTGGATGATTTTCAGTAGGGCCAGTTCTGGAATGACTTCTAATAGCTGTTTAGTTATTTTGCTTATTTCCTGTAGGACTTTTGTCCAGAAGTTGGATTTTGGGGCATTCCCACCACATGTGGATTGTAAGTCACTTTGAGTCACTTGTGAGTAAAGTCACATCACCACCACGATGTTTATACAACTGGCTCCCTGGATGATCCCAACATGGTTCATACAATGGCATTGGTGAGTGGGATGGGAATTGTGTCACTCATTTAGCAACGCCACACAAAAAAATTCCACTTGGTACCAGGGATGCTCACATAGCCACGTCACGCACAATACTCAGGCTGCAATCCTGTACCCATTTACCTGGGAGTAAGTACTATTGAACTTAATGGGACTTAACATCTGAGAAAACATGTCTAGTAGGATCGCACTGTTAACCTCAAAATCATCATGCTTGTACTAACAGAGGGAAGGATACCTTTTCAAAAACTCCTTGCTTTTGCACTTTTTAAAGTCAACTTGGATATTAACATGAAAAAAAAAAAGAACTTAGCAATATTATTGTCTGGCTCACCAGTTCAGAGGTGTTGCACTCATTTTCAGAAATACAATCCCCCGTTAAACACTTGTTCAAACCTGAGGATATTAATGGAAATATCTAGTATGTAAAGGCCTATGAAAGCCTTTTATTTTCAAAATTTGCTCACTGATCTTCAAATACCTGATGACGGGTCTTTGAGATGTAGCCAGTAATCTTTTAAAGTTTGGTGCTTTTGTGCTGCTCCAAACCGGAAAAAACTCTTGGAAGAACTCCTAGACGCTCAGAAGTGGGTCATGCTTGGGAATCTTGGAGCGTAACTCAGGAAAGGGCTCTTTCCCATTTTGGTTTTTTTCATTCTCTGTGGCAGGTGATGAGATCTTGTGAGAGGAGGGGGAAGGAATAGATGCCACCATGCATAGGGAAATGCACTGATAACCTGATGCAGAAGGTCTGATGCCTGAGTCTGGGTCAGAAACAAAGACAAGCAGCAAAATACGATGTATGCTAGCAACAGTTTGTGAAACGGGTGCTTTCTGCCAAGTTGTCATCATACTGAGCATGTCCACGCCAGTTTCCTTTTTCTGCAATCTGGTTACTGAAAATAGCATGAAAAACTGGCAGAGTCTGCATTCCTCATCCAACGAGCAATTGTCACCAAAAGCTGGCTCAGGCATTACCGCTGGCAATTGTCACCAAAGTTGAGTCAATTCTCATATTGTTACCCCAAATGACATTACCATGGAAGTGTACTGGTTCAATGCATGGAAGCTGCAAGGTCCAAAGGGCTGCTTCCTCTCTAGGTCCCGTCTACCAGAACACATGCAGCACCAGTATGCCCACACCAGCAGCTTTTACCGGCACACACATGTTGAACTTGTATGGGTGGAGGTATGGCAAGAAGCCTCTAGACATCATTGCTCTTGTATGGAGCATGGAGCTTTTCTGCAGGGGTTCACAAGCAGGTGGACATGTTTGAACCAGCCTTCATTGACCAGGATAAGTGTCCTGTTCCCACTTTTCACACAAAAGGCTTCCTACAGGCATCTGGTTGGCCACTGAGAGAACAGGATGCTAGACTAGATAGGCCATTACCCTGATCCAGCAGGGCTGCAATTATTATGATTATGATTATGATTATTATTATACCACCCTTCATCAAAAGATCTGAGGGTGGTTCTTATATTCTGAAGGCTGTGCTTATTCAGGAAGAAACTTACCATGCATTCAGCCTATTGAACACTGCGCTCCCCTTTCTGAACCAATACTGATAGGAATATAGGCAGCTGCCTTGTATCAAGCCAGTCCACTGGCCCATCTAGGTCAGTATTGTTTACACTGTCTGGCAGTGGCTCTCCAGGGTTCCCTACATGTCAATCTGGGACCTTCTGCATGCAAAGCATGTTTTCTAGCAGTAAGGTACCACCCTCTTTCCCCATACAGACGTATTTCTCCATGGAAATCTTTAGTAAAAGGCAAATGTTTTGTAAACTGTGAGAGAAAACAGAGTACAGTGGTACCTCAGGTTACAGATGCTTCAGGTTACAGACGCTTCAGGTTACAGACTCCCCTAACCCGGAAGTAGTACCTCAGGTTAAGAACTTTACCTCAGGATGAGAACAGAAATCGTGCGGCGGCGGTGCAGCGGCACCGGGAGGCCCCATTAGCTAAAGTTAAGAACAGTTTCAGGTTAAGAACGGACCTCCAGAATGAATTAAGTTCTTAACCCGAGGTACCACTGTAAGCTTTGTTTTCTCAATCATCCATATTGATAAGAGTAAGTGACCAGGTACGCTTTGCATATGTAACATCCCAGACTCAGTCCCTACTATAGCATTTCCTGTGAATGCATGGGTGGGGGACCTGTGGCCCTCCAGATGTTGCTGAGCTACAGCTCCCATGATCTATGACCATTGGCCATGCAGGCTGGTGCTGATGGGAGCCAGAGACAAAGAGCAGACTTGTGTTAAAGAACCTCAGGCAGTCTGAAAACTGCAACTAGTCAAAATAAGCAACATTGGGTTGGATAGACCCCTTGGCTAACCAGGCACAAGGCACCTTCCATATTCTTGGACAGTTGGATCAGATGAAGATGTGGATGGCATACTGTCACTAGGAGAGGACAGGTTTACTGTTCAAGAGGGCATTTATGCAGTTCTGTCGCCTGGGGACCCACAGGGATCTGGCCTGGCCTTCAGCGTCCTTTTCTCAACCGTGGTCCCAATGAATTGTCTTGGAAATGGAGAGTGGCTGTTTACATTTCAGCTGTGGTTCCCTCATGAACCCTCAAGCTCAGCCTCAGCGGGTGCACAGAAGCCTGGAAATGCCACCCAAAGTCTAAACAGAGCCTGTGGGATGATTCACTGCTCTGAGGGCTGGTTTTGTTGTTGCTGTTTTTAATATGCGGAGAGACATTTCTGCACACTCCTAACCAGCTAATTGCTAATGTTGTCAGTGCAACCTGAACTTACTGCCCTGAGCCCTAGGGAAGGACAGGCAAAGTTTATGAACACAAAATGTGGGGCTCAGGCCCTCCACTCTGCCTATTATCAGCAGGCTGACAGGTAATTCACTGCCACGTGTTTTTGCATACCCTGCCTGCACAACAGCAGTGCATGTTGGTTTGAATGTGAAATTACCTCAGTGACTTACTCAAGGTCAAATGGGAGAAGATCTGAGGCTGAACTAGGAACTAAAAATCCCCCCAAGCAGCCCAGTGCTGCTCTTATGCCATGGAGCAAGATTGCAAAATGGTGGTCTGTGGGCCCACATGTTCACTTGCAAGATGCGGAGGACATGTTCATGTGCTCAAGTTGAAGGATGGATAGAGACCTTCACACTTTAATGTTACATCTGTCTACTTACCTACTTACTTTCCTACTTTTGTTTACTTCTTATTTGTACTCGCCCTTCACCAAATCATCACAGAGCAGGTTACCAAAATATCAGTTGGGTTTTGTATTTAATTCATTATACGTTAACATGATTTGTGGGTGCACGTGATCCTTAACTTGTAAACCCTCTTAGAGTGCTCTGTTCTGACTACTTACACGGGGCTCAAACCATGAGGCAAAATATATTCTCAGCCCAGGATCACCACGTGGAACATGGAGCAGCCCTGGTAATACAAGACTAAAGTGGAATTGGTGTGGAAGATCTGTGACTTAATTTGGAGAAGGAGCCCCCATTTTGATTGGAGAAGAAATGTAATGGTTTCCTTTGGGAGCTGTTTCAAAATGCCTCCCCTCATAGCTGCAATCAGACCAGCAGTACTCCCTGTAGTTTACTTCCCTAACACCAGTGCTTTTGTTCTCGGGGTACGCAGGGGTACGCATATCCCTAGACATTTTGTGAATCTTTGTACTTTTTGTCAATATACTATATTTATTTTTCCCGCTTTGAACTATAAAATGGTGATTTTCCTGAGTCACAGTGAGAGTACCCCTAAACATTTTTTAAAGGAAAAAAAGCACTGCCTAACACCATGTTGCTAATAGCAGCTTGGGGTATGTAGATGGAGAATTCGAATAGGGAAATGGTGCAGGGAGAAAAAGCTAAATACTCCTTAATGCATTACTGCTGGTCTGATTAAAAAAAATAACGGAGTCCTGTGCAGTGGCCTTCTACCCTTTCTCTTTGGCCCTTTGAACTGCACCCAGGCCATATCACTCCCCTGAGGCAACACCCCACATTGGTATTCTTTGCACCCTGAATATTTTTGCCTGGCTGGTCTGTGTCCTTGGACTTTAATAATATCTCTTGCTGCTCTGGATGGGGAAGAGAGAGGGTTGTGTGAGTGTGTAGAAACTGGCCTAATGTTCAAAGTTAACATTCATATGTGTTGCTCCACCCACTTTTGCCTCTGGTTCCGCCCACCACTGGCATGAGGCCCTCAGAAGGTTGGCCACAAGGAAAGACATTTTTGTTCACAGGACCTTCTCTTCCCTTGAGTCCATTATTGGTCTTATTCCATGAAACCACATACAGGGCTTTACTAGCTGCAGCATGTTAGCAAAGTATCGAGCATACAGTGGTACCTTAGGTTGCAAAGACCTCGGGTTACAAACACTTCGGGTTACAGACTCTGCTAACACGGAAGTACCTGTAGTACCTCGGGTTAAGAACTTTACCTCAGGATGAGGACAGAAATCGCATGCTGGTGGTGTGGCAGCAGCGGGAGGCCCCATTAGCTAAAGTGGTGCTTCAGGTTAAGAACAGTTTCAGGTTAAGAACGGACCTCCGGAACCAATTCAGTTTGTAACCAGTGGTACCACTGTACTTCCAAAATGCAAGTCTGAATCCAACTAATAACACATAATGGAGGTTTTAGCCTCCATTATCTATCCTGGCAATCAACGTGTTAATTTCCCCTTGCTAGGTTCAAACCAGTGAGGTGATTGCCTCTTATAATCTTCCAATTTTTTTTGGTTTAGAGGCACATGCTGTCCTGAGCCATCCAGGGCTAGAAGTGATAAAGGCTGAAACACAGCCATCTTTTGAAATTTGCGCCTCTCTGAATTTTGCAATGCAGTTCTCAAGCCATGTAACGTACCAAAATGCATATCTTCGAGTAAAGTGTGCATTAAAGTGTATACATTAGTGAAAGTAGCAAACGTAACTGCATTGCATTAGGGGAAACTGCTTTGCATACAAGTGTGAGTATATTAGGAGAAATTCCCACTAAAAGACTGGTGAATTCTTAGCTTCTTTGTTAACAAATAATAACCATAAACTAATGTGGAAATATGGGAAACAAGATTCAAAAAAATGAAAAATTGCAGTTGACAGAGTCCCCCATTCCTAATTTAGACTCATATTGTGATGTGCATCCCAAGGAGTGTGACAAAAAAGTTTAAGTCCACACCAAAACCTGTGCCTGTCTGACTATACTTCTCCATACTACAGGACCGGGATGTGTCTCATGCAGTTGCAGATTTCTCTCTAATATAGATAGATGATAGATGATAGATAGATAGATAGATGATAGATAGATAGATAGATAGATAGATAGATAGATAGATAGATAGATGATAGATAGATGATAGATAGATAGATAGATAGATAGATAGATAGATAGTGTGCACAATGGATAAAGCTAGTTTAGAAACCTTCCTCTCAGCATCTAGTTTCACTGTGTGGGAACTTTTATTTTTGTTTTTGGTGTGAAGGAATGTTCAGTCCAGGCTTGGCAGAAGCAACTTTAATACCTCAATGAAGACTGGGTCTGTAAAACAAGATATTTTATGGCATTTCTTAGCCACCCTCTTTCCCAATAAAACAAACTTGAGGCTGAGACGCAAGATGGGATGTGGAGACAACGAAGTGGACCCCAAAGCCCAAACGTGACCGAGGCCACTTGGGTGGAAGGGAGCAGAGATGGGATGGGGCGGGAGTGGCGGAAGAGCTGTAACTGTCAGCACCCCCAGCCCTCTCCACACTCCAGCAATCAAAGGGCAGCCTGTGTAATTAATACTATTTTGGCCAGGCTAATGACAGAGGGAAATGTCTCTTGTCAGCCCAGCTTTGCCCACTGGCCCTGATTTAGCAACATGAAAGCATTTTTTTCTGATTAAGTGCTCACTGAAGGAGATAAAAGAGATGGCCATGAAATGTTCTCTTTAATGTGATGAATGTAAAGGGACTGGTAAAGATGGACACAGAGGGTGAGGGGTGGGAGGAAGGCTGAGAGAGGGGGGGAACAAAAACAACAACAACAGGGATTGGGAACAGTAGGTGGTGCTGCAGTTCAGGAGTCAAGGACGACTGCAGAGTAGAAGGAGAAGGAGACCAGGGAGGATGGGGCACGACCAGTGGGCATGGAGGGAGAAGGGATGGAAAGGGACTCGGTCTTAAAGGAGCAAGGAGCTTAGATCAGGAATGGGGAGTATTGGCAAAGGGAGGGAAGTGGCAGGGCTGTGGGACTGGATGGAATAATTATACAACAATCATACAGTACATCCTGTCACGTTGCAGAACAGGAGCTCTGGGTTTTGAGAAGCTCACATTGAGAGGTGAAGAGGCTAGTGCCCTGTTGATGATGTTCAACTCCAACTCCCGAAAAGTCTTAGTTGGTGGTGGCTAAGGTTGCAGACAATCGTCTTCCCCAGCCGTACCTGGAGATTCCAAGAACTGATTCCGGGATCTTTGGCATACAAAGCATGTGCTAAGCCTCTTGAACTCACCACTCCCTGCACCTGCATGTTCCAGATGTCCCCAGATGCGTGCGTTGGAAGAAGCAGGTGACATTTAAATAAGTCCTACACACATAAAGTCCAAAGTGTGCTGACCAATTTTGCATGCTCAATGATGCAGAGAGTCCAATTCATGTAAGCTCCGTTAATTCCCAGATTTCATGTGTGGAGGCCCTATTAGAAAATTATGCTTCTGCGTAGATGTCTGGGGGTATTTGGAGGCAGGCACATCAGGTGTACAGCGAGGGAAGGTGTTCTTTTGCTCTCCTTCCTGGGAATGGTACAGCTCTGGCAAGAGGAATTATTCAATCCAATCAATTTATGTCAATTTAACTGCTAAACAATTTCTCCTGACAAACTTACTCAATACACACTGGGATCTTTTGCTAGCTTTTGATGATGGCACAGTAGCTCATTTACCTGTTGCATTTTTTCCCAACCCTGTGACATCTCTATATGATAGAGTAACTGCAAATGGCGAGTTACTCCGTTGCATCTATATGCCTAATGTGGGGTGGACAAAACACAGTGTTTGATCTGTTGCAAGCATGTGTGGATCCACTCTTGAGTTGTACTGATAAGAAATTGCACCACAGTTATTGCACTGGGAATTTTTTTTAAAAAATGTTTTTATTAAAGGATTTTCATAGTTAACAAGGGTACATACAGCGTCTCTGTTTTCAGTTCATAGAGTCCTTTCTACAGGTCAGTTCCATTTGGTGTGAGACACTGCTGTCATAGACATTGTGAGGTTGCGGGGGGAGGGGGGGGAGATAGAAGATGGGTCATATTCATTCATCCTTTTGCTTCGTATACTTGTAGAGTTCTTGTGTCAGCTTTGCATGGATAATAATAATAATAATTTTATTTATACCCCACCCTCCCTGGCCAGAGCTGGGCTCAGGGCAGCTAATACTAGTAAAATCACAATAAAAACATAATGGGGGGGGGGACACAATTTGAAATATGGGTTAAAATACAATTTTAAATGCAGCCTCATTTTAATAGTAGCCAATAGTTCAAAATCATAAGGGGAGGGAAACATAAGGGTCAGACTGAGTCCAAACCAAAGGACAGGCGGAACAGCTCTGTCTTGCAGGCCCTGTGGAAAGATGTCAAGTCCTGCAGGACCCTAGTCTCTTGTGACAGAGCGTTCCACCAAGTCGGGGCCAGTACTGAAAAGGCCCTGGCCCTAGTTGAGACCAACCTAACCACTTTGCGGCTTGGGACCTCCAAAGTGTTGTCATTTGTGGACCTTAAGGTCCTCTGCGGGGCACACCAGGAGAGGCGGTCCCGTAGGTACATGGGTCCTAGGCCGCATAGGGCTTTAAAGGTCCTGGATAGGTTCTTCATTTGTCTGTCTGTTTCTTTTTGTTGGCTGTGCAAGAGGTTAGAGAGTCCAGCGCATGCTTGGTTGTATTCAGTTGACTGCAGTGAGTTTGTTTGTGGATGTGAAGGAGTGGGGGGGGGGTGTTGGGTCAGATTAGCCATATCGATTTGTATGCTGTTGGGGGGGGGGTTATGTAGATGTTTCTAACTTTTCAATGTGGCCAGCAAGAGCAGTATGCACAGTTATGGTAAAAGTGATACAGTTTTAGCATCTTCAGAATTTGAAGATCAGCAAAGATGGATCACTGTATGGTGGGGTGAAGGGGAGAAACACCTGTTTCACTCAGTATTATGCTCTGCCCAAGCAGCATATGTCTTTCGCTACTGCTATTTAGAAGAAAAATTCCAGATAAGTTAGTTTATAATATTTTGGAGGTTCATTTCTAAGTACCCCATCTTTGGATGTCTTTTGCAAGAAGTGGCTAAATATAATAATGCACAGTGTGCTGATGTCATCAAAATCTTCTCCGCTATGAAGTGATGCTACTGTGCATCTTTGACATTTGATGATGTCTTAAAGGGTGCCACTGGAATGGCATCGGAATGGGAAAAATGCCCCTAAATACAGTGTAGGGGGTTAGGAAAATACCTGCAAGTGATCATTAAGGGCTAACATATTTGCTGAAAGCAGTAAATCAGTCATCATGGGGTTTATTGTTGCAGAAACTTTGTGCCTTAAAACAAATAAATAAACCAGTAAAAATGGCCTATTAGCAGGTGTTGTCTACATGCTAAGGCTGGAGAATTGCAGCCTGTAATTGTCAGTTGTCTATTTATCCTGCAGGCTATTTATAGTTGGTCACATCTGCAAGGAGGAGCTTTTGGGTCCTGTTGTCTGTAGCTTTATAATTAAATGCATTCAATGTCAGAATTTTAATGCAAAATGTGATGTTAGGAAATAGGCTGTGGTACTGTGTGTCCCAGACATCAGCCCTTCTCCAAGGGCACCAGACAAGGTTGTGTACACAGGGTGGCTGCTAACCAGCCCACAGTTATGCATGCTTAGTCCCAATTGAAATCAATATGACATAAATGTGTGCAAATGAAGGGAACAGTAAACTACTTAAGCAGAAGTCATTATATTTCAAGAACGTCACTTACTGTAGTTTCACTGCAAGGAATGCTGTAGGGAGATAATGAGGTGTCTTCCAAGTTATATTATTATTATTATTATTATTATTATTATTATTATTATTATTAATATGCCACTCTATACCCGGAGGCCTCAGGGTGGTTCACAGTGATTTGGAAAACCTGCAAGAAGAATTCTGTGTTCAGTCCCAATTTCCAAGCTCTAATTTGTGGGTTTTGCAGAAAATCTATTTGCCGGTTTTGATTTTGATCTGACCCATTTGCGCTGCTATTCCTGAAATATTTTCTGTACCGAACCAGATGCACGCATACTCACTAGTTATTGGGCCATGAAACGGTGGTGAGGGCTAACATTTGAAAGTAAAATGGAGCACCAATTGCTTGGTTGAAAAAAAGCCAAGCTCCACTATCAGAAGTGAACTGAGTTGGTGAGAAGGAAGGCAACTGCCTCCTACAACGACAGCAGAACAGAGCCACTGTGGCTAATAGCCATTTGAGTGGGGGAGGAATTAGTCAACCAGTATTAGTTTTCTGGGACGCGGGTGGTGCTGTGGGTTAAACCACAGAGCCTAGGACTTGCCTATCAGAAGGTCGGCGGTTTGAATCCCCGCGACGGGGTGAGCTCCTGTTGCTCGGTCCCTGCTCCTGCCAACCTAGCAGTTCGAAAGCACGTTAAAGTGCAAGTAGATAAATAGGTACTGCTCCGGCGGGAAGGTAAACGGCGTTTCCGTGTGCTGCTCTGGTTCACCAGCACATGACCTGGAAGCTGTACGCCGGCTCCCTCTGCCAATAAAGCGAGATGAGTGCCGCAACCCCAGAGTCGGTCACGACTGGACCTAATGGTCAGGGGTCCCTTTACCTTTATCTTATTAGTTTTCTACCTGAGGAGAACGATGATTAATGTTTGACGCATTGGAGATTTTTTTAAAAAATGTCTTTTCTGCCCATGAGGTCAGGACAAAATGTATTCATTATATTTGTGGATTGAGTATCTTTAGGGCTGTCTCTTCACCCCCTGCTTCAAACTATGCAATGACACAAGAGGATGTGGATGAGCCATGGGTAGCCTCAGGCTCCACACAGGGAGTTTATTTGTACCACAATTTCTATGCGTGTCATGCCATGTGCCAAATCCTACCCTTCCAGTTCTGGACAGCGTAATCCTTGATCTAAGGATGTTAATTATAACAGTTTAGCTTTAAAAACATCAGACATTCCTGAAGAAGCTTCTTAAAGGATGCTTTCGATTAGGGGAATAAAGATATTTTGATTGTTTTGAATAACGGCTGTTTTGTATCGCTCTCTTTCAGCTTAGAATGGCAAGACTTAATTTTATCCAGGTGTACAGGGGATTGCCGTTGTTGACAACAATATTGCCCAAGTGTAATGAACAATCTTCTTTACACATCCAGAACAAGGCTTACACCTCTGCTAGATCCAATTTGGATTGTGCAAAGTTAATGACCGCTCCCCACTTAAAACGGGGGGCGCCTTTTGCGTGGACGCGTGCAGCCCTGGATCTGGAGTGGCCCCATCAGCATAGGCTTTGCCTTCCCTCAGGTGGGATACCTGGAGGTCCCCGCCTACCCCAGTGAGTTGTCCAATCCCACCTGGGGGAAGCGTTGCCAGGGAAACCAGGCCAGGTAAGGGGAGGGATTACCTGCCCACACAATAGAGGGTGGATCTTAATTGGTAATCCTCACTTGGCTCCAGAGCTTCTCCCACCCTACCCACCCTCAGTTAATGTCTTCTTTTGCAGGTTAACTTTTCTTCATAGGTTTTGCAGGTTAACCTGTCTCCACAGATATGCGGGCGCTGCCAAGATAAGGTCGCTGTTAAAGGGCCGGAAAGGAATTTCCCTGCATTGGCAGGTTTCGCCTTTCCCGTAGCAAAACATCACAACTTTGGCGGTATCAGGCCTTGGGCGGAATCCTTTAGTCCATCTTCCTCTTTGCAGCGGCGATACCAGGGTTCCCCGTTAAAGGGGTTTTTGAAGGGAGGCTTTGGCCGTACACCGAAAGGTCGTCATTGCTCTCCCCTGCGGCGGCGTAACGGGGGCGGCTATCTCTGCTTGAACATATGTTCTCCAGAGCCGGCCCATCCTCCCCACACACACTGGATAACCCTGATGCTCCCTAGCTCCCCGGCTGGGGACTAGGGAGGGAGAACGCCCAATGCCTGAGCCAAGGTCTACCCACATTTGAAATTTAATAAAGTTGTGGCCAATTTAATCCCATAGCACGTTGTCTAGAGTCGTTATTCCACATGACGGGGGGGACCACTCGGGATCTGGGGACTCCGCCTGTCCACGCAATACAATTTTACTCCATGCCAGATGTAAATGAAAATGTTGGGAAATGTTTACATTGACCCAGGGATATTTAAGTTGTTGAGAGGAGTGTAAATTCGGGTTTCTCCTTCTCATATATTTAAAGAAGTATTCTTGGGTTGTTTATATATACACAAGAAATCATGTACACACCTGTATATATATCATGTAGGAAGTTGCCCTTTATCAACTGAGGCCAGTGCTTTCTCTGAGGGCTTATCCGGAGGGTTCCTTCTGTCCAGCTGCTCCCCCCCTCAGGGAAAACCACTCTTTTGCACTCATTTGGAGTGAACAGCAATAGGGCTTTTGAGGATTGCTGTTTGTTACAATTAAGAGCTAAAGAGTAGGTTTTCCATGGGAAAGGAGCAGTGCAAGGGGACAACAGCTTGGACCTGTGCCTTGAAAGTGTGGGTCAAGCAGAAAACACACTGGAGTGTGGAAGAGCCCTAAGAACTATCTCACCTGACAGACAAAGGCCTTTTGGGATCCAGAGCAGAAATCCTTCCCTGCTGTGTTACTTGAGACCCTGTAACAGACCATGACAATGTCCGGAACTGCTGACCACTCCCCCCATTGCTGAAGCACATTGATACAGCTTCTCAGTGACTGACCCCACCCAGGTTGGCTGTGGGCTCCTCCTGGGCAGCAAGGAGTCTTAGGGCGCCTCCCGTCTCAGTGACTCCCGTTGTAGTCATAGCCACAGCCAATTTATTTATATGCTGCATTTTCCACAAATACGTCTGTGCTCAAAACAGCTCAAAACAACAACGGCCTAAGCAAAATAGTGCAACAGTGATACAGCGGGATTGCGTGAGCTCATGGGGCCCTGGGCAGGCAAGCGTGAGCACTGAGGGGTGGGGGACTCTGGGGGAAGGGCGCTGATGTAAAGGAGCCTGCCGTGGCACCACAGCCCTGTGTGCCCAGTGTGCCAAGGGAGAAACAAGCTCCCTTGGCCATAGTGCCTTGCCACAGTGTGTAGGTATGAGCTCCATCAGTCCCAACCCCACAAGGCGCTGTGGTCAAGGCAGTTATCCAGGGTCCATGTTTTCTTTTGGAAAACGAGGTGCAGCATTTTCTTTATGATACAAGGCTTATTTACACTTATATGCAACCTGAGCCTATGATAGAGGGGTCCCCACAGGCTAACACTTCCAATGAAATTAACCTGAGTTAATTAGTTTTAACACATGTAGATTCCAAGGGTCAGGTAGGTAGCCGTGTTGGTCTGATGCAGTCGAAATAAAAATATAAAATAAAATAAAAAATTGTCCAGTAGCACCTTATAGACCAACTAAGTTTGTTCTGGAATAAGCTTTCATGTGCATGCACACTTCTTCAGATACCAAGGGATTAGTGAAGTGTCTAACACACAGTTTAGGAAGTTTGCCTAGCTAAATTAGTAGTTTCACACATGTTAATTCCAAAGGATGAAAAGCATCCAACACATATCTTAACACACACAGGTCTAGCAACCACACAGCAGTCTTAGTTAAATTCTGATACTAACTTGATCCAGAGTTTAGGGAGTCCTGTAAAACACAGATTCATAACACTGTATTTTAGAGCAGGGGAAATCATGTTGTTGTTGCTACTGTTCTGCAGCTGGGAATCAGAGATCCTTGCTGGTCTGCTAGACTAGATCCTAGTCTGCCTTTGACCCACTTATCATCATGCTGCATGGAAAACTTGTTTTAGTACTATGTTCTTTTCTAATGTTTAGATTTCCTAATAAGAAACTGACTTTTAATCAACTTTATCAACTTGTCTTGGATTTAAACTCTGTGTCCGCCTGCATGCTTAATCATTCTACATGCTTGAACCCCAAATGCCTACAGGACTAGGAAGAGGAATATTCATTTGCGATGGTGGAAGCAACCATCATTTGGGTAAAAATGTCTCCTTGGCCTGAAGTTTCCCACACGTGTCTGGTAGCTTTCAGATACAGCAAACTGAAAAATCCTGGCACAATTTTATAAGGAAAAAAATTATAAAGCATATCACTGGAAGATAAGCACATTTTGTTTGGATTTTTGATTAGGAAAAAATAGAGTAAGGAAAATGTCATCACATGGAGAAAAGTGGAAGATAGTGTCAGGGCAGCTTGAAAAGCTATCAAAGGAGTTGGATAAGATTTCAGCGGTTCACAACTGCGGAACCGATGAAGGCATTGTTTTAATTATTAATACAGCACTGTCAGCATACATGCAAATTTCTACTAATAAACAACATTTTTTGAATGCAGTTTTAACTAATATGCACATATTTAATGCATTTTGTATGCTATTTTCACCAGTGTGTACAACTTTATGCACACTTTCCCAGATATATGAAAATTAAGTGATTTTAAAAATGAGAACAAATTTGACTTTCTCCCCCATCTCTGATGGGCATTAGAGAGCTGTGGCAAAGGCCTCATAGGGAAAAGTTGGGTTTTGAGGCAGCATTTGAAGTGAGGTTCTGTTATGAAGGAGTTCTGGGTAAACTGCAAATGGACATAATAGGACCTGTGTACTATCAGATGGGGGCAGGACTTACCCCCACCTAAGATCACAGGTCACCTGGAATAACCTTTACACTAAAAAACCAACTGCTGGATGCTGCACTGCCTTGTGGATCTGGAAGACCCAGGGGCCCCACACAGCCAATGAAATGGCTGCCCTTGACCTTCCTCTACCTGTCATCAAGTGTCAGAAGGCAGCAACTCATCTTCGGTAGATCTTGCCGCCCATGAAGCAGTTGCTGAGACTGAAGGTCCCCACCTCACTACAGTTGCCTAAGTCCCCTCCTCTCTGGGGTTTCCACCCCCCAAGCAATCGGAGACTATGCCTGCATGTCTGTCTTTGCTCTTCCTGCTTCATGCCTCTTCCGGTTCTGGGAGACCACGAGGGAGGGGAGCTTGTCGCAGCAGGAGGGAGAGACACATGTGACTCTTCACCAGCATCTTCACTTAGCTTCTCTCCTTCCACACTCCTGTTTCACTGCCTCTGATTCTAGACTGCTCTCTGCCAGCTGCCGTATAGTGCAGCTTGAATTCTCCAACCCCCCCCCCGGCTCCTCTGAGATTTCAGCCTTGTAATCCTGTTGTGTGCCATATATTTTTTAGCTAGTTTACTCGAAGCTCTCCCACTCTCATGGGAAATGGGTTTGTTGGACCATAAACATCTTTGTACCAGACGGAGCATAGCTGAGTTTGAGCGGAGGGAAAATGTCCTGTAAATCAGACACCGTACAGAGAAACCAATGACACATGCAAACACAAAAGATGATATGTGCATCTGTTTGCACTTAGCATTATGGTTTGGCTAGTGAAAGACACTATAAGTGCATTGCGACTTCAGGGAGAGTGTTTCCCCCCTACCTGTTGGTGTGCTGGTCTTTTGCACTGCTGACGTCTAGCGGGGATGGAACTGCGACCAAAAGAATGCCCTGAGAAAACAGGGCCTGTTTCAAACTGCTGGCTGGCACTCGTTCCGCAATCCTCAGCCAGACAGAGCCATTGTGCAAATGTGCTAGATCGGGTTACTTTAATATGCCGTAGAAAAATTAAGTTTGGCTATGATCTTCAACTTTTCTCTGCCACCCCGAAACTGGAGGCTCTTGATTTCTGCAGCTAAAAAACAAAACAAAGCAAAACCCTTCCAGGTTCTGTAAACAAGGAAACCAACTGAGGGATTATTCTTACCTGATATTATCCTGCAGTACTCTCCCCTCTCCTGAGTGTTGGTGAGGGGAAAACACACACACACACACACACACACACACACGAGGTGAAAGGATCCAGGAGAGATGAAAATCTTCCTGAGATGGAAAGGCTTAAATTTTGGGAGCTTTCTTCAAAGCTCAGAAAAAAGATTACTGAACTGACACCTAGCTGAGAGTCATGAACTTATGAGTATTGTGAAAGAGGAAATTTGAGGAGGGTTATATTCACTTTGGATGTTTGCAGACAGTCACTATTTTGGGGTGGGATTCAACAACATACGAGAAAAGTCAGGTTGCGTAATTATAGTTGGCTGGGAGCTCTTGTTCAACAAACCCACATTCTCAGAAGGTCAGACTTTTTGCAGTAAGCAAAGTGGCAGGGAAATGCATAAGAAAGTGTGGGATAACACCTGGTTTGATGCAGCACCATCTAATCTCCCCACAAAGAGTTCCGAAGGAATGCTCATTAAACAGCCAATAGAAAATGGCTGCATTCATTTTTTTTTATGGCGATGTCAAGCAGGCTTACAAACCTGTGTCCTTGTAGCAATTTTCATGAGAGGACATTTCTAGACAATGGCTTCCCCAGATTTAAAATGGAAAACCCTTGGTGACATGGTGTACATATGTGTGTGTTTTTTTACTCACATATAAATATCCTCCATGTTAGGTCACATCTGCACTATACATTTAAAGCATTCTGATACCAGTTTAAGAGTCATGGCTTCCCTGAAAAATTCTTGGAGACCATGGTTGGTTAAGGGTGGTAGGAAATGAAGCTCTTTGAGGGGCCTCCTAACAATACTAAGCACCCTTAAACTACAGTTCCCAGTATTCTTGGGTGCAGAGAGCCTTTATGCTTAAAGTGGTATATAAGTGCTTTAAATGTATGACGTGGATTTGACCATAGATCCAATATTCCCAAAGAGCAATTTCAGCAGGGGGTTTCCATCCCCTTTCCAGAGAGTGAAGCAACTGATATATTGCGATATATCAGTGATATATTGTCACTGTGGCTCAGTATTTTCTGCCCTCACAAATCCAAAGTTCAAGATTTGTGAAGGACATGGAGACTAACGTTTGCCAACAACTTGCATTATTCTGATATTTCACCAGCATGCCTGAGGAGGTGGACTGAAGAGGAAATGGGTTGAGGGTGTAGCGCTTGGTAACTCTGAAGGACAAATTGAGGATCTGCTGGCCTGTTTGTTCCAGAATACCTTGACTGGGATGTGAGCCAAGGGCCCTTGTCCTTTGACTTCCTTGCAAGGTGCTGCTGAGTTGGGAGCATGTGACTTGTGGCAAGTGAGGTTTCCGTCTCTGAAGTCTGATAACAAGGAGGATGGCTGTCATGTGATGTGACATGACGTGCAAGCAGCAGTTAGAGAACTAAGGCAGATTTGAGGGAGGTCAACCTTTGGTTTGAGGGCACTCCCTGGATTTATCAGGTGCCATGGGATAGCCTTTGCCAGTTTGGTGCCCTGCAGATGTTTTGGACTACAATTCCCATCAGCCCCAGCCAGCACATGCTTCATACTAGATAATGTACTACGAGGTGCCTCTCCTCCACTAATATTGGAAGCCAGGGTAGCAAAGTGAGTGGAGTATCTGATATGGAGTGGGGGAAGCTGGCAGTTGGACTAGGACTAAGGACCAAGTCTTTCATCAGCCAAACAGCCTAAAAATAAATGACTGCTGGTTGATGATAAATGCCCCTCGGTTTGTGTAAATCCAAGAGAAAGGCTATGGTTGTTCAGATAGCCTGGACCCAAGCCAGTTTCTGCTTTGTAGGTCTTAACCAGTGCTTTGAATTGTTCCTCGAAACAGAAGGTGAAGCTGTTGCCTTTCTCTGAAGCTTTGCCAGATTGCCTCCATCTTTCTTCAAGTATAGTGCAAATACCTTGATACAATACTCCAGAGAAGGTCAGGGCCCTGCTGAACGGAAAGGAGTGGAAGTAAAACCTAACTCTTGTAGTTCGCCATTTTTGGAGAAACTTTCGTCTGGAACAAATGTGAAGTGTTCTGAAAACATCTGGCCGTAAGGCATAGACACAAATCACAGTGGAGGGCAGAGCAAGGAGGACGTCAATTAAGGGACAACCAGATACACTTGGTTTACTGACTTACTCAAGAAGCTTTCATGTGATGGCATTTGTTGACGCGTCTCCCAGCAGCACGTGGTTATTATTATTTTATGCAACACTTTATAGGTTGACTCATATTTAGTTTGTAGGAACTCCAAGACACTTCCTAGCAGCATAATTGCCTAGCCAGTTATTCTCCATGAGAGCTGGTTACAAATGTAAGCTGCTGGGATCTTTCCAGTTGAAATTCCATCCATGAACTTGTTGGGTGGCCAAAGGCAATCTGTCTCACAGGCTCAATCAACCATCTGCAATACATGAAGAATGACACTGATCTGTATTGTGTTGTAGGGATTGCTGAGGTGGTATATGTGAAGCACTGTGGACCTTTGAAATGCATTGTATAAATGCAATGAATGATTATTCTATTGTGCCTTTTGGACTGATTGCTTTGTGTTATGTTTCTTGTTAATAATCTCAAAAGAAATGATCTCATGTATACCACTTCACACTGACTGAACTGGACATTGCGATAAGTGATGTCCTTTTACTTTTGCTTGTGCACCCTCCCTTCAGATGTCAAGGAGATAAAGAACTCCACAACTTTTAGAAGACATCTGAAGGCAGCCCTGTATCGGGAATTTTTTAATGCTTGATTTTTTATTATGCTTTTATATATGCTGTAAGCTGCCCAGAGTGGCTGGGGAAACATGATTAGATGGGTGGGGTATAAATAATAAAATCATCATCATCATCATCGTCATCACATCGCCAGTCTTTCTACTTCTGCCATTGTTATAGATTTGAGCTGGGAACCCCCCCCCCCCCCAATCCTAGAAATTAATAAATGGTAGGATTTTGATTAATTGGAGTATTAAAGGGAAGATTGCAGGCTAGTGGAAAAATACAGGCTATGCTTCCTTTCCAAGCCAGGACCTCACCTGGATAGAGGTATTAACATGACAGAAGTTGGTAAAGTCCCATCTAAGAGGAATTCTTGGGCCTGGGCAGACAGAGGTTGCCATGGTGATGGTTATTTCCCCATCACTTTCCTAGCAGCAAAAAGTCACTTGGACTTTTTTCTTTTACGTAGATTTGTTGCACTGGGATAGCAGAGCCCTTTGTCTCATTTTAGTTGTGCAAACCTAAAGACCTGACATACTCTTGAATCCTTTTCACAAAAGAGTGACAGCCTGGAGGGATACACAATCTTTAAACCAGGCTTGGGCCAGGCATCCCTTCAGTTAGAGGACTCCTTCAAATAGAGGGCTGTCCTCTGTATAGTAGGACCCATAGTAGCCATACCAGATAGCTTATCCACTTCCCCCATCTGAAATAATGAAGAAAGAGGACCTTCTTAAATTGCAGAAAAAGGCCCCAAGGACCATCTCTAAGTATTGCTCCCTGGGACAATTCTAATATATTTTAATAGAATTGTCTCTGGGGTAGTGCTTTGAGGGTTGTGCTCTAAGCAGAACAGGCCTCTTGGGATAGGCCCCTCAAAGATCTTTGAGGAAGCCATCCATAAAAACACAGGCTACACATGTACCAGCTGTGTTTTGCACAATTTGTACTCAGACGAACCCTGAAAAGATATGGCACTGCTGACACCCCGTCACAGTCACTGTCACAATTAATTTTTAGACCAAATATATACCCACCATGTGCTCAACGTATCCAATTTAGCAAGATGATCCAATCTCCCTTTGTACAGGCTGCTCCGTGAACAATTTCTTGTGATGTCTGCATAGAAAAAACACATCCTCTAACCGCAAACAATTTGATTAAAAAAAGAGAGTAAATTTGCCAAATAGTTCACAGAGAATAATTCCAGCGGCTTCTTTTGTGGATTTATTGTGTGTATGTTTGTTTATATAGTCCACTCCCTGCCCCCGCCCCCTATACTTTATAACAATTTGGAGATAAAGCAGCCCAATAAAGATCTGTTTTCCATCAACCTCCTCATGTTTGGGATCAAGTAATTTTCTTTCCTGCGGTTGTCAAAGAGAGTTAAAAGCCTGGAAGCTGCAGTTGAAAACAAACCAAACAATTCCTCTGGACGCAAGGTGATTGACTCGGGGTCTACGGCTACTCTCTCAACATTTGCCAGTTTATGGAACTGGCTCCAAATCAGGCTGTTCCTGAAGCAACACCTTACTAGTACCCTCACTGCCTCCCCCTTTTTTGCTCTCTGGTTCTACTGCTGGTTTATGATCACAGCCACCAGCCTTTCAAGGAAGGGACTTGCAGAAGCTTTCAGAAAGCTGCTGGCTTGGCTTTGGGTTCATCCTTCACCAGAACACAGGAAGATGCCTCCTACTAAATCAGACCATTGGTCCATCTAGCTCAGATTGGCAGCAGTTCTCCAAGGTTTAAGCCAGGGGCTATTTCTAGTCCTATCTGAAGATGTTGGAGACTGAGCCTAGGATCTTCTGCATGCAAAGCAGATGCACTGAGCTATGGCCCTTCCCCTAATTATAATAAGAACAATAGTAATAATGGGAGATGGTTGTGTGTCGGAGAGGGCAGCACCGTCACCAAAGTGCTTTACATTCTATCCTACTCCACTTCACATGTGGCTTGGCTAGAGAACCCACAATGAAGAGTCACTGGTCTATCACCACCATGCATGCTTAGCTTGGCTCAGGATCAGCAAACATCTTGCAAAAACAATAGCTTGCTGTAACTTGTCTGCTGTTGGAAATTACCTTGGAAGTATTGAAAGAACACCTAAGGATCAGCACTAATAACTATTTCATTAAGTGGTGTGTCCACTTCTGAAACATCTGAAGAGCTGGAGGGGCACGGAGGGGCGTTTGACCAGCTAAGATCCACTTCTTCTTACGGAGTATATTGATGTCTGCCTTAAAGCATAAAATTGTAGAGTTGTAAGGAACCTTAAGTGTCATCTAGTCCAATCTCAACATGTGGTTCCCTCATCCAATTTGAAACCGTTATTGGACCCTGTTGAGCTTTGCAAAATGTGCTAGCAGTTTTACTAATGCACCACCAGGAGGTGAACTATTTATTCATTTTATTTTATTTTAAAATGCAGATATTTATATCCTACCCTATTTTCACCAGGCAAGTGTGGCTCACCCAGTGGGATAGAACTACTGCAGTAGACTGCCGATAGCATTGCCATTGCTGCTTGCCAGAAGGGGAAAAGGAGGAACATTGCATTGCCAAGCTTGGAGCTGTGTGAGCACACTGAGAGTGTCAGATTGTGCCCAAGTATCCTTGACTTCCCCACCACTTTGCTTCTCTCCTCCGGTTGCATAACAGTGATGCCACTCCTGGGAGGCTATTGCCTCTTTGCTACTGGGCAAGGCACTCCTGCCACCAGGGAACCCTAGAGGGCTCCTACTGAAACCCAGAGAAGGCAGACTTGTCCAGCCTGAGCAAGGGGGCTGCCTTCAGACCACATCCTGGGGCCATCATCATGGAAGCAGAATTTATTTTCCTTAATATTTCAGACCACACATTTCCAAAATGGCTGTGGTTAAGTCGAGCATCACGCCCAAATTAATATACAGAACAAGAGGTATCACGTCTCCACCACAATTGTTTATAAATCAGGATGAGTGTAGAACGAAAAGTGCCGCTAAAGCTAACTAGGCCATGGTTGTGTGGGCCAAATATCATTGGGCAACACCTCTCCTATGTGGGATTCTTGTTTGGCTTCACTCTGCCCACCACTTCTCAGCTGACAACCACCCCACTGCTTTCTTTGGCAGGAACCTGGGCTCCCACGTCTTCTGCCAAACGTGTAGTCATAGGCTTCAGCAGAAGCGGCAAGAGGGAGATATTGGGCTTCAGCTAAGCGACTGGGGTCAGGGGTTTGCTAGAGCAGAGTCCCAGGCCCAGAGCTTCACTGAACCAGCTCCCAGCTGGAGGGTAGGCCAGGGCATGGACTAGGGGTGCTGGTACCAATTAGCAGCCTGAAAGAGAGGTTATTACAGGACAAGCTCTGTTTAACTTAACTGCTAACAGACTGGCTCTGTCAGCTGGAAGGAATCACAGGCAAACAAACTTAATGGCAGCCTGAGGGGAGCGAGGCCGAGGAGGTGGGGCGAATGGTGCTTTCCTTTCCCTATAAGACCTTTATTTCATAAAGCAGAAATGTAGCCATCCTTACTAACATATGTAGAAAGGAGATTCAGACCCCTCAAAGCCAACAGACAGGGCGTGCTTGATCAATCCAAGCTTTTCTGAGCTGAGTCTCTCCATAGGTTTGGGGCTTTTGACACCCCGTTCTCTCGGTTTTGTTTGCAACCACAGAGGAGCAAAAGTGGAACAGCTGCTTAGCATGGCACCAGCTGTTCTGCTGTGCAAAGAAGGGGGGATATTGATATAGGGCTCTTTTCTCATGACAAGCAACCCTGGAAAGTGGGGTTCTGAATTAAGTGGACAGCCATAGATAGTTAGGATGTATTGACATGTCAAACCAAATGCTTGCAAGCCAGGGTGGCTCATGTAAATCCACCTTTTTAGCCCTCCATAGCCTTGTTCACATGTTCTTTGCATGTAGGGCTTGTGTTGTTAGCAGAGTAACTGGAATAATGCAGATGGTGTCCAGAGAGAAAAAGAAACTGATAATATTTTACTGAGGTAAAGTGAGGAAAAACAGCATATGACATGGGGAGAAATAAAACAGAGGCTGGTCTTTCTTAGGGCAGGTCTACAAAAGGAAAAAGTCCTTCAGAACTACTTTCCCTTCCAATGATGAAACCTCAGCCATCTTCCTCACTGACAGCTAACTCCTCACTGACTAGAATCTCCAGCCAATCAGAGTCTGTTGTCATCCAGGCCAATAACAGAATTAGACCTTAATAATACCTGCTGTTATATGTACTTTCAACATGCATGTAGAGCAAGGAGCCTTTTAGCTCCTCCATAGCGTCTTATTTCCGTGCTTCAGTGGCATAGCGTGCCTGTGGGGAGGGCACAGAGGCAGTTGACCGGCTACAAAATTGTTAGGGGCACAAAATCTGAACACCTGGCTTTGCCTTAATACAACTGTGCATTTCCATTGCTGGGCTCTGTTGAAAATGGTTTCTCCATGTGAACCAGGAAGCAACCTCTCCAGACAACAGAATGGCTCTTCTTTTCTTATCTCTGTGGCTGTGATCTCCTGGGCAATGCAGATGCCATTAGGTTGTTGAATGCACATGTGTACTCCATCCACTTTCCTCTCTCCTACCCACCCCCTCCATGTTGCTCCTGATACTGGCAACCCATGCTATGCCACTGCCCTGCTCCAAAGAACCACAAGATAGGAGCACAGAAAACCCAATGCCTGAGCTCCTGCTCACAAGTAGGGGATCCACAAGACACAACTGGGATGTCTGGTTATTTGGGTGTTCCAATAATGCAGAGCTACAACTCTGAATACCAGTTGTTGGGAATCACAAGTGAGGAGAACGCTGCTGCATTCAGGCACTGCTTCCAGGCTTCCCATAGGCATCTGCTTGGCCACTGTGAGAAAAGGGTGTTGGACTAAACGAGTCTTTGGTCTTATCCAGCAGGGCTCCTCTTACATTCTTCCCCACTGACAGTGTGTAGTTGGCTTCCTCCGGAGGAGAGAGAATCCAGATACAGGTTTGGCACAGGCCAGAAAGCTGGCTGCTTTCTGCCAGCTTCTCTTCTTCGTCCACAACTCATTCAGAATACTGGGGCTACTTTTTCATCTTTTGCAGGGTTGCCAGCCTGAGAGTCAAATATAGCTGCTGCTTTTGCTGCTTCTTTCAACTCTGGCAGTCTCTTCTGCCATGAATATTCCTCCATGAATAGTTATTAGCAAAGAGTCAGAGAACAGGAAACTTCATTCCAATGTTGTAATAGCACAGTAGCAGTAGTAGTCTTAGTGTGCTACTATATTTCCTTCTGCTTTATTGTCCCTGCAGAGGGAGAAAGAAGTGAAATGAGCAATGTCACCTCTTCAAATTACAGAAATCACCATCACCTTCAGAAACTCGTCCGATCGAACCAATTGCTTTACCTGTTTTTCATTCTGATAAGAAGGTTCTGCACTGAAACTGCACTGCTCTTTAATAAAACGCTAAGACAACTGAAACTGATTATAGCAACTGATACTAAACAACCCCTGCAACTTGGGGGGAAGAGCTTTAGTTCAATAGTAGAGGATCTGCTTTGGAAATGGTAGGGCTGGAAATGTCCCCAGTCTGAAATCCCAGAGAGGTACTACCAGTCATGGTAGACTGTACCGGGTTAGATGGATAATGGTCTGGCTCAGTCTATGTTCCTAAAAACAGTGGCTGAGAGATGCTTCTGGCTTGTATGATAATTAATGGGGGGGGGGGGCTCCTAGATAATTGAGCATTTTTATTGCACATCTGTCATGACTTGCACTCACTATGTTATTGGGTCAGCTACACCATCACACTTTCAATGCCTGCAAATATTTTGGGGTGGTCATGTTGTTTAGTCGTTTAGTCGTGTCCGACTCTTCGTGACCCCATGGACCAGAGCATGCCAGGCACTCCTGTCTTCCACCGCCTCCCGCAGTTTGGTCAGGCTCATGTTTGTAGCTTCGAGAACGCTGTCCAACCATCTCGTCCTCTGTCGTCCCCTTCTCCTTGTGCCCTCCATCTTTCCCAACATTAGGGTCTTTTCCAGGGAGTCTTCTCTTCTCATGAGGTGGCCAAAGTATTGGAGCCTCAACTTCACGATCTGTCCTTCCAGTGAGCACTCAAGGCTGATTTCCTTAAGAATGGATACGTTTGATCTTCTTGCAGTCCATGGGACTCTCAAGAGTCTCCTCCAGCACCATAATTCAAAAGCATCAATTCTTCGGTGATCAGCCTTCTTGATGGTCCAGCTCTCACTTCCATACATCACTACTGGGAAAACCATAGCTTTAACTATACGGACCTTTGTTGGCAAGGTGATGTCTCTGCTTTTTAAGATGCTGTCTAGGTTTGCCATCGCCTTTCTCCCAAGGAGCAGGCGTCTTTTAATTTCGTGACTGCTGTCACCATCTGCAGTGATCATGGAGCCCAAGAAAGTAAAATCTTTCACTGCCTCCATTTCTTCCCCTTCTATTTGCCAGGAGGTGATGGGCCCAGTGGCCATGATCTTCGTTTTTTTGATGTTGAGCTTCAGACCATATTTTGCGCTCTCCTCTTTCACCCTCATTAAAAGGTTCTTTAATTCCTCCTCACTTTCTGCCATCAAGGTTGTGTCATCTGCATATCTGAGGTTGTTGATATTTCTTCCGGCGATCTTAATTCCGGCTTGGGATTCGTCCAGCCCAGCCTTTTGCATGATGAATTCTGCATATTAGTTAAATAACCAGGGAGACAATATACAGCCTTGCCGTACTCCTTTCCCAATTTTGAACCAATCAGTTGTTCCATATTCAGTTCTAACTGTACATTCTTGTCCCACATAGAGATTTCTCAGGAGACAGATGAGGTGATCAGGCACTCCCATTTCTTTAAGAACTTGCCATAGTTTGCTGTGGTTGACACAGTCAAAGGCTTTTGCATAGTTAATGAAGCAGAAGTAGATGTCTTTCTAGAACTCTCTAGCTTTCTCCATAATCCAGCGCATGTTTGCAATTTGGTCTCTGGTTCCTCTGCCCCTTCGAAATTCAGCTTGCACTTCTGGGAGTTCTTGGTCCACATACTGCTTAAGCCTGCCTTGTAGAATTTTAAGCATAACCTTGCTAGTGTGTGAAATGAGTGCAATTGTGCGGTAGTTGGAGCATTCTTTGGCACTGCCCTTCTTTGGGATTGGGATGTAGACTGATCTTCTCCAATCCTCTGGCCACAGCTGAGTTTTCCAAATTTGCTGGCATATTGAGTGTAGCACCTTGACAGCATCATCGTTTAAAATTTTAAATAGTTCAGCTGGAATATCATCACTTCCGCTGGCCTTGTTATTAGCAGTGCTTTCTAAGGCCCATTTGACTTCACTCTCCAGGATGTCTGGCTCAAGGTCAGCAACCACACTACCTGGGGTGTGTGAGACATCCATTTCTTTCTGGTATAGTTCCTCTGTGTATTCTTGCCACCTCTTCTTGATGTCCTCTGCTTCTGTTAGGTCCTTTCCACTTTTGTCTTTTATTATGGTAATCTTTGTATGAAATGTTCCTTTCATATCTCCAATTTTCTTGAACAGATCTCTGGTTTTTCCCATTCTATTGTTTCCCTCTATTTCTTTGCATTGCTCGTTTAAGAAGGCCTTCTTGTCTCTCCTTGCTATTTTTGGGAAATCTGCATTCAATTTCCTGTATCTTTCACTATCTCCCTCGCATTTTGCTTGCCTTCTCTCCCCCGCTATTTGTGAGGCCTCGTTGGACAGCCACTTTGCTTTCTTGCATTTCCTTTTCATTGGGATGGTTTTAGTTGCTGCCTCCTGTATAATGTTACGAGCCTCCATCCATAGTTCTTCAGGCACTCTGTCCACCAAATCTAAATCCTTAAATCTGTTCCTCACTTCCACTGTGTATTCATATGGGATTTGACTTAGATTGTATCTTACCGGCCCAGTGGTTTTTCCTACTTTCTTCAGTTTAAGTTTGAATTTTGCTATAAGAAGCTGATGATCTGAGCCACAGTCAGCTCCAGGTCTTGTTTTTGCTGACTGTATAGAGCTTCTCCATCTTTGGCTGCAGAGAATATAATCAATCTGATTTCGATGCTGCCCATCTGGTGATGTCCATGTGTAGAGTCGTCTCTTGTGTTGTTGGAAAAGAGTGTTTGTGATGACCAGCTTGTTCTCTTGGCAGAACTCTATTAGCCTTTGCCCTGCTTCGTTTTGAATTCCAAGGCCAAACTTGCCAGTTGTTCCTTTTATCTCTTGATTCCCTACTTTAGCATTCCAATCCCCTATAATGAGAAGAACATCCTTCTTTGGTGTCATTTCTATAAGGTGTTGTAAGTCTTCATAGAATTGGTCAATTTCAGTTTCTTCAGCACCAGTGGTTGGTGCATAAACTTGGATTACTGTGATGTTAAAAGGTCTGCCTTGGATTCGTATAGAGATCATTCTATCATTTTTGAGATTGCATCCTAGTACAGCTTTCGCCACTCTTTTGTTGACTATGAGGACCACTCCATTTCTTTTACGGGATTTTTGCCCACAGTAGTAGATATGATGGTCATCCGAACTGAATTCGCCCATTCCCGTCCATTTTTGTTCACTGATGCCCAGGATGTCAATATTTATTCTTGCCATCTCATTTTTGACCACCTCCAACTTACCCATGTTCATGGTTCTTACATTCCAGGTTCCTATGCAATATTTTTCTTTACAGCATTGGACTTTCCTTTCGCTTCCAGGCATATCCGCAACTGAGCATCCTTTCGGCTTTGGCCCAGCCGCTTCATCAGCTCTGAATCTACTTGTACTTGTCCTCCGCTCTTCCTCAGTAGCATGTTGGACGCCTTCCGACCTGAGGGGCTCATCTTTCAGCGTCATAACTTTTATATGCCTGTTGCCTTTGTCCATGGAGTTTTCTTGGCAGGGATACTGGAGTGGCTTGCCGGTTCCTGCTCCAGGCAGATCACGTTTGGTCAAAACTCTCCACTATGACCTGTCCATCTTGAGTGGCCCTGCACGGCATAGCTCATAGCTTCTCTGAGTTATTCAAGCCCCTTCGCCACGACAAGGCAGTGATCCATGAAGGGGTGGTGGTGGTCATACTCTTTGTTTACAATAGATGCAGTTCCCATAGTTTCTTTCTTAAACCCTGTAGCGTTTCATATCATAAAGACTTGTGGGTTCCCCCCACTACACAATTTACGCACACAGTAATGACACATTGGTCCACACACCATCCCACTTTATCTGTTGTTCTGCAATGCTTCTCCGATCACATTATTGGTATGTCTTTTGCATTATAGTGCAACGAACTCTTCCAATGGGCTCCATGCCATCTTTGAGGTGATGTGGCTTGACTTTCTTTCTGTTTGTGTTAATGTCCCCTGTCCCTATTGCTGGCTCATACCTCACCATTCCCCCATAAAGGAGAGAGAGGCCTGCTCTTGAAGCCACACATGAACATACCTAGGAACAATCTAGTTGATGGCTCAAGTCAGCATCCCATTCTAGCAGGTCAACCAGAAGGATAATGACAAATGTGAGTATAGGATTCCATCAAAGAGTTCTGTAAACCAGTTGCATCCATAAATATGTGGAAGTGGGCCATGGTGATCAACATATGGTATTTCTTTTTAGAAAACACCAAAGCATATAGATTACAGCATGTATTGGAGATACTTGGAGCTAACACATATTTTCATCTGTGGCAAAGACTCATCAGAACAGAAATTGAATCCGCAGCAAGCAGTTATCTCTCACACCACCATGATATCATTGTATTGTGTCGGCAAGTGCAGGAGGCCCTTGACATGTACATTGTGGTGTGCTGCAGTGTCAAAATCTCAGAAGCCATTTGAACTTGCTGAAAGCCTCTGGCATTTCCCAGAGCTTCTGGGATCTGAACTGGATTCCAGAGAGAGAGAGAGAGCAGAATTCTGGTAGATAGTCAGATAGAAAACTTAGATCCAGTAAATCTTTCTAACCACTCATCTCTGCCTTGGTGGTCATGAAATCTTGAGCTGTGCAACCAGCCATTTGGAGAACACCAACACCACCCTCACCTCACTCAGCTCAACTAGGAAGTGTGTTCAGGAGGAGGGTATAAGGCTCATAGCTGGTCACTCACATTCACTCAAAGCTGAAAGTAGATTGCACCAGTCCTCTGACAAAAGAGATGGTTTCTGTGTAGACTAGAGTGACCCAGTCTCTTCCCACTTCCTTTGCACAGGCTAATGCTGCATTCAGTACTTGTAGACTGACCACACACATATTAAACCATGATGCAGTGCAACAGTGTGAAAAGTATACACATGTGAAAGCATTCTGTTATTTTGTAATTGTAACTATAGGAAGTAGGGTGGCACAAATGGGACTAGACAAAATCCAGGGCAAATGGATTTTGGGTGGAAATCTGTGGCGTTTTCCACAGCATGGACTTCAGGGGGGCAAATTCTTCAGGGTGTTTGCATGTCCCTGTTCATTGTAAACTTGGCATTAGAACATAATTAAACAAACAGAAGGCATTTAAATCTCTGCCATGTGCTTAGAGGAGCCCGAAGGCAATGCAAAGCATTAGAAATCGGTAAATAAACACAGCAACAACCAACAGTTTGTTTCAAAGTATGACAGAATGGATTAGTAAACTGTTGGAGACGATTGGAGAGGGCCCCGTGTTCTCATAAACTGAACAGTTAATATTAGGAACTTACAAGTGTGGAAGATGAATCCTAAAAACAAGATTGCACAAAGAAGTAGTGATGTTACTTCTGCCATCTCCACTATTGTATCTGAGTAGAAGGACAACAGTGCTCTGATCTAAAAGGACAAAGAACACCACCCTCAAAACTAGTGCAAATGAACTCCTGTCCCTTTCCTCTAGTTTACTATCCCCACCCCAGACTGTCACCATTGGCTGATTTGGGTCCCCCTGCACTCCCCCCATATCTCCCTTTATACTTCTGCAAACCTTGGGGTTTCCTAAGCCTTCTGATACCACCATTTTGAGCATGGTGATGGCATTAGGTGTGTATAAGCATCTATGCTCAGTGACTGAATTTGCAATTAGATAATAGGATCCTGAGGGACGCGGGTGGCACTGTGGGTTAAACCACAGAGCCTAGGACTTGCCAATCAGAAGGTGGGCGGTTCAAATCCCCGCGACGGGGTGAGCTCCCGTTGCTCGGTCCCTGCTCCTGCCAACCTAGCAGTTCGAAAGCACGTCAAAGTACAAGTAGATAAATAGGTATCGCTCCAGCGGGAGGGTAAACGGTGTTTCCGTGCGCTGCTCTGGTTCGCCAGAAGTGCCTTAGTCATGCTGGCCACATGACCTGGAAGCTGTACACCGGCTCCCTCAGCCAATAAAGCAAGATGAGCGCCGCAACCCCAGACTCAGTCACGACTGGACCTAATGGTCAGGGGTCCCTTTACCTCAAATAGGATCCTACCCTAGCCATCAGTGCAAATAATCAAGGTCTTTTGCCTTCAGAGAAAGGTGACCATATTCCTTTTCAAAGCCCCATGCTACAAGAGCACAAGAGTCTTTTGTTATTTAATGGTATTTACGACTTACAGGCTCAGAGAGTATTATCAGAAAGTCTGTCCAATCCTCGTTCATGGCATGGAAATGTTGTTTATTTTCATCATCACTATTAGAATTGCCAACTTTTCTTTCCTTAGCAGGGCTCCCAGGTCTTAGAGCCATTATGGCCAATTCAACAATGGAAGCTTCTTTAACCCTTGCTGGATCTAGATATTAGAAGGGATAAAGGCATAATGCACCAACTCACAACAGTATTTTTCAAAGTGTGAAGTGCACCTCCCTAAGGAGGTACAAATAAACTGCTGGAGAAGATAAAGGGAAAGCATTATGCAGTGCCCCCCCCAACCCAGCCAAAAAAGGCTTTCCATACAGTTTGAATGCTGATACATTGACTACATGGTGTAAGAGCATGGTCAAAGTCACTTTCTGCATGTTCATTGTTCCACTGTGAAAAGCGCCTACATCATGGGTAGGCAAACTAAGGCCCGGGGCCTGGATCCAGCCCAATCAACTTCTAAATCCGGCCCATGGACGGTCCAGGAATCAGTGTGTTTTTACATGAGTAGAATGTGTGCTTTTATTTAAAACGCATCTCTGGGTTATTTGTGGGGCATAGGAATTCATTCATTTCCCTCCCAAATATAGTCCGGCCCCCCACAAGGTCTGAGGGACAGTGGACCGGCCCCGTCCTGAAAAAGTTTGCTGACCCTTGACCTACATCCTGAACCAGTTATTTTATTTATTTACTAACTATACTTTTACAAAGCATTGCTGTCAACTTTTCCCTTTTTTAAAGAGAAATTCCCTTATTCTGAATAGGATTCCTCGCAAGAAAAGGGAAAAGTTGACAGCTATGCTACAAAGCCACCTGGTAGCATTGTTGTCTGGGCTGCTTACTGCACAAAATGATAAAATATAGTTAAAACCAGAGTATAACAATACAGCAATTGGCGGCAACACAAACATTTCCAGGAAAGAGAGGAATAAAAGCAATATAGAGCGTGTAAACAGTGGCTCACATACTTAAAACACAGACATTTAAAAGGCCCAAGAAAATTTAAAAAGTAATCACCTAGTGCATGATGTACCCACAAATGGTGAACATGATCTTTTAGGGCATGGGTGGGGAACCTCAGCCCTGGGCAGTGGGGTAATGCGGGGTAATTGTTCTCTTATAATGACAATGGCACCCAGCAGCTCATTATTTGGTGCCTTCCAAATTTCTTCCTATCAGTTCTGAACATTGGCTGTGCTGGTTGCAGCTGATATGAGTCCAAAACATCTGGCGGGCACAAGTTTGGCCTTGGTCTTATCATTGGGTGTCAGTTGAGCCTAATTTTGATTAGTATGGAGAAACTGAAACAGGAAATTAGAGCAAGGTGTGGGTGGGGAAATCTCCTCCATCACCAAGTACTGAAAATATATCCCCTGTGCTTGGCAGAATGGACTCAAAGACCACCTAGCTCTCTGACTCATTAAGGACCAGTAAACAAGAGACTAACATCCAACTGCTGTCCCTACTGTGAACTCTTTGGCAATATATTTGCCACCAGAAACCTTAGGGTTGGAATTAGCTTTTTGTTTATCAGAATGTATCGCTTTTAGATGAGGAGTGTGAATGCAGCCCTGGGCATGTTATGCACTTTCAACTGGAGTTTGCCATCTGTAAGGTGGGAAGGAGCATAACCCACTTCACACTGTGGCTGTGAGCATAAACAAGCAAGACAACCATTTCAAAACACTTTGCGCATGAAAACTATCTTGTCTGGCTATTAAATGCAGGCCCATACCAACTGGGAGCTGCATAAATCTTGGTGGGTTTTGAATTGCAAATGGTAGCACCTTGGTGCCTTCTACATTCAAAGTGGTTGTGGATCCTCCTGAGGTTGTTATTATTATTATTATTAATGTGCCACTTGGGCCTGTTTCTGAAGACACAGAGAGCCATTTGCTATGCAAGCATCTTTTTACAGCCTTCTGCTCTCTGTATGTATTTTAGGGACACAGATTTGGGAGTGAGGCTACTGGTTTAATGGCCCCATATAATGGTTTAGTGGCAAAGGATCAGAATGGATGACTCTGGGATTCAGTCAGTCTCTGGAGGTGTAGACCCCAGTGTAGTGTAAAGTACAGTAAAGAACATTTCCTCCCATTTCCCTTAGTCTACTGGCCCCATTTTGACCCTAATCAGCCCTAAATTGGCCAAGAAGCAGGCATAAATGCAATGGCTTCATTTCGAATTGCTCTGTTGTGTGAAGACCCAAATGCAGGATCATGATGGGCATAGGTATTTCAATAAAATTAGAAAGGAAAATGCACAATTGCGGGTGGAATTCTTGAAGGGAGACTAGGCATGCTAGCAAAGAAGAGCTCAGATGACCCAAAGCAAGGTCACTTGCACCCAGCCAGGTGCTGTTGTTTGTTTACATATGTTGCAAACTCCACTTCCTTCAAATCAAGATATATTGAAACAAAAGCAGTTATAAATAACCTGCAATATGGACCTAGTCCAAATGGACGGTGTGAATAAAAATAAACATTTATTTGGTTTCTGCATATTGCCTCTCAAAGCTACATTTCTGAGAGTGAAGCTGCCTTGGTCAGCGCCAGACCATTGGGTCCATCCAGCTTAATACTGTAAACACTGATTGGGAGCAGCTGTCCTGAGTTTCAGGTGGAAGTTTTCCACAGCCCTATCTGGAGATGCCAGGAATTGAACCTGGGACCTTCTGCCTGCAAGTTGGGCTCTGCCAATGAGCCATGTAGCCCGTTCCCATGTGAGGATGCTTTTTCGAAATTGCAACTGAGGTTCTCTGTCATGCCCAACCTCTCCCAATAGATTGCCAGAAAAATGGAAGGCATCTGTTATTGGGTGGCCCGTCTTGAATTCAGTTAGCATTTCTGGAGGAAGCCAACCTTTTGTTTCTGAACTTCAAACACAGCTGCTCTGAACAAATCGTTCCCTGCCAGATGATCCTCATAGCTCTGCAAAGCCCTTGCAAGCAAAAAAAGGTGCTGATGCATGTATGTTATGCACACGCTAAACAATATCACTGTTCCAGAACACAGCAGTGAAAGGAATCCTTTTCACTTCTCTTTTAATAATTCTCTCTGGCCAAAACAGACTTTCACACCTTTCATTACACAACCTGGAAGTCTGGCTGATTCCTAGGAGTGCTGGGCAAAGTCTAAGAGCTCTTGCCAATGTCTTTTGTCAGGGGTTAGCATATTTGGTGTGAAGAGATGCTTGCTGAATAATAAAGGGTGCCTGGAAGAAAACGTTGATAGGTCTAGAGCAGCCTTTCTCAACCTTGGGTCCCCAGTTGTTGTTGGAATACAATGCCCATCTTCCCTAGCTAGCAGGACCAGTGGTCAGGGATGGTAGGAGGTGCAGTGCAACAACATTTGGGGACCCAGGATTGTCATGGTGTGGTGGGGGTACCGGGACTGGCAGGATGAGGATGACTCAGTGGCTGCTGAGGGTCCTCAGGAGTCGGGTCAGGAGACCTTAGTACCCCCATGAAATATGGAGAGGCATCAGAAGAGCTGGTGGATGCAAAGCCAACCAGAGAGCAGGAAAACAGCTTGGAATGCCAGGAACACGGGGAAGAAGAGATCACACAGCTGTCCAACACAGAGGGGGCTAGGATACATGGCTTCCCACCCCTTGCCCACTCTCTCCAAGAGTCAGGTGGAGGATTAGGAGGGCAGAACAGCTGGGGTAGCCGTGAAGAAGGAGTGCCTGATTGAGAGCACTCAACATCTGAAGCCAATTAAGAGCCAGGCCAGCACCTGAAACCAATGGAGCCAAGTCCCAGCTGGTCCAGCCGTTAAGAATGAAATAAGAGGGTAGATGCTCACTTGATGAGAGAATCACACAGGAGGAGGAACACTGGAGACCAGCAGAGGCAATGCTGGCTGAAGGAAGCAAGGAGAGTATTGCCTGAACAGTGGAAGAATGTGTTGGTCATGCCAGGGAGCTGCTGTGCCTCTGGACAGTGGGAGGACAAGGTGCAATTTGGGAGAAGCATTGTGGCTGACACCTAGGAACCACCAGAGGTGGAAGACTGCAGAGTAGTTAGCTGGTACACAGGAGCTGCCAGCTCTGACACCGGGACTGAGAACGTCTCTGAGGCCAGTGTGGTACGTGGCTGCTGACCTTGATGCTGAGCGCCCACTGGCACAAAGGTTGAGAAACACTTGTCTAGAACAGGGGTAGGCAAAGTTTTTGTGGCTTGGGACGGTTCATGGTCCTGCAGACGCTGTGGTGGGCCAGGGTGCATGCGCACACACGCATGCACAAACGCTACTTCCAGCGCTCCTTCCGGTGCAGAGGAGGCTTGCGCAGCTTCCCACTGGCTGCAGGAGCTTCCTGCAGCCAATGGGAAGCCAGCCAGCATCATGGAAGGCAGTCCCCGCTCTGCTCTGTGCTAGTTTAGCGTGGTGCACGAGAGCCGACTGAGCAGGCAGCGGGTTTCCCCGAGTGGGCAGCGGGGTTCCATGGGCCAGTTAAACAACCCCCAAGAGTGTTTGTGGCCCATGGGCCTTAGGTTGCTGACCCCTGGTCTAGAATATGTGCCTCTAATGATAACACTAGTTTACTGAACTGAGAGAAAGAACAAATACAAAGTCTAGCTGCATGGTAAATTTGTTGGTTAAAATTAATGCTGTGTCAAAATCTGTCCTTCAGTTTTCAATGGTTATCTTCTTCTGCTTTGTTCTCAGGGAACTCTGGCATTTTTAAAGAATTTCTAGGAGTGTGGGTTTTTTGAACGTTTGCTACAAGAAGCCCATATATTGTATATATACTTTATTTCCATTAAATGAATTTCCAGCACTTTACAGCCTCCCTGGCTGCCTGTGCTTTCTGATTTGAAAAAGCACCATGGGAGGAATTACCCCATGGGACATCTTTATTTGAAGTGTGAGCACTCAGGCAGGCTGCAGAGTGCAGAGGTCTGGTGAGATGATTTGCAGAATGACAGAGAAATAACGCTCGTGGACACCACCCCCAGTTACTTCAAAAGTAAGGTAAGTGCAACAAAACCCCTGCAAGCATCCATGAAAATTTCACCAGGTTAGCTGAGTCAACCCTGGTGAATGATGGGGTGACAGATGTTCCAGCCAGATTGCCTTCACATTAAATTCCATTCCATTTTCACATAAACCTGCATTTTCTTTTTTTTAATGTTGCAAAAATTGCTTTTAAATATGCTTAAAATACGTGTTTAACATTTTATCCCAAAATACTCCTTTATAAATTATTTTGGTAGTGGGTTGTTTTCCCCCTCTTTTCTTTTTTGAGCTGGAACAGTCCCAAATCTCCACGCTATCTGCAGATCAGGTCAGTTCATACTGGAATTGGCAAGATCAAATTCCTCAAGAAATCTCACCAGCTTATAAATGAAGATAACTTTCTTATCTTCCCACACCTTCCAGTAACCCATAAACACCCTGATAGCACCGCTAGCTGACATGAGATATCTTACTGAAATACTTTTCACTTCCAGATATGGCCCAGCTGCATGCAGTATGTCTGAATGTCTGCTAGCCTTGAAGATGTTTCTCAGCCACCCGCTTGGGGAACCCCGCTGCCCGCTCAGTCAGCTCCTGTGTGCCACGCTAAACTGGCACGGAGCAGATGCTTATGGACTACAACTCATCCCCAAGCATTGGCTATACTGGCTGGGGCTGAGGAGAACTGGAGCATCTCAAAGGCAGCAGGTGTGACATCCTAAGCCTACTATTTTCTAATACTGCTAGCTAACAGCCAGAATAAATTTTAAAAAATAAATTGTCCAGCAGCACCTTAGAGACCAACTAAGTTTGTTCTGGGTATAAGCTTTTGTGTGCATGCACACTTCTTCAGATACACTGAAACAGAAGTCACCAGACTCTTATATATAGTGGGAGGATGGGGTGGGGTTTTTCTCAGAAGGGTAGGAGGAGATGGGTGATTGACTCAGTGGGCATGGGAAACTTGCTGACAATTATTAGCGAGAATAAAGTTGAACATGTCCCCCACTGTGCAAGGAATGGAACAAGAAGTGTTCAGACAGTTCAGTGGAGCTCGGCAATCTCTTCTAGACAGTAGCATAAAACACCATGCTTAACAAAACCCACATTTTGTACTTATTTGATACCATAATCCTTGTTCTGCAACTGATTAGAACCCGTAGTTTCTGGATGTGCAAGTGCCCTGTCGTTATGTTAATTCATATGCTGTGGAAGTGGACTGTTATCTCTCCATTTTGATCTGATGGTTATTTCAGGATTAACCTCTTTGGAGGTCTTTAAGCAGAGGCTTGACAACCATATGTCAGGAGTGCTCTGATGGTGTTTCCTGCTTGGCCAGGGGGGTTGGACTCGATGGCCCTTGTGGTCTCTTCCAACTCTATGATTCTATGATTCTAACCTGGCCCTAGAGGCTGAGATGAGAATTTCAGACATGAATGCAGTATGGGATTTCACACCTAGGTGGCAGAGAGGGATGCAACCCTATTAGTCGCTATGTATTTGGTTGAAAAGATAGGAATGCTCTATCGATACACAAATGGATGGAGGACTTATCCTCAGCCTCCATGGGCTGGCAATGTAAGGCAGACAGAAGCAAAGGGGCATTTGGAAAGGCTATGGGGATAAGAGGAGGACCCACAGGACCAACACCCACATCCACACACCTTCCACCCTGGGAGAAGGAAGAAGACAGAGGGAGGTGGGCACACACAGCATCCTGCCAGACCTGCCCCTGCCCTTGTGCCAACTTTACATTTTGTATAATTCATTTTAGTACTTTAAAATTGTAAGCCACCTTGGCAGAAGAGCAGTATATTAATGTAATAAACAAACATGAATAACAAACCATTTTGGAGAAGAGGTGAGTAAGACACAACTTGATAGAAGTTTATAATTCATGGCAAGGGGGAAAAGAAAATGTATAAAGAAACATTTTTCTCTTCTCTCGTAACACTCTATTTGTGGACATCCAATGAAAGAAACCTTGCTGGCTTTTAAAGAGGATTAGACAGATTTTTCGAGGATGATGCTATCATCAGCTACTAGCTTTGAAGGTTATGTTCTGCATCCACAGTCAGCTGCAAGCTGATCCTGTTCGTGGGATTCCCACAGGTGTTTGGTTGGCCACTGTGAGAACAGGATGCTGGACTAGATGGGCCATTGGCCTGATCTAGCAGGTTTTCATGTCCTTAACCAATGATAATAAAGACATTGTGATTCATTGTATTTTGGTTTGGTTTGTTCCTTATTGTTTGCCTGATGATTTGTGTACACCTCTAATAATATGGCCTTGGAATGTGGAGCATGAACAACCACCAACAAATAATGTTTAACAGGTGCTCAGATAATGGTGTACCCAACCACATGAATCACTGTCCCCCAGTGTTTCAAAAACCGTGTGTGCTAGTATTTAGGATGGTGAAGTAGCTAGGGTTTTGTATGGGGTCCCCCCCCATTTTTTCCTTGCAAGAAATCTGTGAGGTAAACAAGACTGGGGTATTCAACATGGTGCCCTCCAGATAAATTCACATCAGCCATGTTGGTTGGAACTGATGGACAATGCAAGCTAAAGCATGTGGAAGGCACTACATTGGCTACTCTTGAAACTGACTGAGAGACAAAGACTTCTTATCTTTGAATTCAGGTCTCTCCAGCCCAGTCTGAAGCCATCACTCCTGCTATATTTTGCTGTTACTCAAAACAACAGTGGTTCAAAAGAGAGTGGCAAAATGACAGCACTGAATGGGTTAACATAGAATCATAGAATCATAGAGTTGGAAGAGACCACAAGGGCCATCGAGTCCAACCCCCTGCCAAAGAAGGAAACACCATCAGAGCACTCCTGACATATGGTTGTCAAGCCTCTGCTTAAAGACCTCCAAAGAAGGAGACTCCACCACACTCCTTGGCAGCAAATCCCACTGTCGAACAGCTCTTACTGTCAGGAAGTTCCTCCTAATGTTTAGGTGGAATCTTCTTTCTTGTAGTTTGGAACCATTGCTCCGTGTCCGCTTCTCTGGAGCAGCAGAAAACAACCTTTCTCCCTCCTCTATGTGACATCCTTTTATATATTTGAACATGGCTATCATATCACTCCTTAACCGCCTCTTCTCCAGGCTAAACATGCCCAGCTCCCTTAGCCGTTCCTCATAAGGCATCGTTTCCAGGCCTTTCACCATTCTGGTTGCCCTCCTCTGGACACGTTCCAGTTTGTCAGTGTCCTTCTTGAACTGTGGTGCCCAGAACTGGACACAGTACTCCAGGTGAGGTTTGACCAGAGCAGAATACAGTGGCACTATTACTTCCCTTGATCTAGATGCTATACTCCTATTGATGCAGCCCAGAATTGCATTGGCTTTTTTAGCTGCCACGTCACACTGTTGGCTCATGTCAAGTTTGTGGTCAACCAAGACTCCTAGATCCTTTTCACATGTACTGCTCTCAAGCCATGTTAGGTGCAAAGCCAGCTAAACAAATTTAAAAAGAAAGTTTCGAAAAAACATCCACAAATTTATTATGACAGACAAAATAAAGATATGTACAATTTTATAATATGCAGAGAATGATATGTGTAAAGAAATCAGAGAGAGGAGCTGAGGGAAGTCTTTGGTGGGAGGGAGAGGGAGGGATGGGGGGAAGGGGAAAAATATTGTAACTGATTAATTGGACTGATAATTTGTTATGTTGAAATTGTTCAATAATTTTTTTATTAAAAAAACAAATTTAAAAAGAAAAATGTCCTAATAATGAAGGAGGATAGGTGAGACAATAACTGGAATGGGTACTGCAAGGGATGTTTGACCAAGGCAAACCATGGTAACATTATGGAAAAATGAGGACATGCTTAATGAGATCCTAACTTTCATGAAAAGAAATGCAGCACAGGTGAATTAACTGGACAACAATACCACGCATTACAGACTGCTCAAGCTATTCACTGTGTTTAGGGGTAGAAATCGTATGCAAAGTCTAGGGTGGGCATAGCTTTACTCACAGATGTAAGCAGTTTATGGATTTTGTTGGACCAACACAAGTTTTCCTACCCATTTATGCCACTCACTGAGGCAGAGCCAAAGGAAACGATCAGATAAAGCTGATCTTGGAGAAGAAAGGAGATTCCGACTAAAGATCAGGAAGAACTTTCTGACAGTAAGAGCTGTATGACAGTGGAATGGACTCCCTCAGGAGGTTGTGGAATCTCCTTCATCGGAGGTTTTTATTCAGAGGTTGGATGGCCATCTGTCATGAATGCTTTAGCGGAGACTGCTGCATTGCAGGGGGGTGGGCTGGATGACCCGTGGGACCCTTCCGACTATGATTCTAATCACAGTATCATCTGGCAAGGAGATGCAGTTACAGGCAAGAAACACCTAGCAAAAATCCCATGTAATAAAAGTGAGAGGAGGAGGAGAAGAAATACACAGAGACCTACCACAGAGCAGTGGCCATCTGTGTCAGGAAATTGTAAATGTTTGGATTTCTCAGGCTGGGTGAAAACAATGTCTGAAGACTGGGTGGACCTTGGAAGGATTTAGGGCTGAGTCCTAACTTGCAAACAGGGTTTGTGTTTGGTTTTGGATTTGACTTTCCTGGTTGGCACAGGGCTGCTGTGCATTAAAGCTTTCCCCAGCTCATCACAAAATCCTTGTGACTAAAGAAAGGAAGGGTCAGACTGGGCAGCTTTCTTCCTGCCCAGCTGGGCTTCTCTGTGACCCAGACCTCCTTTTGTAAGTACGGCTCTGGTACTACATATTGACTAATACCACACTTTTCCTTCTGCATAGTTCATGCATTCCTAGTGGGGTACGGTATTTGCTTTCTTCTCTCTAAGATCAGTGGTAAAATGGATACAACACATAGGAGCCGACTCCTAGGGGATGAGGGGTCTTCAACTCTCCCCCAAAAACAAATCTGAGGGGGCCAGGCCCCCTGAAGTTGCTAGACATTTGCCATTCAAATGGTGTGCGTGCACCGTGTCATCTGACTGATTATGTGGGGCAGGCCTCACCTGTGTCCCCCTAAATATTTTATTCAAGTTGGAATAATAATAATAATAATAATAATAATAATAATAATAATAATAATTTATTATTTATTATTTATACCCCGCCCATCTGGCTGGGCTTCCCCAGCCACTCTGGGCGGCTTCCAAGATATATTCACTCTGGGCGGCTTCCCTGATACTGCATCTATTTGAAGGAATTGATTTAGTCTTAGGGCTGGCCCAAGGCACTCACTGCTTGAGGTGAAGGAAAAGATTGTGCACTGGAACATGTTAGTTCATGGGGTGCAGGGCAGCTTGCACGACACACACAGCTCCATCCTCCAGCAGAGGAGAATGGCCCCAGCAGCTGCCACCTGAGGCAGCTGCCTCATTCTGCCCAATAATAGAGCCGGGCCTGCTCTCAGCTGTGGTGACAAAGATTTTCTGTCTAAAAATGTGTGTAGTGATTTACCTTACACGGCTTTACCTTAAGGTGAGCTGTAAACCAAGTCACATCCTGTCAGGACTGGACCATGGTCAGCAGTCTGGAGCAAGTGAGGAGTCAGAAACTGAGAGTTAGAAGGCAGGGCCAGAGAACAAGACAGAAGGCAAGACTGAAGAAGAGCAAGACCAGAAACACAAGTCAAAGCAGAACTCAGGTAGCTCTCGTTGCTGAAGCATAACATCACCAAGACAGGAAGTCCTCTATTATACACCTTCCTGCTCACATCACTGATCCCCCCCCATTATGTTTTATTGTAATTCATATTTGATGTTAGCCGCCCTGAGTCTGGCCCTGACTGGGGAGGGCAGGGTATAAATAAATAATAAATATTTATTTATATTATTATATGTGCCCCCCACCCCATTGCATTTCATATTGTTTGCACTGAAATTAATGAGGATGGAATAATGTAATGACAATGTAATTTATGGAATTAATTAAGTCATATACTTTTTCCAAAGCGGACAATGAGACAAATAACGTAGGTTTTAGTAGGCAATGAACTGCAGTATAATTAGGAAACTGTGCTGCATGCAATGAATGCAGGGTGGAAGAGAAAATGATGCTTTCTTAAATCCCTAGCTGTGAGCTTGTCTAATGCTTTAAAAAAACTGAATTCTACCTCTAAAGGTTATGCAACTTTGGTTGAGTAATGCAGAAACTCACATTCAGTGCAAATCATACTCAGCTCACTCTCTGGCTTCTGAGGTTTAACTACCACACTTGAAGCATATTTTCCCAACCTTAAGGTCTACGGTATAAATTTTTAAAATGGAAATTGAGATTCTTGGGAAGCTGAATTCTATGCTCATTGTTGACTACAGTCAATGACTCCATTGGAATCTCATCATATACACGCTCTCTATTTCAAATTATGGGAGGCATCTTTTTTGGTTGCTGTCTGGAAAATGGCTTTAAGAAAACAAGAAAAGCCCAGCTGGACCAGGCCAATAGCCCTTCTAGTCCAGGATCTTGTTCTTGCAGTGGCCAATCAGATGCCTATAGGAAGCCAGCAAAGAGGACCTGAGTACAAGAGCATTTTTCCCACTTGTGATTCTCAGCAACTGGCTTCTTTTCCTGCTTCTTTTTATGCGCTACCTGAAGAGGAGAACTCTGTCTCCTTTAGTCGCCTTCTTGGAAGACTTCCTTGGAATGCATGTGGAAGCAGCCTCCTTGCGCTGCTGACATGGGTGTTGGAGCTAACCGGCTTGGCAGGACAAAAGATGCCCAGGTGCCAAGCGCTTGGATATGTTTATTACGAGATGTAATCTCTCCCCTTTGTTAAACTGCTTGCTGAACTGAACTGGAATTTCTTGGCTAGGGAAAGGAGACAAGTTAGCTGCTGGAACAGGGGTTGTTTCTGAGTGAGTGCATTGTGAGGGCAGATCTTCAATTGGCATAAGAGCTCCTAATTCTGTTGTTTACCGTGATGTTGATGTTAGGATCTGGGGTACAAATGATGGAGGCCCAGCTCTTTCCCCCTTCCGGCTTCACTTCTGGGTTTTGAGTTGTTTCTCTCACATTTTCCCATCTGTTTGCTGCTGTTGCAGATTACCTATCTGGCTGCTTTGTCTTATGCAAGAGGGGAAAAGGAATAAATGCTACTTTCTCCTCAGTCCAGTAAAATGGCTGCCTTGGGACTACAGAACTGGGGGGGAATCAAGGTTAGAAGAACTAAGGTGAAATTTGCCATTTGTCTTATGGACAGCTTTTTGCCAGTTCAAAATGACAATTCTTCCTGTATTTAAGTTCTCACAAACTCACCTTTTTTGCAGATTTTTGCTTGCGTGCTGTACGTGAATGATTCCTTGTATGCCAGGACCATAGTTTGCCATGTCTTGGTTCATTCTGTTCAAAATTCTGGTCATGGGCTGAACTATTCACAAGTCTGTGGGCACATGTAAATCCAATACATACATGTGCTTTCCTTGTGAAAGTGTGTTACGTTTGTAACAATATGCTACCCCAGATGTCTGACTGGGGTTAGGTATTGGCACCAATTGATGATTTGGATAGCTGAATTCAATGCAGATTGCCTGTTCTGGACCAGCTATAAATCTGATGGGTATTTTCTCTTTCTGTTATCTTTTAGACCCCATGGGTTTTTGGGTGTCTGTGATCAGTTTCCTTAAACTTGAAACTGACTAAATGCATAGTTCATAGGAAAATATTCTTTTGTACAAGCCCTACTGTATATATTATGGGTGTTGCAAAATAGCTACTATGATCTCGAGGAGTTCCCTTTCATCTCAATGAGGCTTGCACTAGAGGCCATCCCAGTGGATTGTGACCTGTTTTACCCTTTATGGTGAGATATAAATAAAACCCACCAACAAAATGAAGCATCATGACCATTTCTGCATAGGAATTCCAGTATCAAGCTAGCCTGGGAGCTGTGTATGCAAAGAGCACCCTGGCATTTTCTGCAGTCTGGATCAATGCAGGGTCCATTGAAAGCACACTCCCATCTCCTCTGAGCCCCTCCATTTCAATAATCAGATTAATTGGTATTGAACTTTGCTATCAATCAGGGTTGCTCTTAGCGAATTCCGTACAGCTATAAACTATTGTCCAGATCCTGCCACTGCTTCCCTGAATGGTATCCCAGAAAGGCCTCTTGAGTTTTGTTTCTCTTATGTATGCAAAACTGTGTTTCCCCACATGCAGGCCAGACATTTAGGGTTTATCCACATGCTCAGTAAAAGGGACACAGAGAGACAAAGGCTGGAGATAATGGGCTCATAATAGGAGCTTCACCTGTCTCGGTGCTGGTTTTATTGTCGGATGGGCAGCCTTGTCCCTTAATGAATCACAAGGCTTTCCAAGCAGAGGTTCTGCTTTTGTGTGTGCATTGCCAGCCTTCACCAGACAAGGCTGTTGATGCATGCTCATAACTTAATTACTTTCTTAACCCCTTACTCCGCCTCCCAGAAACTGTCACTGTCATTGATTCCTTCCTCCCCGAGTTGTTGTTGTTGTTTTATTATTATTGTAATGGACTGGCGGTTTTCCAGTTTGTGCTGTGACTCAGATGCTTAAAAAGAATGGCCCAGCAGCTTCCCAGGGAAGCCAGCGAAAGTCATGTACATCCTGAGGGCAGGGAGGGCTGCCCTCTCTCATCGTGTAAATGGGTGAAGATGACCTTTACTAAAGCAAATGCAGATGGTTGGGAAATGAATGGAAGGGCATGTGAGTCCTCCAACACTCAGCGGGCAAACAAACAAACATTAACTCGGAACAATGAACCCAACCAACCAATCTGAAGTCACCAGCAATGTCAGGGATTCTGTATCCGTTCCAAAGCAGCAACCTATCTGATGCGGCGATACAAAAAGGTTGTAAATGAAGCACCAGCGCCACTCGCAGAATCCCATGCGTTGACAGCTGTCGTAGTTTAGGGATGGGTGAATGCTCTGTTTGGCTTAGGCATCACAATAGCAATGACATAGAAATATAGAAAGCTGCCTTCTATTGAGTCAGACCACTGGTCCATCTAGCTCAGTATTGTCTACACTGGCAGTAGCTTTCCAAGGATTCAGGTAGGGCTCTCTCCCAATCCTACCAGAGGTGCCAGAGACTGAACCTGGAGACCTTCTGTGGTCAAAGTAGATGTTGTGCCACTGAGCTATAGCCTGTTTTTTGGAGGGCCATGGGTTTTCCATCTCCATCTCCTTCCCCTTATCCACTTCACATATCTATTTCTTCTACCACGCCATTTTCAAAAGGAGAAAGGACAGCATCCTTTTTGGATTCAGCCCACCCGGTCTGAGAGCACATCCATCTTGCACCATATCAAATCTCGGTGGAAAGTCTCCCTTCACAAAAACGTTTATCAAATGCTCCAGGGAGGAATATGCACCAAAGAAATAACAAGAAGCTGGTGACAAAAGAGGATTTTCTGGCGCGCTGCAGTATTCCTTGGCATGAAGCACTGCAGATTTCACACACAGATGAATCCAGAGAGGGGATCCATAATCAATCGTGGAGTGAAAGGCAGGAAGCAGTTAATTCTACAGGGTCCCAAGAGGAAGTCACTAATTAAAAAGTTGTTGCTAGCCGGTAGGTGGCAGGGCAGCTCTTTGAGTGAGATTCCCACAGCTCCACCTCCATGGAGGCCAAAAGCAGGCTGACCCTGAAGAGGGAACTACGTGAAGGTGCAAAGGCAGCAAAAAAGGAGCAGGAACATGGAATAAGCACTTCCACTCCATCAATTAATGACTTCCTCTATGATTCATTAATGAAACTCAGCAAAATTCATACATGTGGCCGAAAATCACCCCTCCCACCTGTTTTATTCAACTCTGCTGGGATTTATTTATTTATTTGTAGTTGTTGACTTTTTTTTGTAAAATAAAAAATACTCTTCAACAAAAAACACACAACAACTCTTAGTTTGGTGCTGGTAAACTCACTGCCCTGTCTTCTGACTCCTTTCTTACTCAGTTCCAGCACAGAGTGGCTTGGGCAACCCAGCCAAATGGGCGGGGTATAAATAATAAAATGATGATTACGATTATCAGTGTCTCAAGTGGTTCAAAGTGACCCAGCTCCAATAAAGACTTCCCACAATTCAAACACTGGGTTCTAAGAGACATGGTCAGTAGCTTCCCAGAAAGCATGTGGCTCACCATAACAAGACTATCCCTTCCAGATGTTCGCATGAAAAACACTGACTTGTATTGTAGAGTAAGTTTACTTCTGAGCCTGACACTTGAACTCAGAGCTCTCATCTCGGGGATTAGCTGCTGGAAGGTTCACGCATGGCTTATGGCTTTGGCTGGCAGTGGCTCGGCGTCTGCAATTGTTTTAGTTTGAAATAAAATAAAAGTTCCCTCTTCCATTTCTCACACATACAGCCAGACATCACATCATCAGCTGGCTATCAGATCCATATGGGACAGAGCTATATTCTCTGTACTTAGGATGATCTGCCAAAACCTGGGTATGTGATATATAGGATTTTACTGCTCAAAGCAAGAGGTTGTGGGGTTCAAGTGTCTTCTTACTTCAACCATCTAATTACCTCCATTCTGTAAAACCTTGTTCGAAGTTTCAAAAATTGGTAGGAATAACAATAACATCTTATTCAATAATGGAATGTTAAATAGGTGTAATGCGTTTTCCAAGGAGTCCGAGCCGCCTAGCCCAGGCTTTCAGGGTATGGTGCAAAGGCACATGAGGCCACCGCTTTGCTGAAGCTAAGCAGGTCTGGATCTGGTCAGTGCTTGGATGGGCGAGCACCTGGGAACCACATGTATGCTGCCTTGGGCTCTAGGATGGAAGAAAGGTAGGGTAGAAATGTTAAGGAAATGAAAATAACATGCCCTGTGGAGCTATCGCTCTTTGATAGCCAACCCCATCACTGCAGAACGATTCCTAGCTTGTTGGCTAATTGACAGCAGGACAAAGGAACATATGAAGAGCCTGCTAGATCTCCTGTTCTCATGGTGGCCAACCTGATGCCTGTGGGAAACCTGAAAGCAGGACCCAAGAACAAGAGCGCTCTCTCCTCCTGCAGTTTCCAGAAACAGTGGAGGCAGAGCATAGGCAAAATGGGCAGCAGCCATTGACAGCTTTATCCTCCATGAGTTTATATTATGCTTTTTCAAAGCCATCCAAGTTGACCCACTGTCACCTGTGGGAGTGAGTGCCATAGTTTGACTATGCGCTATGTGAAAAAGTAATTTATCTGTCCTGAATCTTCCCACATTCAGCTTCACTGGACATTCCTGGCTTCTAATGTGATGAAATGGTGAAAAACTTCCCCCTTTCCACTGTCTCCACGCCTTGCATGATTTTATGAAGTTCTATCCCCTCACTTCTTACTTGCCTTTTCTCAAAACTAACGCTAACCTTCTCTAAGGGAGTAGGGCCTCCTTGGAACATTTGTGGATTTGTTTACTGTGTTTTTATCCTCCTTTTCAGACAACTGCTGCCTCTCCAAGTGGCTCACATCAATTAAAGGGGTGGAAAAGAGTTGGGGTGGCTGCTATCAGGCTTACAAACTAAAAAGATGAGAGGTAGAGAAAGAAGATCAGTCTTTTGAAGGCCAGAACAAAGTGAAGAGTTAGACACAGGGTGGAAGAATCTGTCAGCTTTGCTTTCTCTCATTTCCCCCCCAATCTTAAGTTCAGTTCTCCACATTTCAGGAGCAATTTTCATATTTTATTTTTTAAAAATCCACCAGCATTTTAGTGCAAATTTCTCACAATGAGCACATTTTTGTATGCATTTTTAACATACATACATACTTATTTGGAAGTCCCCCCCCCCATTTAATGCATTTCTCTATGCTATTTCCATGAATATATTCTTTTAAGTGGGCACTGATTAAAAAAAGTCAATCCTTTATTAGGCATAGCAAACCACACATTGTCGAACAGACACCGTATACAAATTGTGCAAAATACGAGTTCAGCATAACAAGGTTTGTCCCAGTCAGATCTTTAACTCCAGAGAAAATCAATTTGCATAAATAATACAATATAACACTTCCACATCACCGAACAATTAAGAACCACTAAATCTCTTTATAATGGCCCAGTCTTTCTACATGGACAGCACTCAAAAACTTAGCCACTATTAAAGTAATTTGATCATTCCTGTCCGAGAGCAGGTGGCATAGAATTGAGCCTGTTGAGTAGTGGGCATTGATATCCTGTTCACGACAGGTTGACCTTCCCTTGCTGATGTTCTTGCTTGAATAGCATTTGGTGACTCTTGTTGCTCTAGACGATAGATGGGGCCAGAATGTTCTTTCCTTTTGCTTCAGCAGTCAACTGGCAGCTGGAGCAGAATGTTCTTTATAGCAGGGATGAGGAACGGCAGCTCCATTTAGCTGCTCCTGCTCTTGCCAATGGATGGTGCTAGGTTGATCTCTCCTTTGCCTTGACATTATTTCTGGGGAGACAGACTCATAGAATCATAGAATCATAGAGTTGGAAGAGATCACAAAGGCCATCGAGTCCAACCCCCTGTCAAGCAGGAAACACCATCAGAGCACTCCTGACATATGGTTGTCAAGCCTCTGCTTAAAGACCTTCAAATAAGGAGACTCCACCACACTCCTTGGCAGCAAATTCCACTGTCGAACAGCCCTTACTGTCAGGAAGTTCTTCCTAATGTTTAGGTGGAATCTTCTTTCTTGTAGTTTGGAACCATTGCTCCGTGTCCGCTTCTCTGGAGCAGCAGAAAACAACCTTTCTCCCTCCTCTATGTGACATCCTTTTATATATTTGAACATGGCTATCATATCACCCCTTAACCTCCTCTTCTCCAGGCTAAACATGCCCAGCTCCCTTAGCCGTTCCTCATAAGGCATCGTTTCCAGGCCTTTGACCATTTTGGTTGCCCTCCTCTGGACACGTTCCAGTTTGTCAGTGTCCTTCTTGAACTGTGGTGCCCAGAACTGGACACAGTACTCCAGGTGAGGTCTGACCAGAGCAGAATACAGTGGCACTATTACTTCCCTTGATCTAGATGCTATACTCCTATTGATGCAGCCCAGAATTGCATTGGCTTTTTTAGCTGCTGCGTCACACTGTTGGCTCATGTCAAGTTTGTGGTTAACCAAGACTCCTAGATCCTTTTCACATGTACTGCTCTCAAGCCAGGTGTCACCCATCTTGTATTTGTGCCTCTCATTTTTTTTGCCCAAGTGGAATACTTTACATTTCCCTGTTAAAATTCATCTTCTTTGTTTTGGCCCAGTTCTCTAATCTGTCAAGGTCGTTTTGAAGCGTGATCCTGTCCTCTGGGGTGTTAGCCACCTCTCCCAGTTTGGTGTCATCTGCAAATTTGATCAGAATGCCCTTGAGTCCATCATCCAAGACGTTGATAAAGATGTTGAATAAGACCGGGCCCAAGACAGAACCCTGTGGCACCCCACTAGTCACTCTTCTCCAGGATGAAGAGGAACCATTGATGAGCACCCTTTGGGTTCGGTCAGTCAGCCAGTTACAAATCCACTGAGTGGTAGCATAGTCAAGACTGCATTTTACCAGCTTCTTTTCAAGAATATCATGGGGCACCTTGTCAATTGCCTTGCTGAAATCAAGGCAGGCTACACCCACTGCGTTCCCTTCATCTACCAGGCTTGTAATTCTGTCAAAAAACGAGATCAGGTTCGTCTGACATGACTTATTTCTCAGAAATCCATGCTGACTATTGGTGATCACAGCATTCCTTTCTAGGTGCTCACAGACTGTTTGCTTAATGATCTGCTCCAGAATCTTCCCTGGTATTGATGTCAGACTGACTGGGCGGTAATTATTTGGGTCCTCTCTTTTCCCCTTTTTGAAAATAGGGACAACATTTGCCCTCCTCCAGTCTGCCGGGACTTCGCCTGTTCTCCAGGAATTCTCAAAGATGACTGCCAGTGGTTCTGAGATCACATCTGCCAGTTCTTTTAATACTCTTGGATGCAGTTCATCTGGCCCTGGAGACTTGAATACATCTAAACTAGCCAAGTATTCTTGTACTATCTCCTTAGTTATTCTGGGCTGTGTTTCCTCTGCTGAATCATTTGCTCCAAATTCTTCAGGTCGGGCATTGTTTTCTTTATCGGAGAAGACTGAGGCAAAGAAGGCATTGAGGAGTTCAGCCCTTTCTGTGTCCCCTGTTTGCATTTCACCATCTTCTCCTCTGAGTGACCCCACTGTTTCTTTGTTCTTCCTTTTGCTACAAACATACCCATAAAAGCCTTTTTTGTTGCTTTTAATCTCTCTAGCAAGCCTGAGTTCATTCTGTGCTTTAGCTTTTCTGACTTTGTGTCTACACGTGCTGGCTATTTGTTTGAATTCCTCTTTGGTGGTTTCTCCCCTTTTCCATTTTTTGTACACATCCTTTTTTAATCTTAACTCAGTTAAAAGTTCTTTAGATAGCCACCCTGGCTTCTTTAGGCACCTTCCATGTTTCCGTCTCATTGGTATTGCCTAAAGTTGTGCTTTTACTATCTCCCTCTTAACAAACTCCCAGCCATCATGAACTCCCTTTCCTTTTAGTATTACTGTCCATGGGATCTCACCCAGCACTTCCCTAAGTTTTATGAAGTCGGCTTTCTTAAAGTCAAGAAATTGAGTCCTAGTATGCTTGGCTGCTCCTTTCTGCTGTATAGTAAACTTCAGAAGAGCATGATCACTCGCGCCTAATGATCCTTCCACTTCTACCCCACTAACCAGGTCATCAACATTGGTTAGGACCAGATCTAAAATGGCTGTTCCTCTTGTTGCTTCTCCCACTTTCTGGACAATGAAGTTGTCTGCAAGGCCAGTGAGGAATCTGTTTGACCTTATGCTCTTGGCTGAGTTTGACATCCAACAAATATCCGGGTAATTGAAGCCCCCCATTACTACTATCTCCCTTCCTTTTGCATGCTTGGCCATCTGTTCCAGGAAGGCATCATCTATGTCCTCCGTTTGGCTTGGGGATCTATAGTAAACTCCCACAATGAGGTCACTGTTATTCTTCTCTCCCTTAATTTTGACCCAAATGCTCTCACTTTGGCTTTGTGGTTCTAAATCTTGGATCTCTTCACAGGTATACACATCCCTGACATATAACGCCACTCCTCCTCCTTTCTTGTCTGTTCTGTTTCTCTGAAATAGATTGTATCCCTCCATTATTACATTCCAATCGTGGGACTTATCTCACCAGGTTTCAGGGTGTGCAGCTTCCCAGTGGCCCCAGGTCCCTTGACTGATGGCAGAAGCAGAAAGTGGCTACATTCACAATGCCCATTTAAAGCTTTGTGATACTACTTTGTGATATCCATCCAGTGCTACATCAGCTGCACTGGCTCCCGGTGGAGTACAGGGTCAGGTTTAAGGTGCTGGTTCTAACTTTTAAAGCCCTATATGACCTGGGACCCTCATACTTACGGGACTGCCTCTCCTGGTATGCCCCACGGAGGACCCTATGGTCCGCAAACAATAACATCTTGGAGGTCCCGGGTCTCAAGGAGGTTAAACTGGCCTCAACCAGAGCTAGTGCCTTCTTGGCCCTGGCCCTGGCCCCAGCCTGGTGGAACACCCTGCCGCAAAAGACCAGGGCTCTGTGGGACTTGACATCTTTCCACAGGGCCTGCAAGATGGAGCTGTTCCGCCAGGCCTTTGGTCGGGGCCCAGTCTGACCTCTCTCCTCCTACAAGACCCTATATATAAGAGGCTTCTCTAACTTCTCTCACTGGCTCATATAAATAGCTGAGCCTAGTGAGTACCCAAGGTTCCCAACTCCTATAGTCATAATTTGATGATTGCCTTCTAATCTTGCTTGATTTTAATCCGATTTTAAGCTGTATTTCAGTCAATTGCTGAATTTTATGTTTTAATGTATTTATATTTTGATGTTAGCCCCCCTGAGCCTGGTTATGGCTGGGGAGGGTGGGATATAAATAAAATTTATTATTATTGTTACTACTACTACTTTAAACAGTGATGGCTTCCCGCAAAGAATTCTGGGAGCTGCAGTTTGTGAAGAGCAATAAGAGTTGTTAGGAGACGGCTATTCCCATCACAGAGCTACAGTTCCCAGAGTGGTTTAACATTCAAACCCTCTTCAAATGGATCTCTTGGAGAATAGGGTTCTCCTAACAACTCTAAGCACCCTTCACAAAAGACAGCTCCCAGAATTCTTTGCGGGAAGCCATGGCTGTTGTATCATAGGGCTTTAAATGCATGGTGTGAATGTGTATCTCCCAGGTGAGCATATGAAGAATGGGCAGTTGCATTTCACCATGCCTGATCTCTGCTTTTAGCTTTCAGTTTTTCATGGTGATGGTTTGGATTGAGAAGAAGGAAAGGGGACACTGTGATATCCACCTGTAGATGTAAAAGAGGCTTGCAGAAACTATAAAGTGCTGACACAGCATGGTACCAATGTGGGCATCCGCCTGCATGATCATCAGATTATCATATCTAAATATCTTCTCACTCATGTGCAGCGAAACGTTGGAGTCCTACAGGTGGTATCTGTCATCAGCTTTCTTTCTGCTGAATGGCAGCTTTTTACTCAGAAAGGAATGCCTTTCCATGTGTGTGTGTCTGAAATAAAAAACTATAGCATGACTCATTCAGACCTTAAATGGAGTTTGGGGATTTGTGTCATCCTCATATACCTTAGTCTAGCAATTTCTAAAACTTCTTAATGGATTATCTCAGCTACATCATTTTTCCATCCTAGCCCGTTCTGGGTATCATAAACGGAGATTGCCAGTTGTATCAAAGCATCCCACTCCCTCCCTCTGAGGTTTGCTAGTCAGCAAACTTTTTCAGCCCTGTGTCGGTCCACCGTCCCTCAGACCATGTGGCGGGTCGGACTATATTTCAAAAAAAAAATATGAACGAATTCCTATGCCCCACAAATAACCCAGAGGTGCATTTTAAATAAAAGCCCATATTCTACTCGTGTAAAATCACCAGGCAGGCCCCACAAATAACCTAGAGATGCATTTTAAATAAAAGGACACATTCTACTCATGTAAAAACAGACTGATTCCCAGACCGTCTGCAGGCTGGATTTAGAAGGCAATTGGGCCGGATCCAGCCCCCGGGCCTTAGTTTGCCTACCCATGTGCTAGTGTATATATCTGGTGTGAAAACTGAGAAATTATGCAAAAGAGCTATACGTATTCTAGTTAGTTGCTTTTGAGCACCATTGTTTCCAAACAAACCTAGAATCTGCCCTGTTTATCTAATATAGCCATAAAAAGGAGACTGCATCTATTTCTGTGATTTATTTTAGAGAAGACCACTTGCCAATTTTCCCAATTTAAGTGGGAGACTCGGCATTGTAAGGCTGACATCTCCCTTCCCCCTGCTGCTTTGAACTGTGATCTGTGGACTGTTCCAGTTTCGTTTTAATTGAGTTTTTAAAAACAAATTTACTGGCTAGTAATGTAAATGACATGCTAGATCAGCCAGAAGCACTGAACAATCTGTTCATTGCAATTAAAATACGCCTTGTAGAACCTGAGGCATCAGATCACAACTGGGCCCTGGCAAGCAAAAAATCTGCCCATTTCCAAATAAAATACTGATATTTTGCTAAACCTGAACTGCCAAGTAGCTTTGTTCTTGTGCCCTCCAAGACCTTGATTCATCTATTAGCACACTAAGCCTGATCTGCTTAGATCAGAACATACCAGGATGGAGAGATTGCCAATGGATTGACTACTGAGAAGCAAAGCACAAAAAGCACAAAAAGGTGAAGCTAAAGTGGTTCAGGTGTGGCTAAATTTGTCCACATTGTTGTCTCTCTCCCCCCTCCACCTCCCAAGTGAAATAAAAGTTTGATCTGCTTCTTTTTGATGGTTCAGCATTTCTGAAATCTGACCATTTGACCCCTGGTTAAAACGCAACCTGCTTTCCCTCCCACTCTGTAACATAGCAAACCAGCTGAGATCTTACCCTGACAAGAACTGCGGATGGTGTGCGTAAATATTTAAGCAGTGGGACACTGAGGGAAGGAGGCTTCTGCAACGCTAAAATTATTATCAGGTTGTGAGTAGAGGGCTGACCCAGGGTGGATCTGAGTTTAGACCTCACACACCCATTGTGAGGGGTGTGTGTGTGTGTCACAAAAAGAGACTGGTCAATACAATATGTCCACTCCTTGCAAAATTAAAAGCAATCATACCCAGTTGCTTCATACTGGGGCCCCGCTTTCAAAAGGGGGGAGAAGTAAGGAGGGATCTGACCATAAATCTTATTCAAGCCGGTTTTAAAATCAAGGGTAAGGGGAACCCACACTAGGCTTCTGTGTGATTGGCAGACACTTGGAAGAATCCCTAGTATAGAATACACGTCAAGTGACTTTGGCTCAAGAACCCACGGTTTGTGAAGAAACTGAAGGGGAGGAAATGGGAGAGGGCAGCAGGGTGTCTAGCAGGAAGAGCTGGATCTGTTTGATTTGTGTAGGAGAAAGCTCAGCTCTCCAGCCCCAGATGCAAGTTCAGAAGCTCTCTTTGCCAAATGAATCTCTCTCTCTCTCTCTCTCTCTCTCTCTCTCTCTCTCTCTCTCTCTCTCTCCCCTGCAGCAGTTTCTTTTCTTTATGGCACAAATGTGATGATCTTTCTGGTCTGTGATTGGCTGAGGAGCTTGTCATCATCACACACCTCCTGGAAAGAGTCCACTACCCTTCCCTATCCCATTCTTGCCTGTGAAAGCTCTGCCTTGTAACAAGCGGCCGTAATTACATCATTTACTCACTAGAGTACAGCCCTGCTTTACATTTTGGCCTGAGAGAATCTGGCAGGCTTTAGGGGTGGGAAGAGGCAGTATTTCAAAAGACGGAGCCATGCTACTGGGCGAAACTGTCACCTTTGGTTTTTCGCAGTTTCTCATTTATCCAGTCTACATAACTTATTCACACCAGTTTGAGATTTTTCTTTTTAAAAAAAGTCCTCATGAAAATTCACCAACATTTTAGTGTGAATGTATTTTAGTGTGAACACACACACCTTGGTATAATTTTTTGCCTAATATACAGTTTCTTCAAAGCCCCCCCCCCCAATACAATGCATTTCTGTATGTTATTTTCACCAATATTATGTATTTTCTTCTTCTTTGGCAATCACTCATAGCCGAGTAAGATTGTCTTTCATAAACACGGTTTTAACAGTGAGTCCGTAAGTGACTGTGGAGGCCAATTCTGAATCCATACGTCCTTCCACAGTGGGGACATTGGTTTCCGGGCGGGAGTTGATCACGGTGTGGATTTGCCAAGTGTGCCTTCCTCTTATCACGTTTCTCCCTTGCGTCCTGAATTCAAGTGTCTTCAAAGACCATGACACCTTTGTTAAAGGCAGTTCTCCAATTGGAGCGCTTGCAGGCAAGTGTTTCCCAATTGTTGGTGTTTATACTACATTTTAAAAGAGTTGCCTAGTACATACATTTTTGTAAAGGTAAGATAAAAGGTAAAGGACCCCTGGACGGTTAAGTCCAGTCAAAGGCGACTATGGGGTTGCGGCACTCATCTCGCTTTTCAGGCCAAGGGAACCGGCGTTTGTCCACAGACAGCTTTCTGGGTCATGTGGCCACATGACTAAACTACTACCTTTGCACGGAGGACCATGACGAATGCCAGAGTGCATGGAAACACCGTTTACCTTCCCACTGCAGTGGGAAGTAATGTACACATTACTTGGCTGGAGACCTGCACTGCAAAATTTTGACGTGTGAAATATTCGAAGGATGACTGTGTTTCAATATGCAAAATGTTTCAGAAACTACAAATCAAGCAGGTTTTGCTATAAACTAGAATTGAATCTAATTTCTTTCACATCCCTAACTAAATGGCCCTTTCACCACTTGAGTGATTGGAGCCCCAGTGATGTGTAATAATGAAATGATACCAGGCTTTTCAGTGACTACCTGTTCAAGCGACTGGTCACTTACTAAAGAAAATATGAACATGTTCATACAAAGATAACCTTTTAAAAAGTGTGACTGACCTGGCTTAAACTAAAGAACAAACAGATTGTCCAGGGGGACCAAAGGGCAAAAAAATTATTAGGTCACTTAAAAAAAATAAAGTCTATCAGTGGAAGTAATTTTCATGTCATTACATATGAAATTGATAAGAGTTTCATGAAGCAGCAAGGCCCACCATTACAAGTATGGATGTAAACATCAGCTCCTAGTGACCCCGCATTGGATTTATTTGCATTTTTTCTAGATCATTTCGTGAATTTTGTTTGTTTCTTTATTTAGTTTACTTTAAAGATATGCTGCCTTTTTCCGCAAAGGCATCCTCCTTAAGTGGTTAACAGTAAAATGCAACAGGAAATGTGGCACTTAAGCAGCAGCAAAAAAAGGCAATAAAAATCCAACAATGATAATGCCAGCTCAAAAGCCCAGTAGGAAAGCCCGATGTGTGTGAACCAGAGGCCGCTTAAGGAATGGGGAATTCCATAACCTGGGTGCTGTTGCAGAAAAGGCCCTGTTGTGCCACCACCAGCTGTACATCTGATGGTGGTGGGACCTGAACCAAGGGCTCAGTTAGTGTTGGAAGTGCAACAGCGGTGATCATTCAGTTTGTAACTTAAGGGTTAATTCTGTTGCTGATAAAGTTAATGAGCAAAGAGGAGGATGGGCGGTAGTGTTGCTTAACAGAGTGGTATGAGGTAGCACATGCCCTGTCTGGCTGTGGACTTCTGAGGGTGTTCTCCCCCTCTGTATGTTTGATTGACTATCTCCCTGCTATGTACAAGGGCTGAAGTGAGAAAAACAAAACCTTTCTCCTCATATTGTACAAATTACACATGTAGAGCACATTACACTAGTCTTGATGTGGCCAAGATATAAATGGCAATGGGCAAACCTGCTTCTCCAGGAAAGATAATAGCTGGTATATAAGCCACACCAGTTCAAAGACGTCCCTGGCTACTGCTGCCACTTTATCTTCTCAGAGCACCCAAAAAATCTCAGAGCTATCCAAAATCACCCACAGACTACAGACCTAGTTCTTCAGAGGGAATGTGGAACAGGCTGTATTCCTGGATCTGCGGTCCCACTGACCACCATCCCCTGTGCCTTGTCTGGATGAAATTTCTAATCTGTTGCTTTGTATTCAGTCCATCACTGATTCCAGACGCTAATTCAGAACTTCTTCTGAACTTCTGTATATCATGTTTTGGGAGGTTCTGTTCAGGCGCTGCCATCAATGTGCATAGGTCAGAGGTAAAGCCTGCTGGTAGGGCGCCAGCTCATCAACTCACATTCACTGAATGCACTTTGATTGCTTAGATCTAAATTTTAGTAATGCTGCACTTTTATTTCTTACTATAAAACAATGGAACCAATCTTGAAAAGGCCACAGGTTAATAGTCTGGATTTATTACAAAGAAATAGAAGGTTAAATTTGAAAGATTATAAGAGGTTAAATTATACAGCTCAAGATTTTATGCACTGTCCTTAATTTAAACAGTTGCTTTATAATATAAACACTGTATTAAAAAATGTAGATTTTATAAGCTGTTTTTAATTTAAACTTCTATTGCATTATAATGATGCTATAATAAATTTAGATTTTATAAGCTGTCTTTAATTTAAGCTTCTATTGTTTTGTACCAAAGATTATACATTAAATTTAGGTTTTTATTGGTTGTCTTTTAAATTTAAGCTGTCTAACATTTTATACTAAACTATACTAAAATCTGCTTAGCACTGCAATATCACTAAGGCATATTTTGTACTAATATAAGATATGGGCAGGAATGATAAATGTATTTTAGACTTACAACTGCCTGTTCTTCCTGTAACTGCTGCTGCACCAAGCCAATATCAGCCACGGACACTTCATTTTCATCTATAATAGAAGTAGGAAGATGTGGCCCTCCAGATGTTGCTGGACTCCGATTCCCATCAGCCCCAGACAACATGGCCAATGGTCAGGGATGATGGGAGTTGTAGTCCAAAACATTTGAAGGACTACAGGTTCCCCACCTTTGGCATATACAATCCAATCTTGACACTTGTGTGTGCAAGCAACGTTACTGATCAGGAAACACACCATTTGCACAAATACCTTCAAGCATGCACCTATTTTCCACAGCTGATCAATGCCTCAAGGCAACACAACACCATCATACACAGGAAATAATGTGTGTGTGGGGGGGGGGTGGAATGTGGAATGTGTAGCCTTTGCTGCTGGATGAAGAACCCATTACCTTAGCCTCGATGGAACCAGTTTTTCATGAGCAGCTGCTGCATGGATTGGAGTAACATTTAAATGACCCACCTATTGAGACAAAGAATGTTTCAGTCATGGGATCGGCACTATGCCAGAAAGGATGGTGCCAATTTGAGGAGAAAGACCCATGCAACCAGCCCCTAGACACTTATTTGTTCCTGTTAAATCATGGTTGGGGAACCTGTGGCCCTGCAGATGTTGTTGGCCAAGAACTACCCCCCCCAGCATTGCTTGCTGAGGCTCATGGGAGCTGGGAATCCATGCATATCTGGAAAGCCACAGGTGCCCCATGTCAGCTTCCAATGGTATTTCAGCTGTCGAGGAATTGGTGGTAGAAAAGCAGTTTCCAAATGGTTACATTTCAGATGACTTGAAGTCTTCAACCAACATGATGACTGGGCTGACACTGCAAAATTATCTGTTGTGTGTGAAACAGCCCTTCTTCTTCTGTTGCACTGATCCCCCTTTAGGAGAAAGAATTCCAGATCCTGCAGATGGCCATTATGTGAAGTAGGAATACCATGAATAAACAAACTCTCACTATGTAATATATTGACCTTTCCATAGCTTGCTAAATGACTTCTCATCCAGATGGCCGGATCGTGGAGCACACCCTTGTCAGATGGTTGAGGGTTTTAATGCATTCCTAACAAGCCAAGCCACAAAATTCCTTTCTCTGGGACTCAATACAATACAATGAAAATAATTATCTGATAATCATTCTGCAAAGCTTTGAAACAGAAAGGCATCCCCCTTTAAATAAAAGACAATTCACTTTAATTAAAGTCTGAACATGGCATGGGACAGGCACACAAGCTAGTTTTCGCCGTCCCCATACAAGCTTGAGAACTTTGGCCTTTTTTTGTAAGTGGACTTCCCTGCGAATTGCCACGTTCTACCTTACATAAGTCTCCCAGCAACTCTACTGACCTATTTTGTCTTGCAGGCTTGAGGAATTTTGACTTATGCAAACAGCTCCTCCAATGCCAGCCTTGGTCACTTCACAGGGATCCCTTCCTTCCCTGGTTTCACAAGGCTGCCTAACTGATATCTGAGGGAAAGTTAAACACATATAGTTCAAATTCCACTGTGAAACCCAACAGCCAACCTCCCAGTTTGAGTGCCTGTCTTCCTGATTAAGGGGTGTATTAAACAAGTGGTGGTAGAGAGAAGGAGGGGAGCCAGTTAAGAAGAAAATACCCAGTGCTCCTCACAGACATTTTGTCTAACTGCCTTATCAGGCTCTTAAGGTCATACAGATTGCACTTTTAAGGGGGGGGGGACGACGACAATTGGGTTAGCTAATACTGTAAAATATTTTATCAACATTATTCATGGCATATGTCATTCCACTTTTCATTCTTTGGCCTGTGATTTCCTTTTGTGCTCAGAGACTTGATCCTAATCTGTCCTTATTTCCTCCTGTCTAAAGAACTGCTCATATCTGGTTAATGGTTTATTCTTGCCATGCACACCAGAAAAATCTTGATCGTTTAGGGCACAAACTGGTCTTTTTTATTTTTAGCAGGTGAAATCAATGGGGAGGCACAAATGTATACACTAGAATGACGGAATATTATTCAGTCTGAGAAGAGTTATACATATCCTATTTCTCCTTCATTCATTTGAACCAAAGCCTCCCGAAATAAATATATATATTTTTTGCACAGATTTCCATTTTGGGTCAGGCCTCACAGCACTTTTGCAATTCATTGTATGTACCAGTATCTTGTAGAGAATTTTGCATCCATAGATCTCACAAAAGAAACCAGTATCTTTGGGGAAACCTAGGCATAAAGCTTGGAGGTCTGCCCACAACAGAAAGACTCTAGAGCTCTCAGATGTTCTTGCAACACTCTTGTAGCATCACGTTCTGTAACACTGCACTTTATGTTTGTAGTTCTGGTCTACTCCTCCCTTTCCCTAGGGAAGAACTGTGTCTCACCATTCAAACCCATACATTGCATGCAGAAGGTCTCAAACAGAATGAATCCCTGGCACATCCAATAAAATAGATCTCTGATAGCAGCTGGGAAAGAGTGCTGCTTGAGACCTTGGAGATTTGCTGCAGCTCAGATAATACTAGGCCAGTGTTTCCCAACCTTGGGTCTTCAACTGTTTTTGGACTACAATTCCCATCACCCCTGACCACTGATCTTGCTAGCTAGGGATGATGGGAGTTGGAGTCCAGAAATAGGTGGAGACCCAAGGTTGGGAAACACTGTACTAGGCTATCCATAGTTTGTATGTCCACTTCTAGTCATGGCTATAAATTGTGGTTTGCAGATAACCAGGGTTAGCAAAAAGAGTGGAACAGACAATGGCCATGTTTGTATGTAATACTAAGCCAAACTGTGACTTAGTGTGAGCTAATGAATGTGCTGGCTCCTGTGGAGGAGTTCACTGCCCTTTGCTCCATTCTGGTCCTGTCAGGTCAGTGTTCCAGTTAAACCAAGACTTATTCTTGGCTATGGATCATGGTTAAGGAAAAGAGAATTTAACCACAAACCCAAGGTTGGTTGACATGCTAAGACAAACCTTGGCTTCACTGCCATGCTGAGCTAAAAGGATTGGGGAGGAGCAAAGTGGGTGTATGGCCCTTTTCTGGGAGTCAGAATGTTCATGTGTTCCCAGTATGCAATAGTTTGCCTTAAGGTTACATGTGAGCAAGGTCATGCTATCCATCACAGCTCTTAAAATGAACGAGGTGAGCATTCATATGCATAGGCCCAGTTCAGGTATACAACATACTGAGCAAATGCTAAGGTCTGGGGCCTAGACAGGGCTCATCACTGCTGACAGAGAGTGACAGAATAGAGGATATAGAGTTAATTGATAAGAATAATGATCTGTTGTAAGTTTGACGGAAGTGTACAATAGATGAGCTTTCCTGCTTTGGCTCATCTTCCTTTTTCTTTTTCTTTTTCTTCTTTTTTCTTTTCTTTTATCTTTCCCATAGTTGCTAGTGTCATGTACTTCGATATTTTTCGTAGTTTTTGTAGTTTTTTTTCCATTACTGTTAAGGAATTTTCCTTTGTAATTTTTGGTTGTTTATATTTATATGTACCTGTTTAAGCAAAATAAAAGCTATTAAAAATATATATATACAATAGAATAGAGGATATTCTCTTTTTTATAATATTTTTATTGAGTTTATGAAATACAGAAAAAAAGAATAAAAGACAGATATAAGAAATAAAATAGAGAAGTTGCGAATTTCCATAATCTTTTTTTCAGCAAATCTAATGGACTTCCCCGCATCTTCCTAACCCTGCGTTCTCTGTGATACAAAACATCAGCAATTTGTTAACTTATTTCAAAACTTATTGTATCTTTCATTTTATCATGTTACCTAGTTTCCAAAGTGTTGTAACCCAAATCTTATACGTTTTAGCTTAAACATAATAAAGTTATTTCATTATTCCACCTCTGACTTCTTGTACCTTAATTTTCATTTCATTAATTTACAATTGCTGAAGCTAGAGTTTCCTAAAAAATGCATTTTTTAACATTCATACAACTTATAATGTTTTTTCAAATAGTCTTTAAATTTTTCCCAGTCTTCCTCGATTGTTTCTTCTCCCAAGTCTCGGATTCTGCCAGTCATTTCGGCCAGTTCCATATAGTCCATCAACTGCGTCTGCCATTCCTCCAGCGTGGGTAAATCTTGTGTCTTCCAATGCTTAGCAATCAGGATCCTTGCTGCTGTAGTAGCATACATAAAAAAAGTTCTATCTTTCTTAAATACTCTCTGGTCCACAATGCCCAGAAGAAAGGCCTCCGGTTTCTTAGGTAAGGTAAATCTAAGTACCTTTTTTAGTTCATTATGAATCATCTCCCAAAAGGCCTTCACTTTCGGGCAAGTCCACCAGAGGTGAAAGAATGTCCCTTCCGCCTCTTTACATTTCCAACATTTATTGTCAGACAGGTGATATATCTTAGCAAGTTTGACTGGGGTCATGTACCACCGGTATATCATTTTCATAATATTTTCCTTCAAGGCACTACATGCCGTAAATTTCATTCCGGTGTTCCATAACCTTTCCCAGTCTTCAAACATAATGTTGTGCCCCAAGTCCTGCGCCCATTTTATCATGGCGGATTTGACTGTCTCATCCTGTGTATTCCATTTAAGCAGCAAGTTATACATTCTCGAAAGTAGTTTATTTTTTGGCTCTAACAGTTCTGTCTCTAGTTTCGATTTTTCCACCTGGAATCCAACCTTTTTGTCCACTTTAAAAACCTCCTGGATTTGAGCATAGTGCAACCAATCTCGCACCTTGTTTTTTAATTTTTCCAAGCTCAGCAACCTCCAATTGTCTCCAATTTTTTCAGTTATTTCCCAATATTTAGGCCAGTAGGCTTCCATGTTAAAGGATATTCTCACGTCATGTGTTTGAATTCACTTTAGATTGGAAAATGAAATTTGCAATAGCTGCCAAGAAAACAAATCTGAATAAATCACAAACAGCAGAATACAGTGGTACCTTGGGTTAAGTACTTAATTTGTTCCGGAGGTCCATTCTTAACCTGAAACTGTTCTTAACCTGAAGCACCACTTTAGCTAATGGGGCCTCCTGCTGCTGCCGCACTGCCGGAGCACAATTTCTGTTCTCATCCTGAAGCAAAGTTCTTAACCTGAGGTACTATTTCTGGGTTAGCGGAGTCTGTAACCTGAAGTGTATGTAACCCGAGGTACCACTGTAGTGGGTTTATGGAATTGGGCCTCCCTTACACCTTAATAATTCTTAAACTAGGAAGGGGAAGATTTCCAGTGGCAACTAGGAACAGGAGGTAAACTATGTTTACTAATGGTTTTAGGCAGATGCAAAACACAGTAACGCTATCAATCTCTGTTCTCTGCCATTCCTGAATCTGTTTGGAGTCTCCTGCTTGTGAGCCCTTCACATCAGTTTATGTTATGAGCTCTCGATTTCCTTTCTTGGGGACTGTAGATGTTATCTGGCTCCTTTCCTATCAACATAGCTGGAATTTGTGGCATGACCTTTCTTCCCTCTGTCCCGGTGCCAGACTCCTGCAGGGCGCCTTTATCACCCAGAAGGGCCATCTATTATAACGTGAAGTGTGTGTGCAAATTTACCCAGCCCAGGTATGTTGGCATCCTGACTTGGTAATTTCTCCTCTTTGGAGAAGTGAGGCAAGGGCATCTCTCAGCCTCCTTGTGGCCACCAAGGGCCCTCTTTACATCAAAGAAATATGTTAGCACTAGGAAAGTAGGACAGTGACCAATGCCTCTGCTATTTTCCATCTCCTGTAGCCCATGGCCTACTGCATATAATATCACTGCATATGGGACTATTTTCAAACTCACTTTCTCCAGATCCACATTTTTATGTTAATTGCTTTCACATAGTTGTTGCGTTTTGCCAATGTTCAGAAAGTAGCAGAGCAATCCTATGACTCACAAGAAAGATCCATTGAGTTCCACGGATGTCACTTCCAGGTGTGGGTAGAGGATTGCTGCCTTAATCCTCAGAAAATGTGGGTTGCCAACATCTCTGGGTCCTCTCAGTTACTGCTTTCCTTAGTAATCTATTTTCAGTGTTATAAAACTGCACAGGGGGAAAGAATGCAAACCTGTTTTTAAACAAAGGATTGTTGTTTGCAAATTTATTTTGCAGCTTACCTCATCATTTCAATACAAGCACCAAAATCCAAGGCACGGAAAATACAGTCTTGGATCAGAGGTATGGCAGGAGCCAGCAGTTGACAATATGAGGTGCCTGTCAAGGCCAAGATGCACAGATCACTTGGGCCAGAGAACTTGCTCTTTCACTTAGGGCTCACCCACACTTCGATTTGAATCAGAGCAAAAGGCAATTGGCTTTTCTGCAGATTGCTCTTTGTTCTGATTTATCACAAAAGAGAAGGTTTTACGAGGGGAAAGAGGCAGGGCAAAGGCAAAACTGCTTGGAGTCATGCCTAGAAAGCATGGGACAAGTGGAAAACTGTTTGGACCAGTGGCGTAGCGTGGGTTGTCAGCACCCGGGGCAAGGCAAGTAATTTGCGCCCCCTAACCCCTGGATTTTAGCACTCGAGTGCGAGCGCGCCCCCCCCAGATGTTGCGGCCGGCCCCCCTGCACCCCCCACGCTACGCCACTGGGGCTGGGGGCGAGCGAAGGAGCCAAGGACCCCCCCTTAAGGCTCAGCAGGAATTTATTAAATTTATTATTTGCGGCGCCCCCGCGGGCCGAGGCAGCCGAAGCCCCCTCCCCTCGGGCGCCTCCCCGCCCCCTCCTCTCCTTGGGCTGTAGGTGGAGCCCGCGCTCCGAGGCGCTCCAGATTGGGGCTTGGCGAGCGCCTCTCCTCCCCCCCCGGCCTGGACCGGGGGCTTCCAGCCGCGCTCCGTCCTCGCCCGACCCCCCCCCCAGCTGAGAGTTGCGCTGAGAGCCGGAGCTAGCGGCGCCCCCTTCAGCCGGGAGACCCTCGCCCGCCCGCCGGCTTCCTCTCGGAGGGTGTTGGGGAGCGCAGGGCGCGGCGAGGCCCCTCGGAGCTCTCCTCCCCCCCAGTCGGCAGAAGCAGCCGCCGCCTGTGGCTGGGCCGAGGGGATGGCGGCGGCGGCGGGGTGCGGAGGTGTTGGTGCCGGCGGCGGCGCTGCTGCAGTGAGTGGAGCGCAGCCGCAGCGGTGGCGGCGGGGGGCGCGCGCGCACTAGGGCGCAAGGGTGGCGGGGGCGGCGGGGGCGGGGAGGCCGGCGGAGGAAGGAACTTGTCCCTTCCCTCTGGACTCGCGCCCCCCCAGAAGTTGCGCCCGGTGCGGCCGGCACCCCTGGCACCCCCCACGCTACGCCACTGGTTTGGACCCATGCTTTCTAGCAATGGGACAAGCAGGAAGTGTGGACAAGCCCATAGACTCATAGAATTATGGAACTGTAGAGTTGGAAGGGAACTTGAGGGTCATCTAGTCAGTGGCAGAGCTTCATGCTCCAGCACCTGGGGCAGAGAGCAGGCGGGGGCATGGCTGGTGTGCGTCCCGGGGCACGTGGTGCGCATCCTGGCGACCATCCAATCTCTGCTTTAAAACCTCCAAGGAAGGAGAGTCCACAACCTCCATGTTTGAACTGGTTTGTAAAATGTGTTTGAGGTCATATGAAAATTCCTGTTTCTGGTATTTGAACTGTGCTGGTTAATTCTGATATGCAAATTAACAAATGCTGCAGCAGTCCTCAACAGTGAGCACACCTTGTGAACCTTGTGAACCATTTGAAGAAGCCCTCTCTTGGAAGCAGCAGCTCAGTCTACATCTGGTTTAAAGAATGCTAAGAGGGGGAGCAGGGAGGGCCTTAGAGCTACCAATCAACAGTAGCACCTGGACATCAAACTGAGCAGGCATATAGGTCACCCAGTGGCATGGTGGCAGTCTTCTCCACTATGGTGAGATGCCTTGCATTTTCATTTAAAGGCATGGGCAGGAGTGGTGGACTTGGCCTTCCAGATCTCGTTGGCCTCCATCTCCCATCAGCCCCAGCCAGCATGGCTAGTGGTCAGGGATGATGAGAGTTATAGACCAGCCACATCTGGAGATGCTTGCCATTGCAGACGACTCTGGGGTTGCAGTGCTCCTCTCGCTGGCGTTTTGTCTGCAGACAGCTTCTGGGTCATGTGGCCAGCATGACTAATCCACTTCTGGTGAACTGGAGTGGTACCTATTTATCTACAGGTACTTGCACTTTGACGTGCTTTCGAACTGCTAGGTTGGCAGGAGCGGGGACTGAACAACGGGAGCTCACCCCATCATGGGGATTCGAACTGCCAACCTTCTGATCGGCAAGCCCTAGGCTCTGTGGTTTAGACCACAGCGCCACTCGCATCCCTGCAGGATAAAGAATAGCACTCTGTGAATATGATGTGTCCCTTAGTGCTGTGCATCTCTACAGTTGCCTCTGTTCACAGGAATAGGGTAATGTTGTCCGCCAGATCACTTATATTTAATAGCCACATTTCATTACTTTAAGAGCCTATCCATCAAACTAAATATGACAATTTTCAGCATTTTATACGCCATATCAACAAAAACACAGAAGACAATAATACCCCTTTGGGGCTATATACAAGAAGGCACCTGAAACAAGTTGGATACATAGTTTTTGTGCCTTAAGGCAGAGATAGACAACCAGATCTGCCTTCCAGATGTTTTTGGACTATAAGTCCCGTCATCCCTGATCATTGGCCATGCCAACTGAGGCTGATGGTTGTTGTAGTCCAACATCATCTGGAGGTCATCATGGTGACTATCCCAACATTAGAGAATGAACTCATTCAACATTCCTTAAAGGCAAGTGGCCTTTTTCTTTAGTTTACCTCAGCAGAACCTCAAGCTGGGACCATTTCCCACACAACCTCAGGACATGACCTCGTGGCAAGCATATAAAGCAACACAAAGCCATCATACCTGAGATGATAAAGGCCTCATTCTGTCCCTGGCCATTTTTCATACACAATTGGTGTGTGCTGTTCTCACACTCAGATTCACACCTCATAGTTCTATTTTAGCGCCAGGACATTCTCCAGCTCAAGTACATCTAGGAGTGGTCTGAATACTAATAGTGCAAAAATACAGAAGTTGGAAGAACACGCAAGATAAATATTTCAGGCTCCAGCTTCATGAATCAGCTGAAACATTTGATAAGGTGCAGTGAAATAGATGGGTTGGAGCCAATGTTAATTAGTACTTATTTATTAATGCTTTACAGTTTAGCTCAACGGTGTTCTTGGGAAACATGCAGGCCAAAAATGGGTCAGGTCTTTCTCTCTCCTTCCTTCCTTCCTTCCTTCCTTCCTTCCTTCCTTCCTTCCTTCCTTCCTTCCTTCCCAGCAGGACCACAGAGTGTTCAGCAGCCTTCCCCAATAATTTGGATTACAAAAGTTCTTATGGACTACAACTCCCATTATCCTGGACCATTGGCCATACTGGTTGGGCTGCTGGGAGCTAGAGTTCAGAAGGTTTGGGAAAGTTAACGTATGTCATGGGCTGGCTGAGTCAGGACACAATTGAAGGGTAACTTGCAGTGGCCCCTGGAGAAGGCTTCCATGGCCCTGGCTGATCCAGGGGAGCGTGATGCTTAGGATCCTGGGGAGGGTCTAAGTGGGGGGAATTTCCCTCAACCTGCTCTCACGCCCCATCAGTAACCATGTTAAGAAGCTTATAATTTCCTGTGCACTTAAAGATTAGTGCACAGACAGCTTTTCCTGCAGCATTGATGTCCGCAGTTTATTCCTAATCCCTTTCATCTGTGAAAATGACCTTCCAATGGTGCAGATTGCTACGTAGACTCAAAAATAGCTGCACTATTACATCTACATGAGGGAAAGCCAACTGGATCTTATCTTGGAAGGTTATGTGATACAGATTCTGGTGGCATAAGTGTTCTATAACAGAACAACTTTGCTTCATATAAGCATGGAAGTGCCTGATTTCCTCAATGAGGTTTATATTAACAGCTACAGGATAGTCTTTCATCATAAGGTTATGCCTTCACACAACTGTCAGAAGAACCGTTGATTTAGAGGCTACCAAATAAACCAAAATGTATATCTTTTTGCAACATATGAAATACTTTTTTCTTTGGGATAAAGGATCTTACTCAAAATTGGGGAAGCCTTTCATCAGCATTAAGTGCACCACAGACTTACTTGTTTTCCTACTCTTTTTATTTTATTTTATTCACACAATCTTAGTTTACAGCAGGCTGATTTCATTTGCTTTAAGTTTAGTTTCATCAAAACTCTCTCTGGTTTCTTTCACAAAGCAATAAGGCAACATGTAAAGCTTTGTACATGTGCTAAAGCCAGTCTGTGGCTCCTGTAGGGCTTTGCTGGTTTTGTGGAACTAATCTAACAAAGGATTCCAAACTCTAAGTCTTCCATTTTCTCCAGAAAAATGCAAGCGTCTTTTCTTGTATAACCTTTTTCACTTTCATTAGTGTGGCTATGAGTAAATGCACCCATTGAATTATAACATATAGCCAAAGCAGCCTTTGCATGGTCCTTCCCACCTAGTGTTGGAGAGATGCTTTGGTACTGTGGAATCCAAGAAGGATTTGAGAACTGCCCAGCATTTAGTAGAGGCTGAGAAGCAAGTGTAAATTGGTTGCACAACACACACATACACACACACTGCATCTAGACTGCAATCTATTGCAGCACGACCAGCAAGATCCAGCAGATGTCCAGGACGTTGAATATATACAGTATACTTATTTTTCCCTAGAAATTTTTGCTGCGTGCCATTGTATCTCCCCGCTATGTTAGCTGCACTATCATTTGATTGTTGTGTAACCTTCTTATGTGTACTAGAAGAAATGGGTGCCTGTTGTTGTGGGCCTGACTGGCTTCTTCAAGTATGAAGTCCTTTTTTCTATAGCTGTAAGGAAGTAACTGTCAAGACTTGATCATTTCTTTTCACCTGCCCTTCAAGCTTCTTCTTTCCTCTTATCTGACATCCATGTTCAAAAGTTCTTTTTTGGGGGGGAGGCGTATTATAAAATTAAAATTATTTCAGAGTAGATAAACATCTTAGTTTTTTTTTAAAGTATTTCAAACGTGAGAGGCTAAGCCATGGCTCTCTTGACTTGTCCCTAAACCCATCACTGATCACCACATGTTATGATTGTCTTATGACTGCATACACTTATTTTTTAATGTGTGCACATGGGGCATGTATCCATGCTGAGGAACCACAGCTAATCATGCTTTCATGGAGTATGTACAAGATACGTGTGTGCCATTATTATGCATGATGAGCCAAGTGCTGGTTTTGCACATTTTGTTTCACTAATATGTCTTCTGGTTAGGACAGAAAGAGTCCTGAAAGGATCTGCATGCCCAGCCTTGTGAACTTAGACTGAAGGTCATATTCCCACTCATCCATGACGTTTACTTGGATCAGTCACTTCCCCTTTGTCTCAAAGGCTGTTGTGTGGCTAAAGGGGTGGAGGAAGAATCTTACATGGCACCCTGATTTCCTTGGAGAAAGGGTGGGATAAATAATCAATATGTAAATAGCACATAAAGCCAACTTTGCTGAACATTGGAAATGGAAACAAGCCAGTAGACATAGCACGGTGGTGTGAAAAATGGAGAATGGTGGCATTGCTCATGGTACCCAGATGTTCATACCAGCTATTCCTCTGCCAAATGGATGGTACATTGGGAATGCATCAGCTAAGTAGCATGTTCTCCACCCCCTGTCTTTGTAACATATGTAAGACATTTCATTGGAGACCTGTTCAGTGCATGATGCAACCTTTGGACAGTTTTTCCTCCCAGCTGTCAAGCTGCCTCTCCATTGCAGTATCCAGGTCATCATTTAAATGTGGATAACAGTTGATGTGCTGTTACTGCAGCTGGGCAAGTATTTAGTGCGATGGCTCAGAAAAAGCAACAAAATTATTTTTGCTCCCCTCCTACCCTGACTCCCGCACAGCAGGCATTTATCTGGGGAAGGCATCAATAATAACATCAAGAGAATTGAATCAATGAACAAATGAATAGCAAAGTCACAGCCCAGGAAACCTCATGCCTCCAAAGTTAAAATTAAATAAGGGTAACAGCAGGAGGAAGAGGAAGCCAAAGCATAACATCATTAGGAAGGAGAAATCGAACTACTTTCCAGATGCTTTGGAACTTTAAATAACCTAAGTTAACCCCAAGTGCCAAGGCTGGAGATCATTCATATAGACTCTGGGTGAACCACAAGCTGTCACTGCCAGTGACTTCTGTAGATTTCCTTCCTTGTGGATTATAAAAAGAATGCTGTCTTCTCAGTCCTTGGTCTTTCTGTTGCCATGGAACTTATTTCTAAGTGATCAGTAAACACTGGAACTCCAGTGGACGAGACCTTTATAGGACACGGGAGATGTTGGGTGCTAGCAGCTCTATCTGAGAGATCCACAACCTGGCATTTGGCTGGACATCTTAATTCAATGTACTTGCTTCAACCCTTTCCCGTCTAGTTGTCTTACCTGTTAGAGCAAAACCAGCAAAGATTTGTGTGGCACAAACTTTTATTGACTAGAGCGCATGAAGAAGAGCCCTGGTGAAGACCCAAACACTTGTACAGCCATAAATGCACTTATCTTAAAGGGGTTGCAAGGCAGCTTCATTGTTTTAGCCAAAAACGTACACCAAGAATGAGCTTGTCCCAGAGCCTGCCCACCCATGAGGTGAGGTGAATCATCAACCGCAGGCGACGGAAATGCAAGAGGCAGTGCTCTGTCATCCCACTACAGCTTTGATTGCCAAGAAAGGAGGTGTTCTGGTGCATGGCATTCTGTGTTGTTGTTTTTAATAATATTTATTAAGTTTTTAACAAAAAGAAGAAAAAGAATAAACAGTTAACAAAAAACACACAAAGAAAATACAAATACAATACAAAAACCGAGATTTAACATAAAAATAAAAAATAAAAAATAAAAATCCCTCTTTCTGATATCTTACAATCATTTACTTATTTTCCTGACTTCCTCACACCTCCCTTTTTTGTATTCCATTTAAAAATTTGTTCAGCAAATTCATACCCTCTTAATTTACCCTTAATTACTTGTCCTCACATATTCTAACTTCACATTTTCATCTAATATCAATCCCTTCATGCATATTCTTATTTTTCCTTATTGCTAGAACCACTTCGTTTCATTCCAACGTCATTAACATTCAATAATTTTACAGTATTTCTGTAGACAGATTTTAAATTTCTTCCAATCTTCTTCCACTGACTCTTCTCCCTGGTCTCGGATTCTGCCGGTCATTTCCGCCAATTCCATATAGTCCATTACTTGCATCTGCCATTCTTCCAAGGTGGGTAGGACTTGTGTCTTCCAATGCTTTGCAATGAGTATTCTTGCTGCTGCTGTAGCGTACATAAAGAAATTTCTATCCTTCTTTGGCACCAATTGGCCGACCATGCCCAGGAGAAAGGCCTCTGGTTTCTTCAAGAAGGTATATTTCATTTCATTATAGATGATCTCCCAGAAAGCCTTACTCCTTGGGCACGTCCACCAAAGGTGAAAGAATGTACCTTCAGTCTCTTTACATTTCCAACATTTATTATCGGGCAAATGATAGATTTTTGCAAGCTTGACTGGAGTCATGTACCACCTGTATATCATTTTCATAATATTCTCTCTTAAGGCATTACATGCCGTAAATTTCATACCGGTGGTCCACAACTGTTCCCAGTCAGCGAACATAATGTCATGTCCGATATCTTGTGCCCATTTTATCATAGGAGATTTTACCATTTCATCCTCAGTGTTCCATTTCAACAGCAGGTTATACATTCTTGATAGTGTCTTAGCTTTGGGTTCTAACAATTCTGTTTCTAATTTTAATTTTTCCACCTGGAAGCCAATTTTTTTATCCAAGTTATAGGCCTCCCTTATTTGAAAGTAGTGAAGCCAATCTCACACTTTATCCTTTAATTTCTCAAAACTCTGCAATTTCAGTTTGTCACCCTCCTGCTCCAAAATCTCCCAATATTTTGGCCAGTTGGCCTCCATATTGAGTTTTGTCAGAGAAGGCTCTGGTGCATGGCATTCTGATGTGCACTGCTGCCGCTTATCTTCCCAGGGGAAAGAAGACAAGCGAGTGGCAATGCTTTGAGGAGTGCCCCAACTCCAGCTGGGTTTGGCGAGAGCTAAGGCGCCGATCAGAAGGTCGGCGGTTCGAATCCCCGCGATGGGGTGAGCTCCCGTTGCTCGGTCCCAGCTCCTGCCAACCTAGCAGTTCGAAAGCACAAAGTGCAAGTAGATAAATAGGTACCTCTCCGACGGGAAGGTAAACGGCGTTTCCATGCGCTGCTCTTGTTCACCAGAAGCAGCTTAGTCATGCTGGCCACATGACCTAGAAGCTGTACGCCAGCTCCCTCGGCCAACAAAGCGAGATGAGCGCCGCAACCCCAGAGTCGGTCACGACTGGACCTAAAGGTCAGAAGTCCCTTTACCTTTACCTTAAGGTGCAGCAGCGGCAGAATAGGGTGTGTGTGTGGAGGGAGCAGGGCAGGAGATGGCAATTTCTGTTTTGCCTCAGGTGGCGAAACAGGACACCCAGTCACTGCACATACCCCTTCTGAAGCTTATATCCTGCTCTTTCCCATGCACTCGCTGCCCATGCTTCAATGAAGCAATCCATAACAGTGACCTTATGAAGATGTGCATTGTCATCCTGTTTTGAAGATAGCACATTTCCCAGGAGTTCTGTGGGACAGCCGCCATTTTGCTGTCCTGCAAGCAGAACATTAACAAGACAAGTAAACCTTTTGGATTTTTCTGTTTGTACTTGTAGTGGTATTTTCCCCCTCTCCAATTTCCTCAGTGACCTTTCACTAAAAAAAAAAAAAAGCAGTCTGCTGGAATTGCCTCAGATTGCTGGGAACTTGTGTGAGACAGCCCCTTATCTCAACAGGAGAATTTTGAAGTGGTGGTGCAAATTTACCTAGGCTGGTATGTTTGCACCCGTGCTTCATTGGTTTTTATCTTCCTCTGCAAAATAAGGGCATCACTTGAGCTCCTCGTTGCCGCCACTAGCATGGTTGAATTTAGAGAAATATGTCCCGGGATGGTGGTGTGTGAATCAAAAGGAGGGAAACCCACCCCAAGAGAAACAAAGAAAAATATGTATTTCCTGAGTTTAGCTCTGTTGACTTTGGTTCTGATTGTTCAAGGTGGTGTTTTTTGGCCTCTCCTGTTCATTCTCAGGTTATCTCAGCTTAACAAGGACTGTATTCTTATTGCAGTGTTTACTAGGGAAGGAAGGAATTGCATGGAAGGTAACAATTGTATTGCACCATCAGATGTCAATAGGCAATGTAACTGTAATAATAATAGCAAGTCTCAGCCTTCCATAAATTGGACCTTCCCTCCACTGAGATTCTTGTGTTAGTGATCTACACCTAAACATTACTTGTAAGCTAGGGGTGGGTGAATCTGTCAATTTTGGTTTCTCTCAGAGCATTAGATACAGCAGTGGTGAGACTTAATGATCCTTAATTCACGCTCATAACAGCCTGGAGTCTGCAGTTGGGGTGTGTGTGTTAAATCCAGGTTACACATCACGCAAATGACTTGCTGTAATTGGATAAATGCATTCAAAAAAGATTGAGGGTTAGGATAAAGCACAAGTTCAGAGAACAAAGCACCAATGATTGCAGACTCCCCCCCCCCATTTAATACCTCCCAGTGAACATCAGAGTGTGTAATCAAATTATTGGTTCCTTAATAGTGCTAACAAGTGTCCCTTGGAAGGGAACGTCTCTCTCAGATATGGACTCCATCTTGGATGTCTGCTGTATGCAACATGTAGACTAATTTAAAGCAGCCTCACAGCTGCTTACTCATCTGCCTTGGAAGCTGCTCTGATGAGAGTGTTTTGTTTTGTTTTTAATTTTATTTATGCTTTTCAGGTTTATACATTTCACTAATTTTGCCATCGTTTCAAAACTTGACTTCCTTCCCCCTTTTTCTGAGGTTCTTTAAATTTATTTTTAATATCTTCTGCATATCCAAATTAACTCAATTTGCTCATTTATTCATCTACTTTAAATATATACTCTTATGAAGCTGCAGGTTAATACAATAATCCTACCAATGTTCTTATCTGTTTACAATTTATCTGTAAATATTCAACAAACTATTTCCATTCTTTTATAAAAAAAAATTGTTATCTTGATTTCTTATTCTTCTGGTAAGTTTTGCCATTTCTGCATATTCTATAAGTATTTGTCTCCATTCTTCCTTTGCTGGGACTTCTGCTTCTTTCAGTTTTGGGTCAAGTAACATTCCTGCTGCTGTAGTAGCATACTTGGATACGTTTCTGTACAGTTTAGGTAGTTTTGTCCCTATAATTCCCAAAAGAAAAGCTTCTGTTTTTTTTTTTAAAAAACAAACAAACGTTATTTTAAACACCCTTTTCAATTCATTATATATCATTTCCCACTAAGCTTTAACCTTACTATGAAACCACCACATACGATAAAAAAGAATCTTTCTCTTTACATTTCCAACACTTATTTGATTTAGATTTATACATTTTTACCGATTTACTCGGTGTTAGATACCATTGCTATATCATTTTCATACAATTTTCTCTTAGACCATAACATGCGCTCTGAAGAGAGTGAAATCTGTGCTCTTTGTCAGCTAAAAGGTGTAGAGAGCAGCGTGGGGAAGTTCTGATGCTCCAGATGTTGCTGAATTAAAACACCCATCAGCCCCAGCGAGGATAGCCAATGGCAAGGGGTGATGGGAGTTCATAAACATCTGAAGGGTCAAAGGTTCCCCACATCTGGCATAGCGCTGAATTTGAGCCCTGGATCACCAGGATTCAGCACCGGGAACTGCTTCATACAGAATATTATCAATGATGAAAGCTGTCTCTGAGCAACGGCAGAGTTCCCTTTTCACACAGCTGGATAAATCAGAGCCTGTCTGCAAATGCCTGCGACTAGAAGGACTTCCAGTCCAATGCAGAGGCTGATGGGAGCCTTGTGTCCAACAACATCTGAAGGGAACACGTTGGCTCTCCCTGAAGGGTAAGAAACGACACCAGTTTCCCAGGAACGTGAGCTTGGGCACCTTTCCTTTCAGAAATTAAACACTAGGACCTCAGGATGTCGAGTTGCCAGCAACTCTGTAATGTTAAAGTGCCGGTGGGATCTATTGGGAAGTGTACTCAAAGAGTGGGGGAAAGTGAGTTCTCTGTGCCAAGGGATTTATTCTTAAGCACATGATGGGCTTACAGGACAATGCAGGGTGGGAAAGTGTGAAGAGGGTTTATGACAGCAGGGGATTTAAGATGTGTAACTGCTCTCTGGGAGTTAATCCCAGTACAAGAGCAGTTTAAAGAGACACTTTAGGAGCCTGGTTTCATTCAGGTGCAGCTGCAAAGGGGGAACAATATCCCAGAACAGTAAACACTGTAATGAGCATCTACTTTGTTATGGAACATTAGAATTAATGAATCCATTGCGTATATCCACCAAGAGCAAGACGTGCGATGCGGGATTATATGCTACAGCTTTACAGAACTGGCTCCAATAAGGAAGCAACTACATGGAATGCCATCCCTTTATGGCCACACAAAGAGCAGCTCTTGAGAATTCCACCCCCCACCTCCCCGTACAGAAGCATTTTGCAAAAGCCAAGGGCAGCCAAGCTTCCGCAGGCAATCAGATGATGAGATTCTGTAGCTCATATCACAAGGTTAATCTTACAGAGGGCCTACACCTACCAGCATACTGTGCTACTGTTCATTATGAGCAGGGCCTTATCAGCAATGGCACCTTCAGCATGGAACTTCCTTCCCACCAAAAACTTGACAGGCCGGCTCTGCTTTTAATTTTCAAGGAGAAATAATTTATCTTGGCAAATGCTTGGCCAAGCAGGAATGGGAAGGTTGGTCATTTTTATTACCAAAGTCACTTAACACAGATGCAGTCCTGAGAGTAAAGTCTGGAGTAAACTGAACAAAAACAATGTCTAATTTGAGGAGAAAGGAATAGAGAGATGTCTTTCTTAGTTAATGTCTTGTACACAGGGAGACATACAACCAAACATACAGAGGAAAACTCCCTCAAAACTACACAGCCAATCGGAGCATGTACTACCTCAGTAAAGATCACTGCCATTCTACCTGGTTGCTAAGCAATACCTCCCCCTCTCCACTTTGGCTAGCTGCTTTACTGATGACAAAATTAACTCTTAAAGTGAATGATCCGTGCTGTTGCGTCCATAATTTTAGGCTATTACATTGCTATTTTATGCTATGTCTGAAGCTGCTTTAAAGGTTTTTAGAAATTTCAACTTTTAATTTTTGATACTGAGTTTTAATTACTCTTGTACACAACTATTATCAGTTGTCCTGGAGGCACTGTCATGCCACATAGTAGAATAGACAGTCCCAAAATTACTTTTGGGTAATAAGGAAATCTCCTGGAATATTAAACTGTTTGGCTGGGAGACAAAAAGCCAAAGCCTCAGCATGCAACACCGGTCTCCTCTGATGAAGCCTGAATAAAGCTCTGTGTTGTTCAACATGCCTGCCTGCAGCATCACAGAAGGCAAACGAAAGAGCTTGGATTATTGCAGCTCTCCTTTGTTTTCTGTTTGCCTCGGGCACTTGTACCTGCATCAGAATAATCCGCCCAGGTGTCACGATTTCCAAACCAAGGCCAGAACATAGACTTTTGGCCTCTGCGTTAATGTTATGCACGTACAGTCGATTTATAGCCTGCTTTTCAGGTGGAATTCTGAAAGTGAGATGCTGAATTACAGATGCAACATGAAATAATAGAGCAGCAAAATAATAATAAATTAACAGAGGGCCAATTGAAAGCCTACCTACAGTCAACTGTCTGTCTACAATGTGTCCTACTGTGGTGGGGAGCTGGTACCAGAGTTTAGGGACCACCACCCAAAAGCCTGTTCTGCAGTGGTCAGCAGCCCAATAGAAGTTGGGACCACCGACAGTGACTGATCTTCAAGCATGCAAAGGTATATATGGAAGAAGGTGCTGCAAGCAGTGGTGGCTGGCCCATTAGGGCAAATGGGGCACTGCCCCACCAACCTCAATATTCCTTTAGCTATCCCCCCTACTTTCTTACTTATATAACCTAAGGGGGTGTGGCTGTCAGGTTTTTCCTCCAAAGTCTCTGTGTTGATACTGTGATAGAACTCAGCTGGAAAGAGGATTTGGACAAAACTCGAATTAATTGTCTCTATCTGTTATTACAGTGGTACCTTGGGTTACATATGCTTCAGGTTACAGACTCTGCTAACCCAGAAATATTACCTTGGTTTAAGAACTTTGCTTCAGGATGAGAACAGAAATTGTGCTCCAGTGGCGCGGTGGCAGCAGGAGGCCCCATTAGCTAAAGTGGTGCTTCAGGTAAAGAACAGTTTCAGGTTAAGAATGGACCTCCGGAACGAATTAAGTACTTAACCCAAGGTACCACAGTACTTCTGGTCCCAACCACCATTGGCCTCCCTGCTCTCTGCTTCCTGCTCTCTGCTCCATCACTGGCTGTAAGGCAGGTGTGGGAGATCTGGTAAGCTTCAGATATTGTTGGACTCCAATTTCCATCAACCCCAGTCAGCATAACCAGTGTTTAAGGATGATGGGAGTTGTAGTCCAGCAACATCTTGATGGCCACAGGTCCCCCACACCTGCTATAAGGTCTTTTTCTTTCCTGCCAGCATGGCTGGAGAGAAGTTTTACTTATGGAGTGGAACCGCCATTACCAACACAAGGTTAGGTCGATCGCTAGCATACAACTCTCTTTCCTTAAACTTTTAATAAGGTAACATGTGCCTAGATAACTCAATTTCCTTTCCAACGCTCATGAGGCAGTTGTTGATGGTGTTTTGAAAATTACAATAACATAATTCTGTTTGCTTGTGTTTGGTACATGTGCTGCTTGGCAGCTATTGATAAGCAAGCTAGGAGAATGAAGATGGATGAACCATTTGGAAGAAATATTCAATTAAACCCTTTCCTTCCCAAAGGTAATAACCTGAGAAGTAACCAGGTTAGGCTCCCTGTGTTGACACCATCTCTGTTTCTCGAAGTCTTTATTTGTTTATTTCTCCTTTTCTATTCGGTGCCAGCTCCGAGATGGATGGCCGCCCACACGTAATTCTGAAGGCCAAAGGTGCTGAAGTCAAAGTAAGGCAATGCCATTGTAAATGCTGGTGAAATTCAGCAATAAGTATACAAATCAACATGACTGTGTGCAAACAGTCCCAAACATTACAAGTCTATGGGTTACAGTGTACTATCCATCCATGTAAGTTAGTTGGGATATTATGTTATTTATATTATTCCATTATCGTTTTTACCTAGCATCTCTACAGTGCCCTAATCACTTACTTACATATCTCAGTAATATTTTTCATAACAGTAAGTCAGTAATATTATCCCCATTTTGCAGTTGGACGGAGATGCTGGCCCGAGGGATATCTACATTACACAGCTCACAATCTCTGGCTGCAGTTCTCATGCTAATCTATGAATAGGCCTCACTGAGCTCAGTAGGCCTCATGTATGAGGAGGCATATATAAGGTAATCCCATCACTCAGTTTGCTACAATATTGATGCCTTTTGCGATTTGAGTCCAATCTGAGTGAGTCAGGATGCCCAAGGAACATTGCCATTAACTTTCCCCAAGGGAGAGCATGTTTTAACGATGTGTCCATTATTACAGGATCTATTTCTCCTCGTGCAATTCAAGTAGCTCTTTGGGAGGTCCAGAAAGTTCGAATCTTGTAATTCTCCAATGCTCATTCTGATGCGCTTCCCCTGGAGTCAGTCAGACATGTCTCTGATTAGCGACTTGAGGATTGGAGCCTTTTGGCCTCTGTCTTTGGCATGGCCTCAGCCAGTAAATACTGCAGGACACTTAATCCCAGTCCCATTGTCAAGCTGTCCCTCCTCTCCTGAGTCCTTTTTTCTATTTTTTAAAAAATAATTTTTATTAACCGGCCAATCAAATCAAATTAAATCACATCACATAAATTCCGAATTACAAAGCCGAATTTTAAATTTTGTTGGGGGGACCCATATTTCAGGATCCGAAGGGGGATTCTGAGCATCTTCTTGCTACTGCGTTAATGTCCAAATCAGTCCATATCAATCCAAACAGAGTTCATAATTCTATCCAGTCTTATCTTGCTGTTTCCACATCACATCTTGTTCATATATTTTCTCTTTTTTCTTTATGATCTCTTCTGATAGTCTCCTTAAGCCGATAAACACCAATAATAATCCTGTGTGAATTTTTCCGTTCTTCCAATCCTCAAATCGAGATGGTTTCCATATATCATCGCCTTCATAGATAACATCGCTCTTTCCATCATTAATCTCGCAAAACTGTCACTCTTAAGTCCCACTGAGGAGTTTCACCCACAATATAAAAACAGCTCTATTTCTCTATTTCTCCTCTCAGACTTAAGTCCTCCGACAGAACTTCCCAATATAGCGATGGCATTTTTAACTGCGTCATTCCAAAGCTCTTATACATTCCACGCTCTTCTTAAAACATGCTTTGGTTCGAAAGTTTATCTCCACACAACCTTAAATCCACAGCTTAAGTCCTTAAAACGACATTTCTGACTCGTGAGGGCAGGGGATTCTTGTTTAATCACATAAGGAAAGAAAGGAAAGTTTTTTTCCTCCTCCCCCATCAGTCATTTGCCATACTGAGTCTTGGCGTATCTTCTCATGATTTCTCTTGTTCCTCCAACTCGTCTTATTTTATCAGAGATCTCTTCTGTTAGCAGTCTTTACTCCCCCTTCTTCCTTGAGATATGTGCATTCCTTCATCCAAATTGTTTCTTTTGAAGTTCTTGCAGCTAGTGGCGCGGATCAGGGACGGCGTCCAGGAGCACTGGAATCCCACAGGAGGGCTTTGTGCCTAGTGCCCCCATCCCCACAAATTCGGGGGTGGTATAGGGCACAGCAGGCAAGGCAGTCCCCCCCACCATCCTGGGGGGGGGGGGTAGGGAGGCTAATTACTCCCATCATAGACTCCAAATTACCTCGTGTGGGTCAGAGAGATGTTATTGTCAGCCATCTTCCGATGCGCCCCCTAGTGGCCCCCATGAGTCCTTTTTTCTATACATGGCCAACAGCGTCAATATTTGGCTCCCTCCCTAACTCCAGGTTGACTTTCACAATACTGGCATTAGCGCTTCTCTTCCAGATTGAGCCTATCACTATGGTTTTCTTTTCCACGTTTAATTCTATTTGTTTAATAAATTTTCAATTAGAAAACTAAGTCCCCCTCAGAAGCCCCTTCTTTTCATTTTAGATTATTTCTGTCTTATTTGGATGTTAAAGTTTGTTCTTGTTATGTGGGAGAGGAGGGGTGCTTTGGGTAGACGTGCCTTCTCAGCTTAATTATGTCAATTATCTTACCAAACAGGATTTATGCATGGGGAAACTAGTGCTCTTTCTTCTGCCCATTCACTATTTTTTGTTTTTTAAGTGATTGGCACCCAGTCCTCTGCATAGCTAGCTAACGGGAGCAGCAACATGAACAAAAGGACTGCTGTTCATTGTTTAGTAAGGACTACCTAAAGCCCCTCTAACCCATTATGCTCAACACTAAATCTCAGCTGAACTGGGACTAAAATCCTCTTATGTTTCACTGTGCAAGGCTTGCACACAAGTGCACACATACACATGCAGGCTAGCTCTCAGAAGCAGCAGATGGGTGCCAGTGAAACAAACCATGTCAGACAAGTTTCTGCTGGAAAGTCCCTCAGCCATCACTCTTCCATAGACAATTAAATCTGGGGTTGGTTTGGCTCCCCCAGTCTTAAAACATGCCAGTCTGTCTCTTGGTTACCTTCCCTTTATTTATGGCAAAGAGAGGTTTCTCCTTCAGTTTGGCTTGTTTCTTCTTGTGGAGAGATCCGTGTGTGTGTGTGTGTGTGTGTGTGTGTGTGTGTGTCTGTTTCTGCCCCTGACATCTGCTGTTCATGTTCCAGCTTCAGGGCTTATCCGGACAATTAAAGCATTCTCCAGCCACATCTTAGACTGGGATGGTCTTAAGAGGGCAACTGTAGTATATTTAGTCCACTCCAGGCGAGGGATGGGAGTCACCTTGACTGATGGTGTGTGGGTGGGAGGGATATTTACTTTACATTTACCAAGTGAAGGATCATGTTCATTGTTTTGCTTTCAAATTGCAGGCTGCAGATTTCTGCTCTGAAGTGAAGGAGCAGTTTGGAAAGGATCAGGAATAAACATAAATAAAAAGAGCTCCTGAAATGGCAGAAATTAGGGAAAGGATAGTCTTTCTGGGGTTTCGTAATTCTTTCTTTCTTTCTTTCTTTCTTTCTTTCTTTCTCTCTCTCTCTCTCTCTCTCTCTCTCTCTCTTTCTTTCTTTCTTTCTTTTTGAGTGTCTTGTTTTTCATTTGCTTTGTCACACCAAAGGGTGTAAAAGAGGTAGACAAATCTCCAAAAGAATAAGCACCCTCCGTGACAGCACAAGCCATACATTGAATCAGTTGCTCAATATCTGTATTTACCCTCACCGACCAAACTCAGAAAGCACTGAATATTATCTTGGGTGGATGAGCAGGAAATAGTCCGAAGCCCAGCTATTCCCCTTGACTTCACCACTGCAGTGTTTCATCCAAGTCCAGTCATGGAAACATAAAGCTTTAGGGCTCAATGGATTATGAAAAGACCATTTCGTGTGAAGTGACTGTTGTGGCTCTGCACACTGTTTGGAAACAGAAACCTATTCCATGACTTAATTTTTTTTTTTTAAGTTATTGCCTGGTTGGACAGTGAAGCAGATGACCCTAGGAAGTTGTGGGTTCTCTTTCACTTGGAATTGTTAAGCAGAGGTTGGACGGTCATGTTTAATTAGTGAGCTTTCCTAGCTGCTAATGCTAATTATACCTCTCCCTTGTCAGGTAAGCATTTTTATTTATTCAATATTTTTTTCTGGGAAGGGAAGGACTAGCAGGGTAATGCTGCATGCTTCCCCTGCTCATTTTTCCGAGCTTCTTCAGAAAAAGTTGAACATAATTTTCAAGCATCTTCTGTGAAAGTGATTTTAAGTGAGGCAAATCAAAGCAAAATAGGTTTGCCTGTTATTCACAATAACAGGGTGTTGTTGTTTTTTGTCTAAGTGGTTACAAGTGCCTTTCATCCAGTTTATACCAGTTGCTGGAAGGCATGGTGTGTGTGTGGGGGGGGTGCTCTTATGTTTGGGTACTGCTTGCCAGCATCTGGCTGGCTGCTATGAAAACAGCTAGATGAGCCATGGGCCTAATCCAGCAGCCTCTTGTGTTCTTATCAAAGCTATTTCCCCCCCCCTCCTCCTAGGGGCTCAAGCGGGTGTAGATGGTTCTCCCCTTATCCATTTTATTTTAACAGCTCTGTGGGGTAGGTTAGGCTGTGAGGTAGACAGAAGGTCACCCATTGAAGAAGAAGAAGAAGAGGAGGAGGAGGAGGAGGAGGAGTTTGGATTTGATATCCCGCTTTGCGTGGACAGGCGGAGTCCCCAGATCCTGAGCGGTCCCCCCGTCATGTGGAATAACGACTCAAGACAATGTGCTATGGGATTAAATTGGCCACAACTTTATTAAATTTCAAATGTGGGTAGACCTTGGCTCAGGCATTGGGCGTTCTCCCTCCCCAGTCCCCAGCCGGGGACCTAGGGAGCATCAGGGTTATCCAGTGTTTGTGTGGGGGATGGGCCGGCTCTGGAGAACATATGTTCAAGCAGAGATAGCCGCCCCCGTTACGCCGCCGCCGCCGGGGAGAGCAATGATGACCTTTTGGCGTATGGTCAAAGCCTCCCTTCAGAAACCCCTTTAATGGGGAACCCTGGTATCGCCGTTGCAAAGAGGAAGATGGACAAAAGGATTCCGCCCAAGGCCTGATACCGCCAAAGTTGTGACGTTTTGCTACGGGAAAGGCGAAACCTGCCAATGCAGGGAAATTCCTTTCCGGCCCTTTGACAGCGACCTTAACATAGCAGCGCCCGCATACCTGTGAAGAAAAGTTAACCTGCAAAACCTATGAAGAAAAGTTAACCTGCAAAATAATGCATTAACTGAGGGTGGGTAGGGTGGGAGAAGCTCTGGAGCCAAGTGAGGATTCCCAGGTAAGATCCTCCCTCTATTGTGTGGGCAGGTAATCCCTCCTCTACCTGGCCTGATCTCCTTGGCAATGCTTCCCCCAGACCTCCAGGTATCCCACCTGAGGGAAGGCGAAGCCAAGCCTATGCTGATGGAGCCGCTCCAGATCCAGGGGCTGCGCGCGTCCACGCAAAGGTCACCCCCCATTTTATGCGGGGAGCGGTCATTATCACTACCCGAAGGAGTCTCAAAGCAGCTCACAATCTCCTTCCCCTTCCTCCCCCACATATTGGCCAAAGTTCATGTTGGCGTTAGATACAAAGAAATTGGTGCCATATAGGCCTTCATCTGTGTCTCACATGAGCCCAATTGTGAAAGCAACGTGGTTTTTTTCTATAAATGGACAGTGGAAGCAAGATTGTTCCGCAAACCATCTGGAAACAATGTCTGAAAATTCTCACTGGAACCCCAAAAGGTGATAAACAACTAGATACAATAAAATTAAGTATTCAAGAAAGATACACGATGGGAACAGTCAACCCTCTTGGTTAGCTGGTTTTCTGGTTCCTGGAAGAAATTGTGCTGGTGCTTCCAAGTTTGTGAAAAGCTTTTCTTTGGAACTTGAAATTTGTTTTGAAGTTTCAGTATTGCTTTTTGTGAGAGCCTTTTATTTTGTCTCTTTTTTATATGAGTAACTCTCTTTTATGTGTCTTTTTAAAAGAAAACATCTTGCTCATGTTCTATATACTGCTCTATACAGGATTGTTTCTCTTTCTTCATATTTTATCTTATGTGTTGTTGGGCACCATTGTGTAGAAAGGTGGTAAAACCAGCCGAACAGTCAGTCAATTATATGCAGATTGTTGGCTACCTGAAGAGCTTGATACTGTTACCAGGAGGACTGAGAGATGTCAGGCTTGTTACCACATTTGTTTGGACTAGAGTACAATCCTCTGTTTCTTAAGGAAATCAGCCCTGAGTGCTCACTGGAAGGACAGATCCTGAAGCTGAGGCTCCAATACTTTGGCCACCTCATGAGAAGAGAAGACTCCCTGGAAAAGACCCTGATGTTGGGAAAGATGGAGGGCACAAAGAGAAGGGGACGACAGAGGACGAGATGGTTGGACAGTGTTCTGGAAGCTACCAGCATGAGTCTAACCAAACTGCGGGAGGCAGTGGAAGACAGGAGTGCCTGGCGTGCTCTGGTCCATGGGGTCATGAAGAGTCGGAGATGACTAAACGACTAAACAACAACAACAACAACAATCCTCTGTAAGTCTACTCAGAAGTAAATCTTACTTAAATTAAGGGGTCTTATTGACAATATGTCTTTTAGAAGACATCTGAAGACAGCCCTGGGAAGTTTTTAATGTTTGAGGTTTTATTGTTTTTAATATTTTGTTGGAAGCCACCCAGAGTGGCTGGGGTAACCCAGTCAGAAGGGTAGCATATAAATAATAAAATTATTACTATTATTATTATTCCCAGGTGTGCATAGGATTCCAGCCAAATCACAAACCAATGCAGGTGTATGGTTTGCTGAAGTTCATTTATAGCTTGTAGTTTTTGTGGAAACAGGTTCAGAGACTGCGGGTTCATTCACACTTCTGGTTGCCCTGCTGCTCCCCCCCCCGGGGGGGGGACCATGGTTTAGTGCTGAATCGGAACAAATGGCAACCAGGTTTTCCATGGTTTGTTGTTTGTTCCAATTTAGCTCTCAAGAGCAGTTCTTTTGGGGGGGGGGAGCGGGCAAAGAGAAAACCGCTTGGATTGGTGCTTAGAAATCATGGGACAATTGGCAAACCATTTGGACTTGTGCTTTCCAGACATGGAGAAAGTGGAACTGTGGGTGATTCCTGACTAGCTTTGCTTCACTGAATTGTGTTGCCTTCCCTCTGTCTTTTTTATTTGTAAGGTATCAAAATTAGCAAGGGTGTTTCACTTGGGCATTTAATGTCTTTGTATTACAATTGCTTGTTATAATCATCCTCTGCATTAGGTCCTTGTATGACCTTCTAAAAAATGACTGTTCTAGTCCAGTACCTTAATTATATACCATATTGGCCTGAATATAAGCCTCATATTTTTACTAAATTCCAATCATGAAACATTAGTGTGGCTTATATTCATGACCTTACAGTATGCAGCCAGGAGCGTGGGGCAAACAGCGCCAGGAGCGCGGCAAAGCGACGCCCACCCCACACGTGGTCCCCTGTCCTCCCCCCCAAGGCCAGGAAGAGAGAGAATGAGGAAGGGGAAAGGCAATGCAGTGCGACCCCCCCCCCCAGTATGAAGCCAGGAGCAGTGAAAAATGGAGTGGTTTATATTCAGGTATTTTTTTCTCTCCCCCTCCAATATTAGAGGTGCAGCATATATTTGGGTGCGGCTTATATTTGGGGCAATACGGTACTTAATTCCAGTGCTGAAAGATTTTCCATCCTTTGGGATTTCAGTTACTGGAAAACAAGCTTCTTCTTTTTGTTTATTGAAAGTCATCACTGACTTCATCTGGGCATCCAAGTCTAGAGCCAGCAAGACTCTCCATATGTACTTAAGGGCTGTATCAGAAACTGCATGGAGGGTCATCGCCATCAAAAATCAGCTATGAATGATGCCATGTGTTTCTGCTTTGGTTCTTTTCTCATCAAGCAGGAGGCAGTTGAAACGAAGCCCAATGGTGTCACGTGCTTGCAAACACAATGGTGTATTCTGGCTGTCCAGAACAACAGCATGTGCTGCAATAGGAGGGCAAACGGTGCCTTTTCATTCACATGGAACACCCCTGGCACATGCACAAATGCATGCCAGCATGTATTAATGTCCAGAGTGTGCCAGCCAGCAGGCACCATCTAATCCTGCTGTTGTATAATGAATGAGAGTATTGACCAGGAGAAGTGAAGCTCAGGGAACAAAAATGGAACAGGCACTTCTCATTTTGGCTATCACCAAATACAGAACTTTGTTCTTTCTGTGGCAGAGCTCCAGCTTGTCGTAGTAGGTAAGTAAGTCCATAGGTTTCTGACTGCTCCTCATGCTGTGGCACATGGATCTTTCTTCATTCTGGAATACTGCACCTGAGAGTCTTGCAAACCCCTATCTTGCAAACCCCAGCATTGTGAGAGAAAACTAGCCGGGCCTTCTCCCATTACTGTTGGGTTGGCATGGAAATTCATCAGCAATGCACCCTGGGAAAAAGACTCATGCTAAACAATCAAAGACCTGCATGTAACCCCAGGGTGTGGCTCTCCATACATGTTCACACCTGAGAGTGCAGTGCCAGAGCCAGTCAACATATGGGGCCTAGTTCTAGTAAACTGGTCCTCATCTGCGCTATACATTTTGTATCCTACCTCTTTAAACAGTCAGGACTTCCTCCAAAGAATTCTGTAGTCTGTTACGTTTGCTGAGAGTTGTTAGGAGACCCACATTCTTCTCCCTGAGCTACCACTTCCAGAGTTCCCTGGGAAGGGGGGGGGGTTGCTTGTTAAACCACTCTGGAAATTGCAGCTCTTTGAGGGGAATGGGGCTCTCCTGACAACTCTCAGCCACCTTAACAAATAAACGCTTCCTAGGATGCTCTGAGGAAAGCCATAACTGCTGGGACAGCTCAGTCGATAGAGCAGGAGGCTCTTAATCTCAGGACCGTGGGTTTGAGTCTCATATTGGGCACTGCAGGGGGGGATTAGACAAGATGACTCTTGTTGTCCCTCCCAACTCTACAATTCTATGATTCTATGATTGATTTAAGGGGTTTGATACAGTCTTAAATGTGCAGATGGGGCCTTACTTAGCTAAGTGCCAGATTCTTCTTACAGGACTCAGGATCTAGCCTTGCCTGCCCCACGCTCATTTGCTTGACCCCAACAGACCTCTTTATCCATCTCCCTCCCTCCACCCTGTATGGACAAGCTGTGGTTTACCACACCTGCAGCAACAGGGATGTAAGTCAATGTGAGATATTGTTGTTGTTGTTGTTGTTGTTGTTAGTCCTTCACCAGCAGGTCCCAGCATGGTTATAACAATTTAAAATACATAATGAAAAACAATTAAAACAGATTACTTTCAGGGTGGGCCCTGAAAACATATCTCAGGTGTCAAAGGCCATGCTGTCACCCAGGGTTAAATTTCGCTTTTATTTTTTTCAGTAGGACCACTGATGGCATGTAAAGGTAGTAGATTTCTTGGGACAGGAGAAAGGACTTGTAGTCTCCTGGCTAAAGAAAATGCTGTATAGCTGGATCAGATTTTTCAGTTTACAGCAAATAGTGTCAGTTTTTGAAATGAAACTAAAATTTAAACGCCCTCATTCTCCTTATTCAAAGCATGTGTCAGAAGTGCCTACCAGACGCTTGCTTTAACAAATGAACCCTATGTCACTTGTCCCATTGGGCCTAACTGTTATATAATAGAAAAAACTTGAAAATTGCAGTGCAACAAAACAGTTTAAATTGATAGAAAAGGCAAGTTTGGCAAAAACTAAATAGTTCCCAAGAAAATAATTGTGCCAACAAGGGTTATTTATGAATTCCTCAAAATTATCTGTAATAAATATTGCAGTTCTCCTCAACCCCCCCCCCCCCGCCAACAAACTGCTGTAGAGAGTGGAGTGCAAAATCTCCAGATGATGCCCAAATCTTGATATCCAGATATAGCATAGCAAGTTCCAGAATACCTGAAGCTTGGGAGTTGAGCTAGGGGTTGAAGCTGCTTGATGTAGTGAAGAACAGCACAAGACAAAACGGCAAGCACTGAGGGAGGGAAATGAGACAAATGTCAGCTTGTTATATTGAGGCTGGATGCATATCTTTTGATTTCTCACAAGAGGGTCAGTGCTGACGAAAGTAATGGGTGTAATGAGTTATGACTGTATGTTAAACAAGCCTATAGCCTCCTATCCACCCCCCCTTTTTTAAGAGAAAGAGGTACAGCAAGAGTCCTAATTTAAAATAAATGGAGACTGAAGAAGACCACCCACCCTCTTGACCATAGCATCCCAGGATCCAGTTGGGAGCACTCAGGTTTGCAGAAGGGTCTGTCCTGTGGAACACTCTGCCAATAGATTTTCAGCAGGTGCCTTCTGTTTCAACCTCTAAATGTCTGCTGAAAAGTTTTCTCTTCTGCCAGGCTTATGCTGGCAATGATGAAAACATCTTCCCATAACAGTTGGTTATGGTTTCTTATTTTTTTTTTTATGTGGTTTTATTGCATGCAGATATAGTTGTAAACTGGTTTGATATTTTTAATGATATAGTAGTATATGTGTGTGAGACAGATAGAGTGAAATAAATAAATAACAGCTTGCTAAGCCGTGAAAAAAGTGTCCTTTATTTGATCTCTTTAGAGATGTACCTTGCTAGTCAGTCTTTCTGATATTACTGTGAATCAAATTTGATCAGATTAGGTGTCCAGAGAGGGATCCTCTAGATGTTTTCAGTCTCTAGTGATTAACAACAGTAGGAAGCCCACTGAAGCTTGGGAGTTGAGCTAGGGGTTGAAGCTGCTTGATGTAGTGAAGAACAGCACAAGACAAAACAGCAAGCACTGAGGGAGGGAAATGAGATAAATGTCAGCTTGTTATATTGAGGCTGCATGCATATCTTTTGATTTCTCACAAGAGGGTCAGTGCTGACGAAAGTAATGGGTGTAATGAGTTATGACTGTATGTTAAACAAGCCTATAGCCTCCTATCCACCCCCCCCTTTTTTAAGAGAAAGAGGTACAGCAAGAGTCCTAATTTAAAATAAACGGAGACTGAAAAAGACCACCCACCCTCTTGACCATAGCATCCCAGGATCCAGTTGGGAGCACTCAGGTTTGCAGAAGGGTCTGTCCTGTGGAACACTCTGCCAATAGATTTTCAGCAGGTGCCTTCTGTTTCAACCTCTAAATGTCTGCTGAAAAGTTTTCTCTTCTGCCAGGCTTATGCTGGCAATGATGAAAACATCTTCCCATAACAGTTGGTTATGGTTTCTTATTTTTTTTTTTATGTGGTTTTATTGCATGCAGATATAGTTGTAAACTGGTTTGATATTTTTAATGATATAGTAGTATATGTGTGTGAGACAGATAGAGTGAAATAAATAAATAACAGCTTGCTAAGCCGTGAAAAAAGTGTCCTTTATTTGATCTCTTTAGAGATGTACCTTGCTAGTCAGTCTTTCTGATATTACTGTGAATCAAATTTGATCAGATTAGGTGTCCAGAGAGGGATCCTCTAGATGTTTTCAGTCTCTAGTGATTAACAACAGTAGAAAGCCCACCAGAACTTTTGCCAGTGAAAGATGTGCCTTTCGCCTTTTCAGTGTGGACTGATGTTTGAGCACAAAGCTTCATGGGAGTTCTAGCGCAGCTGAAAGAAAACCACTTCCCATAAAAAGTCTGTTTATATTTACTAGCAAAGGGCTTTGTCTAGTCTGCTAATCGGAGAAAGCATTGAAAGACGTTGTGACAAAAGCTATGAGAGAGCGGTTTTGTTTGGAGGTTTAAGAAGAACTCTGCAAACAGCAATTTTGCAGGAAAGTACGCAAGATGTGAAAACCCGTTGCCTTGTGCTTGGAGGCACAAAACGATACCTGTGACACATGTGTGGGTAGGCCACCTTCACACAAAGCACTTGGTGACACTGAAAGCCCACGGCATGTTAGGGAGGGTGTGCTCAGATAATTGTCAAGCAGTTAGACTGAATTTTCAGACTTTGTTGTTTACAAGATAGGGTTTGAAATGTAGAGGGAAAGCAACCATGACAGTTTTCCCCTCATTATGAAGGCACACATCCCCCCCCCCCGAATTAAAATCGAAGGCTAGCTCAAAAGCATTTACTGAACATCGGCCATTTTCCTGTTAAAAATCACCCTCCAAACTGCATTTTTTCCATTACAGGGGTTCAGATTAATGCTTCATAAAGTGCTGGAAACTCTCTCTTGTGCGCTCTCTCTCTCTCTGTGTGTGTCTGTTTCTGAGCAAGAAGGCTGTCAGGGAAAGGCTAAGCCCAGTGCAGCCAATACAATCCCCTTCAGATGTTATGGACTATCTTCCATCATTCCTTACCCATGGTCATGCTGAGTGGGATTGATAGGAGTTGTAAATCTGAACAGTACCACTTTGGCTACCCTGGGTTAAGCACTCACTTCCCCCACTTCTCCACTTGGTATCACAATTTCCTGTGATTTTTTTCCACATACGTAAGAAATCATTGGGACTTAATTATGTACAGTACCGTATTTTTCGCTCTATAAGGCACACTTTTTCCCTCCTAAAAAGTAAGGGGAAATGTGTGTGCATTTTATGGAGTGAATGCAGGCTGTGCAGCTATCCCAGAAGCCAGAACAGTGAGAGGGATCACTGCGCAGCGCTCCCTCTCGCTGTTCTAGCTTCTGGCTTTGCCGCACGCAGCCTTTTCAGGGCAGCGGGGAGCCTTCATTCCGCTGCCCTGAAGAGGCTGCGCAGCTATCCCAGAAGCCAGAAGAGCAAGAGGGATCGGTGCGCACCAATCCCTCTTGCTCTTCTGGCTTCGGGGATAGCCATGCAAAGCCCCTTGAGCGCAGCAGGAGCGCTCCTTCCTCTTCGCTCAGGTGGGTTTGCATTGCTTTCTTGTTTCTTGTTTTCCTCCTCTAAAAACTAGGTGCATCTAGATGCACCTATGGTCGGGTGCATCTTATAGAGCGAAAAATACGGTATGCATTTATTGGTGTGTGATTGACCCTTTAGTGTAAAATTAGCCACCCTACTCCCTGCATGGTTGCACGAGTTACTGATTTGGGCATTCTTTCTGACTGGAGCAGTTACTCAGGCAGAGAAGCACCAGGTTGCCTCCTCTGAATGACCTCTGCTGCCTCCTTGGAGTTCTGACTGATGGACTCACCCAACAAACAAATGCTGCAGAAACAGCTGCCCACAGCAGCAGTTGACAGGAAGGAGGCAAGGCCAGAGCAGTGGATTGGGCAGAGAAGCAACAGCCAGCCTCTTTTGCAGGAAGAATTTTTTTTTGGGGGGAGGGGGTTCACAGGAGCCTTTCGTTACTTAATCAGTTTCTCTCTCACTGCCCACTTTTTGTGAATTTCTCCTCTACTGCCTCATGTAGATGGTCCATCTTTGGAGAGGCCATCTTTTCCTTCTGTTTGTTGTTGTTGGCATCCATCTGTCTGGAGTGTGCCTCCAGCGATGAAGTCAAATTGCTACGTTAGCAGCCCCGAAGTGACTTCTCCAGGGTGCAAGCCTAAGCAAGTGTGTCTGGAGGTCCTGGGCTGCTCAGATGACAAGACCTGCCCCCCCTCACCCTTGCTGGTGTGGTCCAAAGGAAAGCAGAGCAATATGTTTGACACCAATTTGGCTGCAGAAGTTGCCAGAAGGAGGCGTACAAGGAGCCATCCAGCTGTCTTAGGGACTCTAGATATGTGTAGGGTTTTCTCCTTTGCCTTTTCTTCTCCCAAAGATATCTTGCAAGGCAATGGAGGTTTAGGATCAGAATTTTCCTTCTCTTTGATGGACTACCTTCCTAGGTTGATGAGCCCCATCTGCCCCTCACTTCCCTCTACAGCATGTGCAATGGCGGCACTAAATAAATATCCAACGACAGCACATATGGCACCCTGATGTACAGAACCTCCCAGGAGTTATTCAGTCTAGCTGAATGGCATTTGGAAAAGGGGTTGACATCAGCAACACAGCTTTTTTCAGTGCAGGCAGACTTTCAGTGCTCAAATTACAGAGTCATGGCGGGGGCAGCCCTCTGATCCTTTGTGATAGGCCCCCTTATGTTACAGGTTAAAAAGGCTACATGAGGATGGCATAATTCAAGGTTCCCCCACTCTGTGTGGTTAAGTTCCTCGCTGAGGAGGGTAGACTGGTCTTCAGCTCTGCATTGCTTTCACCGATACAACTATTTCTCCAAATTCACCTATGTTCTGTGCTTGAGGAACAGGCTGCTCAGATGGGACCTGGCTCCTTCAACTCAAGTAATGGTCTTCTTATCTACTAATTCCTAGTTAAATTTTAGAAGGCTACCTGGGGGCAGGGAGGTGGCTTGGCTAAAACTGGGAGGCTTGTGAATTCCCTACTCACCCGCCCAAGCCCAATAATTTGAGCACCGCTGCACTTTGAAAGACAGCAAGAACCCTGAGAAAATAAGAACATGAGAAGAGTCTCTTGGATCAGGCCAGTGGCCCATCTAGTCCGGAATCCTGTCCTCACTGAGGAACCGATCAATCAAACCAATGTGGCATTGCCAGAGGAAGAGGTCCTAATGAGAACCAAACTATTCCTGGGATGAACAGCAGAGCTACAATATCTTGAATTCTGGGAAGTGCTAGAAAACAATGCCAGAGCACTTCCCGGCATGGAGCTCCGCAGGGACTCAAGACTCAAGATTACAGCTCGATATCATGTTTTACGTGAAAACTTTGGAAATAGGAAAGTATGTGGTGCTATTTATATATATATATATATATATATATATATATATATATATATACTCACACATCCACTCCCTTTTTAAAAAAATGCCCCTTTTGGTTGGGAAAGGGCCCCTCTTCCAAGCCAGCCTCCCACAACCTGGCTGTATTGGCTGAGGCTGATGGAAGTCAAAGTCTTAAAACAGCTGGAGAGCACCAAGTTGGGGAATGTTGTTCTCAGCCAAAGAACAGAAAAGCTGGAATGAAATGGTGCATGAGGAAAACTGCACGTCCCCACTGTAGTTTTTGCGCCTTCCGTCTCTGGTTGCACAACAACCTGAGAGCACATGAGCAGGCCCTGACTGACTGCTGAGGTTCTTGCTGACGCCTGGCTCCTTTTGCACTCCTCCGAAACATGACAGAATAGCAACAGAGCATCCAGGAAAGTCACTCAGATGACAGCCGCTGTAACCGCATGGGGAGCATGTGGGAAATGCTCATTGTTCTTAGCCGGCCAGACGGGGGCTGCCTTTGTGTATGTGTGTCAGAGGGGAGGGAAGTGGGAAATGTGATGGTTTAAATAAAGGCTATTTCACTGCCAGGCCAGAAATGTCAGCAGCAGATTAAATTACCATTGACTTTGCAAGCCAAGTCTTCCCTCTCCTGCCCCTTCCTAAAATTCATCTTGTCCACCAAGGTCTCTTCTCCTCACCCCTGGCCACAAGAGGCTTCCCCAAAGCAGTGAAGCATCAAGCTCTCCATGCCAAAGACCTTGGGTTTGAGTTTGCACTTTGCTGCCTTCAAACGAACTTGCAGACAGCAACTGCAAAGTGGGATGATAATCATCCACTCGCTGCCTGCCTGCCTTCCCAACCTGTCCGTGATGACTTCTTTGGCTTTCAAGTTAAGAATAGAGTGACCTTTGTAACGCCAGTCTGCTTCCCAGCAGCCCCCTGGGACTGGCACCACAGGTGGTAGAAAGAAAGAAAGGAAGGAAGGAAGAAAAAGGAAGAGAGAGAGAGAGAGAGAGAGAGAGAGAATAATAATAATAATAATTTATTATTTGTACCCCGCCCATCTGGCTGGGTTTCCCCAGCCACTCTGGGCGGCTTCCATAAAAACCAGAAATACACTAAAATATCACAGATTAAAAACTTCCCTGAACAGGGCTGCCTTAAGATGTCTTCTGAATGTCAGGTAGTTATTTATCGCTTTGACATCTGATGGGAGGGCGTTCCACAAGGCGGGTGCCACTACCGAGAAGGCCCTCTGCCTGGTTCCCTGTAGCTTTGCTTCTCGTAATGAGGGAACCGCCAGAAGGCCCTCGGCGCTGGACCTCAGCGTCCGGGCAGAACGATGGGGGGTGGAGACGCTCCTTCAGGTATACTGGGCCGAGGCCGTTTAGGGCTTTAAAGGTCAACACCAGCACTTTGAATTGTGCTCGGAAACGTACTGGGAGCCAATGTAGGTCTTTCAAGACCGGTGTTATGTGGTTTCGGCGGCCGCCCCCAGTCACCAGTCTAGCTGCCCCATTCTGGATTAGTTGTAGTTTCCGAGTCACCTTCAAAGGTAGCCCCACGTAGAGCGCATTGCAGTAGTCCAAGCGGGAGATAACTAGAGCATGCACCACTCTGGCGAGACAGTCCGCGGGCAGGTAGGGTCTCAGCCTGCGTACCAGGTGGAGTTGGTAGACAGCTGCCCTGGATACAGAATTGACCTGCGCCTCCATGGACAGCTGTGAGTCCAAAATGACTCCTAGGCTGCGCACCTGGTCCTTCAGGGGCACAGTTACCCTATTCAGGACCAGGGAGTCCTCCACACCAGCCCGCCCCCTGTCCCCCAAAAACAGTACTTCTGTCTTGTCAGGATTCAACCTCAATCCATTAGCCGCCATCCATCCTCCAACCGCCTCCAGGCACTCACACAGGACCTTCACCGCCTTCACTGGTTCTGATTTGAAAGAGAGGTAGAGCTGGGTATCATCTGCATATTGATGGACACCCAGTCCAAACCCCCTGATGATCTCTCCCAGCGGCTTCATATAGATGTTAAAAAGCATGGGGGAGAGGACGGAACCCTGAGGCACCCCACAAGTGAGGGCCCAGGGGTCTGAACACTCATCCCCCACCACCACTTTCTGAACACGGCCCAGGAGGAAGGAGCGAAACCACTGTATAACAGTGCCCCCAGCTCCCAGCCCCTCTAGACGGTCCAGAAGGATGTTATGGTCGATTGTATCAAAGGCCGCTGAGAGATCCAGCAGAACTAGGAAACAACTCTCACCTTTGTCCCTAGCTCGCCGGAGATCATCAACCAGCGCGACCAAGGCAGTTTCAGTCCCATGATGAGGCCTGAATCCCGATTGGAAGGGATCCAAATGGTCCGCATCCTCCAGGCGTGCCTGGAGTTGTTCAGCAACCACGCGCTCAATCACCTTGCCCAAGAACGGAAGATTGGAGACTGGGCGATAGTTGGCCATACTGGCCGGGTCTAAAGATGGTTTTTTAAGAAGCGGTTTGATGACCGCCTTTTTCAGCGGATCTGGGAATGTTCCCTCACAGAGGGAAGCATTCACCACCCCGCAGAGCCCATCGCCCAGCCCTTCCCGGCTTGCTTTTATTAGCCAGGATGGGCAAGGATCCAGGAGACAGGTGGTTGTTTTCACGCGTCCAAGCAGCCTGTCCACATCCTCGGGGGTAATGGATTGAAATCGATTCCATGCAACTTGACCAGACAGAGCTCTAGCACTCTCCCGCCCCAGCCCTGCTCCCACGGTGGTGTCTAGCTCCTTCCGAATATGAGTGATTTTATCTGCAAAAAACTTTGCAAAATCGTTGCAGGAGATCTTGGGGTCTTTACAAAGCCCCGGTGGTAAAGGTGGTTCCGTTAAATTACGAACCACCTGAAAAAGTCTCCTGCTACTATTTTCTGCAGATGCAATAGAGGCGGTGAAGAAAGTCTTTTTCGCCGTCGCTATCGCCACTTGGTAGGCTTGACGTTGAGCTCTAACCTGTGTCTGGTCAGATTCGGAGTGAGTTTTCTGCCACTGACGCTCTAGCCATCTCAGCGATTGTATCATCGCCCTCAGCTCCGAAGAAAACCACAGAGCTGTCCGGGCTCCATGCAATCAGAGAGGGCGCTTCGGAGCCAGACAGTCGATAGCCCTGGTTAACTCCGCATTCCAGCGGGCCACCAGGGAATCAGCTGAAAGGCCATCAACATGGGATAAAGCATCCCCTACCACTCTCTGGAAACCATTTGGATCCATTAAGTGGCGGGGGCGGACCATCCAAATTGGTCCCACCTCCCTGCAGAGGGGAAGGGTCGCGGAGAAGTCCAGTTGCACCAGGAAGTGATCTGACCATGGCACTTCTTTTGTTTCACTTTTACTTAGTGTCAGATCACCCACGTCACTAGAGGTGAACACCAGGTCTAAGGCATGTCCATGACTATGAGTTGGGCCAAACTTATTCAGGGTCAGCCCCATGGAGGCCATGCTTTCCACGAAGTCCCGAGCAGCCCCTTGTAAGGTCGTGTCGGCATGGATGTTAAAATCCCCTAGGACAACCAAACTAGGTGTCTCCAGGAGAAAATCCGCCATGACCTGAAGCAGCTCAGACAGGGAATCCTTGGTGCAGCGGGGAGGTCGGTACACCAAAAGGAATCCTGTACTGCCCCTATTGCCCAACTTCCAGAACATGCACTCAGAAAACTGGATCTTCCCAGTAGGACGCCTGGTGCAAGCTAGTGACTTCCTAAAAATCACTGCAACCCCCCCTCCCCGCCCACATGACCTGGGTTGCTGTGCGTAAGAGAAACCTGGTGGGCAAGCAGCGGCAAGGACAGGCCCATCTGCTTCCTCCAACCAGGTCTCTGTCACACATGCCAGGTCAAGTCCTCCATCCACAATCAGGTCGTGGATGGCAGTGGTTTTATTCATCATTGACCTGGCATTACACAGCAACACCTTCAGGTCATGTAGGTTTCCCCTGTTGATTCCAGTATCCATCCGGTCAAGGCCAGACCCAGAGGCAGGGATAGTCTTCAAACAACGACTAAACCTGCCTCCTCGGTAATGACATGGTCTGGTCTTAGCGTAACTCCGCCTCCTGCCCATGATCACCGAGATCGGATGTCCCAGTGCTTCCCCCCCTGTGGAACTTGTCCAAGCCATCGTGTTGGCTGGGGCCCCACTCCCAGGCAGCCCTGAGAGAGAAACAATTACAAACATCCTCCTGCTGCATAAGCTTTCTGTGATTTGACTTGGCCAACACAACACTTTCTCTTTCAGGCTGTTTTATGACACTATGGAGATATTTACTTTGCTTCCCTAAACACACTAAATGCATGCACACACGTGCATGAGCACACGTGCATGCACACGCGCCGCACACACAAACATTTCTAAGCTCTTAGTGTGAAATGCCTGCTGAGCTGGCATCTATGGAGGATGCAGCTGGCTTAAAGGTTAAAAAAACCAACACCATGGAGATGAGATGATGAAAAGCATTCAGCTGACTCCCGGTGTTACCTTTCAGCGAGTTCTCCCGTATGGAGCCTCACTGCCAGGGACCATATAAGGAAGGATGCGAGCTCAGAGAACTCCCCCTTGGGCCATCCTAGGAGAGGGGCAGAGCAAGGGAGGGTACGACTCAGGGCTGGTGGTGGGGTGTGTGCGATGAGGTGCTCCAGTGCCTGGGAGGGGGAAAGAGGTCGACAGCTCTGTCTTCTGCAGCCTCAAACATGCATGTGTGTGTTGATGCTTGAGAGAGATTCAGAAGATTCTCGGAGCTGGCTCTGGTCATAGGGCAAACTCAAGGGACATGACAACTGGCCATGCAGCTATTAGATGGTCCTATTGCTTTGGTCTTCCCCCCAGTAGCTCCACCATGTTTTGTTTGTTGGTCTGCATTTCTTTTTAAAGGGGATCCAAAAAACTTAAAGGAAAAGGGAGAGAAGTGGCGGCATGCAAAGGAGTACAAAATCCATGTATCTTTAGCAGTTGCATGATTTTGGTTTTGGGCTGGAGCTCAGGGGAAGAGAGCATCTGCTTTGCATTCTGAAGGCTCCAGGTTCAATCCAGTGAGGGCTGAGAAACATTTTGTGCCTGAAATGTTACAGAGCCACAGCTAGTCAGTGTAGAAAACCCTAAGCTAGATGTGCCCATGGTCTGACTTAGTCTAGCAGCTTCTTATATTCCTGTGTTCACAACGGCATTCCTTCTTCTACATAACAAATGAAAACACAGGAATTCTCGTCACTCTAAAGAGTGAAAGAGAAAAATGGGCATATTTTAACAACAAACCAGCAACAACATTATGAAAGGATCCCATTTTACAGTTTGGGATTGGAGGTGGGTCTTGGATCTGAAAAGATTGCACATGGTGTGTCTGTGGCACATTTTCACCTCATGATGAGGATTGTGGTAAAATGATCTTGTAGACTGCAAATCAATCTGCCCATGCCATAGCCAAATCAGATGGCTAGTTGTCTGTCATGTGACTAGGACTGGTTTTTAGCCACACACATTGGCTTTCCAAGAAAGACCAACATTCTGGAAATGAAGGTTGTTCATAACTCTGAAATGTTTGCAATACTGGAATGTCTCTGTGCTTTTTCAGCTGCCTTATTGTATTTCAGGGACTAACTTTCTAGTCGGCCAACCCTGCTAGCAGTGAACTGGCTGGAAAATGCCCAACCAGTTGATGGGTTAGAAACAGTGGCAATTACAGCAGCTTTGTAGAAATGGTTCTCATATTAGGCTAATGCAAACCTGAGGCAAATTCTGGTTGTGCAGAAGAATCATCTGAGATGTTTGGCTTATGGAACATTAGGAAATTGTGGATCTTTGATTGACGTACTGACATGTTTTGCAGTACAAAATTCTTGTGATTTTCCAAGTTAACAGAATTGCGAATGGATTATTATTATTTTTTAATGGAAGCAATTAATATGGAAATTAGCTTCTGGGAAAAGTCAGATAGATTTCTAGAAGTGGTTTTTGCATTGTGTGAAAGATGAAATAAAATACAAAAATTAACTGGTAAGGCAATATCAGGAAACAGGAATATGTTACTGACTGCATGCAACCATAGTTGAAACTGTTTGTGTGGCTCAAACTGTGCTTTACTGAAGAGGCAGCTTATAGTCAGCTTATAGTACAGCTTATAGTCACACAGAAATGTTTGATGTACAGGAAAAGGTCCCAAAACTTTAATGGTACACGTAAAAGGTATAAAACTTCTACATCCTGCTATTCATTACATTATCTATAATATATAATATGGACACATTCCCCAGCTTTGCTTCTAAACCATAAGCACTAGATTATTTAGCAAGATTTATACACCATTTAATCGATAAAATAAAATCACTAGGTGCTTTACATAAAATAGATTATAAAACATTCATTTAAAAATAATCACTATTAAAATAGATTTTAAGACAATAGACATAATATAATGATCAAAATCCAGATAAAATCAAAAGTTTTAAAGATAATATACACAATAAAATTACACATCTGGGTTGGCTTTCAATAAAAATAAAGTATTGAACCTGCTTTCATCAGATGCCATTGCCCGCTGGGCCTGCTTCATGAGGTTCTCCTCTGAACCTTGTGGTCTTGTGAGGAAGACCACAACCCAACCATCATGTTGGGTTGTAAAGGTGAAATGGCTATCTGAGTGACAAGGGCGGTCATTATTCCCTCCCATTACTGGGGAGTTTACTACCAGCAGACTGCAGCATGGTAAGATCAAAAGGGCATTTGCAGCAATGGGCCCAACCCCCAGCAACTGGGAATGGAATGACTTCCACCTCTATGCCCACCGGGATACCAAACCCACAGTCTAACCAGCCAGGCTGTGTACTTTGACTATGCTCAACCCCTTCAAACTCCAAGACGCTTGTAATTTCCACAAAGCCAAGCCAAGACAGATGCCTTCTTCAGAACGATGCGGATCATATGACAAGATGGGAATTAAACACAAGCCGCTATAGAATTACATCTGTGCAAAAGAAAAAGAACTCACGCCTCAGCTGGTGAGAAATGTATTATTTTCATATGATGCTCATTTAGTGTAACACATTCCTGGTAGAAGAGATTCTTATCTTAGGACCCAAGGGAACAACATCAATGCTTGGCAGAAAATCACCTTTAAGAAAAAAGGGTTACCTGCCCCCCACTTTCCAACCACTCACACTTACAAATCCTGCTCCAACACCGTGTTTCTTTTAGAATGTTAATAGTGGTAACAGAGATTCCTGGGTGCTTCTCCACACTTGCCGATTTTGTATTTGGGTTAAATGACATGCATTGATTTAGAAGATACCCAGCTCTGTTTCTCTGAAACATATGAATCATATGTGGCCATGCAGGACCTAAGCTAGTATCTGGATGCAGTGGTGGACTGGATGAGGACCAATAAACTGGAGCTGAATTGTGGTATGGTGGGTGATTTAAACATATTTGTGCAAACAGGCATTTCCTGATCAGTAATGTCAGTAATGGATCAGTTTTCCATTCTTAAGGAAATCAGCCCTGAGTGCTCACTGGAAGGAAAGATCCTGAAGCTGAGACTCCAATACTTTGGCCACCTCATGAGAAGAGAAGACTCCCTGGAAAAGACCCTGATGATGGGAAAGATGGAGGGCACAAGGAGAAGGGGACGACAGAGGACGAGATGGTTGGACAGTGTTCTTGAAGCTACGAACATGAGTTTGACCAAACTGCGGGAAGCAGTGGAAGACAGGAGTGCCTGGCGTGCTCTGTTCCATGGGGTCACGAAGAGTCGGACACGACTAAACGACTAAACAACAACAATGTTGCCTGCACACACAACTGTCAAGATTGGATGTCAAAAGTGGGGAACTTATAGTTCTTCAGGTGTTTTGGACTACAACTCCCATCATCCCTGACTATTGGCCATGCTGGTTGGGACTGATGGGAGTTGGAGACCAACAACATCCCAGAGGGCCATGTGTGAAACACTTTTCAATGCTGTGTGAGCAAAACTGGTATCGTCCCCATGGTGCAGAATCCCTCCAGGAAGCTCACACTGGGCCACTCCCAATGCACAGGGGTGGCCCAGTGGCTGGTTGAGCAGATCGCTCAGTTTCATGCAGAAGCAAGAGCAGAGGAAAAATGCAATGCATCCACTTCAAAGTTGCCTGAATTAACAGCTTAGCTTCCCATGCTATTCACTGTGCGGTTCTCAATTTATTCACATTTCGCCGTCTGCTAGTGTCTGCAAAGAAGCCAAACCAAAACACATAAAATATATTGGAAGGATTGCAGAGTGGGGGACGCCGATGACAATGTTATGAAATGAAAGATCAGAGGGCTGCAATCACTTTGGAGGCTCAAACATGCCACACACGAGCTTTGGGCCTGTGGTCAGCTGGAAAACCACAGTTTAAAATTCCACAATAGCCCTGGTATTTAATCCTTCTAATGCAAATTCCCCACACCCCAGTCCTAGGCCAGCACTGCTACTGTGGTGGCACAGCCCAAGCCTTTAAGCCCTTTTGAAGTATGGTTCTCAGCGGGAGGGCTGGAAAACTATGTCAGCAATGCCAAAAATGCCCCAGTGATTACTGTACCTTTTCCGAGCAGAAACCAGGAGAGCAACCAATTAATGCCTCCTAATCTGCCTAATAAATAAAACTAGTTCTTTGTGGACGCCTCGGTCTCTGCAGCCCTCATGGAGGGTGCCTGAATGACACACATCCTGATCTACAGCAGTGAGGTGGAGATTGCCTTGTCTCAACAACTTTTGCTGCTTGGTGAAATCTCCTTGGAGATGTGCTATTCCTCCTGCACCTTGTTGAAATGGCCAGAGTTGGAGCAAACTCTCGCCTGATTTTGAGATTCGCATTAAGAATTCCCAGTCAGCATTTGGACTGAGCAGCATCATATAAAAAAATAAATATGGTGTTTGGTTGTATAAATATTGGGTGCCTTTAGATTTGAGGAAAGGAGAACTTCACTGTAGGGTGGTGGTGTCCAACTGGTGACCCTCCTCTGCTGGAAGAGATCCAGCAGTAGAATGGGGAGAGAGGTTATTTTGGTGATTCCACACCTTGCAACAGTTCCTGTTCCCTACCTGAACATCTCCCTTTACCAGTTTAGGAAAATCTGCTATAGAATAAATGCACATCACATGGATACAATGAGGGAGGGGGGTCATGTTTTCTTCCAAAATAGGGAGACTGGTTCCCTTCCAAATGTGACAGTACCTGCCCCAATTCTTTTACTCAAAGCTTTTTCCAACCTTCCTTATTCAAGTGACCTCCAGATGTTTTGGATGGCAACTCCCATAATCTCCAACCGTTGGCCATGCTCGCTGGGGCTGATGGGAGTTGGAGTCCAATAACAACTGGTGGGCTCCAGGCTGGAGAAGGCTAAACTAGGCCAGCATGCTTTGCTTTTTTCCCTATCCTTCCTACTTTTGTCCTGTTGTATCCCAAGGATGTTTGGAGCTCCCCTTGGCTGCTGTTTACATAATTCAAAAGTGCACATTAATTAATTGCATTGAATTTGGTCCTTATCCAAGAAGACCCTTTGACACATTACCGCATGACATGAATTGGATGCATATTAGAATGTGCTACAATAAAAATAGGTGTTTAGTATGTCTGAAAGCAACATTCAGCATGAATATCAGGGTTAGGCTGATAAGAAGTGAGTGACAAGCAATCCATTAAGTGCTCTATAAAGAAAGATGTTGTTCAGGGTCTTTGTAAATGAGTTGATAAATGCATAAATGCCCATCAAATTTGCAATTCAGTGTGGAAAAGAGCCCTAAAAATGTTTAAGACAATCTTGCTAAATTGTACTATATGCTAGGGGAAACTTACATGTTTGAACATCTTTTTGAATCACATTGTTTTATCTTGAATTGTGAAGTCACCTGATTCTCCTCCCTCCCTATTTCATTATTTATTTGCACCCCTCCTTGGCCCACTTCTTTGGATGCTCTGGACTCATTGTCTTACTGTATGATGACAGTACAATCCTAGATCCTTTGCTGCTCTGATGTCACAGAAGGCCAGCCACTCTTAGCACAGGCAACAGGGGTCACTTTGTGGGGATGCGATACAATGTTGCACCAAGCAGCTCTTACCCACACTTTCCTGTCACTTTCTTTATTGCAAAAAGTCAACTGTTTGGGGTTTGTTGCACAACAGCGTCAAATCGACTTCGATTCTGGAGTCTATAAAGATCCCGTGTGAAATCAAGTTATCACCCTATGTATGGAAACACCACACTGCGTGACAGGTTACAGCAATAACTCGCAATTTCCAGAGCCTTTATCTGGGCAACGCTTTCTGTTAATAAGTCTGAGTCATCGATCCTGGAGAAGGCCAAGTATTTCTGGTAGAGTTTCAAGAACTTCTGTAATAAAACTTGGTGATATTTATAAACAAAGCTTAAACATAAAGATAGCGTGCCCAGTAGACCCATCCCATCAGACTGGTCCATCCCTCTGACAACCAACACATCTGAATCACGGGAGAGCCATGAAAGGCATGGCACAACTTCAAGGAGCATTTATCCTTGAGCCCCGTGAAAAATAAATCTTGCAAAGGCATGAGTCTGGCAGGTCTCCCTGCAGAGCTGTGAGGAGTTGTGCTTGGGTGAGAGGGAGCCTCCGCCCGGCAACTCATCAAAATACAACATTTAAATAGCTGCACAAGTGCCTCTGATTGGGTCAGGGAGGGGAATATATCATACACACCACTAAGTAAGCACAGTAGTGAGAACCTTCACTGCTATGTGCCTCCACGTTTCTTCCATTGATTGATAGCGCCCAGCGGAACCTAGTGGGAATAACCGCTATTTCTCATAAGCAAATTCCTTCTGGAAGATGGTGCTCCTACCCTCCCTCTTTTTATGACAGCAGCTTTCACGTTTTTTAAAAGGCGAGCATAGGAACGATGGGAAACAGCTGTGTGCAAGGTTCATCTCAGCACTGAGACAAATAACTCTGGGTTTGGGCTGCCTATCAGCAGATCCTCCCCTAACAGTTAGAATAGTTGGGCATCTTTCCCGTGGAAGCCATTAAATCACTTCCCTGGATATTTCTAAGGGTTGCTTCTCAAGTAACTTTTTCCAGCATTGGCATTAATGCCTTCATTGGTGGCTGGGGGGTGGAGGTGGGGAGGGGACCTTCTAAAATAACATGTCTGGATAGCCAAGAAAGCGTCTATCCAAATGTGTGCATTGAGAAGGAATTAGATAATCCATGTCGCTGCGCTGCCTTGACATTTTCCCACACATATCCCGGGTAGGGTATTTAATTTAATTTAATTACAGCATTTATATGCTGCTCATTAAAATTTAAGTTATGACTTTAATTTTTAAAAAATCCTATAGAAGTTGAAAAAAAAATCAGAATTAAACCAGCAGCTGCGAAGACACAACTGCCAAAGAAAGTACTCCCATCACCATTCTAAAATCTGAAAACCCTGGGGGTGGGAGGAGGTATTCAGAAAGATCATAATGTAGGCATCATGTGAGTCTCTCTGGGGAGGGCATTCTGCAACTAGGGTGCCAACACAAACAAGGCCCTCTTCATTAGAGTTGTTATAATTAAGTGATTAATCAGGACAAATAATCAACTAAACCTTTATTCTTGCATGTGCGCTAGGGATGGGCGAATCTGACAATGTTGGTTTCTGTCCATGTCTTATTTTTTCAATCTTAAGTTTAGTTCTCCACATCTGCAAATCAGTTTGCAATTTTTTTAAAAAAAAATCCTCATGAAAACTCATCAGCACCCCCCTAACATCTTGGTATGCAGTTCTGCCTTATATATACATTTTTACAAAGCAACCTACTCTAATCTAGCATATTGTTATTTTCACTAATACAGGCATCCTGGTGCACACTTTACCCTAGTTTGTCTATTTATTGTACCCATTGCTTGGATGGGGAACTGAACTGCAAAATTTGGAGAAGGATGAATTTTGACAGACGGCTGCATTTTGGTCCTCATACTGTTTCAGAAAGTGCAAAGTTGGAGTCCAACAACAACAACATGCCACTCATCTGACTGAGTTGGCCCAGCCACTCTGGGTGGCTCCCAACAAAATATTAAAAACACAATAAAACTTGTGGAGGACCACAGGTTCCCTACTAAAGAAGAAAGGTGACCCGATTCCTTGAAAAGCAGCCCTTTAGCCGGCCTTGAGAAGTACAATGGCCTTGCATGACCTCTAGGGATATCCGTGGCTCTTTTGGAAACAAAAAGGGAAGCCTAAATCCAGGAGCTGCCTTCTCTGGCCCCTGAGACTTCCCTTGCCTAAATGAGGCACTTGTTCGTTGCTCTCCGCTGTCGTCAGGGAGTTGTAGTGACCTCACCCTCACCCACCCGTCATGTTTCACTGAGGTGCCCGGCTGCTTGCTCATATGACAGAGGCACTTCAGTAACACAAGATGGGAGCTGGTCACCACGACTATATTAAGATCAGTTCTCAAGCTCCTGCCTTCTGGTTCAGGCCCCCCCCCCAGGCTCTGGTGTCAGAAAACACAACTCTCTGCATTGGTGATGGAAAACTGTAGCCCTCTCTCTGCCCGGGGTCAGAGCCCACGGGAGTGACCATGTGGAGCCAAGGCAGCTAAACATAGTGTTGCTAATTTTAAAGGGGAGGCAGATAAAGAGGTGGGGAAGAGCTGGAGAAATGTGAAAAGTGGCCATTTGAAGGGATAAAAAGATGACTGAATATGGCATCCTGCTAGGGGAAGCAAATGGAGGCAATGGATCTGCACATTTGTGGCCCTGCCCAGAACTGACATTTCTAGTCTAAATGCCAAGACACCTTCATGTGATGATACCTGTCTTAAAAAAAGAGAGAAACCCAGCATCTAATTTATATTGTTATAGATCTCTAGTTATCTCACTGCTTTGGCTTGATAAATGTTAGGATTTAATTAGAAGTGTTATGTTAGGTCTGGGAATAGCCAGACCTGAGTGTGTATTCGGGGTGGCAAGAGGTGTGGTGGACCCACTGATAAGCCTCTTTAATTAGCGCATGTGAAAGCTAGTTAAGTAGGCCTGCTTCCTAGGTTGTGTATTGGACATTATGATCCTAGTCAAATCAACAAGTGTAGTTTTCTTTATGGATGGGAGCTTAGCCAACATAGAAGGGAACATGGATTATGCAACAAATAAATGGAACTAATTTCTAGATAGTGACACATTGGCCTTGGATCATCTTACTGGGAAGGGCCATCTCATTGAGAACAGAAGATGGGAGTGTATGCATAGCTCTCTTCAGGTGCTGGAGATATGAAGAAGTAAATCTGGAGGAGGGGAACCACAGGGATGGCTGTGCAAGTTCCACTCCTTCTATTCCAGGAGGTTCCCCATAATGGAGGTTCTCCAGGGTTCCAAAATGTGTGGGAAGCCTCCATAGATACAAAAGGCGCCTCACTTCACACAGTTGCATTCCATGAGCTGGAAGTAGAAATGGGAGAATCTATCCACTTCAGTTTCTCTCAGTGTCTCGTTTTTCAAATCTTAAGTTTGTTGTTGTTGTTTAGTCATTTAGTCGTGTCCAACTCTTCGTGACCCCATGGACCAGACACTTCTGTCTTCCACTGCCTCCCACAATTTGGTCAGACTCATGTTTGTAGCTTCGAGAACACTGTCCAACCATCTCGTCCTCTGTCATCAGGGTCTTTTCCAGGGAGTCTTCTCTTCTCATGAGGTGGCCAAAGTATTGGAGTCTCAGCTTCAGGATCTGTCCTTCCAGTGAGCACTCAGGACTGATTTCCTTAAGAATGGAGAGGTTTGATCTTCTTGCAGTCCATGGGACTCTCAAGAGTCTCCTCCAGCACCATAATTCAAAAGCACCAATTCTTCGGCGATCAGCCTTCTTTATGGTACAGCTCTCACTTACATACATCACTACTGGGAAAACCATGGCTTTAACTATACGGACCTTTGTTGGCAAGGTGATGTCTCTGCTTTTTAAGATGCGGTCTAGGTTTGCCATCGCCTTTCTCCCAAGGAGCAGGCGTCTTTTAATTCCGTGACTGCTGTCACCATCTGCAGTGATCATGGAGCCCAAGAAAGTAAAATCCCTCACTGCCTCCATTTCCTCCATTTCCTCCATTCCTCCAAGTTTAGCTCTCTACATTTCTATATCAGTTTGCATTTTTTTTAAAAAAATCACCACCTTTTTAGTGTGAATTTCTCCTGATACACAAGTTTTTGCATGCAGTTTTGACAAATATACTCATTTTTGCAAAGCAATTGCCTTAATATAATGCATTTTTGCATGCTATATTCACTAATATATGCATTTTGTGCAACTTTGTACCAGTACATGTATTTTTGTACACACTACTTGGCTGGGGAACTGCATTGCTGCACAATCCACAGTAGTGCAAATTTTGAAAGACGGCTGCGTAGTGGTTCTCATATTGTTTCGGAAAATGTGATTTGGTGCAAGCTTGCCTCAAGATGCAAACTGAATTGCACTTCTCCCCTATCCCTAGTTGGAAATCCAATAAAACAGTGGCAGAGGACGTGGAGCTCCCATACACATATCCACTACAGATAGGTAGCCGTGTTGGTCTGCCATGGTCATATCCACTAGTCCTATATGCTTACATATGGACATATCCACTAGTCCTATATGCTTACTTTGCTATATCTGCAATGCCTGAAGTGGGCTTATGTTTGTGAAAACTGTGTAAGAGAATAAGAAGATATGGGCTGCTGATCTTTGCTGATCTTTGGTCTTGAGTGCATCTATGTTTTGTATCTGACGAGAGGAGCACGATTTTGTCCATGTGGCTCTGGAGCCTTGCATGCACTCCTCCTGGCTGCTAGTTGCAAAGAGAAGCTTTGATTAAAGCTCCCTTGAACATCTGAAAGCCCATTTCCCCTGTATACATTAAGCTGTGGTCAAATATCATCCACATGGCTTGAAACGCTCTCATTAGACGTAACCCTGTAACGCTGAAGGTCTCTGTCCACAAAGAGGGTGTGTCGGGGCTTTCGATCCATGCGCGTAAACAAGGGCACAACAAATGTTGCGAGTATAAACTCTCCAAACCTGTAAGACTAAACTCCTGCGACATATTTATGTTTCCACATACACAAATCACATAGACTCTCACACTCTCTCCTATCTTGTTGAGTCACTGGGCTTCAAACAGAGAGCAGGAGGCAGCTGGATCCACTAAACAATGTCTTGGGCGCTATGAACATGTGCCAGATAATATGGGGGAGAAGCACAATTAAAATGTCAAGCTGTATCATATTTCCATAACAAAAGTCAGAGAGGATTTCCCTCTCTGCTTTTTCTTTCCCTTTCTGTTTACCGTGTTTAGAGAGCGGAGGCTGGTTTTTTCCATCCTGTGGTTTTCCAGCTATGCAGGAGATGTACACAGTATATTATACATGCAGCATTTGCTTCCTACATGATCTAATTTGTTGAACATACACATTTAAAATGTATAACAGAATCACCCAACATCTCCTTTTCAGAAACGTGATTTTATTAGACAACCCACTTAGGAGAAATCTGCTTAGAGGTTTTTCATTCTTTGCCCTTTACTTCTGTCTCCCGCTCCTCCCTTGTCATTATAGAACCATCAATGTGCCTTTCTTTTCTAGCACATTGCCAGGAGATCTTAAGTCAACTTGCCAACAGTCCTTACATGCAGTAAGTATCTTCTGTCTATTTGCAGCTAAAGGTTCTGAGATCAAAACAAAATAAAAAAATTCCTTCCAGTAGCACCTTAAAGACCAACTGAGTTAGTTCTAGGTATGAGCTTTCGTGTGCATGCACACTTCTTCAGATACCTAGAACTAACTCAGTTGGTCTTTAAGGTGCTACTGGAAGGAATTTTTTTATTTTGTTTTGACCATGGCAGACCAACACGGCTACCTATCTGTTCTGAGATCAGTTCTCCAAAGGCATTGGAAAAACACTTGGTGTAAATTATATGCCCATTGAATGTTACACATGAGTAACTGTATGAGTGTATAGTTCAACTATTTGTGTACACAGGTATATCAGTGGTGGGGTTTTTTTGATGGCAGCAGGAGAGGGGCAAACTGAGTAACTGCCTGGGGTTCCACATTTTAGCTTCCCAAAAAAATCTTGTACAAATTCCCACCTTCTTTCTTTATAGTCAGTAAGCCAGTCTCTGTCTGCTTTATCTCTGACTCATTGCATTCAAGGAAGTCTCCCCTACAAAAGCACAGGTAAAGCACCCCCACCATGCCACTTAAACCAGGCTCGTCCACATAAGTAGTGCAATAGCTTCTTGGCAGGGAATTGTCCTAATGCTTTTCTCCCTGCATGTGTCCAATGCTGGATTACCAAATAGCCAGAGTAGGCAATGGCCTATGAGCCCCACACCTTTTAGGGGCCCGCGACAATGGATAAAAATAATAATGATTTGATCTGGAAAGAAAATTGCAGACAAGCTTTCTTATCCCACTAGAGCGCATGCATGAGAAACCTCTACAAAGCTTTCAAAAATGTCTTACGAGAGAGTTCCTCCCACTCGATATTTCAACTGCCTAGGGGCCTCTGCAGGGTTTAATCTGGAACTGCACGTGCCCAGTTGCCCAGTTTATTCAAGGCATCAGGAGGAGGCAGTCGCCATTTTGTTTTAATATGAGGAGAAAGAAGGACAGATTCCTTGCTGAAAGAAAACTTGAGGCTGCAATCCAATACGCCAGGAGTGGGGAGCCTCTGGCCTGCAGGTGGAATGTGTACTGGCACAGGTCCAAATTTGGCCTGTGAGGCCATTTCTCCCAAACCATGCCCACCTGCCCCACACCTGATCTGTGATGTCTGGGGTGGGGCAGGTAAAGATGCGATCGGATCAGCTGTGAAACCGAGGAACTTGATCACACAGCCAATTCCTACAGAAAGGAGGCCTGAAGCCACTACCCATAAGCTGTCTGCTGGTGAGTTCAGGCTTGATGATCAGTAGGGCTATGAAGCACTACACAAGACTCTTTGCAAGCACTGCAAGTCACCACTGTGACAACAAATTTGGCCCATAATGGGGAAGGGAGCAGTGGCAGACTTTGGCTCTCAAATTTCAGCGGTGCCATGTGCAGTGCTAAAATGCAATGTCTCTTGCATCTATTCCACAGCATTATGGTGCCTGCAGCATGGCGCCCAGTGTGACTGAACCACTCTTGCTATCCTAAAACTGTTCTGAAGGAAGCAAAGGATATGGCCCATTGGTTAGACCAGGCCTGCCACCGCTACTATTCATACTTGCTTGAGAGTAAATCCTCCAGGATAATAGTAACCGAGTTAAAATGCATAGGATTGCATCATTTCACCTCCCTTGCCCCTTTCTTGTCCTGAAGTTAATAGTCTCTTGCCTGGGCTTCAGTCATTCACATTTCTTCTTAGTACTGCCATTCGATGTGACATCCTGTTACAAGTGAGCAAAGTAAGTAAAGTAATGCAAAATACAGATAGGCAGCTAGGCAGCTAGATGTTGCAGTAGCATTATTGAGAGGTGTTCATGGTTATATGACTTAGACCGTGTACATATGATATATGTAAAACACATATCTGCAAAGAACCCCGGGAACCACAGAGCTACAATTCCTGGCACTGTTAGCAGAATTATTGGGAAGAGGGAAACATAGTTTAAATTTATACATAGCCTGCATATAGAGATCATGGGTTTCAAGAATCAGTAGAAGAAACTGTTGCAGCATCTGATGACCCCATTGAGGTAATAATATTCCCAGACCAGCATGTGAGAAAGCAATGCAGACTTTCCCTAGATGAAATATCAAGTGACCCCATTCTTGACCGAAAAGATAAATCTTGCATAGAATTATTGAATGAAACAATTGCTGACCTGGATGACAGATTTCAGGAAATTGTGCAGTTTAAGGAGCAGTGTGGATTCGTATTTGATGTTAACTCTTTGGCTAAAATAGGAGATGATGACCTTGAAAAGGGCTGCAAAGATGTATCTTTGCAGCTTGAGGGAGACATTGAGCCAAATGAGTTGCTGACAGAAATCCTTAGGATATATAATCAACCTCAAGAGAAATGCACAGCTTTGGCAGTCCTTCAGTTTATTTGTAAGTATAATATTGAAGATATTTAATCCAAAATATGTGTAGTACTTTGCATTATTCTCACTGTACAGGAACTGTTGCATCTGGTCAGAGGTCATTTTCAAAGGTGAACATTGCTTTTTTTTTTTTTTTTTTTAAAAAAAAAGCTTCTCTCTTCTATGTCACACGAATGCCTAGCAGGATCAACACTGATTTCAATTATACATAAAATTGGTAGAGGTTTGGATTAACAGTGATTTGATTGAGGACTTTGCTTCCAAGAAGGCACAGAAAGGCTCTTTTCATTAAACAGAGTACTAGAAAATCGACTCTTACATGAAGAATCACTATGTCATTATTTATCAGTGAACTAAAGGTAAAGCGACTCCTGACCGTTAGGTCTAGTTGCGGACGACTCTGGGGTTGCGGAACTCATCTCGCTTTACTGGCCGAGGGAGCTGGCATACAGCTTCCGGGTCATGTGGCCAGCATGACTAAGCCACTTCTGACGAACCAGAACAGTGCACGGAAACGCCATTTACCTTCCTGCCAGAGCGGTTCCTATTTATCTATTTGCACTTGGATGTGCTTTGAACTGCTAGGTTGGCAGGAGCAGGGACCGAGCAACAGGAGCTCACCCCGTCATGAGGATTCAAACCGCCAGCCTTCTGATCAGCAAGCCCTAGGCTCTGTAGTTTAACCCACAGCACCACCTGCGATAACTAGCTATCACCAATTCAATCTTTGGCCCCTTGTTTCATGATATCATACAATATGCTTTTTATGTTTCTGTTTACATAAGAGCACCACATATGGAAGCAATGGCTTTGTTTCCTTTAGTTTATGACTTGTATTTGTGCATTTCCTGTGTAGTGTGGATACAGTGTATTAAGTAATATTTTCCGCTGCAGTTGCTATAAAAATTAACCATAATAGTTGCATTAGGCTAGATTTGTTCGTACTTCCATTGCAGCTTCATGGTGAAATTTTATGCCTGATTTGCAGTCATACTTTTAAGGGACCCCCAAATGGCTTCCTCAAGGCCCCCCCAACCCTAGGGCCACCACTTGGACACACATTGTACACTTACCAATTGCGATGTCTGAACCCCCCTATTGTTGTCTAAGATAAGAGGCATTTCTGCACATTGCAGTTGTGAATTCCATAAATTAATTTTGTACCATTTGAAGAAATTTGTCAGTCCTGAAAGACTCATGTCTAAGCACTGTGTCCCATTGCCATTCCCAGCATGAACAGCTTCCCCATCTCTGTTGAGTAGGGAATATGATCATACAAAGAAGCACTGTGAAAGTTAATGAGTTGATTTTTCTAACAAGTCCCCGTTAGTATACAATTGACATGTGCACTCCATTGCCTTTTAATTACTTTTATAGCATTTGGCATGGATGTGGAGCTGGGATATAGATCATTTCCTTGAAATACAGCAGATGGCCCATGTCCCCATGTAGAATATCTCGAGTCCTTAACCAGTTCTTTTGGTCCCTTCTAAACTTCACTTACTGTAATAATGTGGTCAAAGACCTCATTATTTCCACTGAATGACATGCCATTTGTTTAGCGAAGTTGCATGCAACAGCTGGGTGTGAATTAGGCTCTCTGGGATTCTCTTGGCAAAAGTGGGGGGAAGCAAGGAACTGGACCAAATTGTCAAAAAACTGGAACGGACATTATGTACATGTGTAAAAAAAATCAGACAAGTATAGTTGGTTTTAAACCTTTTTTTAAAAAAAATGGTACTTACTGTATTGTTTCAGGGAATTCTTGCAACGTTTAATGGCCTTTCTGCGTAATAAGCCAATGCATGTCCCAGCTGCATTTCAGTCTTTTCACATTATCTCCCTCAAGTCCCCTTTTCATCAGAAGAGTGTGACATCCCATTTGTATTCAACGGATGGGGAGCAATTGTCTACTTTTAGTTCCATATTTTTGCAGTCCTTAGTTTCCACATTCACATTCCTCACTGGTCTCGTTCTTTGCTCGCTACTTCAGTCGCACCACCCGGCACCCTGACCGAAATTTTTTGGCTTCCCTTTTCAGGAACAATCACTGTGTTTAGAACTGAAGCCCCTAGTTACTGGCTTTGGGTGCCCTGCAAATCTTATACTCACATATTAGGAAGGCAATAAACAGTTAATCAATGCAATCCTTTAAGCTGATTTCCAATGGATGGCCAACAATTTGGATGACTTTAAAAGAGAACTCAATCATGGAATCATAGAAATATAGAGTTGGAAGGGTCTCCAAGGTCATCTAGTGCAATCCCACGTAATGAAGGAATCTCAACTAAATCATACATGACAGACTGCCATCCAGCCTCTGTTTAAAAACCCCCAAGAAAGGACATCCACAACCTCCCAAGAGAGTCAATTACACTGGCATACAGCTCTTACAGCAGAAGGGTTTGTCCTGGTGTTGAGCCGGAATCTCCTTTCTTGTAACTTGAAGCCATTGGGTCTGGTCCTACCCTCCAGAGCAGGAGAAAACAAGCTTGCTCCATCCATTGTGACAGCCCCTGAGATATTTGGAGATGGCTGGAAGAATTCATGGAGGGTAAGGCTATCAGTGATTATTAGCTAAACTGGCTATGCCGTACCCCCACTGTCAGAGGCAGTATGCCTCTGAATAGCAGTTTATGGGAATCACAAGTGGAACTGGCACTTGCATCCTGCTTGCAGGCTTCCCAAAGACATCTGGTTGGCCACAGTGAGAACACAGTGCTGGGCTAGATGGGCCATTGGCTTGGTCCAGCATTCTTATATGTCCCTACATTCTTATATATTAGGGAGAATTCTATACAAAAATATGTATAGCAGATGAAATATATGTAAGCAACCATATGAATGTTCATATAGACTTTTTTTGTTGTTAAATCACAAACTAGTTTGGAAATTGTTGGCGGGGGACACATAATAACTGGAAAAGGGAAAACCAAATTTGCAGCGTTATTGATCCCTATTGCAGACTATTGTGGAACATCAGAACATTGTTCCACTTTGGAATCCACTCTTCAACAGATAAAAAAATAGCCCCAGTTTTTAATTTAAATTTAAACTGTTCTTATGAAGTGTCCCAATTGTGATTTCTTTAAAAGGTGATTAATATATATATATATCGTCTCAAAAGCTGTTTTCTTCTTCTTTCTAAAAGAGGGACAGGTAAAAGTCAACCCAATCAACTAGCTAAAAGACTGACCATGTTCCAGATGGGGCTGCAGATGCCCTTTGGAGTGTTGAGACATCACAATGCCATGTACCTCTGGAAGATATTGTATGAGACCAACATGGCTGCTACTATGCTTGAATGGCTTTTGCGTTTAAAAAGAAAGAAGAAAAGAAGGGTTTGAATGTAGGCATTGATCCAACTCATAAAGGGGGGGGGGAATCAGGTACAGGGTTTTTTGAAAGAAAAAAAGAGTTTCATGAAACAATTGGGCAGAACAAATACCTTAAAGCCCCATATGAAACTGATATGGACTGGTTTGGACCGATGTGCTCACCCCTATCCAGTACAATCCTAGCAGAGAGACAATTATTTCCCTTGCTCTGGGTCCTCCAAAAACAATTCTCAAGAGAGGAAGTGTGATGTGTACTTCCTTTCTCAAAGTTTCCAGATCTCATTCAAAAGGGAGAGATGTACATTGCAAACAGGAGGTATCAGTGAGGTCAAGGGAGTTCTAAAGTTTGCAAAAGTACAAAAAATCTGGGCCTGGGGGACATTACGAGGAATAATTCCCCACAAACAGCCGAAAGAGCCTGCTTAGTGGCCATTGCATGCTGACCGTTAGGACTTGGAAATGGAAAACCAGGACTGGATGAAGAGAATGGAGTGGCTCTAACCCTAAACTGGAAGTGCCCCCAATGTAACATTTGGTTGCAAGTCTCGCTTGTCTTTGAAATATCCCAAAAGTTATCAGTTAAGCTGAAGCATCAGGCATGCATTACCTCAAGCATAATCTATGTTGATTTGAAATATATGTTTATTTTCATCAAACCACTCAAATAACACTGGTATTATTCACATGCTAAAATGTTTATTCCAATTAGGTGATTAGTAAAAACAATTCCAGACAATTAATGAGCAATCAGCCTATAGGGAGCAATATGCTCAGTCTCAGAAACTCAGTGTGTGTGTGGGGGGGGGGGCGGAGGTGCTGTGCTGGCACTGCAAGCCAAGTCATAAAAGGCCACATTGCAGCTATAGACAAAGCTACAAAAGCCAGATGCAATGGAACATTATCATAGAAAGCTATTACATCATGGCACAGGTTCAGAGGGAACATAGCAGGGTGTGACTGGGGCAGGATGGGAATAGCTTGGTTATGCAGCATCCTAAAGGCCTCTGGGACACCCTTGAGATGCAAGACTACAAAGGGCTCCAGCACTTTCAACTGGGTCTGGAAGCACATCAACAACCAATGGAGTTGAGCCAGAAAATGAGTAATGTGCTTCCTTCTGTCCTGTGACATGGCCCATGGGGGTTCTATTAATTAGCATGGTGCCTGTGGGCACCCATGAACCCACAGAGGCTGGTGCCCACAGGGTCACTTCTTACCCTACTGAAATTAGTCATGAAAAAAGCATGCTGTTGTAGCCAGTATAATAAATTGTGGTATGTGCTTGGTTGTGGTGTGTGAGTCTTAGTGGGTGCCGCAATGGTTTCTCCCATTTGCAAATGCACCCATGAGCCCAAAATGCTTGGCAACCCTTGGTTTTTGGCCCTTGGTTTTTAACCCCCAATCCTGCTCAGAGCACTCACATATTAGACCATTTTCAAGAAATACAACAAAGAACCAGATGTTGTGTACATCATTTTTAAACTGCAGAAATTTGTGGTGCCCCAGTGTTACTGTTGTAAATCTTACCAATTAAAATGATTTCTGTCCATTGCCATGTTGACCTCTCTCTAAATAATTGTCCTTTTAATATTATCCTAGGCATAACTCCCACTGATGTGATGAAATGCCTGTCTTTGAACTACACCACTTCAGACAATTGAAAAGAGATTCAGTGATTGTACACACACATACCAAAGCACAGACAGACAGAAAGCTAACATGTTGGGGCTATGGCAAGGGTAGAACCCGTATTCCAGGCATCCACTTTTCCATGTGCAGGAATTTTTGTTTTGTATGGGGGAGGAGCTTGCTGCCAGGTGGGCCCTGTAGCAGCCCAGACACAGATTTACCATATCATGAAGACAATGACATCAGTGCTGGTTCCACCATTAAGCCTAGGGAATCTGTAGCCCTCCAGATATTTCTGATGCTGTCTTCTCTTTTCTCACTGCCAACTACATGTTTAACTGGAATTTAATTAAACATCAAGACTGTGGAAGAGCCATGATTTGGCCCTGGTCAGATCAAGGCCCAGTCAGGATTGCCAAATTATGACTCAAACTGAATTGGGGGTTCCTCTGCACTCTCCTAATTCATATACCCATAATGTTTTTTGCTAATCAGGTAAAATGGACATATTTTTCATTGTTCCATTGAACAATGTGTGTGTGCATGTGTATGTAAGGGTTAACCACCCTGCCTCACTAAGTCCTAGCACTGACTGAAATTTCCCCAGCTGGTTTAAAAAAATGAGAGACAGGAGATCCGATCATGGATTACCAGTTTCATCTAGTTTGGCCCTGAGATCTAGGCCTAAATTTTTAGTAATTGGTTCCCAAAGAGCTGATAGTTTTAGCAATGTAACCAAACACTCCCCCATCCTGCCAAAACATAATTGCTTTTCCATGTCATAGTGAAAACAAAGTGAGGGGTGGTGCAGGGAAATAAGCATTGCCTAGTTAAGCAGCCAGCTTCATAAAACGTTATCCATAACATACAACATCAGTCAGCCACTTCAAATAGAAATTTTTGAACGGAAACTAATGCAATCAAAAATTGTTTCAGGGTTTTCAATGAACTCAACAAATGTCCGGGTTAAACAAGGAAGGTATGTTTTGAGTGCAATGAGCAAGCTAACCCTATGAATTTCATCCCCAATATAGAAGTCCATATGCTAGTTACTATAACAAGTCTAGGAGAAGAGGGGAAATACAGATTTTCAACACAGGGGCACAGATGCCGATGGGAAGGGTAGGATTTTGCGCTACAGGGAGATAAAGTTTAGTAAAATCCCAGTGCCCACTCTTAGAATCATTCAGTCACATGAAGGATCCTAGATTATCATGCACAAGTCACATAAACAATCTAGAGTTTAGGGTTGAGTAGTGAGGTGACCAGGTTTGCTGACGATACAAAACTGTTCAGGGTTGTTAAAACAAAAAGGGATTGTGAAAAGGAGCTCTCCAGAACCATTAAAACACCAGTAAAATGGTAGATGCAATTCAATATAACCAAGTAATGCATGTTGGGGCAACAAATCTTAATTTCACATATGCACTCATGGGCTCTGAACTGAGAGTAACTGACCAGGAGTGAGACCTTGGGGGGGGGGGGTCAAAGTGGATAACTTGATTAACACGATCCAGTGTGTGGCAGCTGTGAAAAAGGCAAATTCCATGCTAGAGAACACCAGGAAAGGAACTGAAAATAAAACATCTGATACCATAATGCCTTTATACAAATCTATGGTGTGACCACATTTGGAATATGGCGTGCAGTTCTGGTTGCCCCACTTCCAAAAGGATATTGCAGAAAAAGGCTGCCTCTGTGATCAAGGGGATGGAGTGACTCCCTATGAAGGAAGGATGCAGCAGTTGGGACCTTTTTAGTTTAGAGAAATGACAAGTAAGAGGCGACATGATAGAAGTGCATAAAAGTATGCCTGTGCCAGGGACTGGACTGAGGAGGGATGGTGGAGACCGCCTTCCCCCTCTCCTGAACCTTCCCGAGAAGAGGAGGACAGTATAGATTTTCAATGGTGGTTTGCAGCTCAGAGATCACAGAGGGTCAGAGGGTCACAGCTCAGAGGGTCACAGCTCAGAGATAGAAGAGGGGCAAAGCTGGGAAATAATGGGAGAAGCAGAGCAGGAACAGCTGGCTGACACATTATCACTAGAGAGCATTCCAGACCCCCCTTCTCCCAGAACATGGCAAGCAATGAAAGTAGGAGAGCAGAGAGCCCAGAGGCAATTGTCCCTAAGCAGACACTGTAAGGGAGGTGGGTCTGTTGACGACTGAGAAGGGTAGGGGGGAGATGATTATTCAGAGAAACACCATTATCCAAGAGATAGCATTTCTACATCTTTCTCTGTGAATATTGAATAAAAGACCTTGATAAGAGCTTCTTGTGTTTCCATTACTGGCAGCCTGCCATGAGGGAGGGGGGTCGGATTCCCTGAAGCCTGACAGCCTGGCATGGAGAAAGTGGATGGAGGAAAGGTTTCCTTCCTCTCTCATGACACTAAAACTAGTGGGTATCCAAAGAAGATGAATGTTGGAAGTTCTTCAGGCAACACACAATTACGCTATGGAAGTCACTCCTACAAGAGGCAGTGATGGCCACCAACTTGGAGGGCTTTGAAAGAGGATGAGACAAATCCATGGATGGTTAGGCTATCATTGACTACTATGACTATCCTCTGCCTCAATGGACAGAGACAGGGTGCTTCTAAATACTAGTTGCTGGAAACCACAGGGTGGAAGAGCGCTGTTGTGCTCAGGTCCTTTTTGCAGGCTTCCCATGGGCATCTGGTTGGCCACTGTGAGAATAGGAGGTTAGAATAGATGGGCCACCAGGCTAGCTCTTTATGGGCTCTTATTTTGTTGCATCCAATACAAACAAACAAAGATGTATTTTTAACAGTGTTTGTTGTTCATTTTAGACTAGCAGCCTCCTACCTAGCATTACTCTGGAATTCTAAGAAACCCAAAAATCAGTGCAGTTTTGAAAGGTTCGTACTCACATCTTGATTTGAAATGAACTCTGTCTCCAAACAGAGAGGAAAACATGCTCCTTGAGCCTATCTGAACCATATTTCAGATAGATGATAGATAGATAGATAGATAGATAGATAGATAGATAGATAGATAGATAGAGATAGATAGATAGATGATAAATAGATAGATAATAGATAGATAGATAGATAGATAGATAGATAGATAGATAGATAGATAGATGATAGATAGATAGATAGATAGATGATAGATGATAGATAGATAGATAGATAGATAGATAGATAGATAGATAGATAGATAGATAGATGATAGATAGATAGATGATAGATATCTTAAGAGATGTCCAATGCATGACAAACAACTTTCCAAAATACAGTCATACCTCGAGTTGAATGTGCTTCGGGTTGAGTGCGTTTGAGTTGCGCTCCGCGGCAACCCAGAAGTAACGGAGCGCATTACTTCCGGGTTTCGCTGCTTGCGCATGCGCAGACGCTCAAAATGATGTCACGTGCATGCACAGAAGCGGCGAAACGCGACACTTGCACGCGCAGACACGCCGTCACATCTTACGTTCCATTTGGGATGCGAACGGGGCTTCGGAACGGATCCTGTTCGCATCCCGAGGTACCACTGTATATTATCCAGTTCGATTATTATCAGAGCAATCCCAACTCTCTAATACAGGTTGACACTGAGTAGTGGGGCCACTGCTGAATCTGAGGTTCTCCCAGCTCCTCCTAGTTGGGAGCGCGGTCCTTTGGGCCCCTTCTCCAGAAAATCGGCATGCTTAGGATCCAGTAGTTCCACCGCAGCCCCTCAACACCCTGTCTGCGGGGGTCTCGCACAAGCTACTGCTGGTAGGAACACTGTTGGCAATAGTTCCCAAAGTGGAGGGTTCCTCTTTGCGGAAGGCTATTGCATGTACTTTTTTGAAATCGGACATCCCGTTATAGTCAGCTGAAACATCTATTCAAGCTTTTGAGTGCTAAAATGAATCTGGAGTTGAAACTGTGCTTCACATGCCAGCTTCTTGGAAAGCAAAATAGAATAAAACAGCAGAACATATAATAAAGAATATGTTAATGAAATAAAAGTGATCCCTGGCAGTCAGGATAAACATTTTCCACCCCACCCCCCCGCACAACTGCTGCATGCTTTTGGCCTGTGGTATCGCACTCGCACTGGATATTTCAGATAAGCCACTGATTAGAGTACTTTTTCCATGTCTGCTCTACCAATAAAATGATTAAAAGGGAGCAAGAGTTGCTTTCCCTCCCCCTGGCCTACTCTCCATATGTTTTGCTCTGTGTTAACAACTATTATGACTAAACAAAAGAAACTCTAAACTCAGGCGTAAGGTGAGAGACTGATAATACTTTAGACTATGCAGCTGAATGTTTATCCACCGGGCTGGGACAAGTCACATATACGTGAGGCACCGTCCTAGTGAAAGGTGAGGGCTGAGACTTTGAACACACGGGACCGGAGCACCCTTGTTTGTTCACAGGGAAGGTTGGGGCAGTTCGGGGGCCCAGTCTGGGCAAAATGGGAGGCTGGCAAATAGGAATCGGAGGGTGCCGGCCATCGAGATCGTACAAATGAATCCACAGGAAGATAATATGCCCGGGATTTTATTCCTTGCTGCACTGTAAGACAAAACAGTGTTATACAGGTTGGGTACCAACCATACGTTTAAAGCACCCATTTGCAAAGTATCCTGGGAGCTGTAGTTTGTTAAGAGATGTAAATGAGAGTTCCCATGATTCTTTGGGGTGGGGTATTAAATGTTTGGTGTGTACACAGCCACAGTCAGCTTCTTTGTGATATTTAAAAACATTTTGTTTTTCATTTTGTGATCCTGTTCATCTTCATTACTGAAAGGCCTGCTTGTTTACATGTTTCATTCAGTAAAATCTTGTTCATCTTGTCTTCCATTCATTAGCATTTCATTTGTCTCACTGCTCACTTTCATCTTTGGATATTGTGGTTTCCTCTCATTTGCTCATTTTTCACTGCTAAATGTGGCAATGGAAGTGAAATAGTCATTGGTGGCTCCTCCTGGCAGCTACCATTTTACCTATCCATATGTTGTTGTTTTTTTAAGTGTTGTAGCATTGGATTCAATGATGGTTCTGAATGTCTTTTTGAAAGGCCTAGGAAACAGATGACAGGGAAAAGTGATCCTCTTTTTGGTTTTCCTTTACATCAAAAATTCTAATATTGCCTTCAGAAAGAACCCGCTCCAATTAAATTTAGGGCAGATTTTAACCTTTTAAAAATAGATATAATATAATTTACCTCATGCAAAAAGAAAAGTCTGCAGTCCTACCCACACTAACTAGGCTGTGAGTTCCACTGAAATCCGTAAGACTTCCAAATAAACATGTAGAGTATTGTGCTGAGCTTGTACAAAATTATTGGCCAGAACTTTCTAGTACCATAACCAATATAGAAATGATGGAAGTTGGTGCCAAATAATGATTTGGAAGTGTCTTATAGTGAGTGGAGGGACAAGGGTGGCGCTGTGGTCTAAACCACTGGGGCTCTTGGACTTGCCAATTGGAAGGTTGGCAGTTCGAATCCGTGCGATGGGGTGAGCTCCCGTTGCTCTGTCCCAGCTTCTGCCAACCTAGCAGTTCAAAAGCACACCAGTGCGAGTAGATAAATAGGTATAACTGTGGTGGGAAGGTAAATGGCGTTTCTGTGCACTCTATCACTCATCACAGTGTCTCGTTGTGCCAGAATCGGTTTAGTCATGCTGGCCACATGATCAGGAAAGCTGCCTGTGGACAAATGTCGGCTCCCGCTGCCTGAAAAGCAAGATAAGCCCCACACCCCATAATGCCTTTCACTGGACTTAACCATCCAGGGGTCCTTTACTTTTTTACCTATACTGAGACAGACCATTGGTCCATCTAGCTCAGTATCTTTGACAATGATTGACTGCCGCTCTCCAACCTGGGGAAGGAAGCTGGGACTTTTCACACAACTTGCCTCTAAATATAGAACTCCTTATTGGGGATAAACATTAAGGAGAAACTGAATTGTTTGTGGTCCTTATGGGGTTTTTTGTGCTTGCTGTAACATGGCATTAATCCTGGCTCTCTTTCTGGTACATAGGGATATAGATTGGTACGTAGACATACGATCACAATTTAAAAGAAAAGGAACTGTCCATGGCATGCAGTAAACTGCAGCAGGGCCAACATTTAGAAACAGCAGAAAGACAGATAGGTAAAAGTAGAATCTTCTGTGGAGTCAGGCTGTGTCCAGTATTGTGTACTCTAATTGGTCACAGTTCTTCAGCATTTCAGACAGGGAACATTCTTAGCCCTACCTGGAAATGCCAGGGGTGGAACCTGGGGCCTTCTGCAATGCAACACTGATGCTCTGCCATCCAGCCACAGCCCTTCCCCAAATGCTTGCCTGAAGGCAATGTCCTCTTTTGTTGATTTCACCTACCAGCAGGTTACCTTGTGGTTCTGTGCTATTTTGGTGCCAACATTCTTGACAGGTTACTGGACCGAGATGCACACAAACACCATGAACAAAAATATCACAGACCTCAATGCGGTGCCTGAATTGGCTCTTTGTGACTGACCCATTAACAGCTGGCAGGTTTTATCATTCAGCACCACTTGTCTGGCCTCTTGGGAAAGAGGGGGGCTATCCGCCCGTATTGAAGTGCCCCATGCTGCTTTCTCAGCTTTTAATTTATGTGTGGTGCCATCTCCTTTGAGATACAGGGCACACAGCAGCCCTGGGCAGTGTTTTTTTCCTCATAACTCTTTAATTTTTCAGTACACAAACGGCATTAGATTTGCAGTCCTATGCTTTTGTGGATTGTGGCTGATTCACTCAGGAAGTCTCATGTAGAGACAAGGTGTTAATACTAGGTCTCTCTTGCAGATGCAAAATGAATATTAGATAAGAGAAGTTGAGCGATGTAAAGTGTAATATATTGGAAACCTCGTGATTACACTGACTGGTTTGCCATCTAATCACACAGGCCAATGTTTTCTTTCTGTCTGTTTTGCCAGTGTAATTACTAAGCCAGATATGCTTTTTATATGACTGTTAAATCAAAGAAGCCAGATGAAAATCTCTTTTTTTGAGGAGTCCAGGCCTCAATGATGCTTGTGTATCAGTTTTTATATGCTTGCATATCAGTGGGCTGTTCTTTTTAATGTAAATCTTCCATCTTCTGAAGGGCTTTTTGTTTTAAAAGACCTTGCATTCTTTCAAAAGCATTTGCCATTTTATAGATGCTAGGAATTCTGCACCTTCGTTACTTTCTGGCACAGAGACTTAGCAAGCAAAAGCTTATGATAACGAGCCTAAAAGATACAATAATCTATGCTGGGATGTCCAAATATCCTGTAGTACAAAGTGCATCCCTTAGTTTCAAAAAGTACCCCTTATTCTAGAATTTCCCAGTTTAGCAGCATAGTCCCAGGTTTGTCTACTCAAAAGTTAGTTATCGAGTACAGTGCCATAGGACATACTCCTGAGTTAGTGTGCATAGCATTTCAGCCTTACACTAATTAATGTATAATTAGTATAAGGTCATCACCCTTAGAACCCCCACATTTCCCAGATCTCTCTCCCTCCCTCCCTCCCTCCCTCTCTCTCTCTCTCTCTCTCTCACACACACAGAAACTATATTTTGAGACATGTAAAGCCTGAGAACTTGAGTATATCTGTAAGTAAATCCCACTGACGCGATGAAAATACAGAAGTTAATAGTTGTGTCAATATTATTCATGTTCAACAAAAAGTACAATAAGGCTGCAATCCTATAACACTTTCCTGGGAGTGTGTATTGAACACTGCGGGACTTGCAAGAAAAAGTGTCTAGGACTGTGCTGTTAAGTGTCACCATATCTATTTTTGTATTTTATGAACTCTGGAATTAACTGCACAGTTTAAAAACCTTTTATTTCTGGTTTTAGCCTATTTTAGTCTATCTTTATTTGTTTGATTGTAATGGGATTTGATAGGTTTATTGCTGTATTTTACTGATGGTTGATGGATATTGACTGTAAACTGCTTTGCGAGACAACTGTTATGAAAAGCAGTGTAGCAGTCTTTTAAACAAGCAAACAAACAAACAAGCCGACTGACATCCTTATTTTTTAAGATTCTGCTCTGCAAACTTTGTTTGCCCTTCCTTCTTCAAGCATAACAGACGTGCAATCATGCTTATGCAATCTAAGTGGTAAGAGGATTCTAAGTGAATTCAACAGATTAAATTATTAATCTTCTGTCCTGGGAAGAATTTCACAAGGTTGTGTTGGGCTGAGATGTGTCCTTAATAGCAAGTTTCAGGTGTCAGGTCAACAGGAAAGAAGAACCCAGTTCATATCACTTATTTCTAAACTAGTAGTGCTCTAAGCTTGTGAGAATATTGTCAGGAGCCCCACGTTCCCAGTGGCTTGGAAAAGGAATGCCAGTCCGATCTAGGACAACCAAGCCAATCTAATATGCTGTACTGGTTCCTTCCTGAAAACAGATACAGTACACGAACCATAGGAGCTGAGGTCTCTTTGGAATCCCCCCATAAAATACTTTAGGGGGCTGGGCCCCCCAAAATTGTTGGGCATTGCCATTCAAATGGTGTGTATGTGCCCCATCATGTGATTGATTATGCCGGGTGGGGCTTACCTGGGTCCCCCCAATACAGTGGTACCTCAGGTTACATACCCTTCAGGTTACAGACTCCGCTAACCCAGAAATAGTGCTTCAGGTTAAGAACTTTGCTTCAGGATGAGAACAGAAATCGTGCTCCGGCAGCGCGACAGCAGCAGGAGGCCCCATTAGCTAAAGTGGTGCTTCAGGTTAAGAACAGTTTCAGGTTATGTACGGACCTCCGGAACGAATTAAGTACTTAACCTGAGGTACCACTGTATTTTATTCAAGTTGCCCCCCCTGGCATGGGTCACTGAATTTTTATTGTGTGGCATGGAATGAGGTGGGTTTTGTTACAAGAGCACCAGTGCATAGTTCTTTAAAAGTACTTAACAGCCATGCTGGATCCGGCCGAAGGTCCATCTGCTTCTAACAGTGGCCAGTGACATGCCTTGGGAAGCCCAAAAGCAGGGCCTCTGCCAGCATACTCCCTTCAACACTGCAGGCAGTTACATAGCCATAATATCTAGTAGCCACTGGAATCTATTTCCCTTTTAAAGCCACCGAAGCTGGTGGCCATCACTACACCCTGAGAGGGTAAATGCCATAGTTTCTGTAAAGAATTATGAAGAGAACCTGCCCAGGCACAGTATAACTGGATGAACCCGTTGACAGCATGAACTGGGTGGCCTCATGAACTAGAGTAAAAACAAAGGAACAGAATTGACTAATGCAAAGTCCGAAAGGCACGCCTTGGGGGACTAATGACAATAAGTTTTCTCAACAGCTGTGGATCCATTGGCTAGAAATGACAGAGGAGGAAGATCAAGGGACGTTGGTCCATTACAGTCATGTAAGCCTATGAATCCCACAGTGGTGTGTCTGCAATGAAGGCAAAGGCAACTCTTGCATGTATCACAAGTAGGTATGGGGGAGAAATTAGATTCAGTTCTCATTTAAAAGTAAATCTACCTAATTCACAGTTTCCAAAACAGTATGCAAAGCATGGCACAGCTGTCCGTCCGTCTGTCCAAACCACCATTTCTCTTGAAATTTGAGGTTCTTCAGCCCACTGATGTGTACAACAATGCATATACTATGGTATAAAGTGCATGCAATATCAGAAATAACATGAAAATGCATTATGTTGGGGGAAAACTATTTGCAAGGATGTATATTTTAGGCAGAATTCTAAATACAAATGTGCATATTCTGAGAAATGTACACTAATCTGATGATGAAGGCTAAAAAACAAAAACCCACTCAAACCTCATGTGGACATGTGGGGAATTGAATTTAAGTTTGGGAAACTGAGAGAAATAAAAAACAGATTGATCTGCTCATCCCTTCCCCTGCCCAAGGCAAAGAAGCCTGGATGTGCCTTCCAGGCCCATTTTGAGCAGCACCCAGTGGCACAACTGGGTTTTTTCCCCCTTCTGAAATGAAGTGAGAAACAAAAGACAGCTGTGCTGGCCAGGTGCTCCATGGGTGCCATTTCCAGCTAGGCTGCCTCTTTTATTTTTTAAATTATTTTTAGGCTGGCTCCTTTATTCATGAAGTGAGGTGGGGCCATCAAAGGCCTTTCTAGCCCCTTCATTCAAGAGAAAAAGCCAACACTCATGTCTAGGGGTTCGCATGCAAGGTATGCACACCTCAGCACAGGCAGGCCCCCTACACATTTTTGCAGGATCATGTGTAGGGAACCTAGCACCCATCCAGGTGCCTACACAGAGGTCTGTGGGAAAATCAGGCTTGCAACATGAAGACAACATGCAGGGCAAGATTTCCAAAGGGGTCTTGTTGACTAATGCACTGAGGGAAATGTATTACTATATTTCAGAAGAACAGGACCCAAAATATTTTAACCATTCCTTTCCACTTCATCTAGGATAGACATGGCACTTTTCATGATTGATGGCAGATCCTCATTGTTTAAAAGTGGGTTCTCCTCCTCCAGCAGCCTAGAACTTTGCAGTCAACTAAAGACAAGAAAAGACACAATGGCCATGCTGTTTTTATAAGAGCTTAAGCCACCTCCTGGTGCCAGGCAGGCATTCTATACACACCCCTCCTTTGTCTACAAATACACATCCACAAATGTAAGTCACCTGAATAGGACTAAAAGCTGAAGTTGCTAGCAAAAGACTTTGACCTGATATTATTGAATATGCATGTGGGTTGCAAAAAGTCCTTGTAGGTTGCACAAAGTTGCTCATTAAAGGAAAACATTTGAATTACCTTATTTTAGTTATTTTTTTGCAACATTTGGGATTTACTTTCAGTCCCCTGTGCCTCATTCTTTTTTCAATCCATAGGAGGGATTTGGGTTTACAGCATCTTTGAAAGATGCTGGAGAGGGACTCTTTATCACAGACCTCTCAAAAAGCCTTAAATGATTTTATCTAACCTTCCTTCCTTCCTTCCTTTTTTAAACAAACCTTTTCAAAGACACTGAACAGGTCAAACTAATATTTTTGCTTTGACGGGACCCAGGCCTTGGCTTTTGCTCTGGCGGAATGTGATAATTGTGCTCATTTGTGACGTCAACATGAGGGACCCATGAGAGGAAATTTTTGTTAATGGGATTTATTCGTAAGCTCCTGGTTGATCCATTTACAATTCCTAAGTACACGTTTTTGTGCAGCTCGCAACAAGCAAACTGAAATAATCTTCGGACGAGAGCCAAGCATAGGTAGCACAAGGACAAGGGAATGGAGCAATATTCTGAAGTCCACACAAAGGAAAGTTTAACCATGCTTGTGCAGAGACCGTACAGTGGGGCTCACATCTTCTTGGGGGGCTCTTAATGTCACTGTGATTGATATAAGCAAGAGTAGCAGCATGAAACACGAGAAAAGGCAGAAGCACCGGACAAGTAGGAAAGTGATTATTCTGGATCAGTGGTTGCACTTACATTAAACACACAAGAAAATTTGCCAAGGGAGGGCTTATTGAGATCATTTTGCTTTGCAAATATTTGCCTTTCGGAGCAAAACTTTGGGAGCTGCTTTTGCACATCTGGGCTCCTTCTCTCACATGGAGTTTTCCATGCAATAGCAGCTGTCAACGTTTTACTTTGTTGCTCAGTAACAAGTAAAGCGGTAGAGTGCAGGGATAGCAAACACCTAGATGTTGTCCCTAACTACAGAACGTTCATAAACTGTGCACTAGACCAGTGTGAACATACTGCTAATAATTTGCAAAATATTACGAGCTTGGTGAACTCCTAATCCTGGACCTTCTGAAGGTGATGAGCATCTTTCACGTGCGTACATTTTCCTAATTTTTATGCCACTTACCTACTGTTTCTGCATCCTTGGACCACTAGTTTCCCTCCATCTACAGCATTCCTGGATCATTCAACCCTCCTACAGCAGCCTTCACCAACCTCTTGACCACCAGAAGTTTGGGGGCACATCCTCCATCAGCCCCAGTCAACACACATGTCCAAAACATTTGGAGGGCACCAGACTGGCAAAGGCTGTCCTACAGGAAGATTCAGGTATGAAAATATATGGGGCTGCTATTGTTCCTTTGCTTATCCTTTGCTTTTTGGGCTCGTTTCCCCTAATTCCTGCTGCAGCTTGAGTTGCATCACAGTGGCCTGATGGTAGACCACCTCCACTCCTTACACTAAGAGACCCTTCCTTCATTTTCAATCAAAGCTGAATGAATGAATGATCCCCATTCCAGACCTAATAGCTATTGTGGAAGTAATCAAAGAAAGTGGCCCATTAGGCCCCAAAACGGTTCAATACTCAAAATATCTAGATGGGTCCTGTCAGAATGTGAAACAGCCTTCCCCAGCCTGGTGTTTTCCAGATGTTTTGGACTACACCTCCCATCAGCCCCAGTTGGCACCACCCTACTGCCTGGGGATGACAATAGCTGTAGTCAAGAGCCCCTAAAGGGCACCATGTTGTGGAAAAGTTGTGAAGTAGATTTGTGGCCAAGGGCTGTGAGTGCAAAGAAGATGCAAAGTAGGTGCCAAGAAATAGCTGATGCCAGGAGAACAAAGGAGCAGTGCAGAAACCATGTGGCAAGGTAATGGTGGTGGGGATTGGTAGCTTGTTGCTACTTTCAGATCCAGTAATAAAATGAGATAATATTTGGTACAGCCCTTCTGCAGTCAGCATGGAGTAAGGATGGACAAATTGGTCGATTTTGTTTTCTCTTTTTCCAGTCTTAAGTTCAGTTCTCCCCATTTCCAAATCAGGCTACAAATTTGTATTTGTTTTTTTAAAGTCCATATCTTTAATTAGATATATAAAAATCCATCAGCATTTAAGTATGCATTTATCACAGTATGCACATTTTTGTAAGCAAATTCCCCTTATATACATAGGCGCCGACTCCATGGGGCCAGAGGGGGCCCAAGCCCCCTCAAAAATTCGTTTGGGGGGGCTCTGCCCCCCCAATAATTTAAGAAAAACAAAGCCACTCCTGATCTAGAGAGGGGGTGTTGTTGCGGGCTCTCGACCCATCAACAATCTCGCGGGGCTGGCGTCAGCCCCGCGAGAAGCGGGGATTCCCCCTAGCTCATTAATATTCACCGCCCACGGCGGCAGCCAATCGGCTGCCGCAAAGGGCGGGCCCTCACAGGTTCACTTAATGTCGGGGCAGCCCGGGGCTCGCCCCTTTCGTTCCCCCAGCAGCAGCGGTTTGGAGGTCTTGAGCCCCCCCCAATATTTTTTATAAGTCGGTATGGGCCCCCGCCCCCCCAATATTTCCTGCCAACTTTTATTTTGGGTTTAAACTATTCGTGTCATATAATGCTTTCGTTAATCAATTTAGCTCCCTTTCCTTCTAATTGATCAAGGGAATGCAGCAACGTCACTGTGAGGAAAGGTTGCAGCATTTGGGACTTTTTAGTTTAGAGAAGAAATAAGTAAGGGGTGAAATGATAGAAGTTTAAAAATTTCTGCATGGCATGGAGAACGTGAACAGAGCAAAGTTTTTCTGCCTCTCTCATAACACCAGAACTCTCTTACCTCCAACGAAGCTGAACGTTGGAAGATTCAGGACAGATAAAAGGAAGTACTTCTTCCGACAGTGCATAGCTAAACTATAGAACGCGCTCCCACAGGGGGCAGTGATGGCCATTGTTATGTACTAAGCTTGGATCCTAGAACAATAGGCAAGTAGGATCCTAGAATTTAACAACAGATTGGCATGCAGGAAAAGACCAATCAGGCTCCAGGAGGAAGTTAATCAGCCTATTAGGCTGGTAGGATTGTAGAATATAACACCTGATTGGCCTGCAGGAAAAGAGCAATCAGGTTCTAGGAGGGAAGCAGAACCAGCCAATTAGATGGGACTCATTGAGTAAATAATGTATATAAAAGCCTGAGGTTTGGGGGCAATTCATTCACTGTTTTACAAGCTGCCACAAAGAGCATGAAATCACTACAGGACTCTGAGTATCTTTCAGCCATCAACCCGCATGGCTTTCAAAGAGGATTAGATGAATTCATGGAGGAGAGGGCTATCACCGTCTGCTAATCATGACCGCTATGCTCTTCCTCCACAGTATGAGGCAGTAATGCTACTGAATACCAGTTGCTGGAAATTGCAGGAGGAGAGATTGTGAGGTCTTCCCAGAAGGTTTCCCAGAGGCATCTGGTTGGCCACTTCAAGAGCAGGATGCTGGATTAGATGGGCCCAATGCCTGATGCAGAAAGCTCTAAGATTCTCCATGACGTTGGCTGTAAGCTCATCAACTCTCTTTCTAAACAACTTCTATTAAAAATTTGCTTTTGTAGCCGTCCACAGCTGCTTTTCTGGAGAATATTTTTGGGACATCTGACCAAAACAATCAAGTGACATTTGGAGCTCATTAAGGAAACAGCGCAGGGAAAGATGCTAATGAGTGATCTGCTGGCTAATGGGACTCTTGAAATGAGGTAAATAAAAGAAATGGACTCGGGACAATCCCTCATGTTTTCCCCAGATGTTACAAATAAAAATCTGATCCGTTATTTATCCAAGTAATTACAGTGAAACCATGGCTTTGAAAGTGTGAGACAAAACTTCCCTTAGGATGCACAGACAGTGACTAGGAGGTGGAAAGGAAACGTCAGAAAAATGTGGAAAAGGAAGAAAAGTAGTGTAGATTAATGGAAAAGAGCAAAGACAGAAAGGAAAGAAGCCCTAGGTGGGAAATTAAAGAGCCTGGACATTTTGAAAAAATGTGAAAAGTTAGAATTTTGTATCTAAGGGTGGAACTACACTTTTCCACAGGAAGAAAACCCAAAGTAATTCTGTGTTTCCATTGGTACACCCTATGAGGAACGACACCTTGCCAACAAAGGTCCATATAGTTAAAGCTATGGTTTTCCCAGTAGTGATGTATGGAAGTGAGAGCTGGACCATAAAGAAGGCTGATCACCGAAGAATCGATGCTTTTGAAATTATGGTGCTGGAGGAGACTCTTGAGTCTCCTCCAGCACCACAATTTGAGTCTCCTCCAGCACCATAAACTCCCCATGGACTGCAAGAAGATCAAACCTATCCATTCTTAAGGAAATCAGCCCTGAGTGCTCACTGGAAGGACAGATCCTGAAGCTGAGGCTTCAGTACTTTGGCCACCTCATGAGAAGAGAAGATTCTCTGGAAAAGACCCTGATGTTGGGAAAGATTGAGGGCACAGGGAGAAGGGGATGACAGAGGACGAGGTGGCTGGACAGTGTTCTCGAAGCTACCAGCATGAGTTTGACCAAACTACGGGAGGCAGTGGAAGACAGGAGTGCCTGGCATGCTCTGGTCCATGGGGTCACAAAGAGTTGGACGCAACTAAATGACTAAACAACAACAAATGAGGAATGATTGAGGGCAATGGGTAAGTTTAACCTGGGTAAGAGGAGACTGAGAGGAAATATGAAAACCATCTACAAATATCTCAAGGGCTGTCACATGGAAGATGGAGCAAACTTGTTTTCTCCTGCTCTGGAGGGTAGGACTCAAATAAATGGCTTCAAGTTACAAGAAAGGAGATTCCAACTAAACATCAGGAAGAACTTTCTGACAGTAAGAGCTGTTTGACTCTCTCAGGAGGTTGTGGACTTTGCTTCACTGGAGGTTTTTAAGCAGAGGTTGGATGCCCATCTGTCATGGATGTTTAACTGAGATTTCCTGCATTGCCTTTGGGGTCCCTTCCAACCCTATGACTCTATGACTAATGCGCAGGTGGAAAGCCCTTCAGGGGACTGTCAGCGGGTGGGTAGGAGCAGTTAATCCTTCTCTTGTCTGCTGATTTTCCCCTTGTCCTCCAAAGGCCCCTTGTCCATGGGATACATGGGATATACATGTAAATAAGCAAAATAGTCCTGTCTGAATGTGCAAGGTTTGGGAAGGGTCAGGGAAGACAAAGAAGCAGCCAGGTTAACTCAGTCATAACGACTGCTTATTCTTCAGAAGAACAGCTTCAGGAGTGGCCTGTTTGGATGGAGAAGGTTTGAGCTTGCTTAATGCTTCCTACACCATTGTTCAGTTCAAAAGGTGGGGAATGGGGGCAGTAGGGAAAGAATCAAACACCCCACTTGCTATGTCCCCACTTACAATGGGTGTGGAGCGGCTTCCCCAACGCTGCTTTAGAAGAAGCCACTCTGTAAGAGCTGTATTGTGTGCATCTGTATCTAGCCTGCCATTTCCCCTTCTGTCACCATTGAACTTGCTAATTCCGAAGACTGGACTCATTTCTGCCTTTTGCATCAATTTTGGTGCTGCTCTATATTCACCTTGTTGCGTGGTGTTTTAACTCCTGATTTGCTCCTGCCCTTTTGAAGAGCAGAGGGGACAGTGTTATCCAGTGCTATTTTTCTAGAAAAAGGAGTGCTGGAACTCACCATGAACACTTTCCTTGTTCTCTTAGAATGGCAATGGTGCCCACCTTAGAGGAGCTGGAATTGAATTCCACCGAGTTCCAACTGAAAAAAGTCCTTGTGCTATCTCCTGTGAGGGCAGCAACTCTTTAGAATTCCTCAGCTATTTTCTTCAGGTAATGTTTCGTATGCGTGGATCTGGGCTAGGAGGGGGAGATATATATTTATAGAGAGATAGAGATAGAGATAGAGATAGAGATAGAGATAGAGATAGAGATAGAGATAGAGATATAGTGGTACCTCGGGTTAAGTACTTAATTCGTTCTGGAGGTCCGTTCTTAACCTGAAACTGTTCTTAACCTGAAGCACCACTTTAGCTAATGGGGCCTCCTGCTGCCGCCGCACGGCCAGAGCATGATTTCTGTTCTCATCCTGAAGCAAAGTTCTTAACCTGAAGCACTATTTCTGGGTTAGCGGAGTCTGTAACCTGAAGTGTATGTAACCTGAAGTGTATGTAACCTGAGGTACCACTGCATATATATTACACACACACACACACACACACACACACACAGGGAGTGCTTTTTTCTGGTGGGATGCAGGGGTACGCATACCTCTAAACGCTTTGTGAATCTAAGTTTGGCCTCATTGAGGAGCAGTATTTCAATATGAGTAGGAACATGAGAGTACCTCTAAACATTTTAAAAGAAAAAAAGCACTGCACACAAACACACACACACATATATATGGCAAGCTTGGTTGGTGATCAATAACTTTCATTTCTTGGGGCTGAAGTATAACCCCATACTTCCTAAGGAAAATTCCTGTTTTATCTCATGTTAATAAAAGCTTGAACAGAGTTTGTGCTTGGGTGAGATGAGGGAAGGTTAATCTAAATCTGTTTTGAGTTCATTGCGTGCCAAGGCTGAACTCTGCAGAAAGAAGTCATAACAAAGAGCATGTGCAGAAGACAGGGTTAAATTTTAAGCAGAGCCACTTCCAGACAATCTTTTTATTGACAGTTCATCCTGATTTGTTTGCAGGGAGTCTAGACCACACTGTATCAAAGCAAGCATGAGCCCCTTGCATTCCCAGTCACTTTCCTTCTAACAAAGATTCTGATCTTTGGGGGCAGTTTGGTTTGTTGTACAAAAGCTTTGAACCCGGTTTAATTGTGCAACCTGAATTTTCTGGTATGTGCTTGAGTCCCACCCGAAAACAGTGACCACCTTGAAATGCCCCAGGTCTCACTAGACCTTGAACCTATTTTCAGTGTCCTGCCTGAACCCTTGAACATGGGAAATGGCAGCGTGAGGGCCTAAGGAGTGACTGCTTTTGAGAATGTCTGGGGTTCCTTTTCCTCATTGCTGAATAGGAATAAAGAGTTTGGCCCTTGATTTTCAATTTTTGACACATTCTTTATGGAGAGCCAGTGTGGTGTAGTGGTTAAGAGCAGTAATCTTGCAATCTGGGGAACCGGGTTCGTGTCTCCGCTCCTCCACATGCAGCTGCTGGGTGACCTTGGGCTAGTCACACTTCTCTGAAGTCTCTCAGCCCTACTCACCTCACAGAGTGTTTGTTGTGGGGGAGGAAGGGAAAGGAGAACGTTAGCCACTTTGAGACTCCTGAAGGGGAGTGATAAAGCGGGATATCAAATCCAAACTCTTCTTCTTCTTCTTCTTCTTCATTTTTTTTCTTCAGCAAAGCAAGGAAGAGTTCTTAGCTGAAGGTACATCCCTTCAAAGCAATTACAAGAGACATTTAGCAAGCCAAACTGATGGGATTCCTCAAGTGCAATGGGTATTTTTGTATTTCACTTGCAGGAATGATAGAAGGTATGAATGTGTCGTGAAACAGAGCAATATTTACTGTGTGAGAGAGATAAAATGAGGGATGTTTTAAGAACTCTTCACATAACCAAGCAGCCACTTTTTTTTTACTTTTCTTCTTTAAACTTCTGTATGAAACAATACGATCCTGGTCTGTATTTATGTGCAATAAGGCAGCAGTACAGTAGTTAGCTATGACAAGAGCTCAGTAGTGCAACCCATAAAAAACATTACCTGATTAAATAGCTGAGGAATTCCAAAGAGTTGCTGCCCTCACGGGAGATAGCAGTACAAACTGATGTAATCCCACAACCTTGACAAGTAGGAAAAGGAGGTGTGGTTTTCCACTTTGTCTAATAAAACAAATAATTCCGAAGGACACTTTGATAAGACATGCGGCAATAATACAATATACAACCCTATTCAGAATTTTAATTTGTCCCGTGACTAATTTAAGGCATCACAGTCAGCACTCTTCATGGAAAAAAGCTCATAAGTGATCTGTTGAAGGATTTTCCTATAGCATATAGGCCACGTCAGTCTTTTAGAACAAACTCCACATGGAAGTTTGAGTGGCCCTTCTCTCTGATTGCCATTGGAGAGCAAATACATTTTTATTTTCACAGGAATTTCGTTTGCCAGGCTGAAGTGATTTTTATTAAAGGATGTGTTTTATCTGCCATACCTGTTTTCGTTGCTTGGTATACAGTGGTACCTCAGGTTACGTATGCTTCAGGTTACATACACTTAAGGTTACAGACTCCGCTAACCCAGAAATAGTGCTTCAGGTTAAGAACTTTGCTTCAGGATGAGAACAGAAATCGTGCTCCGGTGGCACGGCAGCAGCAGGAGGCCCCATTAGCTAAACTGGTGCTCCAGGTTAAGAACAGTTTCAGGTTAAGAACGGACCTCCAGAACGAATTAAGTACTTAACCTGAGGTACCACTGTACTTTGTAAGCTTCCTTGGGTAATATGCTGGTACATAGTAGAAAGGTGGGGTATAAATCTTTTTGATGCAAACATGAATCATGAGAAGCAGAAAAAGATTATTTGCCAAGCGTTCTCTTGATGGTACACATGTTGCTAGGTGACGTGAAAGTCTACCTCCTCCCATGTGTAGTTACCCAAACCTTAAGATCCATCCTCAGAGGCCCTGGTCTGGGAGACCCTACCAAATGTTGTGAGGTGAGCAGCCATCAGGGAGAGGTCTTTTCAGCAGTGGCACAGCAAGGAGCCTTTTCTGGCACCATCTTTGTGGTTTTTTTGGTCCCAACACTGGATAAATATAAACAAACAACTTATCACGACCAACTTGCCACATGAATATTGAAAAGACCCAAGCCTTTTCTGCATGTTAAAATGCATGACAAAAATAAATCACATTGTGTTGCCATGGCTATTGTAATGGTTCTAGGGGTTGCTCGTGCGTAAACCGGTGCAACACCTGGCTAGGTTGCCTGAGTGAACCTTTTCTGTCCGGACAGCCACTCACCCGTGGCTGTCTCAATCGCTGGCAGAATCCGTCAGTGGGCATTTCTTGAACTTCTTCCAGCAAAGAAGCTCTTTGACGCCTAGTCTCCTCCTACTCTCCCTGCGCGGAAGCCTTCTGCGCAAGGAGGGTGTAGGCAGCGGAGGACCCTTACTCTCCCCGCTGGTCCCTGGCAAGGAGTCATGGGACCGCCTCGCCGATTCCCCCATCTGCCCCCCTTCTCCACTGGTGCTACGCTGATTCTCTTCCCCAGAAGATGGGCTGCCTCTCCCCATCCCGGGACGCTCTCTGGGACCCCTCCGGAGCCCGCTCTCTCCCTCCGGCCCTGATGGCAGTTCCCTGACATCCACCTCCTCCCCAGGACCCCACCCCACCCCGGCACGATTTTCCGATACCACCTCCTCTCTCTCCTCTGCTGACGATGCGGGGAACCCCCTGAAGGAGCTGTCATCATCTCCTGAGGATTCAAAACCAGCCTCCCATCCGCTCGGATCTCTTCCCGCTGTTTGAACCTCCCAATCTGATTCCTCTCCCTCGGACACCTCCCCTCCCTCCTCTTCAGAGGCAGGAAAACCCACAAAGTCCCCTTCGTTGTCTGTGGGTCCAAATTCTTCCTCCCAGAATCTAGCTAGTGGTTTTGGCTTATTTGGGAACAAACTGTGGAATTCTTCCACCATATACCCGTCACTGATTGATTCAGCGGGGACCCACGTGTTTTCCGACCTAGGTTCTCCCTCCCAGGCTACCAAGTACTCTACCTGGCGACCTCGCCACCTTGAATCGAGTATTTCCGTGGCCTGGTTACAGTGTTCCCTCTCCTCTACCTGCGGGTGGGTGGTAACCCCTCCCTCCCGTCCCGTGAATTCCCGCCCCTCCCTGTAAGGTGAAAGTAGGGACCTATGGAACACCGGATGTATCTTCATGCTGTCAGGCAACTTGAGTTTAAATGCCACTGGGTTTACCTGCTGTATTACCTCAAAAGGTCCCAGCCGCCTCGGCTGCAACTTCTTGCACCCTCCCTTTAGGGGTAACCCTTGGGATGACAACCACACCCGGTCTCCCACCCGTATAGCCTCCCCCTCCCGACGGTGCCTGTCCGCCTGCCTCTTGTAAACTTCCTTGGCCCACTCCAAGTTCAACCTGAGTTGCTGGTGCAAGGCCTCCATTTCCTCCACAAATTGTTCAGCCGCGGGTACACTCCATCCTTCCTCCCCTCGCCCCGGGAAGGCCCTGGGGTGACACCCGTAATTGGCCATGAAAGGGCTCATTCCCGTGGACACATGTTCAGCATTATTGTACGCAAATTCAGCCAAAGCTAATTTCTCTACCCAGTCGTTCTGTCTCTCGCTGACACAGCAGCGTAGGTATTGCTGGAGTATACCGTTCACTCTTTCTGCTTGTCCGTTGGTCTCTGGGTGCCTCGCCGTTGAGAAGCTCACCTCGACCTGTAGCAAGCTCATGAGCTTCCTCCAGAACCGGGAGGTAAATTGTTTCCCGCGATCCGAGATAACCCTCAAGGGAGCCCCATGTAGTCTAAAAATGTGATCCATAAACAGCCTGGCTGTCTCCTCTGCCATTGCTGCATGTGAGCAAGCTACGAAATGGCACATTTTCGTCAGTAGATTGACTACTACCATGACCGCTGTCTTCCCCCTAGACTTGGGCAGATCTGTCATAAAATCAATGGACACCACCTCCCAGAGCTTTCCCGGTGTAGGTAGGGGTTCCAGTAACCCTGCGGGGGCTGCCCTTTCCCCCTTAGCCCTCTGGCATCGGTCGCACCCTCGTACATATTCTCGTACGTCTTCCCTCACCTTTGGCCACCAGAACTGCCTGTTGACAAGTAGCATGGTCTTGTGCTGTCCGAAGTGCCCAGCTGTTGGGTTCTCGTGGAGTTGCCTAAGTACCTTCCCCCTCAAAGTCTCCCCTGGTACATACAGCGCTCCCTTATAGTACAGTAGCCCTTCCTTTTCCTCAAACCCTCCATTGTCTTCCTTTCCGTCCCTGAGTTCCCTGATCTTGGCCTGAGCAAACTCATCGTCTCTGGTGGCCCCTCCCCTTCCATGTACTCCGGTTTCCTGGAGAGAGCATCTGCCCTTACGTTTTCCTCTCCCGGCACGTATCAAATCTCGAAGAAGAACTTGGCAAACTCCTGGGACCATCTGATCTGTCTCTGGTTGAGCACTCGTGCGGTCCGCCAGTATTCCAAGTTCTTGTGCTCCGTTCGGACCTGGATTTTGTGCCACGCCCCTATCAACAGATGTCTCCATTGCCGAAATGCTGCATAGATCGCAAGTAATTCTCGGTCATACACCGTGGCTCTGACTTGCTCAGCTTCCTAGAGAAAAAGGCACACGGCCTCCAGTTCTGCTTGGCCCCGGGCTGCAAAAGTACCGCCCCAACCGCGCGGTCAGACGTGTCCGTCTCCAGTATCATGGGCTTCTCCAGATCCACGTGCAGGAGCTGCTCCTCCGAGGCGAACGCTTTCTTCAGCTTTTCAAAGGATTGCTGCGCATCTTCTGTCCATGCGAACTTCTTTTTGCTACTAAGACAATCCGTTATGGGCGCTGTCAAGTGAGCAAAGTTCTTTATGAACTTCCTGTAGAAGTTGCTGAAGCCTAGGAACCTCTGCACATCCTTTTTGTTTTTGGGGGCTTTCCATTCCAGCACTGCCGTCACCTTGCCCGGATCCATGGCTAGTCCTTTGTCGGACAACCTGTACCCCAGGAACTCGACCTCCCTGGCGTGGAATTGGCATTTTTCCAGCTTGACCCACAACTGATGCTTCTTCAATCTCTGTAGCACCTCCCTGAAGTCTCTGACGTGTTGCGTTTCATTGTCCAAATAGATCAAGACGTCATCCAAAAAGGCTACGCAATTCTTGTACAGCAGGGGCCCCAACACATGGTCATGAAGGCTTGAAAGCAGGCAGACCCCGATTGTAATCCAAATGGCATGACCAAGTACTCAAAAGCCCCCAGGGGGGTGAACATGGTCGTTTTCCATTCGTCCCCCTCCCTTATCCTAATCAGATTATATGCTCCCCTGAGGTCCAGCATGGTAAAAATCTTTCCCCGCCTCACACGTGTCAAAATATCGTCGATCCTGGGCATTGGGAAAGCCACAGGTTCTGACACCAGGTTTACGGCCCTGTAATCCACAACTAATCTGGGCTGATTAGTCTCTTTTTTGTCCACAAAGAACACGGGACTGCCCCCCACTGCCTTGGATTCCCTTATGAAACCCTTCTTCAGGTTCTTGTCAATAAACTGCTGCAACTCCTGCATCTCCCAGTCAGACATGGCATACAGCTTACCCACTGGTAACTGAGCCCCTGGAAGCAGGTTGATTTGGCAGTCAAATGGTCTGTGGGGGGGCAGTCTGTCTGCCTCCCTCTCGCTGAAGACCTCCTTCAAATCCGCATATTGCGGTGGCACCTCCCTTTTTTGCTCCAGGGCCGCCCCAGCCACCTTGGCCACAGTCATCCTTGGTTCCTTCCCTCCCAGACAGTGTTCTAAGCAGTAAGCTGACCCAAAGGTGACCGACCACTGATGCCATGACACTACCGGGTCATGTATTGCCAGCCAGCTCATTCCCAGTATTATTGGGGGTCCTGCCAGCGTGGCCACATGAAAGGCTATGGTTTCCATGTGCCTGGAGACACTCATTCGCATTGGTGGTGTCTGGTGTGTCACTTCCCCTCCCAGGAGTTCCCTGCCATCGATGGTGTTCACCTGCAAGGGAAAATCTAGTGGCAACAGGTGGAGCTGATGCTCCAAAGCGAAGTCTTTGCTGAAGAAATTACACGAGCTGCCAAAATCTAGCAGCCCCTCCACTTTGACGGGGTGCCCATTTGGGAGTTCTAGCACCACCTCTATGGCTATAGCTGCCCTGGGTGGGTCAGGCTGGGGCACTTCTATTGGTTGCTGGCCTGGCAGCTGCCCCCGCTGGTTGGCAGCCAGGCTTTGTCATTTCCCTGCACCGGCCCCTCCTCCCCCTTCTCGTCATGGCCTGTAGTCCCCATCATGCCTTGCCAGGCTTTCCGTTGAGGGCAGACCCTTGCAAAATGTCCCGGTTGCTCCCTCCAGCCCTGATGGCAGTTCCCTGACAGCTATGACTGACCAAGCAAAGTGGTGGTAGAAAATCTTACCCCTTGGTAAATTGATCACCTGTGTTGGGAAATACAAGATAATAAGAAAATCCCTTGGTGGTGTATCCATGACTGGCCATTTACACATGGGTGCCATCTCAATGTTGAAATTATCCGGTAATGAATATGAATGTTTGATGTAATAAGAGCCCTCAGTAAACAGAGCTAGCGGAAGGAAGAGCTTGGTTTTTCAGATGACCTCTTGCAGCTTCTAATTCTTCCCAGCAGTGTGGTCAGTAAAAACGTCACCATAATCAATTTTCTCATCCAGAACACTTCACATACCCTTCCAGCATACCGATAGCTTGCTGTACCAGATACCTGCAGGCCATGAGGATTTATGATTTCAGGTGCTGGTGTCGCAACATCTCTATTGCGCTTGGCATTGTTCAGCACCTTTGCTGGCAAACTTATATCAGAGACAAGTTGAAGACTGAATGAGCTTGTGGAGAGGAATTCTCTCCCCTTTCCTAGATGTTATCCTGCTGAGTCAAGCCTGAAGCGACAACACAGGTTGCACAGGGCAGATTGGCGCAGAGGAAACTTGTGCTGGCCTTCTCTCTGTTGTGTAGTTACATGGATAAAACACTCAAATGTGTGCTTTGTGACACATCTATGTGTAGTGGATCAATTATACAAAACAGGGGTGTCTGCATAAGTTTACTCGGCACAGTTTCAGCCATCTGGTTCTAATTTTGTTAGAAACGTGGATTGAAGGGGCATAATGCAAAGAAGAACAAGAAAGCACATAAGGAAGGTATGAAGATTAGGCATTGGTGAGTGGAAGAGCAAGGAGGAACTGACACATATTTTTCTCGATCCTGTGAGGAATGTTCACAACCAGGCACAAGTACTGGTTTGGACCACAACTCTCATCAGACCAAGGCAGTGTGATAAGTGGTCAGGAATCTGCATGGCCTCAGCTTAGGAAAGATTGGTGTAGAGCAGGCTTCCTCAAACTCAGCCCTCCAGATGTTTTAAGACTACAATTCCCATCATCCCTGACCACTGGTCCTGCTAGCTAGGGATCATGGGAGTTGTAAGCCAAAAACATCTGGAGGGCCGAGTTTGAGGAAGCCTAGTGTAGAGTATGAAATGGCACGCATGAGATGCATTCTAACTTACTGTGGTGTTCTCTGTATGCTGGAACAAATCTTGAGTTGATTGATATCTGCTTTTTGCCCGTTGTAGCCAATACAAATGTGACCCATAAGAAAATGCTGCAATCTGGAATGTTCCTTTTCAAGGTGCCAACCAGCTATGCCCTGCCAGCCAGCTATGCCCTTTTGCAGGATACTCTATTCCACCACCAATTCCTTTTGCCCCCAACAGTCAGCATTACGTTACAACCTTCCTTGGGCTGTTTTGGCTCCCAGGTTAGTTATTTTCCTTAGCTATTTGTGCTACTGCAAACTTTGGGCTTCCCGTGTGTGTGTGTGTGTGTGTGTGTGTGTGTGTGTGTGTGTGTCTTTTACATGACTTGTACCCTTTTGGCTGCATATGCACCCACAATCAGAGAATGAATTTGCTGTTAGTACTTAGGGTTGTGCATCTTCCAAATGACAGACATCCTTGGCATCTTTCTTTTTTTCCTGTTTGCAGTTAAAATTTGAGCAAAACTGGCGAAAGCCCTGGGAGCTATGTTCCGTTGCTGCTTATTGGTCACGTCATTGTTTTTCTCTCTGAAAGCAACTGTGTTTTTTTGTCTCATGTGCCTAAGGAAACTCTCTATGCAAATATTGCTTAGAGCCCTGGGCTGGATCCAGACACATCAAAGAAGAGTATCAGTTTAAAGCGTTGTAAACGTAAACAGGGAAAACAGGTAGAGAAAAGCAGGACTCCATATCGCCATCTCATGGCACAATGTTATATCGCACATACAACGCATATAAATCACATTTTTCTCTACCAGTGTAGCTAAGTCCCTGGTGTGTGGACTTTATATGTGTGGGGTTGTACCTCATGCTAGCCCTACTTAGGGTAGATCCATTGAAATAAATAAATACAATTAACTTAGGTCCATTAATTTCAATGGTTCTACTCTAGGTGGGAGTGACATTGGATATAATCCATGGTTTCTTGTATATTGACTGACAACCAACCATGACAAAAGACTCAGTGTATTATTATTCTAAAGGTTTTGCGGCATTTTCTTAAGTTGCCCCTTTACTGGGCAATGGTGGGGCCTTTCCTCAACCAGCCATGTTTAGAAAAGTCAGGAAATAAAATGGTGGCAGAGTATCACCACTCAAAATAGATAGCCGTCCCTAGCTCCAGTGACCACCTGGCCTCTCCAATGGAGACCTTTATGGCCCTGTGTTACAGAAAGGCTGAATAACGCAAACATTTGTCCTATTGTGAATGGGACCATCTGTTTCAATCCTGAACTGTTCTTCTTTCCCTCCCATTTTTGGACCCATAATTATTTAAAATCGTAATTTTGTTCACACAAATGTTTGAGGAAATGGCCATTCTTAATACTGCTACTTAGTAATTTATACCATGCTATTCTTAGTTTAGATCTCCATATTTACACAGCACACTAGACCCTGCCAAAGCAGATTATGTATTATTCACAGCTCCATCCCTTGACTCTGATGCTAATGCACAAGTTGGTGGGAAGCTGCACTCTGCTTTTTATATACCAGCAGGGGCACATGCCAAAGGCTATAGTGAACTTCAAGTAGTAAGCAAGGGACAAATCATCAATAATTCCTAGTATCCCCAGACCCCCTACCCTCTGGATACATGAGCATTTTAATTGGCAAAATAGTTTGTGTACTTAGTACACACTATACCTTGAGTACTAAGATAGCAAAAGCAAATACAGGGACCTACTGAATCCCTCCAGGCTGCTACATTTTGTGAGAGTGGAAGAAAGAGAAAACTCCAATATTTCCATAGCATCCTTGCAAATAGAGATGACTGAGCTCCCTCATTTGAGCCATAATTAATAGAGGGACAATGATTTCATAGCAGGTAGGCTCTCTGGCTTGGGGGCTGCCAAATCCCAGAGTGTGGCCAATGAGGACTGGAGGCATGACCCTGCACTTTGATGTCCCAGTTCCTGCTGCAACTGGTACATATCACCCCTCCCTTTAGCCCCCATGACATTCTCTGGAAACAGGGGACGATAAGGGCTAGGACAGCAACTTATCCATGGCATTATTTTCATGTTAATTTTGTTGAGTAAATTTAGATAGCTGCTCATCAATATATATTCCCATCAATATATATTCCCTGGGTGCTGACAAATAAGAGAGCATTAAGAATTATAATGTATACTTATGAATATAATTTTTAAAAATTCCTTTCAACAGAGACAGCACAAAGAATATTAGACACTAGGCCACAAGAAGCCAAGGTTAGTTTGCCTATCAAAAGGTCGGTGGTTTGAATCCCCACGATGGGGTGAGCTCCCATTGCTCGGTCCCTGCTCCTGCCAACCTAGCAGTTCGAAAGCACATCAAAGTGCAAGTAGATAAATAGGTACCGCTCCGGCGGGAAGGTAAACGCCGTTTCTGTGTGCTGCTCTGGTTCGCCAGAAGAGGCTTAGTCATGCTGGCCACATGACCCGGAAGCTGTACACCGGCTCCCTCAGCCAATAAAGCGAGATGAGCGCCGCAACCCCAGAGTCGGTCATGACTGGACCTAATGGTCAGGGGTCCCTTTGCCTTTAAAAGAAAGCGAAATCAGTCTCAACATAGTGGGGAGGATTGTGTTTGTGAGTCCTGTGTGCTGCTTAGTCTGCTTCCCTTGTGTTCAATGGGCAACTTCAGGGCTATTCCTATTCTCCCTATTTGCAGCTCTTTGCACCAGACTCAGGCTGAACAAAACCCCAAACAGCTTTGAGGTTCACAGGGCCCACCATTTCTGAAACAATTAACACAATTTCTGCCCTTTTCTCTCCCCCCCCCTTACATGCAGTCCTTGTTGTAGCAATTGCCATTTTAAGAGCACCTATGCAAGCATTTGGTCCCTCCCAAATGGGAGATCATTTGTGCATTTCATGGTAGTTTGTCGTTATGCAAATGTTTACGTATATTGTATACCAGCAACGCTCTTTCTAGAAGCATGATAAACAGAGAGAGACAAATGTTAGCATTAGCAGAGCAAAAATAGACGGGGTTTTCCATCCTTATGTATACATATTAAAGAGAAAGGCTTTATGTTGTCATTAGCATAGAAGGCCATTGAAGTAAATCCATGTGCATTTGAAAAAGGAACGCAAGATTGGGGGGGAGAGGGGCTTTCAGGACTAAGTATGATGGAGGTTTTCTTTCCTGAATAGTAAGCCAAGGGACCTGAGTATGACATCCAGCCAGCAATCATTTGGAAGGGCTTTGTGACCCTAGGATGCCCTTTATGATGACTATCAAAGATTGTCCTGTGCAGTTGCTGCCCTACCGTGAGGCAAAGTGAGGTGCTACTTCAGGATTTGGGGTAATTTTGGGTACCATTACAACGGCAGAGTGGGAGACTGAACTCACAGGGTGCAACCCAGGAGAGATATCTCTCGATCAAGTCCTGTTGAAATGGGTCGACACATTTTCCCCACTAATTTGCACTGATATATATATATTCTCAGCAGATCATGCCTGATGTTAATTTAGGCATCTCCTCGGACTTGGGCTGGCCCTAATCCCAGTTTTTTTCCCCTCCTGACAATTCACAATGTGTGAAATAATAGTCTTGCAGAACAATACAACCCCTTGGTCAGGAGCAGTGGGGCAGATAGACACTTGAAGTCCTGCCACTCACACCCGCCAGACTGAAAGGGGGTGTGTGTGTGTGTGTGTGTGTGTGTGTGTGTGTGTCTTTTGTTAAATTTCTTGCTGCATCTACTCCAGGCTACTACAGCTAAGAGGCCTGGGGATTGAATCTCTTGAGAGATCTGCAGGGCATTGGATCCAACGAAGCCCAGGACTCCATCACCCTAATACCATCTCAGCAGCCCACTGGCTACCCCCTGCAGCAAGAACCAGTAGCAGTAGCTTGGGGCCACAGTGGAGCATCTCCACTTCTACCAGTGAAAAGGGGATTACACACCAGTCTAAAACATACATCCCAATCATCAACCCTGGGATGGTGGGGTGGTTGAGGATTACACGATTAGGCTGCAATCCTTTTTACACTTCCAAGTGAACAGATGAGAAGGGATTGCAAAGGATTGCACTGTCAATACAACTCCCTGGACTACCTTGCAGAATCCAGGCATGCAGAGAACATCCTAAAGCACAGCTATGCAGCCAGGGCCAAGCTCTCCTCTCTGATGTAGTCCCATTTTTTAGGAATCTGGGAAAAAAATAAAATCTGGGGTTTTGTTGTGGTCAATGATCTGTAAAACAGTTGTGATTTCAGGGTCACCGTGAATTACACTGTCTACATGCGCAGCCCCACTGCTTTCATCAGGACCACTGGTTCAAGGAACAGAAAATAAAGACAGTTGTGAAGTGATTTCTGTTGCTTATCCGGTTAAGTCAATTTTATTGGTTTCATAAATGTGATTGGGTCTCTGGTCTCTGTATGTGATCCAAATCGGCCATTACCCATTCTGGTTTAAAGAAACTGTCATATTCATATCATCCTGAGGTTAGAACTGGGAATGTGTGGCAGGTGCATCAACAGCGCCACATTCCAACTAACACTGCCATAGACTCATAGAATTGTAGAATTGGGAAGGGACCACGAGGGTCATCTAGTCCAACCCTGAATGTAAATCTCTAGCTTAACTGGATCACTACATGCATTTGGTCATTTGCCTGGGATTAGAGAGCTGCACATGAATTTTACTCTAAGCAACATTTTGAGACAATTTTTGAGGTGTAACACGGATGAGGAATTCTGAGTGAAATTTCTCACAGTTGCCTCTGATGTTGCCTCTGATATAGTTTTGTCACAAAACTAACTTAATTCCTCTGTGGAAATGGCTCTTCTCTTTAAGGAAAGACACTTGATGGAGACTTGAACTCAAAATAGAATCCATATTTTGCCATGTGGCAGAAGAACTGGGTATGTGGAGCCCTTGATTCCCCCTGCCCCCAAGACAATAGAAAAATACAGACAACAGGTTGGTGCCCAGAACTTTGATCACTTCCTCTTCCTTGCACAATCGCTCTCTGTTTTACACCCCTTCCTTTTTTATTGGGATGGTTGTTATTCTTCTTACTTGATTGATAGAGAACATCCTCACCTGGACCCATCTTTATTTTTACAGCTTTCCCCTACTGACATCCATTTCATGGACTTTAATTACATGCCTCTCCTATGTTCCTTAGTCGATCCTTAAGTCGTTGTCCCCCCTCCCCCCCCACCTTTCAGAGCTGAATAGAGATGTTTGTTAAAAACGTTCCTTTTTTACACACACTGGATGGAATTTAGTATTTGTTGTTGTAGAAAGTCACCCTCAAACAAGGCTCTCTGGATTGTGTAATCTGAAATGAGAGGCCAGGCCAGGGCGGGGAAGGAGGAAGGAATGGTGTGGTATTAGCTTTAGGCCTAGGAGAACAAGACCAGAACAACAAGAGAGCTATTGTGGTCTAAGGGCTATGGAGTATGAGATTTGGATTTGGGAGAAGCGAGTTCCAATCCTTCTCCAGGGCTGAGGTGGTTTTGGGGGTTTTTTTGAGATAAATAAAACAACTCTCTGTTTTTGTTCTTTCTGTAGACTTAGGCTATGTAAACACTACTGTTTACTCTGGCTTCAGTGTGCCCCCACCAATGGTGTTTGAAGCTGTCTACATCTGACAGTGGCCACAATCAATATCTATCCTTTAGTATCTTGAGAAATACTGCAGTTTGATGCATTTCCCCCCAAACCAGCTTCCATCCAATTTGAAAAGGTAAGCCACGTTCACTTTGGAGTTAATCTGAGCTGTGTACAGTTGAGGCAGTTGTTGCACATGTGCAGATGACAGCTTCAAGATGAGGGGGCTTGCAGGCATGGGGAAGCCAACAGGCAATGCACATGGGTGGAGAAATCCACACCCTCTCTCTGGTGTGTACAGCAATGTGTAAACATGAATTGAAATGCAGCAGGGGAAAAATGACCTTGATGCATTCTAAGCTGTTAATGTGTACATAGCAATAGTTCAAGAGCTTTTATGCATGGAGAATTTCTATATGGTGATACCTCGGTTTTCGAATGCAATCCTTTCCGGAAGACCGTTCGAGTTTAAAAATGTGCTGTGATGGGATAATGAGCTGCTTGTGCGTAAAAGCTTGATCCCTCTGGGGTTTGGCTGGTCAACCAAACCGAGTCACTAACGGAGCCCCCAAAGCATGACTCCGTCAGTCGCTGGTAGAATCTGACAGTGGGCGCCTACGGAACTTACTCCAGCATAAAAGCTGTTTGACGGACATGCGCCTCCTAGACTCTCTGCGTGACAGTTTCCGGCGAAGGGTGGGAGTTCCTAAGGGGGGTCTTGTTACCTCTTCACTATTCTCACTGGAAGTATCCCAGAGCCTCCCCTCCGACTCCCCTTCCGCCTGAGCTCCTGCTCTCCCCCTACTGGTTCCTTCTTCTGCTGCAGAATCTCTCCTATTCTCCTGGAGCCTTTCCACCACCTGTTCCTCCGATGGCAGTTCCCTGACATGTTCAAAAACCGAAAACTCAATACAGAAAACTCAATACGGAAGCCATATGCCATGTTCAACTTCCAAAAAGTGTTCGAAAACTGAAGCATTTACTCCCAGGTTTACTGTGTTTGAAAACTGAAACATTCGTCAACGGAGACGTTCAAAAACCAAGGTACCACTGTATTTCTTTTTTACATATCCAGGTTTTTCAAGGGAATGTGATGGTGCTAGTTGTTGCATAAGCTGTTACATAGCCCCTTACAGAATCAAATAAGCTCTGCTTTATGAATAAACTTTTATTAGAACCAAGGTTTTACATTGCCCTCTCAGTCTGTAGCTGCCCTCTCCTCAGGTCAGAAGCAGTGGGCCTTTTCCTGAACTACTTCCATTTCCTCCAAGGAAACACAACCCACTCAGGCTGTATCCAGTGGCACTTTCACACTGTTGCACCAGTGAAGCTTTGGCATCTCTTGGCTGAACAGGTGTAAAGGCATGGAATGTTTACAAACATTCCAACTGCTTAAGAAACAAAGCTGTCAGAACACTGGCACAGCCGTTTCCAGGAGGAAATGGAACTATAAACTCACAAAGTCCCTAGGAAGGAAGAGGTTCAGTTTTGTGAGGAACATTGAGACTTAGAAAGAGGCCCTAAAAGAAGGAATGCTAAGAGGCATAGAGCCCAGAATTAAGGTGGCTGAAAAAGCAGTCCAATCAACCAATCATTTTATTTGCATGCCGTCTTTCTGAAGTTAAAACCATGCTCAAGGTGGCTTACAACATGTAAAAAACAAAAACCCACATAATTACAAACTTAACAAGAGTAGTAAAGGTAAAGGGACCCCTGACCATTAGGTCCAGTCATGACCGACTCTGGGGTTGTGGCGCTCATCTCACTTTATTGGCCGAGGGAGCCAGCATACAGCTTCCGGGTCATGTGGCCAGCATGACTAAGCCACTTCTGGTGAACCAGAGGAGCACACGGAAACGCCATTTACCTTCCCGCCGGAGCGGTACCTATTTATCTACTTGCACCTTGACATGCTTTTGAACAGCTAGGTTGGCAGGAGCAGGGACCGAGCAACGGGAGTTCACCCTGTCGCAGGGATTCGAACCGCTGACCTTCTGATCGGCAAGTCCTAGGCTCTGTGGTTTAACCCACAGTGCCACCTGCATCCCCTAACAAGAGTAGTAATAAACAATAAATACAACATTGAAAAGTACACATTGAACTATTTCCACAGACATCATGAGATCTAAAATAAAGATGCAAACAATTAATGTCTATAATAGCCACACCACATTCCCACAACTTAAATCCAGCATAAGCAATGGTCTGAAAGCAGGAAGCAAAGGGAAGGGTGGGTTGAGGAAAAGAATGGAGGAGGCAGGGCTAGAAGGAGTGAGTCACAGTGCGGTGTCTGAAGAAATTTCACCATGCTTGAGATCAGGAAGAGATGACTGCTACAGGGGATAATCAGAGGAATGCTAGAGATGCTGGCTCAAGTCAGTGCAGCATGGCTGGCAAAACCATTAGGCAGGGTGAGACCGCTGCCTCAGGTGGTGGGACCAAATAAGCATGACTTCGTAAGCAGGAGCAGGAGAAAACAACTGGTAGTGGAGAGATGGAACTGACGAATGAGAAGCCAAGGAGAAAGGAGGGCTGGGGCAGAGCCTAACCTAAGGCATAGAGACACAAGAGGGGTGTGCACTATTGTAGCAGCTATAATTGCATTGCCTATGGCCAGATTTTCAGAAGATCTATGCATGCTGGTAAACATGCTGGTAAACAGGTTCTGAGATATTTTGAGAACCTGCCTGTCTTCCAGCCTATGTGCATGTAAACAGATGACCTTGGAAGTATTTCTAAAACAACTCAGAGGCCAATCCTTTCTCAGCCATCATCGAAAGTGTCTGGATATGTTTTGCAGACTATGGAAACAAAGGGTCATCAAGTGTTGAATTCCTTGTCAATAACGTCTATAGTTCCACAATACATGGGTTACTAGGTTCATGTGTGCATTTCCTATGCAGGCAACACGGCCTCCATTTGGTTTAAGCCATTGACACTACCGTCAGAAGTATCCATGAGATCCTAGTGATGCTCATGATGCAGAACTTTAATTTACTGATGGTACACAGGAGCTGATCACAGTACAAATGTAACATTTGAACCTAGCCTTAGTCTACTCAAGACTGCTGAGCTTGTGAAATCCCTGCACCTCTCATAGATCAGCTGGTTTTATTATCATAAGAACAAAAGAAGAACCTGCTGGATCAGGCCAATGGCCCATCTTGTCCAGCATCTCACAGTGGCCAACCAGATGCCTGTGGGAAACCAGCAAGCAGGATATGAGTACAACAGTATCCTCCGTTCTTGTAGTTTTCAGCAGCTGATATTCAAAAGCACCATTGACTCCAACTGTGGAGGAAATTGCATTCTCCACAATACAGGCATGCTGTGGGCTGCTTTGTCCCATTCTGGTTCCCTCTCCATTACTGATGCTTACAGATGCTAGCATAGAAACAGTACAGATCCCACAGTTCAAATGGGTGGTGTCCTGGACTAATTTGTGTGGATTGCCCAGGAAAAAGGTATCTGTCTTTCCCTTTGACATCTGTAATGCTCCTAGTTGGGCAGATGCAGGAGATGGGGGAGAATTTCAACTGATCTGTCTTCCAAGCAAACTGGTCTAATTCATACCTCCTTGACTAATATATATTTTTTGAATTTGCACTTCTCCATATTTTGCAACACTATTCTCAACTCAAATAACTGCCTTTAAAAAAAGGCACACCTTAGGACAAAATAGATTTAGAAATGTGTACATTGAGATGAAATATGTATTTGAACACACATTCTGTGATGAAATACATGTTTAAATATTTGTACAGTTTTTAAAAAATCCACAAATAAATGTAGAAACAGGACAGAATGCACTTGGGAAGGAACAGATGTGAAACTAGCATGGATCAGAAATTGACTGCTCCATCCATTCTGAGTGGATGTTGTATTATCAGAATCTATTGCATGGTATATGGAGTGTTAAATAGGTAAATGCATAATACATTAGGAGTGCAAGAAGAGGCCATCAGAATATGCCTCAGAAATCATTTAAAGGAGTGTGAGGTAGGGATGGGGCAGAAATTCATTCCACATTTAAAGGCATATCTACCTAATTCATCCTTTGCAAAACAAGACACAAACTGAAACACAGCAATCTTTCAAAATTTGCACTCCTCCAAAATTTGCAGTTCAGTTCTCCAGCCATGTAATGAGTACAAAAATGCATATATTATTAACATAGCTTAAAAATATGTATCTCATGTGAAATTGCATACAAAAATGTGTATACTAGAAGAAATTTGCACTAAAATGCTGGTGAATTTTCATGTGGACTTTTTTTTTTTTAAAATGGAAACTGATGTGAAAATGTGGAGAATAGGATGATAAGATTGGGAAAAAAATAGAAATGGAGAGAAACCAAAATTGACAGATCCGGCCATCCCTAGTACAGGGGAACAGTCCAAACAGCATTATTTCAATGCTACCTGTACATTTTATTCTATTGGAGTTGTTATTTGCTTTTGTTATGAATTGAAATCAGGTTCATTTGGCTCAGAATATCCAGACAACCTTTGCCTGACATTGGTAGTCAGGTTACCTTGGGCACCAGTGATGTCAGTAGCAGTGTTCAGAGCACACATGTAACCCTGGAGACCAAGTTCCTCTATGTTGATTTATATACAACTGCACCCCAGCTTTAGCATCAATTGTCAGCACCTGCAGAAATCTAGACAAATGAGGATTTATTATTTCAACCTTTTAAGCCTTTGGGGATTATCTTTTTATTCCTCTGGAATATTTACTTCAGGAAACTTCCATGACCTGTGTATGACACTCCACATTTATGAATATATGGCTTCTTATATCAACATATTTGTTATAGCAGAGCAATCTCAAAGCCTAATGAAAGATTGCGGTAACCTTTACTTTGTGGAAACAGTTAAACCACAGTGTAACATTTTATAGTCATCCCTGAGCATAATTGGCACTAGCTCAAGATTTGTGGCTTCCTTATAGCAGCATGGGGATCCCCCAGGGCCTGCCCTAAAGAAGAGGGTACCCCAGGAAAAGTTGCAACCCCTCTTGGGATTCAGGGTGTTTTCCAGTTTGTAGAAGCAGCTAGTCATGCAAGAGGCAGTGCAAGAACTCCCTAGCCCACCTGTACAGTCAATTCAGGCCCTGCCTTTATCAACAACCTCCATTTCAACATTAATCCACCCTCTCTCTTTTGCACCTCCCCCAAAGGGCCCTCCTTTAACTTCCTTATAAATCATGAACTTTGATGTACCAGTGTAATGTCCCAGGCAGGCTTGCCATGTCAATGTATAATCAGCTGAGACCTGTTCCTGCCAGGTTTCCCCTGCCTGGAATGCAGAAGTAGCTTGCTGGAGCCACTACACTGGCTTCTTGGCAGGTGGATCACTGTTGCTTACCAGGAAGGACATGGGGAGCGTGGAGGTGGCAGGGAAGTTGGTGTGGTTACAAATGTGCTGCATCGTTCCTGCTGCTGCATTTGCAATGCACTGACCTCACCACTACCTAGCCCCTCTCCCTTCCATTAACTAAGAGTGGCACAACTTCTGAGAAGCTAGTATAGTGCCTCTTCTGCACCCGATGATGGGCTACTTCTTTCTGCTTGACTAGTACTCAGCCCTCCCACCACATTCTCAATCTCATAGAAAAATACTATATTTAATTATTGTGGTAGAGAAAAGCACAAAACCACAACTGGCAAAAATCTCCCCAATGGCTCAACTACATTCTGCTTCCACTTAGTGACCCACTTTCATAGTGCAGCTGATCGCTGCGCAAAGCAGGGCTTGCGATAAGTGCTGATCAGCTGACTGGCCTTTCCAACAAAGCCCTCAGGGATTGGCTTTGAAATTGGTTGAGTTACCTGACATCCTGGTCACTGTGGAGCCCATTTTAAGTTGCATCTGTGTGACAGCTGATATTTGGAAAGGTCCCTGCTATGTAGTTTGTTTCCACGCCATGACAAAACATTGGGGGTTGTTCGCGCATCCATGTGCATCACTTGATTTATTGTGGTTTGGTTACTTAACGCATGATGGTGAATTGTGTTTGAGTTGATATTAGGCTAAACGAAAGTGATATTCGGGACGATTAATCAGCAATGAGTGCAGTGAACACAGATGACTGTGAAACAGCCCTTTGATGTGGTTAGATATGGCATGGAGTACACAGCACAGAATGGGCCAACTATGGTGGTACACAAATGGCTTAACATAGAAAGCAGCTGCCCCACAAATTGTCAGAGCAAGTCTGGGAGATAGGTCTACCTACTTTTAGTATGTCTTCAGCTGAGGGATGGCCCCATATTGGATGTACTTGGACAAAAGGCTCTCTGGTGGGCCTTCTCCTTCACTGGTGTCCACTTCCACCCCTCATGGGCTTAGCATTGCTGCTGACAGCAGCGGTGAAGAACGCTTACCATTGCTTTGACATATTGTGGGCAATTAAATGAGTAGGTAGCTTGCAACCAGCAGAGATGGTGGACCCTGCTAGGGTGTGAGGACCCTGGCAGCTGCCTGAGGAGGCTGGATGCTGACACCAGACCTGGCTAAGTAACTAGAGCTGGATAAATTAGAACATAACATGCAGTGGTCAAAGGATGATTCTCTATTCACCAGGCAAAGGAAGAAGGCCAGGCTATCCGTATTTATATTTTGCCAACCATTTTGGTGCTAGTTCTATTTCCCTCCAACTGTGAAGAGGGTCAGGATGCACAACCTTGGAGCAGGAGTCCCCTCGTTCAAACCCCAAGGTCTCTGATAAAACCACCATTTCAAACAGCCTCTACAGTATATCACTTCTGGTTAATGTGGAGTGAGTGTCTTCCCATTTATGTCCACAAGCAATTGGATTAACTAACATCCCTTATACATTTTAATAGCTTCTGCAGCCATAGCTGCTATTATTTATAAAAACATCTAATAAAAAGAGAGTGTGGAGCAGCTGGAACGGCAGTTTGTAAGGTGACTGATGTTAATGATGTTTTTATTGAGGCCTCTGAACTGAGCTGAGGTCTTTTCATCCTCATCCATCACAGAAACAAGATGAGATGGACAATGTAACAATGAATGCATAAAGAGCCCTGGTTTTTGCCAGAGGCTGTATCTCATATCTCACCTCTCTGGAGAGAGAACGAGGGTAGGTGGGTTGTTATTATTATTACAAGCTATTTCTAGGAAGTGTCAGGATTGGTAAAAACTATGGTCTTACTTCCCAGCACGAGAAAAGTCCTACACTGACACCCTCCGCTATGGCATATGGTATCACCTGCCAACAACACCCTTCTAACATTTGCATATGATAAATAAACCAGTCTCTAGGTATAGACAATAGACTCAAATTAGAGATTAAAAGCACACAGACACTTGTGAGTAGCCATCTGAGTTTCCTAGAAAATTCAATTTCTAACATGAATCTTATTCTAGTCAAGCAAATGTTGTCATGGGGTGAATAGAATATAAAGGTACATAAGTTGGAATTGTCAGATTTGGCATGGTTTTTGCATATGTCCCAGCTTAGTTAAGTCATTGTAAATTAAGGTTACCTGATTTTTTTCAATGAATCCGGGGACACTTTTCAACTTCAATGGGTTTTGCATGGGGGACTGATTTGTAAATCCGGGGACTGTCTCCGGGAAACGGGGATGTCTGGTAACCTTATTATAAATAGTAATTATCTCATATGCCAATTGAGTGCCATGATTGTACATGACTGTATAGTCATACCTTGAGTTTTGAACAGCTTAGTTCTTGAACGTTTTTGCTCCTGAACGGCACAAAACTGGAAGTGACTGTTCCAGTTTGCGAACTATTTTTGGAAGCTGAACGTCCGACAGGGCTTCTATGGCTTCTGTGGCTTCAGATTGGCTGCAGGAGCTTCCTGCAGATGTGTTGGTAACTTCACATCCAGACTACTGCAATGTGCTTTACGTTGGGCTTCCTTTGCAGCTGGTGCAGAACATTTCAGCCTGAGTGGGGAGTTGCTCCTTATCAAGCATGTATCATGGCAGCGCTGAAGGATCTACACAGGATGCTTGTTAGCCACCAAACTGGTTTTAAGCTTCTGCTACTTACATAGAAAGCCCTAAACAACTCTGGACCAGATTACCTGAAAAACCATCTTCCCTTCCAACTAATGGAACCCAGTTAGTTTTGCTGCAGTCTGATTATTATTGACTTACAGTAAATTGAAGGTGGGCTTTTTTGCTGGTGGTACCTGTGTAGTGGGATGCCCACCCTGTTGAAATACAAGAGACCCCATCAGTACAGGCATTCCACCAGCTCCTGAAGATGCACTTGTTTAGACAAGCTTTCCCAAAGAGGGCTCCTTCAAATAGAGAATTCTTTTCTGTAAAGTGGGACACATTGCCCATCCCTGGCATTGATCTCTCTTATCATGTTTAGCTTGGTCTTAAACCTATCAAGTGTTTTGTTTTGTTTTTCTTCCTTAGTGGTCTTCTATTATGTCTTTCGGTGTGATAAACCATGGATTTCATTTAGAGATGCAAAATGGGAAGGAAAAACAAGGCCTGTAGGCTTGGTGGTCCCAGTTGGGTCACACTTCCCTTGAAATATGCACTACCGGTTTGTGGTTAGATAAAGGGTTGTGTGTTTGGGTTCAGATTATTATTATTATTAATATTTAGGAGTCGCTCCATATCTTCCTAAGGCATTTGTATTGAAAGAGTTGTCATCAAGATTAATGGTTTCATATGTTAAAATAAACCTTTTTCATGTTTGCTTAAGGACAAAACAATGGCTGGCTTTGCTAGACAAGACAACCAGTTTCTTTTCTGTACAGACCAGCCCTGAACATCTAGCAGATTAGAGTCAGAATTTATCTGGAAAGTGTTGGGAGATTTTGCTTTCTTTAGTCTGCAGTGAGTAGAAGGATGTTGTTGGCTCACATGGGCAGCAGACAGCAGATACAAGTGTCTAGCACCTTGCCTTTTTTAGCTGGGTTCAAATTGAGCATTGGCCTTATACTGGCTCTTCATGGGAGGATACATGTTATTCTATGTGAGAAGTGATTGAAGAGCATCTGTTGCTGTCAGGTTGTGTGTGTTTCTAACACAGTGCTGAGATTCAACAACAAGGCCTCTTAGGGAAAAACAGATAAAGAGAAATGGTCTAATTGCAACTAGGGATGTGTGAGAGATTTGATTCAGTGTGCAGTTAAAGGCAAACATTCATAATCCACACTTTCTGAAACAATATCCAGCTGGAAACACAGGGAGCCTTCTAAATTGGCAATTCTCTGAATTTTCCAATGCAGTTCTCAGGTAATATGTACAAAAATGCATATTCTAAGGCAAAATGCATTATGTTAGGCAAAGTTGCTTTGCAAAAATGTGACCATTAAGGAAAACGTTACACCAAATGTGTATATTGGGAGACAGTCACACAAAAATGCTAATAAATTTTCATAGAATCATAGAATCTTAGAGTTGGAAGGGACCCCAAGGGTCATCTAGTCCAACCTGCTGCAGTGTAGGAATCTCAGCTAAAGCATCCATGACAGATGGCCATCCAATCTCTATTTAAAAATATCGAAGAAAGGAGTGTCAACCACCTCTTGTGGGGGTCTGTTCCACCGCTGAACAGCTCTTACTGTCAAAAAGTTTTTCCAAATGTTTAGCCGGCATCTCCTTTCTCGCAACTTGAAGCCATTGGTTTGAGACCTACCCTCCAGAGCATGAGTACTTTAAAAAAATATGCAGATGGGTCTGGAGAACTGAAGACAGGAAAAATGTGAAATTGAGTGAACCTGAAGTAGACAGATTCGCCTACTCCTAGCTGCAGCCTTAAAATGCTGGGAACAGCAGAATCTCTATTCCCTTTTTATATAGTAGCTATGGAGAACTGAAAATCAACAAAATATTACTATGCAGCAGTTACATGTAGTGTAAGTAATGACCTAATTATACAAACCTGTCAAAGCAGGTAAGCCATATGGGCACACATTTATTTTTAGTCACCCTTCTTTTTAAATCCTTTAAAAATATTTTTTTTCTTTCTTTAACCAAGAGCACATGACGGGCAATTTGGGACACGGCGTGCCAAACGCCGAATCAGGGCTCTTTTATCCATAGAAATAAAAGACTTGGAATGAGCCTACAGTTCATTCAGGTCTGATGCTGCACATTGTGACAGAAATAATGAGATCAAAACAATTATTACGAAACACAATTTCGTATAGTGCAACGTGTTGCGCAATAAAATTGAATGGAAACAGTACAAAAGGAATAAAACCAACAATCCAAATACAAAAGAAATTCATTATAATTCATTAGCAACAGCATCAGTGGGATAATAAAACCAGCTAGCTAACCCAAGGAAAACTCTCTCAGAGCCTAACTACGTGAGATTTTTTTTAAAAAATATATATATATAGGGGGCTGGGGGGGGGTTCCTTTCAAGTTCACAGCATATGAGGAGGGGAAGTATGAGCCTTCCCTCCTCAAGCTCTGTGAAATATCACACACACACACAGAGAGAGAGAGCAATTCGCATGAAGAACAGAACCTCTGATTGTCATGGAGATTATGACTGGGGAGAAAATGCTTAAGTAGTGGGTGAACACTTTGGTTAAAAACTTAAGAAGAGCTTGCTGGATAAGGGAGTTCAGCATCCTATAGCTGACCAAATGCCTTTGGGAAGTCTATAAGCCAAACCCGAGCATGACAGCAGTCTCTCCTCCTGTGGTTTCCAGCAGCTGGCATTCAGAAGCATACTGGCCCCAACTGTGGATCACACTCCCCCTGAAATATCAACTTTGCAGCCTCAATGTTGTCCTGAACCTGCCCTGCTGCTGATCTCACAAGGGATACCAATCCTTGCCTTGTTGTCTTTGGATGACAAGCCAACTGGGATCCCTCTTCTCCTGAACTTACTGCTAAGCAGTTGAATGACTTCGTATTGTGAGAGGGGAAACATGTCCAGTGGTGCAGCAGACCTTCTAAACAGCTTTTTCAGAGGGGCAGCTTGTATCACTGGACTGCAAATAGTATACACACATAAATAAATAGGGTCAGGTTCAGACTTAGTCATGCTTAGCATGGGCATGCTGAAATAATGACTATCTTAAGTTCAATTGATTTCAGTGGATCTACCCTAAGAATCACAGGTAAGTTTGGGCCCAGCCCATAATCACCAGTGCAATTGTCGTTCAACGGAAACATCAGAAACTGTGTTGCCAACGAGTGCAGGATTAGATTGTCACATTATCCCAGTTGGCCAATGGAGAGCAAACAACTGTTTTTGAAAATGCTTGTTTAATTCCAGTGAGTCTGTATGCAAGCCTTTATTTCTGCTTTTTGTCTTAACAGAAGGTTTTAAAATGGACAGTTAAAAGCAACAACAACTGATCTTGGAACTAAATCAGAACCACACAGTTGGATGAAGTATTTTGGCTTTCACAGCATATTGTGCTATGATCTGACAGCTTGTTTGAATTTCCTTTTATCAGCTGTACAAGAGGAGGGTCATTCTAATCCCCAATGGACATACAGTATTCATTGCAAGCCGTGGGGTATGTTTATTAAGAGGACTCACCCTTGATGAGCTGTGAAGCAAAAGACGGACGGTTTTAATGCAAACAGTCTTTCCCAGAGATCCCCATCAGACAATCTTTAGTATGTTTTGTTGTTGCCCTGCGTCCCTTTGCCAATAGAACCAAGGGACAGTTCAGACATGTGCTAATGTTGCAAAACTCATTCCAGGTTGTTATGCACATCTGTGAGCAGGGATGGAAGGATTGGTCCATTCCAGTTCTCTCACTTTTTCCTATTTCCAAACTTACATTCTGTTCTCCACTGTTCTGCAGCGATTTGAAAATTATTTATTTATTTTTAAATCCTCATGGAAATTTATCAGAATTTTAGTGTGAATTTCTTCTAATATGCACAGTTTTGTATGCAGTTTTGACTAAGTTACACATTTATCAAAGCAATTTCCCCTAATGTAGTCCATTTTTGTGCGTTATATTCGCAGATACCTTCATTTTTATGCATACTTCCCCCTAATGTATGCCCTTGTGTATACATGGCTTGGTTGGAGAACTGTACTACAAAATTCACTAAGAGTGAAATTTGAAGGATAGTTGTGTTTCGGTTCGCATATGGTTTCAGAACGTGAAAATCTGATAGATTTTGTTCTAAATGTGTAGTGAATTGAGTTTCTTCTCCAACCCTACCTGTGACTATGTGGGAAAAGATGCAGACATGTGTACTTACACTTTACGAGGGATAATCTCCATGTGGCAGAGGGCACACTGAAGCCACTGAATGATTGCACAAAAGGATGTCCACATGCTGCTTGTGTGAACTGCCCCACCCCCGATGATTACAACAAAGAGATATTGCATGTAGGTTTAGACAGAGTTGGCAGATCCCCCACCTGGTCTAGGCTCCTGTTTCTTTAAGAGCTGCATTTCACAAAGGACTATTTGTTTTTATTTATTTGTTGCATTTATTTCCCACCTCTTTTTCCTCCAAAGAGCTCAATGTGGCATGCAGAGTTCTCCCCCTGCTCAGTTAATCTCCACAACAACCCTGTGAGGTAGGTTAGGTTGAGAGGCAGTGACTGGCACAAAGTTGCCCAGTGATTTGAACCCTGTTCTGCCAAGCCTTAGTCTAACAATGTAATTGCTACACCACCCTGGCTGTCCATCAGGTGAAGCTTTCCCTATCTCTCAACAGGGAAGACTATCACCTGAACTTCTGATTATCATCCCGCTGTTAAAGGTGCAGGTCTCCATTCAGGCAAAGGAAGGGGAAACACTCCCCAAGCTGGCAACATCTCTTCAGTGGGCAGCTATCTGAAGTGTGGAGCAGTCACCAGAACTGGGAACCTACCGCAGAGTCAGCATTCCCAACAGAGGTTCGGAATAGACTATACAGGTTGTTCCAACCTGTTTAAGCCAGCAGTAGTCATTGAAGGAACACTGAGGCATTCAGCATGACTGGACTGCACATTCTTGTCTTCTTATTCCAGCCCCGCCATTCCTGTCAGGATCTGTCTCTCAGAACTCGATAGAGCTTCTCAAAGGGCCGGGCCTTCTAATGCTATAATGGATAAATGTCAGACTTGGCCTTGAAAAACCCAGGTTCAAATCCCCACTCAGCCATGAAGTTCCCTGGGTAGCCTGAGGCAAGCCATTACTTTGGAGCCCAACCTACCTTACAGGGCTGTGAGGATAAAGTGGGATTTTCTGATATAATGCTTCATGCAGCTCCCTGGAGGAAGGGTGGGGCTTCAACGGGACGCAAATGCAATTCGGTCGTGTTAGAGGAGAAGGGGCTCCTTCATTGTCCAAGCAGGGTAAAATAAAATGGTGGTGGGCTCTTGAAAGGGCTGTGTGGGCAGCAGTTGCAACTCGGCTTGCCATTCATGTGGCAACAGGCACAGCGAGATTATTCGCTCCAGTAACTAGGAATGGATGTTTGGAACCAAAGTAAACACTCACGCCGTGGTTTTGTAAAAGGCTTAATGCCTCTTTATTCATAAAGCACCTTTCATCCAGAAAACTCTAATAGCGTTTTTTATGGGCTCTATATAATGCCTACCAGGAAGGAGCTGGATTCAGCAAATTTTTGCTTTTTGGTGTTGAGCCATAGACTCCAGTCTGAGACGAACTGGGAAGAAGGAGCCAGGAGTGATCAAGGGACTGTCAAGGTACAGCCACAAGTCAGGACCAGAGAGCAAGTCAGGATCACAGGACGAACCAGGAGGCAGAACCAAAGAACGTAGGAAACTGCTTTATACTGCGTCAGACCATTGCTCCGACTAGTTCAGTAATGCCCACATTGACTGGCAGTGGCCTTCTGGGGTTTCAGACATGGAGTCTTTCCTAGCCCGACCAAAGGATACAGGATTGCTCCCAAGCTCAGGAAGACCATGTTGCTCAGACGAGGCTCACCTTCTTCTCCTGGAAGATTGACCAGCCAGCCTTCATGGGTGCAGTCAGTCCAGGAGCCAAGGGTATTTTGTTGCTTCATTTCCATCTACTAATTGAGTATACAAGCTGACCCCATGGATACAACATTCAGCCTATTTTTCTACTTGTTCTCCTCCCTGCTTTGTGTAATATGTTTTCTGCTGAAGAGTTCTGGAGAACTTAAAAGCTTCTCACAATTTTGAGATGTTCCTAATAAAAGTATTGTCCAACTGCAGACTTTGGAGTTTTCTCTCTCTTAGGGGTAAGCATGGCTGCCTTTTGTTTTTCATCGCCTAGGGTGGAGATCAGGGGAGAAATTCAATTCAGTTCACATTTGATGGTGAACCTACCCAATTCACACTTCCCAAAACTACATGAACCGAAATAAATCCACCCTTCAAAATTCACTGATTTTTGCAATGCAGTTCCTCAGCCAAGTAATGTATACAAAAGTGCATATACTGAGTTAAAGTGCATAATCATGCATATATTCATGAAAATAATGTAGAAAAATGCATTAAATTGGGGACCATTACTCAGCAAAAATCAGCATATTGGCAAAATTGCATACAAAACACATTAAGATAAATTTGTGCTAAAATGCTGATGAATTGTAATGAGAACATGTGGAGAACTCAACTTAAGGCTGGAAAAATGAGAAACCGAGAGAACCCAACATTGACAGATTCTCCCATTGCTAGCCAAGAGCAGCCAATGGGGTATCCTCCAGGTGTTGCTGGACTACAATTCCAGCTAGTCCCAGTCTGCACAACCAGTGGTCAGGCATGATGGGAATTGCAGTTTGCCAACATCTGGACTACACCATATTGGCTGCCCCCAACATGCAGTTTGGTGTCTGGTCACATGGGGTAGCTGCAAACAGTTCCCAACACTATCCGTTGAATTTCCAGGAGCTCCTGATGTTTGGGAAGATGCACACCACAAACGGAAAACACTCCATGCGGGATGAGATTCCTCATGTTTTTCTAAATGCAAAATCAGGCACTGGGATTTCATCCAAGGGCGAGGGCAGTGCCCCAGGACGCTGCTCAGAGAGGGCATTCCATTCTCCCCTCCTGAAGGGTTCCAGAGTTTGTGTGATTAGCAAGTGAAATGGGTGCTCTTGGGGAATATGTTGAAGTATAAAAAAGGAACCACAGCATATGATCTTAATGGAAGAGTAGAGGGCCTGGGCTACTGAAATGTACTGTTCACAGGGCAACCTTTTAGAGGGCTTACAAACTGCATCTAGTCCCGAGTACAGCTGCTAGCTTACTAGATGGGACTGGGTGTTGGGGGCACATCTCACCAGTGCTGCACTGACCCCATTTCCAAGCACAATTCAAAATGCTCGTGCTTACCTGGAAAGCCCTACATGGCTTGCAGTCTGGAACCAGTATGGATGTACTTGGTGCTTACATTATGGAGGGGGAGATGCAGCACCGAAAGGGAAATTGCAGAGATACAAGCAGCGTTCCTGGACGTTTACACATATGAACAGCCTTATCATCATTTCGAGTCAGATCAGTCAGATCATCTGGTCTAGTATTGTTTACTTAGGCTGGCAGTAGCTCTCTTGAGTCTCAGGCCGAGGCCTTTCCCAGTCACCTGGCACTTCCTAACCTGAGATGGTCAGAATTGAACCCTGGCCATGTGCTCTACCTCACGGCCCTCCTCAGATGTGGTTGGGAGTAGATACTTGTGGCCAGAGAGACTCAATAAATCTAGCAAGCAGGAACAGAGGGTGGGTTGAAATATGAGGGAAGACAAAAGTGGGAGAAGCTCAGGCTGCACCATCGTTTGTGGCCATAGGACTGAAGACTTGCTTGCCCAGCAATGCTCTCTTCTCCAGCCTTCCTGCAGCACATGCAGAGATACTGCTAGCCAACATATGGTCTTCCAGTGTGTAAATGCTGCCCAAGGGCATTATTTCCTATCTCTTCTTTTAAAAATGTCGTTTAAAAAAATCTCCAAGTTTTAATGAACCATGAGTGCTCTCATTATTTGAAAAAACAAAAGGGTAAAACTGAATAGGGCAAAAGAATACAACTTGCCTGTGGAACTGTGATGTGCAAACAAAGCAGTTATGCCCTGCCTTGACACACTCAGGATGTATAAACATTTGAGTTAGAAATGTGGTCCTGTAACAATGGAAATAATTTTGATTAATACGTCTTGTTTCTTAAAAGGTCGGCTGTGCATTCCCACTCCACAGAGCTGGCATGGTTGCACATACTCAAGATGAAGGAATGCATGGTTAAAGAAAAGAACAACAACGGCAAAGTAGTGTTGCCTTTCCTGCAATGTGTGAGAGGGGCTTGCTGAAGTACGTGGTCCTCGCTGAAGTCCATGGTGCTGCCAAGCGAGAACGTGGAAATCATATCTCCCTCTATAACCATGAAGGAAGATGCTGCTGCTGCTGCTGCTGCTACTACAGTTTCTCCTACTCTGCACTTCCCACATCCTTTCCCACATTCTCCACACTTGCCTCCTGGAGCAAACAAGTCTTGCCTACCAGCAGCTGAGAGGGTCAGGTGGCAGCTGAGGCACAAGTCTCACGTACATCAGTAAACTAGAGGGGAGGCAGAGAGCCAGGGAGGCAGCTTGACCCCCCGGCAACAATAATGGCCATCTTTCAGCCTTTGGATGGGGCAAAGGCAACAGTGAGAAAAAGGCACAGTGGCCTACACACTTGCCATGCCACCACACAATCACAATGACTCCATGGAGGGCCCACTCTGAGATTTCTGGCTGTACTCATTGTTTTTGAAAGGCAATAGAAAAGGAAAGAATAAGAGCCAGGCAGGATCAGATCAAACATTCATTAGGCCCAGCATCCTGTTTCTAGTGCTGGCCAGCCAGAAGCCCCTGGGAAGCCCACAAGCAGGGCAGAATGGCCATAGCCCTCTGCTATTGTTACTTCACAGCAAGAGGCATTGAATGGTGCATTGTGAGGGTGCTGGCTTGTACTGGCTGCAACCTGTACAGTGAGAGAAAAGGGTGAGCAAACCAGTTCAGCCCTTCTTGGGCTCTCATTCTTGCCATCAGTTGAATGCTTTTTAGCTTACCTGGCTGTCTTCACTAAAACAACCATTCATCCTCTGTATTTTTGTACCCCGGTCACATGAGTGCACTAGGTTAGGATGCTAAGGGTGAAAAATCAAGGCATCAGATCAAGCTTAAACCAACAACTTCAGTATTAATAAGGATGAAGTTATTTCAATGTTATTTCTAGGAAAAAAGCAATACCTTGAGGACTGCCTCTCCATATGAACCAATCCAGACCCTGCAATCATCACCTGAGGCCCTTCTTTGTGTGCCTTCTCCATGAGAGGTCCAGAGGGTGGCAGCATGAGAACAGGACTTTTCTATGGTGGTTCCCCACTTGTGGAATCCTCTTCCCAGGGAAGCTCGCCTGGTACCTTCATTACATATATTTTGGTGCCAGGCAAAAACATTCCTCTTCCCTGAAGCCTTTGGCTAATTAAACAATGGATGGCTTTTTAAATGTAGCGGGAGGGATATTTTGTTTGTTTGTTATTATGGTATGCATTTGTGTTTTTATATTGTAAGCCACCCTGTACTCTTCAAATGAAGGATGGTATAGAAATTTAATAAACAATAACAACTTAAAACAGTTCAAAACTCTTTTAAGAGCAATTGAGCCACCTGAGCATCAAGCAACAACAAACCTTACTACTACTACTACTACTACTACTACTAATAATAATAATAATTAGTCGAGCAGGTGTGCACTGGAGTTTGCTATGTTTCTGGTACGTTTTTCAGCTATATGAATCTGAAAGCTTAATTGTGTTTCTGTCAGAAAGGAATTTTCCATTTATGAACCCCTTGCCTATTAAAATTATCAGTGAGGGACTTTTTTTTCCACACAGGAGAACCACTGCAGGAAGCAGGATCTTCCTTGTGGTGGTGCAAGGCTTTCAAACAAGCAGCAACCCAGATGCTGATGCTGCTTGTGACCTAGCAAAAAATGCCCTTCTACTTGTTCAGCCCTTTTTTAGTTAGATGAAGTGCAGTTTGAGTCTGCTGTCATTTTGGATCAGTGCATTTTATTTATTTATTTATTTATAGCTAAGTGGTAGATTTTTAATTGCTCTTTTGATTATTGACTCAGTGACAATTGATTTGAGCTGTTTGGTGGCATTTTCCTTCTTGCTGTAAGTGGCTTCGAATGAAGGAGAGGCAGAGTACAGATATGTTAAAATAAAAACAATCACAAAGAAACGAGGTAAGACCAGGAGGGTGAGGACCATGAATAAAAGGGAAACAGCTAGTTGTCCTTAAAAATGCACATAACATCAAGCCACATCCTCCCAACACAAAGACCTTGTGCTGTCTCTCTCTGCATGGGCAACTCTCACCTTTTAACCTCATGCTGCATCAGGGGCCATTTGCTCAGACTGGGGGGATCAACATACCAATCAAGCCATGTCTTGAGCTTATCCACATTTTTTGATAGGACTCTCATTCCTCTTCCCTTGCATTTTGCCTTGCCAAAAACTATTGGGGGTAGGGGAGGACCGAATGCTCCCAGACAAATGCCAGTTGTGCAATGTCATCTAATTATAAGTGTGGCCAGAATTACATAAGAAGATGAGGTCTAAACAGAATTCTGGAGCTTAGAAAATGGGTCCAGTGCCATGTCTCAACACACACACACACACACACACACACACACACACACACACTTCCCTGCTGTGTTTACATCCTGGCTGGCATGAGCTCCACATTTTATACAGCTCTAATATATGCATGGCAGTGTGCCGTTAGCTCTTTCCTCTTTATTTAATGTTGGGCTTTGCCGTGTTGAGACTAGCAGAGACTCGTTTCACTCTTGGCTCAGTAGAGACGGATTACTTGATGTGGGTAGTAGTGGAGGGAGGTGTGGATTAGAGACTTCAGTTACTCAATCTAGCTGATGTGTCTCCAAATTATTTGGCAGTGAGAAGGAAACACACTCAGATGAGCAAACAGGACCCTGCCTTGCCACTGACTGGTCGTTTCTATAATAATTGAAGAAAGGCCATCCCGCTTTCTGCCTATTACATTTAAGGGCTGACCTTGCTCTTGAGACTCCGACTTTATGTTCTTGCCTCACCTTTATTGTCCTGATGAACACTTTGATCAGAACCACACTCTAGTATATGATCTTCCTGCACCACATCTGTTCTGCTCCTGCATTGATTTAAGGAAACATCATGTATGACTTCTTATCTACACAGTCAAAATAAATTTAAAAATTTAAAAAAATGTCCAGCAGCACCTTAAAAGGTAAAGGGACCCCTGACCATTAGGTCCAGTCATGGACGACTCTGGGGTTGTGGTGCTCATCTCGCTTTACTTGCCGAGGGAGCCAGCGTACAGCTTCCGGGTCATGTGGCCAGTATGACTAAGCCACTTCTGGTGAACCAGAGAAGCGCACAGAAATGCCGTTTACCTTCCCGCCGGAGTGGTACCTATTTATCTACTTGCACTTTGACATGCTTTCGAACTGCTAGGTTGGCAGGAGCTGAGACTGAGCAACGGGAGCTCACCCCATCGCAAGGATTCAAACCGCCGACCTTCTGATCGGCAAGCCATAGGCTCAGTGGTTTAGACCACAGCACCACCCACATCCCAGCAGCACCTTAGAGACCAATTAAGTTTGTTCTGGGTATAAACTTTCATGTGCATTCACACTTCTTCAGATACACTGAAACAGAAGTTACCAGACTCTTATATATAGTGGGAGGGTGGGGTAGAAGGGTAGTAGGAGATGGGTGATTGACTCAATGGGTATGGTAAACAGATATCACATAGATATTAGCAGAGACATGGCAGCTGGCTTCCATATCTGGAAAAGCAACACTGGTGCCTGCCACACACCATAGCGGACAGTGTGCATGCTTCTAAGCTCAATCGCTCTTTAAGCCTGCAGAGACCATCCCAGCCTTGCTCCCTAAGAATATATTGAAGGAGTACTGCCTCCTTTGTGATAACTTGAGACATTTCCTGGGGTGATAGTTTGTGGTGGAAACACACTGTGAAGCAATCAGTGAACTACTCAGATGGCATGGCCCTAGCAAGCACCTTGTGGACAACCTGCCACAGACAGCATATTAACTGAAGAGGCTAGTAATATCTGGTTCTTGCCTCAAGGAGCACAACTATCACAGGCGGTAGAGACCAATCCAAGAGGGGAAATGGGACACTGTCCCATCAACCTTTGTCTGTCTTCAGCCAACTCCAGCTCCCTGCCTGTCTTCTTGTATCCAGTCCAGGGTGGGGTGGTGGCAGCACTGGTTGTCGCCCACTCCTCCTTAGCCTTGGGTTTGCCCCTGTAGAACTCACCAGGGTGGAGGACTGGGACAAACCTAGAATAAGGTATCCTGTCTTTCTTTGGCTCTGGCCTCGCCTACAGTTGTTCTCACTGCCTTTTACGCCATCAGTCCCAATGGGCATCAACCACCATTGTTCACAGGTGCTTTGCTACGAGGCCAACATTTCTGCTACAGTTACAGATAGGTAGCCGTGTTGGTCTGCCATAGTCAAAACAAAAAATTCCTTCCAGTAGCACCTTAAAGACCAACAAAGTTAGTTCTAGGTATGAGCTTTCGTGTGCATGCACACTTCTTCAGATACACAGTTGGTCTTTAAGGTGCTACTGGAAGGAATTTCTGCTACAGTTACACGTGGGGGTCTGTGACACCACTGCAAAACATGGCACAAGCCAATTTTAATTTCTCATTTATTTTCTTGGAGTCCAAGTGTTCATCCTTTGTCAGAGCTGAGAGGAACCTCTCTCACTAGGAAAGGCTTCTTGTTGACTGCAAAGCTGTCTCCATCCCCTTCCCTCAGTTATACGTTGAAGAGGATATTGCCACGCAAGTCTAGGCCCAGAAAACCACTAAGAGAAAGCCACAGTACCCACTATAGGAAAGGACTGCCATTTGGAAAAGAAACTCCCCAAGGCCAACCTGTTTTCTCTGCTGTCTGTATTTTCCAAAGTCCGAGGTGATGATTTGTACAGCTGATCTTAATTTGAACAATCCCCTGTGTTGAACATGTGCGCACATTGGGCCCTGTCTGAATTTTTCATCCAGATGCTCAAGCGGTGTCAGTGGGCATAGTTATCCTTATTAGGGAGCTCTACTGATTGATGCCAGATGAGCATCTGGTCTTAATTATTCACTTGAACATGTACCTTATAGAAAGGAGCCTCTGTCTCTTGCTAGAGGCTATCCCAATAATTGCTACAAAATAGGTAAGGGGATATTTTTTATTGAGCCAGCTCCTGTTTTATGCAAGAACATGCAAACTTTCAGACGACCAAACAGTGGTTCAGGAAAAGAGACATTATCTTGATGCATTTTGTTTTCCTTATTCTCTGGGGGCATGCCCAACAATAATTGTTTATGCCAAGCTGATAACAGCTTCAACTGACAAATGCAAATGGTTTACCATCTACTTCTTACCATCTTATTTAGTTACCATCATCTAATAAGAGTACTCTAGAGCGAGATGAGCACGCAACCCTAGAGTCGGACACGACTGGCCTGTACGGGCAGGGGTACCTTTACCTTTTTAATAAGAGTATGCTGTATTAGCTACTATGAAACATTGCCCTAACCGCCACATGCGCAAATACATTTGCCTGCTGTGGACTGGGTGTTTGCAAATGCTCTCTTTTGAATCACTCGTATCCCTTAGAATCCTTCTAATCCTTATAATGTTCTTTCTCTTATAACTACAATACAACAATACTCTGTTAGGATGCTTGTGAGCAGGATAGAAATGAGCAGGGCTCTGCTCCAATTCCAGAAGCTTCTGCCACTTCTTTGTGTGCCCCCTCCACAAGAGGCCCGGAGGATAGCAACAGGAGAACAGGCCTTTTCTGCAGTGGCTCCCTCTATGTGGAATGCTCTCCCCAGGGAGGCTTGCCTGGCACCTTCATTGCATACCATTAGGAGCCAGGCAAATGCATCCCTCCTCTCCCAGGCCTTTGGCTACTTAAACAATCTATGGCTTTTAGCAATTGTAATAAACAGATTCCCGGGAAAAGACCCTGATGTTGGGAAAGATTGAGGGCACAAGGAGAAGGGGACAACAGAGGATGAGATGGTTGGACAGTGTTCTCGAAGCTACCAGCATGAGTTTGACCAAACTGCGGGAGGCAGTGGAAGACAGGAGTGCCTGGAGTGCTCTGGTCCATGGGGTCACATAAAGTCGGACATGACTAAACGACTAAACAACAACAACAAAAATAAACAGATTACGTTAGTAGGACTGCAAGAAGTTTTGTAAGGAGGACTATGCAAAATATTGCAGAGACGATTATGAAGAGAATTATTAGTTAAGGACTATTAAAAGAAATAAGGAAATTAATGAAATGTAGACTAAGTGATAAAGATTGAAAAATCTTCAGATGTGGTTGATGGAAGTCCAAAACATTGTATAAGATAAGAAAATATGATATATGATTTTTGGGAATGATATCTAAAAATCAATAAAAATATAACAACAACAACAACAACAATCTATGGCTTTTAAAACTGTAATGGACAGGTATAGTTTTTGTTTATTGCTGTGTTTGTGTTTTTATATTGTAAACTGTCTCACGATCCTTGGATGAAGGGCGGTATAATAAGTGAATACCTCCTGCTGCTTCCAATTGCTGGAATGTATCTTGAGGCACAAGGAAGGAGGCAGCAGCAGCAGCAGGTTCTCCCCAGGCCCTGTGGGAGGGAGAGTATCTGTTCCATCAGTGTGGATACGCCACACACATCATCACCAACTTGATCACTGAGGTTGTAGAGAAGTGCTGTTAGGAGTGTCCTCTGGGCCAGAAGCACAGCTCATGCCAATGAGGGGTTTTGCCATCAGTGTTGTGGGCCCAACTCTCTCCCACAAGAAGTTAGACAGGCACTACCCCTACTGATTTTCAGGCACCTGGTCAAAGCTGTCTTATTTGCACCCTGAATGCTTCTCAGATGTTTTACCTTTTCAAAAAGATTGATTTCAGCCAGACTCCCTTCTGAGTATGAAGATTTAGGATTGCAGGAATGCAGCCCAATTATAAATGCACTGACTTGGACCAGCTTTCCCAGGTTGATGAAGAAGTCTTTGCCATGGGCACCTCCTTCTATGCTCTTTCAGTTCATTTGCTGTTATTTTCCATGCTGTTTTTATTATATGATATGAATCACCCTGAGATATATGTGGAAGGCAACATAATAAACAACACCAATGATAGCAATAATAACTATGTCCCACAGATAGGATTCTTTACGGATGAAGGGAATAAATTAATACTTCTCAAATAACATTAGGGTTAACATTAAATAAAATTTACAATGAAAAAAATTGGCCAGCAAGTTGATCAGATAGTCTGATTTATCATTTCTGTAAATTCTATATTGCTTTCTTTGTTACAAAGAAAACTGGGGAGGAGAGAGGGGAGATTCCTGACCCTGTTTTATGTCTGTTGCACATACCAAGATTTCTTGATGGGACAGCTCAGCTGCAGCATCTCAGCTTTACATGTCCAGCTATAAAAGCTCACGCTTCTAAGATATGAAGCCACTTCCTTTGATCTGTAATGCACCATGTGCAGTCATGCTGGCACTGTGCAAACTTGCAATTAGAGACAGCATCTGCCTGCATAACTTACAGTATCGGAGTTCGCAGACAAACAGGAGGTCGTAGTGGAGTGATGTGACAAGAAGCCATGCTTGCTAAACGTACCACCATCTCACAGGTATATATATATATAAAGGTCTTGATGCCAAGTAATGATTGGCTTGGCACCCTCATGAACGAAGAGTTCTGGAGTAGGCTGGAGCAAAGCTTTCAGTAGTATCTGGCTCTTTAATACGTGGTGTCTATTTTTATTCATGAGGAGTTCTGCCAGCTCCATATTCCTTGTTGCTGGGGATGTAAGAGTTATAGCCTTCCTTTGGTTTGATTCCATGTACAATTGTTCAAGGATCCCATACAATTACAGTTGTACCTTGGAAGTTGAACGGAATCCATTCTGGAAGTCTGTTTGACTTCCAAAATGCTCAGAAACCAAATCACACCTTTTGATTGGCTGCAGGAAGCTCCTGCAGCCAATCGGAAGTTGTGGAAGCCCCATCGGATGTTCAGCTTCCAAAAATAGTTTGCAAAACGGAACAGTTACTTCTGGGTTGGCGGCGTTCGGGAGCCAAAACATTTGAGAACTAAGCTGTTCGAAAACCAAGGTACGACTGTATAACTTAGGGAGGGGCACCTAACAGTACTTGCTAACAGTATAGCAGGTACTTGTGTGTAGGTTTCCCTCAGTTAATTATTTAAGCTTAAATAATTTAGCTTGAATAATATTAAAGCGGCATCAGTTCAGCATGGCAGCAGGTAGTAGAGAGGGCAGAGGAAGACAAGGCCTACTAGCTGCATCAGGGATGACAGGTGTGGTGCACAGCACCAGATGGGATCTGGCTAATGACAGAGAGCAAGGAGAAGATGCAGGTGCCATCAGAGCAAGACCTGGGCCAGAAGTCCAAGGCCTCACTCAGCAGAATGAGCAGGAGGGTCTCCAATTGCAACTAGAGATGGACAAATCAGTCAATATTGATTTCTCTCAGTTTCTTGTTTTTTCCACGCTTCAGTTTTCCACATTTCTATACTGGTTGGTGATCGTTGTTATTTTTATTTAAAGTCCTTACAAAAACCCATCATCACTTTTCAGTGTACATTCATCACAACACAAACATTTCTGAATGCAATTTTGCCTAATAGACATACTTTTGAATATAATGAACTGAACTGAATATTTTGTGTGTCACTTTCGCTAATATATGCATTGATGTGCACACTGTCTATTAATATACATTATCCTGAACATAGTTTCTGTGTGTGTTTATGTGAAGAACTCAATTGCAAATTCAAAGATGTGTGAATTCTGAAGAGCATTCAAAGAAGGAACCAAACATTTTGGTTCATGAATTTTTCAGAGAGTGCGAATTACTAGGTTCACATTGCAACACCTCACTTCACATTCCCTGATGACTGCTCCCAATGGCTCAACATAGATGTTAATTAACACAGGAGACAAGACTGGACCCTGCAAGAGTCTGCTGGCCAATTCTCACAGCCCAAGCAGAAGTTTCCCATTGCTACTCTCAGAAACTGCCCTTGGCAATAGGAATGGGACCCCTGCAAAGCAGGGCTCTCAACACCCAATCCCTGAGGCTTTCTTGGATACTACCATAGTCAAATGGTATCAAACACCATTGAGAGGTCAAGAAGAATCAACTGGGTTGTACTCCCTCTGATTCTTTCTTGACAAAAGCCATCAAACCAAGCATATAAAACAGTTCAAACAGACCAAGTCTGATTGAAATGGGGCCAGATAATCTGTCTCTTCAAAGCAGACCTGAAGTTGCTCTGCCACTCTCTTCTCAAAAATGCTGCCCAAGAAGGACAGCAGTTATCTAACACTTCCGGATTGACAGAGGATCACTTAAGGGTAGGGTGTACCACCACCTCCTTTAAGGCCACTGGCGCCTCTCCTTGCCACAGTGAGGCATTCATTACTCATTGGAACCACCCAGTCAATCTCCTCTGGCTACCTGTTATTAGTCAAGAAGGACAAGGGTTGAGCAGATATGGCTACTATCAAGACTTGTTCCAGCAACTCTCAGGTGGGCACCATTGCCATTATAAAAGAACAAGGGAAGCGTTCATGGTGAGTTTCTGCTCCTCTTTTTCTAGAAAGATTACTATTAATTAATTAATCTGTATACCACCCTATACCTGCAGGTCTCATCTTACAAGGCAGCAAAACGTCTTGAGGTGACCCTGCCCAATATTAATGTTCTTTGCTTATTTGTGGATCTCACTTACAACCAAATGCTCATTCAATACTGAATTACTAAGCTTTCTAGCTCCAGGACCATCCAGAACACAAATGAAAGCACATTTCTGAGATGCAAATTCACTGTATCAGCTAGCTATCTGCTGCTAATTCAGGCAATATTAAACCATATGGAATAGAGTAGATTTTGAAGAAAAAGCCATTTTAAAGGGATCCAATGATTGTTTCCTGAATCTTAGTGCTGGGACTGTACATAGTTCAGATTCATGGCCACTGAGAGTATTTGCAAAAGGGAGCTCCAAACAGGACAACTTGACTTTTTAAAAAAGTCAGATTGCATTTCTCAAGTGTTACATGGAGCACCTGTCTAAACTATGTGGAACTTGCAAGAGCAGGGTATGAATTGGGCATTGGCCCATTAATATTTGGGTTGGGGGCTGTTCTTCATTGCTAGCAATCAGCAGCTGAAACAAAGCCAACATTATTTTAGTCCAAAGCTGGAGGAAAAGGCAAAAATAATGACCACAATCATCAATTAAAATAATACCTCTTGGCTAATTGTCCTCCCTTTAACTTTCAGCCAATGTATAAGATCCTGGAAAACGTAACCAATTCTATTCTGCTGAAAACTGAAGGTTATGATTTGTTCTGACTTTAGGAGGTTTGGCAGCAGCACAACAGTACAACTAACGGTAAGAGACTCATCATAGCCAGAAAGCATAAAGGAGCTAACACGCCTGACCTTTTGTGAAGCCCAAATTTGGGTATAAATAGGAATTAATGTTCACAGTCACTTTGGAAAGTATTTGCCTCCAGAGGAGTCTTTCAGTTACCCAAGATGCATGTCACCAGCCCTGCCTCTGGAAACTATCATACACAATTTCTCTGGAATTTACATCATTCATTTACACAGGTTTTCTGGAGAATCCAGATAATGCCACTCACAACTGGTGCATTTGTGTGTATCCTCTGTTATCCACTCAGCCCATTTTTCAGACATGCAACACAGTTGGTGAAGTCTCACAGGTTAAGAACAGTTTCAGGTTAAGAACAGACTTCCGGAACGAATTAAGTACTTAACCTGAGGTACCACTGTAAATAAAATAAAAAGTTGAGGAATGGTTGAAGTTGTTGTTTAAATTTGGTTTGTTATGGTGGGATGGGCACTGCAGGGCTGCATTAGCCCGACTGTTAGGCAATTGGCAGATGCTGGGTAGCAAGGAGTGGCAGTGAAATGTTGAAGGGCAGAGCTGCCTGCCATTCAGTCTGTGCCCCCTAAGCAACCTGCATGCCATCAGCTATGGTAGAGGAAACCTTCCCATCAGCTGTATTGATATAAGGTTGAAATGCCATTTGTGTTGGTTTCTGTATGTGAAATTCGGGTATGTGTGCTGCTTTTTTCTTCATGTCAGAGCCACAGCCTTTAATAACACAGTATGATGAAAGAACCCCAGATAGGGAAAGGGCCTTGGTCTCAGTTGTTAGCTCAGCAAAGCTAATGCAGCACTAGCCAGGAATGAGGTGGGGCGGCTGTGCCTATGCAATCTCATATTTTCCTGCCTATATCCCTAATGGGAAGCAGCAGTCACTTGCAGATCCACATGTAAACCCTTTGCAAAATAATTGTCAGCATATGACTGTGCCGATGATGCAAAAATGATGAGATATGATCTTAGCAAACCATTAATGGGGTGCTGAAGAAATGTAGCTCCATGGTTGCTTTGAGCAATTGATTGACGGCAATCCAGCAAGTGCTATTTCAGATGCTGGCCACTATTTTGAAGCACTGAAGACTGTACCAGCTGTGTATTGGACAGAGGCGAGCATCCCAGGCCAGGCGAGTGAAAAGAGAGACTGATTTCCCAGGAGTCCCTTCTGTTCTGCGTCAGGGCAAAGTTGCCAGCGAAAGGTCAAGAACGAAGGGTGATCTGACTAGGAAGTGTTTATTTAAGGCTTACAACCAACTAAAGCCAGGCTGAGAGCCAGTCACCATTTATGAGCTTCTGCAGAAAAAGAGAGTGGCCTTCCTTGCCGTCTGAATGCATCGAAGCCTCTGCTTCTGTCCAAAAGCAACTCAAAGGAGCTTACTTTTGAAATAACATTGCACAGTCAACTCTCCCTGAAGCTTGACCCAAAGAGCCTTTTACCTCCTGGGCCTGCATGATGGGTGGGAGGCAGACGTCATTAAAGAGGAATTGGCAATTCACTGGGTGCCTTCTCCTTAGCAGCAAGGTGATCCTCAGCGCAGTTGAAGTGCTTTGCTCCATTTTGATCTGTTTTGGCTCAGGAGAATGGGACCAAATGAGGAGGTGTTGAAATGGCATCTGATGCATTTCATACAATGTCTTGTCCGTTTGCAACCCCGCGGGCCACCTGCTGCCATCGGTTTGCCCTACTGTTTCCAGGAGATTCTTGAAACTGATTCAGCTGGCCTGGGGCCAAGTTGGCATGGAGTCTGCATGAATTTTGAGACACTTTATGACCTTAACACCATCGGGCTGGAATAACTGAAGCTGTTTACAGCTATAGCCAAACCTAGATGAAAGACTCCGTTATCACAGTAGTTGGGACATAAATCAGCTCTGTCGTCTTGCCTCTCTGTCATTGACCTTTCTGTAAGGAGTGGCTAAGGAACTTATGGTTAGCAACATATATCCACGTGCCATTAGAGATGCTTTCTATTACTGGCTGCCGTCCTTGTTCTTACATGGTGTGTTCCAATAATAATAAGCCCCAGTGAACTTTCCATCATGTGATCCTCATTTCTCCCATGGCTGGGCTGGTAGCATGTTACAGTTCATTGACATTTTGATGGGGAAGACAAATCCTGCACACTGTGAAAAATCATCATCATCATAATGGAGTGAGCTTTGAAAAGTGTCAAAAGCCAAGAACTCCCTGGATACATAGGCAACCTGAACCTGGAAGAATGCCACGCTATTGCCTTTCTGTCTTTACTGCTTATGTGCATCTGACTGGCCCCTGTGGGGACAGGATGAGGAACTGGTCTGGTCCAGGAGGACTCTTTGCATGTTCTCTGCGTGATGGTGTGTGTGGGGTGGAGGGGAGAGACTGGATTATCAGGCAGAAAACTGGGCATTTTGCTCCACACGTTGTCTGGTTTCCAATGTAATCCTGGCTACAGAAATTCTATATACTGACTTGATTGCTTTCGATATTTGTCTTCATAGCTAATTGTCAATTTACCCAGTGATATGTTTGTCTGTCGATTTATATTCTTGATTCTAAGCCCATTGGAGTATATTGGGCTCGTAGACACGATTCCATTTCTTTCAAGGAGTTATAGGAGTCAACTCCTATAAAATATATGAATGGGCCAGGCAACCCTAAAGTTGATGTGCATTACCATTTAAATGGCATGCATGCATGCACCACATCTTGTGATTATGTGGGGTGGGGATTACCTGGGCCCCTCCAATATTTTATTCAAGTTGGCACCCTTGCAAAGAAGTTGTGGGTTGTGAAATTTCAGCAATTGGAACAACAACTTCGTTACTGACATCGGTATGCTTTGAAGCAATCCCACTCGTATGATTCTTTCTCTTTTTTAGGCATAAAATACCATGCAAATTTTTGGCCTTATCATTAAAACATAACAGAAGTGCAACCATGTAGAAACTGCTCTATTAACAAAATAATTAATCAGAAAGTAACTAAGACCACCTGAAGCCTTCCACATGGCCTTTGTTGTTTTTGGATTTCCTCTTTCTTGTCTCCCCAGTCCACCTCCACAGTTAGACATAAATAATCACAGGCCTGAAAAATGCCTCTAACATATGAGGATCTTTAGAACCTCAGAATAAAATTATATGAGCCAAACTAAAGTTAATATTTTGAAGAGAATGTTGGGACAATTCGATTACATTTTTGGTATCTTCATAGAGATAAAACAAGGGGTGCTAGAGAACTCAGATTACCAGACAAAACTAACGGTAGAGTTAGTTATTCAGTGTCTGAACTTCACAAAACAGAAAGTAGAAGCAATGAATTAAAATGCTTCATAGTGAAGGGAGCTAAGCGATAAGTGGGACTTACAATAAAATATTGCCATGTAGCATCACCCCCTAACTCATGGATGGGGAACTTGTGGTCCTCCAGATGCTGCTGTACTCCAATCGCATCAGCCTCAGGCAACATACTCAATGATTGGGGACAATGAACATTGTAGTCCAAAACATCTGGAGGAGCACAAGGTTCTCACCCTAACAGGAGTATTCCTGTTCAGAGTTCCATCAGGCCATGCTCTCCACCAGGAAACAGCGGGGAAGGTGCTCAAACAGCCATTCCATCCTCTTCCCGTTCCTCCTCAGCTTTCCAATTTTCTTTTCCAACAGTCAATCCATGCTGAGTCTTCACTAGCCGGTTAGTGTTTTTTGGTGGGGATTCTTGAAATATATTTTTACTTCTAGTACGCAGGGTCCCCCTGAGTTTGTCAATGCCTCCTTTTTTTCCTTATTTAGTAGCTCTGTTCCTTGTGTGTGCACCATTCTTCCTTCTCCCAGAGCATTTCATAAAATGCAGAAACAGGTTGGGGAATGAAAGAACACAGGAGAGCACATGACATAGGAAGACTGCAAGAATGGCTAAGACTGACTGTAAAATTAAGGACTGTTAGAAAGATGTTGGAAAAAGAAAATTAGATGGTTTTGGTTGAAATGAAACAAAGGACTAAGTAAAGACGAGTTGAGAATTTGATGAAAAGAGAGGATGTTAAATTGCAGTATGTTATGTTAAACTACTTAAATGAAAATAAGGTTGGAAGGATTTGCTGAAACAACGATCTGAATTAGAATACAAAATTGGGAGGTGAGAGGAGGTCAAGAAAATAAGTAAAGGAAGAAAGTTATGCAAAGGATTAATTAGTTTTTTCTATTTTTATCTTTCTTTTTTGGTGTTGTTATGTCTTTTTGTATTTTGTAAATTTCTTTTCTTCTTTTTGTTATTTTTAAATTTTGAATAAATATTATTTATATATAAAAAAAGAATGGCTAAGATTGTATCCAAAGCAATGGGAAAGGCACTGTGTAAGTGCTGGTCCCTGGAGTAGTTGGCTTTCATTTTACTAAATAGCTGAATTGTAAATTTTAATGACACTCTTTAATGGTAAATACTCTTGTTGCCAAAACCCCTGCTGGCTATTCTGGTGCTGCGGATGAAAAGCAAGGGGCACATTATCTGATCCACAGCTCATCTGCAGATTAATGGACAGTTTGGGGTCATGAACATTAAATATCCCCCATAGGTTTCCCCCTTTTCAGTTATCCACTTCCCCATTACAAAACCATTACAAAAAATCTATGGGTTTTCTCTGGAGCTGAGCTGAAATTCTTCAGAAGACAATTTGCTGAAAACATTTGTGATATTTTTCTTCCCATCTCCTTTCCTAGAAAAGGAAGGCAATTTTGCAGATTGCCCCCCACCATTTTTTTGGGTAGTAAACAGCATTCCCCCTCCCCACAATGTTCCAGAACCCCAGAACAACACTAAATCTGGGGGGGGGGGGTTGTGGAGGGCGCAAAATAATAGCCAGATGACCAACTTAGTTGCTGATGCTTAGGAGACCAGGAAAATCTGTGCTCTTGCCATTGCTAATGGGGAGCCCCAGTCCTGAGAAAATATCCATCATGGACTGGTTAGATGCAGAGGAATGGTGGGAGGAACCAGCTGGGGAACCCACAAAGGAAGAAGGCTCAGAGACTGTGGTGCAACAACAATGAGTGGTCAGTGGGAGAAGTGGGAGAAAACTGGGCGGTGGGGATGTTGGAAGCTGAAGATGTAACAGAGTGAGGAAAATCTGTGGCAGAGTGAAGTCCAGAACTGGAGCCAGAAGCTGAAGCATGAGACAGGGAAGGCCAAGAGGCAGAGATGAGTCAGGCTGGTAAAGAGTCATGGGTGTCTCCTCCTGCGGAGACAAGCTCCCCTTTCCTCTTGTCTCCCAGAACCAGGAGAGGCATAAAAAGGGTGGAGGAGAAGTTAGCTTCACAAAGGCAGAGTCTCCAATTGCTTGGGGAAAACCCTGGAGGGGAGAGGACTTAGGCAGCTATGGGGAGGCATGGACCTTCCATCTCAGAAACTGCTTCTCAGGGGCAAGATCTGCCAGAGATTAGTTGCTGTGCTCATTAGGCCTGAGTGTAGGAGTGCCAGTCCTGTTTTTGCTAATAAAGAGTTAACTCCAACCTTATCAGTGTGATTTACTGCTGGCTCTTTCCTGTCACTATCATGGAATTTATTCTCTGATGGATAAATTAGGTGAAATGTTCACTGCAGTATCTGTATCTACAAACAAGATGGAGAATTTCAGGAGGCCATTTGCACACAGCTGGGGGTATTTTTCTCTGTATCCACGTCCATTGTGGTCAGGTGGAGCAATGTGTGGTCTCCCTTCAGTGCATCCTTTACAGACCTAGGACCATTCACTCAACAGCAACTCCCATTCATTTCCACAGAAGAAGAAGAAGCATATTTAGTGTTGCAATGATAAGCAACTTTTTGCAATCTTGATTAGCACAGCCAACTCCAGGAGATGTCTAGCTAGAAAGCAAATGCTCTTCATCAAGTGCAAGTTTGCGTGCCAACAGCTTTAAAAGCATGTGCCCCTCCTTTGCTGTGAAATGCACAGTCACGGAATCTGTCGAGCCACATAACCATTTGGCTGCCGTGGGTTAAAACATGCCAAATTTAACAAAAAGGGAGAGAGATTGAGCCAAAAGTCCAACACCCAAACTGGCTGCTTTTGACATCAAAAGAACATAGATGAGACAGGAAATTTCTTTCATGCCAGCTGTTTCTGTTTTAATTCCTCCTGGTGATAAAACTCATATTCTGATGTTCTTAGATGCCAGGCATCTTGATGCTTTAGTAAGGAAAATTGCTTTCATTCTTTTCAGGATTTTTTAGGAATCCCTTCTTTGGAGGAAAATGATTCCTGAGTTGCAACGGGTTGGACTACATGACCCTCCTGGTCCCTTCCAGCACCATGATTCTACGATTCTATGTTTCTGTGAAAAGTGCATTAGAGCTGAGATTCTTCAGGATGTCACGCCTTCATCCATCATTCTAGAGTTTAAGTTTGTGCGGGTAGACTGGTTGTATCTTGAAAGGGGCAATAAGAAGGCATTGTTTTCCACTCCACACTGTATTAGTCACTTGCAGTACTGTTTCCATTCTGCTGCAGCAGATGTTATTTGTCTCCCTGTTGGCTGTGGTGATATTACATAACTTACAATAATTATATGACCTACACAATTAATTTCATAAATCATATTATTCCACCCTATTTATTTATATGCAGACCGAAAGCAACAACAACAACAACAACAACAACAACAACAATGAATACCAATAATATCTGCTTGATTGGTTTACATTCTGGACATGGGATGAAGAAGTGAACACCTGCCGTTTCTGCTTCCATTTCCATCAGAATTCTCTGATATCCCTAATCTTGGCTCTAGAGGACACATGAATATTAAGGCAGGAGTCTGCTTCACTTAAACCAGTGCAATGTACTTCTGATCCCATGTACTGAAAGAGCCTGGGAAATGGTGGAGGGGATGAAGCGTTTCTAAATGCTTTGAACCAATGCCAGCTCAAACCATTCTGATGCCTGAAGCAGAGCCCTCTTAACCCTGTTAGACCCAACAGTCCAACAAATCTTGCTTCACCATTCAGACACCAGTTCTGGCCAGATATTTGGTCCTCCTGAAGCTGGTTGCATCACCCTGCTATATGGAAGAGCTAGTACCTGGAGTAGCTAGGAAATGGCTCTGCTGCTCCATGGACTATAAGTGTAGGTTTAAAAACCCTGGGACCATCTTGTGGAGGAATTTAGTAAGGCCTGGAGTCTATTAGTGAGTCACAGTCTGATCTGCTGCATTGGTCTGGGAGATGCAGATTAGGCGAATCCAGTATGGATTGTGAACCCTTCTAATTCGTTGCCCATCCTTCGTTTTGACAACTGGAACATTGATTGCTTTGCATGCATAGAGACTAATAGATTAAAAAGCAGCCTAATGACACAATACTAAAAAGGAGCCAAACATATCTGACCTGTTTGTTCTTCTTCAGGAGGTCCTTATAAACCACAGTTCGTGTTTTCAGTGCCTCATGCATGTTAATGCAGCAGGGCAGCCATACTGCTGTAGTGATTTATTCCAAGACTTGAGCGGGGGGTGGGGCGAGAAGACCAGCTCAGCTGGTGAAAGCAGCACAAAGTGGAGACGGCAGAGAAAAGGCTGGAATTTATTTAATGCATATGTTGGGACCTTCTGCTTTCCAATGTTGAAACACAATGCTAGCTGTAGGGGAAAAGAAGAGGAGGCAAAATAGCAGCAACAAATGCTTCCACAGGGTGCCTAGTAATTCCATCAGCGCACATGTCACCCAATCACGGCCCCATATTAACCATGTATGAAACGTATCAATCAATGGGCAGAGATGGCAGGAAGACCAGATCGCTTATCACATTTTGTATCTGCTTCAGCACAGTGCACCTAAGAATGTTGCAAGGAAGAGTCCAGAGCACAAGCCTTCAAAAGCACACGCAGGGGTTGACATTTTCTCTTATTTTATTTTTTTATTGTGTTTCAATAATACAGGAACGTAAATGTAAACTGAACAAACATCAAAGCATACCAGCTTAAGAGTATAGCAACCGCAGCACTGAGAATATTATTAAATCTGGCAATATTAAATCTCCTACAACATATTCTATATTAGCAAGGCTATAAAAGCAAAATGGCAAGTAATATATGTGAAGGAAATAAGGCAGAAATAGCTATAAAAATAAATAGCAATTGAAGCCAACCAGAGAAGCAAGGAGAAGCGACTGAGGCTTCTGGGTTCTGGTGAGATCCCACAGGTCTCTTGTAAGCTCTCACCAGAATTTGGAAGCTGCAGCTGTGCGACTCTAGTAAGTGAGGCTTTGGTAGGGGAGCAGGGAAACCTTCCTGTTTCATCTCAGGCAGTGGAACTGGCTTCCCCAGAGCTTTCATTAGAGAGAGGATGGAATCTCTTGGTAGCCTAAGCAATGGCAGTAAGAGCTGTTCGACAGGGGAACAGACTTCCACGAGAGGTGGTGGACTCTCCTTCCTTGGAGGTTTTTATGCAGAGGTTGAATGGCCACCTGTCATATATGATCTAGTTGAGATTCCTGCTTTGCAGGGGGTTGGACTAGATGACCCAGGGAGGGCCTTCCACAAACAGTGAGCCACAACTGAGAAGACTCTGTCATGGGTAAACATGAGCCAGGCAGCACCCAGCAGCGGCACCACCATCAGGGCATCTCTGCTGATTGCAGAGCCCAAGATGGCTGACAGCCACTTTTTTAGGTACTTGTGACCCAAGCCAAGTTTTGTATGCTAATACGATTCCCTAGAGCTGACAACATATTTTTCTGAGGAAATTTCTTTCATTTTCTCACTCTCCTAGGGAAAAAGAGGCCATTTTGAAGAATAATCCCTGAATATTATCCACCATTGCTTGGCGACAGCCACCATTTCCTCTCACTCACCCGCCCAGAAAGATGGCAGCCCGTCTGCCAATACAGTCACTGTTATTGTTGCTTGCAGATAGAAAAGTATGAAAAAGAAAGAAAGAAAGAAAACGTTACTGCCACTGCCCTGGGAAACTGATGGTTTTTCCCTCCCCAAGAGAAATTTGGTGATGTGATCCACCCAATCTCTCTGCCCACAAATAGGATGGAGAACTGTGAGGGGACATTTGCCCTCAGCTCTACTTTGCTGACAAGAGCCTGAGAACAGCGAGTGGATAGATGAAATGCCTTCTTCCTGAGCTATAGATGGCAGATGGCCTTTGTTAACACAGTGCTCATCATCTGTCTCCCAGCTAAGCAGAATTATTGAGGTTTTACCGGAAACCACAACCAGATTCTAAATGTGCCACATGCATTATTTCCACTTCCCCATCCCTCCTCACCATCTCTGCTGATGTTTTCAAAGAACAAACATTTCGTAGCGTTAAACACTTTACTCTGAAACATCCGCTGCATACAATTCCGGAGAAATAAAGCACTGCACAGCATTGAAGACTCGAGGCTCCTGCTATTTGAGTCATTAAAAAGCCATGGTGTGTTGGATACATGGTTCAAGAGATGGTGTTAAGAAGCAGACAGGAGTCAGGTGGGAATGGAGGAATACAAACAGTTTTTAAAAGTCTCTCTCCCCCCCCCCCTCATCCCAGCTTTGTGCTTCCCAGTTAGCATAATAAGTAGAAGGGTTTTTTACTTCCCTTTTGGCACTGACATGGTAGCCATGAGATGCCAGGAGTCTGCACACATGACAGCTTCTGCCACCTGATATGCCCAACTGGCTGGCCAGGATGTGACTCCGGACAATCAGCGTGGAAACCTGGAGTCCATGGCAAAGGCTGTTGAAACCGGAGAAGAGAGCAGCGGGAGCGTTTGCTGTCACTGAAACACATTGTTCCAATTTGTGGTCATCTTAACAGAGAAGGGCTTTGTTGGAATAGCCACAAGTAACAAGGCGCACCCATGTTGAAAATAATTGAGTGGAGTGTAAAAACCAACAAAGTGATGAGAGAGAGAGAGAGAGAGAGAGAGAGAGAGAGATTGGATGGAAGTGGATCAAATCTCTTGGAAGCCTTCCATTGTCTTATGGCAGGAAAAGGCTCTGCTTTTGTAAGCTGGCACCTGGAAGCTAGAAGGTTCCCTATGCCTAACGGTGCCATCAGAACAGCAGCACCGACTTAGGCTCCAGACTTGGGCCGTACCACAACATCATTAAGAAATATTACAAAGAAAGCAAAGAAAAAATATAAATATTTGCAGTCCATTTCACAGTATCATGCAAGTCCTTCCAATCCAGTTTCTGAATTAGTTTGTATGTCATTTAATTTAAAACAGACATGCATATGTATATATGAATTTTTGAACATTGTGTCTCTCAAAATAAGCATTCTTCAAATGCATTTTGAAATTTTTTTTGAGATGAGAACTACATTCTAATATTTAGCAAGTGTAAAAGCTGATGGATAACTAAGTTCTGATCCAGGAGATCAGTTCATAGTAGAATGTGAAAAGATCACACATCTCTAATTTGCATGTATATTCTTCATGGATATGTTTGAAGAGTTTGGTTGATCATGAAATACACACCTAGAGAGCAAGGCTGAGCCTTTTATTGATTTGCTTATATATCTGAACTGGGATTTGACTCTCCGTGACACGAGGTTTTCAGGTACTGTGGATCCAATCAGAAGTAGATGGTGAGTTATTGAGGGTACTGGGTCTGGAAAGATGAGTTAAAATTAATTTAGTAAACCATAGAATCATAGAGTTGTAGCATTGGAAGGCATCTCAATGGTCATCTAGTCCAACCCTCTGCAATGCAGGAATCTCAATTACCACATCCAAATAAATTAAATAATGCTGTTATTGCTTAGCAATCCTGATGTGGCTACCATTTTTTTGGTAGGACAAGGCAAAATGGCCAACTGGGTTGATGGTGTTTGCAGGGAGGGAGTTACAACATGCATTCTAGCTGAAAGTGCCAAAGGAGGAAATGTGCAGGACAGGTGAGGTATTATGGGGTGCTGACAGGTGCTGACAGGACTGCAGACTGGGACAGAGTAGTGGTGTGAAAGGGGAAATGGAAGGGAAGAGGCAGTGCAGATTTGGTCCCAGCTCTATGTATAAATATGGTCAATTTTATATGATAGTGGGCCAGTCTTTCTCCTCTAGAAGTAAAGTCATGAGGGTATGGTCTAAGTCCTGTGAAGTCTAGAGCAGCCTCCCCCAACCTGTTGTCCTTACAAATATTGCTGAACTTCAACTCCCATCATCCCTGACCACTGGCGATGCTGGCTGGGGCTGATGGAAGTTGATGTCCATCTGGAGGGCACTAGGTTGGGGAAGGCTGGACTAGAGCTTGCCACAATAGTGTATCTAGTGGAAATTTCAGGAGTTCACACTGGAAAATATAAAGCAAATCAGTAAAAGCTGGGTGGGAGTGTGAATCCATGACTGGTGCTAAACAGGGCAAATAATTAGTAAATTCATCCTATAATTAGCATGCTTCCTTTCATGAAAGAAAATCAATCTGGCTAAGTAACTCAAACGAATTAGACTCTAATATTTCTGATGGACGTGGATTGCCAAGACTTCCCACACCCATCTCAATATCTGCTGGGTGAAAGATATTTGTAGAATTGCAGTTCTGTCTCTGTAGTATATTTCCTGCCTCGCTATGAGCTTGTGAGTGATTTTGACACTCAGGGTAATGTAAGAGTTTCTGAGGGGAAAGCAGAGTGAGCTAATGGATCAAGGGCTAGCTTTGTGGGGGGATGGGACTCTCCAGACAAGACTGAAGTCATTAGGAAACTTTTCACTCTAGCTGTCGGCATTAAATGCCACTTGTGGTTTTAACTAAGCGCTTCACTTTCCATTCCGGCTTGTGATCTAACCTTTTCAAACACTGATACCAATATGAAATTACCAGAAATAAAAGAGCAGCAAGCATCTGGAAATGATTTGGGAATAATTCAACAAAGTACAGGCATGTTTAAAGGGCATAGTAGTAGTTCAAATGATATTTCACAAGACGTGACATGCTGCAGTACCTAAACGAATTATGTTACAAAGTTACAGCAGTAATCAAATTTTAAAACTTGCATTAAAAACACCCACCATCATTCTGTAAATCTGGAAGACTTAACCCAAAATCTTCATAACAGACTCAGCAAGTCTGAGAAATAGCAAGCTGCACTTTTTAAATATATAGAATATACTGGATAGGGTTACACTTAGGACAGGAATCACTGTGGATGTCACAGCTGCCTTACTTGATTCTGAGTGTATTAGAAGTTGGAGTGATGAGCGGCTCAACCAACAAGTCACTTCTGGATTTGGCTTAGTAAGAAGGGGGGAAAGAGATTTTCTGACACTTCATTGTACACCATTATCATTTCCAGAAGACCTGTTCACTGAGAATCCACACCTGCCCCCGCTCCAAAAAAATTAGCCATTTGTGATGTTCCAATACTGAATGAATTGACTTGAGTGAATCCCTAAACTGCAATGGTTGCCACTGGGAGGAAAACACTGTAGTGATCTTTCTAAAATTGGGATAGATTTGTGCTCTAATAAGGAGCATACTTGCCTGCAAATTTCAACTACTTCTGCCTTAAAATGAAATAGATATTTCCTTGTTAGAAAAATGAAACTTTAAAGTCCTTGACTTATTTGCCTATAATTTGGCTGATGAGGAGAAGATGTCTGAGGCTAATATGCTTGCAAATTTCATTCATTAGTGTCAGGATGAGGGAGGGGAGTTATCGTCATTTTCTCATTTCCCAATAGTGAAGGGGGTGTGGGAAGAGCAGATTTGGACAGACCCAAAGCTGAATCTGGAAACCTATGAAGTGTTTGGGCTCAGTCAGGCAGTTTCTAAAGTGCCAAACTGGGGTCCAAACCTCTTCTTGCAGTTGGTGCACGCCCATCGTGAACTAACAGGCAGTTCACTACATGGCACTTAAAAGTTGTTCACATTTGTATCCCACCCTTTCTTCACTGAGCTCAGGGTGGCAAACATAGGTAAGGGCTGTTTCCTACTTTCTCCTCATAATAGCACGGAGGTAGGTTAGGATCAAAGGGACGCGGGTGGCGCTGTGGTCTAAACGACTTAGCCTCTGGGGCTTGCCAATCAGAAGGTTGGCAGTTAGAATCCCCACGACTGGGTGAGCTCCCTTTGCTCAGTCCCTGCTCCTGCCAACCTAGCAGTTCGAAAGCACACCAAAAAGTGCAGGTAGATAAATAGGTACCACTCCGGCGGGAAGGTAAACAGTGTTTTCGTGCGCTGCTCTGGTTTCGGTGTTTCGTTGCGCCAGAAGCAGCTTAGTCGTGCTGGCCACATGACCCGGAAAAACTGTGGACAAACGCTGGCTCCCTTGGCCTGTAAAGCGAGATGAGCACCACAATCTCAGAGTCGTCTGTGACTGGTCTTAACTTTCAGGGGTCCTTTACCTTTACCTTTTTAAGGTTAGGGTCAGATGGTGACTGGCCAAAGGTCACCTATGAGGTCTACCACAACAAGATTCTTCACTTCAAAGTGTTTTGCAGTGTTAGTAAAAATGCACCTTAAAAGTAAATCCTGTCACAGGGATGGTGTCTAGTCACTGAAAATTCCACAGAGGAGTCCACAGAGGAATCTGGTGGCATTTGCTGTTCAAACAGCCCTTCTGACCAAATTAAATGTTATGTTTGCATTACAAAGAGGTTTTGAGTAATAGCCTCTTTAAGCCTTATGCATGAAAACTATATGAGTAACTCCCAAGGCCTAAAAGAAGCAGGATCTTAAGGGTAAGGTGACATAGCCCAAGTTGACCTGAGAGTAATTTGGCCTACATCTGCTCTGGGTTGACTTCATGCTGTGTATATTTTGCTAACCATATGCCAAACATGTGTTAAGATACAGGCTGGATGGTGGAGGACAGTTGGTGGTCTCACTGCAAAACTCTAAAAGATTGCAGTATCTACGTCCTGCTCTCTCAACCTCTTCACAACTATTTGCCATCTGATTTATGAACATATAAAGTATAGAACTGACCTGGATAGATCAAAGCATTGACCCTTGCCACAGCCAATCATGGCTATATGAAAACACCTTTAAAACTCGGGATACACAAAGTCACGAGGCTATATAAGACCCAGACATGGAAGGATGATGTAAATGTACTGTTGCAGGAAGGAGCGCTCAGTATGTATCATGTAAACCATTGTCTGGATGCTGTTATCAGTGAATCATATTCTTACTAATAGTCCTTCTTTTGCCATTGTTTATTTCTGTAAATGGCTTTTAGGAGGATGCAGGTTTGGCCAACAACAGGTTTTCAGTCCATACTGAACTCATTTCCAAGTTATTAGCCATATGTTGATTGTTGTTTCTTTTGGCGTTGCAAAAGACCTGCTCAAGGCAGGATCCCAAGCCTGCACACAGAGGGAAAATGGATGATAAATGAGCATCTGCTTGCTTAAAACCTTGGCTTGACACAGTTTGCTTTCTTTAGCATTTAATTCTCATTCTGGCTGCCTTTCTTTCATTCCAGGGGCATACATGTATCTCTCCCGTCATTTTGATTAAATATTTTGTTTGATAAAATACTTAGTAATACACTTTGTTTGACATTTACACATGCACAGAGGGGAAAGGCCCAACTATTTATAAGGGAGGCCCCGACCTCATTATGGGATGTTGCTTCACCCTTACTCTAGTCACAAAGGAAGTGTGGGGTTTCCAGATGAACCATTTTTTTCATTAAATAACCATATACCAAAGCAAGAATCCATCATTTTCTAACAACTTAATGGACAATGCAAACTACCCTTCTAATCTCTGAAAAGCAGGAAGCTGTATTCCTTACTATCAGTTGAGTGGCCCTCTATGCACTGGCTGCAAAAAAAATCAGGTTAGAAAAATGAGTTAGATAAAATAGCTATAATTTGCTTTGGTGATTTGAAGGCTTAATCTGAAATCAAGATAGATTTAAGCTTGTTTATTCCTCTGGTATCTGGAGGCACGGGGGGAGAGGGGGTGGTGAGGGGGCAGTACCGGCACCTATTTTCTAGGGGGAAAGCGCTAGGTGGAATTAAGGGAGTTTGGGGAATGTGATGCTCTCAAAGCACTATTTTCACTCAGAGATCACAAGAGACAAAAGATCTGATGAAGTCCAAGTTATCTTGTTAATCCTTACATTACTGTAAGGTAGCTGGTCCTATGGGCTGCATTTTAAGACTGGGGATTAACTCAGCTGAGGCTGATAGTTCTCTGCCTTAGGCCACCCAGTTTCTTTATAGCCAAGATGAGATTTGAAAAGAGAGACTCAGAGGCTTAGCCAGTGCCCTCACCAGCTGTCATGTGTTAGCACATATTGATTTGTTTAGATTTTTTTTTTACCTTTCTCTTTATTGAGGAGATTCTAATCAAAACTAAAAAATGGGCGTATTGCAAGAAAGATTCTTGGTGGGACTATAGATGGGATCAGATGCTTTGCATGCAGAAGGTGCCAGGTTCAACTGCCAGCTCCTCATCCTTGGGATAAGTTGGCCACTTACACGCTCCCCCCAAAAAAGGTTAAATGGGACACCGACTTGCACTGAATTTGCATGTGCCAATGTATATCTCAATCATCTGGCATAATACTTCTCAGTCATCTGGTATAATATTGGCATCAGGTGATTGACAGGTGAGTTGTCAAAGTTGGAATGCCAGGGTGGATGTGAGGGCGATGCTTTGTGCATAGCTTGCAAGCATCATTCCCAGCAGGAATTGATTGGTGCACCTGAATTGTGCAGGACTGAACTCCCCCTGCAACAGCTGATGTGGAGGGAGTTAAATCCTGCCATCTGCCTCCACATCTCTGCCTGCCGCACATCTAAAATCACATATGTCATGAGGTATGGGGCAGGTGGGCATGGGGTCCAGAGAATGGCCTGGTGGGCCAAGCTTGGTCTGTGGGCTGGAGGTTGCCACTCCTGAAATAGAGGACAGTCCTCTATGAATCAGGACCCATAGCTCCCCTAAAAATGGACCCAGTAGCAGCTAATGCAAAATATGAGTTCCTGAGGTCCTAGAGAGCTGCTGAGCTAGAGAAGCAAATAGTTTGACTAGGTATAAGGTCAAACCTCTAGCTGTAAGTTTCTTGGGGTACATTCTTTCTGTCTGCCACTCCTGTGAACTCACTTCTTTCCCTAGATTAATCATGGTTCAGAACTCTGAACAAAAGCAACTCTCCTCTTATCGTAAGAACTTTTAGATTCCTGGGCTTATGGTTTTCCTTTAAGGGGATTGCCTTCGCTATGTCTCTAGAAAATCCTGGCTCCTGCAAAGTTAATGGAAATCCTGCTACTGACGTCAGGAAGGCCAAGATTCCATCCTCAGGAACCTCTGAGGGTAAACAAAGAGTCTTAACCTAATAATCTGCAGCATTTTTATGGTGAGTGTTTAACACTGACCTGGAATGTGAATTCTTTGATTGGTATCTCAGCTTCAAAGCACTCCGCCATGCAATCCTATGCTTGTCCAGAAGGCGTTCAATGGGTCTTCCTCCTGGATAATGGCTGGGCTGTCTGCAGTGTAGGGCCCCAGGTTAGGGAAGGCTGTCCTGTTGAGCCAGGAGAAATCAAAAGCATCTGTTCCCTAAGTTTCCATGGAACTGATGCCTTGGCATTGAGCTCTGTTGCGGTGATGGCACAACAGTTCCATCCCCAGTGGCACCCCCCTCTTTCTCAACTGCAACATTATGTTTATGTGGCACTGGGAGGAGAGCTCATTATGAGTCCGCAAGGCTCAAATCCCACTGCTGACACCATGCAGGAGTGATTGAGAGCCAGGGCACCATGTCAGGAATGGGGGGGGGGAAACAATAACAAACATTTCCCACTTGCAACTTCTAACCTCCTTGCACCTACTGACCTTGCGCTTATACAGCTAACACCACAAGGTCCAAACTTTGTGGGGAGTTTGGGCTAAAGCTTGGGCAAGCAAAAGTCTCCCCACCACCCCAGTTATGAGACTCAGTGCCCTTGCTGATCCTCCCATGCCCAAATTACAATTCGGATCATATAAAAATGGGACTGCACCCATGTCATCGCAAAGGAACCTGAGAAGCAACTCCTAGTAGCATTTCAGAGTTCTTAACTTTATCAGGCAGACACTATAGACCTTAATCAGGTTAGGTAGCCATAGTCAGGAATTAAATTCCCAATTGCAGTTCTAGGAAGCTGGTGACTGTGGTGCTGAATGCAACATTCAAGCTGAGGGAGCCCAATCATTTTAGACCTGTTTCCCTTTGTCTGGCTGCTTCATTTTTCATTTCCCTTCCTGTGCTTTCATTCTCAATTATTCTCCTCTGCCTGGCTCTCCTAGCCTTTTCATCACTTTCTTTTCCCTGTGCATACATTTGAAGGGGAAAGACAACAGGGAGAAACCTTAGATTGCATGTGAATATGATGAAAAAGCATGTCAGGAAACTCAAGGCTGTCACTTCAGTCCCCTGTTAATGTTCGCTGGCACGGCTTTGAGATATGGTACCATGTTGACAATTGCAGTGATGATTAGTGAGAAAGACTTGCCCAATATATATAGATTAAAAAACAACTGCAAATGCTTATTGGGTTTCTTTAAGGAAAAGTTCAGCCAATGTCCATAGTAAAAGAGAAAGCCTTGCTGGATCAGACTAAAGCCTCGTCTAGTCCAGCATTTTTGTTTCCAATATTGACCAGTCAGATGATCCTGGGAAAGGGCTGGCCGTACCATTAGAGTGGCCTCAGGCAGCAGATGCTGGAGGTGGAGCATGTTGTCCACAGGGGTGGTAAGGGGTACTCCTTCCTTCCCAAATCCTAAATGTTTTTGTTCATTTTAATGTACAAAGACACAAAGAGCTAGCTATATTATTATTATTATTATTATTATTATTATTATTATTATTATTATTACCCTGCCCATCTGGCTGGGTTTCCCACAGCCACTCTGGGTGGCTCCCAACACAGTATTATAAATACAATAAAACATCAAACATTAAAAACTTCCCTAAACAGGGCTGCCTTAAGATGTCTTCTGAAAGTCAGATTGTTGTTTATTTCCTTGACATCAGATGGGAGGCAGTTCCACAGGGCAGGCATCACTACCGAGAAGGCCCACTACCTGGTTCCCTGTAACCTCACTTCTCGCAGTGAGGGAACTGCCAGAAGGCTCTCGGAGCTGGACCTCAGTGTCCGGGATGAACAATGGGGGCTAGTCAACAAGGTCTAGAATGATCTCTAAGACCACTCCTGTTGAGATTGGCTGCTGCTCGGCCCTGCTTTTTGAGGGGCAGGTGAGGACGGGGGCCAAGAATAGAAACCAGAAGTGATGACAAGAAATGTAGAAGTGCTGTAATGGAAATGTAAGCACATAGACAAGAGTTGCTGGGAGGGATGGAACAATACAGGGTAACTAGCTAAGGAGACCTTTAATGCAATAATAGAGAAGTGCAAGGAATGGGCAGATGAAGTAGATGCAGAGCTTAAAGAACTTGGATCAATCATACAACAAGGAAACCATGCCAGTTGGCCCAGGCAATCCGCAGAAGATTTCTACCAGCAATCCATTCCCTACCTGGATTTACTTTGTACCTCCCTGAGGTTTTGTTTCAGTGTGATGAAAACCAGCCTTGCTTACAGCTTGCTGAAACTACATCCACCTCAGATGTATCATACTGGAGAAGAAGACTTTCAACCTGTATTGATTCCATTCAGGAAGTTTACACATTGAAAAGTTGGGTGATGAATCTGTATGAATGGTGGACAAAAAAAGATGTACCAAAGAAATGCACCACCCATCATTGTGTTGCATATGCAGCATAAGCCTGACTGAACTATGGGACCACACCCAACAGTTGCATGCTGTTAACACGGCCATCCTTACACCACTTTTCCTTCCAGTTACAACATGTATAGTTGAGCAATTCTTTATCACTTTGTGCAGCCTGTAGGCATGGCTGCATTTGACAATGAGTGAAGGCTGTGTTTTGATGAATGTCCATAGAGAAAAGTTGAAGACCTGTTCCAAGAAGAAATTTATACAATACTTTATTGACCTTTATGACCAAGATCCTTAAAGACTCCACTTTCAGTAGAAAGAGCGAACCACTCTTTATGTTATGGACAGACTAGCATCAACAAGAAACTCTGACTGGTTTCAGACCTTATGCTTGACATCCACTACAGCCAAGGCAGATTCTGTGTAAAAGGTATGAAATTCAGTCTTATGGGTTTTTAATTTGGTTCATAGCCCTACAGTATTGTTGTTCAATAGACAGATTGAAGCTGTACAACTTTCAAATGCCTTACTCTGTTACTGTTAAATGGGCAAATAAGGAAGCTTATGAACTGTTCATTCTGAAATGCACAATCCCTTATAATACAGTAAATCCCTATTGTTTCTCGGTGCTTCTGTTATGGTATGTGAGGATCAGTCATAAGCCAACAGCCTGCAGTTACAATTCACAGACCTTGCCCCCTGCCCCCAAATTATTTCTACAGACACCTGTGAGATGGAGGATGCTGGAACAGCACTGAGTTGTTGGAGGACAACTGTTCTTCATGTCTCATGGCCTTCCCTGCATCCCCTAAGCCAGCCTGCTGCTCTCAGGTATGGTGAAGGATGCTATCTTGACACCGGCATTCAAGTAAGCTTCGGTTGCTAACTCTTTTTTTACATGAGACTAATAAAATTACAGAGTTAGAAAAGACATAGAAGGTCCTTTTGTCTGACAGGTGATCATGAATGTGTCCCATCTTTACTGTACTGTCTCTGAAGATGCAACTTTCATTTAGCTACAATATCTAATAGCTGTTGAAAAATCTAGCATCTCATTTCTCCAACCCCTGCATTTATTTCACTTGTATCCCCCTCCACTTTCTTCAACAGAGCTCTGACAACAGACAGACAGACATGGAGTTCCCAAGTTAGTCCTCCATCCAGACAATGACTAGACTCAGAGACTCAGACCTGCTTAACTTTAGACAGGTTGCCATATCATGTGTCTTCAGGCCTGGGCTGCCCTTGGCCATCTAAGTTAGTATCCATCACCATAGCCTGAAGCAGCAAAGTCCATTTGTTAATTAGACTTTTATTTGTTTAATTTAACAAAATTAATACCACCTGATTATAGTAAAACCTTTTTAGCAGTTTACAAGAAATATTAAAATTTACACTAAAAACAGATGAAAACAATTAAAAGCATTTAAAGATAATTACATTTTAAAGATAATTACATTTTAAAGATAATTAAAATTTAAAAAACCCACATCTTAATAGACTGTGTTCACTCTCATGTGTTCAGAACTTATGTGTGTGCTTGCATGTGTCCAAAGCTTTCTAGTGAGGTCATTTGTTTGTTGGTTAGTTGTTAGTTAGTTAGTTTAAAATACATTTGAAATTGAGTGATCATCAGGACAGAGGAAATAAACAGATTTGAAAAAGGCAAGCCAGCAAAAACACTGATGCTGGCTGTATTTTGTACACTTGTCACTGAGAAGGATGACCAATAATATGAACACAGAATTCAGTGTATTTGTTTCCTCTCTAAAAAATATGCCATCAATTATCAAAAATGGTTTTAAAGAAGACTCCCTTCAGCTGTCCCACTTTCTGAAGTTACCAAACTTGTATCTTTTACCAGCTTGGTTTTCTTAAGATATTTTATTCCTATCAAGTCACGCTATATAAAAAAATTTACTACCAACATTTAAAGATGAGCTTCCAAGCATTTTCCACTGTGGGCAACATTAGTCAGGAAAACGTATTTAAGCTATGATTCACACAAGAGGCTTGGAAGGAACACCAGAGATATGTTTCTAACTAGGGTTATCTTGTTTGTTTTTGTTGAAAAATAGAAGAAAAGCAAATGGGAAAATCTGGGTTGACATTACCTAATCCATTTTTTATTCTTAAGAAAATGGTTGCCTGCCATCATTTTTCTGGAAATGTTATTGTGCCCAACTTCTTAGGTCACCTAGTAGTTAGCAGGACAGACCAGCACAGAAAGCCAATTAAAATTAACATTGGATGTCTAGCCAAAAGTCCGCTCACCTTTCTGGGTAGGCGGTGTTGCGGCCGTGCAAGTGATCAGACCAATGGCAAGCTGGATCGCCCAGCTGCCAGCTATTGGCCAATGCCGGCAGTCCTTGCTCGGGTGTTCCCCTGGCAGCAGGCCCAACCGGCCAATGGGGACACTTGGGCCTGCTCCCAGGGGTCATTAAATTGTGGCCTGTGCAGAAGTCGTTCCTGCTTTTTCGTCAGATCTCATGTTCTTCCTCCACTGTTGGATGCAGCGTGCTAGTTCCTAAGAATCCCAGGAGCTTCCCATGAACATCTGGATGGCCACTGTAAGAACAGGGTCTTGGACGCAATGGGTCTTTGTCCTGATCCAACAGCTTTTCCTTATATTCTTATGTCTCTTGAAGCAACTGACTTTTAAGCAGCAAACCTGTTTGATCTTGCATTACCTCTTTTGCTGCTGACGCCAGCCCCTATGATTATACTGTTAGCATCTGATAAATGTAGGTGGAAATATTATGCACAGAGTTCACCTTTAAGCAGAACAGCTGATGTGCTGCACCTGGTCTTCACTTGAGACAGTCAGTGGCTCCCTAACAGTTAATTGTCAGGCATGTCAACTTTCAAGAAGGAACAATACAACCACAAGCGGGATGGAACAAGCTTTCAAACAGGCAGAAACTTTCACTGGGATTTAAAAGAATCCCTGGGGAAGTTATCAATTAACATTTTAATGACCTTTTGGCATCTTTCTTTAGTCCTCTCTCTCTCTCTCTCTCTCTCTCTCTCTCTCTCAATCTCTCTCTTTAAAAATCCTAGCTTGTACTCTGACTCATGTGCTGAATTTAAAAGCTAGAGGGCATTCAAAGAAGGAGCTCAGAGAACAGTCCAGTACCAGAATTGTTATACTTAATCCTGTAACTTTCCCATTTCCCTTGCCAAGCCAACATTTCTCTTCCGTTTCTGGGATGTCTGACTTTGATTCCTCCCTAGGTGTTTCCTGCATTGATAATGTTATGTCTTTCTGTTAATGTTTTCATTTCCTGAATCTCTGCCTCCTTCTCCTGTAGCTTCAGATTAGCTTAAATGGAAAGGTGAAAAGTTGAGAACCCACTTGATCATGGTCTAGGGTCTGGCAAAAAGGGATGTGGGAGAAATTTGGTTCAGTTCACATTTAAAGGCAAACCTACCTAACGAATACTTCTTGAAACAATGTGTGAACCGAAGCACAACCGCAGAGCAAAATAGCCATGTAGCTTAATTGCTTCTGATTCTGCATGGGTTTATAAAATATAATTCAGCGGACTGTACTCTTTGCACCCTTCCTGGTCTTGTGGCCTCTGTATGCTAGGTCAGTTTCCTCTGAGCTGGTCAGCTCTGAACAGTTTGACTGCTCCAAGCCCAGTTTCAGAGTCTCACTCTTGCAGAGTGCTTCCTCACACTTCTGAGAAGCTGACACAACAAAACAAACTGTGCAGAAGTGCTGTGAAAAGGGGTAATTTTGCAGCAGCGTGGTGGCCATTCATGAAGTTTGTCGCTCAAGGAAACAACACTTCCTACACATCGGATTCTTTGGCTAGCTTCTGAAGAGACTGGATTCTGAGGTCCTGAAGTAGGAGCACCATCTGAACTGACCTGTAACTTTCACTACTGTATGTAAATTCTACTTCTACTCTTTATAGAAATGTACCACTATTTTCTGATCAGTTTTGTTCTCTTCAGTGTTTGTTTTTGCTTGGTATAATGTATTTATTATATCCTTTTATTGTGCCTGTCATAGTTACACTGTAACAGAAGGCAAACACACACACACACACACACACACACACAAAATACACACCCCCTTGAATTTTGCAATGCCAAGTAATGTGTACAAAATGACTATACGAGGGTCAAGTGCAGTTTCAGTGGTGAAGTGGGGTGGGGTAACTGCCCTTACCTGACCTCCTGGCAATGAAGTTGCTATTACTTACTGGGAGGGAGAGTGGGAGTTGGGGAAACACTGGGGAGCTCAGTGCTGTGCAAACTCACTGGTAAAACCAACATGGCACTCGTGTTGGTGCCTTTGTCCAGGGCCAACCTCCACACCACCTTGCCCTCCCTATTCTCCCTCCCAGTGAGCAGCAGCAAATCTCCTGCTGGGAGGTTACATGACCACCACTGCCCTACCATACCACCCACTACTGGTAAAGTGTGCACAATTGTTGTTTTAACTGCTGCTCTAACGCCAGTCTAGAAAAGTGTGGCAGAAATCCAGAAATAATAGAATTTTGGTCATTTCCAAGAGTCCCAATTACATGTACATCACGGCCTTAGTCATGTTCACTCAGAAGAGAGTGTTTGGTGGGTTTACCTCTAGGTAAGCATGCACATTTTCTAGGAAAGGCTGCAGTCTTAATGTAATAAGGCACCAGTTCCCACTCTTTGGCTCCTGGCCATACTTGGTCCTCACAAGGTTAGGCAGATTAATTTCAAATGACTTAACAGGCCAGTTAGAATGCAATCGGACAGAGCTGTCTGCAGTGTAGTCAAGATCAGAAAGTTCAGCTGATGATAATTCTTGCACAGCAATACATTGCCCCAGAATAGAAGAATATGAGACATGATGGCACAAACCCCAGACAAACAGGGAAATGGTGCTCCTCACACCTTGTACCACGTTGCATTCAACTGAGTTTATCATGGAAAAAACAACACGGTGGCTAATTTACACAGCCAGGTGTTTTAAAATGTTCATTGTAAAACTTGTCTGGTAGAAAACAAATAAAGGAGGCTTCTGTACAAGGAAAGCTGGGGTGTGAAAAACTAAAAATAGATGTTGCATAAGCCAAGCAGTAAAACTCTGCTTAAAAAAATGTGGTCTGCAGAGATGTCTGAACTGGAATGTACCAGGAACTCAAATAAAAGGTGAAAGGCACATCATTTCCTCTGAATAACCTTCAGGAGGCAGATCTACACAGCAGTTTTATATGCTCTCAGCACAGTTCTTTAGCATGAAACCAGATCTGTATTTACATCATGTACCTTTCCGCCTGTAGTAAGTGCAGATGGCCTCCAGGGAACCTGGTAGGGTACTGGAAGAGGGTGCTGTTGTTTTTTCTCCTGTTCTTGTCCACAGCACACACTCCTGCTTCTGACCAATGATACGTAGCCTGGCCCTATGCATATTACATCAAAGTCATTGGGACTAATGCCCAAGTAAACATGCATAGGGTTGTAGGCTAATTATACTGGCAATTGTGGGCAGGTGGTAGGTTGGTAATTTTTGTGGTAGTTTGAAAGCAAATAGTGGGAAAAATGAAGTTTGCCCAGAGTTTTTGTTGCAATATGGAAAGGGGTGTTTCTTTTAAGGAACTTTGCCTTGACATGAAAACTTAATTTTCCACTGCAGGAAATAATAATGTAAGCATTCTATTGATTTCCAACATTAATTAATATCATATTAGTGTGGCAGCATAGCTAGATGCCTTTCTACCCTATAATTCTACTAGACAAAGTGTGATCCGCAGCAACAAAATGTTGCACGCTATGCCCCCCCACCCAAGACCAGAGTCTCCAACCCAGTGCCCACAGGTTCTGGTATGTTGACCAATACTTCTTATGGTGCCCACAAACATAAATATCTCCCAAAAATCCACTGTGCATTGTTTGTTTTTCCTGCTCAGTTCTTATTTTCATTGGCTTGTCATCTCCTACACTGATGTGCCCTTTTAAACATACATGCTTTTCATGGGGTGCCAGGACTGAAAATCTATCTTCCCTTCCATTCTGAACTGAGGAAAATTCTGTGAGAGAATGTGGTGTTAGATGTTGTAGATGATCTTTTCTCCATTGATGGCTGGGACTTAGGTCTGTACATTTTTGTGCCCTTATCTCTTTTTCTGTTCTTTTAGCTGCAGCAGTCATTTTGTGTTATGCCATTCCCCCACAGCCACTATTTTGTGTTACACCACAGCTGCCATTTTGTGACTGATGCTCACAGTACTTTCTCAAAATTTCAGATGTGCCTGCTAGTCCATTAAAGCTTGACAAGTGCTCCTATTCATGGTATTAGGCAGCCATACCTTCTTCTAGGATAGTAAAACTATATGGAGTCCTCATAGGGCTGGTTTTTGGGGGGAGGGGGTACTTCCTTAGATTTGTAAACAAGTTTTTTGAACAAACCCCTGGGTTCCCTGAACATGCTGACACTTTCCTCTTGTTTCACAGTTGACCTGTTTTGGCTCCATTTCTGTCATCACTCACCTTCTGAGTTCACTATTAGAGGGACTCATATATTCTCCCCAGATTAAACCATTAGCCACTAACTAAGGCTTCACTAAGTTCCCTGGGAAAAGGGATTGATTGTTAAACCACTCTGGGAATTGTAGCTCTATGAGGGGAATAGTGGTCTCCTAACAATTCTTAACACCCTTGACAGACTACTATTCCGATGATGCTTTATGGGAAGCTATGACCATTTAAAGTTGTATAATTCTGCTTTAAATATACCGTGCAGATGGGGTCTTGGTTTGGCTAGTCAGTCCCTGAACAAAACAGTAAATTCAAGTTAACAAAAGAACCATTGCACCAAGCTGAGAAATGCTCCAAAAACTGTGTGCTTGGTCAACTAACATAGGAGGAACAAGATTTCCTGGAAATCAGCTACAAGGGTGAAAGCATGAATTTTGAGGAAATTTGTGGACCAGCTTGCATTCTTGAGTGCTGCAAGAGTAGTCTGGAAGCCCCTGAGTATTCAGTGATTCTGCCTTGAAGTTAGTCCAAATGCTACCTACCCGTAGGCTTGTAAATAAACAGCTTTACATTTAAATCTATATTTGCCAGGTGCAACTCATGCAGCAGTGCTGGCTTGGCCCCACGACCATGGGTGCCCAGGGCTGTGGGTGCCATGCAGTGTGCATGGCCCTGGCACAGAAATTTGTGGGTGCCCAGCCCTCTCATGGGGAATTTTGTGGGCTCTTGGGCACCCAGGGCCCCAGGGAGTTGACACCTATGAACTCATGCAAGGATGGGCACCAAACTATCAGGCTCCATAACCAAGCAGTGAACCAGGTAGTCATGGTTTGTGTGATTGTGATGTGGTTTTTGGCATGTAAAAATTGATGGTATCTCTGCTCAGCATAGGCCACTGTAGGATTCCACAGCAATTCAGAACCAACATTGTGTGAAACAAGCTTTCTCGTTCTCCCCAGTTGTCTCTTGGTGATTGTAGTCAGAAGTGCATAGATGCTCTATTATCCAGAAACATATCATGCTTATTTTTTTAAAAAAAGAAAAAAGGGAGAAGTGCATAGATGCTCTCTCTCCAAGGCCACAATTACAATGTGCATCCTCAGCACTGTTGTGTCTGTTCTCGGTGATCCTTCTGACTAGAACTCCCCATAGCTCAAAGGAAGGGCAGCAAAACAATGGCATTGTACAGTTATCTCATGATGATGATAACATTCCAGCAATTTGCCAAGAGAAGAAAGGACATTGAATCCATCATAATATTAAATTAGCTTGTTATTCATCCATTGGAGACAGAGTGCAACAGCCCAATGCTCATCTGTGCAAAGTCCAGCATCACAAGTACAGAATCTATGTGAGCCTTTTGAGAAATTGTACACGTGGACTTAGGTTTGTGTCACTTCCACATCCCTTTGTTCATCCCTCCATTCTGTCCTATTTCCAAATTAATTCATGACTGCATAGTTTTTAGTGTGCATAAAAATTGTATTTAGATGCCAGTTGATATATAGATAGATTAGATAGATAGATAGATAGATGTTAGATAATCACTTTGACTGTATTTTCTCACAAAATATGTATTAATTTCATAACATTTATATATGGCTTGATAACATATTTTTTCTAAACATATTTGTTACGGGCCACCCGAATGTCTGCCAAGCAGTAGCCAGATTCCAGGGATCTTGGCACTTAAGCTGAGTTTGCATTCCTTGGGAATGAGGCACAGCAGAGACTGCCATGTCTTTATGAAATATGGTTTATTTCATACATATTTACAACCTGAGTTTTGATGGCGTACAGAATGTTACACCCCATGAGTGCCTCTTGTTGCTTGTCTCAGAACTTCAGCAAGTTTGGGTGCAAAGCAGCAGCCAGCTGGGCTCCCCGGTCTCTGTGTGCAGCCAGCGCCACATGGAGTCATGACCGATCCCTCCTTCTTCCCAAAAGACGCTGCTCCAAAACCTCTGTTTTAAAAGGGCACCTTTTTTCCTGTGGTCTTACCCCAGGCAACCTGCCTCTCTCATTTCTGTTATTTCTGTCCACTTTTCAGCCAAGGGAAGAACAGCTTCAGCATGGTCAATTGTTCTTAATAGCCCAGTACTTGGCTTTCTTTGTGTTCTTAATGGTGCCACTGTCAACAATCTCCTGAACAGGATAACTGGTTCAGCCTGCAAGGTAAAAGGTAAAGGTAAAGGACCCCTGGATGGTTAAGTCCAGTCAAAGGCAGCCCTGTTTAGGGAAGTTTTTAATATTTGATGCTGTATTGTTTTTAACACTTGATTGGAAGCCGCCCAGAGTGGCTGGGGAGACTCAGCCAGATGGGCGGGGTATAAACAATAAATTATTATTATTGCTGCTATTATTATTATTATTATTATTATTATTATTATTATTATTATTATTATTGGGTTGCGGCACTCATCTCACTTTCAGGTTGAGGGAACTGGCATTTGTCCACAGACAGCTTTCTAGGTCATGTGGTCAGTAGGACTAAACCACTTCTGGTGCAATGGAACAGCATGACAGAAACCAGAGCGCACAGAAACACTGTTTGCCTTCCTGTCGCAGTGGTACCTATTTATCTACTTGCACTGATGTGCTTTCGAACTGCTAGGTTGGCAGAAGCCGGCACAGAACAACAGGAGCTCACCCCATCTCAGGGATTCAAACCGCCAACCTTCTGATCAGCAAGCCCAAGAGGCTCAGTGGTTTAGACCACAGCACCAGGTTCAGCCTGTATTTTTCACTGATCTGGCATTTTCCCTCCAAATATTAGCTAAATTCTACTATTTACTAAATTTAGGAATGTGGGGAGACTGACCCCAGCACAAAATTGATAACATGATTTTATCTCAAAGTTTGCGTGTGTGTGTGTGTGTGTGTGTGTGTGTGTGTGTGTGTAAATGAATTTTATCCTAAAATATGCATTTAAAATATATTTTGGAATAATTTTTGGAGCTGAGAATGCTGGTGCAAAGCTTAGAGTAGTATGAAGGCTGGCTCATTGTGTTCACGTGAGTGCATTAGCAAATTGGGTTGATTTGCACTGGAATTCACAAGGAGGGAATGCCTAACATGAACACGTGAATCTAAGTGTGCAAATAATGCAACACCTTGATTTTTCTGGCAGATCCCTGACTTCAAGCGGTGATGTGTGCTCTGTTACATGGTGGTGCTGATGGCAGAGGAGAGTGTATCTGAAGCAGCTGCACAAACCATGGAGTGGATACTTATTGTACAGACTCTGGATAAAAACTGCTTACTATGGCACATGCAGGCCTCTGCCTTTAAAGCAAACCTGCTTTGTGTCCTTTCCAGTCTTTCAAAAACAAAGATAATAATTGCAAGAACCTTCACATATTTTTTCCCCCAAATTTCCACAATAACTGCTATTCAGCAAGACAGACAGCAACAGGAAAGCCAATTTTGAGAAAACAAACCCCAAAACTAAACATCAGTGCAGCACTAATTCAATATTTATATAAAGGGAGGGGGAGAACGGCGTCTTACTATATCTTTCCAAAACCATTAAAATATTGTTCCGTTTCATATCAATCTATTTGTGTTTTACCTTATCTCTTGTACCCAAGTGCTATTGGTTAACGTGTTCATTGATGCAATAAGAAAGCATTGTTTGGTCAACATATCCCCAGGAAAGACTTGGATGGGGTACATGTCATTCTGAACAAGGATATTGTTACCATAAGCTCCAGAGAGAGAGATATCTTTCCATTGACTTGAATAGTGGGAGGAGGAGGTGGTGGTAGTGGTTGAACAATATTGTGGGGAAGGGACGCTGAAGTAAATATTAAAAAGTGTTTCTTAACACTTAAATTCTTACTTCAACATCCTTTCCCCAAATCCTTGTGATTGGATTGCTCTGGGGAAGCCATTCATTGTGATTAAAAGCTACACCTGTCCATCAAAGTGGAAGATCTTTTCACCTCTTCACTCCCTTCCCTCTTAAGCTCATTTCCAGAATCATCTTCATTTTGCTTTTTAAAATATACAGTGGTTGCTTTTGGATATGCAGCATTTGTGGGGTACATGAGTCCACAGAGCAGCGTAGGGCATTAAGGCAATCCTTGATCCAATTCAAGATGCCTTGTTAACAGGGCAATCTGAAAGTGGCATGTGAAAAGCTCACCTGATTTCACCTCTGTTTGCTCCATAATTTGAGAAGTATTTATTTATTTCTATTTATTTCCACTTCCTCAAGGATACAGGAAAGTGATTTAACAAATCAATTGAAACACACAATGCTTTTTTTTCTTTTTTTAAAAAAAGTTTAGGGGTACTTACTCTCATTTTGACTCAAGAAAATCACCATTTTATAGTTCAAATCAGGAAAAATAAATACAGTAAATGAACAAAAGTACAAAGATTCGCAAAATGTTTAGGGGTATGTGTACTCTGCTTTCCCCCCAGAAAAAGCAGTGGATATAGACCCCCAACATGTACTATACAAAGTTCCCAAAAGTGCGGTCCCTTAGGCACTAAGAAGGTTGCAAACTTTTCAAACTGTTGTTTGAGCTTCCATTAGTACCTCAAACACAGAGCCATAAAGATGCAAGAATAGCCTGCTGGATCAGGCCAATGGCCCACCTAGTCCAGCATCCTGTTCTCACAGTGGTCTGTGGGAAACCCACAATAAGGATTTGAGCAGAAGAGCACTCTGCCCTCCTGTCGTTTCCAGCAACTTTTCTTCAGAAGAATTGCTGCTTCCAGCAGTGGAGGCAGAACATAGCCATCAAGGTTTGTAGCCATCTTCTCTTCCATGGATTTGTCTAATCTTCTTTTAAAGCCTTCTAGGTTGGTGGTCAACACTGCCTCCTCTGGAAATGAGTTCCTGTGGGAACTCCAGCATCAGGAGATGGCATTGCCAAGCTCCTGCCAAGGCCCTTGACCCAGTCAGGGACCCATTGCCAATTCCCAGAGCCTCCTAGCTCTGCAACTTCCTGTTCTTGCTATTGTTGCCTATTCAGTTGTCCTCTCCGAGTAAATGTGCAAGGAGAAATTAGCAGCCTGATTGCCCTCTCTTTCTGAAAGGTAGTGTAGACTGGCCCCAGGGAGAGATGAGAAGCAAAGAGACAGCAACAGTGGTGGCGAGGAGAAGGAGTTATGTGCACTCATGCTGGGGCAGCTACTGAGAACATCTTGCCCAGTATGTTTCCAAGTACCGTGTTGGTGCTGACCTTTAAAGCCCTAAATGGCCTCTGCCCAGCATACCTCTCCACCTCCATCGTTCAGCCCGGACACTCTGTGTCCAGCTCTGAGGGCCTTCTGGCAGTTCCCTCACCATGAGAAATGAAGTTACAGGGAACCATGCAAAGGGCCTTCTCAGTAGTGGTGCCCACCCTGTGGAACGCCCTTCCACCAGATGTCAAACAGATATACAATGACACAACCTTCCAAAGACATCTGAACGCAGCCCTATATTGGGAAAATTTTAATGTTTGATGTTTTGCTGTGTTTTGGAAGCTGTCCAGAGTGGCTGCAGCAACCCAGCCAGATGGGTTAAGTAATAAGATAAAATAAGTAATACAGTGGTATCTCGGTTTAAGAACAGTCCTGTTTACGAACTATTCAGTTTACGAACTCTGCAAAACCGGAAGTAGTGTCCCGGTTTGCAAACTTTACCTCAGTCTAAGAACAGAATCCGAATGGTGGACGGGCATTGGCGGTGGGAGGCCTCGTTAGGGAAAGCGTGCCTCAGTTTAAGAATGGTTTCAGTTTAAGAATGGACTCGCAGAATGGATTAAGTTCATAAACCAAGGTACGACTGTAAATTATTATTATTCTTTTGTAGCTTTATGGCAAGTATGCCTTTATTGTCAGCAGTTAACTTTTATTGCTGGACCAACCAGCACCTGCCTCTGAATTATGCTAACAGTTTTGGGACTATTTTTATTACTATGACTAACCACTATGTGAGAAAGAGAAAGGTGAATAAATACAATGCAAGCCAATAAAACAAATGATTGACCTTACCTACTTGGTGCCCCGCAGCTGACCTTGCAGTGTGCCTCTGACACGAAACTTGGAGGCTCCTCCCATGGAAAATGAGGCCACCTTTTTAAACACACCCAGGAACATCCCAGTAGCTGATGACGTGATTAGGCATAATATTATAGCTGCAGGTCAACCATGCAGCCAAGGTATATACAACCAAGCCGTACAGCCAGACTCTTGTAACTCAAATGTGGAATGAGGTGATTGCCTTTCTTCATCACATGATGTCTCAGTTGGCAAATCATTAGCTAGCACATTTCCATGTGAAGCTAACCTCTCTAATATATTTGTCCTGCATCAGTGCTGAGGCCGCCATCAGAATAAGCGATTTCTTTTAGGGCTGACTGAAAACGGCCTCCCCAAATTCTCCACCCTATTTGCACATGGTGAAATGGAATCCATTTAGCCCTGTATTCTCAAGGAAAAGTCTCTAGTAGTTTTGGGAGGCCCCATCCTTCCAAATAAGAATATTCCCTGGGAATTTCTCAGATAATTGTTTTATGAGAAATGTCAGCTCAGCTTCATTTCTCACTAACATGGTTGCCACCTCTATCCCCCAGCTATGCCTTTTAGGATAGTATAAAGGTAAAGGTACCCCTGCCCGTACGGGCCAGTCGTGTCCGACTCTAGGGTTGTGCGCCTATCTCACTTAAGAGGCCAGGGGCCAGCGCTGTCTGAAGACACTTCCGGGTCATGTGGCCAGCATGACAAAGCTGCTCTGGCGAGTCAGCACCAGCGCAGCACACAGAAACGCCGTTTACCTTCCCGCTATAAAGCGGTACCTATTTATCTACTTGCACTTAGGGGTGCTTTTGAACTGCTAGGTGGGCAGGAGCTGGGACTGAAAGACGGGAGCTCACCCCACCGCGGGGATTCGAACCGGCGACCATACAATCGGCAAGTCCTAGGCACTGAGGTTTTACCCACAGCGCCACCCGCGTCCCTTAGGATAGTATAGTGCACATCTAATTCTTTCAAAGATGTTAAGTGAGGGAGAGAAGGCTCCAGGCTATTTCTTGGGCAGAGTTTTGAAGGGAGTTTAGAGGAGCTGGCTTTGAGGAGCAGATGATGATTTAACCAAGAGATCACTTTAGAATCCCAAGAAGAAGCATTCTCATTTTGTGCAGGGCCTGGATGAATCTGAAGTTGGTATGAGGGAGAAATTTGTTCAGGTTTGTAGCTACCTATTATTATACATAACTTCCTAGATCAATATGCGAATTGAAACAGCTACATTTCACCCCTTTGGCAATCTGGTAGCATTTTGGCTATAATCACACCCTCATCACACATTTAAAGCACATGCCTTCCCTCAAAGAATCTTGGGAACTATTCACATGATTTTTTTGGAGAAAGCCATGTATTTTAAATGAATGGTTTGGATGTGACCTAGACGAAATAATAGACATCGTCATAAAAACTTATTCAGCCATAAATCATACTATAGGGTAGTATTCAACACTAGTCCTACACAGAGTAGACCCATTGAAGTGAATGCGTATGTTCATTGATTTTAATGGGTCTGCTGTGAATAGGGTTTAGTTGAGTTCAACCCATGGATTTTGTCCTCTCCATTATTTGTTTTGGGCTGGACCATCTTGCAAGACAGGAGTGGGGAACCTGCAGCCCTCCAGATATTTCTGGATTGCATCTTCCTCCCTCCCTGTCTATTGGCCATGCTGGCTGGGGCTGATACGAATCTAACAACATCTCTAAGGCCACAGGTTCACCTCCCCTGTTGTAATAGATGTTGTAACCAGTGCAGATGATTTCTGAAATGTGATGCACAAAGAAGCAAACAAAAGCAGATGTGCACACAGATGCTGGAACTGGTTGGAAAGCCTCACAGCATCTTCTTGAGCACCGTGTGAGTTCTTTAACAGGCGGTAAATCACAAGGGTGGCCTTGTGCTGTGGAATGTGCCTACTTGAGGAGGTAGCACACATGTTATTGTTAGGTAAAGGCAGCTGATAGGCAAGAAGATTATTTACAACATGCAGCTATCAGCAGCACCAGAGATGGCCAGTAAATCTTTAGATCCAAGTGTCCAAATGCAATCAACACCACTGTAAATTTACAGATCTCCTTAGCTTTGGAGATCCTGCTTTCTTTTCATGCCACCGGGCAGGGAGGGAGTACAAGTAGATACATATTTCAGTTAAGATTGCAATCAATTCTGTTTTGCCTGCCTCCTGCAACACAGGGTGAAGCAAAATATTATAGCACACGGTTCTTTGATTTTGGCACATTGTTGTTGTTGTTGTTATTTAGTTGTGACTGACTTTTCATGACCCCATGGAGCAGAGCACGAACATAAAGGTAAAGGGACCCCTGACCATTAGGTCCAGTCGTGGCTGATTCTCGGGTTGCGGCGCTCATCTCACTTTATTGGCCGAGGGAGCCAGCGTACAGCTTCCGGGTCATGTGGCCAGCACGACTAAGCCGCTTCTGGCGAACCAGAGCAGCACACGGAAACGGCGTTTACCTTCCCGCTGGAGTGGTACCTATTTATCTACTTGCACTTTGACGTGCTTTCGAACTGGTGCTAATTACCGTACCTACCTCAAGCCCTTGGTATGGTGGTGGTCTAAAAGAGGGCGAAACTAATTATGAATTGCATATTTGTTTTTTTAATTTTTAGGTTAAGGCATCATAGCAACAATGAAAGAAGCCATGTTTCCCAAACCGGTAAAGAGTCATGTGTGAGAAACGGATATTTACAGTAAACTGCCAACTACTGTAGACTGCAAGTGATAAAAATACTGGGGGGGGGGGGGTGATGTATCTGCATGAATAAAACATTAACCAGGGTGGAGTGTGGCACCAGTGACATGTGCATCCCTTACAGGCCATACTGCTTCCCAGGCCTCTGATTCCATTCCACTGTTGCAGAGCCAGTCCTTTCCACATTTGTTGCCTCCCCCCCCCACAACCCTTCCTCCTGCTCCTGCCTGGTGGTAATTACAGAAGAGGTGTGATGCTCCTCAGAGCATAAATTCATTCCATCTGTAAAGGTTGCACCCAGTCGGCATCTTGGCGGATGCCTAAATTCCCTTCCCATCATGTGCTAACTTGCACTGGGAGTGAATCACATCAGTGCCAGCCAGGTAGGAATGGACTAATTCACCTTGTGCTAATTGCTGTACAATTCCACTTAAATATATGGGCAATTCCACCTTAGAAAGAAGCAAAGAAGAAAGTCAACGGGTGCAGAAAGTCAATGGGCGCACATTTAGCAGTGAGTAAATACCAGTCAGGAATCCTGCTTTCACCCTGAGGCTTCTTCACCCATGTAACAATTTCTCGATCATAATAAAACTGATGGCATTACCACTGGTAGTGTGATCTCTTGTTGGGCGCAGATCATTAGAGTAGGTTTAAACAGTAGTTGTTAATACTGCGGTGCGTGGAACAGTGTTAAGGGATAAAATCACTCCCACAACGGAAAGTTTCCACAATCTGTACCTCTGATTATTATGAGTAGCATCATACCAGTAGATCTTCCTGGAAGCTAGTGGTGTAGTAGTAAATTTTGAAGTGCAGGAGTTGATCATGACAGTCTCCATAACTATGCTTCCAAGGACAGCCCAAAATTCAGGAAGCTCTGAATTAAACAACAGCCCCACCCACCCAAAGAGTAGCTATGCATAGCACAATAAGCAACTTATGAAGATCAGTGTGACTGCAGTCCTGTGCATCGTTTCATGGCAGTAAGTTCCCAGAATTCTTTGAGGGGAGGCAAGTGCTTCCAATGTGGATGTGACAGATGATCAAACCAGGTGTTTCATTTATGTCTTTTCCAGCAGAGCTTTTAAACACATATTTTAAGCACATGGTTAATCATGTGAGTCTGTTGCCTCGCTCCTGTGCATGTGTGCTCAGTGAGTTGAGATCTTTATAGGCAGCAGGCACATGGCGCTATTGATACTCGGTCAGTTCTTTGATTATATCCAAACTCTGAAGGTAACTTTCCACTGGCGCTTGGCCAGTAAGGATTTCACATGTGTGTAAAGATGTTTCCCCCGTCTCTGACTCTTTTTTTAGACAGCTTATCTCTCTCACTATCACCCTGACATTTGTTTTGGCTTTGAGTTTAATTACCTCTTGAATCGAACAAAGGTTCAGATCAGGTAGAGATAATAGGAAGTCAATGAAGTTGATGTGTAGGAAATAATGACACCAGAGGTGTTGGTCCGTGCAAGACGACCCCTCCGGGATGAGAAACAAAGGCAGATAAGGGAGAAAGCGATGAATCAATCATCTGTGGAGCAGAAAGATGTGTACAAAGGTGTCTGGTGTTTGTATCTGCATCCCACCTGGATGGCCACAAACAAAATACAGTTCACTTAGACAAATTCCTGTGCACTGGAGCAAAGCCAGGTAGGAATGCAGGGAAGCATCTGGAAATGTATCTCTGGACCAGGAATAAACATGGGGAAATTAATCAAGTTACAAGGCACAGCAAATCTGAAACACCATTTGTGACTGATAAGAGGATAAATCATTCTTATTGCAGCAGGGTTTACAGACCACCAACACGACCAGACCTCCATTGTGGAAGGAAGATTAGACCGCTGCACTGAATGAAGTTTACGTACTAAGAAGCCTTGGTAATTCAAAGAGCTAAACAAAATAGCCACAGGAAGGACAGTGTACACAAGGACACAGAAACAACTTGGATCAGAAGACACCGAGAAGGAGGGAAAATCATTTCTCATTCCACCATTCCCTTGTGTGCGCTAATTAGGAAGGTCTACAAACTGGACACGGGTTTACACTTAATAAAGTCACTGGGGGCTACGGGATCTGGAGTTTTTTGTTTTTATTTCTCTTTATTTAACAACATTTATATACTGCTTGATTATAACAAAACCTCCCAATGGTTTGCAAGACCTGCAACCTGTTTATTGGAATTACAGCCTTCTGAAAGGATTAAGCAGGCTCCTGGATACTTTATACCAGGACATTTTGGGAACCAACTGGCTATCCCAGAGGTCGTCTTCTAGTTTCTTGATTGTGAATAATCCCTTCTTTCCCTAGCCTCTCCTGTGTCCCTTCCTCTTGGGGACATCATCACTGGAGGTTCTGAGGGGGTTGTTGTTGTTAGAGCATGCGGTTTGTAAGTTTCCTAAAACATCATCGTTGTACTCCGTGTTTTACAGAGTGAGAAGCACCAAATACCTGAGAGTCTTACAGTTTTATCCCTGGAGGTGGGAGTGGGACAGGGGCAGAGGAAGGCACAAGGACAGATGCAAAGATTATGAGGAAAAAGCTACAGGCAGCTACAGGTAATTAGGTTCTGCTTCAGCTGAGCCCAAGAGCAAAGGGGATAATTCAACCATGAATGAGATCCATTCTAAGGAGCAAGATGGAAGGATGGCACCGCATAGCTGGTCTGGGAAGGTGTTCCAGCCAATGTGATGCTCGTCCCTGTTCACGCCTTCTTCTTTATTGCGTATCTTTTAGAGTTTGGGACAAGATCAAAAGCAGGACTGGATTCAGGGGATTGTTTCTTCCCTGCCAACACAACTGCAGCCACTCTGCCCTTCTTGGCAGGCTCCTCTTGATTTCTGCTTCACAGTCCAAGGATTGTGAAAGCATTGGGGAGGTGCTGTGCTGTGTTGTGGTGTTTTTTTGTTTTTGTTTGGCTCTGGCATTTTCTTGCACTTGGAAGACGTTGTTTTGCAGCCAAAGCCATTTGTTAAATTAAGATTCCTCTTCACACCGTGTCTATCACTCAGAGTGGGTAATGACTCTGGGAGGTGAGAGAGGCCTTTTCACAGTTCCTCAGATACGTGGGGGATGCAAAGCAGAACTAAAATGAAAGACAATCAGGTCTGTAATGGCATCCAAGCTGTGGGCCTCAGCTTCGAGGAGGTAATGAGGGAGCTTAATGCGACAGTTTCCAATGACGTGTATATGTTGGAAAGTTCATCTTGAGGTTAAAACCCCTTTTGTAATTTCTTCAGATTAGATCTCTTGAGTCTAGAAAAGTGCCAGCTCAGAAAGGGCATGACTGAAATAGATTAAAAACAGCAAAAAGTGTAGAAAATGGGAATATGGAACACCTGTTTACTCTTTTGCATACTTCTTGAATGAGGAAGTGCTAAGCACAGTGAACCCAAAGGATGTCCCCAGTAAACACGTGGAACTTCCTGGGAGTAAAACTCACCCCCGCCTTTTTTTTACCTAAGCAAATTATGTGATGAAAATATTGTGTAAGGTCTTTCTTTCTATCCCACCGACATCTGAACAGAGTTGGCAGGAATGCAACAGAGGGCTGTCTTGGTCATAGGCTCTGCCGCTTCTGTCTAAGGCATCTTATCACATCTCTAATTGTCATCTGACTGCAGACAAAGACATTTTATCCAGACAGATTTTTCGACTTGTTATGCACATTCTATGTTAGTGCACTTGTTTTAACTCATTTTTGTCAGTTTTACTGATGTGTCTTATCTGCTTTGTGTATTTGTAATTTTGCATTTTATTGCTGCTTTACTATATTTAATCAACTTAATGTGTTTATATTTTATTGCTATTAGTCACCTTGAGCACCATTAGGCTGAAAGTCAGGATACAAACTGAACAAACAAACCCTATTTTGCACATACAGATTCATTTGCTTGCCTGCCTCCCAGGGCTGGTGCAATATTAAGCCTGGGGAATAACAACAACACAGGATTCTGATCGTTGGTCTTGAATTGATCTTAGCTATCTAAATCCCTGCCTGGCACCTAGCTGAATCTCTCAGTGAAAATGTCAACCCCATATGCAGTTTGGGAAAAGGCAAATCCATGTTAGTAGCCCTGTAGTAGCCATTGATAGCCTCATTCTCCAGGAATTAGTCTAATCTCCTTTTTGAAGCCATCCAAGTTAGTGGCCATTACTACATTTTGCTGTCGCAAATATCATAGTTTAATTATATGCTGTGTGAAGAAATATTTCCTTTAGTCTGTCCTGAATCTTCCATCCGACAAATGGGTCAATTTTGGTTTCTCTCAGTTTCTGATCTCTCCAATATTAAGTTCATTTCGCCACATTTCTGTATTATTATTTTCTTTTTTTTAAAAAAACGGTACTCCTAAGATCCACCAGCAATTTAGTGCACGTTGCTCCCAATATGCACATTTTGTATCCAGTTTTGCCTAATATAATGTATTTTCTCAACTATATGTATTTTAATGCACACTTCCCCCTAACATTAACACTTGTGATTCACATTTTTTGCTCGGAAGCCTGCATTGCAAAATTCATACAACTGAAATATTCAAAGGATATCTGCATTTTGTTTCATGCATTGTTTCAGGAAGTGCAGATTAGGCATGCTCATATTAAAGCTGAATTTCTCCTCATTCTTACTCTTAGGGCTGTATTCCTAAGGGGGTGTAGCATTGCTTTAAATGTGTGCTGCAAAGCAGGTGTACTTGGGCACAGATACTTTGTTGATGGACATCTACAGATTGATATGTACATGTGTTCTTCGTCTGAGTTCCCTCTCTCTGTGCAGGATTCCCCACACACTAACCCTGTCATTGTTGCTTTCCTCCAGTGAACCAGCAGGTTTCTTCTGAGAAAGTAAGAGGAGACAATGCAGCCAAATTGACCCACATTTTTCAATGAGTCTCCTCTCCCCTGCCACATTGATCAGCCCAAAGGCATGTTGAGTCTGAAGAACTAAACACCCCTATCCTATATTTTCATCAGAACTCTATCCATTGATATCAGATTGAGACATTCATAATCTAAAAATAAACTACTAAAAGCACCCCATCTTTTTCCGGATTAGCATTACAGTGGTACCTCGGGTTAAGAACTTAATTCGTTCTGGAGGTCCGTTCTTAACCTGAAACTGTTCTTAACCCGAGGTACCACTTTAGCTAATGGGGCCTCCCACTGCCGTCACACCTCCGCCATGTGATTTCTGTTCTCATCCAGAAGCAAAGTTCTTAACCCGAGGTACTATTTCTGGGTTAGCGGAGTCTGTAACCTGAAGCATCTGTAACCTGAAGTGTCTGTAACCCGAGGTACCACTGTAGTTGGAAAGGGGGACATAGGAATTTGCCTTATAGCCTTTCACGTGGTCGATCATGATCTTCTGGACCACCGCCTCGCAGGCGTGGGGATACAGGGCATAGCCCATAACTGGTTGTGCTCTTTTATCTCTGGTCGGGGACAGAGGGTTTCACTAGGGAGGGAAATGTCGCCGCGCCACTCCTTGGTGTGTGGAGTGCCGCAGGGCGCAATTCTCTCCCCGATGCTTTTTAACATCTTTATGCGCCCCCTTGCCCAGATTATACGGAGCTTTGGGCTGGGCTGTCACCAATATGCTGATGACACTCAGCTCTATCTGCTGATGGATGGCCACACCGATTCGACCCCGAACACACTGACCAGATGCTTGGAAGCTGTGGCTGGATGGTTTCGTGGGAGCCGATTGAAACTAAATCCTTCAAAGACAGAGGTCCTATGGCTAGGTCGGGATGGCATGGGGATGAGGGACCAACTCCCTTCTCTTGCGGGGGCCCAATTAGTGCCATTGCCTTCTGTTAAGAGTTTGGGTGTAATCCTTGACGCCTCCCTTTCCATGGAGGCGCAGGTTACAGCAACAGCCAAGGCGACATTTTTCCACCTTCACCGCATCAAGCAGTTGGTCCCTTACCTTTCCCGCCCCGACTTGGCCACAGTGATCCATGCGATGGTCATCTCCAGTCTTGACTACTGTAATTCGCTCTACATGGGGCTGCCCTTGAAGCTCTCCCAGAAACTCCAGCGGGTACAGAATGCTGCAGCGAGGCTCCTCACGGGGTCTCTGCCATGGGAGCATATTCACCCAGTGCTTTTCAAGCTGCACTGGCTCCCGGTGGAGTACAGGGTCAGATTTAAGGTGCTGCTTTTGACCTTTAAAGCCCTTTACGGCCTAGGACCCTCGTACCTACGGGACCGCCTCTCCCAGTATGCCCCACGGAGAGCCTCAAGGTCCATAAATAGCAACACCCTAGTGGTCCTGGGCCCTAAGGAAGTTAGATTGGCTTCAACCAGAGCCAGGGCCTTTTCAACTCTGGCTCCGGCCTGGTGGAACGCTCTGCCTCATGAGACCAGGGCCCTGCAGGGTCTGATTTCTTTCCGCAGGGCCTGTAAGACAGAGTTGTTCCGCCTGGCCTTTGGCTTGGAGCCAATTTGATTCCCCCCCTCTCTCTCTCTCTCTTTTTTCTTTTCCTTCTCCTCCTGCGATGAGGCTACATTTTAATATTTTAATGTTCCATTATTTTAATGTTGTATTTTATTTTTGTTTTTAAGTTGTAATCATTCTTCTTGTTTTTATTATTGTTTGTAAGCCGCTCTGAGCCCGGCCTTGGCTGGGGAGGGCGGGGTATAAATAAATAAAAAATTATTATTATTATTATTATTATTATTATTATTATTATTATTATACCAAGCCTGATCACTGGTCCATCTTGCTCAGTATTGTGTATACTGATTGGCAGCTCTTCTCCAGGATTTCCAATGGAAATATTTCCCAGCCCTCCTGGAGATGCTGAGGAATACCTTGTGCCCTTTGTATGACAACAAATGGGCTCTATCCCCCTGAACTACAGCCTATTTCTTTGGAGGACCCAAACAGCATGAAGAACAAAAGAAACAGCAAACCCTGCAAAAAAAAATTGCTTTCCCCACTCACTGATGATAGACGAATGTTCTTTGGGGCAAGTAATATGACTTTAGGTTTAAAACAAAGCCCAATTATTTTATACAGCATTTGCCCTTTGTAAGCCAGGCCGTCTTCTGATTTTAACCCCCTCTACTCATACCCTTCTTCACACCACAGGCACCTCTTTTAATTGGTTCACATGTTTCAGTTCCACCAGAATGATCTGTGCCATTTCCAACTACTGGAGAATTGCTCGTTGCAATCCATGAAGGTCACCTATGGGTGTCTGTTCTGTTGACAGACCAGACAACCTGTCTTGCCTACACTGGGCCCTCATCCAGAAAATGCTGCCATTAAGAACACACTTTCAAGTGACTTTACCTCATCTTGCCCTCTGCTAGCAGGTGAACGAACCATAAATCCAAGGAACTTCATATTTGTCTTTCTAGACTCCTATCCATCCCAGCAACTTCTTCTAAACCTCTATAAAATTAATTCATATACAGCACATGCTTAAAACACACCAAGAAGAAATGACAACCAAAATAAATCTGAAACAGCAATCTGAGTTTATTTCTAAGTGTATAATACAAAAATAACCAAAAACATTCCTTAAAAAAATTATAATAAGAAAACTGTCTCCATTTTCCCAGGGAAAAGACTGTTTTTTGAACTGTGAGCAGTCCCTTTTCTTATAGTCTAAAAATATAGGTTTATATTTGTAAATGCCAAAATCATCTTAAAGGAAGTTGCTTTTATTACAAGGAGTTTAGTTCGTGGAAATGGTTGTTCTACTTTTAGTGGCAATCTTGAAATGGTGGCAATACAGAAATCTAAAGCCAAATCAAATGGAGCTGTAAAAATAAAGCCATGTTAAGTTGAGTGTCAGTGAAATATAGGGTTGCCATACATCCAGGAATTCCTGGACATGTCCTCTTTTGGTGGTCCTACATGCCCATCCAGGGGAAATTCTACATTTTAAAGCCAATGTCCTGTATTTGGGGTTAAAAACAAAAAAATGTGTGGGTGGCTCTGGTTCAGATGAAGGATAGAGAGGAGTTTGTAAATGTATGTAGAAACTAACCTACTCTACAAAGTTTACATCCATTGCTCTGCCCGCTTTGCTCCTGCCTCCACCCACCACTGACACATGGCCCTCAGAAGGTTGCCCAGAAGGGAATGTGGCCCCCAGGCTGAAAAATGTTTCCCACCCCTGTTTTATATGCAAAGCCAGCACATCAGAAAGAAAGTTAGGATAGAACTCTGCCTCTGACATGTTCCACTTTCTGCAGGTGGGAACTTGATGGGTGGTGGCTTTCAAAGGAAGAATTATCCTTTCTAGAGATGATACTGTCCTGTAACAAACAACACTACTTGCCTCCTTGGTTGTTCAAACAAATGTCTCCAAATCCATTCCCCTGAACCTTTGGGTATTTTTCCCTGAGGAAATTATCATCCCTCTTTTTCTTTTGTTGTTTTTTCCCCTTCCAGGTTTTCTGCCCTTATTTTGAAGCAAGTTACTCAGAGGAAAGATAGTCAATTACTTCACTAGGGTAATTTTGAAGTAGGGTCTTGTTGGTGCTGCAGCTGGGAGTTTTCCAGTTGGTATTGACCTGCCACAGGGCCTTTTGAGTGGTGGATCCCCATCTGTGGAATGCTCTCCCTGATAAGATCTCCCCTTTGCTGACTTTCAGGAAGTACCTAAAAACCCTGATTGTGAGACTGTTTTTAACTGTTTTTAGAATGCTTTGTAAATGCTTTTCTGGTACAGTATTGATGTATTTGCTGCCTGGGCTCCTTCAGAAGGAAGGGCAGGATATAAGTTGAATAATATTACTACTACTACAGGAGAAAGGGAATGGGTCCAAACCACTGAGCCTCTTGGGCTTGCAGAACAGAAGATGTTGGGAAAGATGGAGGGCACAAGGAGAAGGGGGCGACAGAGGACGAGATGGTTGGACAGTGTTCTCGAAGCTACGAACATGAGTTTAACCGAGCTGCGGGAGGCAGTGGAAGACAGGAGTGCCTGGCGTGCTCTGGTCCATGGGGTCACGAAGAGTCAGACACAACTAAAGGACTAAACAACAATAGGTCTGTGCTTTTGAGTAGGCCCAAAAGGCAGAGACAATGGTGCTGCAATAGCTTGAGGGAAAGTTACAGGCCAGAATGGGTGTTTGGGAGGGCAGTGCTCCCTTCTTCAATTTGTACTTGGACACCTCTGAATTCAACGTCATATTCAGAACCACAAAGCCATCGCCTTTATGGAGCAAAGTACAAGCGCTCACCACTCCTCTGTACCATTTTTAGGCAAGACTAACATTTACTGGCGTTAGCCTCATGTATGCAACCCATGTGCCTACATATAGCTTTAGGCATCTAAAATTAGGTAAACTGTCCTATTCTTGAGGGGGGCAGATCAGAGCGGATGAGTGTTAGAAAAGGAACAGTGATGTAATGCAGGGGAAATAAAATAAGCAACCCAGCCTTGACCTACTGTCCTCTTCACCAGGGCACAATTGTATTCTGCTTTATGCAGAATCATCTTTAGTGGCCTGTGTGCAGTTACTGGAGCAAACAAGCTCTGGGCTCCATGTTGTTCCATATAAAGCCCACTACAGCACAATGACTCACTGCTTTGTGATATAAATGGGCATGCACATCCAGAGCACCAGTTGCTTCTGACTACAGCTGGACTGCAGCAAGAGTAATCAGAATGAGTCACGTGCTTCAGGACAGGTTTAACTGGGCATGTGGTGTGTGTGAAAGCTTCGCAAAACTGGATCTTGCTAAATTGTGTTGTACCCATTTTTTTATTTTTTTTTTTGCAAAGACAAAATCAAATCAATGGTGGGGTAAAACTGTACACAGATCTCCCCTGGTCCCTTTAAGAACATTGCTCTTAACCACAACAAGAATAACTGTTGTGGTTGCTGCTGCTGCTGCTGTAGTTTTATCCCAGCTTTTTCTCCAAAGAGCTCAAAGTGATGGACATGGTTCTCCCCCTCCTCATTTAATCCCCACAACTATGTTTCTTTGAACTGTTATAAGTGGTATTTATTCAGCATGAGTGATGGGCCAGTCCAACCCTCTCTTTTGTAATGACCATCAAGACTGTCCACTGCATTCTGAAATCAGCTTCATGAAACAGGAGGGTGAGGCTATTGTATATCTGTAAATGCTTTATCAAGGAGCACTCGTTCTTCCTTTGAAAGCAAGTCTCAAGCCTTACGATTTTGGCTAAAGATGGTTTATGTAAACACATTCTCAGGACATCTGTACCTTCTACAGAAGGATATTTGTGTTAGCTCGTGGTTCAAAGCTTTTAATAATAAACTACATTTATTGGGCCTTTCTGTAAATTTCCTTCAGACTCAAAGCCATTCCCAGTAAAAAAAGATTCATAGCCTTCTGATTAAGAATATGGATGCAAAGTGTTCAATGTCAGCTGCTCCTAAAATCTGCTTTCCAATTCATCTTTGTTTGTCTTCTGACTTTTCTAAGGGTCATACCAATTAAATGGATGGCCTGACTCTCCCCAAATATCAGCTAATCTTTTCTAGGGCTAGATGTGTTTTTCTTTTCTGTTCAATGGTCATTTTGGGGGTAAACAATAAACAAATAGGTCTGCCCTCTATGGGGGTGGAGCAACTGAAACATTAACACGTGGGAGGGGTGTATGTAACTTTTATAGAAATGAGCAAAATAGATTATCTACCTCCATCCTACTAAAATACTAAAAGGACTTTTGGGTGATGTTTGACTTACTTATCAGCTGACATAGACAAAAAAACAAAACAAAAACAAAAACAGTTGCTTGGTTTCTGCTGCAAAGACCAGTAAATAGATTTTGTGGATTTAATCATATCTTGTTTGTTCCCTTCCTTAGTTTTATAAGATTGTAACCTGGCTAATGTTAGAAATTGAATGATTTTGGTATTTTATTTTGCTTTTATCAGATCAGTGACCATACAATAAAATCTGTATTTGGAACATTATTATAGATTCCTGAGTGTGTGTGTGTGTGGATTTCTGAAAGGCGTTAGATTCTCAACAATGTTTACAAGCCACTTTTAGATTATATCCAGGATTAAATTGCAAAAGAAACACTCAAACCCAGTATATATTAATAGCATCTGTTGTGGTTACTTCTTTATATCTCATAATATCTATGCATTTCAGTGTCATCACAGGCCAGGCAGTGACCTTTCTTTTAAAAGCATAAGAATGTGTGCCTTTAGCATGCATCCCTGATGCCCAGGCACATCGAAATGTTTATTATCATGTTTATTCAATGCACAAAACTGGAGAGTTGACCCAGGATTGAGGTGCTCCTGAGTAATGTGTGGTCTGAGACAGGAGAGGGATGAGGTCTGCCAACTCTGCACTCCTTAAATGATCCTTGAGGTTTCCTGTTATAAACCTTCTTTGTGCATACCTTCTGCATGCTTACCCAAAGAAAAAAAAAAAGGTCTCTCCACCTCTTCGCCCAACCCCCACATGCCTCATAATGTGTTGGGCAATTATTCTATTATTTAACCCCTAGCCATAAATCCTGGCCAATTGGCAAGACACTCACAGCTCACTGCCTAATCTTTCACCAAACCAATATTTGCAAGGTGTGTAATTGCAGCCGAAGAAATGGGACCGGCGTGGTGGTGACAGACGAGACAAAGCAGCATCCCTGGCAGCTGCAGGAACAGCAGCAGTTGGGAGCTCCAAAGGGCGGTACCTCCCAGGAGCCGGAAAAGGACCAGCTCAGAGCAACTGCTGGCGCCACACAGAATGCTCTGGCTGTGAGCATCAGGCTTTGTGGGCACTGAATGCCTCTTAACACATTCCAGTGCCCTCAAGACAAGGGAAATTGAAGGTTGACTCAGATGGCTTTTCTTTTCTTCTTTTCTTTTTTGGTGGAGCTATCCTACTCTTAGAATATTCTTGGTAAACCAACCAATTCTCTTTGTTTGCTTTAGCAAAGCGCATGACTCTCTCGCACTCTCTCTCCTCTCCACACTCACACACCCCATTCCCTTTAAAAACATATCTAGGTCTTCTGGCACCTTTCAACCAACACAGCAGCACCAGACCGGCTGACTGAAAGCTAACCTTTTCATCAAAAGAAACAGCAGAAGTAGAAACTATGGGATTCTTCCCCCCTTATTTCTTCTTCATTCCATTCCTTTAGCTTTTATTAAGAAAAATTGTTCTCCCACCTATCTGCATTTTCCGCAAAGCCCTACAAAGCAGCTAACAAATATAAGGATGCAATCCCAGGACCATACATAGGATAGGTCATATCTCCTCTTCTGAGGGAGGAAAGCATTTAGACAAAGCAGAGTTTCCAGAAGATCAGTATTAAGTGAGCAAGCTTGCACAAGGAGAGATGCTCAATGAGATATGCAGAAACCAAATGATTGTTTCCTTGTGACAAACGGGTTCTAGATCATGAGTAGGCAAACTAATGCCCGGGGGCCGAATCTGGCCCAATCGCCTTCTAAATCCGGCCCACGGACGGTCCGGGTTTCAGCATGTTTTAACATGAGTAGAATGTGTGCTTTTATTTAAAATGCATCTCTGGGTTATGTGTGGGGCATAGGAATTCTTTCCAAAAAAAAAATTAGTTTGCTGACCCCTGTTCTAGATCTTAACTAAGTTCTCCCCCCCCCCCATCCAAAGTCTCCTGGAACTCAACCCATTATGCGGTGAACTGTCTAAGCATGACCCATCTTGTGGTGCCCTCATATGATCCATTTGCCAGAAGGAGGTTGCAGTCTGGTTAATGTGTGCACACATACTTCTAAATATCAAATACAGCTGGCTGTGCACTCAGATGTCATGGGCTGCCCCTGAAAACAATTTCATGTAGGCCCCAAGGTAGAAAAGTACCTGGATGCCTTTCCTGCTCCTAAGAAAATTCAAGAAGACTTCACGACAGCTATAGAAAGTCAAGGGCAGGTTGGGAGAGCGGAGCTCTTCTAACAGTGTATGCACAAATGGAGGCGATTGCAATGAACATTAAATCCTATGACGACAGATGGGGAGGAGGCACATCCAGAATCTATGATGCATGACTATCTTTGACAACCAACCTTTTTGTGTTTCTAATCCTTCCCCCCTGGGTTCCCTCCCTTAATGGGAGCATAGACCCTCGTGCGAGATTTAGCTTCCTCAGGTAGGGAAAAGCAACCTCTGAGGTAATGAATTAGAAGCAAGGAAAACACAGTTGAGCATTTAGTACCACCTGCTGTTCATGCTTCTATCAAAGAATGGGCAAAGGTCAGTGGTTGGCCACCATGAGAACAGAAAGCTGAACAAGATGGGCCTTTGCTCAAATCCAGCAAGGCTTTTCTTAAGTACCTAACACTCTGTCCCCGGCATCCATTAGAAGAAATGAAGGAATAGTTGGCTCCATAGCTAGCAAAAGGTGTGTTTGAAGTATGAATCATTGAGAATTGCGCAAGCCCAGAAGTTTAATGTAATATCTGAATATTTTTAAGTGATTCATGCCACACCCTTCACTATGACTTAATCTGAGGCACATGAACCCTCAGGGCAAGGTATGAATTTTTATTTTCTTTAAAGCAGCACACTAACTTATGGATCATTTTAGTGCTGAATCAAAGCAAGTGCATGCATTAGTGAAAAGTGGACTAACATCATTGCAGAATATTTTACTCTCATTCAGAAGGTCCTAAAATTAATGGATAAGCTACATATTATGATGCATGATGCCATCAAATGGAGGGAGGCAACCATTTGCTGGACTAAACTGTGGCAATAATAATAATCAAAAGCCAGGAGAACTGACTTTAGTTTAGATTTTTGCAACACCTAGTTGAACAGGGGTAAAATTGAGGTGTCTCCATGTGAATTTACTTTGTGTCACAGAATCTCTATGATATTTCTGGGGCAAGCTCAATTTTAGTTCACATGAGGAGCTGGCTCATAAGATCCCACCATAAGACCATAGACATGGACATCTTTCCAGGTAGGAGAGTCACACCAACACAGGTGACAGCCAGCATGGCCAATGGTTATGAATAATGGAGTCTGTGGTACAAAACATATGCAGGACATCAGGTTTGTGAAGGCTGTGTGCTTGATACAGCTTGCCCTGAAGAAATAGTAATAATAAACAATGCACCTATTGTTTTCTAAGCATTGTACAGAGTTTTAAAAAAGATGCTACCTGGCTACAGAAAAGAAAAAAGAAGCAATGGGGGGGGGAGAAAGAAAGCAAATTCTTATCAACGTACATAATCTTATAGTTGGAATGACCACTGATTATATAGTTCTAGAAGAAGAGGAGCTAAAATGGCAGTTGATCCACTGGAGTGGTCTTTGCTGTCTGTCCTCTTTCTGAGAGTTTGCAAAGTTTGATGGGTGGGATTCACCTAACAAGGCCCATCAGTGGAAGCCCAGTGCAAGGACTTCTGCTTGCACAACAGGGCTTTCCCCCTTTCTTCCCCTGCCCCCTATCAAAAGATTGGCTCCGGAGAAGTTGGGAGAACCCCACAACAGTGTGTGGGGGGGTATGGGTTGAGGGATCATTCTGTCTGGCAAACTGAAATGCTTGTGCAGACAGGACGTTCATCGTAGCTCGACAATGATTTCCACCCAATGATTCCTAACAATGGAGTATATAATCTACAAGATGCCAAGCACTGGGGATGTGCTCTAGGTCTTTCTCACTTGTAGCTTCTAGTACTTTCAGCAGCCCTGTTTTCTGCACCACAACCAATGGTAACTCAATTCTTGTTTGCTTTGTAATCCCAGGTTCCATGGCAAGTCAAGCAAATTATGTAGCATAAATAATATGTGTCTATTTATATAATACATTTGGGTGGTAAAATTTGAAATTACTCACTGCAAGTTATGACTTTTACTCTGAACCCTATGCATTGCAGAAATTACCATATTCTTGTCTTTAAGGCACATGGGCATCCATTTGCCTGAAATGAAATATATTAGGCAAAAGATTGACATTTTTATTAGTTATTTTCGCAAACTCCCGCATCATAACATAGCTCCAGGAAAAGGGTCCTTGTTATAAAGGCCATACACATCCAGTGGGTCGTTTTGTTATGTTGGACCCTATAATTGCTTTCAACTATTGCAATTGCTCAACAGCATTTTTGGTCAAGATGTTCTTCTTGAATGGAATTCAGTGGGATTGTTGCTGGATTAAAATTAGCAGTGAATCCAGACATGGGCTCCATCCATTCCAACAGGGGGCACGTGTTTTCGTTCAGTGTCCCATAAGCCTATGAATGCAGGGAGCCGATCTTTGCCAGAACATTTGGTTTTCTTTAAATCTCTTACTTCCCTTATGGTTTAGATGCCATTGTCCTGATGGTACAGAAACAGTATATTGAGGGGCAATGTACACGTCTCAAGATTTAAATGTGTTTTGTGTTTGCCTACAGCTTTAGTTAAAGAAGGTTTTATGGAGCAATTGTGTTCAAACTGGATGGGACATTTTCTAATCTACAATGGTCCCTGAAAAGCAGTGTTATATTATTTCCACTTCTCATTTCTAGTCATACATTTGGCCCATGGTGATGGTTTTTGGGGGATAAACTTGGCTGAAAGCCTGTTCTTGGGACTGGACAAACGCCTGCATTAATAAATAGGTGCTGTGGATTTGTGAGTGCTGAATGCTCACAGAACTTCCTCCTTCTCAGTAAAGAACTTTCCAGAGCTGGACGGAATCCTCTCACCCAAGCTATCCAGTGGGTCTTTTTTGAGAGGAAGGAATATAAAGGGCTTCTTCTTCCAGCTGATTGATTGGTGGTGGGATAACAGTGATTGGTCAGAGGGAGAAGAGGGACACTTCTCGGAGGGGGAGATGTCTTGTTCACCATGTAACACTGGAGAACCACTGTGATAATGTAGACCTGGGTTCAAATCTGTACTCAGCTATGGGGCTCACTGTGTGGACAGGGACATTTCACAACTTTACAGGGTTGTTAAAATAAGATGGTGCGAATCAGTCTGTGCCATCCTGACACATAAATTAATTTCATTGTTTCTTCTTATCTCTGTAAAACAAACAGTCCCAATGGTGACCTGTGCGGTCAGCCTAGGAAAACAGAATTTCAACTTAAAATATTGTCAAGCCATACTTCGAGAAATTGAAATGTGATTTAAACAAACATAAAGTCAAATCACCCTCATATACAAGCTCGCTCAGCTCAGTTGCCATTCTACTTTATGTTGGTTGCATTTAGTGGTTTGGCAGATCCTTGCGTATTTTTGGATCAAAAACTCAGACCAGAAAGGACAAAAGGCCCTGGAATGAAGTGCAGGGAAGACTCCAGCAAAGAGGACTATTTATTTATTGTTTTAAAAATAGTTCAGCCAATCTCTAATTGTATTGATCTTGGCAAACGAATATTGTGATTTTCATTTTATTTTTGCCATGTTCCATTTTAAACAGCAGATAAAAATAGTGGACAAAAATGGTGTGTGTGTGTATGTTTACACACACACACACACACACCCCAATGCATTTTTTTCTTCCCTTATATTGTACGAGTGCAGGATGATAAATACTGAGCATGGGAGGGGGGGTGGGGGTGGCCTGCCTTCTTTCTTTTTGTGCTTTTGCATTTCCAACTTTGTTCCTTCACCTCTCCCACCTTTTCCTTTGTCTCATCCTTTGTACTGTCGTCTGTGCTATAGTTCCCTTAACAACCTCCCTCTCTTCTTTTGCATTTCTCATATGACTGTAACCTTATTCTGAGGCCTTTGTTGCACAACAGACTTCAGTCCCACTCCTTCATTTGTCTACTGTAATAAATAAACAGAGAGATATAAACAGGTAAATAGGTAAGAGAAACTTTTCAACTCCAAAGTAAATCCCACTATGCTCAATGGGGCCTATGCCCAAGTAAGTATGCACGAAATTGCAGCCTTCACCTGAGTTTATCTATTTTTTCAGTGTCTGATTTATATCCAGTTCTCCTAGGGATGCACACATCTGTCAGTTTAGCTGTTTCTAAGTTCTTCATTTTTAGAGTCTCAAGTTCAGTTCTGCATCAACTAGCTTTTTTTTTTAAAGGAAGTTTGTGTTCATTTTCATTGGTGCACAATCATCCTGATGCGCTCGTTTTTGTATGCAATGTTGGCCAACGGTATGCCTAATGGTGTGCTTTTCTACTAATATTATTTTTTGTCCACCTAATATATGCTTTTAAAATGCATTTACTATCTGGAAAATGACTTCAAAATATTTGAAGAAGTGTGAATTTTGAAGAGCAGATGCACTTCAGTTTTCATTGGTTCAGAAAGTGGGAACTAGGTAAATTCTTATTAAAATGTGAATGAATTATTTTCTCCTCTGTCCTTAACTCTACCAAGCACCCCAGTTGCTTGTGGGCTTCAAATTGAGAGGAAGGGAAGAATTAAAATACAGTGGATAGCAATTTAATAAATAGTGAGCACTCAGGGCTGATTTCCTTAAGAATAGAGAGGTTTGATCTTCTTGCAGTCCATGGGACTCTTAAGAGTCTCCTCCAGCACCATAATTCAAAAGTATCAATTCTTCGGCTGAATTGCTTCTATTAAGATGAATGTATTGCCAAAAATGTTGTTTTTGTTCCAAACACTACAGATTGTGGACAAGACGGAGTGCTTCCGGAAGTGGCAGAGAGACATCTCTAAATTCGTCTGGCAGGGCAAAAAGCCCAGAATTAAGTTTAAGATATTAACTGATGCGAAAGAAAGAGGGGGCTTTGCCCTGCCAGACCTAAAGTTGTACTATGAGGCCGCAGCTTTCTGCTGGCTAAAAGACTGGCTACTTCTCAAAGACACTGACGTACTGGATCTGGAAGGTTTTAACAATGCTTTTGGTTGGCATGCATACTTATGGTATGACAAGGTTAAGATCAATAAGGCCTTTAAGAACCATATTGTCAGAAAAGCAGAGTTTAATGTCTGGACAAAATATAAAGACTTATTGGAAAACAAAACTCCAAGGTGGCTATCACCTCTGGAAGCTAAGGCCCAAAAAAGACCCAATATGGAGACCAAATGGCCAAAATATTGGGAAATATTAGAAAAAGATGGAGACAATTGGAAATTGCAGAGTTTGGAGAAAATGAAAGATAAAGTGCGAGACTGGTTACACTACGCTCAGATTAAAGAAGTTTTTTAAAATGACAAAAAGTTAGGGTTCCAGGTGGAGAAATCGAAATTGGAAACTGAACTGTTAGAACCTAAGACTACGGTACTTTCAAGAATGTATAACTTGCTGTTAAAATGGAATACACAAGATGAAATGGTTAAATCGGCTATGATAAAGTGGGCACAGGACATTGGGTATAATATCATGTTTGAGGACTGGGAAAGGTTGTGGACCACTGGGTTGAACTTCACTGCATGTAATGCTTTGAAGGAAAATGTAATGAAAATGATATATAGATGGTATATGACCCCAGTTAAACTTGCCAAAATATACCATTTGTCTGACAACAAATGCTGGAAATGTAAAGGAAATGAAGGAACATTCTTTCACCTCTGGTGGACCTGTCCTAAAGTGAAGGCCTTTTGGGAAATGATATATAATGAGCTGAAAAAGGTATTTAAGTATACCTTCCCTAAGAAACCAGAGGCCTTCCTTCTGGGTATTGTCGGCCAGAGGGTAATAAAGAAGGACAGAACTTTTTTCCTGTATGCAACAACGGCAGCAAGGATACTCATCGCTAAGCATTGGAAAACTCAAGATCTACCCACACTGGAAGAATGGCAGATGCAACTGATAGACTATATGGAACTAGCTGAGATGACCGGCAGAATCCGAGACCTGGGAGAGGAGAGGGTTGAAGAAGACTGGAAGAAATTTAAGATTTACTTACAAAAATACTGTAATTTGGTTGAATGTTAAGAAGGATGCTAGATCATAAACAACTGTGCACCACTAAATTAGATGGAATCAGGATGATAAATGAGATCGAGGGAAACAAAAACCTTTTGGAGAATTATTGGATTATATTTAAATGAACGGGACATAAGAATGTAAACAAGATGATAAATTGCTGGTAAAAATTTATAACGATGTAAGTGGGAGCGGGAGACGTGAGGGAGTCCAAAGAAGCCTTGAAACTATGTTATGATACATGTTATATTGTTTATTATTTTTGCACTTGTATTTGAAAACCTTAATAAACATAAAAAAAGTATCAATTCTTCGGCGATCAGCCTTCTTTATGGTCCAGCTCTCACTTCCTTACATCACTACTGGGAAAACCATAGTTTTAACTATACGGACCTTTGTTGGCAAGGTGATGTCTTTGCTTTTTAAGATGCTGTCTAGGTTTGCTTTTCTGTTGCTGCACTACAACTCCCACAATCCTGACCTTGCAAGCTGGGGCTGGTGAGAGTTGGACTCTAGAAACCTCTGGAGGGCCACAGGTTGCCCAGCCCAGCCTTAGGGGGATAAAGGTCTTATTATGACTTCCTTGTGTCTGGCATATGGTCTTCCACGAGGTCATTGAACTTCTAGACAAATCCTTGGTTGATAGGAATGATCACAGCTCATTTGAGGAAGACAGTTGACATTTCAGCTGGTATACTTTCAAAGCTGTTTTGTTTTTTTAAACTCTGAGAACAGATAAAGTATATTATGGCCAGGCACTGTGTACACAATACTCTTTCACTCAATCCTGCTGAACTTTCTTCCAAATTCTTTTGGATTATTAGCTTCTTTGGAACCAAAGGTGTTGATAACATTTGAAACCAGCACAAAATACTAGGCTGCCAATGGGAACCTTGGCAAGTATGCTGGATTTGCTCTTGGAAAAGCAGGAACTATATTGCTATTTTGTGAAATTGTTGTTTTAAACTTGTTGCAAACCGCCCTGAGTGATGCATTTGCCTTAGATGGAGGGGACAGAAATGCTTAAATAAATACCCCTATTCAACAATGGATTCATTTTGGTCTTGGGCTTACTCACTGTTTCTAATGCAGCCTTTGCCAATCTGGTAACTTCCAGATGTTCTGGACCACAGCTCCTATCAGTCCCAGAGTCGGGACAACTGTGTGAACTGGCACTGCTGGGAGGTGTAGCCCAGAAAATCTGGAAGGACACCCAAAAAAAAATAAAAAACCTGGCAAAGGCTGCTTTGAGGTTTCAGTCTTATAAGAATTTGGGATGAAATTTCTGATCCAATCTAGGTTTCTTGAATTAGCCTCCAGTTCTCAATAAACCCAGCCAGCCTGGCCCATCTGGGATGGTGGGAAATGCAGCTCAACAACAGCTGGATGGTCAAATGTCGTCCCCCCCCCCCCGTGATACAGATGTACTCATTAGAGAACAATGACTGACAACATTTACCTGCCAAGCGTTTTTTGTTTTTAATTTATATATCTCTCAATATCAAAATAGGCTTTGAAACAGCTTACAAAATATAAAAGCCAGCTGCATGTACATTAAAAAATAGACGCTCATAAGTAAAATAAACAATAAAACAACACACTTACAGAAAAAGGGTCGTATTCAACCAACTTTTGCTCAGAGTAAAGGTAAAGGGACCCCTGGCCATTAGGTCCAGTCGTGGCCGACTCTGGAGTTGCGGTGCTCATCTCGCTTTATTGGCCGAGGAAGCCGGCGTACAGCTTCCGGGTCATGTGGCCAGCATGACTAAGCCGCTTCTGGCGAACCAGAGCAGTGCATGGAAACGCCGTTTACCTTCCCGCTGGAGTGGTACCTATTTATCTACTTGCACTTTGACGTGCTTTCGAACTGCTAGGTTGGCTGGAGCAGGGACCGAGCAACAGGAGCTTACCCCATCGTGGTGATTCAAACTGCCAACCTTCTGATCGGCAAGCCCTAGGCTCTGTGGTTTAACCCAAAGCGCCACCCGTGTCCATTTGCTCAGAGTAAACCCAGTAAAATGAATGGCCACAATTAACTTAACTCCATTAATTTCAATGGGTCTGCTCTGAGTAAAAGTTTGTTGAATACAATCAACAGTATTTAAGTGCCTACACAGTATAACCAGCTCTTAGTCTATATCCCAGCCTTGTTTTCTGGGCATTGCTTCTCTTACCTATATCCTGAAGCTGTTTACACTGTGTGCCCAAGTAACCTAAACTTGGTGCAAGCAAATAGACAAAAATGGAAAGCTTTTCTGTAGCCTGCTGGTACAATGGCTAAAATGAAATGGGCGTGAAAATGGAGCCTTCCTTTCTTCTTCACCCCTTAAAGGGTTACTTTTTCTGTACGTGTACTCAAGAATAGCACTTGGAAACCACAGTACAGGAAGATCAGATTTCCTTCCACCCTCCAAGTTGCTTTTGTTAATAATAATTAGCAGCTAGCACTCAGCCCCCGGGTCACATGTCTTCTGGTGAGAGACAAGCCCTGCCACTAATCCTGGTCCTCCTCTCCCATTATTGTTCCATTGACTACTGTTGACTTTCTTGAGAGGCTGGAAACCAAGGATAAATGAGAAACTGGAATCACAGCACTGGTGGGACAGGTTTCCCTGGCCAGTATTGCAACAGGCAGGAAAAATAAATAAACAGAAATCCACCATTTATCAACAGCTGGGAGCTGAGTCTATTAAGGGTCACTGTGTGCATATGTCTCAGACTAGGATGGTGTCCTAAACCTCTGGTTTTGGATTTCACCTCCCTCTCTGGATGCATTCCATTTGCCCAGGTGCATCCTGGTTCTTAACCAACCCTTGACAACAGAGGCTTAAAATCTTCTGATCAAAAAGTCCCCATTAATTATCAGGAAACAATCACTTTATGTCATGGATTTAGATCATCAAAAGAGAAGACTGTGAAGAACAGCTAACTGGTCCTTAGACCGAGGAGAGCAATAGTGTGATTAAGAGGAAGAATTCTGTCTCTGCATCCGATCGCACTTACAAGTAGAAGTTTTCTTTAAAGGCTGGGCTTGACTAAATGGTTACTCAAAGGAACTGGCTTCATCCACTGGCAGCTGAAGTTTGAAGCACAGAATCAGATTCACAGAGCCCCTTTCAGGATATGTTTGAAGAGAAATAGGGGATGTGACTCCATCTAATAGTGAACTGATGTCATAACAGCTATAGGATGAGGATATAGCTCAATGGTAGAGCATCTGCTTTGCATGCCGAAGGTCCCAAATTCAATCCCTGGTATCTCCATGTACTAAGCTAGATGAACCAATGGCCCAACGGTATAAGGCAGATTCCTATGCTCCTATGTTCCTAACAGGTCTGGACCCCAAATGGAGCCACTAAAAACAAGTTCACCTTCCGTTTTCTCCCTCTGTGCATCCACCATAGACTATGTAAGCGAAGATCAGTGAGATTGCTAATCATATGAACAATGCAAGTTGAAATACTACCTACAATAAACACAGAAATTATTTGGCCATCTGAGAATGATTGCTGCTTATGGTCCAAGTCTAGTGCATTGTCGCCATTTACTCCAAAAATCACAGTACTCGTATATGAAGCAGCATATTCACAAGCCATCAAAATAAATGCTGTATTTATTTAGAGCTGAAATTAATCCACCTTTCATTTTTCCTAAGTGCATTTTGATAGCAGTCATTCTCTAGATGTAAGAAGGTTTTTTTGCAAATGTCGTATTTATTTAAACTAAATAAACTCACAGTTAACAACAACAAACTCAGAACAATACAACGGTCTTCCCACTCATTAGTAGACATTGGAATGCCATTACATGCCGCGCAAAGCCTTAACCCTTAGCATGCTGCAGGAACACCCCATGTATTATTTTAACAAATTATTCCCCCAATTTTTCTTGAGACCCTGGGAACTTGGGGTTGGCAGTTCCTTTTGCTTACAAAGGTGGAAAATGGATATGAGGTTTCTATGACCCTATCAGATTTGGTCACATCCTAGATAAGCCTGCTCTGGTTTCAAAAGGAAGATTTATGGAGAAAAAGGCTACTAACCATTATAGATATGTTCTACCTCCACAGCTGGAGGAAGTATGCTTCTGAAAACCAGCTGCTGGAAACCACAGGAGGCTAGAGTGCTGTTGCACTCAGATTCTGCTAGCCAGCTTGGCCACTGTGAGAACAGGATACTGGGCTAGGCAGACCACTGTTGGGGTCTTCTTATCTGAGTTACCCTTTCTGACAGCACTGGGTTGGGAAGGCTAATATTTGACATCGGCATATAATAGTTTTGCAGCAGCAACCAATGTCTGCGCAGTATCTGATATGCAGCTGTCAACATTTGACAGTATCTGCTTGCTGGCATGCGGCAACCATCAACATTCGCTAATATCTTCCAGGTAGCAGACAACATTTGACAGACCTTGGCATGCTTGCCTTTGCTGCCCAGGAATATCAGAGAGCAAAGGAAGAGCCAAGGTCAAATAGGCAGGCAAAGAACCAATGGACAGAGGGTGCCAGTGACAGCCCAAGGATAGTTGTGAAGCCTGGAACAGCCATCAAATCTCACTGAGAGACATGGAGGGGGAAGAGATAAGTCAGAGATAGCAGGACCATTAAAACTTTATTGCTAAAGTGCAAAAAAATTAATAAAAAGTTATGTCCCAGTCTCACCCTGCTCATACTGACTGTGTTCTAGAGAAGGCGGTTAGCATATTTTATGAACATAAGCTAGTCTCTCATTCACTTGGCTCAACATGGCAACAACCCATGGATTAAAATAGAACTCTGATTCAGCAATTTAGGACTGGACTGGGAAGCAGTTTCTTAGGTGCACAAGTCTGCAGCAAATATAACAAACAAGTAAAAATAATAATACCCAGTGTTGTATTTATTTTGAGAAACTACTATATTTTCTTTGTGACAGGCTCAAATAAGGTCAAGCAGTGCCTGCTTTAAGGAGAGGAGTGCTTAAGAACTATACCTGGCAGAACATGTTTCCAAATGTTTTCATCTGACTTTCTGAAATAGGAACTACTGCCATAATGGAAACAGCTCCTTATTTTATAACTAGGAGCCTTATATAGCAGCAGCTAGTAACTATGGTGAATCATTATTGAGGATCTTGTTGGGAATCTGAGGTGAAATACCCACGTAGCTGAAGTTGTCCCCAGCTCTCAGTCACCACACAGAGGCAACTTAAGATCCAAAATAGTTCACTGCTGTAGAAGATCAGGCTCTAGTAATGTTGTTCCGGATGTTGATCTATACATACAGTTTGTAGGCTTTGCAGATACAGATACAGATATATACAAGTGGGAAGTATTTCTGTGGCTCCAGCAATTCAAAATGTAACACACACTCCAACTCACAGACAAACTCACCTTCCTCCATGCCCAGTTCCTCCTATAGATCTGTCAATTGGTGTCATGCTAAGAGTTGGAGAGAAGCTTGTTGCAAGTGAAAATACACACACCTGCACAAGGCTACCCATTTGTAATGGTCCTGTTTGTGTGTGCTACAGGATGGGGGTGTTGGAGAGAGCAGATAACCTTAAACATGTACAAGAATCTCTGCACACACTGCCATTAGATCAAATTTAAAACTAATACGTAGAATGCTAAAAACTTCCCTGTGGACACTCTTTTATATAATTTCTCTTGAAGATAGCTAAGAAGTAAGCAAATTTATTCACTTTCAGATTTTAACAGTTTCTCATTTCTACAAACTTAATTTCATTTCTCTCGTTTTCACATCAGTGTTCAATTTTTGTAAATCCTCATGAAAATTCACCATTTTGTGTGATTTTTTCTTAATTTCTCCATGTTTCTGTGTATATTTGCCTTATAAACAAATTTTTACAAAGCAATGTCCTCCAGTATAATACATTTTTATATATTATGTTCACTAGTATATGCACTTTTATTCACACTACAGCCTAGTATATGCATTTTTGTGCACAATACTTGTCTGGAGAAATGAACTGGAGGGAAGGGGGGTTATTGGCTTGTGGTTTTTTGCTCTTGTTTTTATTATGCATTTTGTGTTTTTACATTGCATTTTTATGTTGTGAATCACCCTGAGATATGGCTATGTTTTGCTTCTCATATTCTTTCAGAAAATAGGAATTAGGCAGGTTCACCTTGAAATGTGAACAGAACCAAATTTCTCCCCCATCGCTTTGTGGGAAGATAGACTCACTGGCTGCCTTATGGGGGCATAGGTTTTATTACTGCCTCTGCTTCTGTGCCTTTAAAAACAGTCTGGAATACAGAAATTAACTAGAAAAGCGTTTCTGTCCCCCACACCATAAAGTTATCTTAATGTCAGGAAAACATCACTGTTAAAAAGCTGGCAACTCCTTTGTAGTGCAGAGCATTATATGACAAAACGGTGAGAAGAATGGAACAAATGGTGATGTTTTCTTCTTAGAAGGTACATGTCTGAGCATATGCGCAAATGTAGGCGCCACTAAGGACTTGTTAAGAGTTGACTGTCGTTTCCTAGCTCTGTTTTAATCAATCCACCTCCTGATTAGTCTACAAAAGGGATGAAAAATCCATGTGTCTACATGGGCACTACAAAAAAAGAAGACTGCAACTGGGGAAATGTGTGGACCTTCAGATATGAAAACTCAAGACCTTGTGGAACTGACAGGTTTAACTTGGTGCTCTGGAGCAGGAAGTGCCTGAATCACCATGGCTTGATGCTCCACCAGCATTGTTTGATCATTCCACTTGTTCACATTTCATCTCCTTGCACTTTGGAGAGAGGAAACACAGGTTCCCCCTTTGCCCTTTCCTGAATAAATGTGTCATGTTACTATGGATACCTCCCACCAGGGGCATGCTCTCTTGCATCCTGCTAATGTCTGCATTGATTGACAAAGAGGCCCTAAATAAACCTTGTTGAATGGGTTTTGAAAGGCAAAGGTCAGGGTTGAAAACCTGTCAATGGGCAGCGCTTAATGTACATTGATCTGGTCTCCCATGTTTTTGGGTGCGGTACCAGAAACTCCCAACCACTTGCCTGTCTCTGGTTTTACTTTTAACCACTTAATGATGCAGTATTAACCATGGCCACTCAGAAGATGCAAGTCCTATTGAATTCAGTGAACTTCACTCCAGGAAATTTCTCCCCGTGATTCTGTGCAGTGGTTCCAGATGTCCATTCTTAACCTGAAACGTCTGCACACAGCTGTGACCATGGGGTTTACAATTAGGGTTCATCTATTAATTGTGTGGGACACAAATGTCACATGTTGAGTTAGGGACATGAGCAAGATGTTGGGGAGAGAGGTAGGGTAAGTGGAGGAGACATTCGGCTGACAACTTCATTCCAGTCTCGAATCAACAGCAGCAGCCTAATATTGGGTGGGGGGGGTTAGCAGGTAATTTCTGCATATAATTGTTAATTATATGTTAATTATATGTTAAGTTAATTTCTGCATATAATCCTGCATATAATCCTACCTTTAAAGGCACAGGAGCAAAGCTAACAGAGGCAAGTTGGCATCCCTGGAACCATAGAGGCACAGCATTGTGATTGCACTATAAATGCACATGTATTTCTCATATGTTGCATGATGATATGTCAAAAACTGAGCATCCTCAGTTAAAGACGAGTTTGCTCCATTGTTTTGGAAAGACTAGATATTAGTCTGACATGGAGGGATCCTGAAGCAGAACCCCCATGATACAGACCTCTGCAGAAATATCTGCCACAACCAGCTCCAGGTTGTTGTGGGCCCTTCTGCAAGAAGACAGTCCTCTTTCATCTCTGGGTGAATGAAAAATAGACCATCCCTTCAAATATACAAACTGATCTCCCTTATGGTACACAACCATAAGCATCTGAAAATAGGGGAAATATCTGTTACTTTCTCCAGGGGACCATATTTTAACTAGGGCTGCCACCTATACATTGCCTCAAAAGAGAAAATGCATCAACCAGAATGAGGCCACAGATTTGCATAAAACCTGCATGTGTCAGTTTGCATTTATAGATGCCAACTTAGAAATAATTACTATAAATTAAATAGAAATACAACAAATCTCACAGTTCTTTATACAGTGGTACCTCGGGTTAAGTACTTAATTCGTTCCAGAGGTCCGTTCGTAACCTGAAACTGTTCTTAAACTGAAGCACCACTTTAGCTAATGGGGCCTCCCGCTGCCGCTGCGCCGCCAGAGCACAATTTCTGTTCTCATCCTGAAGCAAAGTTCTTAACCTGAAGCACTATTTCTGAGTTAGTGGAGTCTGTAACCTGAAGCGTATGTAACCCGAGGTACCACTGTATTGAAATGAAACTTGGACTGGGAAGCCTTTCAAACAGAGGGCTCCTTCAACTACAGGACTGTCCTTTTCAAAGTAGTACATGTTGCCATCCAAATATTCCTGTTTCTGGTATGAATTAGTACATTACAGCAGATGTGCCCCTCTGGCCCTGCCAAATGCCTGATCCTGCCTCCAGCCATAAAGCCTGTGGTGGCAGAATCTACAAAACCCAGAAGCTCAGAAACAACTTCAATAGTTGACCCATTTGTTTTGCAGCAGATAGTGGCATTTAAGAATCTGATACATTTACATCAAAGGGAACTATGCCTGTTGGCACCTGTAGGTACCTGCATTGTGCTTTTTGAGAGTTTTAGTTGTTGTTTTTTCAAAATCGCTTTGGCATAAGCATGACCTCCAACTTCTTGAATCCTTTTGCATATAGTTTTTTCCCTCTCCCAAGTTTCCTTAGACTGTGGTTTTCCTGCTTTCAGGAGCTTGTAGAAAAGTTTCTCAAGCCACTGGCTTTGTGAAAAGATTTTCTCTTCAGTGGCTGGATCTGTAGATCCTGCAGTAATCCTCCTGGACCTGAGAGAACTTGCTTGTTTTCTATTACAAACTGTATTATTTGTCAAGCCCCTTTGCTTTTGTTACACTCAGAATTGCTTGACTTCTGCTGCTTGTTTTATAGCTGAGTCCCAATATTAACAGTCTATGGGGCACTGCCTTCTCTTTCCCTGCCCTGCAGATAACCCAGTGCACTTTGCTACCTACCATAACCATCTCTTGTACAACTGGATTTCGTTCTGTTTATTCTCTGCAAAGTCCATTAATGCTGTTCACTTGAACTCCTGCATCTATTCTTAAATGCCACACCTTGTCAAACTCTGACGTCCTGAATTTTGCAAATGAAAAAGGGAGGACATAAATGTCGTGCTTGTAGGGGTGTGAAAGGTGTGTGCCAGGTGTGTCCAGGCCCCCCTCTCCCCAATGTTGTACAGAGCGGCAACCTGCCTCCCACAACTTTCCGCATCATCTCATTGAACTTGGGTACTAGTTGTGTGGTCAACTCAATACAAGACTTGGGAGTAGTATCACAGCTGCTGCCCCGTCTTGTAAGTGTATTTGGCAGACCTGCATACAAATGATACCCAACCTGTAGGTTCTTCATGTGATGGGGGATGATTGCATTGGTAAGGTCCCTGATTGCATAGGTGCAAGCTATGCACAGCTTGTATGTGTGTAGGCTCCTTTTCACACGCCAAATGCAAATATGGGACCAGGGTAGAGGCAAAGACTGACAGCAGGCATGATCCCACTTAATCCCACCTCTCCAAATAGCATCCTATGACCTGACCCAAAATATTCTGGAGGACCCCCTGAGCCTCTAAATATGGGGTTGGGAGGAGGGAATACAGGTGATCGGAGAGGGGAACAGACAGGAAGCCCTTGTGAACTTCCCTAAATTCACTTATCTTAATCCAAGCAAAGGTGTGGTGTGTTGCCCTTTGCAACTTTCATTTTCATTGCATCATTAACAGAATTCTCCTTTGCAGCCAGTTTCTATTGGGCTGGTGAAGTGGTCTTTTCATGGAGAGAGGCATTGTTCTCTCCTCTACTCTGGAGCAGTACAAAGAGACTACTTGTACTGTGCTGGCACGTGTCAAGTTTGAAGACGATCCTTCCTTGCAGAGGAAATGATCCACACTTTTTCAAGGCCAGTGTATGTGACCATCTTGATCGTGGCTGCTGCTCTGTCTGTGAGCTCATGTTGACAGCTTCTTGCTGACAGCAGCAAGGTCATCTCACTTACTCACCGTGAATAGAACTGGCAATTTTGCTCACCTCTGTGGACAAAACTAGACATGGCATGTTATCAGCAATTGTGTGTGTGTTTTTTGAGAGTAAGAAGTTGATGGCCTGATGCAGATCAGGACCCTGGCAGAGATAGGAGTCTTTAATGCATCCCTGCCCCCTGGCTGCAATCCCAATCCAGATCAGGAGGCTAGTGCCTGCTATTTGCATTGGGAGGAAGACTTCCATAGGCAAAACTTTCCTCCTGATGGGAGAACTTTCCTCCTGATGCAAATAGCCAGCACAGGGGGACTGCTAATTGCATGGATAGTGTCACATCCCATTTGGCCCCAGGCAAATGGCATGAAGAAGTTTTACAGCAATGTGCAAAACGACAGGGTCTGTTTGTAGTGGTAGAGGACGACAGTCCACTTGCCAGAAGCAGAGAGAAGCTGTCATTCACAAAAAGGAAGCAGCTGAGTCAGGCAAAGGGAGGAGAAGAGACTGCCTTTCCTACTTACCTGCTGGTGCTGCTACTGGAGCAGTTATGGAGGTGGATAGGTGGTAGGGTTGAGAAAGTAGTGGGTGAGAAAGTAGGAGCGGGTTGGGGACTGAGTACGAGGAGGAGGAAGCAGTTGAATTCTTCTCCAGCAAAGATTGAAATATGAGCTGCAGAAGAATTCAAAGGCTCTAATGCTCACCTTGTATTTTAGAAGGGGACTGTGAGCCTAGTATTCATATTAAGTATTAGCAGCATCACTGCTGACTCCCAAAGCTTTGATTTGCATTCATATGATGTGTAATTGTGCCAGCTGGGCAGGTAAAAAGTAAACACCAAACAATATGCAAAGTGTGAAAGAATAGAATGCCAGCCATGTTTTCCCAATGTCCCAAATTATTTCAGGCTTCTCTGGAACACTGTAAAAATGTATAACAGGGTTGAGGAACCTGTAGCCTCTGGATGTTGTTGGACTGCAGCTCCCATAATCTGTTATCATTGGCCATACTGGCTGAGGTACTGACAGAGCCCAGTAAGATCTGGTGGGTCATAGGTTCTCCATCTCCATTTAGAAAAGATGCTTAGTTGCAACTTAGCAGTACAAGGTTTTGAATATTGTTCTGCAAAAAGGTTCTGATTCACACATATATGTAGTTCTGCCTACAAGAAGCATTTATTTCCCCACAAACACTTTTTTAAAAATCAGAAACAAAGTCTTTCCTTTAAAATATCTATAAATATTTGCAAATGCCTATTGGCAGAGATTTGATTAAAATTTGATTAAGAAACATATAGCCCACTTTTAAAGGGAAACTCTACCCCAAGCTGTTTACAAATAAATATATGCCGCCACCACCACCCCAACCCCCCCCCCCAAGGTACTATAATATACGAAACAGTTAAAAGGAACGTTTCATTTTCTGGCACAAAACTCACAATAGCCCAGTATAATCAAAACACAGCACTACTTCAACACAGATTGCCCACTAAAAGCCAATGTAGAAAGATAGGTCTTTCAGGTCTTTAAGGTCTTTAAGGTCATCTTAAAAGTACCAAGGGATGGTAAAACTCTATGAAAGAATTGTTTTGTTTTTTTGTTTTGCTTATTCTTCAGTTGCTTAGTTTTGAGTTCTCTTGACTTCCCACTGTAGTATACATTCGCCCCCAGTTTATGTCGGGGTGTGTGGGTGGAAGTAAGATGAGGGCATTTGACAAAGAGGGAAATATGTAAATTTCAAATTATTATGCAAATCAGGCGCAGCTGCCCCTGCATCCTTATTAAAGGCATGTGGTAATTGCACCAAGACTGCCAATTTCAGCAAAGCAACTAGCCAGCAATTCCGGAGAAGAACAGAGCACAGGCCGTTTTCTCATTCCTCCACACAAACACAGTTGTAAGAAAAGGAGCAAATCACGTTCAGGGCAGACCACTAGCAGCATTTGCTATGGATCTACAGCCAAAAGGCTTTCTGCATGCCAAACAATGGAGAGATTCAAGAGATATTGTTTTGAGACAGACCTATCTTTTGCCTCGGAAAGGCCCCTATGAACACCCCAGACTCCCTTTAGTTGGATTCTTTCCTAATTCCTAGGCCCACAGATTAAGACCTGGCGTGGCAACCGAAGCCTAGAGGAAATGCGCTGCATATTAAGCATCATGTGGGCATGTGAGCCCCGAGACCCTGGCATTGCCCCAGCAGAATCATATTCTCATTGCATTCCTTGGATGTCTCCCAGCCTCTGGTCTGAGAAAGTTGTGAGCCTTTGCACACTTCATTGTTCTGGTTTGGGTGTCGTCCCATGATCTGAGTGACCAGTGCATGTGCTTGTTGTATGTGCTCTCCCGAAAGGACAGCTGGGGAGGCTGAGGTGATTCTTATGGAATGTCCTTGTCCTCAGTGAACTGCCTTGAGAGCGGGCTAGCAACCTGGGTAAGGACTTGGGAGAAGGAAGCTCTCCAGGTGTGGTGTATAATCCTCCAGCCAATGTCTTTCATAGAGAAAGAACTGGGCTGTTGCAGCTGAAAAGGACCCAAAAGCTGGAGGAATGAGAGTGTGCCAGATCCTCAAAGACCAACGAAGCATGCTTGGAGGCAAGTGGCACCCCCTAGAGGCCCCTGTCATTACCGAACATGTTGCATTTACGGGACGTTTGAACACAAGCATCTATTACTATTTATCTTTGCTTCTGTTCAGTTGGCTGAACTTTCATCATGCACATGAATGGCATATATCCAATATCAAATTTAAAAAGCAGGGGAGTGAATTATGAGTGGACAACCCTCATATAGAATCCCAAGAACTGATGCTGCACTTGAAAATACCCCTTTACAAAACAGGTAATTCACACATGGGCAGTGGGCATAGAACAAATAATCTGCTTAATTTTCTCCTAGCAAAATGCCAGCCCAATGGTGGAAAGGTATGTGGTTGTATATATGGATACCTGAAATACTATCTCTCCCCTTATATAGCAATCAAACCCTACTCTCTGCTGGTGATGGCATCCCGCAGATACCATCTCAAAAGGAGGTCCATTCTGCAGAAGATAGGAATTAGACCTTAAGTTTTAAGGAACCCACCCTCTGGAATTTCCTGCTGTTAAATACTAGACAGGCACTGTCTGGATTGTATTTTCAGTTCCTACTAAATGCCTTCTTCTTCCAACAAGTGTTTTAAGTAGATATCATTCCCTGTATGCACCTGCATTGGATCTTTAAAAATATGTTTTAATTGTTCTATCATTTGTTCATTTGCTGCCCTAGACTCCTTTGGGAAGAAAGGTGGGGTATAAATTTATGTGTTTTATCCACATATCCCCCTAATACAGACTTTTTTTTGTTAAAGAACTTCATTACCAAATTCCAGAGATGTGCAGATTTCAAAACTTTGAAGCTGCGTTTTGGTTCATGTATTGTTTTAGGAACTCAGAATTAGCCAGATGTAAATACAAATACAAATTCTTCCCCACCATGGTGACAACAGAGCTCTCTGTCCTGTTTCAGTCCATTATGAAAACAATTTGGTCTTCAAACTGTCATCACATTCTGGCCCTGAATTTTCTAATTACACTTAAAAAACAACCCAGATGTAGTCAAATAATTTGTGGTCATTGTTTTGGCATAGGACTGTAGAAAATGTACATTGCCTACCCACTCATACACATGCCTTTCATTAGAAGCATTGTTAGCAAAACTGATGGCATTCATGCCCCGATAACTTGTTCTTGTGAGTGAACCATAGCAGACAAAAGTGGGTATGTTACAAGATTGTTTTGAATATGGTAGTCAACAAAAAAGCAACAGCAAATAAAGTTTTATAGGGCAACAGTAAAAAAAAACACCTCTTATGTAACATTTATGATGTTTCCTAATAGAGAATTGCAAACTTTAACAAGGGACATTTTACTGTGCACGTTTCTCCCTTGGTAAACCAAAGGGTGGCAAACGTACATTTTGCTAGTGATCTGGAGATATTGATCATTGACAGGTGGAGCAAGACACTCATTCAATGACTGGATCACTTTGCTGCTTCACTAACATTAATAGATGGGCCTTTCGAGCATGCTGACAGAAACCCAGGTGGCTGAAAGCCTCTGCACCCTTGCAAATGGATGCAGTGTTAGAAATAATGTCACCAGAACAGTGATTGACACCATCATTAGCATTTGTGACCCTCTATATGCATGCATGCCAATTTTTAGATATTGCTGCTTTTATTTCAAGATGATCATTTGCTCTTCCATGGGCTTTTCAGTGACTCCATCAGATTGTACCACTAAAAGCTGAATTTTTTTCTCCCGGAGTACAAACGATGAATACTCTGCAATCACTCCTGCACAATACAGCCTGTACCGGCTATGCTTATCCATCCCTACTCCTTTAACTGTATTGCAGCAGCAAACTGCAAGCCGCAACCAGGCTCAGGCACAGTATAAAGAGTGAGGACTGGATACACACACTGGATACACACTGAAAAGCAGGCTGCCTTTATACTTCAAGGCACCACTGTACCTCAACATCAGTGAACAAAACCCTTCTCTCTCCTTCAAATCACATTCTCCCATTAGCTTGGTGAGGAATGTGTTTGGCATGAACACGGACCTGTAAGGTCCTTGAAGGTGTACATTGTGATCTGAGGGTTCTCAGCAGTCAGGAGCCATTACCTTACTTGCTGCTCCAACAGAGCGAGCATACCAACTCGGCTGCAGTACTAGCCTGCCTCAGGAATAGTCAGCTGACCTCACTAGCCAATCCTGGGTCACCACAGTCTATAAAGCTCTGGCCTCAGAATTTGTTCCTCATTCTCAGCAATGAAAAAGCAGCAATACAGACTCAGTGTGCCTGGGCCAGACTGGCCCTGATTTGACTAGAAGCAGCCATTTGTGGGGGTTCTGTTCATCCTTAGTATAAACGGGCCATTCTTAGTCAATAATAATGTGGTCAAATGTTCAACAAATCAACAAGCCCAGGACCTGAGCGTTAAGTGAATAAATCACACAACTTCTCCATTGCATACTAAAACTCAGTGAACATTTTCTTAGTCCATTTACCCTTCTGTTGCAGTTGAGAGTATCTGGACACCACGTTGGGCTTTAGTTCTCCCTTCTCCTCGCCAGCACACTTAGAAGCCCTTTATACTGCTGATGCTACATCCTCCTTTCTGAGGGGTAACTACTCAACACACTAAGTGCAACAAATAAAATTAAACAAGAATATACTATTATGATGAATACTGCAAAATCCTCTGAAGGCCAGGGTAGACTATGTATCAGGAAATACTCTACTCTGTTGACTTGCAACCACTTTTGTTGTTTAGTTGTTTAGTCATATCCAACTCTTTGTGACCCCATGGACCAGAGCATGCCAGGCACTCCTGTCTTCCACTGTCTCCCGCAGTTTGGTCAAACTCATGCTGGTAGCTTTGATTGCAACCACTATTTCTAACCATTCTGTGGGCTTCCAAAAGGGAACAGAGGAAGCTGACTTGGGTCAAACCTCTGGTCCCTGTACCCTAGTATTATCTACACTGACTGGCAGTAGCTCTCCAGATTTCAGGCAGGGGTTTCTTTCCCAACCCTACCTGGAGATGCTGGGGATTGGGACATTCTCTGTGCAAAGCATCATCTCTCAGGAATGCGAGTGGTTGATGCTTCCTGCCTGGGCATATTCTCTGAGAGGGAGGAGCTGGAACATCTCTAGGGGTGTAACTTGGAAAGTGTTTTCTGCAGCCTGCATTGTGGTGGTTCCTTAGGAGTGCACTGGAGCATCTCCCACAAGAACAAGTTGTGTCCGATTGTAACAGATAATTCCTGTTAGAACTGCAATCAAATAGGAGCAAGGAGTCTCTGCATTCTCCTGTACTGGCACATTTTCATAGGACTCCTTTGTGCAGAGCAGGTCTTCTGGTTTCATGAGTTTAGCATTATGCCATTTGCCACAGACGTTCTTCCGGCAAGCTTTATAATAGGCACCCTGTTCTGCAAAGCTGTGGAAATCAGACCAAGATGGAGTTAGTTAGGTGGCAAATGCTGGAATCTTGGAATGGAACTTCCATCCTAGGAACAACTGGGCTGAAGCCTTTTGCCAAAGGTGTTGGCTGCTATGTCAATAGGACAAGGTAGAGGATGGATGATTTCAACCACAGGTGTTTTTTAGTCAGGACAACATGTTCTATTTCACTGTCGCTCTGGAGAAACAACAGACTTGGAGGTAAGAAGGGTTGAAATCTATAATCCTCTGCAAATTTTCATATTAGGGATGGGGAGAAATTTGATTCAATTTGCACTTACAAGTCAAGCTTTCGAAATTCTCAGTTTCCTAAACAATATGAGAATCCAAACACACCCATCTTTTGAAAATCAGTTTTCTGAATTTTACGGCACAGTTCTCCAACCAAACAATATTCATGAAAGTGTTTATATTAGGGAGCAGTTTGCATAAAAAAGGAATATATGTGTAAAATATATTAGGGGAAATAACTTTTGCAAAAATGTGTTCATTAGTCAAAACTGTATATAAAAAATTTTTTATGAGGAGAAATTTGCCTTAAACACTGAGCAATTTTCATGAGGAATTCTTGTTTTAATTGAAATTGCTGCAGAAATGTGGAGAACTGAATTTAAGACTGGAAACATGAGGAAACAGAGAGAACCAAACTGACAGATTCTTTCATTGCTAAATCAGATGAAAACTGCAGCCTATTATTAGAGATTATTTTCTCAGGAATCCCAAAGTGGGGGGAGACGGGCTTCATTTTATTGACAACTGATCCTGATACAGTATTGGTTACCTGAGCAACTTGAACACGCGTGGTGTTGTGGTCTAAACCACTGAGCCTCTTGGGCTTGCCAATCAGAAGGTTGGCGGTTCGAATCCCCGCAATGGAGTGAGCTCCCGTTGCTAGGTCCAAGCTCCTGCCAAGCTACCAGTTCGAAAGCACCCCAAAAAGTGCAAGTAGATAAATAGGTACCGCTCTGGTGGAAAGATAAACGGCATTTCCGTGCACTGCTCTGGTTTCGGTGTTCCGTTGCACCAGAATTGGCTTAGTCATGCTGGCCACATGACCCAGAAAAACTGTCTGTGGAGCGGACAAATGCCGGCTCCCTCGGCCAGTAAAGCGAGATGAGTGGTGCAACCCCAGAGTCATCTGCGACTGGACTTAACTGTCAGGGGTCCTTTACCTTTACCTCAGCAACTCGGAGGTGCTTCCCATATAAAAGAGATCAGTCCCAAGTTTTTGCTAATGATGACTTGGGAACCTTAAGTGCTTCTGGTGGGCTGGTTTGCATGCTGGCATATATATCACACCTGAACAGGGAGCTGTGCACCTGTGTGTGTGTCCTCTCTGTGTGTGCATGTGAAATTACATGTGAGTGGGACTGCTCTCAGTCTTTCTCTTTACAGAGGGCTTTCTTAGTCTCTTTCCCCATCACGCCACCTGAAAAAACTGCCCAGTTTAGCACCCATCAGGCACAGAGGTTGCTGCCAGAAAGAGATATTGTTCCTCCCTCTATATGGGGAAGGGAAGTGGCTCAGTGGTACAGCATCTGCTTTGCATGCAGAAGGTCCCTGGTTCAATCCCTGACATCTCCGGGGGGGGGGGGGGAGGTTATGCTTTATTGAGATTAAAAGGAAATAACAAACATAAGGATTATCCAGAAGAAAGAAAAGAAAATGGTAATATTTGTTATTCCACATCACAATAAGTTCTTATTGAGTTTCTGAAGGCTTTCCACCACCCCATCATGCATCTACCACTTAGTCTATCTAGTCTTTTGTTAATTTTCATCAATATTATATTCTCTTATAATTATCCATCATACCACAGAAGTCATACAAGGCCTGCCACTGACGTCATATTTTTACAGTAATCCTTAAGATATTTTTTGTACATGTCCCATTTCCTAATAAATGTTTGATCAGTATGACCTCTCAGTTTTTCTGTTATTTTTGCCAACTTGGCATATTCCAACAGTTTACTTTGCCACTCCAGATTTGTCAGAATTCTCTCTCCTTTCCAGTTCATAGTGATTAATATTCTTGCAGCTACCGTGGCATACAAGAATATTTCACTCGCACTTTTTGGTATGTCTGGGCCTAATATCCCCAGGAGGAAAGTCTCCGGTTTTTTTATGAAGGATACTTTGATCATTCTTTTGAGCTCATTATAAATTACATCCCAAAATTCCTTTATTTTCTTACAGGTCCACCACATATGTGAAACTGAGCCTTCCGCTTCCCTGACATCTCTGGATAGGGCTGGGAATATCCTTTGTCTGAAGCCCTGGAGAGTCCTTGCCAGTCAGTGTATACAATACTATGTGAAATGGAGTAATGGTATGATTTAGGATGTGTCAGCTTCCTGTGTTCCTATGGAAGCAGAAACAGCTCTCCTCCTATTGGGAAAATGTCTGAAGCTTTCCTATTTTATATGCACACAGGAAGCCATGATTAAAGTGTTTATAAAGTTTGCATTTTCTGTTCTCTCATTGCTGCCAGTAGTTCAGCAAAGATGCCACACAAACCCCTTAATTAATATCTGGGTATCTTTTTCCTGATGGTGTCAGTGCAAGTAATTCCCACGGTCCCACGCTGACACTTGAACGACAAATGGTCCAAACTCACAGCAATGTTAACATACAACAATTCCAGCTTCTGGGAAGGAAAAGTTTCCCATTTCAAGTGTAGCAAAATCCATTTGTCTCTAATTAGAAAAAGCAGAACCCACATGGCAGTAACCAATGTGCCAAGACAACTCATGAAAAATGGAGAAACATCAAAAAGGCAACAGAGTTGCATTTAAACTGATTTTTCTGGGGGAAAGCTGAGAAGAACTGAAGAGAAGCCAGTCTGGAGCAGCCAAAACAGTCTTGGGAACAGTCGCATATGAAAATGACATTTGGAGAGGTGTGTCTATGCTTATGCAAGAAGCCTCCAAGCCAAGATAAGCTCTGAAAGGAAAGGAAAGGCAACAAGCCACGGTCTTCAGATCCCTGTAGGAAAGGTAAATACAATGAGCACAAATTAATGCACACTGGGGCAGAGGGAAACCTTTACACAGATGCAGTCTGAATTGGCAAAGACTAACCAGGAAAGAGATCTTGGTGTTTATGGTGAATAGCCTCTTTTTTATTTTATTTTTATTTTGTAGAAGTGCATTATAAGATTGAACTGAATACCGCAGAACAAATGTACATAGTAACCAAAAGAATCAAGTAGGAAAAGATAGCTGGTGGATAGCTGAATAAAAGCATCAACTCAGTATGCAACACTGAGGGTTGGGGGTGGGAATTTCTGTGCTATAGATTATTTCAGAAAAGGACTAAATACAGAATAGGCATTATCATATGTCTGAAATTGAGTTTCCCACAAACGTCCAGTTGGCTGCTGTGAGAACAGGATGCTGGACTAGATAAGCTATTGGCCTGATCCAGCAGTCTCTTCTTCTTAAGAAATGCCATGTACTGTTCTACTTATCCCACTTTGAAAAGGATGTCAGGGCTGTAAATTGTGAAGAGAAGGGGAACCAAAACAGTGCAGCAGTTTGGACACCTTCCCCAGGTCTTAAGGCTGAAATGTTTAGTGTTAAGGTGACTCAGGGGGAAAAAAGACAAGTATGGAGAAGTATTGGGGGGGGGGATGAAAATGCATGGAGAGAATTCTTTCTTTCTTTGATAATACTTGAGGCCCTCTAATAAACCGTATTGGCGGTAGTTTGAGGACAGATCTGCCTTCTCAAGTATTCTATCATGAAACTCATAATTAACCTGTGGAATGCTTGGCCTTTAGATGTGGTGGCTGCCTCTGATTAAAATGGTTTTTGATAGGGATTAAATCAGGGATGGTGAACTTTATGGACTATAATTCCCATCACCCCGACTGTTGCCCATGTTTGCTGGGACTGAGAGGAGTTGGGAGTCAAATCGCACGTGGAAGGCCATGGGTTCCCCTCCCCTGTGTTAGGCAAACCCATGGAGGTTAGGTTTATTAGTGGCTATTAGCCACAATACCTAACTGGAACCTCTGTGTTCAGATGCAACGTATCACCAAATAGTTGTTGATGGGGGGGGGGGTCATCACTGCAGAAGGTTTTTGCTGTGCTATTGTTCTTGTGAGCTTTCAGGAAGCCACTGAGGGAAAGAGTGATCCATAAAGGCATTCATCCTAGTATTCCTAAATGAACTTCATAAGAGACTTTGCAGGGCTATTTTCAGCCAGAAATCACATCAGAACTCAGTTCCAGCACCTCTCAGGTGGGCACCATTGCTATTATAAGAGAACAAGGGAAGCGTTCGTGGTGAGTTCTGGCACCTCTTTTTCTGGAAACATAACACTGGTCAAAAGTAATAAAATAACCACACGGCGAGCTACAAATTAATGTGTGATACATCCCTTATAAACCTCCTTTTTCATACACCTTGGCTTGAGGTGACAAAAAAGGAAGTGCTGCTTTTAAAGAGAAACAGACAGAAAAGAGAGAGAAAAATGAAAAAGGAGGAAGGTTTAAGCTTTTGTTTTTTGAAAAATGGGGGTAGCTCATAATGCATCACCATGTTTACAGACTGGTACATTACTGCAAGCAGAGGTACTGTGGCTGCCAGATTTGATGCCAACAAGACTTCTGGAGATAATGAATCTAGTTCCACTGCAGTACAGGCTCTTTTGTGAAGACCCTTCGGGGGGCATGAAATTTGTGTCTAGAATAGAGTAGGTCATAAAGCAGATTTAGTATATATAGCAGGCTGCCTATGGGAGGTCTGAATAAAATAGGTTAAACCGTATTCATTTTCTTTGATTAATGCTCACATTCAAATTTGCACCTCTTTGAAAACTTGGACAAGTTTTTGACATAGATTAATTTCTTCGGTTTGCATTTTAATTAAAGTTAAACATCCATTTCAATGGGCTTAATTAGTTTGACTAATTTGCTTAGAACAGTCAAGCCAAGCTGAAGCTCTGCTTGGATCAGAAAGCAATGTGACACCTCTGCCTTATTTGGTAGTCCATTCCATTGCTTTCAGTGAAACTTCCACTGTTTTCAGTGAGATTTACTTGCAAGGAAGTAAATGTATTTGGATTGCGGTGCCACTCTGTGCAGTCAAAGAATCACTCCCATTGGCTTCACTAAACTCAGGGTCAATTCACAGAGCTGTCAGGCCACTTAAAAATAGATTTATGTGTGCCGGTGCTTGCTGGCTGACTGCAAGCACCACCCCTCGCAACATTACAATTTTTAGGTGCCCTGGCAGTTGCTTTAAAATGATGTCTGCCAGCACATGTAAGCATTGCTGTCAACCACAAATTGAAATATCTTGTTGGGCAAGCACTCTTCATTTCTTTTATAAGCTTTTGTGGTAGCCCCACTGAGGCCACTGTCCCTTAGGGAAAGAAACACAAAAACTCCAGCCACATGTTGAATTTCTGCCTCACAGGTACCTTTCAACAAATGAGTTTTTAAATGGAGTCAGGGGAAATTCAAGAGAGAAAGAAATCTAGGAGAATGACTGCAGAACAAGCAGGATAATTGTCAGCCCTGGGCATAGTACCTCTGAGCATGTGCAGAGTTATTCATTTTCCATGAATAACAGCAGGAAACAGGAAAACTGGGACTGCGGGCCATGACTAACTTGTATATGAGCCATGGTTTCCTGAATATTCCTAATAAAAAGGTAAAGGGACCCCTGACCATTAGATCCAGTCATGACCGACTCTGGGGTTGCGGTGCTCATCTGGCTTTATTGGCCGAGGGAGCCAGCATACAGCTTCCGGGTCAGGTGGCCAGCATGACTAAGCCGCTTCTGGTGAACCAGAGCAGTGCACGGAAACGCCGTTTACCTTCCCGCCAGAGTGGTACCTATTTATCTACTTACACTTTGACGTGCTTTCGAACTGCTAGGTTGGCAGGAGCAGGGACCGAGCAACGGGAGCTCACCCCATTGCGGGGATTTGAACCGCCGACCTTCTGATCGGCAAGTCCTAGGCTCTGTGGTTTAACCCATAGTGCCACCCGTGTCGCTAAATAGGATGCATGTTAACAGCTCGTATCTGTATACCCACTGTTTGCAGTTTATTTGTGGGAGGATTACCTTATGGCCAGTCACAATCATTTGACCTGTGGATATGACTGTTTGAAAGCCTTTCACTTGCCAGGCAAAAAGGCGCTGTAGTTTAAAGAAGAATTATATGAAACAGGACTGGATTTCCTCATATCACAGACAGAGGCATCATCACATGGCCTTTGAATGTCTATCTTTCACACAGATTTTGTTGGGGAAACAGTCAAAGGCTTCAAAATAACCAACATTCGGCATAAATTTGGTGAATGGTTGGAGGAAAGTACGCCATGTGAATGGGCCGTGTCAAAGTGATAGGGCCCACTCCTCTACTCCTGCACCCTTCCCTCCACTTTGGGAGACATTACCTCACTAAGCTAGCCCAGACGTACACCTGACAGAAACATAAAATGTTCTTTTTGAGGAAAAGGGGCCCCTTATTTCGCCGAAAACAACTTGACTGTGAAATGGTGACGTCTGCTGATTTTCCACACATCACTCTGGTTTCTCAACACTGCCTCTTTACTCTAAGGTCTGTCCCGAAGTATCCCATTCCCCTACTCGCATTTATTTTCTCTACCCTACTGCCTCTTGAAGCATTCTCATGTTTTTCCCCACACAGTTATTTTTCTGTGCGTTACTGTCTGTCTAAGCATTCCCATGATTTCTCCAAATGGTCACTTTTCTGCATGCATTCTGTCTCACACTTTCCCAAATTTCACGATGCAGTTCTCCAGCCACTTAATGTGTACAAAAACAAAGTAAAGTGTGCATAAGATTTCATGTATCAGTTAAAATAACATACAAAAATGCAACGTGTTAGGGGAAATCACTTTGCCAAAATACGTATCTTGGGCAAACCTGCATACAAATGTACAGTGGTACCCCAGGTTACATACACTTCAGGTTACATATGCTTCAGGTTACAGACTCCGCTAACCCAGAAATAGTGCTTCAGGTTAAGAACTTTGCTTCAGGATGAGAACAGAAATTGTGCTCCGATGGCGCGGCGGCAGCAGGAGGCCCCATTAGCTAAAATGGTGCTTCAGGTTAAGAACAGTTTCAGGTTAAGTACGGACCTCCGGAACGAATTAAGTACTTAACCCGAGGTACCACTGTATGTATATTAGGAGGAATTTAAGTAAAGAAAGATGTAATTAAAGTTAAAGTCCAACGCACTAGGGTTAGACAATGTGGTGCGCTCCACATATTTTTGGCCTACAAGTCTCATCATCCTTGACCATTGCTTATGCTAGCGAGGGCTGATGGGAGTTGTAGCACAACATCTGGAGGGCAATACATTGGCTATCCTGGCTAAACACCTTTATCTTAGAGGAAACCCCATTGAACTCAATGGATCTTACATCTGAGTGAACAGAAGTCGGGCAGTTAATGTCACCAGTCCTATGCTTTGGAATATTCTTCCAGGAGAGATTGGGCAGAGCATCCTTGCTTTTGACTTTCAGGCATCTCTGAGAAAACATTTCCCCCCCCATTAACAGGCCTTTGCAGCTGTTTAATCTTTTATTTTTAATTAGAAGTCTTAACAATTATTTGTACTTTTATTTTGAAAATGGGGGGGGTTGTATTCATTTTGTATGCTGCCATGATGTTATATATGGCGACATAGAAAAACTTGTACAAATAAAAAATAAATATGGCTCTTTCCTAGGCAGTTTTGAATTTTCACAGGCATTCTGCTCTCATTTACAGTATAGACTAACAGTTGGTACATTCATACATTCGAAAGCTTCTCATGAAGAAGGAACTGAGTGATCCAGAACCTCAGGGAATACTGCCACAGTTACCCGGAAGTAACTTCCATGATCATAGCGGCCATCAAAATGGAAATAGCTGCTAGGAAGTTGTGGTTGTGTCCATGGATAGCTCAGGACACAATATTACCTTCTCCAAAGAAAATGCAGGGAAAATTGTGTCAGTAAGGCTGCAATCCTATTCCCACTGACTTAGGAGTAATCTCCACTCAACTCAGTAGGACTTCTGTCTGAAATGCCATGCATAAGAATGTTCTCTAAACCTTTTATGGGTCTGAGTCAACCTACCAGATATGCTCAGATCTTACCTGGGTAGGTTTCCATTTGAAAATTGCCCATGCACACATTCTTGAAACTTTGTGATAGCTTGGGGTACAGAAGAAAAAACTAAATTTAACTGAGCTGGATATTCCAGTTACTTTTTCTAAATGTAGAAGTTATTTAAACCATGAAGGCGTGCTGGCTGGAATGCAGTTTACAATGGTACTGAGGCTTTGATAGATTGTAAATACCTATCATATTGTGCTGCTTTGTTTAAGTGTTTGGGATAGCAAATAAACCAGGCGGCTTTATGTATAGAATAGCCTCATGAATCTCCTCAGGGAAATTAACTAGGCTGCTTTTTTATGGGAAGATTCTCAGTTATCTATTTGGGCATACCTTTACAGAAGGCTTGAAGATATATGGACTTGTGTTACATCTGTACTTCAAAGAAGAGCATCAGGATGGGATTCTCTTTGTAGCCTAAGCATATATTTACTCTAGCTTCAGTTGCTCCAATGCATGCTATAGGTGTGATTCAGAAGAAGAGAATGAGCAAAAAGAAGAATGGCCATGATAGCAAGCAACAAGGGCCTTGCTCTTATTTAGCCTCCCGCCACCAACAGCACTGTCATTTTGGTGAGACAATATATAGCATACATGTTTTATATATGCTGTAAGCTGCCCAGAGTAGCTGAGGAAACCCAGCCAGATGGGTGGGGTATAAATAAAAAAAATGTTGTTGTTGTTGATCCTGAGAGCTCCATCAAATTCCTCATGAAATCAGGTGGGGAAAAGTGAAGACCAATTCTTGTTAGATGTGCTGATGTTCTTATTAACCCAAGTAGGAAGACATTCTCTTCCAGACACAACGTATGAGATTAGAAGAAAGGAATGTGAAGGGAACAGGCAAGCCCAGGGACTTAACATGTCTAGGTTATCTTTTGTGGATGTAGGGTCCCTCTGGCCTGACGTATTATTTTGACTGACTTCAAGAAACAAGGATTTACTGTCATTGCTATGCAACGTAACTGTGGAGAGTTTTGGATTTGTCTCCACAGCAAGCTTTAAAAAAGAAGAAGATAATTTCAGTAGCACAGGTAGGGTTGGTAGGGTGGTACAGGTAGGGTGGCATTTCTCACTTGCCTTCTAAACACCAAGCATCGCTGCCAGTTCCTGAGAGGGGCAGGAAGCTCAGCATGGTGTGGTGGTAGTGCCAATCTGACACTGCTGCCACCTCGCTCACACAATGGATACACTGCAGAGTGTGCCTCAACCCTCCCTCTCAAGAAGCAGCAGAACCATTTCTGAGCAACACCACCCTACCTGTGCCACCCCACCAACTGCTATTAGGCAGCCTACAAAGTACTTCTTCACACATAACATGGAAAACTATGGAATTCTCTACCACAAGAGGTAGTTAAGGCCACTAACTTAAATGGCTTTAAAATGGGTTTAGGAAATTTCATGGAAGATATCAATGGCTACTGGGCACAAAGGTTACTTTTGAATCCACTGTTATGGGGGGGGGGGGAACCTGCTCCTTTTACCTTCCAAGAGCCCGTATAGAATCCTTAAGTAGGTTCCCTATTGGTAGGAGAAAATAACAGAGGCCAACCAGAGTATACTGAGAAGCAAAGCAGCTAGTAAGCCTGAACTTTATTAACTGTTGCAACAGGGACCCCACTCACCACATACAGGAGGGAGGAGAAAAACCAGAACAATGGTGCGCAAGCCCTTATATATACTTTTGAAGTTGCCCACCCTGTAGCTCAAGACCCCCCCCCCAAAAAAAATCATACATACATGACAGAAGGAGGCGGTCTACAGCAGAAATCCTGTCTGCCAGGATATGCTGGTAATGGTCACTGATTGCTTTACCTGGGCAGCCTAGCCATTCTTTTGTGATGGTAAATAGTTTAGTTCCTGAATCCAGGTCAGACATGTGGTTTATATAGTTATGTATGTGTTTGCCTTGTACATTAATGAACATTTATTTTTTTATTTGAGACCTTAGAATTCTTATAACACCACTATTGGAGGAAGTATGTGTGATGGGATAGTGAGCTGCTTGTGCGTAAAAGCTTGATCCCTCTGGGGTTTGGCTGGTCATCCAAACCGATGCACTAACGGAGCCCCCAAAACATGACTCCGTCAGTCGCTGGTAGAATCTGACAGTGGGCGTCTACGGAATTTACGCCAACATAAAAGCTCTTTGACAGACATGCGCTTTCGAGACTCTCTGCGTGACAGTTTCCGGCGAAGGGTGGGCGTTCCCAACAGGGGTCCCGTTACCTCTCCACTACTCTCACTGGAAGCATCCCAGAGCCTCCCCTCCGCTGTGACTCCTGCACTCCCCCTGCTGGTTCCCTCTTCTACTGCAGATTCTCTCCTATTCTCCTGTAGCCTGTCCACCACCTGTCTCTCCGATGGCAGTTCCCTGACATCCACCTCCCCCCCAGGGCCCCCTTCACCCCCTCCCGCCTCCTCTCCCACTGGCGGTGAGGGCGGAAAGCCCCTGAAGGAACTCTCCTCGTCGTCCGAGGATTCTAACACTTCCAGCCACGGCGTACCGTCTCTCTCCCCGTCTTCCTCTTCTTCGTCGGAGTCGGCTTCTTCACCCACCCCTGACTCTGGGAACCCTTCAAACTCTCCTTCCTCATCGGTGGTCCCAAAGTGTTCCCTTCTAAATCGAGCCACGGGTTGCGGTTTTCTTGGGAAACGCTGATGAAATGTTTCTATTAAAACCTCGTCATTGACTACCTCTGCTGGTACCCAAGTGTTTTCCGACTCTGCTTCCCCCTCCCATTCTACCAGATATTCCACCTGATTCCCCTTCCACCTGGAATCAATGATTCCTGCCACGTTCATGTCGCGCTCTCTCTCTTCTATCACGGGCGTTTGGGTGGCCTCTCTCTCACGCTCCCCCCACTCGCGTCCCTCTCGGTACGGCGACAGTAATGACCTGTGAAATACTGGGTGTAATTTCATGTGACTGGGCAGCCTGAGTTTGAATGCCACTGGGTTGACCTGCTGTATGACCTCAAAGGGTCCCAATCTTTTGGGCCTCAATTTCTTACTCCCGCCCTTGAACGGTAGCCCTTGGGTGGACAACCACACCCGGTCCCCCACCCTTATAGTTTCACCTTCCCTCCTATTTCTGTCTGCTTGCTTCTTATATTCTTCCTTGGCTTTCTCTAAGTTAAGTTGAAGCTGACGGTGGATCGCCTCCATCTCTTCAAAAAAATATTCCGCCGCCGGCACGCTCCACCTCTCCCCTCCCTCTCCTGGGAATGCCCGGGGGTGACACCCATAATTTGCCAGGAAGGGACTCATCCCTGTGGACACGTTCTCCGCGTTGTTGTAGGCAAATTCTGCTAGAGGTAACTTATCCACCCAATCATTTTCTCTGTCTTTTACATAACACCTCAGGTATTGTTGTAAAACCCCATTTGCCCTTTCCGCTTGCCCATTGGTTTCTGGGTGCCGGGCAGTTGAGAAATTGAGTTCTACGTGCAGTAAGCTCATAAGTTTCCTCCAGAACCTGGAAGTAAATTGTTTCCCTCTGTCGCTGACCACCCTCAAGGGGGCGCCATGCAACTTGAAAATATGTTCTACAAACAACTTGGCGGTCTCCTCCGCTGTGACTGCATGTGAACAAGCTATAAAATGACACATCTTGGTTAATTGATCTACCACCACCATGACAGCTGTTTTGCCTTTGGATTTTGGCAGGTCCGTCATAAAATCTATGGATACTGCCTCCCATGGCCTTTCGGGCGTGGGTAAGGGTTGTAATAGCCCCGCTGGCGCCACCCTCTCTCCTTTCGCTCGCTGGCACCTGTCGCAACCCCTGACATATTCCCGTACGTCCTCCCTCACCTTGGGCCACCAAAACTCCCTGGTAACCAACCACATGGTTTTGTGCTGTCCAAAATGTCCCGCTGTGGGGCTGTCATGCAACTGCTTGAGTACTCTGCCCCTCAGTTCCCCGTCGGGTATGTACAGTGCCCCTTTGTAATACAACGCCCCGTTCTTTTCTTCGAACCCCCCTGTGTTCTCCTCTGTCCTCCGGAGCTCTCTGAGTTTCTCTTGGGCGTATTCATCGTTCTCCGTACCCTCTATCAGTTCCCTCTGCCCCACCAATGCCGCCCCACACACCCAGCGGTCTTCAGGGATTACATGCCTTGCCTCAGGCGCTCCCTCCCCCTCTAAGTACTCAGGTTTCCTGGAAAGAGCGTCCGCCCTCACGTTCTCGGAGCTGGGCACGTAACGAATCTCAAAGTGGAATTTGGAGAACTCCTGGGCCCATCTCACTTGTCTCTGGTTCAGCACTCGGGCTGTTCTCCAGTATTCCAGATTTTTGTGGTCAGTTCGGACTTGAACCTTGTGCTGCGCCCCAATCAGCAAGTGCCGCCATTTCCGGAATGCTTCATGAATGGCGAGCAGTTCTCGGTCGTACACTGTGTAGTTCCTCTCTGATTTGTTCAACTTCCGCGAGAAGAATGCACACGGTCTCCATTCAGACGTATCTTTTCCCGGCTGGAGAAGAACGGCCCCCACCGCTCGGTCTGACGCGTCAGTCTCCACTCTCATTGGTTGTTGTAGATCCACGTGCAAGAGTTGCTCTTCCGACGCAAACGCCTGCTTTAAGCGTTCGAACGCTTGTTGCGCTTCTCCCGTCCAAACAAATTTCTTTTTGCTACTAAGACAATCCGTGATGGGCGCTGTTAAATGGGCAAAGTTTTTGATGAACTTCCTATAGAAGTTTCCGAAGCCCAGGAACCTTTGCACGTCCTTCTTGGTCTTTGGTGTTTTCCATTCCAGTACCGCTTGAACCTTGCTGGGATCCATGGCCAATCCCTTGTCAGACAACCGGTACCCCAGGAATTCCACCTCCTTGGTATGAAACTGACACTTCTCCAGTTTCACCCACAGCCGGTTTTCTCGCAGCTTGCTCAGTACCTCTCTTACATCTCGCACATGCTGCTCCTCATTGTCTGAGTACACCAGAACGTCATCTAAGAACGCTACGCAGTTCTTGTAGAGCAGTGGCCCCAGGACGTGATTCATGAATGATTGAAAACAGGCGGAGCCCCCTTGTAATCCGAAAGGCATAACGGTGTACTCAAAGGCCCCCAAGGGGGTGAACATAGTGGTCTTCCACTCATCCCCCTTTCTCACACGTATCAAGTTATATGCCCCCCTAAGGTCCAGCTTGGTAAAAATTTTCCCTTTTCTCACCCGTGTTAGAATGTCATCAATTCTGGGCATAGGGAAAGTCACTGGTTCTGACACTGCATTTAGGGCCCTGAAATCACATACAAGCCTGGGCTTGCCCGTGTTTTTTTTGTCCACAAAGAACACTGGGCTGCCCCCCACCGCTCGTGACTCTCTGATGAAACCTCGCTTGAGATTCTTGTCAATGAACTCCCTTAACTCCTGCATCTCACTGTCTGACATTGCATACAGCTTGCCCACTGGCAATTGTGCTCCTGGGAGTAAGGTAATTTGACAATCAAAGGGTCTGTGCGGGGGCAGTTTATCTGCTTCTTTTTCGCTGAATACGTCAAGCAAGTCAGCGTATTGTGGTGGCACCCTCCCTTTGTCCATCACTTCCATCCCTGCTAGAGTGCCCCTGGCGCCTGCCTGAGCCTCTCCCTCCTTGCAGTGTTCTAGGCAATGTGCTGATCCAAAGGAAACCACTCTCTGATGCCAGCCTACTAGCGGATCGTGTAGCGCCAGCCAGCTCATACCCAAGATAATAGGAGCTCCTCCCAAGGTGGCTACGTTAAACGCTATCAGTTCGGTGTGTCGTGCCACCCTCATTATCATTGGTACAGTCTGTTGGCTCACTTCTCCTCCCAACAGCTCCCTCCCATCAATCGTGGTAACCTGCAAAGGCTTACTCAATGGGATAGTCTGTATTTGGTGTGCAGCTGCAAACTCTTTGCTCATGAAATTACATGAGCTACCTGAATCCAATAGCGCCTTTATCTTCAGTGGGTGTCCGTTTGCCAGTTCCAGCAACACCTCTATCACAAGCGCTGGTCTTGGAGGTTCCGGCGTGGGCACATTCATTACTCCCTGGCCTGGCTGCTGTGCCCTGATGTTGGCAACCAGGCGTTGGCTTTTACTGGCTCCGTGATTTCTTCTTCCTCCTTCCCCCCAACAGTTCCCGCCATCCCTTGCCATTCCTTCCTTTGCGGACAGACTCTGGCAAAGTGACCTGGCTGTTGGCAGAGATAGCATCTCTTGCCGCTCTTTCCCTCCTTCTTCCGCCCTTCACTGGTGTTTGAAACTGCGCGCGCGCGCGCTGTTCCAAGTTCCATCGGCTCTGCTGGCGGGAAAGGCTGCTCCGGAATCTCTGGAATGCGGAAGTCCTTCCAACGTTCCCCCTTTCCTTCCCGCTTTTCCATAGCTCTAGCTTCCTGGCGTGCTCCAATGGACAGCGCTGATTTAGTCAGCTGATCCATAGACTCCGCCCTAGGCGCCCGGGAAAGTTCATCTTTCACTGCCGGAGAGAGACCTTCTTCAAACAGCATTTGAATAGGTTCACTAGCAAGGTCCCACCCAAGTCTATGAATCAGCATGGTGAACTCAGTCCAGTACTCACGTACAGATCGGCTCCCCTGTTTACACGCCATTAACTGCCTGCGCACCACTCCCTGCTCGATCTCGCTGGAAAACATCAAGTCCATGGCGCGGAAAAACTTCATTGTGTCCTTTAAGATTTCATTATTGGCTGCCATCAGGGGCCGAACCCAGTCCCTCGCCCCTCCCTCTAGATGGCCAATCACGTACGCCACTCTAGAGTTCTCGTCGGGGAAGTCATCAAACAGTAGATTGAGAGCATATTGCATCTCTGTCCTAAAGGCTTGATAGTTCCGGGGATCCCCCCCAAATTTCTGCACCAGTCCAGGCACCCGTCTGGCAAGTGGGGTGGTCTTCCCCTTATCTGCATCTTGAGCCCTCCTCTCCTCGAGCCTCGCCGTTTGCAGTGCCAGCTGGACCTCCAACGCCCTGTACCTTTGTTCCAGGCTTGGATCTGCGCCAGCTCCCGCTCCTGCTCCTCCGGTTCCGGATGGTTCGCTCATGATGCCTTCTGCTTGCACAAGCTGCTTTCGAAGACTGTCAGATTGCTGTGATGGGATAGTGAGCTGCTTGTGCGTAAAAGCTTGATCCCTCTGGGGTTTGGCTGGTCATCCAAACCGATGCACTAACGGAGCCCCCAAAACATGACTCCGTCAGTCGCTGGTAGAATCTGACAGTGGGCGTCTACGGAATTTACGCCAACATAAAAGCTCTTTGACAGACATGCGCTTTCGAGACTCTCTGCGTGACAGTTTCCGGCGAAGGGTGGGCGTTCCCAACGGGGGTCCCGTTACCTCTCCACTACTCTCACTGGAAGCATCCCAGAGCCTCCCCTCCGCTGTGACTCCTGCACTCCCCCTGCTGGTTCCCTCTTCTACTGCAGATTCTCTCCTATTCTCCTGTAGCCTGTCCACCACCTGTCTCTCCGATGGCAGTTCCCTGACAGTATGCTTCTGAATACTAGTTGCTGGAAATCACAACTGAGAAGTGCAATGTTATATTCAGGTTCTGCTGGCTGGATTCCCATAGGCATCTGGGCAGCCCACTGTGAGAAGAGGACACTGGACCAGATGGGCCTTTGGTCTAATCCATCTGGGCTTTTCTTGCATTCTTATAGTTATGCCCCATCAAGTAGTTCAGGGAAACATCTTCAGAATAAATTCCCTTTGAAGGCAACATCACTGAAGTTTTGATGGTGCTCTTTTTTTAAATTGCGGGAAGCAAAAGACTTTGCATCAAATCTAGAATCTATGTTTTGGATATACAATTAGATCTAGTGGCAGTACATTTCCTTAAATATCCATTGTGGCTTTAATACATAAAGCCCACAATCCAACAAAAGTTAGGCAAGATTAAGCTAGCTGAAAGCAGTAGGCTTAAGAGCACCTTACTCTGTTGGACTGTGGCCCAAAACTGTGCCATCTGGAAGATTGTTCACCAGATTGCAGAGCTTGGAAGCATCAGACGGCATCTCACCTCTCTTTGATTTTTGAAGTTGTGTTGTGCTTGAAGACTAGTTTTTGTGGTGCTCCTAAATGCTACAGGCCAGTCAGGGACAAGTTGCCATTAGGAAACAATTTCTGGCAACATCCCTGTGATGTGTGAGATGACCCTGAGTCTTGGGCCAGGCCACAAAACTCTCGTGTCCCTTCTCTTTCAAGCAGCACCATATATTTTTATTTGTCTAGCTCACAAACCTTTGAATCCTGGGCAAACTTGATGTGAGGAAGTGGGGATGTTATACTTAGAAATGACGCCAATTAACCATTGCTATTTATTACTTTCTTCCAGAGTTCAGCCAGGTTAGGCAAAGAACAAGGAATAGGTCACCTAGTGTTTACCTTGGCATTTTGAAAAGCAGGCCAGACACTTATTTTTCACCACTATTTCTTTAATGGATCCAAGTATAAACAACTCTTAAAACTTTGCTTCTTTAAGTCGGGGGTTATTTGAAGACAGGAATGGTCAATGTTGACCCAAGGGAAAGCAAAGAGGTGGTGTCAGGATGCAATGCAAATTCTTCTGTATGATGGTAGAATCATTATTAGATAATATACTAGCTCATGGAAAAGTTCTGGAATTTGGGAGATACTTTCAAAATGCATGATGTGATTAGAGCAGGACCAAATGACTGCATATGTCCAACTAAGTTGGCAAATTTTCAGCCTGGGGATTTTCAGATCTCCAAGAATGGATTAAGTGTTGTTTTATTTATTTACTTACATCCTTCATCCTCCCTTGAAGGATTTGTCTGCACAACAACACAGCAGACACACAGCCTTGGTGATGATTATGGTCACCTGAGATGGCACCACAGCTAAATACCAAGAATTTGCAGTGTGTTGCTTCCAGTACAAGAGGTAACAGGATTTCAGTTAAACAAGATCAAAAACCTGAAATTGCCTAGGAGAGACCAGACATAAAAGGTGATTAATCTAAAGGTCAGACAATGCGGAACATGCCAAAACTGTAAGATCAAGAAGTAAAAAGATTGCCAGACATGTTCACATCTGCTGTTAGATTCATAAGCAATTAGCAGTTCAAGCAACGCGTTCCTTAAATAGTTAGAATGGGCATGCATACGAATGTGGTGCAGAGAGTTCAAAGATTTGCATCCATGCATTAGACATCAGCGCTAGCAGAGCAGCTCTTTGACCCATCAAAACACTTCACTCTAAAAGCATCACCTCACTGAACAGGTGGTTCTGTCAGGCACAGTAGCAGAAGAGGAAGAAATAAAAGGGAAAGCACAACCATGCTCTAATGTCATTGGAATCCCAGTGGATTCTTCCCCGACCATATTCATCAGTTAAATATGTTAGGTTCTGTAGGCAATATAATGGATTCAGTTATTACTACCTGGGATGCAGTTAGGGATGTCAGAGGAATCAGTTGAGAATGGACCATCATGAGGACTTCCTTCCATCCATATGTTTGACACACACATACCCGCCCCCATCATGACACGGACCTTCTTTCAGTGAATGACTTTCGCCTTACGTTATTATGTTTAGATACAATCCATGTCTCTGACTGAACTCATATGTGCCCTACAAAGTGCTGTTTTTAATCACTTAGGAATCTCCTCCCACTTCTTACCATACCATTGTCCATACGTTAATGTTTTAAGAAGGCTGATCGCCAAAGAATTGATGCTTTTGAATTATGGTGCTGGAGGAGACTCTTGAGAGTCCTATGGACTGCAAGAAGATCAAACCTATCCATTCTTAAGGAAATCAGCCCTGAGTGCTCACTGGAAGGACAGATCGTGAAGCTGAGGCTCCAATACTTTGGCCACCTCATGAGAAGAGAAGACTCCCTGGAAAAGACCCTGATGTTGGGAAAGATGGAGGGCACAAGGAGAAGGGGATGACAGAGGATGAGATGGTTGGACAGTGTTCTCAAAGCTACCAGCATGAGTTTGACCAAACTGCGAGAGGCAGTGGAAGACAGGAGCGCCTGGCGTGCTTTCGTCCATGGGGTCACGAAGAGTCGGACAGGACTAAACGACTAAACAACAACAACAATAGACTTAGAGACAGTCCAGTGTGACATGTCAGTGACAATCTGCCAGTGTGGGTGGCTGGGTGGGTGCAACCACTTCTCTGTCCTCCCTGGACACTGACAAGGACATAGGAAAACCATAACAATTTCACTGAAACCTCGTGATTATTGCTTAATTACAGATATTTTGTGCACCAGCATTGGCGGACGCACATGAAGAAGAAAAAATAACATCCTATAAGCACACACCCCATCTTATTAATTTCACCAAAGATGTCCCTACCCTCAGAGGGGTGTGTATATGAATGTACCAGCCATACCACAGATACGCACAGTCAAGGGTATGAAGGAGGAATCAAATAAGGACCCTTCTGAGTGAGCAAAAATATTGCAGGATCTGAAATATGAGCAACAGCATTGAATAGGTTAAAATGGATATATTGAATAGTATATGAGAAATATGCAGCATTCAAGTGTAAACAGGGAAACCATGGAAGGGGTGGATGGATGGATAAAGTAATTTACAATTTATGTTAAAATCTGTAAAGTTTTTTGTGTGAAAAATCAATAAATAAGGTTTAAAGATACTTGCATCCAGGGAGGGAAAGTGATATGTGGGGGGGAAATTGAAACTAGAGAAGTAAAAATGTGATTCAGATAAAACCCCTCTGTTTACAGATGACACACAAGACTCTGGAAGCTGCGACTGTACATCCAGCTCCCTGCACAGGCACCAGCCATTTAAGAAATATAAAGGATACAAACACATTTCAAGCTGCCTTTCACACATGCACACCAACAATGGAAAAGAAACTCAGAAACACTCTAAGTGGCATGTGCGGATTCTGTCCCTGACTCGAGAAAAGTATTTTGTGCAAGACAATTGCATGCCAGCCAGGACATGGTTTTGTAATGGCCGACCTGCTGTCAGGGGCACATGCTCCACTTGTCAGCATTCAGCACAGTCATGTGGAACAAGCAGCAACAGTTCATGCGGACATGATGGAAGCCTTGTGTGCTTCATCTCCCAAGACAGACAGAAACAGTCAAGCACAAAAAGGTACATGCTCAGAGACAAGATATGAATTGGTGCTATACCTGCTCACCGTGCCTCTCTGTTGCAGTTTGTTTGTTTGTGGTTTATTTTGATCTGTCCCCTGGTTGTCTTTCATGTCTTGGGTTAATCTTTGTGCATTTGCACTGCATATATACAAGAACCCAAAAAGCCTGTTCGCTCAGAAGAGTGGGTGGCATTATGATCCCCAAACTAGAGCCGTATTTGGGAATATGACCAGGGTGAGTTGCAGACCCATGAGCTCATCCTATTTATTCTAAGACATAACCCAGGAAAGGCAGTTCAGTCCTAAAGAAAATTACTAAAATTCACCGCTAGTCTGCACAAATGGAAAGTTGTGTGATAAAACTGCTCATAGACTGAACCACTTCAATCTGCAGGTGAGGGATTATCAATAGACAGATATTGATCTATGATCTGTCTAAGTCCCTGCAGATAAAAATAAAGGAGAAGGGCTCTAGCCTAAATTTTCTCCTGACATATTCATTTTCGACATGTACAGGTGGAAAATTTCCTCCACATGAGAGCATTCAGGCAAATGATTTCACACCTGCAGTCTGAAGCGGTACCGTCCAGAAACACTTGTACTGTGTGATATGGGTTGCCCCAGCCACTTTGGGCAGCTTCCAACAAAAATAAAAGCATAATAAAACACCAAATATTTAAAAAGGCAACAGGGTTTAGTGAGCAGGAGGAGGCTGTGGCAGAGGGCAGTCCAGATTCAGAGGCAGGAGAGGAAGGGGGCCAGGAGACAGAGAGGAGGTAGGTTGCTGAAGAATCCAGGGAGTCTCCCCCTCCTGGTGTGACCCTCCACACTGGTCTCCCAGAACATGCAGAGAAATGAAGATGGAGGAACAAGAGACAAGAGGACAGAGCCTTTGGCTGCTGTGGAAGGAACCAAGGGAGGCACCTTAGAGAGCGGTCCTCACAACTGCTTCATTGGGGCAAGACTTACTGGGAAAGGTTGCTGTGACCACTAGGGCTGAGCTGATTTGCTGCTTTGAATAAAGAGTTAACTTCACTGACATCAGGTGCTTTATTGCCTGACTTCAGCTCCTGGTGGCTGGACAGAGTCACAGCAACAGCTTCTCGGCAGCAGAGGCGCTACCGCTTATGAGGAATGGCGAGGGGCAAGGTGGCATTTAGGCTGGGATTTTGTGGGTGTATCAGTGGGAATACCAAGATTAACTTTGCCTGTGCATCTACATGGTCCTGAACTTGGTGTCGCCTCATCCCTCTGCCACCGAAAGCCTGTTGCTGTGAGCCCTGCTGCTCTGGTTACCAGTTGCTGTTCTCATTACTTGCTTAGGGGCTTCCCATAGACAGCTGCTCAGCAGCTCTGAGAACAGAAAGCTGGACTAGATGGGCCTCTGGTTTTATCTAGCAGGGTTCTTATGTTTTCAAAAAGTTTGTGGAAGGGGCGATGTCCCTACCACTAATACAACACAATACCAATCAGTCATGAGAAATTGAATAGCGGCTTATGAGCCCCTCCCTTCAAAAGCCGTTATTGTCACTCTTTTTCTTCCTTTTCTTCTGACCTCATTCCTCCATGCTAATCTTTTTCTGAACTTAGCACAATATCTTGCTTTGTATCCCAGAATGCAAAAGATTATTTATTGCTTCCTTGCTTCATTGTTCGGGTGGGAAGTACCCAGCATTATGGGTGGAAACCCTTGATAAAAAATACAGATATTCCCCCTGTTTTGTTTTGCTGTGTTATTTGATGGAGATAATCATCAAATCAACAACTTATAATTGTTTCTTCTTCTTCAACACTCCTTTGATAAGTATAGTTCTGTCTTTACTTTTCTCTCTGCCTTAATGATTCACCAGGCGTGTTTAGTGAATTAGTTGTTCCTTAGAGCTACGGATATTGCCTAACAAAAGTAAGTAAATTCTCCTAGGTTGGAAATAGACCTGCACCTTCAATAGATAATCTGGGCATCAAGGAGGTTTCGCCCGTCTGTCCTGAGTTATTATTTCCTTTGCCAGTGATCATGGATTTGAGCTGTAGCCAGTTTTCTTTCATTCAGATCTTTATTTCAGTCATCTTCGTTGCTGGCTGTTATTCTAAAAAGGATGGGAAAATTATATGTTTATTCATGCTCAATCTTGCCCTCCTGCTGGGAAGAAGAGGACACAAACTGATCTTTCCCCCTTTTTTATGATTCCCTTCCCTTCTCACTGGTGGCAGGGAGTGATAAAGTCATAAATCAGGTACCTTTATCTATGAACAATTCAAATTTTCCCATTGTGTTAAGGTGAGTAGTTTGCATAGATAGTTGCTTCCAGAAGAGTGGGTGAAGAAAAGCAAACATAGAACACCATGCCCTTTATTTCAGGAAAATACCCTGTTGAAGAAATCAACCCCAGAACAGTGGGTCTCACATTATGGAAGTGGACGCAGAATTCTTGTTCAGTAGCTCACTGCCAGTGACACAGTGCTAAAGGCAAAACTGCACCCCATGATCCATGATCAGAGAAGACATCTGGATTCAAGGACCCAGCTGGCAGATGCATTTGAAACAAAGGATGGAGACCAACATACATTTGAACTGTGGTAGAAGTGGCTTGAATATACACTCTCTGCCCCGAAAGCAAATACATTGGGATGCAGTAGGTGGGTGTCCAAACCACTTCTAGCATCCTTTTAATGTGTGTATATGTGCCTGTCATCATCCCAAAAGAAAATTCATTTATGGGTTCTCAGTTCTTACTTTAACTATGTAATTGGTTATCTATGCATACAAAAATACAGTATAAAACGCACACGAGCTGCATCAAATGTGAAGTGCTCATTTATGTTTTGTTGAGAGCATAAGAGCCCAGCTGGATCATCAGTCAGGCAAGAGCCTTCTCCTGCTGCTGTTCCTAAGATGGTCCTTGTCCCTCTCAAATGCAACTGAGCAGCATCTGATCCTTTCCCAATTGTTGTGCGTATTTTAAAGTGACAATTGCTGAAAACAGCGCTTGCGTCCATTTCATTTCTCAAATACAGTGCATGTATTTTATACTTGAATGTGTGTTGCTGAATATATATATATTAAAAAATGAAGTGAGAACTGGCCCCCTGTGAATCAGATAATTCAGAAGACTTCTTTACTAATAGGCATCAGGTGTAGCTGTAAAGAACTACATTCCATGCTTGTGCCAAAACATCCATTATTTATTCTTAGCAAGCTAAGCTAGAAGGTGCTCAGTCTTTGGTAGCCCCAGTGAAAGTGGGCATGTTTCTCAGGTAGTAATGTGATCCACTAGCTTTTCACACACACAAAAAACACTGAAGGTAGGTCACTTCTGTCTGATAAATTCCTATCCTATATGCATTGCTTCAAATTAAGAAAGAAAGAAAGAAAACGAAACCTTGGCAAAGTAAATTCTGAACTCGACAGAAGAAATCAAGTTATCCCCTGCACATTGCTGAACTGAAATGACTAAGCCAAGAGCCTTCCAGGTGCCAGCTTAAGTTATATTTCATCATGTTCATATATAATGCGATTAGGGAGATGAGGTTAGTGGATTAGATGCCATGAAAGCCCTCGTTGAGGCTCAGAGTGCCCACACAAGCCTTGAACTGAAGTACGGTTTGCTGAAGTCAGGCGAGGTGTTAGGGCTTCAGTTTCACATGCCCAGAAGAATTGATTACATTTGGGCACCAGCTCTGAGGTATTTTTGGCAGAACACAAACAGTTAGAGCTTGCCCAAAGTGCTATCCACTATTTCTTGTTAGGATGATCAAAAAATAATAAAATCAAAGTCTGGGTTACAGTACTCATATATTAAAAGACTAAAACAATACAATTTCCCCCCCAGCTGAAATCCTCCACAACAGTCTTAGTATAAAAAGGTAACACACAATATCCCCAACTCTTCACAAGACTCAGAGAGCAGGACCATTACGTAACTGCTCTGGTGTAAGACTGTGACTCCGGACTATCTATCTATCATCTCCTGTTTATTCATCTCAACAGACCTTCAGAAAATTATCTAAGGCCAATACTGAGGATGGGGGCTTGCACTTACTTTCATGTAGTCTCACATTCTTCCTCAAACAGTAAGAAAAACCTATCTGCTTTAGCATATGTGGCATGCTCTAAGATTTGCTAGTTTACAGCGTCGAGGTTTTATACTACCATTGGACTTTTGTTCAAGGGAGATACCACTGCCAGGGTTTTCTTACACACAGCAGTCCTTGAAGACCTCTTGTTGCTACTTTAAGATTTATCCACAAATGCACATCAAAGCTTTCCCTATGCTATGAAACTTGCTTTTAGGGTCAATCAACTCCTTACTACTTGTTTAAACATTGGCCTCTAGGAGGGCGGGGGAGGTGTGTGTGTATATATATATATATATTCTGCCTGTTTGAAGTTTCTGCCAATAGAGCCCTACAGCCAATGAGGTCCTTAAGTACTACTTCAGTCCAAATCCTAATAATGATCTGATGTTGAAAAGCTTACATAGGAACATAGGAAGCTGCCTTATACTGAATCCATTGGTCCATGTAGCTCAGTATGTTGACTGGCAGCAACTGTCCGGGTTTTCAGATGGAGGACATGCCTAGTCCTACCTGGAAATGCTGAGGACTGAAACCGGGGCTTTCTGTATGCAGGGCAGATGTCCTATTGCTGAGCCATGACCCTTCCACTAAACTTGAGTTGATAGATAGCTTTGCCAGATGGTGGCATCTTGAGATTTCAGCTCCATAGGCAGGATTTCCTTTCATTATCATTATCATCAACATCATCATCATATCCTGCCTTTCCCCCAGAACTGGGACTCAAGACAGTATACAAAAATTAAAACAAACATGGATATGATAGAAAAAGCTAAAAACATATAAAATATATTAGTTAAAAAGTAAAGTTAAACATAGAAATGCATGTATTAGTGAAAAGAACATGGAAAATACATTCTATTAGGAAAAATGATTTGCAAAAATGTGTATATTAGGCAAAATTGCATTCAAAAATGTGTACAGGAGAAATTCACACTAAAATGCTGGTCAATTTTCATCCCCCCCCCCTTTTTTTATAAATGCAAAGTGATGTGGAACTGGGAAAATGAGAAACCAAGAGATGCCTAAATTGATACATTCTCAAAGTGAGAACTATGTTTGCACCGAAGTGCGAGTCTTGTTTAAAACAAAATAATTAGAGGGAGACACTTAAGGTCTTGTTCTTATCATGAGGATAGTGATACAGTGGTACCTCAGTTTTTGAACAGCTTAGTTCCTGAATGACTTGGAACTCGAACGCTGCAAACCCGGAAGTAGGTATTCCAGTTTTCAAACTTTGCCTCGGAAGCCAAACGTGCTCCTGTTTTCACTGTTGTGCAGCTAATCTGAGTCCCCTGCAAAGTAATTAAGGCTTCCTTCCTTCCATTTTTACTGTTGCGCAGCTCATTTGAGTCCTCCCCATCATAATTAAGGCTTTTTTCCTCCTACTTTTTATCCGTGCGCAACTCATTTGTGTCCCCTCCCCATTGTAATTAAAGCCTTCCATTTCTGATTGCAGTGTTCTGAGGTGATACTTGGTGCTTTTGTTTTTGCTAATTTTTTGCGTGTTTTTTTTTTCCATGTGGCTTTTTCATTTTTGTGATTGTGGCTGTTTTTCAATTTATGATTGATTGATTGATTGATTGGTTGTGTGACTGTGGAAATGGATAAAAGCCCCCCATGCAAACAATGACTATCATCAGTGCAGGTAAGATAAAAAATAAATAAATTATTTTTATCATCTACAATGCTGTTTTATTTCTTTTATAGTACAGAACATTGATTATTGCTTTCATTTTATGGATCACTTGTATCGTTAGATAGTAAAATTCATGTTAAATTGCTGTTTTAGGGGGTTACCGTATTTTTTGCTCCATAAGACGCACCAGACCATAAGACGCACCTAGTTTTTGGAGAAGGAAAACAAGAAAAAAAATACTCTTTGCTTTCGCTGTGCAACAATCCCTCTTGCTGTTCTGGCTTCTGGGGTAGCTGCGCAGCCTGCATTCGCTCCATAAGACGCACACACATTTCCCTTACTTTCCCCCTTACTTTTTAGGAGGGAAAAGTGAGTCTTATAGAGCAAAAAATACTGTATTTTAAATTGTCTGGAATGGATTAATCCGTTTTGCATTACTTTCTATGGGAAAGTGCGCCTTCATTTTGGAACACTTTGGTTTTGGAACAGACTTCCAGAAAGGATTAAGTTTGAGAACCAAGGTACCACTGTATGTATGTATGTATGTATTTAATATATTATCCTCCAGGCAGTCCATTTATTGAGCATTCGTCCTGATTTGCTTGTACAAAGCTTACACAGAGGTTCAACTATTTCCTTTCTTTATTGAGCACTTACTCTGATTTGCTTTGCCAAGCTATATGACAATGTGTAATCATCCTACATCCATCCTGATCTACATACAGGGTGATTATATGTCTTCATTCGTTCACCCCACAGTCCTCAATGTATTTCCCATTCACTTCCCAACTGCAAAGAGTCTTGTTACTTTTTTTAAAGGGGTTTGTTGTAATAGGGCAACAAAGCACTTTAATCCACATTAATTGTGACAAACCTAAATTTACAGTCTGCATTTGACTCACTCCTCCACAATAGTAACAGTATGAATGCAACCACATTGTCCATTTCTTATTATGATGGTTTGGCGAACTTTTACCCAGAGCCCTGGTTTGGGTATTTTTCGGTTTGAATTGTTTATTATTAGAAAAGCTGTTATTTCGCAAAACTTCATGGTTGAAAAAATGTGACCTTGGTCAAAGCTATGTCAAATTTGCAAAACTAGAGGAAATGTTGCACAGCATCCATTGCATAGTGACAACCTACCACCTTGTTTTGCTTGGGCGTCTATCAAGAAAAGCAACAAAGAATGTCCATACATTCTTTAAGAGACTGCGTTTTCAAAATTTTAGGAAGCCTATTCACAATAGGTGAAATGTCTCTTAGCTATCATTCCTCAGATCATTGAACAGATCCTGAAAGGTCAATTAGGAATAGCGCTCTCTCTCTCTCTCTCTCTCTCTCTCTGTGTGTGTGTGTGTGTGTGTGTGAGAGAGAGAGAGAGAGAGAGAGAGAGAGAGAGATGGAGAGTGAAGGAGGGATTTGATACTGAATGTTTTTGGAAAGTGTGTCTGTGGCTCTTCTGGAACATTTCCCATCATGCATTGCCAGTGACAAACAATGGCTCCAGTCTGTCCCGTACAAGGCCACCCAGAATATCTCCATGGCTCCCCATGCATTGTGCGCTTCCCCAAAAATAGTACGACTGGCTATAATCATAGTCAAAATTTGGTGATCAAGGAGCCGCAAAAAGTATGTGAAAGCCACAGAACCACTTGGCCATAGTATCTATTGCTTCCATGCCAGAATTATTTGTGAGATGCCAAAATTGCTCTCTTTGGAGTTCTCATTTCAGTTTTGTTATTTTAAGACAACAGAGTACCTTGGCTAATCAAGCTCGAGCTACTCACAGCCCATTTGCATATCCTATATCTAAACCAAGCAAATCAAAGAGCAACATCTAAGCACATTCAACTCTCCCAGTCAACCATACCATTCACTCTAACTGCAAACTTGATGGACCTATGCCAGCAGTAGGGCAATAAAATGTGGCCACCCATAGAGAAGGTAGGGAGTTTTTGCATTGTTGGAGGCCTTCCTGGGTGTGCAGGAAAGTGTCACTTTTGCAAAAACAGGCTGTGCAGTCCCAAATCCTTCCCATAGGGAGTGGGGGGGAGTTAGAAAGGATGTGTCGAGAGGTGACATAAGAACATAAGAAAAGCCTGCTTGATCAGGCCAATGGTCCATCTAGTCCAGCATCCTGATCTCACAGTGGCCAACCAGATGCCTGTGGACAACCCACAAGCAGAACCCAAGCACAAGAGAACTCTCCCCTTCTGTGGTTTCCACCAACCACATTCAAAAGCATTACTGCCTCCAATGATGATAATGAGGGGTCTATACACCAAGTCCAGTGAGGAAAGATTGAAAGACTTGGATATATTTAGCCAGGAGAAGAGACAAGTGAGAGGGTACTCTGAGAGACTCTGAAAGACTCAGGTGATGGAGCAAATTTGTTTTCTCTTGCTTCAAACTCAGCAGGTTTAAATGATGAGGAAGGGGATTTCAAGTTCCCTGATGGTATGAGTTGTTCAACAGTCTGCCCTTGGAAGGTGATAAACTTTCCTTTGAAGTAGAGACTAGATGGTCACCTAGCAGGAATGCTGCGGTCAGTGCTAAAAAGAGGTGCCTGAACTCACCAGGAACACCTCCCTTGTTCTCTTATAATGGCAATGGCACCCACCTGAGATGTGCCAGAACTGAGTTCCTGTTGGGAAAAAAAGCACTGGCTGCAGTTGTGGCAGAGGACTGGATTAGATTAGGTGCCTTCCAACCCTGCGGTTGGTTCCATAATTCTCCAACCAGTGTGGATGGAAGGATTCAGCAGTCTTCCAATCAGCTCTAAACTCCACCCTACCCCATAGTACTGTAACATTATAGTGGTCAGTTTGGGGACTGGCAACACAGCATGGAGAGGTGGATTTCACCCTCACTGACTCCCTGTGAGGTACAATCCAGGTTGGATGTCATCCTCCATAACCTCCCTGCCCCCACTTCGCTCCCTCAACAATTGCTTCAGGGGGTGAAAGGGAGGATGAATTCTCATCATACATCCTCAGGGGCTTCAGGCTGAATCAGGCTGCACTAGAGATAAGTCCTCTCACCTATTTGGTACACACCTTGTCATTTTTAAAACTTTAGAAGCAAGGCAACCAGAATGAGACCCAATGCATAAGTGAAGGCCCTTTTTTGAACCCTCTGCCCCGTGGCATGGTCTGATTTAAAAAACAAACAAACAAAAAACCCTCCTCAAAGCTGCTATCTGACACCAATTCAATAATATAAATACTCACTTGAAATGTCAGCATCATTTTTCTCCCACCATATGTATATTTTGAATCCTTATGCCCGTCAGGATAGTATAAGGGTGTTTATGTACCAGTGTGATGCAGTTGATAGAGTATCAGCTTCACCCCATGGAGATATGGGTTCAGTTCCCAACACAACTATTCAATTCATTGGATGACCTTGGGGTTAATGATCCCTATCTCTCAGCCTAACCTAAGTCTCAGGCTGGGTCTAACCCTATAACAGAAATGGGGTGGGGGGATGAGTAAGAACTTTGGCGTGTAACCTCAGATTACAGTACAAGAGAGAGAAAGCATGTTATAGCAGGCCTTGAAACTTGACACTGCTGGTGTTCTTGTGCAACCAGGAGCCACAGGCAGTGAATATGTAGCACATGACCTCAGGAAGTCAGTAGTAGCAATGTGTGCTTGGAATGGATGAGTCTTGAACTGCCTGTTCAAGGGTCACTCGTATGACTAAGCTTGCAACTGATCGTTTGTCAGCTTCTGAGAAAAGGAGAGAGAGAGAGAGCAAAATATATCTCATATGACACACAGACATACAGATGCACAAGCAGCTTCTCTAATGAAACATCATTCAGCAGCACCACTTTACTGCTCAGATACTAATAATAATAATAATAATAATAATAATAATAATAAACAATTTATTATCTATACCCTGCCCATCTGGCTGGGTTTCCCCAGCTACTCTGGGTGGCTTCCAACAGAATATTAAAAACACGATAAAACATCAAACATTAAAAGCTTTCCTAAACGGGGCTGCCTTCAGATGTCTTCTAAAAGTCAGGTAGTTGTTTATTTCCTTGACACCTGATGGGAGGGCGTTCCACAGGGTGGAACCAAGAAGGCCCTCTGCCTAGTTCCCTGTAGCTTCACTTCTCACAGTGAGGAAACTGCCAGAAGGCCCTCAGCGTTGGACCTCAGTGGATGAACGATGAAGGTGGAGATGCTCCTTCAGGTATGCTCTGGTGATCAGATGCTCTGGTGATTAGTCCAGAGCTCTTCACTCACCACAGGTAACATACTGAGAACTGCTGGCTGTTCAGTCAGATGAGCTAAATAAACCTTTCAGTTAAAAACCATGGCTAATCTAACATGAGATAGTCACAAGTTATACTTGAAGGTGCTGGTCTACAACCGTAATAAAGTTTTGTTGCTGTTGTTGTACTTGAAGGTGCTTTTAATTTGCAGCAACTGCTTTGTCGTTAAAGACTTGTCACCCATCCTATATCCTTCGAACAATGTAGGCTACAATTTAAATCAGCATATATGGTAAACAAAATGAAATTAAAACAATTTCAAGAGGTTTAAATGAAGAAATCTAAAATGAATTAATGTAGTAGGGAAAGGTGCCATCTCTTCCAGGTTTCTTAATAAATGTGACGGACAGCACCACCTGCTCCAGCACCAACCCTGTAGGATAGCCCGGATAGGTGACTCATTCTATTTCTTTATCTCTTCATGCCACCATTTGTATATGCATCACCTAGGAGAAGGGGCACAGTGGTCTCCTCAGGAGCAGGGAGACAGCCGGCTGGCATCCAAATCTCCTACCCAGCAACTTCAGGCCATCTTACTCCTGCCTTTCCAGGCACTTTAATAACCAGTAGTGTAGCACAAACCGTCTAGGCAATGTATTATTAGGACAACCAGCCCTTAAGTATCTCCAATTCAAAAGTTTGTTCAGAGGAATTTATAACATAGGGAAATGGGAATGAACAGTGTGCAGGCAGTTTATGCAGATCTAATGAACCTCGGGTGATTGCCACAGAAGTGCAGAAAAAGTCAAACTATGGCGTTATATACAGATTTCAGCTTCCCAAGAATGTTAACTCTCATTTAAAAATAAAATTTAAAAGCCCACAAGTTTCTAATCTTTGTGAATGCAAAGAGAATGCTTGAGAAGTTTGGGTATGAAATCTCCGAAGCCAGAAGGGAGGCTAAATTCAATTCTAAGCAGACAAAACATTGAGGTTTCACTGACAGGCATAGGACCTTGTTTCCCTGCTCCCAGCAGAGCCATGATAAATTATGCAAAATAGGGAAAAAGTAGAATAAATTATGCAGAACAAAAGAAATTATGGAAAGCTACTTAAAGTGTGTAATTCATACAGGCCAACAAATCCAGCTTTTCTTGGTATAGAATTCAGGTTGCCTTAACAGAGAGATTTAATTTATTAATTTTTAGTGCAGCAGAGTACACACAGCCCTGGCAAAAAGTCAACATCTAACTGTTATTTCATTATTAGGTTGGTTTCACGCTATGATTCTTTATAGCTCAACAATGAACCCATTGAGGACAGGTGATGACACTGATGGCAAGTTATATAATCAGATTTGACGTAAGGATTTTGATGATTCACTCATCTGAAAATAAAGGAAGCGAATGGACCTCAGTAGGCAGCCATGCTGGCAAGAAGAGGCAGCTCCTGTGCCAAGCCCAGAGGAACTTCTTACACTAGCAATTCTTCTTGCATTGATCCTTCAAAGCTAGTTAAAGATCTGTGAAATTCAGCACTAGGTGTTCTTAATCATGCAAATAGGGATGGGCTTGTGCTGGCCTCATGCCTGCTGCTGCGTCACAATAGCACTCAAGCTTGCATACACAGGTGGCCTTGGTATGGTTTTCACCACTGTAGTTCTAAGTAGGAAGGGGCAGGGGATGGGGACAGAACACTTGTTATCTTATCTTTCCTCTCTCTGCTTTTTCACAGCACCTGTCCTGTTCAGTCAAACAAGGTGGGTTAGCAGCCAGTGTGGTGTAGCGGTTAAGAGTGGTGGACTCGTAATCTGGTGAACCGGGTTCGCGTCTCCGCTCCTCCACATGCAGTTGCTGGGTGACCTTGGGCAATCACACTTCTCTGAAGTCTCTCAGCCTCATTCACCTCACAGAGTGTTTGTTGTGCGGGAGGAAGGGAAGGGAGATTGTTAGCTGCTTTAAGACTCCTTAAGGGAAGTGAAAGGTGGGATATCAAGTCCAAACTCTCCTCCTCCTCCTCCTCCTCCTCCTCCTCCTCCTCCTCCTCCTCCTAGCAAACTATAGCAGCCCAACAAACTCACATTTGTTCACACATTATCTGCCCAAAACATATGCATGAGTGTTAATGGGGACATAAGTATTAAAGTATAAAAGTCACAAACTCTAATGAATTTCCAAAGAAAGGGGATCAAAAAATGTGAACCAGCCATTAATAATGTCTCTCTGTATATGGTATCACTTTGGAATGCATCATGAGAAAAAGTTAGTCACACCTAGGCTGAGACCTAATTGAACATATACCCAAAAGATTTCTTTTCAAGATAATAAAAAATTATTTTAAAAATATTAATTGGAAGTTTGGGATTTTTAAATTTAACTTAGGACACAGTCCTATGGTCCCTAGCATGCTGTCCCAGGAACCACAGGGCAGAGCAGATCTACCTCTCCATCTATGGTCCTCCCTATTTCTCATTTTCCCCAATTCATTATTTCCAATTCTGTTTTTCCCCTAAATTCAGTTCTCCACTTTTCCAAAGTAATTTGCAATTGTTTTAAGATAAAATAAAAACCTCATGAAAATTCACCAGCATTTTAGTGCTTATTTCTCCTAATATACACATTTTTGCAGCTATCCTCTGATTTAATGCACTTTGTATGTTAGTTCCATTAATATATGCACTCCCATGCACACTTTCTCCTAATACATGATTTTTTTGTACACATTAGTTGGCTGGACAAGTGTAGTGCAAAATTCAACAAAGTGCAAATTTCAAAAGATGGCTTCCGAAGATGCTTTTCAGTTTAGTTTGGTACTAAGTATTTGTGGCCCGTATAGTTAAAGCTATGGTTTTCCCAGTAGTGATGTATGGAAGTGAGAGCTGGACCATAAAGAAGGCTGATCGCTGAAGAATTGATGCTTTTGAATTATGGTGCTGGAGGAGACTCTTGAGAGTCCCATGAACTGCAAGAAGATCAAACCTATCCATTCTTAAGGAAATCAGCTCTGAGTGCTCACCGGGAGGACAGATCTTGAAGCTGAGGCTCCAATACTTTGGCCACCTCATGAGAAGAGAAGACTCCCTGGAAAAGACCCTGATGTTGGGAAAGATGGAGGGCACAAGGAGAAGGGGACGACAGAGGACGAGATGGGTGGACAATGTTCTCGAAGCTACGAACATGAGTTTGCCCAAGCTGCGGGAGGCAGTGGAAGACAGGAGTGCCTGGCGTGCTCTGGTCCATGGGGTCACGAAGAGTTGGACATGACTAAATGACTAAACAACAAAATAACAATTTGTACATCTGCAGTACTTAATTGTCCACAGTATCTTTTCAAAGGTGGAGGATGAGAAGAAAACCAGGGCAACTTGGCCACACCTCCATGACCTTCTAGCAGCAGCCCCCCCCCCAGGTCCATTGACTCTTCTGCTGCTACTACTATTTGCAAGTAGTCAGTTTACTCTTGGAACTGTCTCAAAGCAACTTACAGAAACTACTAACCACCAGTGGGGTGGGGGCACAAGGAGAAAGAAGGGATGGGAGAGGCATTTTACAATTTATCGGGATATGAGTACTGGCACCTCATATTTTTTTTACCAAAGAAATAACGAGTTCAATGGCTGCCTGGCAATGGGGAAATAACAACAAGTATGAAAGGATGAAGGATATATAACACTGAAGCAGGAGTCAAAACAGCAGGAGAAAGAAGGTAAAAGGAGACAAAGGAAGCTGTCAGAAGATGAGCCAACTTTAAGAGCACAGTATTGTGCTGTGGCAGAAGACAGATGTCTCCTCTGAAACACTCAGAGACAATGAGAAGCCTTTTACAGAACAGATTCTAGTCCAAGTGCAATGTTTATTTTTATTTTCTTTTAAGAAACAAAAGACGCATAGATGGCATTAACTGCAAGATGGGAATGTAACCTCTGATCAGAGGTATCTTTAGATCCTGGCAGGAGAATGGAGAAATGCATGGCAAGTAACAAGCCAGGAGAGAGATACATTTGCATTACACACACACACAAATACACACACCCCAAACTGCAAAAGGCCAGATTGGTTAAAAACTGACCAAGTGGAAATCTTACATCTACTTACCACTCAGGGGTGCTTCACACATTCCAACACGTTTCCGTCATGGAAAATCTCTTGGGGATGGTATGAAAGGATGAAAAAGTTGCACACTGTAATTTGGAGTGGTGACTGGAGGTTTTGGGAACTGGTAGTTTCTACAAAGCCATTGTATCCTGTGTATAGATGGTGATGGCCTAAGCCCACCCACATTTTCCATTGCTTGGCATGTGTAACGTTCCAAAAATATTATGTTTTATTCTTCTCATTCATTTTCGCTGGCTTTTGTGATGGAGAGTTACGGTTGTTTTATTAGTGCCTTCACCCTGGGTTGGGCTTATTGTCTTTGACAATCCAAGCACCACATCTTCCAATTAATACAGACGACATTCAACAATAACACTATAGACTAGGATCAAGGATGCCAGAAATAATTTACATGTTTTAGCTGTGTGTGTGTCCCACCTGGTTTAACAGGGCATCTACCATGCATTTTTAAGATACCAAGGGGCCTTTGAATGGGATCATTATTTCATGCTCTCCAACATTCAGCAGAGAAAAATAGATGCAATTGTTCTGCATTCAGTTAACAAAGGGTTCGCATTAACTGCATTAATTGGTTTCTGTGTTGCCAAGTTCTTAGGTAATCATTTGTATGCTGCTGCGTCCTTTATGCACTTCAAAATTGTAAACTTACAAGATTTAGGAGACTTAAATGGTTCATTTATTTCTTCTTCAGAGAACAAGGGGTTCAAATGAATCTGGGAACAATCCAAATGAATGAACCACATCCACTGGATCCGGTAGCAAGCACAAAAGAGGTCTGATCCACCAGGAACTTCTCTTAAGTGATCCCATCTACAAAAGAACAGGAGCAGCTCCTGTTCATTTCAGTGAGGCATGCCCAGGAGATTGCTCTGGTGGACTGTGGCCAAGGTTCTAAACAGTAACTTCAACAAGTATAAGGTAAAGGTAAAGGTACCCCTGCCTGTACGGGCCAGTCTTGCCAGACTCCAGGGTTGTGCGCTCATCTCACCCTATAGGCCGGGAGCCAGCGCTGTCCGCAGACACTTCCGGGTCACGTGGCCAGCGTGACAAGCTGCATCTGGCGAGCCAGCGCAGCACACGGAACGCCGTTTACCTTCCCGCTGGTAAGCGGTCCCTATTTATCTACTTGCACCCGGGGGTGCTTTCGAACTGCTAGGTTGGCAGGCGCTGGGACCGAACGACGGGAGCGTACTACAAAATAGGGGTTTGCATCCTCACTGTCTAGCAGGAATGCTCTTATTTAGGGTTGTGGCCAGCCAGTCATATCTTCCTCCAGGATACTCCATTCTGTTTCCCCACATATTTCATCTTTCTTTTCCATCTGGTCAGTAACAGTTTGCAGAGTTGCAGCACTCACCTGACTTCCTGTTGCCCAGGTCACTGCTGCTTTCAAGGTAGAGGAGACAACAGTGAGGTTGGTGTGGTGGAAACACATTGGCCAGAGGACAGATTGACTCCACCACTGCATTTGCACTGAACCAACCCTGACACTGCCTCAGTACTCTGCTGCTACCGCTAGGATGTGAGTGATGGGAGATCAGGTGAGTGGCAGCACCCAGCCAACCAGCACTGCATCTGCTACTCAAATATCTGCAACTAGTGTGTTCAGTCCACATTTGAAAATTGGGTGTGCGCACCCTTAGGATGTTTAAAATGGGTTTTTCTATACTTATGCAATCCCTAGGGAAACCCGAGTATACAGGTGCCTCCCTCTTGTTTCCCAGTAGCTGCATTTTGGCTCTTATCCTGTTGACATTTGCCATGTGGTTTGCTTTTATAATGAAGCATGCATATGTTCTCCTACACCAAAATAAACAATTATTTCACCTATCAAGCTACCAAAACGCTTTTTTTTAAATAAAAAAAACCCCAGATCTTTGACATTTTAGAACACTGGCAAAGTTGAGAGATCACAAAAGACCAATAGTATTGAGACAATCCAATTGGTGGACTCCTGGAAATGGAGAAAGGCTGTAAATGGAAAGAGAGTTCAGGTTAGGAAGCTGGTTGCCATTTGAAGGAGTAGAGACTGATTGCAGTGTGTACACTCATCCCACTACTGCGTTTGGTGAAGAGGCTCTGTGGCTTTGCAGTGCTCAGAAAGCATTCAAAATCGTTTTAGCCATAGGCAACAAAGAAATGTGTGTGCACATCATGGTTAGCAACAGCTCTCTCAAAACCATTTCAGCTTCTCCAGTCTAAGCACCAATATAAAGCATAGTTGTTACTGAGGGGCTAACCTCAGGGGGTGGAGAGCTCACGTGCTTGAAAACTAGAATGTCAGTGAGAAGTATTCTAGTCTAATACCTAATACTAACCTGATCCAGACATATTTGTTTCTGGAGTTCAGATTTTTTAAAAAAATGTTTAAGACTCATCATTCAGTTCTAAGACTTTTCACATTCCATCTGAAGTGGTCTAATGCACATGCACATTTACCACCTCCAGGAAAACTAGCAGCTTGTCACATTTGAGCCTTATTCAGCTGTTAATCCACTTCCCCTCCTGTTGAATTAGACTGGAGTAATCCACACCAAAGTATACTTGAATTTGTATGAGGAACAACTTTGGTCTCTCCCATTCATATCAGTAGGCGTTCCCTTTTCTGTTTGTCCCTACCTTTTAAGTTGTTAATTCTACTATGCTGATTAAGTGCCAACAGGTACCTTCTTGTTTTTAAAAGAATTCCCCACCCAGAAGGTGCACAGAAGCACACATTCAGGCAACTGTAAATTCTCAGCACATATCTGCATTTTCTGATTTTGAGCAACAACAACAACAACAATTTATTTATACCCTGCCCATCTGGCCCGGCCTCCCCAGCCACTCTGGGCGGCTTCCAACAAAATATTAAAATACAGTAATGCATCAAACATTAAAAGCTTCCCTAAACAGGGCTGCCTTCAGATGTCTTCTAAAAGTCTAATAGTTGTTGTTCTCTTTGACATCTGGTGGGAGGGCATTCCACAGAGCAAATCTGAGGGATCTATAGATCTATTGCTCCCCCATTTAGAACCAAGCCAGAAATAGTTATGAGCACTGCCAGAAAAGAAATGAAAACATGAAGGAGGTAGTGGACATGGGAAAGGGAGTAGCCAAAAGTGACAACCGACCCACACAACCCAAAATATCAAACCAAATTATCTGTGGCCTTGAGCGGAGTGGTGTGGAGCCTGATCTTCCCCAGCTTACTGGTTTTACCCCTTATTGGATAAACCTGAATTTACAGAGGGAAAGCACTGAGGCTGGTATTGCTTAAGGGCAATGCCATGTGGATCGCCCAAAATAAATGGGAACACAAACAGCTGCAAGCATACAGTAAACTCCAGTGTGGAAAAGCCTTCAGTCTAAGTAGGCCTTAGGTACCCACCAATATGCTGCAAGCATTCAATATCTATTGATCTATCGTTAAATAAATACAATTTGGAAGTGTCTTTAATTTACTTCTTCCAGAGGCTGACTTTATACAATAGTAGTAAATTGTGCCTCTCATAGATGAGAAACCTCCCTCAAATTCTAAGGATTATATTGTTCGGCCCCTTACTAGTTGTAGGGTACTGGGTGATTTATGACACCCTAATCAGTTAGTTGTCTTGGCCCCACAGTGTGAGTCATGGTATAAAATTGGATATAATTCTAGTAAGTTCCTTAAAATTCAAAATCAACCCTAGGCAATCAAAGGATTTGCCAACTGACACTGTGAGACCTACTAAGACTGGAGATGCCTTTGCTCAAACCTGCCTCAAAGCCACACCCTCCGTTCTAGAAGCCTTTCCCCTCCTGGCCTCCTCACAGGAGATGACATTTCCTTCCATTTTGAGGATTGCATGATAACCTGCACGTAGCTGCTTGGCTGACAAACATTAAGCAGCATGGCCTTAGCAGGACGTCAACTTCAACCGTCATTTCCTAGGTGTGCATGTGGTCATGGATAAAGAGACATGTGCTTATTGATCAGAGCTGAGGGACAAAGATCCAAGGTTCAGTCCTTGACATCTCCAGTCAAAGGGCTATCAGGCAATTAGGGCAGGGATTGGGCACCATTTTCAGGTAGGGCTGAATGCCAGTAGACTGTGGGGCCAGAGGCAAATAATGGGTGGAGGAAGAGATGTTACCTTTACCTTGAGAGCCAGTGTGGTGTAGTGGTTAAGAGCGGTAGTCTCGTAATCTGGGGAACTGGGTTCGTGTCTCCGCTCCTCCACATGCAGCTGCTGGGTGACCTTGGGCCAGTCACACTTCTTTGAAGTCTCTCAGCCCCACTCACCCCACAGAGTGTTTGTTGTGGGGGAGGAAGGGAAAGGAGAATGTTAGCCGCTTTGAGACTCCTGAAGGGGAGTGAAAGGCGGGATATCAAATCCAAACTCTTCTCTTCTTCTTCTTCTACCTCTGTACAGTAGGTTACAAGCCAGCCACGTATAATAATAATAATAATAATAATAATAATAATAATAATAATAATAATAATACCCCGCCCTCCCCAACCAAGACCCGGCTCAGGGCGGGTAACACCGGATATAAAAACAATCAATTGAAATACAACTTAAAAAACAAGATTAAAATACAACATTAAAACATTAAAATGCAGCCTCATTTCAGTAGAAACTCAAGTAGAAGTCAAAGGGTTCTAAACACACCTCTCTCCAGCCAGACAAGCAAGCAGCAGCAGCACATTTCAAAGATGTAGTCTCATCAGGCAAAATGTTCCACAGGCTGATTTAAAACTACAGATATACTTCAGTCAAAGAACAGAAAAAGTTATCGGCAACTCTCAGGTTTCCCAATGCTTGCCTTCACTTTGCCTTTTCCAGTCAAGGTGGATAAACTGTTGTTTTCCAAGCCCATCCTACTGTTTCCTCATGACTGGGGCCAAATGCTCAATTAAATGTCAAATTGGTACATGCCGTAAATTCTGAAAGACTCACGCACCCAAGTGCATGCCCTCCGTGACCTGCCAAACCATTTCATGCACCTGTATAGTCATTTCTTAAATATCTTGCTCTGTGCGGAAAAATCATCTATGTTGCTAGGAAACAAAGAGGTGCTGCTGCAAAACTTGCCGACAATTTGTAGCTGACTTAACTCAGAACTCCCACCAAGCACCTCTCTGCAGAGTTGATTTTTGCTCATAACTATCTCCTTAGCTTTGTTTGTGACATTTGTATGCCCCAACCCATAACAGAGTTGTTTGGGTTGTGTATAATAAATAAGTATATTAAAAAAACAAAAACAAAGTAAAGCATAAAATCGTGAAAAAGCAGCTGGAGGGGGTTGGGGAAACAGAAGTCAGCATCAGACTAAGGGAGGAATCCCAAATCAAGTCTGTCACAATTAGCTGGATTGACTTAAGTTCCAGGAGATCTTTGGCAAGCCCAGCTCTGCCCTTCCCCACCCAGAAATAGCCTGTCTCTTATTGCTGGCAGGAGTATGCTGGCGGTAGCTTCTGCCCACACTTTTGGCAGGCATGGTGGCAGCAGGCAACCCCAGCAGGCAGACCCCAGCAGGGCCAGGTGGAGGAATGCCTCTGCCACATCCAAACACACTCCAGCACAGCAGATTGGGAGGTGGGAGATGGGTTGGATTGGATCTCTGTTGCTTTCCTGTTTTCAGCCCACAGTTCACAATACAACTGAAGAAAAGGAGACAGTACTTGGAGTGCCTTCACCACCCACCTCCCTGATCATCTAGGCCAGAGGATTTGTATCCAAAAATAAGGCAAATATTCATTCCATTAATTCCATTAGTGAACTACTGCCTTATATCTTCCCTGTGTTGTTTTCATGTGGCCACTGCCCTAGCCAGTGATATTTTGCAGGCAACCGGTACACCATTTCAAGGATCAAGTCCATTGATTTCAGGCTGGATCCAGACTCATTTACATCAGGGATCCTTCTAGAGCAGGGATGGAGAACTTGTCATACTACAACTCATCCCCGACCATTGCCTATACTGAGCTGGGACTGATAGAAGATGGAGTCTGGTTCTTCCTTACAGCTCTAGAATCAAAGCAGCCACACATGGCTTATTTTTATTCTCACGGTTACTCCAGATATATAACTCATCTATGCGGATGATGCCGTCATCTTATCCAGAACAGCTGCGGACCTAGCAAATGCAGTTAATGCATTTATCGCCTATTGTAAGGCGGAAGCTCTTAATATTAATTATAAAAAATCGAAAGTTCTCCACTTCACTCGTTCCCGCAAACTCAAGCTGGAGCCGCTTAAGATCACAGGTGGCTACTTAGAAAAGGTAAAAGCCTTTAAATATCTAGGCTTAATATTTACTTATAATCTCTCCTGGACCACCCATCTACAATCTGCCTCTCTTGCTGCAACCACGACCTCTAATGCCATTGTCCGATTTTATCACCAGAAGGGCGGCAAACACCTTCCAGCAGCAATTCAAATGTTTAATGCCAAAGTTGTCCCTAAACTATTATATGGCTGCGAAGTATGGACTACAGCAATATCAGGTAACTTGGATCGCCCACTTCACATGTTTCTGAGATCTCTTTCCGGCGTCCCAAGATGTGTCTCAGGTGCAGCCCTACGACTTGAGTTCGCCCAGCCCTCAATTGTAAAACGAGCATGGAGTCGAGCCATTTCCTACAGCTCCCACCTACTACCATCGGATGCTCGAATTAGAGGTGGTTTCTCCAATCTGATCCTAAGAGATATTCATAATTCTCCTTGGAAAACTACAATTAATCTCAAATTCCGCTCTCTTCTCAATTTGAACCACAAAACTGTTTTTAATTTAGAGTGTATTAGCCCAGCAGCCCTACCTCTAATCAAAAAGAAGCTACAGCAACTTGACTTCTCTAACACAGCTTCCCATGCAAGAGGGCCGTGTTCAGGCTTAGCCCTAGCTATTCCACCCCCTGAAGGGATCCCTCTATACTGCTTTACAATTCCTTCGGAGGCTAAACGAAGGGCCTTTACCTGTGCCCGTCTCAACTGTTTTCCTACAGCAGTTCTGTCGGGTCGTTACTCCAGAGTTCCCATCGCAAATAGAACATGCTCCTGCAATGACACGGCTCTGGAGACTATGGAACATGTAATGCTCTTCTGTCCCAACTGGACAGATGAAAGATCTCGGTTTCTAACTCCTCTCGTGAACAAGCTTCATCTCCCAATCCAGCCTTGGATAGTGTCCCTTCTTCTGCAGGATTCTGATTGTTGGATTACCGAGATGACAGCTAATTTCCTGCTTAGTGTGATGAAGAGGAAAGCGGCACCAACTCATTCTTCAATACCACAGATGTAGTCGATGCGCCGCACAATCGAACCTGTTTTTTGTATTCTCTGTCACTCGATGTTTTAAATCCCCCGTTACCTTTGTTATCCCCATTTTCTCAAAGTATTCGCCCAGGACGACATACACTTTTATCTCCCCACCCCCATTTTATGTTGTTATTTCTATGTATATTATGCTATGGCCACATGGCTAATGCAATAAAATCATTATATATATATATATATATATATATATATATATATATATATATATAACTCTAGTAGGTCAGGGGTCCATGATACCACTGCAGTACTGTCAGCAGTCTCACCACTAAACACAAACACACCAAACCCAATGAGCAGAGGAAGCCAAAGGAAAACAATAGCCACAATTTATTTTAAGGAGTGTGAGGGAACGTGGTGTAAAGGAATTGCTCTAGGTTCCGCGGGAATTTGTTTTACTTTGAATGATTGCTTCTTGTGGCTGCGGTTTCTACAAGGACACTGTATCCTATATATGTCAGAACGAACCAGCCCCTGAAATAGACCAAGTGAGGCTGGCAAGAGCTATTTTAATAACAGGAGCTTGTTCCCTTTAAACGTCGCCAAATGATGGGAGAAAGCAGTGGAGCAGAAAGAACAAAGTCATATTATTTTAACCCACAGTGTTTGCTCCAAGCTGGGCTAACACACATTCCTGCCACTAGTACATGTGAAGATGTGCATAAATGTCAGGAGCTCTGTTGACCAGGCAGTCACTCCCCAAAGGAGAAAATAGAGGCTATTTCCAAGTAGTCCATGGTCCTCCTGGCCTGGAAAAGTCATGTGATTCTGAAGGTCCAATTTGATGCTACTGAGCAATAGGCAGACATCTTTCCCTCATTATGGTAATGAAGGGGACGACAGAGGACAAGATGGTTGGACAGTGTTCTCGAAGCTACCAGCATGAGTTTGACCATGAGTTTGACCAGGCAATGGAAGACAGGAGTGCCTGGCATGCTCTGGTCCATGGGGTCACGAAGAGTCGGACACGACTAAACGACTAAACGACTAAACAACAACAACAACACTGTTGGGAGAATGATATCCACCCTATATTTCAGGAGTGGGGAACCTGTGATCCTCCATAAGCTCCAGACAGCATAGCTAATGGTGAACGATGGTGGAAGATGTAGTTCAGCAACATCTGAAGGGCCTCAGTTTATTCAGCCCTGCTCTATTTCTAATTTGTAACTTGGTCCCACTCCGTCTAGCCTGTAAGTCTGCAACCAGCCTGTCTGCCTCTATCCATGTTTGATACCCAACCTTAAGGAAGAATGGGTGTTCTCTTGTGATGTGTGTGCATGCACCCAGTGCTAAGGTACAGTACCCCCAGATGTTTGAACATCTGTCAGGGACTGGGCAAAGCAGGAATGGTGGAGACCGCCTCCCCAGCTTGACCCTTCCAGGGAAGAGGAAGAGGAAGACAGTTTAGATTTACAACAGGGGTTTGAGGGAGGTCACAACTCAGAGGCAGATAAGGGGAAAATTTGGGAAATAGTGGGAGATGAGGAGAGGAAGCACCAGGGGAGTGACAGTCTTTAGAAAGCATTCCAGACCCTCCCCCAGAACCCAGCAAGCCTTGAAAGTAGGAGAGCAAAGAGCTCAAAGACAGCATCCATAGGAGAGACGATGAGATTGACGAATGAGGAAGTGGGAGAGACCGGGGGGGTGGAGATTCACTTGGGTCAATGCCATTATCCAGGAGGCTGGGTTCTATAGCCCCTCTCTGTAAATACTGAATAAAAAGTGAACGGTAAGAAACTTTCCCTTGTCTTTGTACATTCCCGGCAACCGGCCGGGAGTCTCTGGCAGCAGCCTGACAGCATCAGAGGAACCAAAGAAGTGGACCCAACCCAGCTGATAGGTTCTGCAGATGTAGCTTGAATGTGCTAGCATTTGCAAACGATGAAACATGCATGTGGGCGCATCCAGCATGCCATGGTAACAGAGAGTACTCAGAAGGGCAGAGCAAACCAACATGGTTGGAGGAAGCAGGATCCAAGATAAAGGAACAGTCTTGTTCTGGCAGAGTGGAAGGTGGTTGGTGGGGCAGCGTTTTCTTCTACTCTTTGGGGCATTAAAAAAAAAATCCCTCTCCCAGTGGGAGGTACTATAAGTACACCAGCTCCAGTGGTGTGTAAAAGGAATGGACAGGCATTATATCTAGTAGATCCAAAGCCTTCTATTCTCTACCACTCCTCTGTTGTCTTTACCACCATTGGAGCAGCCATAGTGGTGGATATTTCCTTGCTTGCAACAGGGATGTTTGCAAAGGCAGACCACCACCTCCCTGCACAGATCTCCTTCTCCCACAGGCAGCCCCCAGGACATATCTCCAGGAACCAGGGGATTTCACCCTTAATCACAAAGTTCCTTGTTTTCGCTCCATGCTCAAAAGGACAAACGTATCAAATAACTAAAGAAACGCACTAGAAAATACACAGTCCTTTCCAGATTAGTCACTAGAATTTAGCCATTATCTCTGGTCAAAGGTATAATCTTTTGTAACTAGTGACTTCGACATGTGATATGACTCAAACTTCAATTATCCGCCTCTTCCAGTTCATTTTACCAATATCCGTTTTGGTAAGGATGCATCCTATCAACACGTCCTTTGCCGTCATCAAAACACTTACCATTGTAAGTAGGTCTAACTGTGGTGTTGGAAGAGGCGAAACCTCTGAACACAGGATGTGATGCCCCCGGGATGTGACAGTATCATCCCACTCCTCTTCTTTTTATTTTTGCGCCACCTGTAAAAATATGGGAATTGTGGACAGGAAAGAAGGGAGGGCGTTCTTAAAATATTTCTGCCCCTCCCCCAGGAATGATTTAAATTGTTCAAATTTATCTCCCTCCAGACCAAAAGTCACTGTGGATAAAAAATACAGTGGTGCCTCGCAAGACGAAAAGAATCCGTTCCGCGGTTTTTTCGTCTTGCAAAGCAAGCCCATTGACGGCTTAGTGGATTAGCGCTATTAGCGGCTTAGCGGCTTTTAGCAGCTTTTAGCGACTTATCGGCTTAGCGGATCAGCTGATAAGCGGCTTAGAAAAAGGGGGGGAGGGAAAAAAACCCGCAGGAACTCGCAAGACATTTTCGTCTTGCGAAGCAAGACCATAGGGAAATTCGTTTTGCGAAGCGCCTCCAAAACGGAAAACCCTTTCGTCTAGCGGGTTTTCCGTCTTGTGAGACGTTCGTCTTGCGGGGCACCACTGTAAACAAAAATGAGCAATCTAGCTTACGTATTTTTAAAGAAAAATTATACGCTACTACTCTATAAAAAAAAAGTTATCAATCTGGCATACATCAAGAAATAAAATATATAACTCAGGTACAATAAAAGCAATACAAGTATAAAACAGTTTAAAAAGACAGTTCATAGAATTCTAGAGTTGGAAGGGACCATGAGGGTCATCTCTTTCATAAGTCTTATTAAACAGATGGAATGTATATAACATTTAACAGAGGTCTTACAATCCTTATATAGCTTTCTTTTAAAGCATCCCCTTCCCCTAATACTGGGATAAATCCTCAAATTCTCCCATTTTGCATAGCCAGTGTTATGAATTATAACCAGCCGTGCTGAAATGACCCAAACAGCTGTTTGCATGGTTGGAAACCTCAGATGAGTAAAATCTAATTTTACCTATGGTTAGATCCCATATATTTCTTGTGGGTGAACCTGTTTGAAATAACACAAGCAAATAGTTCAGTGCTCCAGGTGCCAACAAATCAGCTTGTTCATGTCAGTTGATCTACATTCAATTTCTGCTCTAAATTGCTTTTGACTGCCATAGCATATACATATCCCCTCATGAGGCAGAAAATAGTTAAGAGTTCACCATGGTCAAACTGTCTCTGACTCACATCTTCCTACAAAGGCAATGGGAAATTGAGAGTGGGATTGTGGTGGTTTGAATATCTGCCTACAAGCACAGCATGCCGTGAGAGACAATTAGGCTTGGTCTGTCGGTTAAAGAAAGAAACCTTAGTCATTTTTTTAAACTGAATATTTAATCAATTAAATATGTATAAATTTGCACATGATGGTTCTAAAGGGAAAAAAACATCTAAACTAAGTTTGTTGACCTTGGAGTCCATTGAAATGAATGTGAAAAGTTAGTAGTGACTACACTGCGATGGAAGGGGAACTAAGTGCAAGTAGCTTAGTCTTGCTCCAACCCTGATATCTTTGAAAAATGCCAGCCGAAGGCGACCCACCTTCTGCCCCTGAAAGAATTTGTCTTGGACATTGAAGATCCTCCAGAAGGGGGCCTGCTGAAGTGAAAACAGCTGGAAGAGGGGCACCAAATATCAGGGAAGAGACACCTTCCATGACTAGAATTCCCACTCACCTGATTTTCAGCAGTGCTCAGCCTGCTCCATTCAGGTGGGTTTCCTGATCCTCTTGAGTAGCTTTTAGAAAGGATTTGGGGTATAAGGGAGAAGATGAGTCAGCACTCATCAGCTCCCACCAACCATCTTCTGCTGGTACTTCTAAGGAGCCAAATGATTGTGATTAGATGATGGACACAACATGCATTCTTTTTAGAAGTGGCATCCTTTGTTCTCTTATACACAGGAGTGAATGCTTGGGTTAAGCTGGCATCACCCATCCACCATGGAAAATAACTGAAAAATCTGACTATGGGGGGGATAGTTAAGTAAAACACCACCTATTTGATGTCAATTACTGACTAAACATGGCAGTTCCAGTCAAAACTAATTAAATAGGTTTCACAGAGGGCCCATATTAGACAAAAATCCTGGTGCCACACTTATGTAGCAAGAGCATTTTGATTCCTTTCCCTGTTTTCCCTTTGGACAGAACTGAAGCAAGTTTTAATTCCTGTGGAATACATTCAGACATTTAATGCGGATAAATTTATGTCAGTCAATCAAATGTCTCTTACGGTTGACCGACCAGTAAGGATACAATTGTGTAACAGGATCCAGAACCGAATTACTCGAGGCATCTCTTGTTCACTATTGTTAGGAGAGGCAATTATGTGTTAGCAGGTGCCTTTGAACAACATAGTAGAAAGGGGCAGAGGCACTCAGAAAACAATGTCACAGCCCCTAGAGCTTTATTTATGACAACATCCAATGAGTGATCTATGCTTGCTTGGGGTGGAAGTATGGTGTTAATTCGACTCTTGACATGAAGATCAAGCAGTGTTGTCAACACATATCCCTGCCTTTCAAACATTCCTCTGAATCTGGAGTCTGCCATCAGGCCAACAAATTGGATTCCTGCCAGTGGGATTCCATGGAGCTGGGTTGCCTTTGGTTTCAAATTAGTTTTTCGCATATTCCAACAACAGGTGCAAAGAGTAGATGAGTAATAAGCCTGGGGCTCAGATCTGCATGGACACCATGCACGGTATATGCAGTACAATGGATAAAAAAATATATGTTGTTCACTGGAGTGAAGTGATGACTATTCTGATGCTGTGATGGTTGCTAGATCTTTGCACATCTTTATTCCTTCTTTGTGTCTTCGGTCTCAAGAGGGAATTTCTTCCCAGTGCAAATAGCTGCTTCAGATGAGTGATATTGGTCAGGGCCACAGCAGGAGGGAAGGGTTAAGCTCCCCATCCCTGTCTGCTGTTCTCCTAATAACTATCCCACACACCTCAGCAGCAGCTACGGTATTTGAATTTTAAAACTCACGCACATTCAATGCAAAGCAATTTTGTCCGATATAGTTCATTTTAGTGTACTATCACGTATGTATGCATTTCTACACACACTTTACCCCAGTATACATTATTTAGCTGGAGAATTTGGAGCAGTGGCATAGCGTGGGGGGTGCAGGGGGGGCTGGCCGCACCGGGCGCAACATCTGGGGTTAGGGCAAATCCACGGGTTAGGGGGCGCAAATTACTTGCCTTGCCCCGGGTGCTGACAACCCACGCTACGCCACTGATTTGGAGCATTGCAGAATTTGGAGTTGTGTTTTGCTTCGCACATTCTTTCAGAAATTGGAGGGTTTGTCTCTAAAAGGGAACTGAATCAAATTTCCCCTCCATCCCTAGATGAGAACAGCACACAGGTGTGTCCCCAGTTTCCTATGTGACAGATTGAGAGGCTCTGTGAGGCTCTGTGAGAAAGATCTCCAACTACAAATCACTTTGGGCCAAAGAGGAGACCTGTGTATTTGATCTGCTCCATTCACAGATGAAGTGGGGAATGGAGGTTGGATTGTTTTTCACATAAAAAGGATGGCACATGAGAGGGGAATTAAACCCTGCTCTTCTCTCCCCACCCCCACAATATGGGGTAGAGCCAGCCTTCCAACACTGCAGCTCACCTGGACAAGGGCTGGGCAGTTGTGAGGTGGGGTCCTGCAGCTACACCAGTGGAACTGCCACCAGCCAATTCAGCATGGCTGCCACTGAAGCCTCACAGCCACAACCTCACCATTACCCCAGCTCAGCTCTGTCCAGGTAAGCAGCAGCAATGCCAATATCAGGAGAGCAGCACTGTGGCTCCATCACACCACGCCTTGCCGTGGCTACTGCCCTCTCCCCCCTTACCCCACTGCATGCTGTTGGGACAAGCTATTTCTTCTCCAGCTCCATCCACTTCCACTATTAGTTCCCCTCACCTGTATGGTCCAATTCATTAAAAAAATAAAAGGATCTAACCTGCCAGAAAGGAAACCATGCGGATAAATACTTGGGGCTGCCTCAATCGCATCTCGCTGAGCTCGGGCCACCTTTTCAATAAACAAGGTCCTGCGTGGCTTCCTGTGCCATTCATATATTTGTAAGTGTTTTACGCAATACTTTGATTTCAAATAATCTGTGCTTATCCAAGTCCCTTTGAATGCCTGGTGATATCTCTGCTGATTAATGGGAGCAGCCTGCGAAGAATTACAATACAAGTCAAATATTTGATATCTTTGTTCCCTTTTGTTATAGGTCATGGCTGTGCTGCTTAACCTTGTGAAAAGCCCAGCTACTGGGCTGAACTGCTTTCTTATGCCAAGCCATCTCAATGGTGTTGAAATACGAAAAACAGAGACTGCCAGGAATTTGGGTTCCTTGGATGTAAAGCACAGAAATGAGGAAAGAATGAACTTTAATAAAAGGAGGGAGTAGGTTCAGCTGCAGCAGCTCCTTCAGTTAGCCGTGCTTTCCTTCTGCAGCCCATCATATGTATCAAGCCTTTCTAGCGCTTGTGAGGTGGCTGTCATCTTAGATTCCCCACATAACATTCTGCAGTGACTATGAGATCGAAGACAGCAATGTGCATTGCCAGTGCTATTTTTCTAGAAAAAGAGGTGCCAGAACTCACCATGTACACTTCCCTTGTTCTTTTATAATGACAGTGGTGCCCACTGAGTTCAGGTGAGTTCCGGCTGAAAAGAAGCACTGCATAACATATGTGCATAACATTGACACATGCTAATTTCATAATTTCATTGAAATAATCAATTGTTATAATTTAAACAGAAATTGATGTTCCCATGGTGGCAGCCCAGTCGAGTTGCCATCCCACCCACCCCACCCCACCCCCATATCACCCCAGCGTGTCATCAGAAATTGCAAATAGGGATGGTGGCTTCCACAAAAATTAATATTATTATTTTCTTCTTAATATATTCTTTTAAGATTTGGACAATTATCTGAAATTGTGTAACTGCACCAAAACGCCAATAACTTAAATGGCTATTCTTCCTAGATTTTCACTATGCCCAAGTAAAATTCCTGAACTTGTTTCGCTTGAAGGGATGCAGTAGAAGTTAGCCTCAGGTTTGACTAAAATGTGAACCTACAAAATTCACACACCATAATATGCAAATTAAAATGCAGCTGTGCTTTGAAATCTGCACTTTCTTGAATTTTGGGGTACAGTTCTCCAAATAATAAGCAAGATATGCCTGCCGAAAAATGCATATGTTAGGGGAGAGTGGGCATGAAAACATATTATAGAAAACAGCAAACAAAATGTATTATATTAGTGGAAATCATTTGCAAAAAAATATGCATATCAGGCAAAATTGCATATAAAAATGTGTATATTAGGAACAATGTGCACTTTAGAGTTTTGTGAGGACCTTTCAGGGTGGGGTGAAATCTGCAATTGATGAGAAAGTACAGTGAACTGAAGTTTCAAACTGGGGAAAAACGAAGGAAACACAAAGCAAAACAAAAAACACACATCATGGACATGGTAGATATACAAAGAAAAAAACAGTATAAGAATAGATTATACAATACTGAATGTACAGTGGAACCTCAGTTTTCGAACGTAATCCATTCTGGAAGACCGTTTCAGTTCCAAAATGTTCAAAAACCGAAAACCCAGTACAGAAGCCTCAAAACAGAAAACTCAAAATGGAAAACTCAATATGGAAGTTGTGTGGCATGTTCGACTTCTGAGGCGTGTTCGAAAACTGAAGTATTTACTTCCGGGTTTACAGTGTTTGAAAACCGAAATGTTCATCAACGGAGACGTTTGAAAACCGAGATACCACTGTATAGCTAATGCACATTTATATGTATATAAACCAGTGAAAGAGAATTAACATCTAACTGTAAGGAGCACAGTGGAGTGGGGAGGGAAGAGGCAAACTAGAGATTTGCCTTTTCCTATTCATTTGATAACTGCAGACCATTTACACAGATGCTGTATCCGTTGGGCAGAAGTCCCACACATTTAATGCACTCAGTGTGAGGAAACAGCTTCCTTCTTCTGTGCTCTCTTACTGTTGGCAGACACTTCCATCTGAGGGACACACCTTTCCCCAAACACACTGTGGTGAGCGACGGCTGCCAAATGCAATCACACCAGCTTTAAAACCTACCCATCCTGCACAAGCTTCCTTATCGCTCCAGCCTGTCGAATTTGATGGCTCAATAAATCTCTCTCGGATATCCAAGAACAGCATTTCCTTTACACGTCAAGTACAGGAACACTAATGACACTTTCACTTCCAGAAATGCTACGGGGCACCTTTCAAAATCGGAAATGAATACCTTGTCAATCCCAGGCAAGGCAGAGGTGGTTTGGAGAACAATGATTCAGATGTTGCTTGTTGGGTAATATACGCTAGGCAGCACAAGCCCAAAGGCAGGGAGGCGGGGGTGACAGTCAAGAGGCTGTAAATGACTCTGGCAGCAAGAGAATGCCTTCCGCAGTGGAGTCGGAGGGGAGAGGTCATCACCTTATTTGCAGAAGGCAAAGGCTGTGCCACACACATCACTGACATTCCATTTCAGCAAAGGATTATTTCACTCCTTTGTGAAAGGATGCATTTGCATGTACAGACCCAGAAACCTCCCCCCTAAATAAATTCACACTTGACTCAAATTTTAGTTTGGTTTTTGGCAGAATTTAGGCCACAACTTTATTGATTATAGAAAGTGACTGGTTTCATAGGCTCTGGTTCGACTAGCTCCCTGCCATGCAGGTAGCGCTGACCCAGGGCACCAGCATAGGTCAGCCTTTAACGGAATACCCTTCACATAGGGATGTGAGAGTGTTCTCCCATCCCTATCACCTGAACCAGAGCCTATCCGCAACCTTACAAGTTGTGACGATTTGCTACGCAGCAGGTGAAACCCAAATGGCAACAGCCAATCAGCCAAGTGGGGAAAATTCCTGCCATGCCCCTCTCCCAATGACAGACGACACACAACAGCATAGCAAGGTCAAGCGCAAGCCCTAAAAGTAGGGAGAGATGGGCAGGTGTTCTGAATACACATGCCAAAAGAGGAAGCTCTGGGTCACGTGCATGGGCATAAATAGGTCCCTTGAACTGTTTGGACTGCGTCCCATTGGCCAGATTGCACCCAGCTTTGAGGGACCTACCAATCGGGTGTTGTGGCTGACCAATCATACCCACCCACAACACAGGATGTCGGTTGTCCAGGTCTCACCACAATATGTGCCCTCTTTAAGGGAGGACCCAATTTCACACCTATGTGCATGGACCCAAAGTGTGCAAGAAGTCCATCCGAACCCTCCATAAGTAGTCCTAAAAGATAAAAGCCTTTTAGCACAACACTTACCCAAGAGAGAGTAGTTCAAGGCACAGCATGGTTTTGACAAGCCAAAGTCAAGGATAGAAAATCAGTTTTAAGTCCAAAACATGATCCATAGACTAAGTCAAGCCACAGTCCAAGGTCAACTGGTGAGGGTGCTCGGGCAAGGCAGGGAACCCAGATTCAGGCACCAGAAACCGTTTCCAGCATCTGTAGAAGCTTCAAAAGGAGATCTTATGTACTGTGCCCTCCAAGAACATACCCTAACCCCAACTGATGGAAGGCCAGGAGTTCCAGGAATTGCTTACTCATGAGTAGAACCCTTCGCAATGGGAAGACTCTGTAAAAATGGGAGATGGGGTTTCCCCACACACACATACACTAATGACAACATGAGAGGGTAAAGGCAAAAGACATTCAGGTTGCAGCCAGGGCAGAGTTTCAGTTTACCACCTAATATTATAAAAAAGTTCAGAAGGCAAAACTTGGAGAGAGGCGTGGTGAGTAGCCGTGGAAAAGAAGATAAGGCTCAGAAGCCTGATCAAAACTGATAGAAAGGAGTGGTTTAGAATGAGTTCATCGTGTTGGAGGAAGTGTTTCCTCTTGTTTCATAGAATATTTTGAAGGCACAACTGACCTGCAGCCAGTATGAATTTTCTCTGTTAGGTTTAGTAACCAACTAAAATGCTTTTGAGGGAGAAAAGGTTGGAGAAGTGGATGGACACATCACTGCAATATCACTTAAAATGTCTTTGGCATCGTTCCCTTTAGCCAGGTAGTGAGTGCTGAGAGCATTTGAGTTCATTAAGCAAATAATTAATAAATAAGCCTACCCTTCACCCACAGGTCCCAGTGTGAGTTAAAACCATTTAAAATTCAGAATTTAAGACAGTTTGCTATTAAACAGATCATAGTCACAGGAATAGATTGTGCCCTGAGAAAACCCATCTCGGGTGTCCAAAGGCCAGGGTAAAGAGGCAAGTCTTCAGCATTTCCCAAAAGCCAAATAGTGAAAAAGCCAGATCCACTTCTGTGGGGAGGTAATTCTACAACTAAGGGGCTGTCACAGAGAATGCCCTCCTCTGGGCCACACACACAAACTTCTGAGGGAGGTGAAACTACCAAGAGAGTCCCCACTGTTGATTTTAACATCCAGAAGTGTCCACAGGGAAGGAGGAGGTACTTCAGATATTTGGGGCCTAAGTAATGAAGGGCTTTAAACATTAGCATCAGCACCTTGAATTGGAACTGGAAACAACCTGGCAGTCAATGCATCTGAACGGGGTTTTTATGAGTTCTGAAGGCAACCCTACCATCTCTGAGAATGATGGTCTCTGAGAAACAAGAGGAAGATATTGGGCAGTTCAAGGAAAACTTGAGCGGTGCAGAAATATTTCATTAAAATATTTTTGAAAGCCTAAGGGAGCAACCTACCCACAAAGTAGTTCATTGCAGTTTGAGGTGGAATCTATGCACATATATAAAAACCATTCTGAAAATGCTTTTTAAAAAACATTTTTAAAAATACATTGAATTTTCCATAAGGCTCATCATCGCTGTCTAGTGTCACATTGTATATTGCACTTAAAACGTTTTGTGTGCAGATGTACAGCTGAGTCCTTAGTATGCTCAATAGTTACAGAAAGTTCAATGCCAACTGAGAAAGGAAAGTAGTAAACCAAGACTTACTTGCACAGAGCATAGCTGACCTTCTGGAATTCTGAACAGAAGCACTCCTTTTAGGAGGTACAAATAAACTACAACCTTTTGTTGCACGTTCCACTTAAAGACATGTAATATTGCTCAGGTACAAAAACTGGTTCTTAGCCATTTTAAGCTGATGAAAAAGAAACATGGCAATCATTAGCTGGTAGGTTTCAAAGCTATTCACTGAGGTACAATCAACACAAGACCTGCCTTTCCATTGCAGCAGACTTTTCATTTGAAATGTAGGACACTCAAGTAGTTTAGAATTCTATTTCTGACTCAGGGAATTTCCTTCATGTTCTGGCAGTTTGTCAGAACAGTTAGGCATTAATTGGTATGGTTTTATAATTGCTATACATTCGCTGAGAGATTAGAAAACACAGGCGTTTATGACATAGCTGTAGAATGAAAAATGCTCAAAGGTTCTCTCAGCCAATGCCAGGAAAGAGCCATTTGAATCCACACACACACACACACACACACACACACACACACACCAGACAACAGAAGCTTCTGGGTAAGATGTTGGCATTATTTGGAGATGTTTCAGTAGCTTACGGCACTGGGCAGCCACCTTAATGCCTGGGGGCAACATGGCCTGTTCCACTGCTTGAGACAGACTCTCCCTGCACTTCCAAATGCTCTCCCAGGGTGAGTGCAATGGCAGGTGGGATTGCCCACATTTCCCCACCTCTCCTGCCCCCTTTAAAATTAGTTTTATTTGGCCAAGCACATCAAGCTGCGTTCGTGCAAATTAAATGTGCATAAGTTGCGAGTCGACTGTACAATAATGTTAGCAGCCTCTGAGCCAAGGTGGATATAAGAAAAAACTGGTGGGGCAGAGAGAACCAATGGACATGGTTATCTCTGGATATAAACTCTATAGGAAGGACAGGGAAGGATGAACTGGACGTGGTGTCGCTTTGTATGTCAACGACAGCACTGAGTCTAGCAAAGTAGAAATCCCAAAAGGGGCAGACCACCTCCATAGAATCATGGTGGGTCATGAAAACAGGTCCTAATTGTCATTTGGCTCTGGGGACATGCTATCGCTCCCTCCCCCCCCCCCCGGATAAAATTGCTCAAGGAGATCTTGTGATAAATAAAGACCAAATCCAGTAGGAGGCAGAGCTAAACTCAACAGGGCCACTCTTTTCTCTCAGTCTCTCTTCTGCCACCCCTTCTCTCTGTGAGCTGCTAAAAGAAAGACAGATCTATCTGTGCTGATTCATTGCAGACAGCTTTTAAAATTAAACAAAGGGCTGCACCCACTCTGCCACTGGTGTTGGTGAGGAGAATGGCCTGGAGTGCCTGCACTATGCTGGGTGATGTGCAGTGCATGTTCATGCACATGCAATTTACACATATGCATTTTGTACTTGAACAAAAAAATGAAGAAGCAAAGTGCTAGGGTGGTTGTTTAAAAAACAAAGCTGTTTAATATGTAATTTAACTATTACAAAAATATAACCTATTTATAATTACTAATAACCATCCCCACCCTGAATCGCCTTGTCAGCATTAGTCAGCAAAATTCCTGACAGGGAATCTAGAAAACAAACAATGTTCTATGTTCCTCGGGGAGAGCAAACACGAGCGTTTGGGTTGGCTCTTGGACTTCAGCTCAGTCTCCAGCTCGCAGTTAATTTGAGAGCTGCTTGGTTATGCTACTTGATTTTCATAACCTCCTGTTTGTCTCACCTTTGATCACAGCCTCTGTTTACAGTTCAACTGTTCAGGCAGGAGCTGTGTGTGTATATATAGCTCGTAAGGATTTGCTGAAGGGGTAAAGGTGAACTCCTGCTGGAGAGACCAGCGCAGGTTAAAAAGAGGGTGTCATTTTGGGGCAGTAGGCTTGCCTACTGCTTGTTCCAGCAGATGATCTAGCCAGGTAGTCAGTGATGCCAACAAGCTTACTATGAAATGTCCCGGCCAAACAGAAACTCTTGCTGTGGTGAAATTACTCTGTAGCTCCAGTTGGAGAAGCCATATGTCCTGTTTTCAGTAGTAAACTCAAGTGGTAAACTCTTTCTCTGCCCCCCTCAGGAAAAGGTCTGTGAAAGTGTTCCCAGCTGTGGAGCCATTTCGCAGGGCAGTCCTAGGCATGGCTACTCAAGTCTCATGGAGTTCAATGGGACGTGCTCCCAAGTGAATAGGAATGCCGCTCAAAGGTCTGTCACCTCTCGATTCTGAAGAGGAAAACACCTGTGCTTCCCTCCACACTGCGGCTGGTGTGGCACTGGTGCAAGAGGAATGAGCCCTCCCTCTCTCTGTGGCTATGTGCATGTGGACATTGGCAGAGAGCAGCCAGCTAATGGAGGTCTGCCAAGGCCTTCAACCTTGCCCAGCTTGAAATGTGCATGCAGTTCGCCTGTTTATTAAGTACGACAAGGCTATTATGTGTATTTCTTCTTGCGATATTTGTGCCAGCGAAGTGCATTGCTGCAACTAAATTTGGGCTCAGCACCTATTTCCATCCCATTTCAATCTCACCACCAGCACTGAGTCATGGGCCCACCCCACCCGTGTTTCATCTGTAGGATATGCATTTTGCATACATCTATTACATAAAACACATAAATGCCATTAGTATTACCCCCCCCCCTATTTTGGACATACTATCCATGAGGAAAAACATAGAGAGAGCCATCATTTTTGTGAGGAAAAAGAATGATTGGGGGGGGGGGAAGCCGGCTATCCCAAGAATTCACCTCTTATGTCCTGCTCTCACAATCAAAACTTGACCCGTGTGAGGAAAAAATCCTTTTATTTACCTCAGCATTCCTCTTCCCCAAACTACTCTGATTGAAGTGGCCTTGGAAAATGACCCATGCTGATTAAAAGCTAGTCCTGTCCACCAAAATAAGAGCTTCCCCAGAGACCCATACCTGCTCCCAACATGCCCAGTCTCCCCCACTACCAGAACACTGCTGGTAAGGAATCTACATCAGGGAAGCTTTTGTCAATGTATTAGGGACCTTCAGTGGGCTGAAATTGCAAAACCTTAATGCACACTATAATAATAGTTTTATATTGGGGGGGGGGGGCTGTTCTGCCAATCTGATATATTAAATAAATGGATCCCAGGTAAGAAGTTTATAGAAAGAGTTAATAGCAGTCCTGCCTATTTTCATATCATTCTTCACTAGGAGAGTCCAGAGGGGTTTTTTTTGTTTTGTTTTTTAAATCACATTCTCTGTATAGTGAGCATGTCGAAAGCTGAACTTTACTCTCTACTCTGCTAGCATTTATGAACACTAGCATGCCTCCTCCCCAACTCCTTAAAGAGCCCTGACACAAGCTCTGTTTATCCCAGTAAAAGTTATATAGGCGTTTTCTTGCCAGAATGGTCCCACTAGCCTTAAGAGTTACTGAAAAGTGCCTCATTTCCTTTTATTGCCCCCTTAGAGTGATTTGCTTCTGTGTATAGAAAAAAGAAACGAGCTGTGATCCTACCATAGCTTCATAAGATAACACCAAGGGTCTATGGAAATGAATTATGGTATGGAATTATACAGTGTATCTTGACCTTTTAAGACTTATAAAATGTTAATGGCAGGTATTGTCCCCCTCCCCCTCTTTAATACTTACTGGTGTGGATAACCTACCTTCAGTCAAGTGATACAGTCCAGGAAAGATTGCATGCACTGTGTTCCTTTCTGGTATATTTGAATCAGCGCCAAGACTGTCACAGAACTCTAGCCAGGTGCAGTAGAATCAGGACCAAACTGGATATGATGTTACTTATGTGATTGCAATTAGGTTTTTTTGGAGGGGAATTAGAAGTCAATACTTGTTGAAACATCTCAGCCAAGGAAACACATAGGATGATCTCCAACATTAGCCAGGCTCAACAGTAGATCTATTTGGGACATGGGTGGTGCTGTGGTCTAAACCACTGATCATCTTGGACTTGCTAATCAGAAGGTTGGCGGTTTGAATCCCCAAAACATAGTGAGCTCCCATTGCACTGTCCCTGCTCCTGCCAACCTAGCAGTTCGAAAGCACACCAGTGCAATTACCACGCACTCTGGTTTCCATCATCGTGTTCCGTTGCGCCAGAAGCGGTTTAGTCATGCTGGCCACATGACCCAGAAAGCTGTCTGTGGACAAACGCAGGTTCCTTCGGCCTGAAAGGAAGATGAGCTCCGCAACCCCATAGTCACTTTTGACTGGACTTAACCATCCAGGAGTCCTTTACCTTTTACCTATTTGAAATTAATGAACTTGAGTCCATTGATTTCAAGGTCTACTCTGAGTATGACCTAGTTGCTTGTTACCCATATTGTTTTTGGTTTTTTTCAAAACAGAGAAACATTACCAGTTCCATCAACTCCATCCACTCTTAATGAAGGGGCCATAATCTGAGGGAGTCCTAATCCTAAAGAATCCATGGTATTTGCTAAAAAATGCACATAGTTGAGGATTTTAGTGATTTTCCTAATGCTTCAGCTGTTCTTTTTAACTCCTGTGACCTTCTAGCTACTTAACTGCCATTTTTAATTTTAATGGGCAATAACACTTCGATCAGTGAGAGATAGAACACTGCATATTATTGGGTGTTATTTCAGATTCAACATCTTCCAAATCAGCCCTTATTTTGTAACTGCTGCAGTGGTAAACTGATACCTAATTATATTAAGGACCGAAGAAAATCTAGAAGAGACACTGGATATGCACACAATTTTAAAAGGCAGTGGCCCTTTGATCTGGAGGGCTGCCTTCCTCCCCATGACTTCCCCTCCAAAATGTTTGTGCCGTATTTGGGTAGTTTCAATTTCAGGCATGTCTAGATTGCAAATCTAACCCTGTTGCAAATGTGCTTAATTGTCATGGCTCCTAGCCAAGGAGAATCTTGTGAATAGTAGTACTGTGAAGGAAGGAAGTATATTCAAGAAATAATTCTCAGCACTGTAGTGCCTAGGTTTCTTGGAGGGAAGACTGTGTCAACCTAAGCTGGTTTCAAACCATTTCAAAGCAATTTCACATGAAGAGAAAAATAATTGGTGGCAAAACCATCACTTAACCAATGTTAATAGCAAGCAACTTTTTGAAAAAGATGAAATCTCCCAAATACTACAGGTTCCTTCATTCCCATTTTACTGTGAAGCAAAGTGAAGTCTGAAGTTCTATACTTATGGAGAGAAACTGCTTCCAATTGTGTCTCACTTACTTAGAGAAACAGCTCATTGGCATATTTTAAAGAATTTATTCCAAGTATTCTGTGCTGCTTCTTCTATTGAAAAAAGTCTTTGAAGTGACAGTCAGGCAGTAAAATTGCAATAACAGACCAGAAATTAAAATGATTTAAAAAGCAACAAAACATGCATGCAGTTTTAAGGTCAGAAAAGGAACCAAAAACAGTTAAAGTGCCTTTTCTTGAGTCCTGTTGGGATCATGCTGGCCTGGTGGACGTGGACACTTGCCCTCCTCCTTTTCATCTAGCCAGGTTTCCCCCAAAATTAGATCAATTCCTGAGCTAGTCTAAATCTCTTCCCAGTTTGAATGTGTGTCAAGTGGCTGAGATGGCTTTGGATCCAAGCCATTTCCTAACCCTCTGACATACTTCCTTTTCAGTCCTTGACATAAGGTAAAAGTAATGGACCCCGGACGGTTAAGTCCCGTCAAAGGTGACTATGGGATGCAGCACTCATCTCACTTTTCAGGCCATGGGAGCCGGCATATGTCCACAGACAGCTTTCCAGGTCATGTGGCCAGCATGACTAAACCGCTTCTGGCGTAACAGAATGCCATGACAGAAACCAGAGCGCACGGAAATGCCGTTTACCTTCCCGCCACAGCAGTGCCTGTTCATCTACTTGCACTGGCCTGCTTTCAAACTGCTAGGTTGGCAGGAGCTGGGACAGAGCAATGGGAGCTCACCCCATTGAGCATATTCGAACCGCCGACCTTCCAATCGGCAAGCCCAAGAGGCTCAGTGCTTTAGACCACAGCGCCACCCGCGTCCCTTTTAGTCTTTGACATAGGCTGGGACCAGGGCATCAGATGTTTCTGCTGTGGCAGAGAGAAGGATTCCACATCAGGGTCTTCATTTCCAACACTGGAGCTTTGCCTCCAGAATCAGAGAGGAAGACCCAATCTATAGAGTCGCATATGATAAAAAGTTGTATCCCAACACAGAAAAATGGTTAAAAACAGCAACAGTTGGAAAAACCAACAAGCCAAGTAAATGGCAGAAGCACAATTAAATCAAAAGCCTTGATGAATAAGACGGCCTTAACCTCATACCTAAACAGAAATAATGGAGGAGGCTCAGGAATCTGTCTGAGGAAAGGATTCCAAAGAAAAGGCACCACCACTGAAAAGGCCCTTTCTATACTGACACTAGAACATTCTTCGTGTTTCTCAAGCCAGAGGACTGACTGTTATGTCCCCTGATCTTGCCATGCTTTACCTCTAGTAACCTTCCAACCCCCCCCCCCTTTATTTTGAATCTGGCTCCTATTTTAAACATATATAAGGTGACATGTAGAAACTTTCTTAGAAAACGGTCATAAAAAATGAAGAAAATGCAAAGAAAGGCCCAATGGAAAGCAGAAAATTACAGTGTCTGGGTCAGTATTTACAATAATTATAATTATTATAAAGTACAATAGGATATAGAAACCCATAATTCTCATGGTACTCTCTGACTTTTAGACCTATCTTTAGAAAGCACACACTCATACAAGAGGCATAAAAAGAATGCTACGGAGTCATCTGACTCTGTGTTGCAAGTGTTGGTGGAAAGGAGGGAGGAGAAACATGCTTGAAGTGACAATGTGAAATACTGTGTGGTCTTCTGGACCCAATGTGGATAGACAGTGCTTAGATCTAGGTTACTTGAGTTCACCCTTTCTCACAGTGCTATAATGTTCATTTTCATTCAACCACATTTTAGAAAGGGAAGGTGCATCAGGCGCTATTTCTTCAAGCAGAAAAATCATTTCTATGTTGCAAAAGGGAATCAAATCCATTTTTTTAAAAAAAAAAAATAATTTATTATTCCAATTACTCAACTTTGGCAATCAGTAGTTCATCTTCAGGCAGATTTGCACAGAAAATTTTTGAAGCCATTGGCTAAGTACACACTATACTACCCACCACACACAAACACAATCACATTACCATAACATCTCACTCACTCTGAATCCGCACAATTCAATAGTCAATTCTGTTGCACTCTCTAAATTCTTTATTCCATTATTTTTCTGAGTTGGGATGGTTTGTCTATCTCTTATGCTGTCTCTTGCTGTGTATGTGTGGCCTAGTGATGCACTATTGTCACATCTGAACAGTGAGCTCTGACTGCAGAAGTCATTTGACAATCCGACTACCTCAAATTTCCCTTTGGCAATTTCTACCATGGAGAAATGGACCGAAGCTCATAAAATGATTCTGAAACGAGATGAAAACAAGAGATGAAAACATTTCCAGACCCTCCAAGTGTCCCTATTTTCCAGGGACATCCCTGATTTACAGAAGCCATCCCGGTTTCTGATTTGATCCCGGAATGTCCCACTTTTCCTTACTATTTTCAGTGGAGAAATGTTGGAGGGTATGGAGTTATATGTTGGAAGCTGCCCAGAGTGGCTGGGGCAACCCAGTAAAATATGTGGGGTATAAATAGTAAAATTATCATTATGTAATGAACGTCCCTATTTTCATCCGAGAAATGTTGGGGGGTATGAATTTCTACATTTTAGGTAGGAAGAATCAGATACACAAATGCAGGATGAGCGTCACCTGACTTGACAACAGTGCATGTGAAAAGGATCTAGGATTTTTTAGCAGATCACAAACTAAACATGAGTCAACAGTGTGGCATGGCAGTTTAAAATGGCTAAGGTAATTCTAGGTTGCGTAAGCAGAAGTATTGCGTCTGGATTGTAAGAAGAAATAATACTATTCTATTCTGTTTTAGTTGTTGGTTTTATTTATTTATCAAATTTGTATACTGCCTGAAATTTTTGAGCTTTTTTTATAGAAGAAACCCAAAATTGAACGAATCCAGATGTATGGCAGCCCTAGGTTCATGACATAATCATTGCAGGTTAAGAAGGACACCAGCACAGGGTAACAAAGTCAATGTGAGGCCTGGAGGCCAAGTTTGTATCCAAAGTAGATGCACACATTAACATCATACATTTAAAGCACTATGATGCTACATTAAACAGTTATGTCTTCCTCCAGAGAATTATGAGACCTGTAATTTGTTAAGAGTGCTGAGACTTGTTAGGAAACCCCAATCCCCTCCCAGAGCTACAATTCCTAGAGTACCCTAGGAAGAGAGATTGGTTGTGAAACCAGCATAGGAATGTCTATTAATTTCAATGAGTCTATTCTGTGTATGATGTTGGATACATCCACACATTCACTGAGGGGGGGAATAAAAGAGCTGGATATTTATTATTTGTTTCAAAGGGAGCCCAGGATGGCAAACACCTAAGTGGTAAAACAATATGATGAAAACTAAAATATATTTAAAACACTGAAAAACATCTAAAAACATTTACAAGTGTTAAGAACATCTAAAAACATTTGTTTACCCAGGCCTTTTCAATCTGGCATGGTAATATTTTCCCTGTGTGTGGATTTTTCTTATACATGACTGTTATTTGATGGATATTTGAGTTTGTTTTGGCCATTGGTTTAATTCTGTTATTTATCCTTTGCTGTGCATGGTCCTGGACTCTTGTTAGAAGAGGGGCAATCACAAATAAAACAAACAAACAAACAAACAAACAAACAAACAAATAAATGGGGGAGGGGAAATAGAGGGGTTGTTGACCATAAAAAACTCTCATATGTCATCGTCACTGATACCACTCACAAGGTTCCCAAAAATGCACTGCACAAGTGTGCATTTGACAACCTATGAGAGAGAGAAAGGATCAGAATGTGTCTGAGGACAGTCAACATGACATTGCTGATAGCATCCAACTTGCTATGTGTGGCCCATTTCAACACTGCCACGTGGAAAAGAACTATGTCACGTCTAAGGAGTATAGCATGTTACTGAAACATATGTGGGGAATAGTAGGGATTCCACCTTTAAGAAACAGTAGGAGTGCAAAAGGAGCTCGTGTGCAGCTCTCCTCTCATGTGCCTGTACAGTTTCCCCACCTGTCTGATCAGCAGGTCTGAGGCACAGTAGTACAGAGAAGGGTGAAGTCTGCATGGCAAAGACAAGACACAGTCTGCATAGGAAAATGAGTGAGCCCAGTCTATTTCTAGAACATGCACCACTATTTATAGAATATGATGATGACATCACAGTGCTATACGAAGAGACAGATGGATGGATCTGGAAAGTCAAAACTAGCTTTGAATAATCTGTTAGGGCCCTTTCTATTGACATAGGCAGACAAACGAAGCACCTTCAAATTAAAAGAGACTGAATAAAAATAATAGGGTTGTACCAATCCCACACACAACATAAGCAACAGCAACAAGCTGAAGTAAGCAAAAGCTGCAGTCTAACCTCTCTTGCTATGCTGTGTGAGAAAGCTCTGGTTTCATTTTATCAAAATAGCCGTTCTCAGGTCATTGGCTCAGCTGGCAAGGTGCTATGGAATGTTTATGAACATCCCAAATATTCAGAAGCTTAAAAGCTGTCAGCACGCATTCTAGCAGATGTATGGGGCTGTGTGCTACTGGTGGGAAGAGTTCTGCACAGAATAGAATAGGCAGCATTATTAACCAACCAGAAGTAACCAGCTGCTAAACTGTACATGAGTGCTGTGAATGTATGAAAGTGGTATTTGAGTACTGCATGAGAATAGTTTGTGGTATATATGAGAATAGTTTGTGGTATATACCAAGCCAACAAATGAAAGATAATATAAGAAATGTAATTAATTTAATTGAGTACCTGGAAGTAAGGAATGAAAAACAGGTTGCTTTGATCTTTCTAGATGCGGAGAAAGCCTTTGATAATATTTCTTGGTCATTTATTATCAAGGTTTTAGAAAAAATGGAGACAGGTAATTCGTTTCTAGGAGGTATCAATGACACACTGGGCAATAGATATAGGACACAATATAGACTTAAATCTCTGGGAGAAACTTTGGGAAATGGATTTGAATTTTACTGCGTGTTATTTTCTGAAAGAGAACTATTTGAAAATGATTCATAGATGGTATCTAACTCCAAGTAGGCTGGCTAAGATGTATAAAGCAGAATCAAATATGTGTTGGAAATGTAAAGAAATGGAAGGAACTTTTTTTCATATGTGGTGGACATGCAGAAAGGTGAAAGAATATTGGGAAATGATTTATAATGAGTTGAAAAAAATGTTTAAATTTATCTTCCCCAAAAAGCCAGAGTCCTTTTTGTTGGGAATAACTCAGACAGAAATTCCCAGGTGCCATAAAAGTTTATTTATGTGTGCAAAAACAGTGGCTCATGTTCTGTTAGCCCCAAAATGGAAAGTGAGTGAAGTCCCTTGTAAAAAGGATTACCATTTAAGATGTTATAATATGCAGAACTTGCAGGTTTAACTCACAGAAAAAGAGAGCAAGAAGAATGTATATTTAAAGAAGAGTGGGAAATATTTATTGAATATATGAAAAATAAAATAATTGTAGACAGCTGAAAACACTGGCAGCATTAAGTTAAATTCAACAGAGTAAACAATATTTGATTGATGTAAAAGTGGAAAATTGATTTGAATGGTTATAGTAAAATATGCAGTAGAGTATGATATATAATATGAACCATGGAAGGAGAAGGGAAGTCATTGGATATTTTAAAGTTTGTAAAATGTTTAATTTGAAATGTAGAAAAATGAAAACTCAATAAATTGCATATATATTGGTTTGTGGTATATATGAGCTCTGTGTATAAGTGGGTGCATATGTGGAAGGATACTAATGGGGAGTCTGAGACAATGCAAGGGAAATTGGCACAAAGAGGTTCTTACCTACTAAGAAACCACATCTGCAAATTTGTGGAGATTTCTACTTCCAAGGCAATATGGAGTCTGACATATTGAAATCAGTCCAATGTTCCAGCTAGCCTAATATTGTCTTATTTGACTGGCAATTGGATGAGGTCCTGTAAATCAGAGATGCCAGAATGAATCAGAAATAATGAGCTCTAATTTCCCCCTATAACAGGTTTGGCCCTCATTTCATGCAGGTAATAATATATTTAGTAAAAGGAAATATTAGTGAACGGACCTCATACTTATATGGAGAAATTGCTTGCCAAAATGCATATGTAGGGAGAAATGCAAGTGTAAATGCAGACTTATTTTTAAAAAAGAAAATGCGAACGGATGCGAAAATAGGGCAAACTGAACTAAAATGGAAAATGAGAAATAGAAAAACCAAAATTGGCAGATTTGTTCCCATCCCTACAAGTATGGCCCTCCAGTTCCCAGCATGGCCAAAAGTCGGGTCACACATTTCCCATCCTTACCATACACTTAAAATTTCCAATTTGACACAGCCATGTAAGCCATGGTGGGGTTTGGTCGTCACATTACTCTTCATTAGAAACATGGCTTATTTCTAGAGTGCCATCTTTATTCTGCTCAAAATGTGATCTGTTTTCCTCTGAAGTGTGAGGGGACCACAAAGCTTTTAATAACCCCATTCCTCAGGGAAAAGAAAGGTACATTTGCTTAAGTGGATGAAATTATGACTCCAAAGTAATTCATCTCTTCCTTCTGTCTCAAAGAGCAATGTTTGTTCCTGTTGCTCCCCATCACACACACACTTCCTTGTTCCTTCCAAGACCTTGGCTCCTTGTTTAAAGAACTTCAAATCACAACAACATGTGTATTGTTTTGTTCATGTGTGTATAAGAGATGAGGGAACGCAATGTATCCAAACAGTGGGGCAAAGGAGAGCATGTAAAATAATCATGGAATGATGCTTGCATTAACACACACCTCCCCCAGTCTGCTTCCAGGCCTTACAAACATGCATGATTCAGCTGACTTAAGTATTTCTTAGTATTTCAAAGAACCAGTAAGCATATCTTTAACCTCTCCCATTGGAATCAGTGTGGTATAAAAGGGTTTAACTTTAAAATGGATTGTGGCCCTCTGATTCACAGATTTCACAAATCGCAAAGGCTCTTTATGATACTAAAGGTACAATCCTAAGGAGGTGGCTTAACTGCCTTATCCTACGCCCTGGATCAAACCAGCAGGTGAAGTCACAAAAACACTCTAGTCACGTCCCTTCATCTTTTCGGCACTTTCTTCCCTGGCAATTTCTCTTTAATTGGGAACAACAGAGCCTCCAAATATCCTTGTTTTGCAGCGACAGTCCCAGATTTACAGAAGCCATCCTGGTTTCTGATTTGATCCTGGAATGTCCCATTCTTCCTTAGGACATCCCTATTTTCATTGGAGAAATATTGGAGGGTATGGAGTTATGCGGCCTGCAAGCCAGTGAGATAAGTAACTATACAACTATACAGCTATACATCAGAAGGCAGCCCTGAACAGGGATATTGTTTAATTTATATATATATATGTTGGAAGCCACCCAGAGTGGCTGGGACAACCCAGTCAGATGGGTGGGGTATAAAGAATAAAGTGGTGATGGAATATTATGTCCTTATTTTCATTGGAGAAATGTTGGATAGTATGGAACAATGGGAGGGAAATTTGCAGGGGAGATAAAGGCAAATCTTCTGAATTCCTTCATATTTCTTCCCATTTCTGAGTGCACATCAGGGGATTGGGCTGGATCTGGATCCAAGGCATTTTCGAGTTCTCCTGTAACACGCCGTGATACGCACCTTTTTGGCTGTCCAACTTTGGCTGGACCAGGGTGCTAGAGGATCCCTCAGCAGCAAGGAGGGAGAATTCAACAGGAGATCTCCCCCCAGAAAAAAATATGAGAGCAATGCTGGAGAGGGATATCCCTAGATACACCCACCCAACATGAAAATGGCTGGAAATGACTGACATCACTGTGCTTAGCAGACGAGGGCCATGCAGGCCTAACCCAGGATGCAGTGATGAGCATCAACTTGGATGGCTTAAAAAAAGAGGATTAGAGAAATGCATGAAGAAGAAGCTGTAAATGGCTACTAGCCACAATGGCTATGTTCTACCTCCAGTTGCTGGGAATGGCAGGGGGGCTCTTGCCCTCATGTCCAGCTTGTGTGCTTCCCTCAGGCATCTGGTTGGCCACTGTGGGAACAGAATTCTGGACTAGATGGGCCATTGGCCTGAACCAACAAGCTCTTCTTATGTCCAGTCTTCAAAACCCCTGACATACTTCTCCACGTTTCTGAAGAAATTACTTGAAAAAACAAAAGCATTCTTTAGCACACAGATGATTCATTCCTGATATGTGACCAGAGGCAGGAAAAATAGTCTTGTGATGTTGATGTATTTTGCATGAGAGTCCAAAGCTTTCTCGCTCCAGTATAAAATCCAGATCCCTTCTTTGAATTGCTTAAGAGGAGGCCCAGGGGGCCAGAACATTGGGTCTTTTGCATCAGACTCCAGATATCAATCCTTTGAAACTTTTTTTAAAAAAAAAACACTTTGCTTACAGGATAGCTGCAGTGACCACACAGGTCAGAATGGAAAGTGATGCCTTGCTACATCCCTACTGCCACCACCTCTGCTGTTCACGAAAGCGTCAGCCCTGGGGTGGTCTACAAGGATTGCCTTGAGAACCTGTCGTGAAGGAATATGGCATCATAATATTAATTGCTAAAATTAATTGTTCCCAGCATCAGATCGTTGAAGATATACTGACCTGGAGCTTAGTAGTTAGACTTTGATTTTTCATGGGTACAGGGACGCGGGTGGTGCTGTGGTCTAAACCACAGAGCCTAGGGCTTGCTCATCAGAAGGTTGGCAGTTCGAATCCCCGCGACGGGGTGAGCTCCTGTTGCTCGGTCCCAGCTTCTGGCAACCTAGCAGTTCAAAAGCACGTCAAAGTGCAAGTAGATAAATAGGTACCGCTCCAGTGGGAAGGTAAACGGAGTTTCCGTGCACTGCTCTGGTTCGCCAGAAGCGGCTTAGTCATGCTGGCCACATGACCTGGAAGCTGTATGCCGGCTCTCTCAGCCAATAAAGCGAGATGAGGACCACAACCCCAGAGTCGGCCACGACTGGACCTAATGGTCAGGGGTCCCTTTACCTTTTAGCCTTGGGTACAACTTTCTTCAGTGGGTCGAATCTTGAGCTCCATGAAATGAGCTCTGCAACAGCACAGGAAGTGGTGCAGAGTGGCCACAGGAAGAGGGTGAAAATCCACAACAAAAATCCCTCTTCCCAATTCCATTTGCAGAAGCCCTATGCATTTTTCTAAGGCAGGGGTTGAGAACCTGTGTCTCTCCAGATATTGTTGGACACCAACTGCCATAAAGCTCAGGCAACATTGCCAATTTCTTAGAGATTGTGGGAGTTGTAGTGCAGTGACATCTAGGTGGCCACATGCTCCCCAACTCTGATTTGAGTCCAATATGTTAATCCACATTTCATGAAGATATCCTTCCTCCCCACCCCCACCTCCTTCTTAAACATGCCATCTATCCATTTCCTGAATGATTCTGCTTGAAAGAAAATCTATTAATTATTTCCTTGTTTCTTCACTAATGATTTTATTCCCCCCCAGTCAGTCATCTTTTTCCTAAAACTAAAACAGCCTTTGAGAAGCCTTTAAGAACTCCCATCAACTCCAGCAGTATGGCCAACAACACCTGAAAGGCATCCTTATTGGGCTAAAAGTATCCTTAGGTTTAATGTTTATAGATGAATGCAACACATGGAGCTAAAAGTCGTGGCATTGAATAAGCTGTTGTTCAGGTCTCTTTTGTCTCATCTGAACCACCAAGGCCCAAACAGATTCCTTTTCACGAACACTTAACAGATTTACAGGCCTCAGAAATTCCCTCAAGACATGTGGAAAGTTTCTGGAACAAAGCCTATCATTCAGGTAATAACTAGAGAACATCAGACAGACTGTGACCCTGGCATTATTGTAACAGGAGGTTACTGTCAATTCCCTGCATCACTGAGAAGATATCAGTGTATCAACAGCGGCCTTACAGTAGGAACAAGCAGGGCCCTTTAAAATATCCCCTTTCGGCTGATTTATAGGCATTACGGTTTATTTTAGATGAAACACTGGCATTTTATTCCAGTATGATGATGTCCACTAAAGTTCATGGTCAATAACATCAGTGAGCTTCCTAAAAGTGACAACTAGATATTACACCATAAGGCTGGGTAGATCTCTGTTTCTGATGTCTTTCTGAAATGAACATGGGTTTTCTAAGGCAGCAAGCCTTCCAAAGCTAAGAAATCACACTGCATTTTTCATCTGTTGCTTGGTTTATATTTATCTTATTTACAAAAACAAGATAAAATGCAACCATAAATACAGCATGCTAAAAACAACATTAAAGTGTGTGCAAGAGCCTAGGAGAATGAAGATGGACAGTTATTATTGATGATTATTATTTATTAAATTTGCTAGTTGCTGTATCTTGCCCAAGGCAACACAACATAACTTATAACCTCAGGTATTTGGGTGTTAAATCGTTTAGGGATCTAAAGGTAAGTACCAACACTTTGAATTATGCTCAGAAATAGCATGTACAGTGGTGCCCCGCAAGACGAACGCCTCGCAAGATGGAAAACCCGCTAGACGAAAGGGTTTTCCGTTTTGGAGGCTCTTCGCAAAACAAATTTCCCTATGGGCTTGCTTCGCAAGAAAAAATGTCTTGCGAGCTCCTGCGGGTTCCCCCCCTTTTTTCCCCCTTTTCCTAAGCCGCTAAGCCGCTTATCAGCTGATCCACTGATAAGCCGCTTCTCAGCTGATCCGCTAAAAGCTGCTAAACCGCTAGTAGCGCTAATCTGCTAAGCTGTCAATGGGCTTGCTTCGCAAGACGAAGAAACCACTATACGAAGAGCCTCACGGAACGGATTAATTTCGCCTTGCGAGGCACCACTGTATATAAATGCAGTAAATTAAACAATGGTTTTAAAGCAGCCAATCCAAGTTACCAGAGCGTGGGTAACTGTGACCTGGTGCCAAAGAATTTAGGGCTCATCCAGACTTTGTTTTATGCTGCATTTCTCAGTACAGTCCAAGCTCTAAATCACGGGTCGGCAAAGTTTTTGTGGCTTGTGCCGGTTCATGGTCCTGCAGACGCCGCGGTGGGCCGGAATGTGTGTGTGTGTGCACGCATGTGCAAACGCTATTTCCAGCACTCCTTCTGGCACAGAGGAGGAGTGTGCAGCTTCCCATTGACTGCAGGAATTTCCTGCAGCCAATAGGAAGCCAGCCAGCATCACGGAAGGCAGTTCCCACTCTGCTCTACACCGGTTTAGTGCAGCGCACGGGAGCCAACTAAGCGGGTGGCGGGGGTCCATGGGCCTTAGGTTGCCGACCCCTGCTCTAAATCTCCAATTCCAAGCACATTTTCTTCCCCCTGGTGCTTTGCCAGCAAAAACTTGCACTTTAGAGAAACTGGCTCTCCATGGAAAACCCGAATTTAGGGCTGCCATACGTCTGGAATTTCCCAGACATATCTGGTATTAGTGCATTGGAAATAGCGTCCGAGCGGAATTTCCAAAAATCGCTGAAAATGTCCAGGAGAACCCGGGCGTATGGCAACCCTTCTTGTAAGTGTTGGTTTTGGGGGTGAATTTCCTTTAAAAAGTAGCTCAAAAACTTCAACAACTTTTATGTTTGAATTTTCACTTTTTGAAATATGGCAACCATACCCTTTATAGAGTGAGTTTTCCTGAGGAAAGTGATTGAGTGTGTGTGTGTGTGTGTGTGTGAGAGAGAGAGAGAGAGAGAGAGAGAGAGAGAGAGAGAGAGAGAGAGACAGAATCTTGCTTAAATGCTGGCAACAGGCCAGCATCCCTCACTACATGGAGAGCAGCGCTTAGGGGACACACAAAGATCTGCCTTCCAGTCCTTCACTGCCGCTCCCTGCCCCCAGGACCTGCTGCCTTGGTCTGCCTAATGGTAGAGCTGGCCCCATGAGGGTATCATTCCAGGGTATCTTAGTCTTACTGTACATAGTGTCTGAAAGTAAAATCAGGTGAAGATGCCCCTCCCAGAGGTTTTCTTTGTGTGGGATACATGAGTAATGGAGGAAGGTACCTAATCAACAAAATAAACAAAAGTAAGCTATCAGTTTCACATCATGCCTGAGGAGACAAAGAGAAAGCAGTGAGAGGTGTGTAGAAAAAAGCTCCTCTAAACAACCTGATTTGCATAAAAAGCAGAACCAGGAGAGGAGACACAGACAGGCCAAAGGGTAAATACTTAAACAGGTAACTGCTGATTCACTTCAATGGTAGAGAAGCCGCAGGAGTAGAATTCTTGTCCCTCTTCTTGTTAAATTATTATGTTTTAGGCCACAGGGAATCCAATGTGTGTGTGTCAGCTTAGTCACTCTGACTGTGTTTCCAGTTAATGTTCTTTTTCATATAAAGGATTGCTATCTGGTATTTATTATACTGACCTAACCTTTTTTTGTTTTCTTCCCAGGCTTTGGCAGGGAGGAATGTGCACTCATCAGCAATGCTGGCCATGAATTGTTTTTTAAAATGTGCATTTGAATGAATTAACATAGGATTGGGATAGGGGGTGGGGTTTCAGTAGGTTGCCATTTCATAGGCTCCCAATGCTGTAATTCTGGGTGCCACCTTGCTTTACCCAAAATGCAATGCCCTGGATGTTCTTTCAGTCTCTGACACTGTAAGAAAACATGGTGGCAGCCATGTTTTTGTGGTGGGCACTTTTTTTACCCACAAGGCCATGGAAGATTTCATATTGGAGGACCTTACATGGCAGAGGGGGGAGCTTTAGATGGTGGGCACAACCACAGCTGCCCAGAGTGCAGGCCCCAGCAGGTGTTACCAATGGCAATGAGCTAGCAGGTGTCAGAACTGCCAGTGGTTTCTTGGAAGCTGCTGGGAAACCCAGCCAGATGGCGGGGTATAAATAAAAATTATTATTATTATTATTATTATTATTATTATTATTATTATTATTAAAATGTCTTCTTTGAGTCCCATGGCTTTCATAGCCACATCCAAGAAACTGGCAAACAGATGAAGGAAGTCAGAAAGGTTTTTATTTTTATGTATTATTTATTTAATTTCTATACCACCACTCTTCAACAGATGATCAGGTGGCAGTTTTGTAAAAACGTGGATGGTGGGCAGAAGATTTCATAGTAGCAGCTCATTTCTTGATCAGGAAACTGTGGAGCTTCCTGTACCAGGAAGGTATACAGCTCACCATGGGAAGATATGCAAAAGTTCTACCTCAAGCCATGGTAGTGAAGCACCACCCCAGGAAGTGTGGGCACCTGTGCTTCCTGTTATTCCACATCTTCTTCATGTCCAAAGCTCTGCTCATGGGGCAATCCTAATCATGTCTACCAAAGTGCCAAAAGTGTTGTTGGACTATGATCCCTTTCATTCCTGGTCGTTGGCAGGGTGGCCAGTCAGGCTTTGCCAAAATGAGGATTTGCATCAACAAAACGGAGATCAAAAGCGACGGGCAATTTTCTGGTGGCAATTTATATGTATAGCTACAAATTTACAAATAATTACTGTCATTTAAATGGAAATACTATACATCTCACTATAGTGGGGAAGACACCAGGTGACATCTGTGTCTGCTCAGGCTGCTCACCACTTCAAGGCACCTGCTGTCCTTATTTATAGTTCATTCTCTTTAAGCCAGACATGAGCTGGACACCTTCCAATGGACAAGTGTCCCCTGGCAGCCCTTCAAAATAGAGGACCGTTCTTGATAAAGCAAGGCATACGGTCACCCTAACCATTGACCATGCCGGCTGGGGCCATTGGAGTCCAACAAGATCTGAATAGCCATCAGTTCTCCAACCCTGCCCTATACATGTCAGTGGGGCTTAGCCAAAGCTGGTAAGTGGGTTGTAGCCTTAGCCAGATTTTAGCATAGTTCTTCTTTAACACAAGGCAAGGTTACGCACTTCCTAGGCCTAGAACAGGCTTAACACACAACTGCATCAGAAAATGAAAGTAACCACAAGAACAAGCAAAAGGGTGGAGTCTTAGTTCCAACCCACAATAACTAGAGGCAATATTTAACTCTACAGTTACCAATTACTGCATTGAGCCTAACAAAACTTGTAGGCATGGCGAGTAACCATGGACCTTTGATCACAAACTGCACACCCAAATAGCTTAATCTTTATTACCACAACTTGCAGGCATTTGTGTCTGTAAACACCTGCAACATGATGTGTTGTATCGCCTTTCACAAGGCGGCAATGTGTGGGACATAAGGCTTTTCACACAGTCACCCCTGTAACAGGTGGCAGAGGGTGCTTGGAAGATGCTGAGGTGCTTTTGCTGACTCATGCTAGCCAATAGCATTTAATAGCATCCCTCTGATAGGATGAGGGGTTTGCACGTTCATGCCTCTTCAAGGCAAAGTCCACTAAGAGGAGAGTTTCCTGCCAAGGGATACCCTAGGAATAGCCAAGTATAGCTGAATTGATGGACAATTATCAGGAAGGACTGCGGTGCAATGACATCCAGTGTGTACATGCCGTATTTACAGCAGAGTGAGACAAACACATGATTGCATATACACAGAGGAAGCACTGGAGCAAGGTGTAGGTTACACCAGCTTCAAAACTCGCATCTGAATTTAGCCTTCGCTCTGCACACTAGGGCACTGTGTCCTAATATTACAAATACCAAGGTTGACATATAGGGTTTATTAATAGTGTGAGAGGTGTTTATTGCTCAGCAACAGTCAGTAGCAAGGAGGATATGACATGCCAAGGTCTGAGATCTTTGTTGTTATGGAGTCGGCTCACTCCTGTTAATACTTACTTTAGCTCACAGGAGGATCAAGGCCTGAGGAAGCTGGGTTGGAGTAAAATGAGGCAGGGAACCTTTTTAGGATAAGTTTTTTCCACATACAGGAATTCCAGAGTATTCAAGCATCCCTGACAGAAGACCATCTTGCCATTGCTTATAAAACCCTCTAATAAAGGTTCTGAGGTAGTCACTTAAGCAGCTTGCACCATTAGGTTCTTTTTGCTGAATGCTTAGTTCAAATCCATTTTCTTGTAATTCGAACACATTGCTTAACCATCAGGAGCAACAGAAAATAAATTTGCTTAGCCATCTATGTGACAGCCCTTCAGATATTTGAAGGTGGCTATCATATTGTGCCTTAATTGTCTCTCCTCCAGGCTATACATACCCAGTTCCTCCATAGGACTTTGGCTCCAGGCACCAGATTATCAGGTTATTACAGTGGTAAGTACTTAATTCGTTCCGGAGGTCAGTTCTTAACCTGAAACTGTTCTTAACCTGAAGCACCACTTTATCTAATGGGGCCTCCTGCTGCTGCCACACCATCGGAGCACAATTTCTGTTCTCATCCTGAAGCAAAGTTCTTAACCCAAGGTACTATTTCTGGGTTAGCGGAGCCTGTAACCTGAAGCGTATGTAACCTGAGGCGTACGTAACCCGAGGTACCACTGTATAAGTAGTGTGTTTAATATTATTAGTGTTATTTATTGGATTTCTTACCTGCCTTACACCATGTGATTCCAGGTCAGATTACAACAATGTTAAAAGACAACATTAAAAGCCAGTTAAAACAATTTAGCGAGGCCATATCCAGTACTATTATACCACTTTAACAATCATGGCTTCCCCCAAGGAATCCTGGGAACTGTAGTTTATTAAGGATGCTGAGAGTTGATAGGAGATCCATATTCCCCTCTCAGAGCTACAATTCTCAGAGTGCTTTAACAGTTGCTTCCTCTTCCCATATAACACTCTGGACATATGTCCTACTTTACAGGATACAAAAGAGGCATCTTCTCCAGGGAAAGGATATCTGGTCCAAGTCTAGTATAAAGATAAAGAGTCATAAGAAGGTGAGAGCCTTGAATTTCGTAGAACTGAATCCTTCATCTAAGTCATTTATAAAGATGTTGACCAACAACGGACCCAGGACAGAACCCTGCGGCACCCCACTTGTCACTTTTTTCCAGGAGGATGAGCAATAATTAGTGAGCACTCTTTGGGTTCAGTCAGTCAACCAGCTACAAATCCACCTAACAATTACCTCTTCCAGTCCACACTTTACAAGTTTCTCCACAAGAATGTCACAGGGGACTTTATCAAAAGCCTTACTGAAATCAGGATACACTATGTCCACAGCATTCCCCTGATCCGGCAAGCTTGTATGGCATGACTTGTTTTTGAGAAACCCATATTAGGTCTTAGTAATCACAGCAACTTCTTCAAACTGCTGACATACCAACTATTTAATGATCTGTTCTAGAACCTTTCCTGATATCAGTAACAAGCTCACCAGTCAGTAGTTACCTGGGTCTTCTCTCCCATCCCACTGCCACCTTTTTGACGATAGGGACATTTGCCCACCTCCAGTCTGCGGGGACCTCACCTGTTCTCCAAGAATTCTCAAAGATTTTAAACAGAGGCTCTGAGATTACTTCCACAAGCTCCTTTAGCACCATCACCTTTCCTCAGAGATTGAAATTCATTTAAAGTAGTTAGATGTTCCCTTACCACCTCTTTCCCCATCTTCGGCTGCAGCTCCCTCCTTGCATCATTTATTCTGTTACCACCAGGTTGAGTTTGTATAGGGATGAAGAAGACATTTTCTTTTCTTTTCCCGACACTGTTTGTATTTGTCCTTGGTGGCCTTTATATACCTGTCCTATCTTTCCTGTAGGATGCTTTGCAGGGGTGGAGGACAAATTTTTCAATTTCAATGAATGAGTTAAGCTCATAGCTTTCTGTCTCTTGATGAAATCAACCCACTAACCTGTGAATAATGGACAATGAGGGACTCAATGGGTCTTACATCTGAGAAGACATATATAGGGTTACGCCATAAGGCTGGAGTCTCAGGCATGTTTACTTGGGGGTGAACCCCACTGAAATCAGTGGGACTTATTTCTCAGTGAACATGCTTAGGATCACACTGCAAAAAGGCCTTAATTTGAGCGGGGTTCTTTGTATCCCACACTTAAAATATCCAGTGTGCTTTCTGTTCTTGATTCAGTGCAGTCCACTTGTCTTTCAACATTCCACGTGACTTTCCCTAAATATGCAAGTTCAGGGCACAAAAACTGAAACAAGAAGACGGCACACTCCTAGAAGTTGCATCTGTTGGTCTTCTTCTTTCTTTAGTGCATATTATTGTTTTTCAGAAGCTGATTCAACCTTTCTAAAGCAACTTTTCTATGTATTAGTGAAAGTGGTATTTGACAGTTGCATTGTGGTTTGCCGTTGTGTTGCAATGCATATTGTGTAACGTTATGTAACAAATTAACAGAAAGTTCTTGGCCTAGGAGGCAGTATTACTAAATACATATCCAGTAAAAGTGTGTAATAAATCAATTGGTCTTGAAACTGACAAAAAGGCAAGGATTTTTTATTTTTTCTTGTATTGACCATGCTTCAGCTGTTGGAGGATCATGAAGGGCTTTCAAGTTCCTACACCACTTGACTTTTAATAGAAAATGTCAAATTTACAAGTTTAACAGTGCCATCTTCATAGATGTCTTCTTAGAAGTAGGTCCCACAGATTGAAAGGTACTCCCAGTCTGTATTCTCAAGTACAGATAATTCTTTGGTGACCAATGTAACATTTGTAAGCTTCTTTAAATAATATTTTATGTTTTAGCTATTAACTCCAATTAACATTAAACTATTTGTTAACTGGTTTAATCTTCCCTACAAAAATAATAATGAAATATGCACTATTGTTGGCTAACTCTTGTTTTGCTTTGTATTTATGTACTTAAACATTGATTTGGCAGGGGTTTTTTGTTTGTTTTGGTAATGCTGATTTATTCTGCATTTGTTGAAATGTTGATTTTTGTCATTTGAATTTGCTAACATGTTCTGTATTTTTGTATGTTTGTATTTTCAATATTTTGATGTTTTTGAATGCTTGCTGTGAGCTGCTTTGGGCAAAACTCATTGTGGAAAAGCAGCATATAAATAAACTCAACCAATCATTATGCTACAAGTAGTTTAATTTTTTTTTCATTGTGGGTTTTTTTTTTAAAAAAATGTGACCAGTGTAACTGTTTTGCAGCCTCAATAATTCATCTGTAACTTTGATTCCCCCCCCCCCCAAAAAAATATATGGATCAATAATTTGTTTTCCATCTGAGCTAATGTTTCATAGACGAGTCTCAAAATTATGGTAATGTTTATTGGAAACTGTGGGAAATAGGCTCTCTGGTAAATGACCTGGAACCAATGTATCATGACCAATATAACATGTGACAATTCACTGATAGACATCCACGAATAAATAGCTCCAAAGCTAAACCCTCTTGCATTCACAAGTTGCCAGTCAGCATCAAGTCCATGAGGGAAGTTGTAATTCCCAAAGGAATTTATACTTAGCTGCAGGCAACACTCAAATGATTTGCTTCTTTCCAACCAAACATTTGTCATTTTCAGGAAGGCAAATGCCAAAAAAAGTTCCTCTTTTTGAAGATGACTTCATGTTAATGAATATAATATTGCATCACCCAGTCCACTTTTTAAAAAAAATTCCCAGTCTTAAACCCCAAAATAACAAAGTTGCCAACTGACACTAGTAGTTCACTGGTTGTTTCTGCTTCTGCACTTTCATTCAACATAATCACATTTCTCCTAGGGACATTATTCCCCATGGTTGTAGCATTTATCTTAAATTATGTTGAAATTCATTAATGCTTTGTATTCCAAGGTTGCCTTCAACATTTCACAGGCAAGAGACCTTCAGTTCCTGAGGTGAAATTTCAAGATCAGGGGTCAGGAAACTCCAGAACACGGCCCAGTCTTGCCCTGACAGGCTTCCATAATCGGGCCATGAGGCCATTTTGAGCAAACCATAGCCACCCAACCTGCAACTGATGTCATACAGGTGTGTGACCAAAAGAGTGGGGCTTGTCCAGCTTCCAAAGTGCCAAGAGCCTGACAACCAGCTGGTTGTCGGAGACTTTGAAGCACTGCCCGAAGTGGGAAAACCAGTTTAAAATCCAACATGAAGTCCTCTGGCCACGATTTTACCTCACTTTTGTCTCTAGACACCCAAACATTGTAACCTTTCCTCAAAGGGGAACTGCTCCAACTTCATGTTAATTTCAGTTGCAGCTTTGACATTTTTATTTTCCCATTATGTGTTGTAAGCAGTTTTTAAAGATCTCTGAAAGAAAGGCATGGTGTCCATGTTTTAATAAAATGGAACCCTGAACCAGCTGGAACACCCATCCAACGGCCCCGAAGAATCATCTCACCTGCAGTTAACCAAAGATTGTGATGCAACTGTATTTTCTGAAAGCCCAAACTCATTCTTGCTGAGGATATGTACTTCAGGAAATCACTAGGTGATTGATAAACTTAGTTGCGAATGCCATGAAAAGACTGGCATCTGTGGCATAGGTTCATATGAAAGAGCCTTCAATAAAGTCCACCACAACTAGCTTGCACAGATAAACAGCAGTCGTATGAAAATGCTAGGTTGTTAGGTCTTCCAGCAACCTCTGTGTTCATTAGAGCCTTCTGAGTGGACATCTTACTTTCTGACTGAACTGTTTGCTAGTACAGTGGTACCTCGGTTTTCGAATGTAATCACTTCCAGTAGACCGTTAAGACTTCTGAAACATTGGAAAACCAAGGTGCAAAGGGCCGTCTGCAAACTCAATAGAGAAAATTGGGGGGGACTCAACGAAAGCCATTTGACTTCAAAGGTGCGTTCGAAAACGGAAGCATTTAATTCCAGGTTTTCGGCATTTGAAAACAAAAACGTTCGACTTCCGAGACGTCCGAAAACCGAGGTACCACTGTATATAGGAATATTTGGATATCTTAAGAGCACAAGTAGGGAGCATTGAAAGCACACAGTGGTACCTCGGGTTAAGTACATTATTCGTTCCGGAGGTCCGTTCTTAACCTGAGACTGTTCTTAACCTGAAGCACCACTTTAGCTAATGGGGCCTCCTGCTGCTGCTGCGCTGCCGGAGCCCGATTTCTGTTCTTATCCTGAAGCAAAGTTCTTAACCCGAGGTACTATTTCTGGGTTAGCGGAGTCTGTAACCTGAAGCGTATGTAACCTGAAGCGTATGTAACCCGAGGTACCACTGTATTGGTATTCTGCCCATAGATCAAAGAGGGCTGTTTTGTGGCCTTAGGTCACTACATAAGACAATTTTGATCCCCTATGACAGTTGAGATCCTGGCCATTCCTGTGCATTTTTCATTTAACCATTAATTAATTGGCTACTTGTTACCTCCCAACCTCACATATACTCTCGATTTTCCTTTGACTGGGCTACAGTGTATGGATTGTCCTGGCATGCCCAGAGTGTTGATTCTGTACATTGCTTTTTCTCGCAATGCACTTTCACAGCTATACAAGCCCTTCCCCCCGTGACCCCCTGCCCACAGCCGATTAGCAAAATCAGTTCAAAAACACCAGCAGAAAAAAAAGATGCAAAAGAAGTTTGGGAAAATAAACCAAGTGAGAATTAAATTCTTTATTACAAAAAAAGCCATAGATGGTGGTTTTTTTAAAGATATATTTGTTATTTTTTTGTCTAAAAATAAATATTTCATATGGAATCTTGAGATTAGCCAGTGTGGCAAATGTATTCTTTTCTTGCCACATTACAGATAAACAGTAGCACCAATAAATAAAATGATAGTAAATTTTTCTATATTTCTGGGGCGCAGGAGCGGGTTACATATATAAAAATCGTAGTGTCTATTTATTCCGAATCACACATATACATAAACATATATATATATATATATACACACACATACATATAACCAAATATATATATAATATGTAGATGTATAACCCTTGCCTCAAAAGGAATGTGTAGGGGGAGGGTGTTAAGAGATATTAATTAAATAACTGATCATGCTACTGACTCTGTCAACAACTGGGGAGAGATTGGATGGAGCAGAAGAGTTAAAAATTTATACATAACAGTACAAAAAAAGAGGTACGGCTTATAAATAGTAAAATTAAATATTAACAAAGAATACTGAAAAATACCTAGTTTAAATTATTATTTTTAATTTCTAATTTTTAAAAAGGGATATTAAACAAGTATATAGAACAATGTTTGTCACCTTGCACAGCATGTATACATTTCAGCTGTGTGCGTGTGTGTGCACGCACAAGCACACACACACCCCTGCACGCACACACACACTCACACATACACCACACTTGCTATTGGGTAGAAGGGAATTTCATAGTGGTTAATCATCAAACTTGCAACAAGTTGATTTTTTGCTTGTCTTGAAACAGACAGGCATTTGGCAGCATTCTCACACAGACCAAATGTAACTTGATTTTTTAAAAACCCAAACTTCTGAAACTGAGCACCAGGCAATTGGAAGAAAGCTTCCATACACACACACACACACACACACGGTGGGCACATGGTTCTAGACCTCTGCATTCACAGCCATCCACCACTGAATTAGGAAACAGGTCTGCAATGTGAAATGGATGGCCAGCGCTAAGTGCTGAATTTCTTGGGGGGTGGGATCCAGAACCTACAGCTACCCCAATGCAAGGGAAGAAGTTTGGATTCATTCCGCCCACTCACCGAGCCAATCAGAGCTGGCCTTACTACCTTTTGAGCAGCCAGGCAGCCACAGGTCCATGCATGCAGCATCACTCAGGTGCGCGTGCACACATACACACTGAACACCAATGTATTTTACATAAATTAAATAGGAATAGGTTTTCAAAGGCAACAATGCTGCTTCAAATCTCAAAGAGTCTGCACCACCTGCACCTGCTTAGAAGGCAGCAGAAGCCGCCCACAACGTCACAGGTGCTGGGTTCAATCCGACTGGGGGAGGGGGGAACGGAAGTGCTGCCCTTCCAGGATCAAACCAAGTGCAGGAGCACCAGTTCCACTCACCCACCATGTAAATTTCATCTAGAACTAATGAGCGAGGGGGGAAAGGCTACCAGTGGATTGTATCCATGTTGCACTTGCCAAGTCATCAATATGGCCCTATTATCATCAGCACTCATTTGCTGGCCAAGGCCAGGGTGCATTTGGGCAAGTCAACAAACTTCAGATATTTAAAGTACATTGCTGCCAGCTCCTTTCCAGATCAGAATGTTTACTTAATACCTAGTGGTTTGGTGTGCTTTGGTGTTTATAGTGTTTTATCTTGCAAAGGCACTGAGCATTATAGCCTGATCTCACAAGAGCACTTAGGCATCCGTTACTCAAAATTTGTGCATTATATCTAGGTGACTAGCCCAAGCTTCTGTGTTGTAATGCAGTCCCCATACCAGTGTTACAATGGAACAACTCTTGCCAGTTTTAAGAGTTGCAAAGCTTTTTTCTACTTTCCCAAGGGTTGTGCACACATGGTCCCGCAAATCGCAGGCAATGCACATTTATAGTGGCTGTTGACTGGGCCTGATTTTACAAACACACACACACACACACACACCTTTAATTCAACAGCCTTCCCCAACCTAGCTGAGTTAGTTGTAATCCCAAAAAAACTTAGTTGTAGTAAAAACAACAGTAACCACTGGAAAGCACCAGGTTGGGAAAGCTGTGCTAAAGGGAGTTAAACGATACTGCCAACATCTAGAGAGCCTGAATATATTAGCCACTCTAGGGTGCTACCAACTTTAACCAGGTTCCACATAAGAATGTTCTGAACCTTGTAGTGCAGAAGCATGATGAATGGGGTCAATTTGAGGCTATCTTTGTCACATCAAGCCAAGTCATACAAGTGTTTTCTGAACAATTCAACACTGAAAATTCAAGATTCTACATGGCACATTGCTCAAGGTTATTGGGGAAGGAAAATTTAAGATGGGCACCCCCAAAGTCCAGATGAGAGTTTACTTCAGGCAAATAAACTCATTATGAATTATCCAACGTTTGGTGGCGAATGCTTCATAAGTCTCTTGTTAAATAAGTTTCTGTTGCAACGGAACACGTTTTCAAATAAACAAGACCGTGTATTGGTAGGATAGGCAACATTACGCCACCAGCATGATGGTGGAAAGGAATAAAGTTACAAAACTCCAGCATAGCACAAGATGTCTTGGCACATTCATGTTACAACAGATTGAGAATAGTAATGAATTCACAAAACGAGAAGTAATCTCTCATCGGATACTGCCCAGCAGGCTGTAAATGCCACTTTCCAGTTTTGAACCTGTATATTTGTGTGCATATACTCCCCACACAGACACACACTCACCCCCCGCCCCAATCTATTGTACATATATACTTCAGATTAATATCCCTTTCCAGAGATGTTCCATAAGCATCTTCAATGGCAGCTCTGTGCATAAGGATGGCAGACAGCACTGCTCAACTGCCTGGCTATATATTCTTGCTTCCATGTACTGCCAAGCCCCTATATCCTTGATTTAAGTAGCAAAGAGAGGTTGCAAGATTGTAGATCCCAGCAACGCCTGCTCAAGTTGACAAGCACCAGCCACTGACAAGCACCGTTAAGGCCAGAACATAGATCCAGGGCAAGGTTCCTGCAGCAAAGTCAATTCGACAACATACACCAGTGTCCCATCAAAACAGGCAGGTTGCAAGACAAGTTGGGGCAGATCGTTTTGGAGAGGAGGGAGAGGGAAGTTGACCGAATCCTCAGACCTAGTGGCTAGAGTCACTTCCTTGACCTTTTGACCCATAATATTCCAAGGCCCCATCTTTGGAATCCCCTGCCACCTCCTCTCTGGTGCCAATGTCTCTCCATACAAGACAGGGCCTGGGGAACTGAGCTTGGTGGAGCAGCATGCTTAACAGAGTCAGCAAGAGTATGAAGATTACACTGAGCGCTTTTGGCTGAAGTCCAGTCATCGTTTCTTTCTTACGCCCCAAGTAGCCCACTTGTGTCCACAGCAGTTGAATATATCCAGTGAAGACACCAATAATGTTAGCAATGTTTTTTCTCTCTCTTAAAACTCAGAATATATATGTATATCTATATTTACAAACATATATATTTTTATTCGTGTGAAACGGGAGTCCCAAAACATACCACTCCAGTCTCCCTGGCTCTATTATTTAGCAGCATGAGAAGGAAAGTCTCTATAGAAAACCAGTTCAAAACCAAAAGGTGAATCTTGTGAGGGTCCTCGGGGAATGTTCCTTCCGGAGTCCATCGTCCGTACTCAAAAGTGCTGTGCTCTACTGATCCTTCATTTTAGTGTTCATTTGGATTAGTGTTTTTTGACCAGGCGAGATATCAGGCTCCAGAAACCAAGGCTCTCTTCCCCCACTCCTTTTCTTCTCTGCTGCTCACCGTCTCGGTTTTTCACATCTGTTGAAGAGAGTGGGTGGGGAGAAGAGGTTATGGTTAACTGAAGTAACTTAGGTGTGGGATTCTCTGAGGTGATGAAGGCAGTGGTAGGGGAAGAGGAGAACTACAGAGCTACTAGAAGAACAGCCAGTCCCATTGTTTCCCCACATAAATCCATACAAAGCAGGTGAGGTGGGTGACTTGAAATTTGTCTTAAAAGAGCAATTTTTTAAGAAAAAAATTAAAACACCACTGCGTTTCCATGTGATCCCTGCTCCCAAATAATGACAGAAAACTACTTTCCTCTCCAAACTGTTATACCTCCTTGCACGTCGCAACTCACACACACACAAATTATCCCCTCCCAATCTAGATTGTTTTTTGTTTTGTTTTTTTATGTGGGGGTGCAGCCAAACAAAGCCGTGAGTGTCTCACGCAGGCAAAAGGGAAACAAAAAATATATATTGTTTGTCATTCCACTCTTTGCCAAGAGACAGTGGTTAGTGCCTGAACACAGCAGCAACAGTTTGTGGCAGAAGCAGGAAGAAGATGAATTTGCTGTGCCCTTTTAAGGTCCAGATTTCATAACTCGGTCGGAATGAAAGTTCATCTGAAGCAGCTTTCCACACTCACACAGATATGAGGTTGCCAGCCCCAACGAGTACAGCCTCTCCTCCCACCCGATGCACTGACAAGACACTCTGAAAATCAGCATTTCACCCTGGCACAGGGGGGAACCTAACCATGGGGTGAATAATTTCCAAATCCTAGAGCATTTTCCTTCCTCCTTTGAGAAACCTTCTGAGCCTTAAGCTTCTAGCAAGGATGGTTTTCCAAAGCTGCTCTTTGGAAAGTTTGAGGAAAAACTATAAAGGTCAAGGGCAAGAAGATGCCTGGTTTCTCTCCAGGGACTACTTCTGCAGGGTGAACTGTAACCCAAGAAGAGCTGGCTCCCTTCTTTCTGCAGCAAAAGGCATCCACACTCAGGTTACAACCCCTCACAAGATTCCCCTGCATAGAGAGCAGTGTCTCTCAAACTCCTCCACTAACAGAGAATGGAGCTTCCTGGCCAATCATATAAAAAAGCCCAACGGTATCCAGCTCAATATCTGCAAGCACACATGGTCGACTGCGGATATTGTAGGTCAGTCTTCACCAATCTAGTGTCTTCCAGATGTTTCTGACTACAGCTGCAACTCTGCAGAGTCCCAGCAAGTCCAAAGCATCTGCAAGGCACCAAATGGACAAAGCTACTGTAGAACCACATGTGCTATTCTCAGAGAACTAAATGGACTCCTGCCCTTCTAGCCTTGGCTGCAGGGGACCCTTTCTATCGAGGCAGAAATGCTCGTTTCCCAAACGTAAGAACAGGGTGTATGAAACCTCTAGGCGACAAGAAGCTCTGGGATCTTTGTGAAGGGTTGGGTGGTATTTGTGGTTACAAAGTGGATACAGAGATGATGACATCTTGTATGCACTCAGTCAGACTTTGAGGTGGTGCATATCATTGGCTTGTGGCATTGCTTCTCTGCCTATTCTAGTCCACGCAAGTCACTCTTCCAATTACACCACAGATGGAAGGACTCAGTCCTAAGGTGGACTACCGCTGCAAGCCTTAATAAAGATTTTAAAGAGCTTGTCTAGTTACACTTCAGTTCTCCTTACAGCCCTGTGTCTGGAGCAAAAGGGACTTCTGTTATGATCCAATAGCCTATATCCTATTATACAAGCACTTGCATCAAAGGCACCGAGCCCTTTCCCCTGGTTTCCAGCAGCATGAAATGAGCCATCTTGCTAGCCAAGGAGCACGTTCTATCTTAACACCGCCCTGTCTTGTTGTCATTCCAGCCCAGCCCTACCATAACACAGAAAGCTTGTGACATGAGACTCATAATAGCCCTGTCCTTTTCCCTATCCATGTCAAGCAGGGGAAAGGAGGGATCATAGAACATTGGCAACAGAAACCAGCAGGAAGCAAACTTTCTCTTGCTCTTTCTCAACTTGAGAGTGTTTGTGTGTTTGTGTGAGCTGCACGCACGTGTGTGTGTGTGTGTGTGTGTGTGTGTGCCCATATGTTTGTGGGTATTTTCTCTCTCTTTCATTCTTCAGGACACAAACCTGCAAGTGCGCTCGTTTAACTCAAGCTGCCTCGACTTGCAACGTGAGTCTGTGAATTTGCAGGAACATTTACAGGTCTGGGGATCTTGTTTGAACAAGTGCTTTCTCCTTTCTGAGCAAGGTTCACAGTGACTGCAAAAAGGCAAAAGGAAAGAGGTCTAAGCTACAGCGCTTTAGCGGAAAGAAATTTACACATGCAACACCCTAAACATTGAAGCAATCCCTGCCCCCAACCCCCACTCGCTCAGCACTGCTCATTCAGAACACTGCTGGCTGGCAGACAGTCCCAAAGGCGTTCCAACACTTACTTGCAACAGCTTAAAGAGAAAGAAACCGGCTCTCTGCAGCTGCACAATTCACAAATCCTGCATTAGTCCAATTGGCCAAGGTAAAAATGGCGAGAGCCTCCTCATGTTAACAGAGGTCCCCAAAACAAGAGTGAAAACATGTTAAATACCCAGTGGCAGCTCCTCCTACAAAGAAAGTCTTGCTAATGTCAACTGGGGCAACAGCTATACCAAAACGTGGAGAGGAGAGGAGACAGTCTCCTAGATTCAGCTGTTTTGTGCATGGGGGCCTTAATAATAATAATAATAATAATAATAATAATAATAATAATAATAATTTCCCCCTTAGGGATTGAATCAAAATAGCTCCTTTTCAAATCCCTTTCCTGCTCCAGAACTGCCACCAGATTATTAGCAATGCAGGATTCTGTGAATTGAAGAGAGAGAGAGAGTAAAAGAGGAACCACCAATATCCAGAAGAGAGAGAGAGAGAGAGAGAGAGAGAGAGAGCGCTCCTCATGTGTTTCCCAGAGTCCTCTAGCTCCTCACTGGTTAGTGTTACCATCAGATCACACACAGAGACATAAACATGCATGAATGGCAAGCACCAAGCCCTTGTTGCCAGCCTCATTAACAATGACAGCCTTAAAGGGAAAGCTGAAATTAAGGGAAGTGAGGAGATGGGAAATCACACAGGGGGAATTGCAGGGTGCAGCAACAGTGAAGCAAATAAGCCTGCCTGTCCCTTCATGTTGTTGTGCCTTCAGAAGAGAAAGAGTAATCCCAAGCAAGAAGAAGAATCGCTCCTCCTTTTATGCCTCTGCGTCAGACGTGCCAAAGCTGCTACGCTACCACCACCAGTGAGGCCACCCCAGCTCTCCACGAAGGAGTGATTTGGAGAAGTGGGTGGGGAATTGTCTCCCTTCTGTTGTAATTAGGTGTATCGCAAGCAGGTGTTTTGATTTGAGGGGTGATGGGAAGAAATGGGAAAGGGGCAGAGTCTACAAGCACATGATGCAAACGTACAAGTTTTGTGGTTTATACCGGCCTCTCTTGCGCTTTCTCTTTTGACCCTTCCCCTTTCCTCGCTTTGATTTTCTGGAAGAAAAACAAAACAAAAAAAAAGCAGAAAGAAAGAAAAGAGAAGGAAGGAGGAAGAGAAGAAGCGGGAAGGAAACAGGGAGGGAGGACAGGAAATGGGGGAGGAACTGCCCTGTGGGCTTGGGCGAACAGGAAGCCCAGGAAGAAGAGAAGGCTGAAAAGCCTTTAGCTCAAGGTTTCTTTTTTGCCACCTCTTACTCTAGCCCCCTTCACACCACCAGCACAACCCCTGTCAGGGCTACGGAGCTGAACCATGGCAGACCCAACAGGGTCTCAGCATGCAACCCTGCCACTGGCCCAAGAGATGGGAGGAGCTACTTCTCCCCACTTGGCAGAGGGGCTTGCTGAAAGAGGCCTGGAAACTACCTGTGCCCAAATGAAATGCACTATTCACCATCAGCTGGTAAGAGACAGTGCAGACAGGCATCCTTGATAAAGCATTTGCGCCTTGCCCAGCATATGTCTGGATTATTCTGACACACAGAACTTCTGACCTCAGAAATCCAGTTTGAAGTAAAATTATAAGAGTGGAATTCAAAGTAGCACTAAGGAGACCACCCATCTTTGCCCCTATTCTGTGGGTTGATTTGGCGGGCACAGAAGGAAGGAAGCCCCATTGCATTAGCTGGACTTCTTGTGTTGGCTCCCGCTAGCCCAACTATTTAGTTGAACTCAGCCCTAAGTGGTGCTCAAAAGTAGGCAGGCAGCAAATGGAACTGCTGACTAAAATCTCAACCTCAGTCCCTTTGGCCTTACTCTGGAGACCATGAACTCTGGGTCCATTTGAACCTAGCATGCTGTTCCACAGCAAAGCAGCCAGTTCTGCTATCGCTTTGCTGCTGGGGTCATCCACAAAGACTGAAGCCATAACTGATGCTGGCAGGTGAACAACGATGCAAGAAGAGGAGTCCCAATCCAAAGAACCGGCTGCTGAACTTCTCTTGCCTCTCAATCCCTGCTGGGACCAAAGACCTGCCAAACAGCCTATTTCTAAATGAAGAGATGGTGAAGTAAAGCCTCAACCTAGCTAGCACTCTTTGGGTTATGGCCCAGTCCTGCCAGAGAATTTGGAGCCACCTTCCTGTAGCTAAAATAAGACTGATAACCTGCTAATATGGGAACTCAATATGGGAAGCTGCCTTATAGCAAGCCAGACCACTCAGTATTTATTATGCTGATTAGTAATGGCTCTCCAGGGTTTCAGGCAGTCATGTTTCCCAACCCTACCTGGAGATGCCCAAGACTGAACTTCAAACCCTTTGGGTACAAAGCTTATGCTTCCCTGCTGAGTTACAGCCCTTCCAAATGTTTGTTGATAATGTGAATTGATTGAGATCCGCAGGAATGCTCAGCTCCAACCCCATGACCCAGGTGGATGTCTGGGGAACCCTGATTCCCTGTGTTAGCAGCAGATCAAGGGAGAGGTGCACACAGAAAGAAGCAAGAGCATTTTGAGAGGGTTCCTACATCTCGCTCCCAAGTTCCACCTCCTTCCCTCCCACAGGTAAGTCCACATCAATGGGATGGGAAGAAGAGGCGGGCTGTGGGGGTAACTGGCTGCATCTTTCCCGGGACTTGTTCAAGCCTGTTGGTTGGCACCAGTTTCTCTTTTCCTTACTACAGGCAGAGTAAGCACCCCCAGATCGCGGCTAGAGCTACAAACAAGACAGAGGGAGTGGTGCCTGCTTGAGGAAAACCTTTCCACAATGCTTGACTTTGTGAAGGACACACTCCCCAGGAGGAAAGCAAAACCAACAGCATCAAGCGCAAGAGGAATTTCAGCTTAACTCAAAACAGAGTGCCCCATGTTCTGCGAAATTTGCAAAGTGAAGCAAGCCACCTGAAGTTCAGCCAAAGGTGAGGAGTGGAAGTTTCAGCAGAAGGTGAGAGGACTTTGGCTACACGAGCATTTTCTCTCCATCGCAGCAGCACACCCTGATCTCTTTCAGCCACTCCATTGAACAAGATATTCCAGAAAGAACAAGCCAAGCTGAAAGTGCTTTGCTGGGCTCTCCCCTCTTGATGGTTCCGTGAAACGAATCCCAAGGAGAAGGTTAGAACATGGTAATGGCAACATAGCTGGCCATTAAGAGTCTCTTTCTTCCTTTCTCCTTTCTCTGTTTCTGCCTAGCTGCCATACCAAACCAGAGACTGTCCACTGTCCTACTCATGCCCTCATAATGCATGTGTAATTATTATTATTTTTAAGCCAGGAGTGGGAGGAGAAAACATTACATTTGCCCTTGTTCGGTATGGTCTGGGAGATGGATAGAGAGGGTTTTTTTCCCCAAATCAACACTGCTGCATTAGTCCACACAAAGCTGAAAGCAGATTGCCGTTCACATTATAACATCAGCTAGTCCCTTTCCCACAAGGCAGCCCATCCAATGTCAAGAAGGTTCACATGTCAAGAAGGTTCACTTTATTTTATTCTACCCATTGTGATCAATTTGCGAAGTTCATTCACATGTATGTCATCTTACCACCCATACTCTGAACAGGCTTCTACTTTCAGCTTTTCCCCCTATAGCTGGCAGAACTCCTCTGAGAGAGACAGCAAAGCTCACATGCATAGCCTTGGTGTTAGGAATCTATGCAAGCGGCTATGAATAAGTCAGCAAGTTTTCACCCAAGCAGCAAGAGAGAGGCAATGATTTCCAGTGTCCACAACAACAACTGCTCATGGAAGGAAACTTTAACCTAGAATCCATTCCCAAAGGGAAGGAGGGAGGGGGAGATTCTGTTGCTTCGTTGTTGTTCTTTACCAATTTTGTCCTTGCTATTCTTTACAAATTTCTATGAGTAAGCCGTTTCAGTATGTTATCAGGCAGGAAAGAAGCAACAGTCATCAAAGCTAGGTGTGTGCATGTGTTATCTGCCTACAAAGAATGGATTCAGGGGGCAGCCCTTATGATGGCAATTTTGTTTGTTTGTTAAATCAGTTATTGTTTTCCATGATTGGAAGGAAAGGAGGGAGGGAGGGAGGGAAATTACCAACACCAAAAGAGAAAAGGAACTTAAGCCAAGTTACTTACTTTTCTTGTCTAGGTTTCACTTCTTTCTTTGGTCTCTCTCTGTGTGGAAAGACAAGAGAAGAGATATCAGGAGGGAACCAAGAATATATACACAGGTATCACACACCCGCCTTCGCCATGTTAAACCCCCTCTCCCCCAAAAAATGATTACAAGGGTGCCCTTTCTATCTTTCAGCATGTTGCTTGTGTTCAATGTTGTGTGCTAATTTGTTTTTATTCACACTTCTGTAAGCCATCCTGGAATCTCTCAATCAAGGGCCATTAACAAACATTTTAAATAAATTATCACAGCCAGATGCAAAATAATTCCTGGCCACGATGCTAAGATGTTTCACAGCTAGCTATTGGCATCTAATGGAGTCTCATGCTGTGTGCAGGTATTCTGCCTGAACATGTGATGCTCAAAAGGAAGAGATGGAGGCAGGGGTGAGCATACAAGCTCCTCCCCCCCCCCCAGCTTCCCTAGGCACACGGGCTTCCCTTTAGATTGGGAGTGGGGAGCCACTTTCTGCCCAAGAGCCTGATCCTAACCTGGCTAGCCTTCTTCTGGGGGCTGCAATACAACAGTAGGCAGGAGCAGAGGCAGAAGGGGGTGGGGCTGGTTTCAAAACATATCTTACATATTTTTATATACTGTTGTATATAAAATATTTCAAAAATATGTAAAAATGAATGCAAAATACGTAAAATGCAGCCTTAGGAAGACTGTGGAAAGGATCGTAAAATGCAGCCTTAGGAAGACTGTGGCGAGGAAGGTCAACATAATTGTCAAATGCCATCACATGGCTGGGAGGTGGGTGGTGTTTGCTAGAAATGACCATTCAGAGAGGCCTGGCAGGCCTCCTTCTCCTTAGGCCCGTGCTTCAGAGGTCACAGAGAGCTGTTTCTGAGCTTAACAGAAGATTCTGAAGAGGGTTTCGCAAGTGTGCTCCATTGAATGCACTTAGAAACCGCCCCACAAGTGGGAGACACAGCTCAGTAGGGCTCCTGGTTGTGGGAAGTTTCTAACCATGTTTGATTCAACGTACCTATAAACCCTTTCCAGGTGTTTACAACTAGTTGAGTGAAGATCTAAAGGGAAGCCCATGTGGCAAGAGAAGTTGGAGGTGGGAGTTTAACTAGGTGTCCCTACCCCAACTTTGCGAGCACTATGCATTCACGGCTTCAGTCTGCACCATCCTGTGAACATACCTACCGTAATTGGTGGCGAGCAACCTACAACTATTATATTAAGAACATAATACCTCTGTTGAAATATTCTCCTTCAAGCAATCATCAAACAGAGGCCCCTCCGTACTAAGGCTGTGGACCTTTTTTGCCTTTTCTTTTTTTAAGATGCAACTGTAAAGCAGTCAGTTCAATTCCAAGAAGGTATCCACTCTCACCTGCATTCACATTCTCTGTGCTGCTGGAAGCTCATCCGGCTTAAGTGCTGGCCTTGAAAGTGTTTAATTCTCAGGATCTGAAATGAAAAGGAGGGGAAAGAAAGAAGGTAGAGGCTAAGTCTCATTCACCAATCACAACCTCTCAAAACAAAGAAGCAAACAGCACTATGGCAAAACAAAATTAAGAGAGGCTGCAATCCTATACCCGCCTAACCTGAGAGCAAGCCCCACTGAACTCAGTAGGACTTACTCCTGAGTAGGCATGTATAGACTTGCTTTCTAAAGCAGTAAAGAAGTATAAAACTGTGTAATTCCTGCTCCGGATGACCAGCGCAAGAACCCTCAATCAGCAGTTTGTTAAAAGGGCATGTCTATACATATTTTTCAATCATCTTCCTCTTACTTGAATTTTAGCTACCAAGCAACCTACTTGCCCACAAAAATGACATGCTTCTCCACAGGTGGGGCAAAGGACCATTTCTGGAGGCATATTGGTGCCTGGATTCAGAAAGACACAATGAAACATGACTTGAGCAAGGCAGCTACAGACTCAGGAGACTTTTGGCAGCCACAATGATTTCAAATGTCTGTAGAGCACACAGGATGATGAAACTTGAAGTGCAGGTTGCTACTGAGTGCGTGTGCATTTGCAATACTAAGGAAAGAGAGATGTGTCCAGGAGCAAATCACACATGCAGGGCTCATTCCATCAGCCAACTCTATCGGGCCTCTTCTCTCGCTTGTCAACTGGAAGCAGCCAGTCCAGGAGTCTGCCTTAGCAGAAGAAACGGGAAGCAGGACTCAATCCATCTGCACTGTTTCCATTCCAGCTGGTCACTAAAATAACTATTCAACTTTTAGGAACTGGCATCTGTGTTTGCTTTTCCTCCTTCTCTTCCCTCCCTTTTCCTTTTGTGTTGGGTCTTTCAGATTTCACACCTGCAGGCAGGGACTGTCGTGTGTGAACTACTTGCATGCAAGTGACTTTAGGGTGGAGAGCAGGGTACTAATGCTATATAGTCCTGCAGACTCTAAACTGTGTCTCAAAGACAGGCTTGCCAGTGTTGTCTGTTTGGTGAACAGCAGGTTTAGGTGATAAACCCTTCAGCTTGGGGGCCTGTTCCTCTGCCTTGTGCAACAGTACGCAAGGGTGGCACCGCCGAAATGATAACTGGCAGGAATGCAAGCTTAACTCCATACTTCACCAAGGTCATTAGTAGAACTGGTTTCCTTGGAATACACATTGCCACTTGTGGTCTTGGGTCTGTATACCAAAAAACCACCATGGCATTTACGCCCTCTGTTTGGGTGAGGCCAGGTCTAGAATAGCAGGTTGACATCTGTAAATGGTAACTGGGGGGCATCAGCAGTCGTTTTCTTAGGCATGGATGCGGATGCGGATCAGGATTCAAGACATTTTTGCAAAGCTGAGAGGAATAGACAGGAAGCAAGTTCTGGCAGAGGTGTACTGGCTGTGCTCTGTGTGGAAAGCGTGCATCCTCACAGTATGCTTTGGCCTTAGCTATTCTTTCCAACCACTTCCCTTCAGGATGACTAAATTCAAAGTAAAAGAGAGAGGAAGCTCTTCCATTTGTCTCTGCATTGTTGTTCTTCCTACCCCTGCAGTTCCTTTGCAACTAACAAGTCAGAACTCTAGCTTGGCCAGTGGACCCTGACCTGGCCAACTTTTGATGAAGAAAGTTCACAGCTCCTTTTGTATGCCACAGTCTGCTGCACTGGGAGATGGGGTTGGAAGATACAGAAGCCAAAACAAGAATTAAGCAGAAGCCTGAGTGGAGAGGGGCCAATGGACCTGAGGGGATCCCTGTCTACACATAGATCCTCAGTTTGTAGCTAACGGGTTCCCTCCAGATATTGCTGGACTCCAGCTCCCACCAGTCCCAGCCAGCATGGTCGATGGTCAGAGATGGCGGGAGTTATAGGCCAAGAGGATCTCAAGGTGCAGAGGCTCCCCATCCCCAGCTTTTCTATGAGACTTAATGGGGACAAAAAACAACAAGCTCATCTAGTGCAAGGGTAGTGTGTAAGCTAGATTGGAGTGGGCAACATATTCAGTCAGGGAGTAGATGGATTCTCCCCATTCAAGCTGCTCAAAAAATCACGGACACTCCAGCTGGGCAGCCCAGTAGCTGAGTGAAGGGCAACAATTCACATGCTGCTTCTAAACCAGCTAGCTATTTCTCAAATTATTATTATTATTATTATTATTACTACTACTACTACTACTACTACTACTTATTGAATTTATATACTGCCCTATACCCAGAGGTCTTAGGGCAGTTCACATAAAAAGATCACAGTATATAAAATAAAAATAAAAGAAATAACCCAGAAATACCCCCCCCCAAAAAAGAGCCACATTTCTCACAGCTGCTTGGTACCCTTCCCTCAAGTGGAGAGGAGAGGTCTCTGTAATGCTATATAAATCACTAGGTCAGTTCCCCATTTTGTGATGCAAGGAGTGCATGTGCTCCTTTTGACTTCACCAGCACTCCCTAGCAAGTATAATCGCTCGAGGAAGGAGTGCCACCCGGCAGGCAAAAAGCATAGCAAAAATAAGAATAAAGATTCCTTCTACTCCAGTGCTTTGACAGCCGACAGCATCAGTAGACGGAGGAGGCTGATAGATGTGGTTCAAGAGCTACCAGATGACCATTCCTGATTTAGATAAACCACCCATGGTCCTGTGTGAGTTACACTGAAGGAAACAAGCAATGTCACCTCCCCCTCTGCTCTGTCCCCCACCTCCAGTTCCTTAGCTAGAGCCTCACCTCCATGGTGACATTGTACGTCGATGTGGGTACACACTCCAGCGCCTCGTCATTACAGCACCCTGCACACCTCATCAGGGGCACACAGGATGGCTTGAAAATGTATTCCACCTCGTCAGGGTATTCTTGGAAAATATCCACCATGGTCTCAATTGTCCTGCAGGCACTGCGCTCAAAGACCACCAGAAATGAGATAACTACAAAAAAAAAAAGAGGTGAGGGGAGGGAGAGAAATTAGGAATTAAGAACATCTCTGTTTTGCACTGTGATCGTTCATAAGCTGTTTCAAGGCAATGTAGGAAACAGGGCTGTGGGTGTGTGGATTAATGGCTCTGCACTCAGTGCTCTTTCTGCCTAGATACCTTTCCCATTATCTCATGGGCTCACTGAAACATGCTGTCAATAAATGCATTAGTTCAGTTAAAAAGTACTTAAACCCAAGGAGATACAGAGTAGAACAGGGGTTGTAGAAAAGCAAGATAGGGCCAAATCACTGGCAGGTTCAGCATTTGCCCGTTTGAATTTTAATGAGCTAGATATCCTGAACGCATTTGCAAGGCAGAAACTAAAGCGAATCGTGAGCTCAGAAATCAGAGCAGATCTCAGAGAGGACCATGGCAGACCTTCTTAGAGCAGCATTCCCCTGAAGCTAGTGGAAGTGGCACGAGGAGTTTGACGCACTCTGCTCAGAAACCAGTTTGCCAAACCCAGATAACTCAACCCAATAGCTCACCATATGAAAAACAAAAAAGCCACTACAAGTCCTAGACATTGTGCATTTCAGGGCCTCTCTTAAAAATTGGCATTTTTCACAGAATAAAAGGCAGCTGTTGGGGAGAACCAGACATCATCTCCTAAGGAAGCACTTCTGCGGTGGGGATATTTTCCTGGCACTCATCACATAATGTTTCATCCCAAGGAAAATGTGCTTTTTCCCTTCAACTACAGTATTAAGCTTATTGCGATTGGCATGGAATCTGGAACAGCGGCTATGCAAGTTCTAGAGTCACCTACTGGATACCTGTCCATCACTCAGGTAAACCCTTAAGGCAAAGTAAAGGAAGGAATGACCTGCCATTTTTCAAGCCTTTCAGAAAATGTTCAGGTTACTTTTTTCAGAGCTGTGCTCTCACTCCTTCCTCATTTCAGCACTGGAGTGTTTGTGTCCCAGGATGTTCCTCCACCCCACCCCACCTGGCAAAGAGCAAAGAAGCTACCAGCACCCTCCAACAAGGCTGCTTCCATACATTACAACGAGACAGGGTGTATATTGGTATGGCATTAGCAAAATTAATACACTTTTCCTCCCGCCCCTTCTTCCTATTGCTTGTGTTTCATGCTCTATACTTTGTGTGTTTGCAGGAAGGATCCTACCTGACTTCCAGTATTGGGGGAAAGCTTTAGCCTGGGTCCAACCCGTCATCACCATAAGCTTTAATAATGTGTTTCATTATCCAGACCGGTTATTAGACTTGTGTCACCATTTTTTATAAATATAAAAGGATATGTTGTATTTCAACAGTATTGAAGACATGAACAGGACCACAAATATGGAGCTAGTAGAAAAGGTGCAATGGGCTGAGGTGCACCCAGATTTTCCATGCTATACAAACATAGGAAGCCGCCTTCTTGATTTCAAGTAGTTATACATTGCTTTACGTCAGAAAAGATCACAACTCTGTTTTACAAAAAAAAAAAAGCAAAGGTATGTGCAAGCAATTTAAATTATAATTTTTATACTATTAGCCCATTGGTCAATTTGGCTAAGTATTGTTTACACTGACCAGCAGTCCAGGGCTTCAGTTAAGGGATTTTCCCAGCCCTACCCAGACACCCTGCAGACAGAACTGGTGACCTTCTGCATGCAAAGCAGATGTTCTACTACTGAGCTGCAGCCCTTCCCCAAAGACCTTGTGCATATGCCAAGAGAGAGAAACTTAACCAATTTCCACACACACCAATTTCCCAATGTTCCCAAGTGCACAGCAGAGCTTGGACTTGGGGAGGAAAGGCTGCAGAACAACACAAAAGGAACACATGCAAGCATGCAAAGTCCTCATCCCAAGATTGTGCTGCATACTTCCAAATATACTCCCAGCAGCATGGGATTGTTCCTTCTTCCTCCAGCGTGCAACTGTTTTTTAAAACAAGCTATTAGCAGGGCTCAGTTCACAGACACAGCAGATAGCATCTGACCCGAGCTTTCTTGCCTTCAGATCATACGCCTGTGCCGTATGCAGAGTCCCTGCAGTAGTGAGGTTGATAACCCGGTGTGATAACAAGCACAAACTGCTTGCATCATGGGAAAAAAAGGGACTCCGGTAAGCGTTTCTGAAGAGCCCTGAACCTGTGACAAACCTGCATAAAGGTTGTTCCATCGAAGCAGTGGAGGTGCAGGGAGGGAGGGAGGGAAGAAAGGAATGTACAGAAGCTGCCAGGCTTTGAGCTCAGGGCTTCTCAATTAATTGTCAAAAGTTAATTCTCGGTCATGTGGAGCTGACAGTGCCACAGTGCTGCTGGCAGCAGGTATAACTAAGGAGGAGGCTCCGCCTGGGATTTCTATGGGCTGCCCTGCCTAAGTGCCTATTAAAGAGGCAGTTGCTCAGGCAGCAAAAATGCAGAGTACTGACTGGCAGTGCTCATGGAGGAAATGCAAGCCCCTTCATTGCTTCCACCTCCCCCCTCCTTTCTTCACCAGCCCTCTGCCCAGTCCAAAGTCTGGAATCAGCCTCTCATATCCTTTCTTGCCTGGTATGGGGCCACCTCCTTCTCCTTCCCCTTCAGAGTGACCTTAACCTTAAAATACAGCTATCTATAAACTGGAGAATTAAACAATTCAGCGCCTGGGAAGCTTGCAGGCATGCAGCCAGACACGTAACCACATTGCTGATTATTCACACCTTTCCTAGCATGAGGCAGCAAGGAACCCATTGGGGTAAAAATAATTTTTCTGCTCAGTATCCATCTGCGTACAGTGGACTCTCCGGATACGGACTTAATTCGTTCCAGGGGTCTGTACGTACTTTGAAAAGTCCGCATCTAGAGGCACCGCTTCTGCGCACACGCACAGTGTAATAGAGTGCTTCTGCGCATGTGCGTGTGGCGAAACCCAGAAGTATAGACTTCCAGGTTTGCCACGTTCGCAACCTGAAAGTTACATTACCCGAAGGTAATGTAACCCGAGAGTACACACACATACACACACATATATATGTATATGTATGTACACACACACACACCAGTGCTAAGCAGCTATGGGCACAGAGACAGAGCATCTCAAGATCCCTTCCATCCATGCTGCAAAAACACAAAAGCCAGCAGGTGTGGGGGTTTTTTACAGAGTATGCAAAGTGGCAGCAATTAAGTGTGTTGATTTATCCACTGTTCTTACATGAGCAACCTCTTCACCCCGGTCACATCAAAATTCATCAAAATCTGGAGGGCTGCACTTAATTACACAGGACAAAATGTGCAACTGAATATGCAGTCTGCATATCACTCAAAGAAATATGCCAGGTGCCCAAATATAATCGATAGGCATCATGCTCTCCTTTTTTTATTCTGACATTTTCACCTTTAAATGGAAGGGGTGAAGAGAGGGGTTGCCTAGCCTCTAAGAATCTTGGAATCTCAATAGACAGCCACATCTACAGCACAAGAAGCAGAGATGTAAACCAGCTAGGAGCTTCCAAAGAAAGTGGCCTGACAGTTCCCATTGCCTACAATGAGTTACACATTAAGATGAGGAATAAGAAAGGGAAACTGTGAATATAAAGAATTTTGAGAATTAGTGCTACTAAATCATAAGATGTCAATCCCAGATGGCAGAATCAGGCAGCTCTGTGGAGAAAGTGATGCACAACTGAAAGGAGAGAGCATGTGTTGTAGAGTCCCTCATTTGTGGCTACACATACAGTTGTGGTGCTTTATAGATAGTGCATTATGATAAATTTCATTATTAATATAGCAGTGAATCTGCAGGTGAGCTTTAAATGCAGTTGCCTGAATCTAGCTCAGTGACTGTACCACATCTGCCCACCACTTATATTCATCTGTGACAATCATGACAATGCATAGTGATAAAACACTGTCACAAGAAATTTCCTATAGAAGCTGCCACTTTAACTGGCTGCTTCTTGAGCATCTGAACATGAGAGGCATGTTCCACAGTCTTTAAACAGCATTTGAAATGTAATTAGGATAAACCTACAAAACCAGGAGCCTGCTTTTGACAGCAAAGCTAACTTGGCTGGACAGTTTCAGTACATAGCATTCTGTAGAACTGATATCAGGCCTAAAGCTAAAGGATGAAGGAACCCAAACAATTGCTTTGTGATAGAATAGCATCAACGATGAACCACAGCTTGAGCCTCTGCTGCCATTGATATACCTGCAGCTCAACATAAAGGGCTATACAATCTAAAGAGCAATCACAGCAGCCAGAGATTTCCCTTATATACATACTACAGGGAGGAAGCATTTCCCCTGAAAGCAAACATGGTTTTTTGGATTCTCTCTGCGCTGGTCCATGTATTTCAGAGGGATATAAATTCTAAATTCTACCTCCACTGTCAGAGGTAATACGTCTCCGAATACCAGTTGGTGGGAATCACAGGTGGGAAAGTGGGTCCTGTTTGCTGATTTCCCACGGGCATCTGGTTGGGAGTAGGAAGCCAGACAAGATGGGCCATGGTCTTGATCCAGCAGGCCCTTCTTATGTCTGCATGTTCTTATGAGGTCTGATCTGGCCCTGTGTGTGGAGCTGCCGCTGTCTCTGTCACCCACACAGGGACAACCCAGGGCCTGCACACATACAATCCTATGCAGCATCGGCCTAAATAGGTCCATGGATCCTCCACAGAAAAATTAATTTGATCCTCCACAGAAAATTAAGAGATCAACCCCACGACTTTGGCCTACCCACACAGAGTATACAGGCTCCACAGGTGGCCAATCCCCTTGTGGGTAGCAGAAATTAAACCTGTCGCGCTTACTTCCGAGTATGCATGTATAGGATTGCCCTACAATTTACTGTACTCCTAAATCATGTAGACCGACAGCTAAGTGGTAGTTGCCCAGGAACAGTAAAATACAAGTGGCTATCCCCAGAATAAATCATTTTAATCAATGAAGACCAGTGTATGCCTAAGCCCATATAAAACCCCAAGGGAACAAACTGATCTTTCATCCCCAAACCAGTACATGTTCTGTGAACATTAAGGAATAGAGGCTAAGCATGAGTACGCAATAATTGGGAGGAGAAACTCAGAATTCCGGTCCTACTCCTTCCTCTAGAACTCAACAATTCTCCTCCCATTTAGTTAAAACAAACCCCGAGAGCAACAAATGTTCAACTGTCCCACCAGGAAATAAATCCAGCTACAATATAAAATGGGTCTGTTGTTACAAACTTGCTCTCCTATAAGCCTCGGGCAATGCTCCTCTAGTTTACCCAGCCAAAAGAAATTGTTGCAATTGTAACCTACTGTGGCAAGATGAGAGGCTGCCCCCTGGTGCCCTGCACTAAGAACAGCAGCCCAGTGCCACTCCCTGAGTGTCCCAAAGCAGGCAGGTGACATTGCCGTTGCAAAAGTGGTACATTGCAAAGCTGGAAAACAGCAACTTGGTGATCTCACTGTGGGTGGAGACTGCACAGCCTAAAGGTCCAAAGTTTGCATCATGTATTGTTATACTGAGGTCCTCACAGCTAGGAAGTAAGTCTTGCAGAGGTGATTCAGTCACCTATCAAAATAAGCTCTGCTCTCTTTACTCACTAAATCCTCCTCTGGCTCCACCTCTTCACCCAATGCTATTCCTGCCTCCAGCATCTCTCAACCTTCTCTTTTATGATGCACATTCATGCAAGATATAAGACTTTTGCAAGGAGCAGGGAGCTGGCTGCTCCATCTCTCTCAAGAGGCTTGTTGTGAAAAGGCTACACTCACTTCCAGAACAAGACCTAATTGCCCAGCACTTGCTGAAAGTCTAATGACCAGGAAAGTCAACATGGTGTCCATCAGATGTTGTTGGACTGCAACTCCCATCATCCCTCAACATTGGTAAGCTGACCACAGCTGACGAGAGCTCTAGTCTAAAAACATCTGGGGGGCAGCACATTGGGTCCCCTGGTTCAGAAAGCAAATGCATTCAGACCCACCACCACTACCCTCCAAATCGGTATAGTCACAACATCCTGGCCCCAGAAGTGGCTGAATTGCCTGTTCCAACATCTATAACGTCAGATGCACCAAGGAGCTTCCATTCACCCTTTGCCCATATTCCCAGCTATACTGGACTCTGATCCCTAGCAATGTATTGACTGGAAAAGTTCAGCCCCAATGCCCTGCCTTGTGCAGAACAACTGATCTAAAAATTAAAAACATGCCCACACACCACCACATGCGTTTTCCCTCTTCCCAATACATTGACAGTGCCATCGTGTGCATGTTTCCTCCAAAGTAAACCCCACTATGTTCAGTGACATTTGTCCCAAGGTAAGTATGCCAAGGATGGCAGCATTTGAAAAGATGGTCAACTTTCTGATAAGTTTCACTGCTGCTAAGGATAGAGAGGGAATTGACTGGAAAATTATCCCCTCTTAATTCCCTAACTCAGGTTTGCCAGCGGCATGATCTTTGGAAGACTCAAACACTGGTTACTAGTTTGGTGTCTTGCTTCTGTATCTGAACAATACAACCTGGGTCAAAGGCTTGCCAATGGGAAAGATGCACAGGTGCCCAGTGATAACAAAAAAATGCCAAACCTTCCACAGAAACCATGGCAAATTTCTCCGTACGTCTTCAAAGCGTTGCTGAGAATGGGGGGAGGGGCATTAATTTTATTTTTAATTCATTCAAATTAAAGGGCAAGCATCCTGGAAACTGAAAAATAAGCTTCAGACAATATGTTTTATAGGGTTTGGTAAAACTCAGGGTTTCACACTGTCTGTGCTCCAAAACAAAACAATATTTTTCTTGGTTGGGGCAATTTTAATTGGGGGGGGGGGACACAAGCTGGGATATATTGAAGCTAAGGCAAGGTTAAATCTGGTCGTTAACTGTTCAAACTGTATTTCCCATTCCTTCCTTTTAATATGTGTGCTTGATCCCCCACAGTTTATACCCATTTTCCAGAAGGTGGCAGAATTAATGAGGCTCCCCCCCCCAGCAGCCCAGCAAATGGATCCAATCCACCTCCACAACCTGCCATCCTTCTCCCATAATGTATCTGCACCCACCATGCCAATTAGGGGAGCAGAAGGAAGACAAGCCACTTACCCTCACTCTGTTGCTTTTCCCCATCTCCCTGGGCAGGAGCAGCCTGCGAGAACTGTGAAAACAAGAGAAAATTCATCAAAACACAAAAACACTGTTAACCTGTCTCCAGGAAAAAATGCTTCTAATCAAGAGAACCAAGTTGCTTCCCAGGACTCTATAGCAAGGCAAAATCACGCCACCATTTTAAACAGTCATGGCTCCCCCTGCAAAGAATCCTGGGAAGTGTAGTTTTTAATGGGTGCTGAGCATTGTGAGGAAAGCCCTATTCCTCTCACAGAGCTACAGTTCCCAGTGATCTTTAGGAAGTTGTTAAAACTACTCTGGGAATGGTAATTCTGTAAGGGGAACAGGGGTCTTCTAACAACCCTCAGCGCCCTTGACAAACTACATTTCCCAGGATTCTTGGAGGGGGGCCATGATGCTACAGTTATGATAAAGTGCAGAAGAGGCCTGCTATAATTTGTGGTATTATTACAAAAATGTTGATGGCAAACAGTTGCAAGTCCGCAATTCTTCTCTTCACTGGGAAATGAGACATCCTCAAAGGAACGTGTCTGAATTATCAGCTGAAACACTTCTGGGGTATGGCAGGGCTGCGTGGAATTGTTTCTTTCTTTTCATTTGTAGGGTGTATTTCTCCAGTTTCCATACTGAAGCACCCAGAGACCCTTCTCTTTCCCTCAGACAAGAAGGAAAGTGGGCTTCAAATGCCGCCCATCAGGGCAAGGGAAGGGCAGGGGCGAAGGAAGGCCCAAGAGAGCCAAGTTCCACAGGCTCCGTCCATGAAAGGAGGGGAGCTCAGGAAGAGAGATCTCACAGAAAGCTCTTCTCCCTGTCACTTTAACAGGCAACAGAAGTGCAACTAGCTGCTCTCAAAGGCATTTCAGATTATTAAGGTCGAAACACAAGAGAGCAAAGCTGAACTGGGGAGCGGGGTGGCTGAGGAGAAAACAACATTGGTGACCTTCTAGCGCTGACATGACAAATATGCCACGAGATTTGTACACGTCCCTGTTCCATGGAAAGTCAGTAGAAGGTATTTCGAAAAGGGGCCTGCCTGCTACAAAGCACTCCAGGAGCAGAGCGCAAAAGGGAGCTGACAGAGCCGTTAAAGGGTCCACAATCAAAAAAATTTCCCCTTCCTAGTTTCGTAACAGGATGGGCATGGCGTGATGCGAGGCAAATTCAGAGCAGAAGTGTCCCTCAGGTTGGAGACTCTACCTGTGCTACATCTGTACAAGAGTGGTGGCTCCTAGCTAGCCTCAGGGCCAGCATGTGGTGTGGTGCTTAGCATTGGACTAGGACCTGGGAGACTAGGGCTATAATCACCATAAAGCTCACTGGGTGACCCTGGGCCAGTCACTTTCTCTCAGCCTAACCTACTTCACAGGTCTGTTGTGAATATAAAATGGAGGGAGAACATTCATGCTGCCTAGAGCTGCCTGGAACAAAAGAGGAATATAAATATAATAAATAGTCTTAAATGCAGTATCACAAAATGTTGGGTTGTTTCCCCACAAGTCTTTGAAATTAGATGTCCCATTAAAATCGGATAAGTGTTAGTCCTCACCATCCCTGCAAGTACTTCCATCTTTTTTTCTCAATCACTCCATCGCAAACAAGCACCTATCTCACATCTAACCTGCCCAAGATACGCTCTATAGTTCTTGTTATCAGAGAACTGTTTAAATGGCATTCTTCAAAACCAGCTCCTTTCTCAAGTGCTCAAATACTAAAACCCTTAGGAAGTCACTATTAACAGTCCTGGTTTTCCAGCTAAGCCATTCTCTTCACTGGTGTCTATGTGTTTTGGGGTGAATGTGCGGCGTATATATACAAGCAACACACAATTTGCAGGTTCCACGTTTAGTCAACAAATTAATTTCTGTAGCTGCATGAATGGAAATTCAGCCAGAACAGTGAAGAAGGATAGCACAGGCAGACAGCAGGTGGCCATATCTATATGCAAGCAGTTTGCACATTTATTTTAGAGAGAGTAATGGGGGTTTAAAATTGAGGAAGGGGGGAAGTATTCACATAAAATTTCCCCTTCGGTTTGCATTTGCTACTGATATGCCTCCAAGTCTCTCGGTTTCTGTCCCAAAACTTCAAGGAATTTGAGTGATGCTTAGTTTCAGATCTCTGAGTTACTCAACCAAGGTCGATAATCCAGTTTCAGTGAGGAGAGAAGACCATCAGGCCATTCCATTAGTGTCAACAGTCCTGATCTGCAGATAATGAATAAGAATCCACGAAGGTGGCTGCAGGAAAAGTGAAAGGAAAGCAGCAGAATATGCCCGGCCTGCGCTCTTGAACAGCTCAGCTGCTGAACTCACATTTACATCCATGAAATCTAAGCAGCCTTAACTGTGTGCTGGCCAAGTGGACAGAACCACCTGTTCTTAAACAGAAAGAAAACTCACAACTGGCTGGCTTTCTTAGCAAAGAGAGCTTGGTAGTCAACAGGCTACAATGTGAAGAACAGAGAAAGGTTTCTATTCAAAAACAGGGAGCGGTTTCTATCCCAGTGTGAAGGTGACGACAACAGGTATAACCATGATTTGGGAGGAAGAGGCCACACCTGAACCCCAGCAACCATCCAATGCCAGCAGGCAGCTGGAATATACTCAAGGAAAAGTTGCGTCCGAGGCCTCAGATGCACAGCCTGCAAGTGAGATGGCAAGCTGCCACAGCTGTCAGGCAGGTGTCCACCCACCTCGCCGGCACTGCGTATCGCACGTAGCCCTTATGAGCAAGCATCAAGTGGCAAGCTGTCCTGGGACTCCTCCAGTTTATGATGGAATACCACACCTGCAGCAAACGTGATCGCATGCACCTGTTCCCACATGAGTAGGCAAGAACACAATGCAGGCCAAACACATTCAGGGCCCTAGTGAAAGAGCAAAATGTCTCAGCTTGCCATCCTTTATTTCCTCATATTCTTCTTTGGGAGATTCTGAATCAGCTACAAGCTGCTCATTACTTTTTAGCTAAAGTTGCCTTTGAGGGACTTTTTGTTGTTTTTTCAAAGTCCTGTTAATTTCGCTTGAAATAGTGCTCTCTCTCTCTTGCTCTCGCTCTCTATCTTCAATGTTCAAAACAAAACAAAAATACATTTAGGAAAGGGACTGCCAACTAAGACACTGATGTGGAACCTGTGGCCTGCCATGTGTTGCTGGACTCCAAATCCCATTAGCCCCAACCAGCAAGCCAACAGACAAAGATGATGGGAGCCATAATCCAGCAACATGTGGAGAGATACTGGCTCCCCATGCCTGGGCTACACTATTGCTTACAACACTCTGCTCTGCTAAAACCTCTAGTTTCGGAGCTGGCTGAAAGGCCACTAGAAATCATTCCAGACACTAAATGGAGATTTACTCTGGGTTGTTGTTTTTTTTAAGTATGTGTTAAGACGAGACTGAATTCTGCTGATTAACAGAGATCAGATGTATTACATCGAGGTATTCTCCCGAAAGGGATTGCCATCTATCTCCATTGCTCCTGTAACGACACAGTTGTTAGCCATCACGTACAATATTTTCACAGCATTGCTCATGCCGTTTGCCTTGGGATCGAGACAGCCTCTTGGAGCTATTTATACAGCAGTGTCACCTTGAGTCTATATCAGAAACATGAAGGTGCTTTGCTTGCCTACAGTGCTGAATTATGTTCTCTGCTGTTGTGACTGGGCAATCCTCAGCTAACCAAAGCAGCAGTGCTTAGGCGGAGGGGAATTTGTCCCCGTTTACACCAAACTTTTCTCCATCGCAGGGAAGACACTAAAGGGGGGGCGGGATCCTTCCGAGGGACAAAAGGGCCTAGTGCCCTTCTGAAGGTCAGGCTGCTTCCACCCATCTCCTTTGCTGGCTTGGGGTTTTACTCATTGTTTCTATACGATGGCTATCTTTCCACCTCACTTCAGAGTTTCCCATTAGACAGATTCTGCCTTAGAGAAAAGACAGAGCAAACTGGGTACTAGGGAAAATGAAGTCACCAAGAAAGACTCTCTTCTTGAAACCACTACCTCCTGCTTTTACAACAAGGTGCCCGGTTCCAGTTTGAACCAAGGAAAAGGTTAATCCAATAAATTACACACACACACACACACACTTTACTCCTTCACACCACAACTACCCCTTTCCCTCCTCCCCCACCCCTCCCCCTAATCTCTGCAGCCTCATTAAAAGAGCTTTGTAACTGTTTAGGACTGGAACAAACAATCCAGCTACTTTGGAAGGCCCCCTGGGACAGGAGTTAAAACCCTTTTCCATCTCAGGCGCTAAAAAAGTCTTCTCAGAGGTTTCTACTTAAGGAGGAGCTTTGGTCTGCAAAATCTCTCTCCTTCCACCCCCACCCCCCATTATGCATACAAGGGCAGAGAGGCCAGTAATCCAGGCAAGCGGCAAGAGGGGGATCTCTGAAATGGCACATTAAGAGGAGAAAGAAAGAGAGGCTTGGACTGTTCAGAAATGACAGGAATATTACCAGAGGAGCAATGGAAGGGGGGGGGATCTGCCTTTTGCTGAGAATACCCACTCTGTTCCTTTCGAGCTTAACACAAGGAGTTGGGAGGAAAGCCCTGTCCCCAGTGTGGCCTGATCAACAGCAAGCGGCTAGTGGCTGCAAGATCATTAGCAGTCTAGTCACACGCTCTTGTCCCCTCCCCCCCTACTCCTCCCCCTGCGTTTGATCTTTGCCTGATCCCACTGGAAACACATCCTGGGAAGGAGCTCCAAGGCATGTTCACTACACCTAATTTAACATCAAACCGCACTAAGTAAGATGATGGCGGAAAGGGAACTGCAAGATGCCAGTTAAGTAAAAACCAGGACAGAATAGAACTGTCCAAGGTCTTGGACGGAGCCTAGATCCAAATGGTCTTTGAACTAGGGCAAGAAAATCAACAGGAACATGAAGTACCCAAAGTCGTAACTTCACAAGTTTGGAGCAAGTCATCTAACCCTCTTCCCACCATATCCTGACCAGCAATTTCAGAACTGGCTAATCGCTGGGGTAGACAAGGAGCTGGGGAATGGCCACTGACTGCACCAATATATCCACAGGAGGTACATATAGACATATATTGGAAACCAACACCTGTGGTACCTCTGCCAGGTCACTGACTTGCAGGTTTCCTGGACTCACTTCACAGCCTCCATCTGTGGTTAGTAAATGTATCTTTCCCTTGACAAAAGGAACCTTATCACAACCCGGCACCTCCCCTTTTGTGCTCACTTAAAAGCAACTGCACAGAACTCCGATTCTTCTCCCTCAACACATCCAGCGGCAGGCAGGTGTGTGTAGTCAGAACTGCAGGAAGTTGATAAATATAAATTTATCAATTTCCCTTTCCCAGCAGAGACACAGCTTGCCAAGAACGTGAGCTTTGGCTAGCACTCCTATTACTCTCCTTTACTATAGTTCCATACAATCTACCCAAGGGACTGTGCAGTCTTCACAGCTGAGCATCCCATCACCACACCTCCCTGGAAGAAAAGGCATCTCTGCTTCCCCCTAACTATCTCTATCTACACTCAACTTTTCATTCACCTTGGAGTAACGCTCCCTCTTTCACTTCACCTGCAGGACCTCATATTTAAACAATGCCATTTTAAGAGCGCTTTCCAAAGCGAGCATGGAAATGGTATCACGCTGCCTTTGCTGCAAGGCTCCCCAAAGAAACCGGAGCCACGTTTCCCCATCAGGCACAGCCTAATCTGCTGATGTCACTTGAAGACAAGTGGCAGGCTAACAGGTTAGCAGGAAAAGCATGTGACCCCCCTGGCAACAGGACATCTGAAATGGCTCCTAACTGAGGTCTTACATTTGGTGCTAAATTAAACAAATGCAGATTCATTTTCCTATGACACACTGATTCTCACATGTTGTTGCAGGGGTGGTCTGTGCCCACACTGACCTCCCCTAGAATTTCTCAAGACTAACAGCAGAATAAAACTTATTCTGTACTAATTATGACATGAATCTCTACTCAACAGCACACACGAGCCACCTCAGCTGGAAAATCTGTCTAAACTCCAATGCCCAACTCTAGACACTCTCTTTTTTAAACAAGGAGAGTTCAAACAAAAGTCCGATGAAAGAGCAGGATAAAAGCCCTTTATGGTATATAATAGGAGTAATGGGGTGGACTTCTACAATCAGAAGTACCAATAAACTGATATAGGAAAAGAGTTATGAGGGCAGAACAAACTTCCTACTTATGGTAGCTCAGCAGAGCCGTTTATTTTGAAAATCAATCTGGAAGAAATACAAGGATCCATTTTGTGGTCTTTGATCTCTATTTGCTTTTCCAAGCCAGGAATTTTGAACTCCGGTCAGCAAACCTGCCTCTACCTAAAGCAAACAGGCCGAAACAGCCCCCCCCCCCGCCCCATTTTGCAATGTCAGGAAGGAGAGCGCGCGCGCGCGCGCGCGTGTGTGTGTGTGTGTGTGTGTGTGTGTGTGTGTGTGCTGATGCAAGAAGTCAGCGCGCTCCGCTGCCTCCCCGCTCGGCGATCGATGACGACGCAGAGCCTGTGTCGTCTTCACGCCTGGTTTTCCAACTCCTGCTCAACTCCGCAGACAGACAGAAGGGAGGGCAGCCCAGCAGGAACCGTCTGGGCAACGTGCGAGGAAGAGGAGGTCCGACCTGTCCTCCTGGGGGATCCGATCCCGCGCCTCCCTTCTTGCCACAGGCCCCGCGCGCCCCGTTCGCGCGAACGCCAGCAGGGAAAACCTCCACGCCTCGACCCTGCCTCGCTCCCGGCCTTTTGTTGGCAGCCGCAAGCGGCGCAGACACCGCATGTCCGCGCCAGGGCAAGCCGAAGGCGGCTTGGCGCCGAGGAGCACCGAGGCACCTGGATCTGCCCTCCATTTGCGCCAAGGCAGCTTCCGACACACGCGCGCGGATTTCTTTCTGGTCCGGCTGACGATCCCCTGAACCCCCGCGACGCGCCCTGGCCGCCAAGCGAGCGTGCAGCGAGCAAGGCCACGCGGGGGCAGGAGGAAGGCTTCCCCGCCGCCCCGGATCCGCCCGCCCGCCCCCTGCTTTACCTTGGCGTTCTGGAAATAGAGCAGCGCGGCCAACCCCCAGTGCATCCAAGCGAGCAGAAAGTTCATGATTCCTGGCGCGAGGCAAAGAGGAGCCGGAGGAGCTGGTCGGAGCCGCGCTGGCTCGCTCTCTTGAACTCCTCTTCTTCCTTTTCCTGGGGCCGCTCCGATCAAGGAAAGCGCAGGGGTGGGTTGTGGGGGGGAGGGGGGAGACTTCAGTCTCTGGTTTCACCCGTCCATAAGCCCGGCTCCCTAGGCGCCCGAGACGCAGACTCCCCTCCGCACACCTCTCGGCTCTCTTTTCGGCTTGCAGAAAGGCTCTCGGGGCTTCCTCGCTTCGGATTCGGAGTCTCTCCGTAGGAATCCCACCAGATTCGTCAGAAGGTTCTGAATTGTAACAGATTTCCAGCCGCCCACTCTCTCACTCTCTCTCCAACCCTCGGTGGCAAGACACCACACGCGAGCGAGCGTGCACTGCACAGGCAGACACACACACACACCAAAAAATAGAGAGGGGGAAGCGAGGAAAGTTTGCGCGAAGTTTCAATGCATTTTCTCTCCCCCAGGTCTCTCTCGAACGCACGCGTGGGCTTGGATCCTGCAGCCGCTGTCGCTGCTTCCAAGCAGAAGTGGCTGGGTGGTTTCGGGGGGGGGGTCTCTCTCTCGTCTTAGCACCACCTTCGGGGCCCGGGATCGCTCAACCCAGTTCGATTCGGGACTCTCCTCTGCTAGGCGTGAAGAAGAGGAGCAGAAAATGTCCCCCCTCTTTCTTTCCACTTAACCAAAAATTAAAAATAAAAAAATCCAAGTTGCTTAGCGAGGAAAGCGAAACCTCTCAGCCGATCGTGGTGGTGGAATAAATTAATAGAAAAAAGGAATAGCAGATCCTAAATGCGTAGGATACAGGGAAGATCGCTCCTCCTCGCCGGAATCTTTTCTTTCTCGTTCTTCTGTCTTTATTGCCTTCCTTCCTCTTTTATTTCTTCCCTTTCCTTTCCCGAGGGAGCCTGCACTTTTCGCTCTCTGTGCGTCCGCGGCTCCCTTTCTCTCTCGATTGAATGTCAGGCAGCAGCAGCAGCAGCAGCGACGCTCTGACTGGCTGGCGCGCTCGGGGAGCTTTGCCTCTCGCGACTCTGCTCGGAAAGAGACTCTTTTTCAGGCTCCGTAGTCCCTCCCTCGCCCTCCTCCTCCGCGCTCCTCCCTCCTCCCCCTCCCTCCCTCCCTACTTATGACACTCCGTACTTGTCACCTGGAATTAAAAAAGACCCTCCTCTTTACCACCGCCCGCCTCCCCCCGCTGCACACGCAGATTCTTCAGCGAATCCGGGATCAAGGCGCATGGAAAGGCTTCCGCGCGAGTCTATTTCACTCAACGAGTGGAAAGAGCGCAGATGTCCCATTCATTTACGCGAGGGTTTCTGACTGAATTGTGCCAGTGCGGTTCTGACCATCATTATAAAAAGGCTAAAAAAACACACACAAAAACCCCACATTAAGAAATGAAATACCAACTCCATATAGTGACCGTGGCGCCTGTTCACGGGTCGGTTGTTTTTTAAAAAAAGAGCCAAAGCTCTTGGCGTGGGACAAGGAGAAGTCGCGGGTGGAGTTCCTTCCTTGTCCCCGTGTTCCCTGAGGAAGAGATCTCGCTCAGTTGTAAAGCGTAGAAAAGGTTCGATCCTATCCATCTCCTGGGACAAAAAAAGGAAGGGGGTGGTTATCTGTTGTGAGCCGCCTTGTGATCTTCGGGTGAAAGGCGGTATACAATTTCAATAAATAAGAATGATAATATCTGAAACGCTAGAGAGCCGCTGCCAGCCAGTGCTGACAGTGTGGAACTAAACAGAGCAACGATCTGGTACACGGCGGCTTCCTTCCCGCCCCGTTTTTTCTTGAACTAAGGCTTGCGAGTTTTTAAAGTTCTGGGCAGCTTTTGTAAGCCTTTCTTCTCCCGCACGCTTTTGCCTGCAAAAGAGGCAAGCATGCCACTCCTGAGCGCGCATGTGGACATACTTTGTGCTTTCCAGGGAATTGGCCTTACTGTCTGCTCCATAGGTGAGCGTAGGCCAAAAGCTGCGCGCACCATTCTCTCTCCAAGTTCATCAGCCCCCTCTTGGCTTTGGAAAGCCATTCCCAGTGTATTCCCCACTTGGGAAGCCCAGTTTCAACCCCCTCTTTCTGCCCAACCACTTCTGAATCAGGAATCTCTCCCTGAACTCTGCAATGGTTTCCACACTTCAGAAGTTCAGCCCGGGCAAAATGCAAGCTCTTCGCCGCAGCTGAAGGAAGCAAAGCGCGGTGGGGGGTGGGGAGGGGGAGAGGAAATATCATTAGAAAGCAGTCGGCGCTAAACCTAGGGACCTTGAATGAAATGGGCAGAGCTGTGACTGTAGCGCTACCTGGTGGCAGAAATTTGAAGAAACTAACTCCTCACAGAAAGTGTGGGGAAAGGAGTTGCTTGGATATTTGCAGCATTAAAGCTTTGCACATTGGCAGAATATTTTTTAGTCAACGAGGTTAATCGGAGGCATGGTTATTGCGGATTTAAAATGACATGATTTTTTTATGTTGTATTTTTTTGCACAAGCCACATTAAATGTGACACTTTTCCTCTTTGGGGGGGGGGAAGCATTTTCCCATTTAGGGAAAAGCATGAAACAGACTTGCACTTTGTGATCGCACGTGATGTTCACACCTGTATATAATATTTCATTAAGAAGATAAGAAGAGTCTGCTGGATTAGGCCATTGGCCCATCTAGTCCAGCATCCTGTTCTCACAGTGGCCAACCAGATGCCTGTGGGAAGCCTGCGAGCTGGACGTGAATGCCATACTGCCTCTGACTATGCAAGCAGAGCATAGCCATCATAGCTAAAAGCCACTGGTGGCCCTCTCCTCCATGAATTTGTCTCATCCTCTTTTAAGTCCATCCAGGTAGGTGGCAATCTCTACATCCTGTGGCAGTGAGTTCCATAGTTTAACTATGCACTGAGTGAATAAGTACTTTCTTTCACCTGTCCTGAAACTTCCAGTAAAGATAAAGGGACCCCTGACCATTAGGTCCAGTCGTGGCCGACTCTGGGGTTGCGGCGCTCATCTCACTTTATTGGCCGTGGAAGCCGGCATACAGCTTCTGGGTCATGTGGCCAGCATGACTAAGCCGCTCCTGGCGAACCAGAGCAGCACACGGAAACGCTGTTTACGTTCCTGCCGGAGCGGTACCTATTTATCCACTTGCATTTTGATGTGCTTTCGAACTGCTAGGTTGACAGAAGGAGGGACCGAGCAACCGGAGCTCACCCCGTCACGGGGATTTGAACCGCTGACCTTCTGATCAGCAAGTCCCAGGCTCTGTGGTTTAACCCACAGCGCCACCTACGTCTCATCAGAATCTTCCAGTATTCAGCTTCATTGGACATCCTCGAATTCTAGTCTTATGAGAGGGAGAAAAACTTTCCTCTCTCCGCTTTCTCCATGCCATGTCTATCAGGTCACCTCTTGCTCACCTTTTCTCTAAAGTCTCAAATGCCGCCAACTTTTCCTCATTGGGGAATTACGCCATCCTCCTTATGAGGAGGCACACAGGTACTGGGCAGTTTCATGCAGTTGTATACATGCTGAGCAGCAGGTTATACACATCAGGATCATCTTATATGATAATGTACATGGAGGTCTTCTATTTTTCCTCACACATTCTCAACCTTCAACTCTATGCACAGATACCTGAGAACAAGGGCAAAGCAAATTTCCCTAGTCAGGCTTTAGAATAACCAAAGTGTTTTCTTTGAATTTTTGAATGTGGCTTATTTGTGTGGCTTATTCAAAGCCAGATTCCTAGCCAAATGGGAACCCATTGTGCCCACAATGATGGATGAGGGCTCAGTCCTCCCTTCATCTACCTCCATTGAGCTTCCAAACTGCTTTCCTCACTTGCCCCTATACCTGCCTGCCTGCCTCCTGGCTTGCTGCTTTGGCGCTTACCTGCGGAGTACCAAACTAGTTGTGATGTTAACTGTATGGATGCAATTAATGCACACATGCAGTAACTGCTGGAAAAGCCTATAACTGCTGGAAAGCCTATAATAATTATTATTAATTACTTTATTATTATTTTTCTTCCCTTCTTCTCCCCACCCTTATGGCTCATGGCTACCCAGACTACCCCTCACTAGCTTTTTACACAAAGAATTGCATGATTATTGGCTCCAACCCATTAACACCATGCAAAAGCTTCAGAGATTCAGTGACATCAGATTCAGTTGAACTCAGATTCCTCCTCTTGACTCACAATTCTGTAAATTTCTTATGAACAGTAAATTCGTTATTAACTTGTCCTGTTTATTGTGAAATCGCTCATTAGTGGCTGCTGCAATATTATCAAAATGGAAAGAGTTTCAGTGAGGTAAGAAACTTACTCGGAGTAAGAAACTACTCAGAGCTAGGGAAGGAAGACTTTGGGACAAATACAAAAGAAGAGGAAATGATATAAACCAACAAAAGCCACCAGTCCCATTCCTATGAGTGCAGATCATTTTTTAATTATTATTTTTTTGTTCCTTTTGAGGTTCTGTGGAAACTACAGTCATACCTCGGGTTGAAGTCGCTTCAGGTTAAGCCTTTTCTGGTTGCGCTCCACGGCAACCCAGAAGTAACTGAGTGTGTTACTTCCGGGTTTCACCACTCGCGCATGCGCAGACGCTCAAAATGTTGTTGCGAGCATGCGCAGAAGCAACGAATCATGACACGCGCAGACGCTGGTTGCGTTCGCTTCAGGATGCGAACAGGGCTCTGGAACAGATCCTGTTTGCATCCAGATGTACCACTGTATACCTATTACGGTCAGGGAATTAAAAATATCTCTGTGTGTCATCATATACAGAGGAAAAAGCCAAAAGTGAACAAAGCCAGTGATTCGGAAAAATCTGTCCTGGTATGCTAGGATAGGAGAAGTGTTCAGAATTACCATGTCAGATAAGTTAGTTTGGTATTAATCAGAGATGCTACATTAGGATTATCCAGGATCTCAGTAACAGTGAAACAGTTTATCCAAATATTTTCCTTCTAAATTGTCCATAGTTTCCTTTACTTTACAAGTGTGATTAAAATCCTGCCAGTGTTTTAACCTGCTTGCAGTGGTCTCGTATATAAATTATAAACTTTCCCCATTCTTTTTTAAAGTTCTTGTCTTCTTGATTTCTGAGCTTCCCAGTTAGTTTTGCCATTTCGGCATGGTCCGAAATCTTGATTTGCCATTCTTCTCTGGTCAAGGTTGACTCTTCCTTCCATCTCTGGGCCAGTAGCATCCGTGCAGCTGTTGTCGCATACATAAATAATCTTTTCTGATCCTTTGGGATTCCTAGTAAGAATGTGTCTGGTTTTTAAACAAATGTTATTTTGAACATTTTAAAAATTTCATTATATATCATCTCCCAGAAGTTTTTTACTACTTTACACATCCACCACATGTGACAAAAAGGTACCTTCTTTTTCTTTGCATTTCCACAAAACCTTGGAGATTTCAGGACCCAGACTTGAGACCTAGGGGCAATCCCTGGTGATGTCATGGGGCGGCCCCTGGTGATTGTTCCCCAAGAGACTCTGCAATAATTTGCAGCCAGCTCGTGCCAGGCTGAAGCTTGCAAGCTGCACACATAGTTTTCTTAATGTTAAAAAAACTGCAGAGGCATTCTCCCTCACCTGGAGATTCAAGCCCTCCCCCTGCCATGGGGGTGGGAAGGTAAAGCTGGAGACTTTGGGTCAGCCCTAGAGGTCTGGCAACCCTAAGTCCTGCTGAACTCAATGGTGCTTGCTTCTGTAGACATCCATAGACTTGCACTGTAAATGTCTTCTTTGGAGCTGAAAAATCTACAACAAATGCAAAGGAGCTGATAAATCAGCCTTCTCAAGGCGCTTGGTCATCCAGTTAAAGAAAATAAATACTCCCTTGTAATGAGACTCGGGGTAAAAATAAAAGAGGCAGAAATCAACAAAATACAATGAGCTAATAAATGAACCTAGAGGTTACTAATCAAATAATTTCAAACAAATTCTCAGCAAACCGCAAGTTGTCTATGAGTAAATCAGCATCTGAATCGTGGGCCAGGTTTCTCAAATAAATTCCGTATGTGAAACTATACATGAAGGTGAATATAAAGGGGAGAGAAATCATGCTGGGGAGAATTTCAAGGTAAAGTAATCCATCAAAATAGTTTGCTGTCCACTAAAAGGGGATATCCCTGTAAAGCTTCAGTGCAGCCTCTCTTCTAAAATTACCACTATGGCTTTGCTTGGCTGGTTTTATATTTCATCTGGATCTCATGGGCCTGACACTTGCCACAACATCCTGTACCCAAAAAATCAGTCAACGTTAAATGAGTTCGTGCAAGTGCATGAATTCAGTAAAAAAGCCATGAAAAGCCCAATTCTTTTATTTCGTTCCAATTCCAACAAAAACTCTGGTGTTGGAGACAGCTATATGTTTTTCCAGGGATCTTAAAATGCTGGCATTCAGCATTACAAAGTAACAAAATAATGCCGTTTTTAAAAATATGATGTGCATTATTTCTGCTCTCTCTCACACACCCACACCATTGTTTCTGTTAAATTATTATTTTATAATGTATAGCATTGTAGCGTGCAGCCCAATCCTATTCATGTTAATTCAAATGTAAGGAGCCTACCTGTGCAATCCTAAACAAGTTTACTCAGTCTAGAATCCTATGCACACTTCCATGGAAGGTAAGTCCCACTGAACTCCATCAGGCTTACATTTGAGTAGACATGTCCAGGGTTCCTCTACCAGCCTCACTTTGTTCAATGGGGCTTATTCCCAGGTTCTGTGTATAGATTTAAAGCATAGCAGTGAATGGTAGACCAAGGAATCCACAGTTCAAATTCCATCATAGCCATAGGTACCCATGCTTAAGTCAGGGCTTATCCATACTTCCTCTGGCGATGCTGCTTTCCACCCAAAGAAAACTGTTCTTTAGCACTCAGTCAGAGCAAACAGCAAGTTAGGGTTTCTCTGGATTGCCCTTTGCTCCAATTTAAAGCTAAAGAGTGAGTCAAGCAGAAAGCCACTCAGACCCATGCTTTCCAGACAGGACAAACAGAAGTGTAGATGAGCCCTTACTCTTTTCAAACTCATTCACCAACTGCAATGAAGAGATAACAGCGACCTGCCTTACTGGGCTGCTATGAATATTAACACAATAGGGTAGATGAATAACTTTGAACACTCTGTGGCAGGGGTGATGAACCTTTGGCCTTCCAAATGTTTGCTGGATTCCAGTTCCCAGCATCTCCATCCAGCATGGCCAATGGTCAGGGATGATGTAGTCGAGCAACATCCAAAGAGCCACAAATTATCCACTCCTGCTCTAAAGCATTAAATAAGCACTAGGGGGGAGAAGGAAGAAGAAGAAGAAGAAGAAGAAGAAGAAGAAGAAGAAGAAGAGGAGGAGGAGGAGGAGGAGGAGGAGGAAGAAGAAGAAGAAGAAGAAGAAGAAGAAGAAGAAGAAGAAGAAGAAGAAGAAGTGTAAGAAACATTTGCTCTTTTGTACATTTAAAGGTAAAGAGACCCCTGACCATTAGGTCCGGTCGTGGCCGACTCTGGGGTTGCGGTGCTCATCTCGCTTTACTGGCCAAGGGAGCTGGCGTACAGCTTCCGGGTCATGTGGCCAGCATGACTAAGCCGCTTCTGGTGAACCAGAGCAGTGCACAGAAACGCCGTTTACTTTCCTGCTGGAGCGATACCTATTTATCTACTTGCACTTTGATGTGCTTTCAAACTGCTAGGTTGGCAGGAGCAACGGGAGCTCACCCTGCTGCGGGGATTCGAACTGCCAACCTTCTGATCGGCAAGTCCTAGGCTCAGTGGTTTAACCCACAGCGCTAAAAGGCATCTGTGCAAGAGTACTACCTACTCAGAGATAGTCCAAGCCATGTAAATTGTCCTGCACACTGAAAAGTCTGAGGCACTGCACATTAGTAATAACTTCTGAATCTTATCCCATGAAACTATACAGTCGTACCCTGGAAGTCAAACGGAATCCATTCCAGAAGTCCATTCGACTTCCAAAACGTTCAGAAACCCAAGCCAGTTCGAAGTTGCAGAAGCGCCATCAGACATTTGAGTTCCAAAGCACATTCGCAAACCAGAACACTCACTTCCGGGTTTGTAGTGTTCGGGAGCCAAAACGTCCAAGTACCAAGGCGTTCAGAATCCAAGGTACGACTGTATTCCCATTCTTTGGAAGCAGTTTGATCTGTGTCCTCCAAAAAAAGTCCAAACATTTTTAAGGGAGTCCTGTGCAAAATTCAAATGTCAATTTCTATTTGAGAAAATTTGGGCTTTAGAGAAACCAAACTAAACACTTATTTTCTTAGAGTTCCATCTTGTGAAGTTATTTGGATTTGGATAATTCAGGAGAGAAGTCAGGTAAACAAGAAGAAGAATCGTGTGATGGTATTGGTGTGATGCCAGTTTTATTAATTCTCAAACCACACTCTAATTTCGTATAAGATCCCTGGACAGGAAACCCAAAGCCCAGCACCAGAAAAAGCAGCCGACATCTTAGGTTTCTCAGCAGATCAAGGGAAAAGGCCAAAGAGCATTCACTTCCGAGGAAAAGCAGTCCAGAAATCCTCACATCTCAGAAATGCTTCAGGTCACTCATACTAACCAAAACTGCAAAATAAATTTTTAAAATGCAATCACATACAGTAGTTGTACAGTATTATTGCATAGTACTGGGACTCTTGCAGAAAGCAAGATTTGTTTCAGCTGCACTTGCATGAGTAGCTTAAGATATCAGAGATACTTTTTTTACACAGCATGACTAACGCTCCCTCTGGTGTGTTCAAGGCAGAAATACACTTTGTATTTGCCCAGTATCATCCTTGGAAGTGTGATTTTCCTTCAGATTCATCCCTGTGTACACTGATGAGCAAGACATTTTTGTGACTGCACTCACTTGCATGGAGTAGCAGCTCCTCTTTTGTTGCTGCTGATGGCAGCCAGTTTGTGATGGCATCCACGGCCCTTTTCTTATTCTACGAGTACCAGCACCTCAATTTTTTACCCACCAACAGCATTGCCTATGAGTAAGCCCCATTGAGCACAGTGGAATTTATTTCTGAGCCAGCATGCATAGAAGTGCATTTTTTAAAGTATATTATGCAAGCCTGTTGCTTTTGTCTGTTTTCACACGCACCTTTTAGTCTATGCTATTCATTTGAATATAGAAATCAAATAGGATTGTTTTCAGATCAAAGGTACAGTTGTAGTTTTATCAACCCATTTATACATGTGGAATTTCTTTTTAAGCATTTAAGCATTACTGATGAATCATAGAATTGTAGAGTTGGAAGGGATCCTGAGGGTCATTAAGTCCAACCCCTTGCAATGCAGGAATCTCTGCTAAAGCATCCATGACAGATGGCCATCCAACCTCTGCATAAAAACATGCAAGGAAGGAGAGTCCACCACCTTTCGTGGGCATCTGTTCCACTGCTGAACAGCTCTTATTGTCAGAAAGCTTTTTCCGAATGTTTAGTCAGAATCTCCTTTCTTGAAGCCATTGGTTCGAGTCCTACCCTCCAGAGTAGGAGAAAAAAAAGCATGTTCCCTCTTCCATGTGACATCTAGTCATCTAGTCCAACCTTCTGCAATGCAGAAATCTCAGCTAAAGCATCCAAAACAGATGGCCATCCAACCTCTGCTTAAAAACCTCCAGTGAAGGAGAGTCTACAACTTCCTGGGGGAGTCAAACAGCTCTTACTGTCAGAAAGTTCTCCCTGATGTTTAGTCAGAATCTCCTTTCTTGTAACTTGAAGCCATTGGTTCGGGTCCTACTCCTACTCTCCGGAGCAGGAGAAAACAAGCTTGCTCCAGTCTCCATGTGAAAATGACCTTTGGTTCTCTGTGCCTAACTTGATCACTGGTGCTCCTCTTCATCCACTATTCCTTCCTAAACTTTAACTTATTCCTCTTTAAAGCTTTTAATTTCTACCTGCACAAGTAGAGGATATTGTTATGTGTGCAGCCTTAAAGCAGGCCTAGCCAATGTGGGGCCTTCTGGATGCTGTTAGATTACAACTCCCAGGGATGATGGGAGTTGTAGGCCCAGAACATGTGGAATATACCACATTGGCTACCTAGATTTAAATTAACTCACAGTAGCCCAATAGCCAATGTGAAGTTCATTCTACTGAACTGAGTCAAACATGAAATAGGAAGTAAAACTGCCAATTGGGGTGAGATTTAAAGAAACTGTACAACATAGGTATGATCCTAGCTGTCAACATTTCCCTTTTCTTGCGAGGAATCCTATTCGGAATAAGGGAATTTCCCTTTAAAAAAAGGAAAACATTGACAGCTATGGGTATGATAAAGATTTCAGGAGTAATGAAGGTTCCTTTCTGATGCCAATTATCTTGGGTAGGATTGGCTTAGTTTAAGATCAAACACTTTTTCTTATCGCCCTAGAAATAGAAGGTCACTTAAGGAATATTGGCAAAATTATCAACCGATGAAGATCATTCCGCCTTGGGGAAAGCATTCCAAAATGGCATTCCCAGCCCATTCCCACCTGCAGCCTGAGCAGAACTGCTTGTCTCAGGATTCATTCAACTGCAGTGTATGGACTAAATGCATCACAAGCAGTGAGGAAGCTTTCAATTATCTAGGTATTCTTCAAGCTAAATATTCAACTAAAATCTCAGACAGGATGGGGAGAGATTTTTCAAGGGATGATAGAAAAGTCTCAAAGTCTGCCATTTGTAACAGTTTTAAATCAACTAAAGAACTCAATTACTCCAAAGGCCATGCCTGCACACATCTGAGAGGAGAAATTGAATTTACTCCTACACCAAATGCAGGCTAAAAACTTACAAAACCTATTTGAGCAGATCCTGCAACAGAACAACAACAGGAATATGTATAAACTGTGGGCAGTGATAGCACAATCACACCATCCAACCACTTTGAAAATGTTACTTTGGTATATAAGCTGAGTCGTAACCCCATTATCAGCATATCCTGGTACCATTTTTATATGACTCTTCTCTGTACGTTTTCCAATTTATGACATGAATTGAACAGGACAGTCCCTAACACTCAAGTTATACTTAGAAGATGGAACCAAAACTATCAGAAAATGCATTTCCTTTTCAGCAGCTAAGTACTCTGCTGTTAGAGAGACTTTGTGTTAATTTTTATTTTAATAATTTGTATATTGCTTAATCACAGTCACCAGGGATATACTATCCCTGTCCAAGAATGGCCATGGCTGCCATATCATCCATAACTGGCAAAAGGCACTACTGAAGCTACCCTAAACTCCAGCTGCAGAGATGGTTCCAGAAACATCTCCAAACTCTGAATGTATTATTACAGAGGGAGTGCAACCCATCCAGAACTGGTCTTTCAGCTTATTGGCCCTCATCCACTCCACAACTTCATTTTTGTCATTTCCTATTTTACAGTTTAAACATCAGTTATCTGTGAGTAATGAATGGCAATATCTTCAATTACAACGTTTGTTAGTGTCTGTGTATGGGTCATCTGTTCTGAGTATTTCAAAGTCTCCTAAATTGTTGGAATGGATTATTGAATCTTTATGGATAAACCACTGTTTCTAAATGCTTAATGGAACTTTTGTGATATAAAAGTTCAGGAACTTAGAGAAGTGTGGATTAGGGAATTAGAAATCATGTCCTCCCTAAAAGAGGGCACATGTTGCGGTGAGACCTGGAGACCGATCCCTTGTGTTGTGAGTGGGTAAGATTGGTCAGCCTCAACACCTGATTGGTAGGTTCCTCCATGTTTGGTTCAATCTGGCCACTGGGGCGCAGTCCAAACAGATCAAGGGACCTATATATATGCCCATGCATGTGACCCAGAGCTTCCTCTTTTGGTGTGTGCATTCGGAACACCCGCCCACCTCTCCCTACTTTTAGGGCTTTGCGCTTGACCTTGATATGCTGTCGTGTGTCGTCTGTTGTTGGGACAGGGACACGGCAGGAATTTTCCCCACTTGGCTGATAGGCTGCTGCCATTTGGGTTTCGCCTGCTGCGTAGCAAATCGTCACAACTTGTAAGGTTGCAGATAGGCTTTGGTTCAGGTGATAGGGATGGGAGAACGCTCTCACCATCCATATGTGAAGAGTATTCTGTTAAAGGAATCCAGGGACTCAAATGGTTTGGTCAACCCCTGTGAGGGGGTTGTGCCAGTGCCTGAGTCCAGGCTACATCTGGGTGGTGGACATAGTCTGTTCCCGACTTTTCGCCCATCTGGGTGTTCACCCTTGGCTGACCTATGCTGGAACCCTGGGTCGGCGCTATCTGCAAGTGCAGGGAGCTAATCGAACCAGAGCCTATGCGACTTTCTGTAATCAATAAAGTTGTGGACTAAATTCTGCGAAAAATCAAACTAAAATTTGAGTCAAGTGTGAATTTATTTAGTGGGGAGGTCCCTGGGTCTGAACACGCAATGTCTATTACAGTGTAAACAATGTAACATTGCTTTAGAATCTATATGGAATGATTCTTTGGATTTGAAGCTGAGATCAGTCTGTCAAAAAATAATATTTCAGGTATATTGGACTCCACAACATCTGTGTAGGCAGGCACTGTTCAATACAAATAGATGATGGAGGTGAAATTCTGAAAAGGCCTCACTGAGGCACATGATGTGGGTTTTGGGGTGGGGAGGGGACGTTGTCAGAAGTTGTAGTTCACAGTTTTGTCCCTGCAATATACTTTTTAAATTTTATTCCTGTGGTATGGGAATTAATGGCAGGACAACAAAAATGGATATTTTAAAAACCCTTATGGCCATGAATAGATTATACTTGAAGCATAAATATCCATGGTCTATCACAAAATGGCCTGAGGACCTCACTGCTTTGACTGCACTTGAACATATTTCATATAGACATCAATTTTGTATTGATACCTATTTGGACATCTGGAGGGCTAATAATAATTTATGTTTACTTTAAGATTGATTCACTGATTGCATCCTTAACGTGAGGTAATGGTATTACTACTACTACTACTACTCATATGATCTCTTCTTTCTTTATTTTTAAAATAGCCATTTTACTTCTCTTTGTTTAATGTGGAAATAAAAAAATCAAACAAAAGAAGAACTGCGAGACTCCAATAACCATATTCATTTGATTTGCCTCAGGCAAATAAATTTTAATTATTCTTCCTTACCACCTGCACTTTCCCTTGGGTACTGCTAATATATTTACACACCAAACTTCTTTCTTTACTTCATGTCTTGGGTGCATGTAGTTATTTTGGTGGGAGGGGTGGCTTGGGTTGAGGGTGGATTTCTTAAATTTTTAATTTTTGATTTGGAATGTTCACTACTTTTAAAAGGGAGCTTTGTTTGTTAAGCACCTCTTTGCTGAAGTTCCTGTTTGTTCCACCTCTTTTTAAAGCAAGTTTCAGGCCATTCTGTCTTTTGTGGGGTTGACATCTAGCATCCTGCATCAACTGACAGGTTTATATTGCACTTCCGCAGTTCATTTATTAATTAGCACATTGCCAAGCCATTTTCCCTAATAGCCCCTTTCAGGGTTGAAACTTGTGCTGGCTGTCAAAAATCTGCATCTTTCGAAGACGGTGATTACCTTGTAACCAGCAACAACTTGGCCAAACCATTTAGTTTTTTTTCATCTGTGCCATATCATTCTATAATTATCTTGCATCCTCAAGAGAACCTTGTAAACGGTCTGCTGCTTGAATCAATTAGTCTTCAACATTTTGCTAGAAATTTCCAAAGGCTGGGCCCAGGACCAGGTGGGGGAAAAACTCTGTGACTGGAACAAATAATGCAAATTAAACAAATTGTTTCAATTGACTTCTCTTGGTCACACAGTGTGTTCTGTGGTCCTGTTAAAAACAGATCATTTTGTTCCATGTATTAAAATTACAAACTGTCGCTGCGAGTGGTATTCAGTCACATACCTGCCAATTCAAGTTGCGCCATTTAAAGAGGATTTTGTGCTCTTGCACAACAAACCCACTTCCAAAAATAAAATAAAAACTAGACTTTTGCAGTAAGGAAAGTGATGGAGAAATGCACTGAAAAGGGTGGGATTCAATTTCCTCCATGAGATGTCATAAAACCTCATCAGAAACAAATCAAAATGAATGCTCATTAAACTGTGGATATCACACATTAAAGAAACCTGCAAGCCTTTCACAAACAAATGATGACGATGGCTGAATAAACAGACAGTGTGAATGCACAGAAGCTGTAGGTGTGGTGAGAGAGAAAGCTAGGCTTGAGGGGAATTAGGAAGATGAGGAGAAGTGCTGACTGGCGCTCAGTAACTGCAAGGCCTTTCAACCCATCAGGGATTAGGAGTGACAGCTTTCAGACTGGGCTGGGGGAATTTTATTTTTATTTAAGCAGATGTGTGCTCAGTTGTACTAGTCTTGAATACGATGGTCCACAAAAGCTTGTGCCATCATTAATTTGTTAGTCTTTAAGGTGCCACAAGATTTCTTATTTTTGCTGCAACAGGCTAGCAGGCCACCCTTCTGTAGACTGATGCTATTGGCAAGGCTATGTATGGAAGAGATGCATGTGTTTTATATAGATTTAAGATAGCTCAGTCAGAAGAGCATGATACTCTTAACAGAATGCTCCCCTTGGCCCTACGTTGAATACAACCCATAGTACATTTGGCCTGTGAAGCCACACTCAGTCACAACTTCCTACGCATAGATTTGATAATAATATTTGACCATCTGCATGCACTTCGAAGCCTTTCCCCCTCTACAGAGGTGCTTTCCTTGGTGTAAATGGTTGAAGCACCTTCTTTTTCTTCTTTGGTGATCACTCATAGCCCAGTAAGATTGTCTTCCATAAACACGGTTTTAACAATGGAAAGCGTAACGCTGGTGGTCAACAAAAGAGGTTTAAAGACTGTCTCAAGGCAATTTTTAAAAAAATGTAGTATAAACACCAACAATTGGGAAACACTTGCCTGCAAGTGCTCCAATTGGCGAACAGCCTTTACCAAAGGTGTCACGGGCTTTGAAGACACTCAAACTCAGGACGCAAGGGAGAAACATGCTAAGAGGAAGGCACATGGCTAATTGTGTCATGAGCCACTATGAACAAGAATTCACTGCAGATTCATCAAATGGGGGTATTGCCTGTTGAATTATATTTCTCTGTTGTGTTGATCAATAAATATTTTGTATTTATTTGGCTCTGAAATAGCTTTGAGGTTTTTACCCTCACTTTTGCATTGTGCGTATTTTACTGTTGGCTGTGACTAAAGACAACTCCCTTTTTTGTGTTTGTGTATATCCTAAAGGGCACCCCTGACAAGTACCAGCATATTGCACAGAACAGATAGTGATGCACAGGTGAATGTACCTTTGAGAGCATGGCTGATGCCCCCTGCAATACAGAGTAAATGAAGGGAAACAGCTGGTGCCAAAGCGGCAGGTCTTGATGTTTTGCTGCATTGGGTGGTCGACTGCTGGTGGTGAGCAGCTGTTTCAGGTTAGACACCAGTCAATTGTAGCCATTGTTAATTGAGCAGAACCCAACCAGGGACACAGGCAACCAATTAGAGTAAGGTGCCAGATTAGAATTTCCTCAAGCATTTTTAACCAATAGCTTCCCTAACGATCCATGACAGCTTGGGTTGCAAATACTGAATATCAGATTTGGACAATCAGCTACTGGCTATGAACTGTCATTCCTCTTCTCACAGGCCTTTGGCCAATTAAACAAGCTATGGCCTTTTAAACTGTGGGTGGATGTATTGTTTCTGTTTGTTACTAGGTTGTGTATTTTTGTATTTCTATATTTTAAACAGGGCAGTATAGAAATTAAATAAATAAAATCCTTAAAATTACACATAGAATTGTTGTTGTTTTGAACTCACAAGGTTTCCCACCCAGTCCTTAATTGATCGCTACATTTACCACATCCCTTTCCTCTATCTTTTCCTCACAGATCGCAAGTTCCCTGTTTTTTAGGAAACTGTACTGCTCTATTCTGAATACCATTGCTCTTTTCTCTACTAAAGAAGCAGAAAACTGTATTATTAAAGCACAGAACTTAGAGAACACAAATTTGGAGGTAAAAAAATTGTTATTTCTAACTGGCTTTGAAACCAGCATAATTTGAGAATGTAATTCTGTGGTTGGGATAGATGTGGTCAACTCTTTCTCCTTCCTCCTTTTCTCCATCCTCTTATTGTTATTGAGATAGACATCAAGATAATATAGTGCTGTCACAAGAGTTTTGCTGTGTCTACTATACTTTCAAAGCAGCCAAGGGGTAAGCTTCATTCTGCAGCTTTCCTGGGTGCTCACACTTCAATTAATGCCTAGGGGTTGACATCCTGAGGTAATTCCTCTCCTGGGACTTTTCTGGTCAGGAAGCATATGGGCAGACAGGGGGGCTGCAAAGTGCTGGGGAAATGTTTACAGGGAAGAAATAAAAATGCATACCACCTTTAACGAATGCACAGCAATAATCCACACTACAGAATTTCTGAAGTGTCCTGAGCATGAGAAAGAGAGAAATGGAAGCCTCTTCCACAGGGGAAGAAAACTTCTAAGACAGGTTTCAGCTGAGCACTAAGAGGAGAAGAAGTCGGAGCAATGTCACAGTTTCGCTTCAGCCAGCCCCCTCAGGATGCTACATTCTGGTGCAAGTCTAGCTCCATTGTGTCCATGTTAATTCTGAAGCTCCGTAAGCCCAGCCTTTGATATCTCTGCTGGATAGATTTTACCCTGCTCCCGGAACCACTGGAAGGCCACAGCATTAATCCCATTAACCTACAGGAGTAGCCAAAGATCCCTTGGCTTAGGATCACCAAATACGCCCTTGCCCTGAAACCCTAGTAGTCTTTCTTTTCTCTTTTTAAGAAGTTACATTTAACAAAACAATGTAAATTGAAACAGAAAGTAATTATTACAATCCTGTTTGGTTATTGTTTTTAAATAATTTTACCAAACTATAAATAGCAAGTCCTCACATTCTTTTACGATTAAAGATGGCGATGGTACTCCAGCCAAAACATAATTGCTGTCTGACTTGAAGAATGCTTTCACATGAATGACAAATGGTATTTTTATTTTTCGCAAGTGATGCTTCTGCTTTTTGCATTTTCTATGTCTGTAAATTGAATGAAAGCCCTGCATTGTCTAGGAGGCACATTCAATTTAAAAATGGCTCTCTTCTGCTTTCTATACCACATTAACAGCATTCAAAAGTGACATTCCTGTCTTTAGGCTGCTTTCCTGTACTTTCTGTATACATTGCACAAACTTGATGGTAGGATTGTACCCTAAAAGTGTTCTTGGCATCCCTTGGTAAAAAACACTCAGAGTCTTTTAAAATAAAGCAGCATGCATGTATTTGAAAAGAAAAAGGCAAACAATGTTTGTGAAGAATAATTGCAAGTTTCCCCCTCCCCCTCCTTTTGTGAACTCTTATATAATTAGTCGAAACAGCAATTGCCCGCAAGCACAAAAATGGCCTTAAAAACTTAAATCAGTCTCCAGACCCAGAGTCTATACAATTTCTGCAGACTGCTCCCTCTCCCTTTAGAAATCCAGGGGGAATGAGGAACAAAAACCATAAGTAATTACAGAAACCAATATCCTGTGGTTACTGTCCAGCACTTTTAAAAAAAGGCTTCACACACTGCTGACCATAACTGTATTTCCATTCTGTGTTTCCATTCTGGCCCACAAGTCCCACTTTCAAAATGACTCAAGCAGAACGAAGCACATCACACAGAAAGCTGAAGGAGAGGGAGTACAAATATGATCAGGAAGAGGCAAATTCTCTGTTCAACAAGGAGCCACAATCACAACCAACTCCAGTTCCAAAAGATAAGGATCCTGAATAATGTCCTCCTCCTTGTCTTCTACAAGAAGCCCTGTAGCTTCTTGTTCCCATGAAAATAGTTGTTGCTAATTTCGAATTAGAAGGCAACACTTGGCATCATGAAATTGTCCGTCTCTCACACAGTCAAATAATTCAGGCCCAAGCCACAGCATTTGAAAATAAAGGGGTCCAGCTCACAACAGCAATATTTTGCTCTGACAGATCAGGGGAGACTCTGGTTGTACCATGGCTTCTGCCATGGAGTCCTCTGGTTTCAAGGCAGCTCGCCTCACTCCCTGCTTCGAGGAAGCAGTCGGCACTCCCTGGACTGACCTAGTCAATCTCCTCTGGCTAGCTACCACAAGTCATGATGGGAAAGGGTCAAAGTTGCAGGTGGTAGGCCCAACAACTTTATGCCACATAATAAGGCTGCAACGACTGAAAATAATCTGAAATAACCAGACACAATATGCTCAGGATGCCTATGCCAGAGTTGTAACAACTGTGGTGTGACGTTCAACTCCAATGCAGGCAATTTTTGCCTCAAAATGCTCTGGAAACTTGCCACAGCAGGCCTCCAAGTTCTCAGGACTCTCTCCCAAAGGAGAGGATTGTACCAGCCCCCTAACCACCTGGGAAAGCTCCACTGGATAACTATTGGAGCAACTGCAGCTGACAAGTCTGTTTCTTTGCCACCATACAGTAGCTGTGATTGTGATCTCTGACCTGTGCTCACTCAGTTGCCTTGAGCCACTTGTGCTCTAACCCTCAATAAGCCCCCCAAACCAAGGAGTCATTGAAGCTCCACAATGGAGAAGGTGCTTAAGGATAACCTTGTCCATGGCTCTTTCCATCTCGCTGTTCCACAGAGAGAAATTGAGAGCCTCAACAGGAGTGCCTGCTATGCCAACTGGAAAATCCAGTGGGAATGCCAAGGCCTGCAGGGGGCATAGACACAGGAGAAGTCAACTTGAAGAAGGTCCCAAAGAAGGTCCAAGTGGGAATATCTAGGGGGAGAGTGGAGCTACTAATATTTTCTATGGACTTGGTCACAAATATTAAATCAAAGCCAACCCTAGGTCTCCTCAGTGTTAGGAATTTTTTCAGCACATGCTGCTTAGTAAGTGCTCCTGTGGTCAAGTCTTATCTTCCAAATGCAAATAGAATCTCTTAAAAACAGGATTCTGTGAATAGATTCTATGCTCCCTAGAGTTTCTTGCCAAACCAGTACTCAAAGGCATTCCCAGCCCTGGTGTGATTTTGCTAATATGTCACTTCCAGCAATGGTTGAGCAAGCAAGGAAGAAAATGTGTGTTGCTTTAGTAGCTTGAGATATTTTCTTCAGTAAACTGGTCTTCTGTCTCCAGCAGAAATACCATTGAACTTCCCTGTTGTCAATGGACAGATCATTTCTAGACATGTGCCAAATTTCTTGGGGAAACTGTCCATTTTAAACAACTCTTTATTACCCACCACTGGGTGCTGTGAGGTTAGAAAGAAATTACAGGGAGAATCTCGGTTTCAAAGGTAGATGCATCCAGTGAGTAAGGTAGTGGCAAGCTTTATTTACATCCATTGCCTTGGAAAAAATAACAATGGTCTGTTGCTGTTTTAAGAGTCATTGGCTTCAAACAGGCAGAAGTCATTAATGTGCAATATGCACCTGATGGAAAGTCCTTCGGCAGAAGAGAAGCATGAATGCCACTCCTCATACACACATCCCAGTCCAATGTCATGCACAGTGTGAAAAATGCAATGAGAAATGAATTGCAGCATTTGGGTATTGAGGGATTCTGCGGGAGTGCAGATAATGTTCCACTAGGCAACAAATTCAGCTTCCAGAGAATCTTTGTTTACCATTAAATAAAAAAGTTTCTAGTCCCTGTGGTTGAAAAGGTGTGCTTGAAAGTGTGTGGTGGTGAAATCCCAGAAGTGAGGAAATATATTGAATTTGATTTCCATGGTAAGGGGGGAGAGCTGCCCTTCCCACGACCAGCAAAACCAGAACAAATTATGCAACTTAGCAAAATTGCAGGAAGAAAATTGCTCAAATTGCTGAACATAAACAGATTTTAGATTTTATATATATATATATATATATATATATATATATATATATATATATATCACTGAATATATACAGCCTTAGAAATAAAAACAAATTACCACTATATGGCATAAGGTATGCAACTCCATATTCACATGAGCAGAGCTCTGGTAGATCTATTCGTTTGGTGGGAGGGCATGCAAAGCTATTGAGAAGAAAGGAATGAGAAACTTTTCAAGTACTCAACAAGTATGTAAGAAAACCAAACCTCTTTTAGGATAACAGCACATGGCTCCTTTGGTCTGTGTGAACTGATAAAGGAAATGTGTGTGCCATCTGGCACTGTCTCCAGCCAGGAATGAAGTTTGTTTGCACATCCCAAGACTTCAGATTTTTAGACATGTTTGTTGGACCACTGGTTAGTCTGTGTCGCAGACCTCCTCTATGGTCTTGGGCAAATTACCTGTTTTAACTCTGCCTTAGCTTTTCATTCGAGATGAGTAGCACCTCCTTGCCGGTCAGGGCTGCTGAGTTTATCAATATGTTTCAGATGCTGAATACCTTGGGTACTACTGTAAAAGGGACACATGATGTAATCTGGGACTTCCAGGAGACTTTTGTTTCTCTTCTGGAAGTGGAACAACATTCTTCACTGTGTGACCCAACAAAGCACCAAGTTCCTGCTCTGAGAACACTCATATTATTTTGTTATAGCCCCAATCATATTTAACTGCAGGTTTAAGCAAATCATAATAGTTTTAACAGCATAGTTATATGTATTTCCCTTGCTAGCCATCTTGTGATTAGGTCGTTGTTGATCTAGTCACCGATCCCATGCATGTTTACAAAGAAGCAAATTCCATTGCAGTCTGCTCAATTTTTTTTATTGATTTTCCAAATTTTAACCCAATTATACAAATTATTTCCAAATCAAGCAAATTCCATTGCCATCAAAAGCAACGAAATTGTCGGCCAGAGTGTGCAAAAGAAGGACCGAACCTTTTTTATGTATGCTACAACAGCAGCAAGGATACTTATTGCTAAAGGCTGGAAAACTCAAGACTTGCCCACACTGGAAGAATGGCAGATGCAACTGATGGACTATATGGAACTGGATGAGATGACTGGCAGAATCCGAGACCAGGGAGAAGAATTGGAGGAGGAGAACTGGAAGAAGTTTAAAGACTATCTGCAAAAGCATTGTAAACTGTATGAATGTTAAGAAAAATGTAAGATCTGTAACATCAAGGCTCTAACAAATTAATAACCTTTATGTATAAAAGTCAATGTAATTGAAAAATAAGATAAATTGTGGATAAATGGTATCCTATAATTAACCTTTGACAAAAGAAATCTAAAAGATTAAATTTGAGATTTGAATATTGGGAAATTCTAATTAGATAAACTAAATTAAGTTAATAATTTGCTGGTAAAACTTATGAGTCTAGAGAGTAGGAACAAGAGGCGTGAGGAAGTCCAAGGATGTCTATGAAATGATGATATCTGAAATTGATATGTTTTTATATATATTTATTGTCAAACAAAATTTAATAAATATTATTTTTTAAAAAAAAACAAAAGCAACGAAAAAGGTTGGATTTGTAATCAGTCAGCGGCAGAAGACAAGGAACAACTCAAGAAGCAGCAGAACACGGGTACTTATTGATATACAGGAGCCCATTATGGCAGCCCACCAAGAAGAATCTGAAAACACAGCCCCAATGGTTTCCTTGCCAATCAGTCGCAAACTATAGTGAAACCTGATAGCTTCATTATCACCTCATTCACTTGCCGGAGCGAGGAGGGCCCATCAGTTACGTTGGTGCTCTAGTGGGCTGTGCCATTGCTCCTGTTGTGAAAGAAGCCTCTGAGGTGCAGTTCCATGTCTTCCCTCTCTATTGCACCTGCCTAGAAGCAAGACTGTAGGGCAGATGTGACGGTAAAGAGGATGATGGCCTTATCGGGAGAATGTTGTGGAGAGGGGTGTCGCTGCAGTGTGCAAACCAGGCATGGGACTGAACGAATCCTTGGCCAGTGACTTTCTGGCGTGTTTCCATTATATATCTCAAAGGCCTTGGAGATATGCTGCTCTCCTTCACAGTTTACAGTGCTAACACTGCAAACACCCTACGAGAGCCAGTATGCAAGAGTGGTTTGATTGTTGGGACTAGGAGGCCAGAGTTCAGGTGCCCAAGAAGCTCATTGGGTGACCTTAGGGTAGTCACTGTCTCTACCTCACAGGACTGTTGTGATGAAGAAGGGGGTGAACCATGTACGCCACCTTGAGCTCATTGGAGGGGGGAAAGGTGGGATATAAAAATAATGAACAAACAAACGAGAAACAGCCTTAGGAGCACTTTAGGAGATCAACAAAAGTTGTGCAGTTTCGCACCTGAACTGAAGCCGGGCAACTATTCATGGGAGAAATATATAATTGTGCCTCAAAAAAGCAAGGGGGGAAATTAAACTTACTTTAAAGAGTCATGAATTCACAATGGAATGTTAGATGGCAGAGAGCTGTGTATGCCCTTGACCCCTGAAAATAATCTGCTGCCTTAGTGGAAGATACTTATGTAGGGGGAGCACAGTGCCATTTTCTCCTGCACCTCAGGCAGCCGGCCCTGCTCCTTACATTTCACTTTTGTTTGCAGTGCTTTCCAAAGAATCACATAGTTAATCCTTTCAAATAAGCTTCGGAAAATACAAAGAACAGAGAAACTGTTAAAATCCTCCTCCTCTTACTTGCTCACATTGTATACCTATCAGCTGGGCAAAAGCAACACACACACACACACACACACACACACACGTAAGGGTGTCCTGAACCCTCAGATCCGACACTTGGTTAAGTCCCAGAAGAATAGTTTCAGATTTTACACAGAAGAAAAGAGATCTGCATCTGTTCAATTACATAATCATAAAATCCTAAAGAAACACGCCTTTCAAGTAGCCTTCCCTTGAGCCCAATGTTCCTGTTGTGTTTTTATGAGTAAAAGTCCCCTCCTTCTTAGAATATGATGTAAGTATCAGCAATGGTTTTCAGGAGCTAAGAGATGAACATATTGCTCTAAGGCCCCTAGAACACAGCAATTCTCTGATAATCCCTAGTTTAATATTCTGCTTCTTCGCGGGAATGACCAAACCAAACTTCTACACCTGGTCAATCTGTCTTCATTCCCTCCACTCCCCAGCTTCCATTGATCTTTCATAGCTTCCTTCTGCAGATCCATGTCACTCTTTTCCTCTGTAAAATTATAATTCTCTCCTCTGCTCCTTCCTCAAAACTTTCAGAACTTTGGACATTAGGGCTAAGTGCAACACTGACTTTTCTGGTGTGGGTGTGCATAATTGTATGTATGGGTTGGAGCCAGACTTAGTAAGTTAGGCATGATGGAGGTGTAGCATAAGCATGGCTAAATTCCCATCTGCACAATACATTGAAAGCAGAATCACACCACTGTAAACAGTTACAGATTCACCCAATGAATCTTGGGAATTTTAGTTTGTCAAGGGTGCTGAATGTTGTTAGGAGATCCCTATTCCCATCACAGAGTTACAATTTCCAGAGTCACTTAACAATCAATCCCTCTTCCCAACTGTACCTCTGAGAGGGGAATGGGAATCTCCTAATAACTCTCAGCACTCTTAACAAAGTACAATTCCCAGGATTCTTTGCCGGAAGCTATGGTATGTCACTTAATTCAAACCTATATCCACAAGTAAAAGACAGGAAAATGTTACTGAAGATTCAGGATTTGGCTTCAGACAGATAAAAAAATTGTAGAATTGGAAGGGACCCTGGGAGTCATCTAGTCCAGCCACTGGACTATATAGACAGATAGATGTAGATAAACTGCCCACGGTTTTAAGAGGCACAGAAAGGCCATTGTCAGTTTGATTATAGTATGCCAGAAGTTGCTGCATCATTGTAATATTTGAGAGATGCGGGAAAACATAATCTCAAGGGATAGCTCAGTTGGTAGAGCATGAGACTTTTAATCTCAAGGTCATGATTTCGAGCCCTACATTGGGCAAAAGATTCCTGCATTGCAGGGGGTTGGACTAGATGGCCCTTGGGGTCCCTTCCAACTCTACAGTTCTAGGATTCTAAGGGGTGCTACCAGATTTCAGCAACAGCAAAATTTGATGCAAATTGGGGTGAGGCAAAACATTATTATTTTTATTTTATTTTTTGAGAATTTTGAAGTATATTAAAGGATATTTTTCTAAGATTTTCTGAATTTGATTGGATTTTCCTCAAAAGGCAATATTTGAACCTTTGGCATGAGCTGCAGTAAGACAGATTTTTTTTTTAATTTAGGGCTACGTTTTCACCACCAACATCCCTATTCCTCAAGGTTTTTTTTTTGTTGTTTTTTAAAGTGACCTTGTGGGAGATATTGAACATTCCCTTACTGGGCAATAATACAGCCAGCCTAGGTGGGGGAAGGGTAAGGAGGATCCTTCGCCAATCGCCCCTTGTTAGGCTACCTCACCGACCACTTTAATCACAGCTCCATTGACCCAAGTGTCTGCCTCATCAAAAGAAACTGGAGTTCAGTGTCTGTTCTGGGAAAGGCAGAGGGAAAGGAAGGGGCTAGGGGGTGGAGCGGGGGTCAGAGCGGATGATGGTTTCCATGGTTTCAGCCTTCACTCTTTCCTGGTGATCCCTTCTTCCTCATTGGCAGCTAATTCCTCCCGCCTAGGTCCCGTTCATTGAAATTCACTTTTCTGGGGAAGACAAAGGTGCACATTATGTGACATGTTAAATCTTTCACCAGTTGAGGTCAATTGAGTTGAACCTGCTTACACCAGAATAGATTTTGGCCAATGACGTATATGCGTGCGGCTCCACTTCGCTTCCAGTTTTCAGCCAATACTACTTGATTCTTACCAGTCAGTGCCATGCTGAATATGGCCTGTCCTAGATTTGTTGCCCTGAGAAACCATGATATTAAAAATGTATAAATCCATCCTTTCCTTCTCTCACACACACAATGCTTTCCACATGCCTGCTATGTCCCCCCCTTCAATCCTAGCAACATATTTAGGGGGTTCGTGTGTCCTGCCCTCTGTTTGAAGAGCTTTCATAGAGTAGTCCTCAGTCTGCTGTCCAGCTGATGGGCAATTTCAAGGTTTCTGCTGCTCTCCTTCCTTATCCTTCCTTTATCTTTAAACCAGACATGAACCAGGCAGCCCTTTCAAAGATCTATATATTTATTTGTTGAATTTGCAAAATAAATAAATAAGTATTTGAAGGCCATCTGGTTTGAAGATGAAGAACCCTAACAAGAGAGAGCAGCAAAGGTCTTGAAGTTGCCCTTCAAAAGTTGGCACCTGGAGAGCAGAATGAGCACACACAATACAGGCCACCTGGTAGTGCTATTTTTCTAGAAAAAGAGGTGCCGGAACTCTTATAATTGCAATGGCACCCACCTGAGAGGTGCCAGAACTGAGTTTTAGTGAGTCCTGGTGAGTTTCAGCTGGGGGGGGGGGAGCCTTGCCGCCTGTCTTCCCCACTAGGGTGAAAAGTATTGAATTTCTATTTAAAGCATATTATTTTTAAATGTGCATCTATATACATAAATTAGCATGTGCAAATTTTGTGCAAACCTACACCAATTTTTCTGCCTTTTGCGTTGCCTCTTTTTTGGAGACAATGTGTAACATAACTGGCCACCCTAATCAGATTATAATCAGATTATAGCTAGAAGGATCATCTCTAGTCCATGCCTCTCCAACAGGAGGATTTCCTAAAACTTAAATGCTTTATATTTTGTAGCAAAGCTGCATTTGCGTCCTTCCTGATTTCATCAGCTGTGCCTGGAGTACTAGGCTTGCCAGATGTCTTCGTTTAAAGGAGTTTCTGCTTATTTTCCTGATACAGTATTATAATCCCCTGAAAGAGAATCAATACCAGGGAAGGTCCTAGAACAGATAATTCAACAGTCTATCTAGAATGTATAACTTGCTGCTAAAATGGAATACACAAGACGAAATGGTTAAATCGGCTATGATAAAATGGGCACAGGACATTGGGCATAACATTATGTTTGAGGACTGGGAAAGGTTGTGGACCACTGGGCTGAACTTCACCGCATGTAATGCTCTGAAGGAAAATGTAATGAAAATGATATATAGATGGTACATGACCCCAGTTAAACTTGCCAAAATATACCATTTGTCTGATAATAAATGTTGGAAATGCAGAGAAAATGAAGGAACATTCTTTCACCTCTGGTGGACATGCCCTAAGGTGAAGGCCTTCTGGGAAATGATATATAATGAGCTGAAAAAGGTATTTAAGTATACCTTCACAAAGAAACCAGAGGCCTTCCTTCTGGGTATTGTCGGCCAGAAGGTGTTAAAGAAGGATCGAACATTTTTTATGTATGCAACAACGGCAGCAAGGATTCTCATTGCAAAAAACTGGAAAACTCAAGATCTACCCACACTGGAAGAGTGGCAGATGCAGCTGATGGACTATATGCAACTGGCCGAGATGACCGGCAGAATCCGTGATCTGGGAGAAGAGAAGATGGAGGAAGACTGGGAGAAATTTAAGATGTATCTACAAAAACATTGTAATTTGGTTGAATGTTAAGAAGGATGCTAGATTATAAAAAACTGGCCACCACTAAACTAGATTTAAATTTGATGATAAGTGAGACTAAAGAAAATATAAAAAAATTTTGGAAGAAGTGCTAGATTATATTTGAATGAGTGGACATGAGATTGTAAACAAGTTGATAATTTGTTTGGAAAAAAATTTTAACGATGTAAATGGGAGCGGGAGACGTGAGGGAGTCCAAAGAAGTGATGAAATTGTTGTAAAAGAAGTAAGATTGTTTATTATGTGTGCATTTATATTTAAAAACCTTAATAAATATTTATAAAAAAAAAAAAGATAATTCAACAGTCGGTCTGTGAGCATTTGAGAAAAGGATGCTGTTATTACTAAGACCCAGCATGGGTTCCCCAGAAATAAGTCATGCCAGACCAATCTGATTTTTTTTTTAATGGAATTACAAACTTGGTGGATCAGGGAAATGTTGTGGACATGGTGTATCTTGATTTCAGTAAGGCTTTTAACAAAGTACCCCATGATATCATCACAAGGGAGCTGGTAAAATGTGGATTGAACGTTGTAATGGTTAGGTGGATTTGTAGCTGCTTGACTGACCAAACCCAAAGAGTACTCATTAATGGTTCCTCGTCGTCCTGGGGGAAAGTGACAAGTGGGGTGCTGAAGGGTTCGGTCCTGGGTCTGTTGTTGTTCAGTGTCTTGAATGAAAGAATTGAGGGGATGGTAATCAAATTTGCAGATGACATTGGGGGGTAGCTAATGCCACAGAAGACAGAATCAGAATTCAAAATGACCTTAACAGATTGGAAAACTGGGCACAGGTTCTAGGGGTCTACAGTGTGACGAGTCAACAGTGTGATGCAGCAGCAAAAAAAGCTAATGCTATTCTAGCCTGCATCAACAGAAGTGTAGTGTCCAGATCAAAGGAAAGTAATAGTACCATTCCATTCTACCTTGTTCAGACCACACCTGGAATATTGTCTCCAGTTCTGGGAGCCACAATTTAAAAAGGATATCGACAAGCTAGAACGTCTGCAGCAGAGGGCAACCAAGATGATTAAGTGTCTGGAAACTAAGCCTTACGAGGAGTGCTTGAAGGAGCAGGGTATGCTTAGCCTGGAAAAGAGGAGACTGAGAGAAGATATGATAGCCATCTTCAAATATCTTAAGGGCTGGAAGAGGGAACATGCTTTTTTTTTTCTCCTACTCAGGAGGGTAGGACTCGAACCAATGGCTTCAAGAAAGGAGATTCTGACTAAACATCTGGAAAAAGCTTTCTGACAATAAGAGCTGTTCAGCAGTGGAACAGATGCCTACGAAAGGTGGTGGACTCTTCTTCCTTGCATGTTTTTATGCAGAGGTCGGATGGCCATCTGTCATGGATGCTTTAGCAGAGATTCCTGCATTGCAGGGGGTTGGACTAGATGACCCTCAAGTTCCCTCCCAACTCTACAGTTCTATGATTCTATGAAACCTACTTAGAATTAAATTCTTAAAAGGATCATTCACTGTGCTGTAGTTTAATACTGCTTATTTCATCTAATGAGAATAACATATTGCCATAGCAGTATTCCCAAGCTCTCATACCCTAGAAAAGAACTTACTATTTTATGTTAAAATTTGTTATTTACATCTATCGGTCGTTTTCAACAAGCCATGTCCACCCAGTAAAGAATGTGAAAGTAACAATATCCTCCACCCAAATCTGTGGTAAGCTAGGGTTTGCTTTGTACTTCTAGAAGCCTTTTTTACTTTTAAACGAAAAGTAAACGCAAAATGACTTACAATATAAAATTAGTGACATAACTATATATACACACACACTTTAAATGCTATTAACTACACACACACACGCCATTAAAATATGAATAGGATTAAATTTATCTTCTCTTTAAGAAACAGAGGAGAAAATGGAGGTAGAAAGTACCAGTCGGACAGACTGAAAACTGAACTCGTATTGTAAGTACTAAGCGTCTTGAAAAAATAATCATTCTGGTGTGAAGACCTCAGTCATGTTTACAAATACACAAACACAGCCCAACCTTTGGCTTGCTCCCAAAGCAGCACGTCCCCACAACTGGCTTGTGTTCAAGACTTGGCGTTGCCTCCCCAGAGTCATTGTAAGTCAAAGCAGAAGCCCAGAATATGACATAACACAGTTTTTTGCGCAATATTTTCATGCACTTTGAGGTACAGCAGAGCAAGGCTGGTAGTGCTGTCCCCATTACTTCAGTTACAAAAATATTATGCTCTGCCCTGCATTGAACCTTGAATAGTTTGTTTAAGAGATGAGCACTAACATTTGCCTTCCCACCAGCACCAAATGATTTGATTCAGTAATGCTGAAGTGCCTGGATGGCTTTTTATGTCCAATTCATTATGGGGAGTGGGAGAGAGAGACCCTTACTGGTACTGGCCTGTGTGTAGATGCTTCTCCAGGTCCATATAAGCTTACTGTTCAGTCATTCTTTATGTGATGAAGATATGTATTCCACCACTGGCTTAATGAGACTTTGGAGTGTGTGTATGTGTGTTGTGAATTTGAGGGGAGGGGTCCCTAACAACACAGCTTAGTAGTTTTGTAGTCACTGGCAGTTAGGCCCAGGCAGGTCTCAGAAGAAGCCAAGCCATGGTTCGGCCTTCTTCAGCTGCCTGGCTGATGCATTATTACAGAATCCAGCTGACTACTGCATTTCCTACATTGCATTACCAGCTGCAGCTAGGATTTCAGTAGCCAAGCAATAAAAAACCTTGGGGGGAACTCTACATTTGTTTTTGTGGTGTAAGAACTTGTGGACTTCAGCTATTGCAGAGGGAAAAAATGCACATGAACTGCATTAGGATCCAGAATGCTTTTATGTCATTTGATTGGATTTTATTTCCCATACTTCAGGCTCAAATGCTCAGCAGTCACCATCCACACATGAACTCCAGGGCAATGTACATTAGAATCAAATATCTTTGCAATATTAAAACTAAGAATTGAAAATATTTTATCAAAATAATTACTTTTGAAAAACAATAAACCAAAAACCAGCTAAAACAACACAATAGATTTAAAATCAGTTTAATGGGCTCTTAAAGGGTTCACTTCAAGAATATTTCAGTTCTGTTATCTGTCATAAAACTGGAACTATAGGAAATAGAATTGCTATTTTTGAGTGTGGACTGTGCCTCTTCAGCAATGGCCTCCGTTTCCCAGAGCTCACATGCAGACTGCTGGTGTACTAGGTAGAGTCTGTGTTCAGTTGTTTGTGGATTATGGGTATTGATTTCACTAGCCTAATTTCATGAGTGTACTGAGAAAGCTCCAGTTAGACATGACCTAAAGGACACTTGGACCTCTCACGATTATGCAATCACTTGTGTTGTTAACAGTCCCTTTGCTCTTGCTTAACCATTATAGTGTTTTCTAACAGTTCCCCACTGGAAGAAGCTCAACAGAAGCTTTTGGCATTACTCCCTCTCCATGCTGAGCAAAGATGTGGCCTGCTGAACGTCTGCCTGATATGTGACCCTTGAAAACACAGGAAAGTTGAGTGGGGTGACAGCCTCAGTGTTCGTTGATCACCAAAGTTAGCTTTTAAAGAGCAAGAAGACTCCAAGCAATTTCTTATCTACTTGTTCAAATCAGTGCAAATATTTCCTGCATTTATGCAGGAAGTAGCCACAAAAAACCAAGGGCATGTCAGAAACACCAAACAGAAAGAAACAGCTGCAGGAGGGGAAGAACTAGGGAGAATTCAGAGCAATTCCTTCTGCGAGACTAGAAGATCTATAGAGTCACAGAGCTGGAAGGGAACCACGAGGGTCATCTAATCCAACCCCTGAAATGTAGGAATCTTTTGCAAAATTATTTCTAGTGTGGAAATGAGAAAGTGCCAATACAGTCGAAAGGATGTAAATTGGGTTTGCAACCATTGTGAGTCGTTCAGTATATGAATATCAACTTCTATTTTTAAAACACCAAGTCTCCAGTCCTTATCAATGCAAGGGGAGGCTCATCAAAGCAAGTATACAAAGCCAATGCTGTTTTTTAAAGGGACAAAATAGCGGCTGCAATACCCCTTCATCCCTGTCATTCATGGACTTTTAGGAATTATTTATAATATATATAATTAAATAGTTTTTGCATTTTGTCTTGTGTTAGAGCACGCACCCACAATTGTGAAAAGAACGGACAAAAAGGAGAATGGCTACCCATTCTGCTAAGCTGTTCTACTGGTATTGGTGCTGGAATCAGGGGCGGTTTTAGGGGAGCGCGACCAGTTCGGCCACACTGGGCACCAGCGCCACGGGGGCACCACAACAATGGTGTAGAACAGAGTGCAAGAGGTGGGGGGAGCACGAACTGTGCGTTGCACAGGGTGCTGCTGACATTTGAGAGCCCAAAGTCCACCTCTTCTGGAATGTATCACTGGGGTTTCTGAATGTATTACACAAAAAAACAACATGCACACATGGCATGTTTTGTTTCATCACATGGAAAGGTCCTTTGTTTATGTCTCTGTCTATAGTCCCTTTTCAAAAGCAGATGTTATCATTAACGCTTATGCTTACGCAATGTCCAAAGCCCTTGAACTCAAGACCTAGCTTTGAGGGATTAGAAAGTGGGGGCCCGTAGAACATCACTCAGTTGTTGGAATGTAGCTGCAGAAATGCAACAAGGTTGCTCAATAAAAGTAGGGTATACTGATTATACAGCACTCTGTGTTTTGAGAACAGAGTTGTACATTTTGTGTTTGCATGTGTGAAACAGTCATATGCTATCTATTGTGGAGGAGAAAATGAATGGAAGAAGAAAATGGAAAATTAACAAACATATTGAATCTTGGTAACAGAACTATCATAGCATCGCACACATAAAAAAAAAATCATCTCATCACTGACATATTATCTCATGAAACAACACAAATTGCCAAATAGACAGGCTCTGTTCTCAGCTTTGGAATTACTCATTACCTGTTTGGAGAGGTGGGGAGCCTTAGTCCAGGCTCTTCACACACACACACACACCACAAACACAGCTGGAGGGATGCCTTGGTTCAGTTCCCTATCCCAGACAGGTGGGCACGCAAAGCTGGAGAAGAACCTAAGTTCAGTTCCTTTTTCTTTTCTTTTTTTAAAATAATATTTATTACCAGATACCCAACTCTAGGGACCCCATGGAAGTCTGTGTGATTTGTTTGTTTGTTTACTAAGTAAAAGGCATGCCAGATTCAGTAGTAGGTGATGTTGCAGAGCAACAGCATTCACCAGGCTTCCAATTGCATTGTTGCTGCTTACAGGGAGGTAGAGGGGTGAGTACAAAGGGGCAGTGAGTTGGCACCATTCCCCTCCCCTTCTATCTCCCCAGAGATCAAATTAGCCCCATTGCCACCACCATGTTGTCCACTACTCATCAGATTCAGGCAGGGGGAAATGAGAGAGGAGAGATAATGCCTACATTTTGTGAAAGAAGTTGAACTTCAGTTTGGGAGGAGACCTAGATTTGAAAGGGAACAATACCTGCTGTTAATGGCTAAATATTCCAAATTGTATAAATTCTTATATCTCAGGGGAAATTGGCATATGTGATATATTCCCATATCTTAACAAGAGCTGAAAGCAATTTGTAGAGGAATTTACACTTCATTTCCAAAATTTCAAGTTTTCAGATGTCCGAAGGCACAAAGACAGACAATCCCAACGAGAACAAAAAGCGGGAGGCATCTAAAGAAACCAATGGGGCTGCATATGGAGCCTGTAGGTGAGCTGAGATGTAAGAAAGGAATGTATAAGAAATAGAAGAAAGGATAAACCACAAAGGAAGAGTACACATAAGTGGTAAACAGTTTCAGGGAGAAGGTCAGCACAGAATGAAGTCAAACTTGCAAGGGAGGTTAAAAATATTGACAGAGATTTCTTTGGCTATGTTTGAAGCAAAAGGAAAAGCAAATAAATAGTAGGTTCCTTGGGGGAAATCCTATTGGGTGACAGAGAGAAGGTAGAACTGCTCAGCACCTACTTTGCCTCTGTCTTCACCCAAAAGGAAAACAGTGCCCAACATGGTGATAACAGAATAAACAATGTATACAGGGAGCTGTAGCCCCAAGATAGGAAAAGAGGTGGTAAGGGAACACCTAGCTACCTTAAATGAATTCTAATCTCCAGGGCCTGGTGAGCTGCACCCAAGAGTACTAAAGGAGCTTGTGGATGTAATCTCAGAGCCTCTGTTTAAAGTCTTTGGAAATTCTTGGAGAACAGGTGAGGTCTCTGCAGACGAGAGATGGGCAAAGGTTGTCCCCATCATCAAAAAGGTGGGCAAAGAGGACCTAGGTAACTAGTGACTGGTCAGGTTGATGTTGATACCAGGAAAGGTCCAAGAACAGATAATTAAACAGTCGGTCTGTGAGCACGTAGAAAAGGAAGACCCAGCATGGGTTTCTCAAAAACAAGTCATGCTAGATAAAGCTCAAATTTTTTTTTATTATATTCTTGTAGAGAAGCTGGTAAAATGTGGACCAGATAACTGTTAGGTGGATTTGTAGCTGGTTAACTGACTGAACCCAAAGAGTGCTCATTAACAGTTCTTCATCATGCTGGAAAAAAACCTGACAAATGGGGTTGCAAAGGGTTCTGCCCGTTGTTGTTCAACATCTTTGTAAATGACTTGGATGAAGGAACCGAGGGGATGCTCATGAGATTTGCAGTTGGCACCAAACTGGGAGAGGTACTTAATGTTACAAAGGCAGAATTGGGATTCAAGATGACCTTAACAGACTGGAGAACTGGGTCAAAATTAATAAAATGAATTTCAATAGGAACAAATGTAAGGTTCTACACTTAGCCTAATATGAGATAGGTGACACCAGGCTTGCCATCAGTAAATGTGAAAAGGATCTAAAGGTCTTAGTAGACAACAAGCTTTACATGAGTCAACAGTGTGATACAGCAGAAAAGAAAAAAAAGACCTTTGATCATCTTGGTTGCCCTCCTTTGCACACATTCCAGCTTGTCAATATCCTTCTTAAATTGTGGTACCCAGAACTGGACAGAGTACTGCAGGTGTGATCTGACCAAGGCAGAATAGAGCAGAACTATTACCGGCACCTCCCGTGATCAGGACACTATACTTCTGTTGACTGCCTCACTTTTTCTTCCCTCTGTTTTCCACTAAACTATCAAGCAGTGACTTAATTGCATAGCTGTCACCTTCTTTTTACTAGTGGACATGATACATAGTCTGGCTTGGGTGCTGTTTTTTTAAAGATAAAGCATCCTTGCTATACACCTGAATGGACTCGGCTCCTAATGTTTTACCAGTTTGAGTGGAAATGGGTGATTGTTAGAACTGTGACTGAGATTTGGTTGACAGGGATCACATATCTGTGTGCATTTACATTCCTTGGAAACTGGAGTTCTGATCTTGTGTCTGGAAAAATGTCTGACAATAAGCATCAGCGTGGTACTGAGAATATCATTATGAAGTCTGCAAGCATAATTTTTGGCAAGCTTGATAGTCATTTCCCCATTTTCACTGCTTCTTCTTTTTTGTCCTTACAAAAATATTTGCTTCTGCTCTTGCTCATATTTTTGTAGCTGCTGTATGTTTAAGCTGACAGGATCAAAATCAGGGATGTGTTCATAGTAAAACGTTTTGTAAAACTATTGAGATGAACACACTTACTACAATTCACAAAGCCCACTCAATAACATAGTTGGCTCTTTGTAGGAGGATGTGGTGTTGTGCCATGTGCCAGATTGGGATCACTGTGTGTGCTATAGATGCTCCTTGTATTGGATGGCCATGGGAAAGTCATACAGGGTTCCAGTGAAAAGTCCCTTCCCTGGCTAATTTTTAAATGGCAATGATTTTTGTAATCACTGTGTGAGTCTCAAAAGCAGGAATTCCTGGGAGGTAATTGGCTTTGTCGGTCTGTTGAGTGCACCCGGCCTTGATCTCTTCAATTATTGCATGCACGTACCTTCTCTCGCACCAACATGCCACGAAAAGGGAAGCCTGCTGGCTTGCTGAATGGGGGACATGTGCTCAGAAAAGCACAACTCTCCTGTGATCTAATCTGGTGCATGAGAGAATGGGCAATGCCTGCAAAGGGGTGTCAGACCCTTGGCAGTAAATTCAGCAGATGGCTGGTGATACTGTGCCCTCTCTGGCCACACAGGGAGGAAGTGGGAGCTGTCATCACAAACATTCAAACCAGAATCAATAATCCTGAGATAAGGGAGCTCAGAAAGTTACAGGATTTATTCCTCAGGCCCCAGCATTTCCATTTTATCTGTCTTCTGGGCCCCTTTGAGCCAATGCAAGACACATACCAATGAAACCATGGGTCCTATTTTCCTTAAATATGCTGGGAACAATAACTTCAAAAGTGGACTAAGTCATAACATTTCAATAAAATAGCCAAATTTTACATGGACAGCAGTGCCCATTAAGTGCTCACAAATGGTATTTTCCCACCAAATTGTGTTCTGCTCTAGTTGTGTCAGCCATTCCAGTTAACAACATAAGATGAGGCCTGTTGGATCAGGCCAAAGACACACCAAGTTCAACATTCAGTGGCCAATGAGATGCCTATGGGATCTCAGTACAACAGCACTCTCCCAGCCCATGAATCCCATCCATTTATTCTGCTTCTATTCTTGCCAGCAAACCTCTCTTTCTAACAGTATACACAGGAAGGGAGGTGGTTCTAATTTACTTTAAAAACATGCCAACAGTTAAACAGTACAAAAGTCACACCTTAGTAAAACTACACCCACATCCCAAACATGTTCACACCGATAGAATCTGGCATCAGAAAGAGCAATATTCACAAAGCAGTGGAAGAACATGTCAGCCTCCCAGGTCACTCTGTTATGCTCTTAAAGTGACATTCTTGAGCAAAGGAATTTCAAAGGGAGACTTCAGCCTGAAACTGCTGAATTACTATTTACCAAGAAGTTTATTCTTTTACCCCTGGCCTGACCTGAGATAGCAGGTTGTTATCCCACACCAGGTGCTAATTAGCTGACCGGTGTCAAGATTTTCAGAGAGGTGGCTCTGTTAGTCTGTTGCAGCAAAAACAATGCAAAATCTTGAGGCACCTTAAAGATTAATGTTCCTACAACACTGGACTAGAGCCCATTTTATCATGATGTGTAATCCTCAGGTATAGATATAGATAGATAGATAGATAGATAGATAGATAGATAGATAGATAGATAGATAGATATGATAGATGATATAGATTATAGAGATAGATAGATAGATAGATAGATAGATAGATAGATAGATAGATAGATATCACATATGATTGAGGGAAAGAGTTGTAAGCAGGATAGATAGATATGGATAGATGATAGATAGATAGATAGATAGATAGATAGATAGATAGATAGATAGATATAGATAGATAGATGATAGATAGACAGATAGAGATAGATGATAGATATAGATAGATAGATAGATAGATAGATAGATAGATAGATAGATAGATAGATAGATATAGATAGATAGATAGATAGATAGATAGATAGATAGATAGATAGATAGATAGAGATAGATGATAGATAGATAGATGATAGATAGATAGATAGATAGATAGATAGATAGATAGATAGATAATAGATAGATAGATAGATAGATAGATAGATAGATAGATAGATAGATGATAGATAGATAGATAGATAGATAGATAGATAGATAGATATCACATATGATTGAGGGAAAGAGTTGTAAGCAGGATAGATAGATATAGATAGATATAGATAGATAGATAGATAGATAGATAGATAGATAGATAGATAGATAGATAGATGATAGATAGACAGATAGAGATAGATGATAGATAGATAGATAGATAGATAGATAGATAGATATCACATATGATTGAGGGAAAGAGTTGTAAGCAGGATAGATAGATATAGATAGATGATAGATATAGATAGATAGATGATAGATAGATAGATAGATAGATAGATAGATAGATAGATAGATAGATAGATGATAGATAGATGATAGATAGATGATAGATAGATAGATAGATAGATAGATAGATAGATAGATAGATGATAGATGATAGATAGATGATAGATAGATAGTAGATAGATGATAGATAGATAGATGATAGATGATAGATAGATGATAGATAGATAGATAGATAGATAGATGATAGATAGATAGATAGGATTAGATAGATATAGATAGATAGATAGATGATAGATAGATAGATAGATAGATAGATAGATAGATAGAATTAGATAGATAGATAGATGATAGATAGATAGATAGATAGATGATAGATAGATAGATAGATAGATGATAGATAGATAGATAGATAGATAGATAGATAGATAGATAGATAGATAGATAGATATAGATAGTAGATAGATAGATAGATAGATAGATAGATAGATAGATAGATATCACATATGATTGAGGGAAAGAGTTGTAAGCAGTGAGGCCAAAGGAAATTGAAATGCAGGTAAGTCACAGAGAGCAACAATTCAATTAGGGCTAGAATTATGCAAAATAATAATAGTGACCCTTTATGACAGCAAAGATAAGTGAGACAATAATCAACTTGCCCAGCTGTGACATGGCTGAAGTTATAGTATATACACAACCTCACCCAACCAACATTTTCAAGAACATCCTTTGGATATGTGATTTGGAATCATGTTAAAATAGTGACAAATCCAATTCAATGCATGCCAAGATCAATCTAGGGAGACTGAACCACTTTCAATGAGCTTCCATCATGGGTTGGGAATTCTAACAAAACCATCACCCATGTGACCTGCTTATCTTCATCAAGGTGTGATCTCATGTGCCTTCAGGTTATTTCTTGGGGACAGCACTGCTAGCATATTGGAATTATTTGAAATTCAATAGGATTGTAAATTCAAACACTGTTACGCCTCAAATTAGTCTCCTACCCACCCCGCACCCTGCCTTATATTTTTGGCACACATTTCTTTGCTGCTATCATCATTCCTCCTGCTTTCTTTCCATTCACTGGTCACTTTTTCCAATTGGGGGGGGGGGGGCAAAATGGTCTTGGAAACTACCTAGCAACTGTGGTTCACCATTCGATCTCTGGTGTCTTTCATCTGGTCACTATCCATTGCCATCTGATTCCAGACATATTTTTGAGATAGAGGCTGGATTTCATACTCCCTCTGTTCCTTTAATTGGATTCAGCATCCCCCAGGCAGGAAGGGATCTGTGGGGCTTGTAAATTCTCTACTGGCATTCCGAGGGAGTATCTCATCCAGTAATTGAGTGAGCTTTCCACGGACAGTTTCTAATAAGAAATTAAAGAGCAATGCAACCTCTAACAGGGGCATGGGCAACCCCCAGCAATATAAACACTGGTTTGCAAATGTTGTCTCTGAGTATTGCCACATGTTCTGCAGACACCGAGCTAAAAGCGGTCACCTCAGCTATTTTCACTGTAGGCAGAGTGGCCATCTGCTCTGGAAGGTTTGTGTCAGGAGAAGAATACATGACTGTGCTCATTCGTCTGTAAATCAGGCCTGTCCCTGACAACTGCCATAGGTCTGTTTTCTATATACCCTTATGAGGACAGTTTGACATTGCCCATACTGAGGAAGAAGAAGAAGCCTGTGTGTTCTGCCAACAGATCCCAGGCTGAGATAAAAGTCAGGGAGAAGCAGGCCTAGCTCTCTTGCAGAGGGACAACAACTCAGGGGCAGAGCACATGCTTTCCCTGTGGCATCAAGCCCTGGCACCCCCATTTTAAAAGGCTCAGGGAGCAGGTAATGGGTGAAGGGAGGATCTACCAGAGAGGCAGTGCCAGTCCTGATAGACAATACCATGCCAGAATCTAATCACCATGGCATCAGCTGATTGGCAAATGGGCAGCCCTGCCCACCTGCCAATTTTGGCCTGCCAGGGGTGGGAGAGTATATGCTGTTATAGAGGGGGGAAATGTTGCCACTCCTCAGTGCCAGACTCCACTGACTGATGCCACCCTTATCAGAGAGTAGCAATCTCAGAGAAAGCCATCAGTCCCGCTAATAGTGAACTTGTGATGCCTATCAGCAGAATGGGGCCACCCAAAAATAAGAATGTGTTTTCTACATATTCAGGGGACTCCGGAATATGTAAAATTAAAAGAGGGGGGCTGTGTTCTTTTATTAAACCAGCAAACTGGCCCTGTGAGCTTCCAGGACCTGTGGAATATTAAGGGCAGTGGTGACACCAGAAAAATATGGAGGGAGCACAGATGCGGCAAAGTTGGTGGGCAAGCTGTGTCCCTCATGTCAAGATCGCTGAAAGAGAAATAACAGTATACGTTACTGGTAAAGCCCTGCAAAGAAAGCAGGGCAAGTGGAAGGCAAGTTGCTTGTTGGGGGGGCGCTTGCCCCCTGTGCCCCCCTCTGGTTCCACCCATGGTTAAGGTCATTGAATTAAGGTAACACTAAATTAATTAATCTTGTTGTCTAAAGAAGGAACTTTCTGTTGCACTGCTACCTTTGGTTTATGGTGGAGGACACGCTGCTGACCAATCATTCACACCTATGCGAAAATCTGAGATCTTTCCATTGTTTTCTATGGACAGATTTCTATTTAGCTTTGGGGGAGAAGCAAAACAAGTAAGGGATTGGGCAGGCCCTATTCCACCGTTCCAGAAATGCCTGTGGGTGAATAAAGCCTGGAGGGGATAAGACATTGCACCCAGCATCTGCTCCCCGACATACTCAACCCCTCCAGCTCCACCCTGACCTTTGAGCACTGAGGCAGAAATTGGCTTGCCTGTTCATACGGAGAGCTTATAAAATCTTTGAGCTGAGCATGGTGGTCAGAGAAGGATGCACACCATAGATTTTAAAAAAAAACCCTCTACTCCCCTCTTTCTACTCCCACATAGAGCTATATAATAAAGCTGTAAAGAGCTCAGGTTCCCACAGCCCATAGCTCACAGGTTTTGCACACGAAAGGTCTCAGGTTCACTCCCTGGCTTCCCCAAGTAAGGCTGGGAATCCTGGAGACCTGCTGGTAGACAGAGCAGCCAATACTGAGCTGGATGAACCAATAGTCTGTCTCTGTCCAAGGACTCATCCACAGTTAGATACCTTCTAATATGATGAGATCCAAATCTGGGATGGGATCTTCTGGGTCCACACTCGCATGCAGGTCACGTGACCCACGCAAGATCGCTGCTCCCAAAAAGCACTTTTTCAGGGCAGCAATCTTGCATGGCACCCCATAAAACACATTTTTTGGTGCCATACCCAGAAAAAGTGCAGCCTGAAATCGCATGAGATCACGACGGCCATCTTTGCTGCTGTCCTATCGTTAGAGAAAACAGGGTGTCCCATTTTTTCCGAGCCAGTTGATGGATATGCCCTTACCTTTTGTCCCATGCTTTCTAGGCACATATCTGAGCACTTTTTGTTGTTGTTGCCCTGCTCCTTGCCCCAGGAAAACCTGCTCTTTAATGCTGAATTGGAACAAAATGGCAATTCAGGTTATCCACAGGTTGCCGCTAGGTCCGATTCAGCAGTAAAGAGCAGGTTTTCATGGGGAAAGTGCCAGAGATATTGCCACATTTTTGTTGCAGTCTCCCCCTTGTGCTTCACTAATGGGAACAAGTACCTTAAGGAGGGAACATTTCCCAGATGGTTAAACCATCCATACAGAGTAGAGTAGAGATACTGAGAGAGGATAGAAGCCCTAGCTAATACTGGGCCAGTTTATTTTACATGAGAGCACTAGTTTTGGAGTCTTTTTAGCTCCTTTTTTAAAGCACTGCTCTTTACTCCATTGCGTTTTAGTATCTGTCATAACGAAGGCTGGTACTGATGCCATACTCTCACCTCTCTGGTCCTCACAAGGTCTGAAATCATTACAGTCTAATTATACAGATCCTTTCTCTTGCTTTCAATTCACTTTTCAAAAGGCCTCGTGGCTTAGCCCAGTCAGGCTGCTGTTTTTTCTCTCTCTTTCTCCCTTGCCCTCATCTCTCCTTTGTCTCCAGCGCAATAGCTAAGGGGCCTAATGAAAAATAAACAAGGCAATGAAGGCTATCCTTAGCAAATGAAAAGAAACAAGATTCACAAATGGGGTTGCAAACATGTGGCTGTCACCGTACTCAATGGCTCTCTGCTCCCAAAACTCCCTCTGCCTTCCCCACAAAGGCTAAGAAGAAGCTATTCAGGTTTGCAGTTGGTCCTCCTAAAATGGAGAAAAGTGACCTCTTCAGCATTTACCAAGCAAATGGTATGGACAAATGGATCTGAGGGGTTGGGGGGGGGGTTTACTATGGAGAACTATCTTCAGACAAACTCCAAGCCAATTATGTTCTCCCCAATGTAAGACATGGGTGAGCAGAAGGTAGATCAGTATCTGAGTGAATTTCAGTATCTTGGATAGGATTTCTGACTCTCACTTGTTCAGCAACAACAAATAGATACTGCTGAAGTTAAGCCAGAATGGGGTGCAGCTAAGGGTGCATTTTAGTGTGGAAAAACTGCAAACTTAATTCAGTTCTGGTATTCAAAATGAATTCCTGGACTCCGAATTCCTATTTTGCATCAGACTCCGGTTCGCAGCTCTTATGAATCAAGTAAAAATCATAGTAGACTGAACAAACCTGCAAACCTTCCAACCCCTGACATAAGGCATCAATTGCACCCTTCGTTCCAGTGAAAGGAGCTGGGCTACAAAACTGATGTTGCAAATGCTGTTTAGTAAGAGGGCGGTAGTAGCAGAGAGCGGCAATAAAATCAATGTTCAGTGAGAGAAAACATAAATAAAACTCTGAAAAGAACTCTATCAATGTCTTCTCGTGGAGATCAGTCAGTGCAAATACATCTAATGCTATATTTCTGTTTCTCCAAAAACGAATATGAGTTGCAGAAATATACTCACATCTTTAATAAAACAAGAGGTCACTTGCTTTTTCTCATTGCTTCATGTACTGGGTTAGATCTAGAGATGTCCTTCCACAAAGAGAAGGCCTCTTCCACATCCATGAGGACTTTTTCTGACTTAGCACAAGATCCATGCATGAAAACATTCTTTGTATTCTTGTTTTATATATTTTAAATAAATTTAAAACACATCACTGCCCCATGGGTATTATTATTAGTGTTATTATTTGCAAGACAGGAAGTCAGTTCTCTCCTGATATAGATTATAGCCAGGGGATGCAAAAACTAGGAGCACGTGCGAGAGAAAATTTCCTTCCTGACACTGTAAAACCTACATCATTTCTCCCTCTTTAAATTAATACTGGCCCAGGTTCCCTAATCAGAAAATAAAGGCTCTTGTGATAGTGAATAGCAAGGGAAGTACAGCATGGAAGAAGATGATTAGGGCAGCATGAAGGACTTGCAGCATTGTTCGTAGGAAGAGATAAGTGACCAAAAGGTCCAGACCTGCTAATCCCACCTCCCTTCAATAGCTTTAAATCTATCACTAAAAAATTCAGCATTGATCTGTTAGAGAGGTGGGTGGCCTGAGGCATGAATGAAACACTTCACTCTTAAAGCAGTCATGAGTCTCTGGACTGCAGGACTAGAAAGGTGTCAGCAAATGTCAGCCGTAATTCACACACCTACGCCAGGCCCTCCAGTTTGCAGACTCCTCTTGGGTGGTGCCACTGGCCTAATCCAACAGTTATATCTAGAATGTGCACACATTAGTACTGATAAAACTCTTAATTCTACAAAATTATTATAATTCATGGTGCACTTTTTAAAAGGGTATTTTTATCCCAGTGGAACAGATAACAGGGTTCTTCCAGACAAGTGTCTATTTATAATAATAATAATAATTTATTATTTGTAACCCGCCCATCTGGCTGGGTTTCCCCAGCCACTCTGGGCGGCTTCCATAGAAACCAAAAATACACTAAAATATCACATGTTAAAAACTTCCCTGAACAGGGCTGCCTTAAGATGTCTTCTGAATGTCAGGTAGTTGTTTATCGCTTTGACATCTGATGGGAGGGTGTTCCACAGGGCAGGCGCCACTACCGAGAAGGCCCTCTGCCTGGTTCCCTGTAGCTTTACGTCTCGCAATGAGGGAACCGCCAGAAGGCCCTCGGCGCTGGACCTCAGTTCCCATGCAGTTTTCCCCAGCATTCACACAATATTGCTGGCATTTTGTTAGCCCCAGGCCTGTTGCCCACATCCTATTTGCATCCCATTTACAAAATTAGAAGAAGAACTACTTGTTTTTGTAAAGCTATGCTGGTGACAATGAATTATATTCCTATTTCTGCACACCTCTGTTTGCAATTAGGAATAAATTTGGAAATCAAGGAAACAGTAATGTCAGAAAATGGCTTTGCATAGCTTAAAACTATTTAAGGGGGCAAGAGTAAGAAAAGTTTCCCAGAATGACAACGCATTGGGGCAAGGCAGGGGATGATGTTGCTGCTATTGACCAGATTATTCGAATTTCTGTATTTTTAAAAGCCATTTGAAGAGCCCTGACTATGTTGATGCAGTACAGCTGAGGAATGTTGAGATTTCCAAAGAAGCGAAATGTAAACACTTTTTAAAAGTTCCCAATAGCAGGTGTATATGGAGGTGGAAAGTATAATGCTTGGGATGAGTGATGTTGCAGACAGTAGCCAACAGGTGGTTATGCCACACAGCCACTATCCACACAACACTTCATACTGGAATAGATCCAGTAGCTGGGTGAGAAATTGTGTTTTCCCAATGCAAATTACTGTGGCTTCAGTGCTAGGAAAAACTGCAATGTCCCTGCAGTAAAATGCCTGAAGCAACACTATCTCTGCAGTAGATCATATGGAGAAACAAATAAACAGTCTATGGGAAGAACCTCCTTAGATATCGGTAGATATACTAACTTTTCCTAACTGGGGATTATCTTGTTTTCTTACAGAGGTTGCCTAATCTGTGAACAGAAGTACTTTACAGAGTCACATAAAAATCCAGACTTTTGTAGCTTCCCAGAAGCTTTCTAAAATTAGTAATGCCGCTGCACCCAATTTTCAATTCATTTAAGGTAAAATCTCTGTTCTTTTGCAGAGACTTTCAGTCTTTGACTGAGCCTAAATCCAGAAGAAGAAAGCCTTGTTCAAGGCATCACAAGTATGACTAAGACCAAGTGATGTAAGATCAAGTGATAGGAAAAGGATACAAGTGATGACACTCCCATCTATGGTCCATGGCACAGAACATCAAGCAATTTAGTGTACCATGGCCCCTGGGTACAAAATTTGCAATAGAGTAAACCCAGTAAACCCAAATTGCTAGAGTGAATATATTTTGCCGCCTGAGGCAAAGTAAAAGAAAAAAGAAAAAGGAGGCTCCTCCTAGATATAGAAGCTCAATGGCCTGACAATTTAACTAATTTTTATTCCCTTTATCTTTGCAAACTGTTTAGAGGCTATTGTAGTTAAGCAGTATATAAACTGTCAAAAGAACTCAACAAAAATCCAGCCTGGAGGTTACCAGCACATGGATGACAGTAACCAGATTATGAAGTCCAACTACCATCATCACAAAATCCAGCCATGCTCAGCAGGAAGAAAACTGCTGAATCTGTTTATTCTTCCAGATCTCTCCCTTACCTACTCCCCCAAGTAAAAGTATTCTTATTTTCATCAGTGACTTTGCAGCTGACGTCTGTCCTCCTGAGGCTGATAATGGTGCAATGTAGGAGGGACAATCATCCCTTCCTTCCTACTGGCAACACAAGGGAACTCCATCTGTTCTGTTCTTCCCTCAGATCAGAAAGCTAACTGACTCTCTCTTCAACCAACAGGCTAACACATGGGTAGGCAAACTAAGGCCCAGAGGCCGGATCCAGCCCAATCACCTTCTAAAGCCGGCCCACAGATGGTCCAGGAATCAGCGTGTTTTTACAGTTTTTACATGAGTAGAATGTGTGCTTTTATTTCAAATGCATCTCTGGGTTATTTGTGGGGCATAGGAGTTCGTTCATTTTTTTTTTTTCCAAAATATAGTCCGGCCCCCCACAAGGTCTATGGGGCAGTGGACCGGCCCCCAACTGAAAAAGCTTGCTGACCCTTGCGCTAACACTTTGTAAACAGTAAAGATTTAGACTTCTTTTGGGATAATTGAAGAGAGGCAGTGTGGTATACAAGTTAGAGTGCTGTACTAGAACCTTGGGAAACCAGGGTTCAAACCTTAACTCGGCCTCTTAACCTAACCTACATCAAAGGGTTCTTGTGATTATCAGATGAGGAAAGAGCCATGTACAGTACACCATTTTGAACTCCTTGAAGGAAAGGTGGGATATAAATGCATCCCCTTTCATATGCCAACCTGCCCACACAGAGTTCTAAATCATGCTGGGAGCCTCACAAGTATAGCCAGCTTCCTTCTGGAGAGCCTCAGTCTCAATGCATGGAGTGTGGTGGAGTGTGGTGGGGGCAGGTTATTAGGAATGCAAGGGGAAGGGGAAGGGAAACAAGCATGTCCTCAATCTTTCCCCTCACACAATGGGAAATGCGTGAGGGGAACACATGAATAGGACTATAGCAGTACCACAGGCTGCTCCTCTTACTTTTCACAGTCCCTGGCCCCTCTGTTTACAATTTTTCTTCCTATCCCTGTGAATATGCACATACACATTATTCTGTATTTACAAACTGGGAGTTCTTCTGATGAAAACTTATGCCACACAAATCTGTTTGTCTTTAAGGCACCACAAGACTTCATTGCTTTTGTTGTGACAAGTTAGCACAGCTTCCCCTCTGGAAGTTGTAATATAAGAATGGTGATATGGTGCATATCATCCCCCCAAATCATGTGAGAAAACAACAGCAGCACTGATAACAAATGTTGGAAGTGTAAAGAAGCTGAAGGAACATTCTTTCACCTCTGGTGGTCCTGTCCTAGAGTGAAGACCTTCTGGGAAATGATATATAATGAGCTGAAAAAGGTATTTAAGTATACCTTCCCTAAGAAACCAGAGGCCTTCCTTTTGGGCATTGTCGGCCAGAGTGTGCAAAAGAAGGACCGAACTTTTTTTATGTATGCCACAACAGCAGCAAGGATACTCATCGCTAAAGGCTGGAAAACCCAAGATTTGCCCACACTGGAAGAATGGCAGATGCAACTGATGGACTATATGGAACTGGCAGAAATGACGGGCAGAATCCGAGACCTCGGAGAGGAACTGGTGGAGGAGGAGTGGAAGAAATTTAAGGACTATTTACAAAAATACTGTAAATTGTACGAATGTTAAGAAAGATGTAAGATTCATAACAATATGGCTCCAATAAATTAGTAACAAGGGATATAATTTTAAATGTAATTGAAAGATAAGACAAATTTTGGATAAAAAATATCCTAGAATTAACTTTTAAAGAATAAGAGTTATTTAAACTCTAAAATTTGAGATTCAATATTGGACAATTATATAATATAAATTGAACTAAGTAAATAATTTGCTAGAAAAAATTATGTGTTTAGAGTGCAGGAACAAGAGATGTGAGGAAGTCCAAAGATGAGAATGAAATGTGGTTAATGAAAAAGAACATGTTTTTATGTATGTTGTTGTTTATTGTTTAAAAATTTAATAAAAATTATTATATTAAAAAAAAGAAAACAACAGCAGCAACATGTGCATTCACTTTCCAGGATATATGCTGCCTAAAAATGTAAACTTAAGTGTTCATTCCTAAATCATTAGCATATATGCACATATTTGAGCATGAGCATGGGCCATTATGAACCAAAACGTAAGGAAAGCATTGGTCCTCTGAGGGTACAGATGTTGAAGGGCTTGCTGGATCTGGGATGAGGCAGGCACAGACTCCAGAAGATGTTCGCACATGTCCCACAACCCTTGTAACTATAAGCACGGCTTCCACAAGGCAATATTTCACAAGGAGAATCTGGCTTTCCTGGAAACTCTGGACCTCCCATCATAAAAGCACTTTGCTGTAGATCGCTGCTTGTTTCACAGATGGATGAGTTTTGGACACAGGGCTGGCAGGAACCCTGCAAACATTTGCAAAGATTAAAAAATGAAGGGTTGTTGGAGCAGTTCTATGATGACAAGCGAAAGAAAGAAAGAAAGAAAGAAAGAAAGAAAGAAAGAAAGAAAGAAAGAAGAGATTGGAAATGCCAGATTATTGGCAAAATAAGCAAGAAAGTTCTTGGAAAATGCATAAAGAGAAGGAGGATCCCCTTCCCCAGGTGGGTCATTGACATTGCAAAATTGCCATTGTTTTCCTTGTCTGACTGCCTGGATACTTTGAGGTCAAAACACTGAGTATCCAGGGCAAAGTGAAAAGCAGGACCCATCATTTTAATGCATACACAAAAAGTCCAGGGGCCTTGAAGCCAGAATTTTGCTAAGAGAGTTCAATTTTGCTAAGAGAGTAGTTATAACGATACCCAAAGTGGATCGTTATAACTACTGAGTGGCTTGGAAGTTGGCCACTGTAATGCAACATGCTCTCCATACAAAAGGCAGAGTCATCCAGTCTACTGATTTTACTAGAGTCCATCATATGGTGAGTGAAACAGTAAATTGTGCATCATGACCCAGAAGGGACCTTTACTGGCAAGGAACCAAAGAAGGCTATAAGTCTGGAGCTGGAGACTTTCATGCCTGCCAGTAATCTTGCAAAAAGAAGAAAGAAAAAATCCTTCCCCCCCCCCCCCCTCTTACTGGCCACTCCTATATCTTCTACACTGCTCAGCATCTGTCAATCAATTGACAAGTCAGAAAATACTGAAGTGCACCTACAGAACCTTAGCTCAGCCCTGGTATTCTCCCCAGCAAGGGGCGTTTATCATTTGCTCTCTCTTCCCCTCCCTCCCCCACTTTCTTTTACTGAGAGAAGATGTTTCTGTACTTTGCTGAATGTTTCTGGAACGCACACTTTGTCCTGAACAAACTTCCAACAGTGTACAAACTCTTCCCTTCCTACCAACTGCCCACCACCTTGCTGTGTGGGTCAGCCCCCAATTACTCTTTCCACAATTGTCCTAGGAAACTGTGGTCCCCCAGATGTTGTTGGACTACAAATCCTATCCATTAGCTTCTATTATTTTCTTTCAATAATTTATTAAAACAAAGCAGCCAAGCTGTTTGTTGCTCTCTTTCCTCAATTCTTGTTCCTTGTGGAAAGCCTCCCTCAGTGTGAAGGGTCTGCTTTCCTTCAGAGACAAACCTCTGGGGGCAGGGACAGAACCAAAGCCAGTCAATTAGAGTCTGAGGCTTAGACTACATTTATCTCATGAAAAAGGGGATTAAAGTCCTCTGATAATTTATAAAGCGCTTAAAAGTTTAAAGGGGAATTGAACTTTTATCTGAGCGATCAGACAAAGTAAAGCATGAAAAGGCCATGCAGAAGGCAGGCTGGAGCTGCTGAGTATTTCTACTAATAACCCGAGGCTCCGATCTTGCTCCAAGGAATGCCATTGTACCTGGGGTTTGCGCAAATGACATTGTCCAGTAGCCCATCATTTCTGTTGAGCTGCACTTGAACTTTGAGCACCACCTTGAACTGTGTTAGCTAGAAGAGCAGCCAGTTAAGAAAGCAAGTTGGAAGCTAAGAAGCCTATGGCTTAAATATCATGTCAAAAATGAAGCCACAAGATGGGTCAATGGCCAAAGTACATATGGCATTAGCCATGCAATCTTAAGGCTACTGCTGGGGGTAGGGGGACCCAAGACATCTCAGCCACCTCATTCAAAACTCTGTAGAGCTCTTGCCAGCAGGGCAGAAGTGAAAATGGAAAAATGTTCTTGCCCCACACCATCCTTTTCTAGTGTGCATATATATAAAAATGATTTCCCACCAGTTGGAAATCAGCTCTTAGAACAACTTAAATTTAGTCCCTGATTTGGGGGCAAGTTGGGGGATTTGACTGGAAATATGCAGAAAACTTGTGTGTCAAGAAGTTCGTGTGAAGTGATGCACAGCCTCCTTCCATGCTGAGTCTACCTGAGTCTCTTAGAAGTCAGCCTTGCTGCTGCTTTCGCTGCCATTTTTTTGCTGAGCCAGCTATGTCTACATCTGCCTAAAGACTGTGTGTGCTGGGAGTCTGTTATTTCCTACTAGATAGGCCTTGGCGGAGTCTCAAGGTCAGCTACCTGTTCAGTGAGTAACTGGGATGCCCGCATAAGTATCTATATTGGCTGGCTGCCACAGCTCACTTAAAGTGTACAATATATAAACATGATCACGACTGTTGTATAACCAGGACCACAGGTATCAATATGCTGGACAAGCATCGTTCAGCGAAGCACAGCATAGTCTACAAGATTACACAGCATATAAAGAGGTGAGGAAGCCCTGTCTATTGGAACATTAGCACAGACCTGGATTGCAGAAGGCAGATCTATTTGCTGTTCTGAGTGATTCCTGGCAACTTGGAAGTATTCAAGTTATCTCAGTGTCATGTGTAAATGGGAAGATTCCATATACAAGTTGATGCCTTGACACATTTGTTAAGGGTGTGAATACCTTTTTATTTGAACCACGGTTAAAAGTTGGGCATCTAAATACCTGTGAGTTCTGTGATATGTGTGTTCTGACAAGGCTGCTGACTGAATCTAGAGCACAACTAGCTTTGTGGCATAGTTTCTAGGGTTATTTGGGTTCCAAACATCCTTAGCATTTGCAGTGTGTGCATTAAGGCTTAGGATACACCCAGAGCTATTTAAAAATAATTCGGCACGGCGAATTTCTGTTTCACATGACCTGCATGCAAACATCCTCATTCTTGCCCTGCCTAGCTGTGCAGTACAGACAAAATGACTTATTAATTGTGACTTACTGAATTTCAGCGTATCTTGTTAAATAATCGTTGATCCAGCACAACCAGAGGGCATGTAGCAGGCTGAATAGGTTCACAGGAAACATACAAGACATTCTCATACATTGCCACCTGAAAGATATGAGATAAAACATGGAATTCAGTCCAGCCACATTCACACCCATGTGAAGTATGCCTTCCTGTCTGAAGTCACTCTGGAAATGAATCCCCACCCCACCACTGCCAGGTCTGTTTCTGACAACAGTAAAGCGAGTGCTGGAGATTATCTGGATTAAAATTCAGTAGGAACTAGGGATGTTGGAAAATTCCAACAAGAATGGGAAGTAGCCATTGTTCATTTATTCTACCTGTTTCTGGAACGTAAACAAATCCAGTGAATATGGTCAGCATTTGCTGCTGCTGCTGTTGCTCTCAGACCACAAACAATACTTTCCCACACCTGCCCCACAATTTACATTGCCTTTCCTTTGCATTGAAATGAATGGGGTGGAATAACAGGATGACAACATAACTTTTGTAGTTTAAATAATAAATTAGATAAATGACCTAAATTTGTCATAGCAGGCAGTGGGATAATTAACATAGATTTTGGCGATAGACAAACTGCAGTGGAATCGAAACTGCTCCATGTGGTGACTGTAGGACAGAATGGAAAACTAGCTGCAGAGATGGTAAGCTTCTTTGCAAAGTTTTTGTATTTTGTATTTGTCATCTGCAGGCTGGGGCGTGGTATCTTTAACATCCACCAACACTTATGGTATAGTAGTATTTGCAGAAAATAATTTCTAGGGAGTACCTGATCTCTGATGAACCCACAGGAAAGATGTGTCATCACTAGGGGGGAAAACAGAGAGCAAACTGGAGATTCCAATGACTAGAAAATGAGGCAGAAACAGGAAATGTGCACTAAAAGAGAGAGGAAAACAGCAGCTCTTTATGACCTGGTACCCCAGTGACTCACTCATTGGATAAAAGCACTTCAAGTCTGGAGCTGTCAGGCTGGCTCATCTCACAGAAATTGCTTAGAATGATACTTTCACCTTTTGCTTTATAACTTTCCTTCTCGGAGAGCTAGAGGCTTTTCGTTTTGTAATGAAATCTCAGTGTCTGGGCCCCTGCTAGCTGAGGGTCTACTACATTAGCCCCTCAGCAATCTTAATCATTAGTGATAATTACAAATGTAATCTAATGTCTCGAGGGCCATGTTTTCCACCCCTGATCTATACAAAAGTCCTGAAAACTTTATTATCCATTCAGTTAGGAATTGTCCTTTGGAAGTGCTTTTGTAAAGTACAGAGACCCTAAGGTAAAAGACAGAAGATGCAATCCAAAGGCCTTTAGAGACCCAATGCTCTCGGGAGTACATTTAAATTCTTGGGACTTAATTCAAACTTCTGTCAGATTGATCAGTTTTATACCTTGTCGTATTTAATGCCAATTTTACAACCAGTAAATGAGGTATATATTTATTTTCTTGCAATTATAGTCCATCTTTTTTCCATCATGGAATCCACAGCAGCATACATGTGGTTCCCAGACAGTTTGTAAGACTAGAACAAAATGTGCTTATTTACATACATACATACATACATACATATGTATAGTATGGATGGGTTTAGGTATAGGTATAGGTATATTCATGTACATAATAAGTATAGTATGTCAATATGTGCATGTCATTCTAGTCCCACAAAAATGCCTGGGAACCACATGTATAAGCTAATATGAAGTCGGAGCAAGCAGAAAATTAGCAAAAATGACTTTTGATACAGAAGTAATTATGCTTCAGCAAGATTTTATTTTTTTTATTTTTTCTTATTTTTTTAATGAATATTTATTAGCGTTTTCAATAGGAACACACAAAAACAACAATTAAACAAGAAAAAACAAAAATACAAAAATACAAAATTTAAAAGAGAAAAAAGAAAAAAAAACATTTAAAAACACATATAATTCCAATTACTTAATTTCATTTAACTTATTTCTCAGACCTCCTCACACCTCCCCTTCTTGTATTCCAATTTAGATTATTAATTCAACAAATCCTTATTATCCAAATTAAAACATCCATACTTAAACATCATTGCTCCTTCTTAAACATTTTTTCCTAAAGTCGACCAAAATTTCCCTTCCACGGCTTTCCCCAGTTCCAGCAAGATTTTAAAATGTGGATTTGATGAGCACTGGTTTTCAGCAACACCTATGCTTGAGATGTTTGTAAAGATAAAGATAAAAATGAGGAGCCAAGTGGGATACATTTGTACTGCAGTTTGGAGACCAAATTTTCTTGGAACAGCAAGGCAGAAAACTAGATGAGAGGTTATTTCTGAGAGGAAGATAAAAGTCTTGGGAGCCAATCGGAAAGAGACACCCCAATTACTCTTCTTGTTTTTCAGTCGCCTTCCACTTATGTCTCGAGGCAATGTACAAAATATAATACATATAAAACAGCAAATTAGAACGATGAACATGGACAAAAGGTGATAGTCCAATAGACCAGAGAGTTGGAGGGAGGGAAGCAAGGGCCCTGAACCCGAGCTCAGCCTGGATATTTGAGCTGACCTCAGAGGTCAACCATACTAGCTAGCTAAGAGACCATTACACATAAGAACCAATATCTTTGCATTTGTTGGTTAATCCTTTGTATGTGTTTGTATGTTCCTGCTCCGAGAGAGAAGTCCACTTTTGCCCCAACAAGTTGATTAGTCAAATAGTTCAAAATGCTGAATACTTTGAAGGGAAAGCGTTGAGTCCGCAAATAACTGAGGCTAGATTTACTTAATACATTATTGTCTATTGGGCATTCATCTGATTCTGCTTAATTGTCTGCTGACTGACATGTACAGTATGTCAGAAATATAGCGAAGACTGAAGCACCTAACAGCTCCCTCGCTTCTGCATCTTCCTCTTTTGTTGAGCAGTTCTTTAGGGAGGGTGGTTTGTAATGCCTTTTTGTGATAAAATTGCGCAGCTTTAATGCTTGCCAAAATCCCTCTTCGCTCCAGGGGGGAAAGTACATTGAAGTAGAAAGAAAAAAGGCAAGAAAAAGAAAAGCCCTGCTTAACTTGACTTTTTTCCTCACAACTGACCTGCACTCAAGGCCACAGCCTGTGCCTCTCAGATCAGAGTTCTCTTCCCTCACTTCCCCAAGCTGCTATCCCTCCTGGTTTAATTTTGTTACATAAGAAGTGGAAAATTTCATGAGGGAATTGAGCTGCAGGGAATTTCACAGACCTTCCAGACCTTCAAAATCCTCCAGTTGCCTAAGTTACAAGAGAAACATTGCTGGCACAGGGAAAGCAGATAAGTTCAGGTAACCTGGCAGAATGAAAGCTTGACAGTACACACAACATGCCACTTGTTAGCCATTCCCGCCTTGTTAACACTTCCACATCCAGACGGAGGGGATATTATGTTATACCTTTACAATATCCTCTCTTGTTCTAGGTATAATAATGCACAGGAGGATCTATTGTGCACGAGACATAATAAAAGCCTTGTGCTGTGCATGCAGTGAGAAATTGTTTAAAATGTAAATAGCAGAGCCTTGTGCAGAGAACTTATGATGCAATTATGAAGGCTGCATGTTGCAAGTAAAAAGCCACAAAAGGCAACATGCTTGAGAGAGTATTTGGACATCAAGCTAAACCATGGTTTCAGCACAACATGAATGAGCCTAGCTTCCTCCAAGGATTGTGCACCACATTCCTCCTTCCATGTGGCCAGGAGAAGGAGCTGGGCTTTTCTACTTTAGGTTTACTGCAATTTGTCACGAAGAGATAGAATCCTGCTCCACTTCGACTTTCCCTTCCCACCCCACACAGAGCCAGTTACCATCAACTGTCCTGAGGGAAGGATTCCAGAAGAGACAGGCCAGTGGTAAATATCACCTCAGGGCCTGCTCCAGCTAAACTACAGTGGTACCTCGGTTTTCGAGCATCTCAGAAGCCGAATGTTTCGGTTTTTGAACACTGAAAACCCAGAAGTAAATGCTTCCGCTGATTGTTTCTCAAGTTTCTCAGCAGCCCTTTGCACCTTGGTTGTCGAACATTTCTGCCGGAACAGATTAAGTTCGCCAGTTGAGGTACCACTGTATTCTGTATCCCCACCATAGGCGCCGACTCCATGGGGCCTGAGGGGGCCCGAGCCCCCTCAAAAATTCGTTTGGGGGGGGCTCCGCCCCCCAATAATTTAAGAAAATTATTACCGTAAACTTCGCTCTATAACACGCAGATTTTTTCTCCTAAAAAGTAAGGGGAAATGTCTGTGCGTGTTATTGAGCGAATGTGTGGTCCCTGGAGCTGACTCGCCGGAGCGCAGGGGCAAAAATAGGCAAAAATCAGGCAAAAATCAGGTCGGGCGGGCGGGCGGAGGGAAGACGGAAGCTGCTGCTTTCCTGCATTCTGCCTCAGGGTCTTACTGCCCACCCGCTTCTGTTGCTGCGTTTGCTCAAACTCAACAAAGAGCAGGGAATCCCCTGCCCTCCTGGCAAGCAGAGGGTTAAGGAAAGGATCGAGTCCTTCCTTCTAATTCTTTCCTAGTCACACTGCGTGCAGGCTCCAGCCCACCACCTCCTCCTCTCCGTGCTCTAGGGACTCGCAGGTGGGAGAGAAAACATGCAGGTGGGAGAGAGAGAGAGTGCTGGCTTGGGGGGGGGACTTTTGCCTTCCTTTCCTCCCCCCCACCCCGTTAAACTCCTCCCCTGCATTCTTAGCCAGCTGCTTCTCCGCACACCCCTCTTGTGCTTCTTGTCCCTTCTGTGTTTTTCCTTCCCTCCCCATTTAAAACGTGGTGACAAAGCACGGATCCACATGGATCCTCAGGATTTTTGCATTGGGTCACCCCAAATTCACCATCAGATCACATTACATGTCCATGGCTACAGTCTGTACCAAAAACATCACGCACCCACTGTTGCCTGGGGCTGCAATGGTGCAAAAACGTGGTTACAAAGCATGGATCCACAGGATCTTTGCACTGGGTCACCCCAAATTCACCATCAGATAACATAGCATGTCCATGGCTACAGCCTGCACCAAAAAAAGTCACGCACCCACTGTGGCCTGGGGCCACAATGGTGCAAAAACGTGGTTACAAACCACGGATCCACATAGATCCTCAGGATTTTTGCATTGGGTCACCCCAAATTCACCATCAGATCACATAGCATGTCCATGGCTACATCTTGCACCAAAAAAATCACGCACCCACTGTTGCCTAGGGTCACAGTGGTGCAAAAACGTGGTTACAAAGCACGGATCCACATGGATCCTCAGGATTTTTGCATTGGGCTACTCCAAACTCACTGTCAGATATTAAAAATCTTTATAAAATAGAGAATTAAATACATACAGAATGTTAAATTTTCAGTTTCGAAATATTAGTACTAGTTTAGTACTGTATTTCTATATTACTATAGTACTGTATTAGTTATTTTCAAATACTTAAATATTTTTAGGGTGTAAGACCCAATTAAAGCCCGTTATTTACATACAGTATTACAGTATTTACATACAGTATTAGGCATACTGTATTAACTTTATTAACTGTATTAAAGCATTAACTTTGAGATATTATTTTTATTTAATGAACCCTCAGCCTTATTCAAAGTAAGCTTAAATTAGCTATTTCACTTATTAATCAAAGTGCTATTACTGTGCGACAGCAATATTTTATGTTTTATTCTTTTAATGATAGTTTAGGATTTATTTAAATATCATTTCAGTCTTTTCAGAGCTATATATTCACTGCTCTGTAATAGTCTATAAGCATAATTGTTACTGTAAATTAAATTAGCTTTTTACGAAAATACCGTGCGTGTTTATGTTTTGTTTCTTTTTTCAAAGCCAAAAAGTGTTTCAGGCTTGTCGAGTTTCCCGGAGTGTGGAGTTATAGAGAGTCGAGTTTTCGGGGTTCTAATGTTGATCATACGACTCTAAAATACTTTTTAAAAACTTTAAAACTCACTAATTTTCATCTAAAATTTAGAAAACTTCCCGGGGCAGGACCCCGGTATGGGCCCCCCCAATATTTTTTATAAGTCGGCGCCCCTGATCCCCACCACTACATTTTACCATCAACTGCCTTGTGGGCAGGATTCTGATTACTTTTTATATGTTGCTATTATTGTGTGTGGTTTTTTGTTTTTTTAAGTTATGGTTTCTTAGAAGCATTTGTATCCTAAATGGCACGATATATTGTAACAAATAATGGTAAATAATATTCTCCAGACAGACAAACTGTGGTTAGCGTTAAATATGGTTAGGTGTTTTATAAGGCAGCTTCAAACCACTTGGTTTTTTTGAAATGTAAGTGGGATATTATTAAAAAAAACAAAATAAAAAAATTCATTCTAGTAGCACCTTAAAGACCAACTAAGTTGTTCTAGGTATGAGCTTTCGTGTGCATGCACACTTCTTCAGATACCTGGTATCTGAAGAAGTGTGCATGCACACGAAAGCTCATACCTAGAACAACTTAGTTGGTCTTTAAGGTGCTACTAGAAGGAATTTTTTTATTTTGTTTTGACTATGGCAGACCAACACGGCTACCTATCTGTAACTGGGATATTATTATTAATAATAATAATAATAATATCCTCAAAATGTCTTTTCTGAAGCTAAAGGTATTGGTTTCCATCCTTTGACAATGTGAAGGGAAGATGGCTTCCTCCTAGACTTCTCAGCTGTTGCTGCCACCAAGAGAGGTGGGAGGGAAAGAGGAATTCTCTGCCCACTCAGATGACGGAAGGCAAGCATTTACAGCCACCCAGGTTCATGTTTTGATCCAGGAAATTACCCCTTTGTTCATAATAATAGCCTATCTTATCGGACTGTTGCAAGAATTGATGAGGTAATAGGTAATTCCACATTAGTTCCACATTAGTAAGAACATACTCCCTCTGGAGGTTGTGAACTCTGCTTCACTGGAAGTTTTTAAGCAGAGATCGGAAGGCTATCTGTCAAGGATGCTTTAGCTGAGATTCCTTCAATGCAGGTGGTTGGACTAGATGACCATTGGGGTCCCTTCCAACTCTACAGTTCTATGATTCTATGATTCTATTCTGTTATTCTATGATTCCCCTTAGATCTGCCCAGTGAATGTTTATGAAGCACTTTGAATATTTAAACTCTTCGCTACAGAAATACTGAGTATTACTTGTGTGTGTGTGTGCTTATAACCATAACATCCAACAGTACAGACCAGTGGTTCAGTTAGGTAATTTTAGATTCTGATCTTACAGGGAGCAGGAGTGGGGGCCTCTAGATGGTGAGTCTGGAATAAAATGGATGGCAGGAGCTAATTTGTCCCTCTGTTTCTGCCTGATTAGTGAAGGATTAAGCATTTGAGTGGATTGTGCTCAAACAGCTAAAACTGAGTAGCAGGAGCACCTGGCGAGGAATATTTGCAAATTCTGAATAACCTACATGTAGCCCCACGTTTAACTTATGCAAACAACAGTAACAACAGCATAGTAAAAAAAAGTTTTAAAAATACTTTACATGATTTTCACTTGATGGCAACTCTAGTCCAATGGTTGCCATCAGTTTGATTTGAATTAATTTTATAATGAAATGATTTTAGAATGTTGTATTATTTTATTGTTGTTAGCCGCCCTGAGCCCGGCTTCAGCTGGGGAGGGCAGGATATAAATTTTAAAAATAATTATTATTATTATTATTATTATTATTATTATTATTGCATGAGTTTATATTTCCTTATTTCAGTGAAATTACAGTGATGCAACAGCAGAGTACTATTTCACACCTCTCTCTTCCCTAAATGGTAGGAGATTCCAAGGCAGCTTTACAGGGTCAGTTTTCTTTTTACAAGAAAAGAATGAACATCAGCTTTGTTTTTTTAGTATCTGTTTCTGTCTACAAATGTCCAGGTAGTGTTCATACCAGCACATAGGAAGCCAGCACCTCCCCCCCCCCAAAAAAAAAGCAGCAGCAGCCCTCAGTCTCCTAAACCTAAAAATTAAAAGTGTTTTTCTTTGTCTCTAACAAAGGGTGCTTCCAGACTTTCATTATTTCGAAGAGTGGAATTCAGTCATATCCCAACAAATTTAGGCTGCACAATTAAAGCTGATTTGGAGCTCTTGTGCAACAAACCCACTTCCCCACTTTCTGGTTTCCTTCTTTCTCATTTTTCCAATCTTAAATTCAGTCCTCCATATTTCCACAGCAGTCTGTGATTTATTTATTTTTATGCTCATGAAAATTCATCAGCATTTTAGTGCAAATTTCTCCAAACACATAACACACAAACACACACTTTTCTCTAATATTTACCTTTTTTTACAAGACCATTTCCCCTAATATGGTACATTTTTGCATGTAATTTTCACTAATTCATACATTTTTATGCTCGCTTTATCCTTGTATATGCATATTTTTTTTACACATTACTTGGGTGGAAAACGAGGCCACATGCTGGCCACATGACCCGGAAGCTGTACGCTGGCTCCCTCGGCCAGTAAAGCAAGATGAGCGCCGCAACCCCAGAGTCATCCACAACTGGACCTAATGGTCAGGGGTCCCTTTACCTTTACCTTTTGGGTGGAGATCTACATTGCAAAATTTGGAGAAGTGTTGATTTTTTTAAAAGGATGGCTCTGTTTTGGTTTGTGTATTGTTTTGGAAAGTGTGGATTTGGTAGCTTTGCCTTTAAATGCAAACTGAATGAAATTTATCCCTCATCCCTACTTCCCCTCCCTGGCACCGGATTTTTTGTGATAAGGAAAGTGATGGGGAAATTCACTGAAACGCGTTGGATGAAATCTGTTTGACTCAACATCGGCTGATTTACCTGTGAATAAGTCAGGGTGAATGCTCAATAAACAAGGTTGTTTGGAATTGACCCAAGTTCAAATTTCACAAATGGTGAGTGTGGTGCAGGCTGCTCCCAGACAGCCAGTTTATTGAGCATTAACCCAGATTTGTTGACAGGTAACTTAGAGAATGTTGAGTCAAGCAAATGTTATTCTGCACTTTCCAAAGTCTTCAGGGAGGTTTGACCACACAGACTATTTATTGAGAATTTATTCCAGTTTGTTTGTGGATAAGTGAGACAATTTTGCATCAAGGAAGTTGCGTCAACCATACTTGCCTCATCACTTTCCTTAATGGAAAAAGTCTGATTTGAGGGAAGGCAGGGAGAGAGAAATGGTGCAAACTGAATTTATCAGAAGATTCCACTCAAAAACATTGTCTGTCTGCAGGCATCCAGAATCTAAGAACCTGGACTTCCCCCGACTATCAAATCTCAGCAGTCAGGAAACTGCTCAAGCTGTTTTGCACAACACATGAACAGGCCCGAACCAGATAGTAGGTTAGAAACCAACACCAAAGTTTTGCCAGCTTTAAGAATTAGGATTTGCTATTCCCTTATATTAGCATATCTTGCATAGTTTGATGCCCAAACCACATGTGATAGCAGTAAACAGGAAGCTACCTTATACTGAGCAAGATTATGGATCCATGAAACTCAGTATTGTCTGCACCAACTTGCAACAGGTTTCCATTGTTTCAGGCAGAGTTTTCTCCCAGTTCTGTCTGGAGATGGTGGGGATTGAACTGGGAACATTCCATTTTTCTTTTTAAGAGGCTATATGAGCACAGCACTACATTCAGGGCTGATTTGGGGGAAGAAATCCAGGGGACCACAAAAGTAAACAAAGTGCACAAGTGTGAGGGGGTTGTGTCATGTGGCAGCAGGGGCATCATGTGCCTCAGATACTTGCACAAGCACCTTCCATTTAGCAAATCACATTACGATTGTGCTGGCAAAGTCAATAGTCAGAGTGCCAGAAAATCAGTTTCCTAACAACAGAGTTTCCCTGGAGGGGAAAACATCTGTATCCGCTCCAGCCAATGAGTTGTTGCTCATGTAGCTAGACGTCTTGAAAAATCTAATAATCTGAATAAGCCTGCAGCCTTGGTATTATAGGGAAAACAAAGCCAGAATCTCTGGCTGCATGAGAGCTGGTAATCTGCTTCTTAAGTCTTGTCCTCTCACACCAGGAGATGCTATACGCAGCATGATGAAATCCTTGACTGTGGGAAAGTAATGCAGCCTCAGTCAGATCAAGCAGCACTTATGGTATGCGCAAGCAGAAATTCCTTGTAGGATTTGCGGGTCTGGAATTTATAAAACGTAAGTCTGCAACCACCAACCCCAGATGAGGTGAGACCACTGGTGAAAACCAAAGATATGGCCTCATTGTTTGTACTGAATGCAGCTTGTGATGGGAAGTTGATTTTTTAATTCATGGGCTGCTTCAGGGATTTATAAGGATCAGATTACATGATTGAGCTGGCAGATCCATGATCAGATCTCCTGATATCTATTTCTAATGAAAATCCAGAGAGAAAAGTTCTTCAGCTTTTTTTTTTCTTTGGAGGCAAAGTTGTTCAGTTGTTGGTTTTTTTAGTTTTGACCAAAATTGTTTGGCCTTTTTAAGCAAAAAAATGATTCTGCTGGCATGGGTTGCCATATATCCGGATTTTCCTGGACATTTTTGAAATTTCCGCCCAAACACGTGACATATGGCAACCCTATATAATGGGATGCTAATTTGCATAAGCAAAAGACAGTGAGTATTGGAATAGCTGTGATTACTAGGAAATCCAGCATTATATGTGGCTTGACCCTGTATATTGTTGCACAACACCCCAATCTCCGAGAAGTGCAAGATTCCATGGGTTCCAGGCACTTACCCAGGGTTCACGTGTCCTTTGGAAATGAGGCACAGTGGAGACTGTGGTGTCTTTATAATACATGGTTTGTTTGCTTACATATATATACAACCTGAGTCTATGATGGAGGGATTCACAGCATTAACAGCCCTAAAAGGTCTTGTTTCTCCCATAGCCTTGGATTCAAATAGAAATCAAACGTTCCTCTGACTCTCCAGCTTGCTGCTTTTCCTCTACTCTCACTCTTGTCTTTTTCTAACTACCAACCAGTTGCCAGTTGATTGGGGGGGGGTTGCACTCACAGGGACCCACTTCCTTTGTTCCCCTTAATGGCCCATCACCCAGGTGATCACCTCATCTGAAAGCTAGCCTGGCTATTCCAAGCATTAGAAGCCTTGATTAAATTTTGACACTTACTGGGTCCAGGGCTTAGAAGGGACTCGGCACACAGCTTAACACCCCAAACTCATAACAATATATTTAAGCAGTAAACTTAAATTAGGGGGGTGGGAATCATTTTAGCCTTCTTTGTTGTAGGAGCCTGTTTGGTTACAATCTCAGATGCACAGTTGAGACCCAGCTGCTCACAGTGCAATGAATTAACCACATATGTGAAATTAAACAAGTTATCAGAAGCCAGAAAGGCAAGGGAGAGTCTGTAGAGGAGCAGAGGCAAGGGGAGAAGAGAACTCAAGGCCGGGTTATCTCCTGCCTACTGAGCTCTGGCATAGTGTTAAGTTGGTGGCAGCCAAGAATACCCAGAATATAGGGTAACCAAGGAAATTTACACTGAATAAATGGTCTGGAATAACTGAAAGCCAATCAAACCCCAAGGAAGGTGACATTCTATGTGATTGTGTTTTGATGGGCAGGACTGCTCTGTTTAGAAATCAGCTGACTTAGAAGGAAGGTTTGAGGGCAAAGCTTCTGTCCAAAGGTACCAGAGTATTTGTTTATTTTTATGGGCTAAAGTGACTTTTAGCCCATCCTTAGTCTTGAGGGATCCCAGAGCAGGGTGCAAACTACAGTGCATACAATCCAGTACAGCACACTATAGAATAAACTTATCCAAATGTATTAAAACTTTAGGAGCAACTTTAATGGACATGCAGCATGTTGACAAATAATGGAATCAAGGAAGGGACTAGAGGGAAGTCAATTTGTTTTGTTTTGTTTGTTTTGTATTGTTGCTTTTTTAATTTATTTTTTGGGGAAACCAATAAAATATTATTTTTTTAAAAAAAAACCATAGGAGCAACTTGACCATTGCTAACACAACAAAGCAGACTATTACCACTCCACTCTTAACCCCTTAAAGAAGCCCGAGCAAACAGTGGCAAAACAGCAAAAATATCAGCACCATGCATATCTCTAACAGGAAGGGTCACCATGCAACAAACCTCCCCACACCTGGCACACACATCCAAGATGGTAGACAGAGAAATGGCTCCTCTAAAACCTTTAGGGCATGGCAGGTTGACAGTGGAAGAAGCACTCCCTCGAGCATGTGGAAACCAAGCCTTCATTCAAAATCCCCTCCCCCAGCACTTTGTTCTGTCTTTCATATTTAAACCTCAGCATATGTAGGAGAGCTCAATTGCACCAGGCAGGCTGATCAAGGAAAACCACCAGGAATTATGTCCACACCTCTGAATGGCTCATCAGCATCAGCAGAAATTAGAGGTGACCAACTGTACATAGGAAGTTGCCTTGTGCCAGGTGAGATTAGTTTTCCATATAGCCCAGTATTGCCTACTCCCACAGACAGTGGCTAAGATCTCAGGCACATGTTCTCCCATCACGCACTTCCTGATCGTTTCTATCTGGAGATGCCCGGGATTGAACCTTGGACTCTCTGCATGCAAACCATGTGCTCTGCCTTTGAACTAGGATTCCCTACACTCCTTCCTCCTGGTAGAGCATAAACTAGCTTTCCAAATGTATATCATTTGATTCTACAGGATTCAAATCACTGTGTTGCTAAAATGAAAGTGTTGTCTATAGTTTCACCAGCAAGAAAAAGGCACTTAGTTGTTTTGAATTGTGTTAGTTGCTTTGGCATACATGTATTGTTAGAGATTTGGGGTATTAGAGTCTATTAGTGAATAGTAGAAATTTATGAATTTCAGGATCTAGCTAATACTTGGAGTATTGGAGGGAAGATTAGAGGGCGGTGGAAAACACAGGCTAATAATTCTTCCCAAACCAGGACCTCACCTGGGATTGAGGTATTAACATGACAAAAGGTGTGGTGGACCCACATCAAAGAGGAATCCTTGGGCCTGGGCAGACAGGGGTTGCCAAGCTGACTGGGAGGAGGCAGGCTGTACTCACAGGAAGAATGTGCCTTAAAAAAAGTAGGCTTGGGATAGCAGATGGATGGGGAAGAGTTGCTTGGAGCAGAGGTGTGTTGGGAAGAAGAAAAGAACAAAGACACAACCATCTGGGCAGGCTGGATGAAGGCAGGCTGGAAGAGATGCCTTGGACTCACATTCTGCACTGCTGTGGGGAACAAGCCCCTCTTGAGATGACTATGCTGTAAGATCTAGACTCCCTCCATCTCAATTCAGGTGTAAATATGTGAATGAATCATATTTCTTAAAGCTATGACAGCCTCCGCCATGTCTTGATTCTCAGTGGAAACATGACCCGGGGTGATTGCCTAGAACCCCCTGGAATCTTATGTATCGCTCGGCAGAGAGTTAGGGTTGGTGTGCCCCCATTGTAACAATATTATGTCCGCAAATGACTTGAATGTAAATATCTCAATTTGGATGTTGTAAAATGTAAAGGACCCCTGGACGGTTAAATCCAGTCAAAGGCGACTATGGGGTTGTGGCGCTCATCTCGCTTTCAGGCCGAGGGAGCTGGCGTTTTTCCACAGACAACTTTCCAGGTCATGTGGCCAGCATGACTAAACCGCTTCTGGCACAACGGAACACCATGACGGAAACCAGAGTGCACGGAAACGCTGTTTACCTTCCCACTGCAGCAGTGCCTATTTATCTACTTGCACTGGTGTGCTTTCAAACTGTTAGGTTGACAGAAGCTGGGACAGAGCAATGGGAGCTCACCCTGTCACGGGGATTCGAACCGCCAACCTTCTGATCGGCAAGCCCAAGAAGCTCAGTGGTTTAGACCACAGCGCCACCCGCATCCATGCCATGCTCCAACCATACACAGTAAGCGTGAAGAGGATCAGGTTGTGGCCATCCCTATTACAGGCCTCACATTGCATCGCCAGCTCTGTGTCTTTCTCTGGAATCTGTAACATTTATCATAATGAATTAAGCTTGTCTAATGATATAATGGCCTGAGAAGGAACTTGGTCATGCACCCAACCCATGCAGCCTCTACTTACAAATGTGACTGGAGCAACATGAGGTCCGGTAGGTTTCATGTTGCTCAGCAAAGGTATGAATCGTGCATTCTCCCACCCACACATTTTGAACCCTCCACCTTCTGCCATGTCTCAAACGTCCCTCCCCCTCCACAGCTTGGTTCATCATATGCCCCCTAACCTTCTGAGGCCTGTTCATGGAGTTGCTTGCTTTATGTGCTTGTGGGACACATTGCCCCTTAATGTAAAACACCGTTTCTGTTTGGTTTTACTGGCCCCTTTGGGCAATGTAGGCATTGGTTTACCATTCAGATATATGCATATTAATAACAGAGTCTTTCCAACCAGCCACGGCCAGAGGGGAAAACGAGCTCTGTGTGAGTCCTCTCATTCTCTCTTGTTCTTGACACAGAAACCAGAGGGCACAACAGCTGGCATGTGGTGTGGTCTGGCTTTAGCATTGCTCTCTAATAACCATAATGAACCAGTCTGGAAAACTGGGCTGCGGGGTGGGGGTAGATATGCAGGTGTCTTCCTGTCTGTGAGCGGAGCGAGCAGGAGAACCGCTTCATTTAGGCAATGTTTGCACCATGTGACTTGCAGGAAGGAAAACAACTAAAGTCCTCCCCAGGCCAAAACAACAACCTAGAGAAGGAATTCATTAAAAGAGGGGGGTCGGCAAGGCAAAGCAGAGTTGTTTGTATAAGATCGGAGCTTGCAGTAGGCTGTCACTTAGCGAGAGGAATTGCAGAGGGCTTGGGCTGGAAGCTTGCCGGCTGCTTTCCTTCTCTGGCTGTATCCCTCGCCAGATTCATCTGCAGGCAAGTCCTGCTTTCTCCTTTCTTGCTGACAAAGGGACCGAGTTGAGGCTTTATTTGGGCCAGAGCATCCAGAACAATGAAGAGAGTGTCCATGGGGCATGTGCAAAGTGTGATTATCAGAACCAAAACACCTGGGATTGGTGGGGGAAGGGAAGGTTGTTTTCAAATCAAAGGGCAGGTACTCTGGCCTGGCCTGAGCCCTGGCAGCTTGCACTGTAGCACTAAGCACCACCCAGAAAGTCCCTATCATATACCTTGAAGGCTTAGCATTACCACTCAGAACAAGCAGCTTGATTCATCTAATCACTGGCTTTAGCCTTCCAACTCAACCACATCAATGCCACCTCCTAGTCTCTTGCTGCACCCACTGCCCAAGCACTCTTGATGGTGCATGAGCGCTATACATTCCACAGCTGGCATCCTGACTGTGGGACTTTCTTCTGGTAGAGCTGTGTTTCTCCCCCACACTAGCATCAACAGCTAAAGACCCACTTATTTATCTGAGCCTCTGGGGAGGACCGAAAACTGCTAACCACCTACTATTTATTGTCCGCTATGCTGTGAATTCTGTATTTTAAATCATAGAACTGTAGAGTTGCAAGGGACCCCAAGCGTCATCTAGTCCAACCCCCTGCGATGCAGAAATATGCAGGTGGCCTATATGGGAATCAAACTTGTGACCTTCTTGTTATCAGCACCAAACTCTAACCAACTGAGTATTGATATGCTTTTGTATGCTTACAGAGTTTTTATTATTTATTGGGTTTTTTATTTTTTATTTTTGCTTAGCTGTACACCACCCTAAGGGATGAGGGTGGCGCTGTGGGTTAAACCACTGTGCCGCTTGGGCTTGCCAATCGAAAGGTCGGCGGTTTGAATCTCCACAACAGGGTGAGCTCCCGTTGTTCCAGCTCCTGCCAACCTAGCAGTTTAAAAGTATGTCAAAGTGCGAGTAGATAAGTAGGTACCGCTCCGACGGGAAGTTAAACTGTGCTTCTGTGCTCTGCTCTGGTTTCGCCAGAAGCGGCTTAGTCATGCTGGCCACATGACCGGGAAAACTGTCTGCGGACAAAGTCGGCTCCCTCGGCCAGTAAAGCGAGATGAGCGCCACAACCCCAGAGTCATTTACGACTGGACTTAACTGTCAGGGTTCCTTTACCTTTTTACACCACCCTGGGTTACTAAGGGAGAAAAGGTGTGGTAGATATTATTATTATTATTATTATTATTATTATTATTACTGTTATTATTATTATTACCAAGAATCAGAACGGACTTCAAAAGAATTGAAACAGAACAACCTTTCTTTCTCTTGATCCTCTCAGCCATATGCAAGATTAAACGGGGGCTGAAGCTTGGAGGTCTGAGAGCACAGAGTAGAACAGCCAGCGAACAGCCAATTACCAAATGATGAGCAGATATGAGAGCAGACAAATGAAGGCCTCCCCAGAGGCTGCCTCCTTCATTCTCAGCCGACCAGGCTGTGCACCATCCGATTAGTTCAAGGGCATCCTATGCACCACTTAATATGAGTTTTAAATGTAATAATCACTGAGATCTAAGTATAAAGAGGACCCGGTGGCATTTTGCTGTTACCAGCCATCTCTTTATGTACAGTGTTTACCTATTTTTCTTTGTTAAAAGGGCTGTTATCATTCTAAACAAAATAAAATGAATGCTCTGTCTGGGTAACCAGCAAACCAGGGTACTGTGCTACCCATGAATTCTGCGTACTGCCAACAAGGTGCCATGCACATTGGGCATAAAGCATATTGTTCATTTTTATAATACTTTCTACGAACTCTTTTTTATTGAACTTTTTTGAAAATGCTAATTAAAAATAAAGCCAAACAAAACAGATGCAAAGAGTGAGTATTAGCGCAGCAGACTGACAAGAACTCAATAACTTTACATGCTGATAATCTTAACCTGATGCATTCTAGATTATGGACCTTTGGATTTGTTTATTTTTTCCTCTTCATCTCAAAACCTAGTTAAGGAAAGCTTTTTAAAAAGAAAAAAAGAAACCCAAACTCTTTTCTTTTGAAGAATGTGAGCACTACCACCAAATGACATTATGCACATAATCCCCACAATTTTGTGTTCGTGTTTAGGGCCATTTGATTTCTAACTACATGTTTTGCAGTCTTCTTGTCCAGTGGCCCTATCCTATGAATCTTCGCACTAGTAACTACAGAGGACATCAACTATCCTTGCCCCAGCTCTGGTATTGCAACTGTGCTGTATAAGCTTCTGTCACTTATATGGAGGAAATATGATGTGGGGGGAAGGGGGGAGGTTCCTGCCCATCTCTCTGCACGGCAAAAGCCCTGTAGCATATGCATGGGTCAGCATCAGTTTACCCCTTCATACAGTGGGGAAAGCGAATGGTGGTGCCATTAAGTTTTCAAGGCACTTGGCTACTTCCAGACGGGGCTTTAATATATAAACAGTTGCTGAGATATTGTCATTGGCAATAGGTGTTTGCAAGATTTCCCCCTGGAAACAGTCAATCTGGATCAGTTTGTGGGGTGGGGCAGGGGATACGTGCTGTCATTTTGTTGACCACAATGTTGTGTGGATGCTGCAAAAAACTTGCACATATGAGGAGCACCGATCACAAGAAACACCCATCTTGAAAGCACTTTTGCAGAGTCTGTGATTGAAAAGGGGAGTGGGTGTGGAACATGAGCAGTGAAAGGGAGATTTACAGCAAAACGCAACATCAGAAAATGAAAACCGGCGTGTTTTGAGCCGGAAACGTGGCTTTTTTGAATCGGGGTATGGTGGAAATTGTCAACAATAACACCGAAATCAATTACGCTAATCTTTTGTAAATTACATCAGCCTTTGAGCTCCATGGCCGATTATGTTTTCTGCGTCATGCTGATTGGGGCGTGAGACGGTAATTACAGAGGAAGGAAGAATAGACTCAGAGAGGCTAGTGTGAGCAGTCAGGAGAAGCAGTTTCTCGCAGAACACAGATGAATCAGGGTTTTCAGAGGTTCAGAGCCAGCCGTACGTTTCCAGAAGTGCCGCTCCAATTGGCGCAAAGAGATTCCCTGGCATGGCCGCGGCCGCTGCGTCACTGTGTGTGTTTGTGTTTTGCTTAATCCCCACCAGGCAGCACCTCTGTCATGGCAGCAACAGCATGATTAAGATGATAGAGCATTGCTGTCACAAGCGTGTAATTACAGGTTTCCTGTGTCACTCCCCGATGGGAGGTCAGTGACTCTCCCTCCTTCTGTCAGCAGAAGGGGAAGGCGGAGGGGGGGTTGAGGATCTGACAGGTTCTCTCTCTACCTCGAAGTAGGGCCTTAAGCCTTCAGTGCTGGATTCAGGAGATGGAAGGGCCAATTGTTTGGATATGAAAGGAGAAAAGTGACCGAAGTTGGAAAAGTTTTTATATAACAGTGAAAGGAGGGAAGCCACAGTAAATGAAAGGGGGGGGGAGGGAAAGTCAAATTAGGGAGTCAAGGGGGGGGGAGGCGGAGAACAAGGCCCCATTGTGGTTCATTTGCTTGAGGACTGCCCCTATGAATGACACCATCGCTTGGGTTTTTGACTAGAGGGGCCCTGCCAGAGAATCCTGGCCAATGGAATCAGTGTAACACTTGCTCCTATAATCCACACATGGCAGAGAATGCAGGGAACCACTTCAGACTGAAGATGGTGTTATTACAAATATTCCTCTACATTAAAATCACCCTGTAAACTTCCTTTCCCCTGTTTTTTTCCCTTCTCTCTCTCTCTCCCCCCCCCCCACTTTTCCTTTTCCTTTTTTGGTTTTTGCTGTTCTTATTCTTTTCTCTTCCAATTTGTTTGTTAACTGTGCATATCTTGGCCGTGGGATACTATTGAGAAGTACATTTAGGGAGTGAGGGCTATAATTGGTTTAGGGAGGGTTGGATGGGTTAGGAAAAGGAAGGATTGAATTCATTATGGAGCAAATGTTTCTGAATAAAAGTTCTTTTATTGCACTGTAACTCTTCAATATAAGAAAAAAGATGTGAATAATAATAACAATCACTTTCCTGCAAATGTCAGAATTTTTATGTTACTACTAACCTACTTTATGAATGGTGACTGTGCTTGCTTTATTGTACATCTAGCTTTAACCTCATTGGTGTGCTATATTTTTTCCATTACATTTCCCTGACCTCACTGTTTACATTTGAACACTGCATGCATTGTTTAATTTGTTTTAAATTGGTCTTCTATGAGTGCTAGGCTTGTCTTTACGATGTTTTTGGACTGCTGTTTGGTACCGTAATGAAATGTTTTTTTTTAATGTATTCTATTTTGCATGTGAGCTATCTTGGATGGGCTTGGCTCTGCAAGGTGGGAAAGAAATATTTGTGATAAAGAAAAGTTAAAGAGGACTCTATTCCTGGAAACTTTATGCCAAAATAATCTTGTGTTTTATGGTGCAACAAGGCCCTTTTGTTGGTTTTGCTGTCGCAGATTCAACACAGTGCTGGCTGCCTATCTGGAAATCCCTGGAAAGAGAATGCCAAAACAACAGGGAAAAGGTTGAGCTAAAACCATGCCAGTTTTTTTTCATAGGGGAAATTCCTACCACCTCAGTTCACTGCTTTTGTAAACTAGGGATAGGCTAATCAATCAGTTTCAGTTTCTTGGTTTCTCATTTTCCTATCTTAGGTTCAGTTCTCCATGTTACCACATCAATTTATGGCTTTAAAAAAAAAATCTCATGAAAATTCATTAACATATGAGTGCAAATTTTGCTTTTTGTGCAGTTCTGCCTACTAGATGTGTTTTTGCAAACTATTTTCCCTAATGCAATGCATTTCCATATGTTATTTACACTAATGTATGCATTTTAATGCACATTTTACCCTATTACCTGCATTTCTGTACATGTTACCTGGCTGGAGAACTCCCTTGCAAAATTCAGAGAAGTGCAAATTTAGAAGGCTGGCTGTGTTTTAGTTTGTGTATTGTTTCGGAAATAGATTAGCATTAAGTAAACAAAACTGTTCAATGAACAGGAATCAACATAGTTGGGTATATTTATATTTATTTCTGTTTATAAATGTTTGTTGTTTTGCTTTAACAGATCACAGGGAACTGTGACAGAGTGCTCCCTGTGGAATCAAAACAGATTTCGCACCTGCTTTTCCTCACATCCCTAGCCATGTGCTATCACATGTCCTCCTTGCCCACACATGTAGCTATACACTTTTCATGCACATTATTTGGTTGGTGAACCAACCAACAAAAAATCTGGAGAAATATGAATTTTGAAGGACAGTTGTGTTTTGGTTTGCACGTGGTTTTGGAAAGGACAAATTAGAGATCTGTGTTTAAAATCCTTACCAAAATGAATTCCTCCCCATGCTTATTTTCCTCCCCTTCATTTTATCCTCAAAAGAACCTAGTGTAATATGTTGGACCAGGAGTAAGGAACCATTTTCAGCCTGAGGGCCACATTTCCTCATAGAGAACCTGGGGCCCACATGCCACTGCTGGGAAGGGTCAGAGACAAGAATGGACAGAGCAATGCATGTGGCTTTTACCCATGTACAACAAACTATATTCCAGCCGCACAAAAGTCAGATTTTTCTACAGCCACCCACTCGCATCCCTCTATCCTCCATCCAAACAAGTTCTGTCCAAGGACACATGCCAGCCAAGCAAAAGCAGCTTAGGAGGAGATGGAGCAGGTTTGGGGAGTGGTGTGGGGAGAGTCCTAAGGGCCAGATATAGAGGGCTGGAGGGCCACATTTCACCCATAGGCCTGAGGGTCCCCACCACTAAGTTAGATGGAGAGGCAGTGACTGGTTCCAAGTCACCCAGTGGGATTTGTGATGAATGGGGCTGAGTTGTTCTCTCCACCTCTAGTCCAACCCTCTAACCACAAAGCAACAGTTCCTCCTGTAAATCTGCTCTACAGATGTTTTCCTCCAATAGGCCTCTGAAGGCAGCAGCAAATGTCACTTGGAATCCAGTAGAACATGTGTGCATTTGCAACAAATACTCTACTTGATCCAGACTATAATGGCTGAGACAATATGCCTGGAAAGAGTTTGTGCAGAATCTCTTTTCCCTTGATGCTTTCCCCATCAAACAGATGAAAAGATGAGCATAAATAAAAGGGCAAAGCCCTTTTGACATCTGTTGAATGCAACAAATGTTCATTCTCATCCACATCAATGTGGTGGTGTGGCGGGGGCGGGGGGGTAAAACAATATCTGAGTACCATTAGCATTAGAAACAGTGTTAGGTAAAAAGCCAACACTTGGAAGAAAAGCAATTTTATCCATAAAGCTTTTCATGAAACGAGAGTCAGGTCCCAAATGCAAAGCTCAATTGCCTTCAAAGCTGAAGCAGGAACAACAGCAGCAAGAATTCTCTTGGCAAAGTATTGGAAGACTAAAGAACTACCTACTCTGGAAGAATGGCAGACCAAGGTGACTGAATTTATGGGACTGGCAGAGATGACCGGCAGAATTCGTGACCAGAGGAGAGAGACAGTGGAAGAGGACTGGGAAAAATTTAAAATTTATCTTAAAAATTGTTGTAAAATTTCGGAATGTTAAGATGTCAAGGGATTTGATATAAAGAATTACAGCTGTAAAAATTTAAGCTTAAGAAAATTTTAAAGAGAATTAAATATAAAAATGGATGAAGGATTGCTAAAAAATTTTAAAACAAGGATGCAGTGAAGGGGAGGTATGGGGAAGTCGTGTTATGTTTGTTTGTTTTTTGTTTGTGTTGTAAAATTAATAAAAATTATTTAAAAAAAAAAAAAAAAAGCTGAAGCAGGAACAACAAAAAATGTGCATAAGTGTAAGAAGCCCGGAGGTGTATAGAGCCAAAAATTCACTTCAAATGGCTTTGTCATCACACACACACACACACAATTGCAAACTGATGTTGAAATGTAAAGAACTGAAGGCTGGAAAAAATGAGAGAAAGTGAAAGAAGCCGAAACTGGCATATCTGCTCATCCCTAGTGCCAATGAAGATGATGATGATGATGATGATGATGATGATGATAATTTATTATTTATACCCCGCCCATCTGGCTTGGCTTCCCCAGCCACTCTGGGCGGCTTCCAGCAAAATATTAAAATACAATAGTATATTAAACATTAAAAGCTTCCCTAAACAGGGCTGCCTTCAGATGTCTTCTAAAAGTCTGGTGGTTGTTGTTCTCTTTGACATCTGGTGGAAGGGCGTTCCACAGGGCGGGTGCCACTACTGAGAAGGCCTTCTGCCTGGTTCCCTATAACTTGGCTTCTTGCAGTGAGGGAACCACCAGAAGGCCCTCAGCCCTGGACCTCAGTGTCCAGGTAGAACGATGGGGGATAATAATAGTCTAATTTTTGCATATGGGCGAGTCATGTGCACATGGCAGAGAAAGAAAAAGAGTTGAGGCATAGCTCTGCTCCTACCCACTTCTGACTCGGGCATGAGGTTTTCATAAAGTTCCCCGCAAGGGAATGCAGAAGTTGCATTGAAAAAGATTCCCTGTGTCTGCAGTCAGGGTTCTGAGAAGACAAGGGTTATCCATCTGTGGTTGGCCAAGGGGCAGGGAGAGGAAGCAAGGGTCAGCTGTTAGGTCCCCCATTGGTTGAAATGTACTGTATGTGCATTCAGCTACAACACAGCTATTTTGCACATGCATCTTTACACTGATGGGGGATATGGGAGCATAGGATCTCAGACTGAGTTAATGTTACAGTGCTGTTATGCAGCCTTCCTCAACCTCATGTCCCAGAAGTTTTGGACTACAGTGTTTTGGATTGTAGTCCAGATGTTCTGAACTACAATTTTCCATGATTATTTTCTGACTATTTTCCATGTTGGCTACCCATTGTAGTCCAAAGCATTTGGACAGGTTGAGGAAGGCTGGTTTAATATCATCATAACACCATTGCAATTTCACAAGCATAATGTGATGTTTCATAAGCGCAGGAGGTTTATTAGCCATAGTGCTACAAAGTGGTTTCCAAACAAGGTCAGGTATTACTGCTTATATGTTCAATCTGAAAGCCAGAGCAGTACCTAGGCAGTTAATATGATTTTTAAATGGGAGATTGGATTTGGATGAGCAAGCAGATGGAGATGGTTTAGCCAGATGCCCTCCAGTTCACCTTGCTGTGAATTGGATCTTGTAAGTCTGCTGTATTTTGCGTTCTCCACAGGCATCAATGAGATGTTTTCCCTCTTTGGGTCAAGGTCTCTAAATCATCTTGATCTCACTTGAAACTTTCCCTTCCAGGTCATAGGATGACTGTACAAGCACTGACCTTCCCCTTAGCTAGATCAACAGCATGCTGGCCACCCTGGCATCATGACTCATGTTAAGTGACAGTCTAGACTGTAGGAACAGAGAGAGAAATGAATTCAACAGAACATAAGCTGGATGTCTGATCTCATTTCTCATATGAATACAATCTGTTCTCGCAGCAGCTAAGCAGATACTTATGGGAACCCAGCAAGCAGGACCTGGGCACAACAGCACTTTCCCCACTTGTGCTCCCCAGGAACTGGTATTCATTTTTTTTTTTTAATAATATTTATTAAGAGTTTCCAATTATAACAATATAAAAAAACAAAACATCCAAATTTAAGATCTTATTTTCCGTAACATCTTTCCAGGACTTCCCCTTCCCTCCCCCTCTTATATTCCAATTCTTACAAATAAAATCAGCAATTTATTATCCCAAATTTTAACCTTATTATCATTGACCCAATTTAAAAATATTTTCCCATCTCCTAAGATCGACCTATTCCCTTCCGTGCGTTCCCCCCTTTAATATACATAATAGATTAAAATATAATAAAATAAAATATGATTTTACGCCCTTTGGATTCCAAATTTCCCTCCCCCTTTTCCTGGTTGCGTTCCCCCTATTAATCAACATCTGATGTCTTCCTGGAGCTCCCACATTTATTTAAACCATAGTCCTTTACCAGTCCTTTTTAATTTTAAATGTCCAATCTTGGAAGGAGTCTATCTCAAAAAGGCCCATTTTTTCCATCCAGATTTTTATATACTTGGGAGTAAAAACTCCAATTTTATTTCTTAAACCTTTCAAATCTGGATGTCCCAAATGCTCCCACTTCCAACTTTGTCCAATTCTTATTATTCTTGTTGTTCTTGTTAATCTCTCTCCTCTTTCTTTTCCTGTTTTCCTGCACAAATGTTCTAATTCCAAAAGCTTCTAAATTCCGCTGCAGAGGCTCTGTTATTCAGGAACGAAACATGATGTCAAGTCCCTTCCATTTTTCAATAGATAAGTCTATTGTCTACTTTAGTGTGTAAACCTCTGTAGCCAAAATAGTGTTCCATTTCTGCAGTTTCCCAGGAGATAAAAAGTTCTGTCAAATTCGATGTCAACAACTTGTAATATCCCTCGGCTCCTCTAGGTGGATTGTAGTAACTCAGTTCCCTTCCAGATCACGTCCACTAGTCAAAGTAACTTATTATTCCTTGTTTTAAACATTTTGTATCCAATTTGTAACAAATATAACCGGCAAAGTCCTCGTAACAAAGTTCTCATTTTTGATCTTCTGCTTTGACAGCTCTTTGACAGCTGTCAAAACCTCTCCTTGTCTTCTCCCGGCGCTCTAACTAAAACGCTCCCAGGTTCCGGGGGGGGGTTGCTTTTTGATTAAATTCCACTTTTCTCCTCCAGCTCAATCTTATAGTTTTCCATCGCGAAATTTCATAACTTTATCAAAATAGGGTTGCGCTCAATCTTAGATGTTAAGTCCTCTACTTTAGCTCCTCTACAACGGGGGGGCGCTGACTTCCTTTTTACGCCTCCCCCGCTCGTTCCAAATTCTTTAAAAATTTCTCGCCTTTTTTAATCCAAGTTCCGATTACTCACGGGTTATGCTTTTAAGTCCAAATTTCCAATAGAAGAAGTCAGCGCTCTCCGTTGAATGGCATGCGGCTTCGCTCGGCAGGGGAAGCGGAGGACTCAAAGCACCCCCCCGTCACCCGTTCCGCAGCCTTTAAAAAGGCTCCTTCGCAGGTCGAGGGGGGCTCAAAAGGTGCCAGCCGAGTCACCATGTCCATGGGTTTCAGCGCCCATGGTTTTTAAGGGTCCCCGCGTCGCCGGTGCGGTAGGACCCAGCTCCTGCCGAGCAGGCTCCCTCCGGAGCTTGGAGGGAGTCCGCCATTCAGCGATGGCGCCAACCCGGAAGTCCCCCAGGAACTGGTATTCAGAGGCACATTGCTTCTGACAGTGGAGGTGGTTCCTCTGGATATGACATCAATATGTGTTATGTGAAGTATCTAGTGGCGTAGCAGGGAGGCTACAGAGGTGGTTGCCCCAGGTGCAAAATGAACCAGGAAATGACCTCACCAGACTTCTTTTTTCTTATCTCTGTGTATGCGATCTCCTGGGTGATGCGGACACCGTTAGGCAGTTGAATGCGTATGTCTACTCCATCTGTTTCCCTCCCCCACCCCTTCTCATAGCCCCGGGCACTGGCAACCCATGCTATACCACTGGAAGCATCTCTTTTGTTTGTCTTGAATCTTCCAACTTTCAAAAATTGATTGTTGCATGCCCACTGTGAGAACAGGATGCTGAACCAGATGAGCCACTGGCCTGATCCAGCAGGCCTTTCTTATGCTCAGTGCTGACGTGACACTCTGCAGTAAGACAGCACTGTCCTCAAGTAGTCGTATTTTCTTATGTAAGAGTTTCATGGAAGTAATCCCTGACATGCATCATTCAAACAGTTTGCAGCATCAAGCACTACATTACTCATTGAAAGGGGTGGAGCTTCTGCATGATCCTGACCTTGATGTACCTCCAACTCAATGATTTAAACTCCCACTAAGGAACTGGAGGCCCGAGGGGCATTACACACTCATTTTTATGTCTCCAGTCCTCACTCTTTGCACAATATTTGTTCATTAAAAACTTGACATAATATTGTCCCACAATTCTGTAAGTCTGTTTGTCTTTTGATCCACGTTGCTGGCCCAGGCAGGAAAGGCGCTGCTGGAAAATGATGAAGAATGTAAAGTCTTTCAGAATCCCTGTGCCAAAATATCTCTTCCCTTCAGGAACTTCAAAGTCACTGCTCTTCACTTTTTCTGGAGGGGGATTGATGCCTTTGTGACATCAGCAGTCGTTACACAGGAAGATGCCTTATACCAAGTCAGACCATCCATCTATGGTCTACACTTTCCAGGGTTTCAGGCAGGAGGCCCTCCCAGGGGCTGATGATGGGGACTAAACTGCAAAGTAAGTGCTCTACCCCTCTACCTCTCCAATCTTCATCCTCATCTCAGTCCTATTTGCATGCCTAGACATCAAAACACCACATGCTAAGGAAGGAGCCCAGACCAATGCTTAACAGGCCTGGAAGCACATGGAAGCATATGGTCAAGAAAGAACTAGTCACAGGTTAAGGGAGGAATTGATTCACATTTAAAGGTGCATTTGTTAAAACATAATGCAAAAAAAAGCTATCCTTTGAAATTCACGTTCATCTCAATTCTGCAGTGCAGTACTCCAGACACATAATGAGTACAAAAATGCATTTACTATGCATATTAATGCGTATATTTGTAAAAATAACATATACAAATGCTTTTTGTTGTTGTTGGCATCTAAAGGTGTATAACAAAGGCATCAGTCAAAACTCCTAAGGGAGAGCATTCCACAGACGGAGCCACTGCAGAAAAGATCTGTTCTCATGTTGCCACCCTCCGGACCTCTCATGGAGAAGACACACCAAGAAAGGCCTCCAATGAAGATGATTTCAGGGTTCAGTAGGTTCATATGGAGAGATGCAGTCTTTGAGATATTGTGGTCTTGGGCTGTTTATGGCTTTATAAGTCAAAACCAGCACTTTGAATTCGGCCCAGACACTAACTGGCAGGCAGTGCAGATGGGCCACCAGCCCAAGCTGACGGAAGGCATTCCGTGCCACTGGGGTCAACTGAACCTCAAATGACAACAAAAGTTCCAGAAATACCCCCAAGTGGGGAAATTGCTTTGCAAAAAAAAAGTATATCGGACAAAATTGCATTTAAAAATGTGTATAGTAAGAGAAATTTGTACCCAAGTCCTGACAGAGTTTTATGAGGACTTAAAAATGAATAAATTACAAGCTGCTGTAGAAATGTGAGCAACTGATTTGGAAAATGAGAAACTAAAATTGACATTTGCCCATTACAACAATGCAGGCCTTGGGGAAATAAGGGCAGAAAGGAGGATCTCAAGAGTTGCAGAGTCCACGGGAAAGAAAAATGTGACAAATCCAACTGGAAAGGAAAGTTGGGTCTGGCCCTCATCAGCTATAGAACCTCTTTATGGCTATATTTCCAAACACATTCCCACCATTTCATGGGAATCTTGCTGTTAAAATAATATGACATGCATTCAACTCCTCTGCTAAATTTCCTGAATCATTTTTGAGTTGAGGGTGACTGCTTTGTTACCAAGAATAATATGTGGCCTATTAAAGTCTATAGCTAATCCCCAATCCACCTTCACTTATCCCAGTAACTAGACTATTTTTTTAAATCTTTTTATTATTATTTAAAGGACAGATTCTAGTTACAAAGGCAGAATAGTGAGAAAGCACCTCATAGAATTCCATCTCTGAAACTAAGCAGACCAAAGCCAAACCGGAATAATGCACTGTCTGAGAACCCCTTAAACAGTAGGAACAATAGTACACTCATACACACAAATGTAACTGGTTTATATAGAAGCCTACCATTTAATCAACTTTGCCAGTGTAGCATGTTGGGTACTTTTTGCACTTTTAACATGCCAGTGTGCCTTACATTCCCCATATCACCCATGTGCCATTATAAATCTTTTGTGGAAGGATAACAGAATTCAGAGATACTGGGAACAGGTTTTGGAGCTAATTGGTCAAATATCAGAAGCTAATCTTATTATGGCTCTTCTTATCATTTATCTTAATAATTTTGATAATCCTCTCCATCTTTCTATAAAACCTTTTATTCTGAATCTGTTACCAGAAAAAAAAATTATAGTCAGCCACTGAAAAGCTTTAACAGTTCCAGTGATCAAATATAGACAAACAGACAGATAATGTTAGAAAGAGTAGTCTTCAATATTATTGGCAGGCAAGTGCAAACCTTTGTTAATTATTGTATAGTAATAGCAATTTCATTATGATTTGTTTTTGTAGAGGGGAAAATGTTTCTTTTAAAGTATTATTTTTTGAAAAAAAGGTCAGTGCTCCAAAGCGTCCCATCAAGCACATGCAAAAATAAATGTGCACAGATTTGCATTTATGTTGTTAAATTTCCTCCTTCCAGGAACATCTCGGCCCGCATTGTAGGTCCCCTCCAATGTTCCCCTAAGCTCTGGGAATGTCTTGTATGGGAGGCAGTCTGGGAAGAAACAGACCCAAAAGCCACACCCAATGCAGCACTCCAATAATCTGTTTATTTATATAGTGCCACTCTATATAAATATCAGTTACAAGAGGTCCTTGCCCAAAGGGGCTTACAATCAGGAACAAATACAGAGAAATGGGAGGGAAACGGGGGCAGGGTTGTTTATGAATTTATGATACTTTCAAGCAATGAAATGCAGCGGTGAGTTCAAGCAGCTTCTGAACATGTATTGAACAAAGTCATATTTCATCCTCTTTGTTTTTGTTTTTCTTGTCTTCCTTTGTTGCTGTGTCAGTGGAATGCTGTTTTATTTATTTATTTTCATGTATTTGCCTCCAAACGCTCTTGCCAAATGGATGAATGTCACAAATGTCATTAAAATTCCCAGTTGGACCAGCTTCTAATGTGTATCCAACAACAGAGCTTTCTCATTTTGTACGCATGCCAGATTCATTCATTGTTTTGTTTTAACATCAAGGTTCCTGCTTTTATGTAACAGTTAGTTTTGCAGGCAAATCCACAACTAGTGGATCAATTCTGTGCTGATCTGTCTTTCGAAGGCACCTGGTACTACCAGGGAAAGTGGAACTTCACTTTGGCCAGCTCCACAAGAGGTGTACTTGTCACAGACATTTGCGTGGACAGGCGGAGTCCCCAGATCCTGCGCGGTCCCCCCATCATGTGGAATAACGACTCAAGACAACGTGCTATGGGATTAAATTGGCCACAACTTTATTAAATTTCAAATGTGGGTAGACCTTGGCTCAGGCATTGGGCGTTCTCCCTCCCCAGTCCCCAGCCGGGGACCTAGGGAGCATCAGGGTTATCCAGTGTTTGTGTGGGGGATGGGCCGGCTCTGGAGAACATATGTTCAAGCAGAGATAGCCGCCCCCGTTACACCGCTGCCGCAGGGGAGAGCAATGATGACCTTTCGGCGTACGGTCAAAGCCTCCCTTCAGAAACCCCTTTAACGGGGAACCCTGGTATCGCCGCTGCAAAGAGGAAGATGGACAAAAGGATTCCGCCCAAGGCCTGATACCGCCAAAGTTGTGACGTTTTGCTACGGGAAAAGTTAACCTGCAAAATAATGCATTAACTGAGGGTGGGTAGGGTGGGAGAAGCTCTGGAGCCAAGTGAGGATTCCCAGGTAAGATCCTCCCTCTATTGTGTGGGCAGGTAATCCCTCCCCTACCTGGCCTGATCTCCTTGGCAACGCTTCCCCCAGGTGGGAATGGACAACTGACTGAGGTAGGCTGAGACCTCCAGGTATCCCACCTGAGGGAAGGCAAAGCCAAGCCTATGCTGTTGGAGCCGCTCCAGATCTAGGGGCTGCACGCGTCCACGCAAAGGGCGCCCCCCGTTTTAAGCGGGGAGCGGTCATTCTTCCTGTGATTCTGTTCCTTTGCAGTCTCATTGAGGTCTGTTCTGCTTTTTCTGGCAATTTTATTTGCATGGATCTTTTTCTCTCCCAAGAGTTCTGATAGAGAATTGCAAACAGGGATACTTCCAATCATATGCACACAAGAAGTTGATATATTTCCTTAATCAATGGCCTCCTTCTCTGCCTTCCCTTTGGTAGTTCTCTGACAACAGCTCAATCTTGAGAAAAGTACTCATCAAACACAGTACTAAGACCCTGTTCAGGGTACCAGGTTTGGTTCGATACATTCTAAAAAGTGAAGCCTGAAAGATCAATCCAAGTAGAGAGGCCTCATTCAAGACCAAAGATGAGGAGAAGCTGAAGGACATTCACTCCAGACACTGATGAATATGTGTATAAATACAAGCATGAACTATGGAACTCAAAATCTAGTGTTCCCTCAAAAGCTACCCAGTGCTGTTTTTTTTAGGGGGGAAAGTGCCAGGACTCACCATGAATACCTCCCTCTCTTATAATGGCAATGGCGTCCACCTGAGAGGTGTTGGAACTGAGTTTTGATGAGTTCTGGTTGGGGGGAAAACACCCTGCCTATCCCTGTGCTTTGTGCCACAAACACCAAGTTTTGTTCTGCCATCTCTTAGTTGACCCTAACATGTCCTATCACAGTTTGTAGTCAACGCAGACAAAGTAACACAGGCAGCTAATGACAGACAAAGCTAAATAATGACAAAGAAACAACCATTACCAATACAAACATTCATGCTGCCATTGACTATGTGGTGAGTCTATTGGGGCTGCTTCCATACAGAGGATAGTCTCCTTCCTCAATCTGGAGACTCCCTATGCAATCAATGTCACACAGGGAATCTCCGAATTTATGGAGGAGAAAGTGTGGGACAGCAGTAGTTGGAGGAGACTGCCACATGGATAAGGGAGAATTAAAGGAGGCACAAGAGGCTCACAATCCACTTTAAGCTGAGATATGTACGGGCCCTTATTCATTCAGGCCTTTGTTTAAAGTTGAAGTGCTACGCTGTTAAATGGATATGCTGATTCTGTTTACGTTGGCATGTTCTGTTGACAGATTGCTATGTATTTTATTATGTTTAATTGACATTGCACCCCACTTTGGGACTACAGACAGTGAAAAGCAAGTAGCGAATTTTCTAAATGAATACATTTGTTCAATGGGGCTTACTGCCAGCTTTAAAGTGCATGTCTTAGCAATGATGTTGTTGTTATGGATGATGACACACCAGGTCTCAGTAACCAACTGAAAGATAGGTTGCAACGGGAAAGTAGGTCTCAAAGATCAAATCTGGTTTGCCTGCCAAGACAGTAAGACGGAACGTAACAGCCATCAGTGGAGTAAAAAAATAATAATAGTGGGACAAAAGTTTTGAAAGAAAAACTTCAAAACTAAGAAGGAGGAGACCCTCAACAGAAAGGAAGGGGGTGGATTGTCTCTGAATGGATCCCTACATCTCAAAATGGTCATGCTGTCATAGTGTCCCTTTGCTATCTTTAACTGAAACAAATGAATCCGTTATATTTAGCACTACAAATAGTCTGCTTAGCTGAAAAGGACCATTGCTCAGTTGTAGAGTGTTTGATCTGCACACAGAAGATCTCAGGTTCAATCCCTGGCATCTCCAGGTGGCGTTGGAAAGAATGCTGCCTGGAATCCTTGAGAGCTGCTGGCCATCAACATAGGCAATACTGACCTAGATAGGTCAATGAATAAGGAAGCTTCCTGTGTTCCTGTGTTATTGTCCCCATGGTTCTTGTACTCCCGCTCTTTTATTTTATCCCCCTTTTTTCTTTTTTGGGAATCATTTTATGTGTGTTTAGGCAAGATCCTCCAAGAACATGCCAAAAGCCATTGAGAGCTAAGAGTAGAAGAAAGAAAAACATGCACTGTGCAACTTTGTCAGGGCAAAACATTCTCCTGTACTGTAGGATATTTCACACTAGGCTTCTCCATAAACTGTGGGGTGGGGGGAGCTGGTGGCCCAACAACCCTTCTTTGGTGGCCCACCAGACTCCTGTTGAATTTATTGGGTTCTTTGTATAAACAGATAGTCTATGTTGTATCCTCTTGGGGCTCGACTTGCTACCTTTGTGACATCTGCATTCTAAAATGAAAGCATTGCCTGTTATTTACACCCATTTTGTTCTCCTAAACTGTGTACACACTTCTTCTAAAGCGGAACTGCAGACCTGTTCCTCAGGAGTGACTCACATGTGACAAAGCACACAAAGAAATGGGAAGAAGCTCTCCCCATTTGGCATATTCCTGACTGCCTGGTAGAGAAATTCATTTGAATTGTTGCATCATGATGGCCAACATGAAAGGAAAGCGATTCATACATCAAACCATGCGCCCTGCCATCCTCTGTAGTCAGGTTTGGTGTTTGTTTTTTTCCACCGTTTTACAAGTTTCCCTGACGTTGAGTCATAAGTTCAAGAACTGTGTGAAGAAGGAGACCTGAGCTTTCATCATCCTTCTCCTCCCACTTGCTCTTTAGAAGTCACAGATACTTGGCTCCTGCTTCAAGTCCTCCTGTTTGCAAACTGAGCAGCACTGGCAGTGCCTGGGATCAGATTAGCCACAGAAAGGATGGGAAAGGTTAATGATATGTGCAATAGCACAAACAGGATTCCTGAATGAGCTTTCAAAGAGGTGATGAGGATGATTTGGGAGAACAGCCTATTTTCCCATGCGCTGTTCAAAAAAAATGTCTTAGGGCTAGTTCATACAACCATCAGCACCTCACGTGTAATCCACTTGGAAAGCCAGTTCTTGTTTCTTTTGTCTTTGAATAGCAAAGGCATACCTTTGCACCCTTGGCAAGGCGCTCTATTGGCATCCACCCCCCAGAAAAAAAATCTGAGAAGCAGGCAAGGTTGCCTGGAGAGGAGGAACATGCCTCCTTGCGCCTGCACTGCTCTTTGCCCAAAAACCACTCCAAGGAACCCCTTTCCATCTCCCCCTCTAACGGGTTTTCCTGCTGGTGATCCCAGCGAATTCCTTCTGCGGGTGGAAGCAGGTACTGTATCGCTGAGCTAAGGGGCAGCACTCCAGGTGTTGCAGGAGAACTTCACCTGATAGGTGATCTTTGCATCGTCTTCATCTCCTTAGCCTGTGTCTCTGGCAGGTGCCAGTGTCGCCAGCCCTAGGTACACCTCCGCCAATTAGCCACCAAGATGCAGGTGCTGTTCAGGAGTCAGTGTGGGATACGGCATGGCAAATGTCAATGCAAGCTCCAACATGTGTCTAAAAGTGGAATCCTGTGGCAGTGGCTCCACATGCACACTGTGAAAGGGACCTTGCCAATTTCCCAGCCTGAAATCCTCTCCCAATGCTCTAGCAATGAGGGAGGGTGAGCTCATCTTGATCCTTCTTCTAATAGTCTATTGCTGCTGATACAGGCTTGGTCCAAGAATTTCTCTTTGGCCTTCCCCACCAGTTTAATGAAGGGCATATCATAAGAGGCATACACTGGATGGTTGTGAAACCTCATCTCCTTTGAAGCCTCATGAGAGTTTAATGGTTTAGGTGCTGTGCAACATGAGCTGTGTCTTCTGCAAAGGTCTCCAATTCTGTTGAGTCTCGGTGTGCATCTGTCTCCAACATGTACACAGATTGCCGGACTGAGTAGGATTTTTTAAGTGGCCACCACATATATAGATGCTCATGTTAGGAAAGCTATACAGAAATGGCAGCAAGCTTTCAGGAAGATGTGAAGTACTTGCCATCTAAATGGTGTGTGGGTGTGCTTTATATAAATACAATCCTAGAGCTAATGAAGAGATTTAGGTCAGATGAAGCCTGTCCATACTTGCATTTTTCAAACTCTAAATAAATAATAAACTCACTGGCCTAAAAAGGATTGCTAGGTAGTGAAAGGTGGACTCTTTGACTCAGTTCAGAACTGGGTAGGAAAAACTGAATATCCCTTCCGCACTCACCTCACCATCTCCCTGGGAAATATTTCAGTTTATTCTAAAATTTGGACCCCATCTGCTTCCAATGACATCATTGGGGGCCTCCCTTCCACACTTCCCATGCCTTTCCCAATCAGTCCTTGTATCCCACCATAACCTCCCCTCCTTGGTGGCGGTGGCAATGTGGTCGTCTTTCTGATAGGTCTCCGTTCCTCTCTGGTGCTTTGAATGCACCTGTGAATTTAGCTCCCCCCCCCCACTTCATGAGTGAGAGATCCACTCAACCATTTAAAACTCTAGAATAACTATAAGGAAGCTGTGATGCCTTGGGCAAAGTTGCAGGCCAACCACACTGCCTTCCCTCATGTATCTACGTATGCTATGTAAAAGAAGAGCCCAGGATATTCAACTTTCAACTTTCTGGACGTGTTGTGTCAGGTTATGCAAAGTTCAGTTGCATCACCTACTTTATAACAATTGCACAGTTTTATCCTGACGCCTGACACAATGCCAAAATATACATTCATCCGTGAAGTCTCGATAAGTGAAAACTAGAACACTGGAAGACTCGGAACATTAAGCTGAGAGGAAACCAAGGTCCCCAATCAAGCATCTGGGAACCATCTTGAGGATAGCGATCTCTGTAGATCACACTGGGGAACCTTTCGCAGCCTGAGGGCTCCATGCCAGTCATGGGTGGGGTCAAAGGCAAATGTGGGTGAGCAACAAATATAAATGTTACCTTTGCACACTAAGGTAGTTTCCAGGCACACCCACACCTCCGCATCCTCCATCTAGGCATTATCAGAGTTACTCAAGGAGCAAAGCAGAGCCAGGGAGGGGCAGGGCCTGGGGAGAATTTTGAGGGCCAGATGCAGAAGCCTGGAGGGCCACATGCAGCTCCTGAGTCTGAGATTCCCCACTTCTCCTATAGCTGATCAGGGAAAAGCAGCTTATTTTTGAACACCTGTGAAGCTGGATAGCTAAGAAGCACCTGTTACAGTTGCCATTGACACAGATTACCCCATCTTAGGGCAGTAAATTGGGGCAAATGATTCATTGGCTCCATTCTATATTATAAAGGTAAAGGTAAAGGCAAAGGCAAAGGGACTCCTGACCATTAGGTCCAGTCGTGGACGACTCTGGGATTGCGATGCTCATTTCGCTTTACTGGTCGAGGGAGCTGGCGTACAGCTTCTGGGTCATGTGGCCAGCGTGACTAAGCCGCTTCTGGCGAACCAGAACAGCGCACGGAAACGCCGTTTACCTTCCCGCAGGAGTGGTACCTATTTATCTACTTGCACTTTGATGTGCTTTCAAACTGCTAGGTTGGCAGGACCAGGGACCGAGCAACAGGAGCTCACCCCGTTGTGGGGATTCGAACCACCAACCTTCTGATTGGCAAGTCCTAGGCTCTGTGGTTTAACCCACAGCACCACCCACGTCCCACATTCTATATTATAGTGTGATTTTATTTTATTTTATTAAAACTTTACTTATGGGTTTCACTTCACACCCATTTCTTCTCAGGAACCTTACCTCTGTAGATTTGAAGACGGTACTTCAGAAAGTGGGTCCACTTTGAACATCTGATTTCTAGAGAAGCCAACTCTAGGCTAGTAGGGCTGTTTCCTCCTGCGCAGAGGATTGGGGTCACACAGCCTTTGAGCAAACTCTTCCAGGCCCCATCAGTGCTGCTTCTCAGTCTTCCTCCCTGCATTCCAGTCGCAGTTTCCAGTGGAGTGAAGGGTAGCTGCAGTTTGAACCAAAAAGCTTAAAGTACCAATAATTTGTTTTCAACTGTTTTATTTTACATTGCTGCAGGAACTTTTGCTGAAGGCCAGGTAACACTAATACTAATAAGAAAAATAAAAGTAACGTGTGTGGATGGAATCAGGGCCTCTCTAGAGTCCATAATGAAGCTGTGGTATGGATTTACGGTACTGTCAATTTTGGTTTTAAAACCGTCAATTTCACTGAGAGCCAGTGCAGGGCCAGAGTGCAGGGTATGGATGCTGGAAGGAAACAGAGTTTCAAGTTCCTACTTGGCTCTAAAGCTTGCTGAATTACTTTACATAAATTCCTGTCCGTCAGAGCCAAACCACACGTGACACAGACAATGTCAGAAGACTGAGGGCCAAACCGCATGTGACCTGAAAGATTTATGAGCTCTCAGTTTTTTAAAAATAAAAATAAACTTCAACAAAGGCACAAGCAACTCCAGATAAGATCAGATTAGTAGTACTGAGAAAGAGGGTGTTTTACTCTTCTACCTGCACTGTTTCCCCAACCAATTTGCCCCCTGGAAGCTGCTATTTGCCTGGTAAGGGATAGGTGGAAAATACAACTATGCTGCCTTCCGTGTAGTTTGGCCCTCATTGCACACATCACTGACTCTTCCTAGAACAGGAGGTTTGTTTATTACTTAATCCAAGTTTTCCATATCTGCCACTGCAATTGCATGGTAGCCTTACCTCAGTGAAAAGGAGGTGGGGAAGCCAGCTGTTATTCTTAGTGACAATGTTCAATAGTGTAAGGCAGTTATTACCATGTTCCCTAAGAAGGACACACATTTTCTTCAGCTTTTCCTAATATGGTTTACGGTGCTTTTAAACGCACATAATATTATATGGTATAGCACTGTTCTAAGGACCAGCTTGTACATGAGGATAGTCCCAAACAGCTTCAGGACCTCTGAAGGAGTCCAGTTGTGCTTCAGTGGCCGTACAATATTGGTGAAAAGGCAACTCCATGTGTGTGCTGTGTAATGTGCAGCCACAGTGGTCTTCCTAAAAAAAGCAGCTCCACAGTGCCACTGCCATTGCCGAAATGTTGGCAGCTTTGTGTGCAGAGCCCATGTGGAAGGGCCGCTCACACGGATGGTGCCTTGACATAATAATGGCCTAGCCTTGAGTCCAACAGCAACCCTGCATGCTTGTGAGAGTGTCGTATGGAGTGCCCTAGATGTAGTCATGAATATGGGTGAAATGGTCTGATCTAGAACCCTCTTGCACCACTTCTTCACAAACACACTGTTCAGCTTGGTGAAAGGGATCTTTCACTTTGGTGCTCTTTTCACTTCTTTGCCTTCTCTTGTTTAAAAAGGTAAAGGCTAAAGGGACCCCGACCATTAGGTCCAGTCGTGGCCGACTCTGGGGTTGCAGCGCTCATCTCGCTTTATTGGCCGAGGGAGCGGGCGTACAGCTTCTGGCTCATGTGGCCAGCATGACTAAGCCGCTTCTGGCGAACCAGAGCAGTGCACGGAAATGCCGTTTACCTTCCCGCCAGAGCGGTACCTATTTATCTACTTGCACTTTGACGTGCTTTCGAACTACTAGGTTGGCAGGAGCTGGGACCAAACAATGGGAGCTCACCCTGTCACAGGGATTCGAACCGCCGACTTTCTGACCGGCAAGCCCTAGGCTCTATGGTTTAACCCACAGCGCCACCCACGTCCCCTTCTCTTGTTTACATCTTTCATATATTGTACTTGTCCGCAGTGGGTGCTACATTCATCCATGCTGTTTCCCCTCCGGTAACAGATACCAAAGTCTGCCATTCCAGGTAAGTACTTTCATCTTTAGATAATATTCCCCATCCCTGGCTGCCTGTGATTTCCTTGGGTTCTCCATGTTCATCTGACATCTCTGAAATTTCATCAGCCAATTCCTTAAGTACCTCAGGGTGTATGGCATCAGCTCCAAAGTGGCATGTCATCAGCTGCCACCGACTCCTGAATTACTCACATTAATATTCATTTCATTCTTCTTTTCTTCTGACTTGCATCATATCCTTCTTTTTGTTTGTACTAATTATGGTAACAGTGTGGTTACCATTAAATGCATTAAGAATGCAGGGCTGAGAGATTCCACCTTTGTGTTTTTGCTCTTGGGATGTCTCATAGAAATGGAGAAAAATCGTTTTCTTTTGCCTCAGAGCAAGGGGCTTGCCAGACGTTGTTGGAATACAACTCCCATCTCTCTGACCATTGGCCATGCTGGCTGGGGCTGATGGGAGTTGTAGTTTAACACCTAGAGGGCATCCGATTGGCTGCCCCTGCCCCAAAGGGTAGATCTTGAATCCATTGATTCCAAAATTACCCTCCAAAAAACAAATCTTGATTAAATATTAGGAGGAACAGGGGGTTATCAATCTTTTCAGGGGTCTTTGCAAACTAGAGAGACTGTGTGGGAACTGCACAAACACCAAGCACCGAGCGCAACCTTACTCTGATGGCTACAATAACATACTTATTTGAAGCCTAATTTCAGTGGGGGAAGGAGACCCCATGGGCTCCAGGGCAGGTCTCTAAAAACAAATGCATGCCCACGGGTGCCTCACTAGCGCCTCCTGGTGTACAGTATCAGGAACCCTGATGTTCTAGAATCCTAGTATGAGGGAGCTTCCTATGCCATATACCCACTATTTTCCCTGGTCCTTCACACATAGCAGCTAAAAAAAGTGTAGGGTTCTGTGAGTTTTACATGAAAATGAAAATAAAATTTGTACCAAGGTAACCCAGTCTTTATGAAGGCATAAGTATTATGTGTGCCATGTGCATAACTTATTCTTACTGTAGAAAAATGGACTTGCTGGTCTCAAATTTTATGATTTGATGGAGTCCTCCTGTCTCGCTGCAGAGCCGGTACTGAACAGGTACCCTCACCAGGTCCTGAATCAGCTGCACTAAAGCATTCACAACTCTTTTTTCCTCCCCTCCTTTTAGAAAAGGAAAGTAACACAAGGACAGCTAGGAGGAAAGGGTTGATTGACTCATGGCGTCTGTGTGAACTATCTAGGAAGTGATTTGGAAGCCAGTCAAACAGTGGCAAGATGTTTAGCATATACTGGGCAGCACTAGCTTGCAAAGATGGCATGGGATTGTCATGACCTCTACTGGCAGACTGAAAAGTGCTATTGAAATATACTCGGAGTCGAGAGTGGATTTCATGCTCTTTATTCAGCTCATAGTGGTGAGGAGGAATGGAAGTTCCCCCACAATATCTGCTTTATATACACTATTTACACAATGGGCTGCACGTGATTGGCTAATTCTGGGATTCTCCTGTAGGCCAATCAGGTTGTGGATTCACTTCCACCTGGAGCTGGATTGGGTTGCTCCTGCGGACCAATCATACTGCTGCATTGTTCTAGGACCAATCAGACTGCTGCATTCTGAATCCTATTGTTCTAGGACCAATCAGACTGCTGCATTTTGGATCCTATTGTTCTAGGACCAATCAGACTGCTGCATTTTGGCTCCTATTCAACTCAGTACATAACAGCTATTATTGGTCATTTGCTCTCCTAGTCCCTTTTAGCTACAGTATCTACAAGGAAAATAGTTAGCTGCTGCTGACCTCCCAAGAGTGCCCAAAGTGTGTTCTGGAACATGTCTTTGGGAAGGAACTACTACCTTAAGGGCAGGTGTCAGTTTCATTTGTGAAAACAATGCAATGCAATGAATTCACATCTTCTTTTCCCATCTATTGTGACCAAGAAAGGCTCCTCTAATGTCCCACTATATCTCTTTATAGGGCTTGTCAATCATTGCGGTTTAAACTAACATTTTGAAAAAGATATGACTTCCTGGAAAGAGATGCTATTTGAACAGGAGACCTTCAAAACCTGATGACTTACTGTGGGAAATGATTTGGGATCAATAGTTCTACCACAACTGATGGCAGATTAATCCAGTGTCCTCACAAATAAATCCAAAGGGCACTTTTCTGCAATTGGCTTCTGTAATTTTGGGATGTCCCACTTAAATCAGCTAGGGTCAGTCTGATTCCATGACAATCCTCCACACTTAGACTGGGAACTGATAACAATAGATGACATTCTTTAAATCAACATTGTGTTCTCCAGATATCCTTGGACTACAATTCCCATTAGCCGCTGGTCAAGAGGATGATAGTTGCTGTAGTCAAGCAATGTTTGGAGGACCATCAAGTTGGTTATCACTGCTCTAAAGAAATAGGAGCTGTCTGGATTCATCCTGAGATTGTATGGTTCGCTTACAAAAATCTGGACTGAAATGAAAGCCTAGAAGAAAACCCGGGAGGGAGGGAGTGGGATGATGACAATGATTGATTGTGACACTAAGAAAACAAATCAATAGTGCTCTCCATGTAAAGCCCTGGGAGTGGGAAAGGAACATGAAAGAACCAGTGATAGGATTGTGTGAAGAGGCTCAAGGACAAATTGAAGAGAGACGGAACAAGGAAAGGAGCCACTGCCTTTAGAGAGGCCTACATGATTGATTCCCCGGGGCCTCCGATCCTGGCTGGAAATGACCCTCTGGTGTCCCGAAAAATATTTTGGAAACTTATTTTTAAACCTGTGCTTTTCTACTCATAATATATTTAGCTTTGACTGATGAAAGCGTGGCTTATACAGAAATTTCCCACACCAAGAAGTCTGCTATGCTATTCTATAAAGGGCATTTGAAGGGCTGCTTTTTCTGATCGCAGACTTCCTGCCAGCAGAGATTTTCTCTTTTCTGTGTTCCCCTGCGGCTGCTGGGAGCAGGGCCTTTTCTCTAGTTGCACCTCGTTTTATGGAACTCCCTAATAGAGGCAAGATCACACACAATAGCCTGAACATATCATAAGCTATGTTTCCAAATCAGGTGAGACGCTAGGGCTATCCCAGAAGAGATTGTGCCACAACTGTGAAGGGATCTCCAAAAATCAGCTCTTTTAAAATAAAATAAAATAAAATAAAATAAAATAAAATAAAATAAAATAAAATAAAATAAAATAAAATAAAATAAAATAAAAGCAATGGGGTAACAAAACTGGCATTCAACAATTTGAGAGACTGGAATGGTATTTCACCTGGCAAAATCATACAAGAAACAAATGAGTGGAAGGAATAGTGCCCATATCAGAGGGGAAAGCCTAGGGCCCCTCTAGGCTGGTATTTTATTGTGGGTAGATTCTGCAACATATTTGTGACCTAATAATGGTACATTAGTGGTGGGTTTAGTTTCTCCTGCAATGCTTCTCCAAATGCTACCACTTTATTGCAGGATTGTAGAGCAACAAAAAGGTAAAGGTAAAGGTACCCCTGACCGTTAGGTCCAGTCGCGGACGACTCTGGGGTTGTGGCGCTCATCTTGCTCTATAGGTCGAGGGAGCCGGCGTTTGTCCGCAGACAAATTCTAGGTCATGTGGCCAGCATGACCAAGTGGTGAACCAGAGCAGTGCACGGGAACGCCATTTACCTTCCCGCCGGAGTCGTACCTATTTATCTACTTGAACTTTGACGTGCTTTCGAAGGAGCAGGGACCGAGCAACAGGAGCTCACCCCGTTGAAGGGATTCAAACCACCGACCTTCTGATCAGCAAGTCCTAGGCTCTGTGGTTTAGACCACAGTGCCACCCACGTCCCTAGACCAACAAAGGTGGGACCAAAAATAAACCAGGACACTTGTGGTATGAAGTGATGGGATTTCAGCAGAAAGTTGCCGGTTATGCATTGTCTGGGAATGAAGCAGTGTGGCCACCCTCAGACTTTTGTAGGCACAAACAGTACTCAAAACTGAGTTCTGTGTGACTGCTCCAACAGTATCATGAGCATGATTCATCATGAATGCATAATAAAAAGACTGTCTGGAAGAGCCCCTAGAAGGGAAGCAGATAATGTTGAGATCGGATTAATTTTTACCCTGTGGACTGCAGTCCCAGCAAAAATACCTCCTCAGAAATTGTTATTAGCCTCAGGAAAGGGAAAGAATTTAAACTCCTCCACATGCATCACAATCCTGAACACACACCTCACCCTACAGACACACACACACAGTGTGGCTACTATTTTAAGAAGATGACACAAAAAGAATGGATGTTTCAATGCTTATTTAACATCACCAGGCCCTCACTCAGCCCACTATCTTTGTCTTTCTAATCCCACTACCAGCTCTTTGGGGCTACAAAATAGTAAACTAGTGCCAGTGTTCTACACACATTCTGAATAAAGTTCCTGTATGCTGCGGCCATGATGACAATTCATAAATCCTAGATTCTAATGCCAGAAGTGACGGCTTTCATCATCTTATCTCTTACATAGCCCAGGCCAATAGGCTTCAGCCAATATTATTTACTGATATGTCCTTGAAGCAAGGTTCCCCTTTCCCGTTGGGCTTCAGCTGGCTAGAAAAGCTTGTGGAAGGATTTTTGAAGCCTTTCCACTGCTGTCAGAGGAGTTGAATTGATTTTCTGTTCAGTTCTAAGAAAAAGATATCTGGCTAAATCCCTTTCCAGGTCGCTGAATGTCTCTGTTCCCACTCCCGCCTCACTTCGGCAGAGGCTCCAGCTGGATCCACAGAACTGTATGTTAGTTTAGAAATATGACCCAGTTCCCTTAATCCTTGCTGCCCACAGGAGTTCTCAGAGGGTCTGAAGTTAGTTTAAGATGCCAGCAGGACATCTGAAGATGTGGCTTTAAGAAGGCACTCTTGTAGGAAGGGAACCGTTTTTTTTTTAACCGCTATTGCATTAAAAAGGGAAACGTGAGAGATAATATAGCTTAGCTTGCATCTTCAGTTTCTCAGGCAAGTGAATGGGAGCTTCATCCCCTATGACCCTGCCTGCATCATCAGCCTAAGCCTCCTGCAGGGGACAACCAAAAGTGTTTGGGAAAGTTGTTTTTGTGTTTATAGAATGATGTGATACAGTACTTGCAGCAACCAAAAAGTCCACGAAGCATCCAGACTGTGGTCAAGAAAAGTCTCCATGCTGAGTGTAAGTTCAGCTGGACGGTACTTTCACCAGCTTTTTTACCAGGAAGAGGACTGATTCAAATGAACAAAAAGAGTAATGTTGCAATGGCTTCAGGATGCCCTACATGGAGATATTAGCCAAAACATACCACACTAGAGAAAAGCACCCACCCAAAGATGGTGGTTTTCAGTGGCATGTCTCCAATGGCGTAGTGTGGAGGGCACAGAAACTCAGGGCCATCCAATAAGCTGTATGACAGAGGACAAACAAAAGAAAATCCTTTTTTGCACAGTACATTCTTTAAATTTGATTTCATAAGTGATTGTGATGGTCACCAACTTGGATAGTAGTCAAAGTTGGGGAGGACTAGCCACAATGGTGCTAGCCACATAACTGGTGCTGGAGGAGACTCTGGAGAGTCCCATGGACTGCAAGAAGATCAAACCTATCCATTCTTAAGGAAATCAGCCCTGAGTGCTCACTGGAAGGACAGATCCTGAAGCTGAGACTCCAATACTTTGGCCACCTCATGAGAAGAGAAGACTTCCTGGAAAAGACCCTGATGTTGGGAAAGATGGAGGGCACAAAGAGAAGGGGACGACAGAGGACAAGATGGTTGGATAGTGTTCTCGAAGCTACCAGCATGAGTTTCACCAAACTGCGGGAGGCGGTGGAAGACAGGAGTGCCTGGCGTGCTCTGGTCCATGGGGTCACGAAGAGTCAGACACGGCTAAACGACTAAACAACAACAACAGCTACAATGGCTAAGTTCTGTCTCCACTTCAGAGGCAGTAAGCTTCTCAATATCAGCTGCTAGGCCCCATGCGTTGAGGGAGCACAGTTGCACTGAGATCATGCTTGCAGCCTTCCTGTAAGTATCTGCTTGCCACTGGGAGAACAAAATGCTGGACTAGGTGAGTCTTCGGTCAGATGCAAGGACTCTCCTTATGCATGGCATTGTCTGCGATTTCCGAGGTACGACATATTTCTGTTGAAGCCTTCCTTTTTCTGAGCAGCAAGGGGAGAAACAACATTACTTTGTTTGCCTCACCTTGTTTGAAAGTGCAAAGAGCGAAACCAGGGCAATCGACTGCCGTGAAGGGAAAGTGCTGTTCACAGCTCGCACTGGGCAGCTTGTCTCTGCATCCGTGTGCCGCCTCATCCTCCCATCCTTGTCTGCCTCGCTCACCCTTTCAAACAGCTTTCTTTGTTCTCTCCACCTCGAAAAGTCACTCCCATTCAGAGCAAATATTTCTCTAATCCCTAATGAGATCCTCGGCAGCCCCCACTCTTTTATTGGGGAGCCATCGCAGCAAGCCAAGCAAACATTACCTCAGGGACCCTTTGAATTAGGACTGGGGTGTGAATAGGTCCCATGCATTCCCCCCAGCTCCTGCCCTTTCCTATAGCAACCCTGTTGGGAGCGAGTGTGCCACACAGACCCTCCGTTGTACGACGGACCTTGTCACCTGTCTCTGTTGGAGGGGGGGGAGGAGCAAGCCATTGCTTCGCTGTCTCCTGGGGACAAAGCTAATTGCTCTGGGCAGGCAGAGCAGAGGAATACCATGGAGTTTGGTGCTCCCAACTTTCCCTGGGTGGTGTGGAGTTCAAGGACACAGGGCATACTTGCCTGGATTTGGTTTCCTTAATGATTTGCATTTATTTGGAAATATGCACGTTGAGCATAGGAGGATGTGGCCAAGCATGCTATCAGCAAACAAACTGTCCCCCATCAGATGTCTGGAATGAGGCATCCTTGCAACCGCAGATGCAGAGAGTAATGTTGTGCTCAGGTCCTGCTTACAGGTTTCGCATGGGCATCTGGTTGGTCCCTGTGAGAGCAAAATGCTGGACCAGATGGGCCTTTGGTTGGACCCAGCAGCGTTCTTCTTGTGTTCTTATGCTTTCAGTTTGCCAAAGCCAAAAACTCAACTCAGCCTCCTCTCCAACTAACTTAAAAGCGGCCGTCCCTTTGTTCCTTTTCACAAAAAAAGGCTAGATTACATCATCCTTAGCTAGAGTGTGGGGGAGAAAGTTATCACCCCATCCAGAACAGAACAGTTCAGGGCCTTCCAGCTGTTTTCTACAATCTCCACAATTTTCCAGCGTCTCCCTTACAAAAATAAAAAAGGTATTGTTAGATCTGGCCAATAGCTCTGACCAATTTTAAGCATTCCCTCTGGTGCCACTAACTCCCTCCTGTCTAAACCCCAAACTCTTGATCCAGCATCACTTCAAGGCAAACCCAACAATCAGATGGCAAACCCATAACAATATAGTTAATGCTTACAATCATTAGTATTAATATACCTAGAACTAACTCAGTTGGTCTTTAAGGTGCTACTGGAAGGAATTTTTTTATTTTATTTCTAAGAGGTTCAACTAAGGGTTCCTGTGTGGGACAAAGTATATAGCTCTGGGGTCTGTGGAAGGTCTGCTTCAGAGGGCAGGAAGAAGTTGAGGTCTGATAGGAAGAGGGAGAGGCTTGGAGGGAAAGGCACCCACTCCATCCTTCTCCTGCAATAGAAGCTGGCCAATAGGTCCTTCCTTTTCACCGCTTCTCTTCTCTCACACCTGCCTGCCCCCCTGCCCCCTGGCAGCCCCAGGGAGCTCGGGGGCTCTCAACCTGACTGCAGCAATCCAGGGGTGTCTCAACCCAACTCAACCCAGGCCCTAATTCCCCTGATTAAGCCCAATTTGGCTTTGGATGTTGCCAAATCTGGTGCACAGCCCTACTGATTTCTGTCTTCTTCCCTACAGTCCCTATGACACAGCAGGAGCCTTTTTCTAATGCTAGGTGCCACATGGGGAGTGGTTTTAATTAGGATCGTTGCTGGGAAAGGAAGAGTTAAACCTCCACACATTGTAGCCCTGATGAAAACTACTGAAAGCTTTGTTTTGTTTGCTAACCATGCAATTAAAGTAACATCTAGTTTGGCTCTCAAGAGAGGGAAGAGATCCTCTTGGTTATAGGGGCTTGATGGGGATAGCTTTTTCATTGACAGGTCCTGACCCCATATGCATCTGAAGGAACTTATAATTGCTGCCACGTCACTGGAGGATAGACATATGCCGCTGTCGCGTTTCCTGAGATTCTGTTTCTCAGAATGCAACAACATTCGGTAAGCTCATATTACAGTGTGCCCTGGCACAAATGTTGTAAAAGGGGGATATGCTACAGCTCTAGTGTCCTGAAATATGGAGCTCGCTGTGGTTTCGAAAAACACATTCCTTGCAATACAAGTTATTTGGCAACTACACAGAAACAGAAAAGCTTTTACTGGAAGGACTTGCCAAAAGGTCTATGAGACCTAAGGGCTTCTCCAGACAATGTATTTGTTGAGGATTCATCTTGATTCTCTAACGTGGTAGGATTGTAGCGGGTCTTTATTGAGCAGTCAGTCTGATTAGTTTGTGTGGAGGTTGTACAACGACGAGTCTGCATTTATCCTGATTTGCTTGTGGTGTGTTTATATGTCTTTCTGTTCAGCACTCACTGGATCATTCCACATTTTTCAAGGCATTTCTCCATCACTTTCCTAACTGCAAAAAGGCAGTCTCTTTCTTTTTTTAATGATTTGTTGCACCAAGGCGACTGAGTGCTTTAATCTACTTTAATTGCGCCAAACCTTTCCCAGTATGCACTTGAGCCCCTCCTACAAAATACTGATAGTCTGGAGGCACCCTGAGTATAGGCACTGTAGAGACCCAGGCAGGATTCCAAATACCTGTTGGACAGCATTGCAAATTGTGAATTGAAATAGCTTTTAGGCAAGCAGATTTCTGAGGAAAGGGTAAATGGGATGATTATACCCAGTACCTGAGCTAATCAGCATGCAGGTAATGAAGTGGATAAGCACAAGCTTCTCAAACTGAAATTATTGCTATTAAAATTTATATCCTGCCCTTCCTCTCAAAGAAGTAGATGCAAAGAGCAGTATTGTATCAAGGAGCACAAAGGCCATGTTAGAAGTTGATCACTGAATTATTCTGGTACAAAGAAAATGAGCATAAGAACATTTATAAGACAAATGGTACTGTAACCCAGGATTAAATGTGACTGCAGTGAATTCTGGTTATTTCTTTGGAAGCATATGAGGGCATAGGGTATTAATCTTTAGCCTTGTGTGCCATAATAAGTACAGAAAGTATTTGAATAGTGGACTCTTTCTGCAATTTATAATTCTCTGCTGAGATTTCTGCCTCATTTCTTTGGCATTTCTTAGACCTGATGAAAGCTGCTTCTCAGTTTGGGAAGGCTTCTTGATGTTAACATCTCTAACTGAGGATTCCCCTTCCAAGACAAACCGTGTCTCTCAAATATTAACTTAGTCATGACATAGCCATCCAAACTGTGGTTCTTTAGCATGTCAAAGGCCTGCTAGAGAGGTTTCCTTCCTAACCTAGCAGGAGATCACTGTCTGCGGATGTGGGCTATAGAGATACATAAATGTTAGCATGGCAGCAAGACAAAAGAATGGGTACGAGAAGGTAGATCTTGTCATGACAGGGTCCATCATGGGCCCTTAAATTGAGAAAGAACTTCACACAAATCTCTATAGAGGTGGAATCTACACACATATAAAAAAACATAGTGAAAATGCTTTTTTTAAAAATGTTTTGAAAAATACATTGAATTTTGCATAGCTCACTGTCACCATCTAATATCGTATTTGTATACTGCACTTTACAACACATTTAAAACATCCTATTTGCAGCTGTGCAAATGAGTCCAGAGTGACTGGTAGTGTTGGGTTTCTTAAAGCTGTTCTTGGTAGATTCCAGTAATGGCTGGCAAAGTGGCCCAAGTGGGGCAGCATTGCTCTCCTAGCTTTCCAACACAGTTGGTCACTGACACTTACCAGGAAGAGTGCAGCAGGAGCCTCAGCTTGGCTCTGCCGCCATGCATGGCACTGCACCAAGTTCCTGTGCCTCACCCTTCCCTCCTGGTAAGCACAATGCCATCTCATCTAGTAGATTCTCAGAAAACAAAATGCAGATAGAAGAACTTCCAGTGGCCAGCAATACACTTGTCGGAAATTGGTGTTCAGTCAGTGCCCCTTGTCACTCCCCCATGTTGAATAATTATGCAAATAATCACATTGCCTAACTTATTCAAGTCAAGGAACTTACATTACTTAGTGCATAATGAGTTCCAATTCTCAGGAGCCCAATTTTTTTCAATTATGGATAGAACAGAGAGTGTGCTTGTTTGTATTGCTCCCAGGTCCACTCCCAACAGATTCAGCTCTAAAACAATCTCATCCAACAATATGCTTGCCAGGTATCAAAGTTTGACTGCTCCAGTTTAGACAATTCATCCATTTTGCCAGGAATGGATTTCTGTCTGTAACAGGACTTTGAACTCAGTTCTGGTACTAAAACTAATTCCTGAGCTAAGCATTAATTCTAAAAGTATGTGTTCTTTCTATCTGTTTCACACCCGTCTCCAGTTAATAGAACTTGGAATTCTAGTTTAAAAAACATGCGTGCACACGCACACAATGTAGGTGCCACAAGCTTAAAGTTTGCCTGCGACTGTTTTAAAATTTACTTTCATAGTAACACAGATTACTGTAGTTACACCTGCTGAACTATCCTGCTGATCTGTATTCTCAGTTGGAGTTCTTGAAAAGTTATTAAAGGACAGCTATTGCTGAACTTCTCTATAAAGGTGTGTGCCTGAAGTGGCTGTGAATATGAAACTTGAAGGTTAAAGTCAGGGATAAGGAACCTATTGCTGGACATCAACTCCCATCAGCTGCAGCCAGCATAGCCAGTGGTTAGGGGAGACAGGAGTTGGAAATACAACAGCAACTGAAGAACCACAGCTAGGTTTCCCATCTTGTCATGGACTGGGTGGATGCAGTGGAGTGCAGGGAGGCACCAGCTGGGTAACCCCCAAGGGAAGAAGGCTCAGAATTAAGAGTTAACTTCCCTGACACCTTGTGAGTTATTGCTGACCTGCTCCCAACACCCACCCTGACACATCTCCGGTTTAAGGATGGATCTTAAACCAGATCTTTTACAAGCAGCGTAGGATCTGCTGTCATAATTAGGCTAGCTGAAAACTACCTGCCCGTTTGAGACCAGAAATATGAAGGCAGGAATGTCATCCTTCACTATCAATTGTCATCGATACATGAACTTCTCTGACCTATAAGAGGCAGACCCCATACCAAAAAGTGCATTCTTTCCCATCAATCCAAGAGGAGCCAGGGGCCAGAGATTTCACTGCCCAGCAACCGGCCGTATAATTTGCAGTTAGGCTCTAAGCCAAGATGGCTGACTCTGCATGTCTACCATGCAGCAGTTTATAATGCCCATTTTCACTGAATGGAAAACATGCTCCTAATCTCTTTTATAGTCAGGGTAAAAGGGGGGAAGGAAGTGAGAATATAATTTGGAGAGTGACTGTTCTGCCTAAACATGGGCCATAGTAGGACTTCTTTCATCACCCAACTCACTGCTGTTTGGTTAGAGGCAGCTAAGTTCTTCACTTGCTTTCATCCTTCCACTGCCCCAAAATGCAGCCTGAGAGCACTCAGGCCTGGAATGAGGCTCTGATAAACTTCCCTGTTTTTTACACTCGTTAGCTCAGGTGTCAACTTTGAAGTCCCCTCCAAACCTGGTGCAACTTCCAGCACCAGAGGAACCCTCAACTCTCAGGAATGAATTTTCAGAGGTGCGACGGGTTGCCGGGGGTGGGGTGGGGATGGCTGACTATTGCCCTCCTCCCTGCCTTCTGTTCCTGCAAACAGAAGGGGGGTAGCAAAGACAATATTTTTCTTTTCTTTTTTTTTTTTTTAAAAAATAATTTTTATTGATTTTACAACATAAACAAAAAACAAATAAACATAACACGACTTCCCCAAACCTCCCCTTCACTGCATCCATATTTTAAAATTTTTAGCAATTCTTCATCCCATTTTTATATTTAATTCTCTTTAAAAAAAAAAAAATTCTATTTTATAAATTTCAATTTATAGCTGTAATTCTTTGTATCCAATCCCTTGACATCTTAACATTCCGAAATTTTACAACAATTTTTAAGATAGATTTTAAATTTTTTCCAGTCCTCCTCCACTGTCTCTTTCCTCTGGTCACGGATTCTGCCGGTCATCTCTGCCAGTCCCATAAATTCAGTCACCTTGATCTGCCATTCTTCCAGAGTAGGTAATTCTTTAGTCTTCCAATACTTCGCCAAAAGAATTCTTGCTGCTGTTGTTGCATACATAAAAAAGGTCCTATCTTTCTTTGGTACCAATTGGCCGACCATGCCCAGGAGAAAAGCCTCCGGTTTCTTTACAAATGTCCACTTAAGGATTTTCTTAATTTCATTATAGATCATTTCCCAGTAGGCCTTAATCTTTGGGCAGGTCCACCAAAGGTGATAAAAAGTTCCTTCACATTCATTGCACTTCCAACAATTGTTATTGGGCAAATGATATATCTTTGCAAGCTTGACTGGGGTCATGTACCACCTATAGATCATTTTCATTATGTTCTCTTTCAAGGCACTACATGCCGTAAATTTAATACCTGTGGTCCATAACTGCTCCCAGTCAGCAAACATAATATCATGACCAATATCCTGTGCCCACTTAATCATAGCTGATTTAACCGTTTCATCCTGTGTGTTCCATTTTAGCAGCAGATTATACATTCTAGACAAGTTCTTAGTATTGGGTTCTAGCAATTCTGTTTCTAACTTTGACCTCTCCTTCTGAAATCCTAGTTTTCTGTCCTGCTTAAAAGTTTCATTGATCTGGTAATAATGTAACCAATCTTGGACTTTAGGTTTCAATTTCTCAAAACTCTGTAGTTTCAACTTTTCACCATCGTATTCTATAATCTCACAATATTTTGGCCAATCTGTATCCATATTCAGTCTTTTTACCGCCTTGGCTTCCATTGGTGACAACCACCTGGGGGTTTTACTTTCAAACAAATCTTTATATCGATTCCATACATTATACAATGCTTTCCTAACAATATGGTTTTTAAAATTTCTATGTACCTTTACCTTATCGTACCATAAATATGCATGCCAACCAAAACTATTATCATAACCTTCCAGGTCCAGAATGTCTGTATTCTCAAGAAGTAGCCATGGTTTCAGCCAGCAAAAAGCTGCTGCTTCATAGTAAAGTTTTAAGTCCGGCAGGGCAAAGCCCCCTCTATCCTTTGCATCAGTCAAAATCTTAAATTTTATTCTGGGTTTTTTGCCCTGCCAGACAAATTTAGATATATCTTTCTGCCACTTCTTGAAACAGTCCATCTTATCTAGAATTTGCAATGTCTGGAACAGAAACAACAATCTCGGCAATACATTCATCTTGATAACAGCAATTCGGCCTAACAAGGAAAGTCTCAATCTTGACCATATATCGAAATCTTTCTTCACTTCGGCCCAGCATTTCTCATAATTATCTTTAAATAGATTCACATTCTTAGATGTTAAATTCACCCCCAGATATTTTACCTTTTTAGTAATTTCCAAACCAGTTTCTCTTTGAAAACTATCTTTTTCCCCCACCGTAAGATTTTTTTCCAACACCTTTGTCTTATGTTTATTTAATTTAAAACCTGCTACCTGACCAAATATTTCAATAAGTTCCAAAACTCTTTTTGTACTGGTTTCTGGCTGTTGTAATGTCAAGACTAGATCATCTGCAAATGCTCTTAACTTATAATGTTTAGTTCCGACCTGTATACCTTTAACCAGCTGGTCTCTTCTAATCATATTTAGGAAAACCTCCAGTACCGATATAAACAATAGAGGGGAAATTGGGCATCCCTGTCGTGTCCCTTTCTCTATTGGAATTTCGTCCATAACCATACCATTTACAATTAGTTTGGCCTTTTGCTCAGAGTAAATTGCACTTATACCATTTTCAAAATTCTTGCCTACCCCCATCCCTTGGAGATTCCTCTTCATAAAACTCCAACAAATATTGTCAAAGGCTTTCTCTGCATCCACAAAAATCAAAACAGCTTTTCTATTTATGTCAGTTTCCAAAAGTTCTAGAATATCTATAATATTCCTCACATTGTCTGACAATTGCCTGCCTGGTAGAAAGCCTGTTTGGTCCCTGTGAATCTCCTCTAACAAAACTTTTTTGAATCTTTTTGCTAAAATGTCTGCAAAGATTTTATAATCCACATTCAAGAGTGATATAGGGCGGTAATTCTTAACTTGATGTTTCTCAGTTTCTGTCTTCGGTATAAGTGAGATGAATGCTTCCTTCCACGATTCGGGAGCCTTTTTCCCTTCCAAAATTTGATTACAGACTTCTTTCAATGGTTGTATTAACCAATCCTTCAGTACTTTATAATATCTCGCGGTTAGTCCATCTGGTCCTGGTGATTTTCCCAGCTGCATATCCTGAATGGCACTCTCTATTTCTTGATCTGTAATTTTCTCATTCAGACTCCTTCTATTATTTTCAGAGATTTTTGGTAGGCCGTATTTTCCAATAAATTCTTCTATCTCCTGTTCGTTTTTTGGCCCTTGTTTGTATAATTTCTTGAAGAAACTTTGAAAACAATTACTTATCTCATTTGGTTTATTAATAGACTTCCCATCTACTTCGAGTGATGTCACTGTATTCAATTTTTGCCTCTTTTTCAGTTGCCAAGACAGTAGTTTCCCACATTTGTCTGCGGACTCAAAAGTCTTTTGTCTCATTTGTTTAATTTTCCATTCTATTTCCTGATTCATCAATTCCATATATTGTGTTTGATAGAATTTTATTTCTCTTAATATCTCATGAGATTTAGGCTTAGATCTCAATTTCTTCTCCCCTTCTTTTATTAGATTCCAAATTTTCTCTTTCTTCTCATTCTGTTTTTTCCTCTTTATTGAATTCTGTTGTATTAGGAAACCACGCATCACGGCTTTACTTGCGTCCCAAATAACTCTTTTTTCGGTGTCTGATCTCATGTTGATCTCGAAGTAGTCTTTAAGTGTTTTTTGGGCCTTTTTGCAAATTTCCTCATCTCCAAAGAGGGTGTCATTCATTCTCCATCTAAAGGTTCCAGCTGTTGTCAGTTTCATTTCCATCTTGACAGCATTATGGTCAGAACAGGTCTTTGGGCAGATTTCTATTTTTTTGACCTTTGATGCCAGATTACTAGAAGTCCATATTTGATCAATTCTAGTCCATGTCATTTTTGCTTCAGAGAAGAAGGTCCCCTCCCTTTCCAGAGGGTTCCTAGTTCTCCAGATGTCAATCAGGTCCATAGTGTCAGTCAGTTCAAAGAATGTCTTTGGTAGTCTTCCATCATTAGATATTGTTTGTCTTTGGGCCTTGTCCATGTTTGTGGAGACGACTCCATTCATATCACCCATCATTATAATTTTAAAGTCCAAAAAGTCCATTAAAGTCTCGTGCAACTTCTTGAAGAATTCAGCCTTCCCCTCATTTGGTGCATAAACTCCAACAATCAAAATCTTTTCTCCATGAATTTGAATTTCCACTGCCAGGTATCTTCCTTGGTCATCCTTAAAAATCAGTTTTGGTTCAAATTTTTCCTTGACATAAATCACAACTCCTCTTTTCTTAACTCTATCTGATGAAATAAATTCTTGTCCTAATCTCTTGTTTGTTAAAAGTTTTCTATGTGTCCTGGCAATGTGGGTTTCTTGTAAACAGATTACATCTAGATGTTCCTTCTTTAATAGATGGAATACTTGGCCCCTTTTTCGAGGGTGGTTCAAACCATTACAGTTCCAGCTGAAGAGTTGCAGAGACATTTTTGTTACTGGGTAGCTCTTCCACCGACTGCACCAAGTTGTTGTTCCTCCTCGGTCGGTGCTCGGTTCAGTCCAAATGATAGATTTGAAATGTCCGGTACTTCCCCCTCACTAACAGTTCCTTTCTGAAGATCCTCTTGATTTCTTTCCAAAAAGAATTCTTTATCCTGGTTTGTTTTTATTTTAATTTTTTTCCCTTTAAAGTTAAAGGACAGCCCTTGTGGAAAGTCCCACCTGAATGGGATATTATTCTTCTTAAGTAGATCAACTAATTCTTTAAATTGAGATCTAACCTCCAAAAAATATTTAGGAATATCCTTGAAGATCTGGATCTGAGAATTTTTAATGACCAGGGCCTTCTGGAAGTGTAGGTTCAGTATTTTGTCTCTTTGTTCCTTTGATCTCAGGGTGATTAAACAATCTCTTGGCTTCTTTCCTTGCTTCCTGCCAATCCGAAAGGCTGAGGTTATCACAAATTCATCTTCTTCTCCATCTAACTCATCATTCCAAAAATCTTGAAATTTATCTGTGAGGAATTCCCCAAGCTTGTCCTCTTCCTCTTCTGGAACCAGTCTTAATTTCAGGTTCTTGCTTTTCCTTTCCAGTTCTAATAGGGCTAATGCTGTATCATGTTCATGTACTTTTTTTGCAATAGGCGCAAACTTTCCTTTGGTTTCTTCGGCAGTAGACCTAGCACTCTCAGCTATTCTCCTTGTTTCCGTAGACTCTTGAACCAAACGGTTTATAGAATCTGTATTAGATGAGATTGTTGTTGTGTTCAGGTCTAGTCTTGTTGTCAACTCCGTCAGTTTCTTAGAGTTCTCTGTAGACTGTTTAGTAAGTTCTGCAGATTGCTTAGTAAGTACTTCTAGTGACTGATTTATTTTGAGCAGAGCCTGTGTCATTGACTCCATTGATGCTGCTGTTATTTTTTCTTGTGCAGCTGCTGCTCCTGATAAAGAGCCTCTTTTTTGAGCTTGTTTTTGAGCCTGCTTTGTTTTACTTCTTGTTGAAATCTCTTCTGGCGGGTTGCTCATAACTCAAGGTCATTCACACAGGAAAGTTGCAAGTGGAAAATCCCGCTGGATACACCGTAATGCAACTAAAGCCCTCTAGAGGAGGAAATTGTAACCATCCAAAGGCACCCACAACAAAGAAACAGAAAGTCCAAAGGCAAAAGTCCCACTAAGAGTCTTTAATTTGTAGCACTTTACTGTTAAAATTGTAATCCACCAAAGTCCCGTTAATATGTTTCAAATAAGTCTTATTTTGTAGCCACTGTCCTTTTGACAGCTCACTTGACAGTTCCTTTTTCAGGCGATCGCTGCTCCGGCAGCCTGACCAGAAGTGTCAGCAGCAGAGGTTTTTTATTCCTTATCCCTTTCTTTTGCAGGTTAAATTAATTCTGTTTCCTCCCCCCCTTCTCCTGCACTACAGGGGGGAGATCCTTTCGATGTCTGGTTTAATAAAAGTTAAAAGGAAAGTCCGTTTAAACACAGCTCAGTCTTTTCATTGCTCCGTTAATCATGCAGATCCGGGAGGCTGACTTCCTTAATTTTTGCCTTCCCGTTTTCAGCCAAATCTTCTAGATTTTTAAGTCCCGTTTTAATTTTGCGTTCTTACTCACGGGTATTGTTGTTGCCAATCTTTAGTTTCAGAAAGGAATCGGCGCTCTCCGTTAATGGCGACGCGGCTTCACTCCGTAAGCTGGGTAGCGATCCTCAGCACCGCGCTCACCCCGATGCCGCTCCGGAGCCTTTAAAAAGGCTCTTTCACGATGCCGGGGGGGCGCAAAGGTGCCCACCGAATCTCCTTGCTCACAGGCTTCAGCGCCTGTGATTTTAGGGGTCCCCCGCTTGCCGTAGCGGGTGAGACCCGAACTTACGGAGCAGTCCTGCCTCGGAGCTCGAGGCTAGGACCGCCATCAAACGCTGGCGCCGACCGGAAGCAAAGACAATATTTTTCAATTCCCCGCTCCCTTGTTTACAGCAGCATTCTGTGAACAGAGTTCAGCTCACAGATCTCTGGATTCGACCCTTAGAAAATAGCAAACTTTCCACTGTTTGTTTTCTAAATCTTTGAACAGTACACCAAATTCAGGGCTAAAACTATAGTCCTCCCTTCCTTTCCATTGTGCCCAGAGGAAGGACATGAGTATTATTTGGGAACTGGTATCTTAAGCTTTCCCTGCAATGTATCTATTTTGATGTTAATAAATACTATTTAAAATTCTTTTTCATGTGTTGCTATTGAGGAAAAGATAGACGAATACACTGTGTTGTTAAATTAAATTAAACTCCCTGTAGGAGAACAATAAGGGCACCTTTGTTAAAAGGTCCCCTTTCCCTGTGGCTACCTGTGCCAAGGTGAGTTCCAAGCAACACACCTCTTGAAGAAGAAGACAGCCTGTTATTGTATGGTGGTTTGAAACCCAGTCATTTCAAATAGCTTCCTGACCCGGACACCATTATTACCTGTATCTGTGAAGCAAAGCAACCCCATCTCTCCTTTAAGACCAGTTCCCTTTTTTTGTTAACATCCAGAGATTTCTGTTTTTGCCAAGAGGTCCATCGATACAAGTGTCTTGGGAACAGAGCGATCACTTAGTCCTCCTCCAGGGATTTTATTCTCCAGTCTCTGCCCTCAGTTCACTCCCACCATTGGCCAAAGTGGGGAATTTCCAAACAACTTCCATCCCAGAAGGATGAGTCCTGTGATCTGTCAGCCAAGTCTCATTTTAACCTTTTTGGCCTTGATGAGATCCAGGCCTTAATTTGAAGTGCTTTATATCCAGTAATTCAAGAGCACTGGGTATTCTAGTAGAAATAATGAATCTAGTAGAATAATGAATTTTTCCCTATAGGCCTTTCCCTTTCCAGCTTAGTTTCTCTTTTAAATTACTGAAAATATCTTTTCTGGTTGCTTTTTCTTTCAACTTACTAGCAAAGCCAAGAAGGCAACTGACCCACGATGCCAAAGTGACCCAGTACTAGTCCGTACCCTCCAACATTTCTCTGATAAAAACAGGGGTGTCCCATTCCATAATGATAATTTTTCTATTTATACCCCACACATCTTATTGGGTTGCCCCAGCACTCTGGGCAGCTTCCAACATATATACAGTGATACCTCGGGTTACATACGCTTCAGGTTACAGACTCCACTAACCCAGAAATAGTACCTCAGGTTAAGAACTTTGCTTCAGGATGAGAACAGAAATCGCGCGGCAGCGGGGGGGGCCCATTAGCTAAAGTGGTGCTTCAGGTTAAGAACAGTTTCAGGTAAAGAACGGATCTCCGGAATGAATTAAGTACTTTACCTGAGGTACCACTGTAAAAACATAATAAAAAATTAAACATTTTTTTTAAAAAAACTTCCCTATACAGGATTGTCTTCAGATGACTCTGGGGTTGGAGAACTCCACACCCTCCAACATTTCTCCAATGAAAATAGGGACATCCTAAGGAATAGCGGGACATTCCGGGATCAAATCAGAAACCGGGATGGCTTCTCCAAATCACGGACATCCCAGGAAAATAGGGACACTTAGAGGGTCTGCTAGTCAAAAGCAGGCCATGATAAAATTATTGTGAGGTCCTTTTTTGGACATGAAATCATACAATCCTATTTTACTCAGAAGCAGAAAGTTCTCTGTTTACCATGGCAGCTTTGAAGTATATGATTGGATGGAGCAGGCAAAGAGGGTCAGCCTGTATGTCGGTCTGTGAGACTACAAACTGAACAATATGGTTTGTGGATCAGAGGAATGCAGGGCCCCAGAATGTGCCTTTGCAGCAGGGCCCCCCGTTCTTTAATCCAGCCTGGCTGGTGTCCTGACCCTAACCCCCTCTCCTGAGAAGTGGTTCTCCATTCCCCTCTGTCCTTTCGCAGATCTGAGTGGTCTTGGAATTCACTCAGAATGACAGAGAAGAGGAAATGAATTCCCAGACCCCTCAGACTACACAAAGCCTTAGAAGCTAATGAGGAAACTTTATTAAAAAATAATAATGTTGATAAAAAGAAACACTTGGAGCCTGTTCAAACTGTGTGCGTGACGCAGCCGCAGGAGACCCTTTCAAAAGCAAATGAGAATAAGCCTCATCTGAAGTCCGCCTCACAACGCCTCAGGCAGCAGGTCACATTAACCACGACTGCTAGTGTTGAGAGCCAGGTCCAAATCATTTCTCAACAAAGCCAGCCACAAGCTTCTCATCCCCATAGCCTGCAAAGTGTGCACCCCCCCCCCCACTGCCAACAGCCTTCTTTCTCATCTGGACTGGTTTTTCCCTAGATGAAAACAAAAGTTTCACAGCATTTGGCCATGTTTCTTCCCAGCAATTCCTCTTCAAGGAAATTCCCTGATGCTATAATTAGGGTTTCCCCTTATCCTCTTGCACCATCCTGCATAGATAGGGAGGGAATCTCATAAATCTTATTTCAGTCACAGTTTACAAAAACAGATACTCTTCCTTAGAGTCACACTGATGAGTGCATAGCTGGTTCAAAGGGATTCGAGTCTGTGCCACTCTTTAAACCTCCCATGGCCCTCCAGATGTTATTGGAATACAGCTGCCAGTATCTCTGGCCGTAGGCTATGATGGCTGAGGCTGACTGGAGTTGGGGGTCCAACAATACCTGGAGGTCTATAGGTACCCCATGCCTGCCCCCTCATGTCCTCATCATGCCATACTCCCTGTACCTTTTGTCCTGACCCACAGTTCCTTCATCTGCACTCTTGTACACACTGTATGTGAGAGCAAAATTGAATATGTTTTCTCTGGACTTTCTACCCATCTCTCCTGCCTAGTTTTAAATGTAGCAGACAAGTGGCCTTCTCACTGCCATATCACCTCACTCAAGAATTTTCTGAGATTCTCTGCTCCACACGTGAATGCTTGCTGGCATTCCCTTTGTGTACGGAGATAATGAAATCTTATTCGGCAATAAATCTGCTAAGTCTTTAAAGGTACCGCAGGACTCCTTGCTGTTTTTGCTGCAAGAAACTAACACGGCTACCCCTCTAGAAATGGATACGGCCCTGTTATTAAAGAAAGACCGTGTGCCTCGTGCAACGGGAACTACGTACACACCCCTAAGGTAGTAAGAACTGTGACTACATTTGGTCTTCTGGCATCCTGCCAAAAGTAAGAAAAATAAAACAAAATTCCAGCTGAGTTCCCTGGTATTGAGGGTTTATTGATCTTCTAATGAAATGCCTGTCACCATAATGCAGGGAGGAAAGATCTGTATATCGCAGAGACCCCAAACAAGTGCAATACATCTCTATGTACTTTACACATAGAAATGCGCTGCATCCATGCCCCTGTCAGGTCTTTGTCAACAAAGGCTGCAGCCTGCATCCCAATCATCTCCCTGAGTGTTGCCCTTTATTTTATATTCCATATACATGAATTGCTCCCTATATTGTCTGGGTGCCTCTGTGAATATGCAGAGCAAAACGTCTGGCTTCTCTGTCTGGCTGCTTTGTTTACCATGTCTAGTCCCACTAACACTATGCTGTCTTACCTTCACAGAGCAAATATGTCACCCCCCCCCCCGGGTAAAATGCACCTGCAATCTGTGCTACCACTTTGGTCCATTGCAAAGTCTAGGGGAAGACATTTGCACTCATGCATGTTCAACCACGCTTTAGGTTTCTAGACATCATACTAGAACAATTATGTAACTGCCCCCTTCCTCCCTGCTTGACTTTTTCAAAATGAAAAAGGCTGACCGACTTCATGGGCTTGGAGAGTCTTTTGGGAACCTTCAGTTTGTTGGTTTCTGCCTTGTGGGAGTTCCACAGTATCCCCATATATTACGTCACATATGTGAAAAGAGCATAAATCCCAGGAGTGGAAAACAAACAGCCCCAGGGTGCATCAGGAAGCGGGACTGCTGTAGCTAGGGATGGGCCAATTTGGCCATTTTTGTTTAACTCAGTTTCTTATTTTCCTATCTTAAATTTAGTTCTCCATATTTCCACATCAATTTGCAATTAAGAAAAGTCCACCTGAAAATTCATCAGCATATTATTCTGAATTTCTCTGAATAGACATACTATTGCATCCAATTTTGCCCAATACACACATTTTTGCAAAGCAATTTCTCCTGATATAATTCATTTTTGTATGCCATTTCACTGTTTCTATGCATACTTCGCTGTATATATTTTTCTACACATTTATTGAATGGAGAAGTGAATTGCAAAATTCAGAGAAAAGTGACTTCTGAAGGATGGTTGTGTTTTGGTTTGCATCTTGTTTCTGAAAAGGCATATTAGGTAGATTCGTCTTTTAATGAGAACTGAATTTCTTCCCCACCCCCTGCTAGTCAATGACTAGGGGGGAAACCATGCAAGCAAGCAAATGAATTGGAGCCCAATGCCTCAGGCTCCCACAGTATGATAGTATTCCATGCCACAACTGAATCACATAAAGGAGAATAGCACCATTTCTCGCATATATGTAAAACAGGATAGAGAACCCCACCTGCCAAAAGTCAACTCCCTCCATATGTACTACCATACATTTGTTTAATTCTTCCCAAAAGCTGCTGAAACTAGCATGAGAGAAGAATTTTGGATTATTCTGAGGCTTTCTCAACTGAGGCTTGTTTTAAGTATCACTTGAATCTAGTGCTGGGTTAAAAGAGATGAGCGATCTTGTGCTGAATCTCTACCTTATACTTTTTGAATTGTTCGATTTCCCCTGTCAGGGTCAGCCTGAGGTACAGCAGCAACTAGTCTTCCACCACCCTCAAGTCAAGATGCATAAAGCTGGCCAAGTTCTATGGGTAAAGTTCCACAAATACCTCTCTCCCTCCTAAAAATCTAACAATAATTAAAGTAACTTAACCATTTGCTGTCCTTTCATGGCACCTGAAATCAGTCGCCTGAGATCAAGCTGCCTCACTCTGTTGAACAGTAGGGCTGTCCATGGTGCCTGTGCAGAGGGCCACACGCTGGCAGGATGGCAGCTTCCGGGTGTCCTGCTAATCCCACAAAGATGCTGTTGCAACATGAAAAGGTACCATTGTTCCACTTCTCCTGCTCGGCAGGCAACTAGTGCTCTAAATTTTGACACAGCTAGGGACGTGGCTATTGATCCTCTTGTCATGTAAATGGTGGCATTGTTCTCTACTGTCATCTCAGCCAGACAGAACAGGGAACTCTCCCCTGAGGTAATCATCCAAATGCATGGTGAGCACCCACATTAACTGAGAAAGGCATTGTGCCATATACCTGTCGCAATGGTTCGTTCCCTCTGGAAAGGATGAAAACCCTCTATTCTTCCTACAGTAATGTTTTTCGCCCAAGCATTCCAATTCTTGCTACTTCCACTGACAGAAGTTCTAGTGATATAAGTGACCAGCGCTGAATCTCTACAAGGTGCAAATTTGCATTTTATTCACAATAAGGTACAGAGCACAGAAAAGGGTTCTCTGTCCTCCCCAAATATTACACTATGAAACTACATCAGATGGAGAGTTTTATTATAGGTTTTGTGTTGTTGTTTTTCAATCATAGCAGAAACTGGATCATTAGAATCATTGATAGCTATTTTTTTCCCCATAAAATGTATAAGCCACTTGACTGTAAAAAAAAACACACAATAAAATCATTTGTAAAAAAAAAAGTTAAAACAAGTATTTAAAACCTCAAAAATAATTAAAATCGACAATAAACTAAAACTCAGATTAAAACACGTGTCAATATTCCAAATGTCTACTAAAATGTTTTTAGTAGGTGCCAACAAAAAAGTACAGTGAAAGCATCTTTCTGGTGTCAATAGGCAGGGAGTTCCAAAGAACAAAAATATCATTTTCTTATATATGGTTTTAGTATATTGTAAATCACTTCAAAATGCCACATGGGATACAATTCATTAATGAAATAAGAAGAGTAAAAAGAATGTCACTCCTCTAGGCTTGCACTTTGGAAACTTTAGTAAGGTTTTTAATGTCTTTTCCCCCTGACTATTTAAAAAGCTGAATTACCATGTCACCAACATCGTAAATGTTATATCAATCCCTGGCAAAGCAACTTCATAACTTCAGGAAACCCCAGTTATTTTATTTCCTGCTTCTGCCCTCCACTATTAGGTCTGTCTCAGCTGGGTTATCCCCTTTCCCCAGCCCTAGAATTCACATCTGCTTTGTTTAGTTTTAGTAAAAATGTCATGTGGGTGATTCGCCCTCAGTGTGTCTGCACACTTCTATGGAAATAATCTTGTGGGTGGCCTAGATATCGTGCAACTAACCCTGGGTCTGGGCTAGCACGACTTCATCACCAAAAATATCAATAAATAACAGGTTCTGCATCATCGTCTGGAATGGTTCTGACTCTGCCATTAATACAGGACATGATGAAAAGTGGGCTGAGCCTACCCCTGCATCACCGCTGCTAGACGCAGACCAGCATCTGATTCGTCAGAGGGTCCAGATGATGGTGGAGCCACTGTGCTTAGTCAATGGTGTGCTGAGAACCAGACCCAGCTGCAATTTGTTCAGGGATATATATCAGCCTGAGTCACATCCTGGGTTGAACCTATCAGCTTCTTGTCATCTTCTCTGGTCCAATCAGCCCATCGGCAGAGAAAGGCAAGAGATTGCATCTACACTGCACTCATATTTGACAGGGGCAGGAAGGATATCCGGGGAATGTGGTGCTGCTTACGGTGTTTCCGCAGCCCTCACTCTCTTCTTTCTCTGCATTTCTCTGTTTGTCATGTGTTCCAATTATTGGTATTCGATAGCCACAATGACATCACCCACCCCACCTTCTTTTACGCCTGTTTGCTCTCCACCTTCCGCCGGCTGCAGTCTTTACACGCAACCAAGCAAGCTGCCAACTCAGGCTCTGCTGTTTGTTCCAATCTTCCTCTGACTGGAGCAGCTCATGTCAGGCGGGGCTAACCTCTCCCTCTCCTGACCGGAGTGCAGGAAAAACAGCTGTGCATTCAACTTTCTTACAGTTAAGGAGCATTATGAATCTATTTTACAATTAGTAAATTGTTTGTTTGTTTGTTTGTTTGTTTAAAAGAACACTAAGTAGACAAGCAAGAAGGCTGTGAGGCCTGGGTAGTGCTCCCCTTCAGAAAACTACAGTGGTACCTCGGGCTACATACGCTTCAGGTTACAGACGCTTCAGGTTACAGACGCTTCAGGTTACAGACTCCGCTAACCCAGAAATAGTGCTTCAGGTTAAGAACTTTGCCTCAGGATGAGAACAGAAATCATGCACTGGCGGCGCGGCAGCAGCGGGAGGCCCCATTAGCTAAAGTGGTGCTTCAGGTTAAGAACAGTTTCAGGTTAAGTACGGACCTCCGGAACGAATTAAGTTCTTAACCCGAGGTACCACTGTACTGTGATATTTACCAGTGTTGTGACAAGAGTTACATAAGCCCAATAAGGAAACCCAGAGCAATCTTTCACATGACACAAAATGAAATGGGTATATTTCATGCTGCACATACTAAGTAACCACAAAAAGCATTGGGTGGGGAGAGGGGTTGAAAAGAACGCTGGACCAGCCTGAGCATGCATATGTTTGATACCTAAAATCATGTGCACATCACCAGGTGGGAACAGCGCAATTCTTACTTATTTGTTGTTTGCTTATCTGAAGCATTTTTGCCCTACTCTTCACCCAAAGAAGGCTCCCAGAACACCTTACAAGACTGTTTCTGTATATCGGGGTGGGCAAACTGTGACCCAAAGACTCGTGTTTCCCTTCATCTAATTCCATGCAGGGGGGGACCCCAGAGGTGCCTTCAGACCGGGGATAATGCTAGAATTAGCTGACTCTCTCTTGTCATTGGCTTTGGCTCCCTTTACTGCCTCCCAGCTTACCATTCCCAAGAGGCAGCAGGCACTACCACATATATAGGTTTTTCACAGTATCTAATCCAGTGGTGTTCCCTTTTCCAGAGAGGCCCACCTGGCACCAACATTCTTGTTTTCGTATTCTTATTTTCTCAGCCTTTCTTTTTCTCTGGCTTTACTCCCTGCCCTAATTCACATTATAATTATTATAAACAAACTCAAAAGTTACACAAAGCACAGTGTTCAATCATCATCAGATGCACTCCTCTCGACAAGTCACAAGTTTCTATATTCAACAAAATATTTCCATTTTTCAGCAACCAGTATTGCTATGTATTATAGCGGTTGACTTCTCCAGCCCTGCGAGTGCTAGGCATTTCAGGAACTACTGTATACCCATACTGTTGGGAGTTGTGGGCTCTTCCACTTCCAGTGATACAGTTTTTGCCACTTTCTAATGTATTTTTAATGTATTATTTTTTTTTTATGCCATGTTTATGTTTTATCTTGTTTTGTAAGCTGCTCCGGAAGCTCTGCTGATGGATGGTAAAAGAGTCTCTTAACATACATAAAGTAAGCACTTGCTGCTCATAGAAACCAATGTGCTGAGAGAGAGAGAAAGAGAGAGATTTTCTGAGCAGACTTGCCACATGGTATACGGTTCCTACAGATCTTTGTACCGTGTGAAGCTGAGATCTGTTTGAATTAGACCTCCCTTCCCCCCAAAAGAAGTTCCTGCTTTGCAAAAAGTCCTTTGGCCCTCATTTTTGCCCTGTGTTAATACACATTCCTGTTGCCTCCCTCCTGAGTGGGAGTCCCTTTTCAGTCTTTTTATTTGTATTAATCTCTTCTGCTCATAAGCTACATTTATAGCATGAACATGTCACTGTTTAAGTTCTTTCTACAATCCTAGTTATTACACAGCTGGACATTTCAATGATAAAAAGCATTTCCTGCAGATAATTCGAACAAACTGTCACATAGCTTCATTAAGCTTTTGCCACTTTCAGTTTGAGAACTGGAAGAGAATTACTGCCCTCTGAACATGAAATGGCAGCTCATTTTAATTATTTAGAGAACTTTTCTAGAAAAGTCTAATTTTTGGGTTCTCCTAGTTGTTACAGGCCGGATTGTCACAGCAAGACAAGGAAATAATCCCTTTGGAAGGAAACATGAAAAATTACTACATTGCTAAATCTGGAGAAAGTAGGTGGCCCTCAACAGGAACACTCCATTCTAATGCAAAACTGAAAGCAAGGAAGAAGTGGGGGGAGGGGAACAAGCATGACATGATCCCAAAGTGCAGGACTAGTGTCACTCCAGCTAAATATGTAGACAGTACCTGCCTATCAATGCCCTTATGCTAACTCCACAATTTCTTACATCTGGGAACTTCATTTGCAATGGGTGCCATGTGACTTGCTTAGGTGTGTACTATGTACTTTAAAAGGGACATGGGTGGTGCTGTGGGTTAAACCACAGAGCCTAGGACTTGCCGATCAGAAGGTCGGCGGTTCAAATCCCCACGACAGGGTGAGCTCCTGTTGCTCGGTCCCTGCTCCTGCAAACCTAGCAGTTCGAAAGCATGTCAGAGTGCAAGTAGATAAATAGGTACCGCTCCGGCGGGAAGGTAAACGGCGTTTCCGTGCGCTGCTCTGGTTCGCCAGAAGCACCTTAGTCATGCTGGCCACATGACCCGGAAGCTGTACGCCGGCTCCCTCAGCCAATAAAGCGAGATGAGCACCGCAACCCCAGAGTCGGTCACGACTGGACCTAATGGTCAGGGGTCCCTTTACCTTTTGTACTTTAAAGAAAAGAAAAGAAATCAAAATTAGACTGAGCTGTGGTCTATGGCAGGTGTCCAGTGATACTAACCTTTGGTGCCATCCCTGCCTCTGCCTTGTACACATGGCTGTCTGTCCACGCCCATTTTACACCAATGTTGCCTTTTTTCTTGTGAGCTCACCCTTTCTCACAATCAGGCTATTAATTGTGAGGAGGCTTCTCTATACCTTTGTGCACACCATAAATTTTAAACACCCTCCCTAAAGAATCCTGGGAACAGTAGTTTGTTAAGGATGCTGGGCACTGTAGCTCTGTGAGGGATAAACTACAGTTCCCAGGATTCTTTGGGTGGCTGCTTTAAATGTATGGTGTGTATATGTATGCAGCCTAAGGCTGACGGGAACTGGCTGTAATGTTCTCCATCTAAATGGTGAGCAGGCAGAGGAGTTGAACAAGAAATAGTTCTGTTAAAGAACTATGTACAACAGGTCTTCTCTCCTTTAGCTACTTTCCCACTCTGCTTCTAGCCTTGCCTCCTGCTTGGGCCCAGTCTTCTAAACTAGATATGTGAGGTGCCCTTGAAGGCATCTATCCTTACACTGCCCAACTAGGGGAGCTGACTGGCTGCATCTCTCATGACTCCTCCTTCACTTATGCCTCCATCTCCTATGCCTCCATCAATCATGGGCCCACCTCCTGCATTTTATTACTTTTACAAGGTGATGTGTCCTCCCCAACTCCCTGACCTGATCAACCATACGGGAGCACAACATACAATCAGAAGGGGGAAATGTACAAAAAATGTCTTTTGAATCTGGGAGAGACCAAGGTCTTATCTACACTTCTTCTTGTCCTGCTGCTTCCCCCAACCCCACCCAAGGAAAACCACTCATTAGCACTCATACAGAGCAAACAGCTATCTGTATTTTCCCTGGATTAACATTTGTTCCCATTTATCTCCAAAGAGCGGGTTTTCCCTTGGAAAAGGGGAAACCACTCGGATCTGGGTCAAGTGGAAAACAGCTCAGCCCCATGCAAGGGGAAGTGTGGATGAGCCCTAAATTGCTTCCTATGACTCTCCCTTCTCTATGTGCACTTTTGGTGGTGGGACAGTATAGTGAATTAAGATGGGGAAAGTTTACCTTTCTTCAAGCCAGTACACTTGGAGTATAAGAAACGCTATTCCCATGCAATCTGTGAGCATGGAATATCATGCCAGTGGTGCAAGGATAGCACTGAAATAGCAGTGTGTGTGTGTGTGTGTGTGTGTGTGTGTGTGTGTGTAAAATCCAGAGCGTAGGATGAATTTTGTCTAGAATTGCAACTAAACAAATTTCCAATGGGAATGATGCAAGAATACACACAGCTTGCCGACTTAACATATAGAATAACAGAACGAGAAGAACATACGTTTAGAGAAGATTGGAAAATGTTTATTGAATATGGGGGGGGTGGAATTGTGTACACTTGAAAATGTTGGCAGCATTGCGATAAATTCCACAGTGTAAATAAGTTTTGATGGATGTAATAATGGAATACTGAATGGTTTAGTTTATGTAAAATATGCAGGAATTTATGATATGCAAAATGAACCATGGAAAGAGGCAAAGGGAAGCAAGCAGGATGCATGTTGCATAATCCTCCAGGCTTGCAATCAATGGAGATTGCCCGGTCAGCCTTGTGTTATCTGTTTGTTTATTTTCCTTTTTTAACTAGCCTCCCCCAGGTCACGTTAAAATTTACAAAGCAAAATAATTGTAGATAACATAGCATCTCAAAGCAGTTCTGTATTCATTCATTCGCTCGCCACTCCTTCACACGCTCTGCTTGTGGTTGGCCCTCTGCTTCCGGTTGCCAGAGCGTCCACAGTGTGTTCCGAGAAGAAGCAGGAAACAGCTGGTTGGATCAGCCCTGGTTAGAACATTTGGAGGCAGGCGGGGGGCGGGGCATGGAAGGCAATCTTTTGGCAGCCAGATCAATGGTAAAATTGGTAGCAGCAGGGGGTGTTTGGGAGGCTGCAGGGGTCCAACGAGGGATGCATGCAGTTGACAGGCTGCCAATGTGTTATTTAAGCCATAACTAATCTGTACTAAGTGATCCTAAGTATACTTTCATCCTTAAGAACATAAGAAGGTCCTTACTGAATCCAAACCAAGGCGCATCTAATCCAGCATTGTTTTCAAGAAACCCAGCAACTGACAGAGACTACCTGGTGACTAGAAATTGTCCAGTGGAACAGAAATTGTCCAGTGGAACAGCAGTGAGCCTTTAACAATAAAGTAACAAGGATAGCCATGTCTTTACTAAACTTTACTGGTGTATATCGCTTGCAACATGCTATATCAGATATAGTAACCTTTATTCTTCTGTTAACATCGATAAATATGTTGCTTTTGAGATTCTGGCTGTCTTGGATGGATCCTCAGGGCTGCAGTTTGGCCTGGATGGCTTTTGTGTTTGCTTCCAACCCTTCAGTTCCCTGCTTCATCATCTTACTTTTGCATGCAATTATCCACTGGAGTATTAGAAATAAGCTCTGTTTCTTTCCACCTCTCCCTTTCCTCTCATTGTTTGGCCTTCATCTGGCTTCGAGATTGTAAACTTGGGTCTGTTTTAATTTATTTCATACAGTCTTGGTCCTTCATAAAAAAATGATTAAAGTGTCCCTATTGTTTTCTCCCACCCTGCAAGAGGCATGTCAGGCAGAAATTCAACAGCTAGAGCCTTAGCCCATCTGATCATTTTCATGCACAGAAAAGCTACCTCTTGTGCCAGTCCCTCTGTGGCAACCCTGTGTTCTGAGACCCCACCACATAAGTGTCTTGCAATGACGCCCACAGGAAAACAAAGCTTGGGCTCCCTCTCAAGCCCATTATGCCTGGAATGTGATAAGAGAAAATACGTCTGGCTATACTGAAAAGGCCACTGGAATTTTAAATGTCCCCACATCCAGGGAATGTGGTCACAATATGCCTGTCCCATGTGACTACCGGCCTCTACCATGTCCTCTAGGGTGTACCTAATTGCAGAGAGGGCAAGACAGAAAGGCTCTTGGGCACCGTGGGTCTCTCAGCCCCTTTTACCATGGTGTCATGCCACAGGCTCATTTAATTCACTTGATAGCAAGCAACAATAACTTCCGTCCAATGCACTTCTGTGAAAGTATGTGCTCATTGGAGCCATACACCATGCACCAATTAAACGTCCTTCTTCACTCGTGGCAACAGCTAGAGTTAAACTGGCTCCAGCGGAGGCAGACAGTCATAGAGACCTCCCCTAGTGAATCACCTCACCGTAAGAGTTGAATCTGACAATGACAACAGTTCCAAGACAGTGGATGTCATTTATCCATCTGTAAGCCCATCCTGGGGGAATCCTCCATTAACACCACATGTATGAAACTCTAGCATGTGACCCCACATCTGGAATGCGTTAGGCAATGAGAATGCTTCCAGCTGTGTTAGCCTTATTCTGCTTTAGAAGGACTGAGTGAAGTGAAGTTTCTCTGACTGAAATGAAGCAGGGGTTTCCTTCGAGGGGTTTCCACACAGGGTGGTAACCGGTATATTTTGTCTCATGAGCGGCTAGGATGTTGAATGCGTATGGTTAAATAGCAATGCCTGCTGTGCCCCCGTATATATTTAGGAGACATATGGCATAGTCAGTGGCTAATTTTCTTCATGTGAGAACATGGCAGCCTCAACTGAGGGGAATCAAGTTAATGTGATTGTCAGGGGCTCAGGAGCTGAGGCACAGGGAAGATGGGAGATGGAGAGCGAGGGGGAGGAATCCGAAGGGAGCGTAGGAGGGGACAGTGGTCCGAGGGATTCCATGAGCCTCTCCAGCGAATCGGAAGATTCACAGAAGGGAGCGCCAGTGGCCAGGGGCAGGGGGGTCCCAAGGGGAACGCCCCAGGAGCAAGGGGGCAGCAGGGACTCCCAGAGCAGTAGTTGGAAATCAGGACCAGCTTCCCCACCAGAGCAGAGTGGGGGGGAAGAGTCCCAGGCATCGGGGCCAGTGCTTTCCCCACCAGGGAGAGGAGACGAGGCAGAGTCTACCACGCCTCCCTCGGAGAGTCGGACAACGGAAGGGAGGTCAGATCTGGCCAGTGTCACGGAAGAGGGAAGCAGTGATAGAAGTAGTGTAACGGTTAGGAGAAAGGTCACTGGGTTGGCGCGAGAAGCAAGTTCAAATGTACAGGAGCGCGGGACAGCAGAGAGTGAGGATTGGGAACCGGGTCCTAAAGCACGCCGGAGGCAGGGGGAGGAGCTAAGCGACTCAGCGTCGGAAGAGTCCAGAAAGGGCAATGCCCCAGAGGGCAGGAGGACCCAGAGGAGAAGAGAGCAGCGCAGGAGGTGGAGCAGGGCTAGGATCTTAAACTGGTGTGGAAGGGGCGGAGACTCAGACGGGACTTCGCCGATCTAGAGTCTAGACGTAGGGCTGCACGCTCTGGCTTTGAAATGGAAATTAAACTTCAATAAAGACTTTTGTACATAACAGCAGCCTGGCGTTGGTCCTCTGTGAGCTGGGACCTAGAGGCAGCTCTGACAGTGATTTTGGCAACACGAGCAAAAATGACAGCCCTTGGTTCTTTCTTTATTATTAGCCCCCAATGAGAGGGTGAAATAAATGTACAGAGAAATGAAGAAAACAGAAAAATATGAAACCTGCTTTTTACCTGAGGGGACATCCCTACCATACATTTAAAGCACTATTATATCATTTTAACAGTCACAGCTTCCTGCAAAGAATCCTGGGAAATGTAGTTTGTTAAGGGTGCTGAGAATTGCTATTAAACGTCTATTCCCCTCATAAAGCTATAATTACCAGAGCGGTTTAACAATCAATCTCTCCTCCCAGGAAACTCTGGGGATTCTGGCTCTACAAGGGGAATAGGGGTGTCCTAACAGCTCTCAGCACCTTTAACAACTACAGTCCCCAAAATTTGGGGTGGGGGGAGAGAACCACGATTTTTAAAGTGGTATAGTTTTGCTTTAAAGGTATAGTGCTGAAGGGGCCTCAATTGGTGTGCATAACTAAACTCCAGCAAACTGCACTCCTTAATGGTGTGCTAAAATGGGATAAATAAAAATATGATGTCCAGTTTTAGTAAAGGTAATCCTTCAGTGTACCCCATCTTCAGGCTTCCCCAATCTGGTGCCCTCCACATGCTTTGCATTACCATTTTGCATCAGCTCCTGTCAGAATGACTAAATTTAAATACAATTTCTCTGTTGTTGTTTTTACTGACTTCACCCATGTGTGCCCCTCTGTGATACTCAGATGCAAAAAGATTTTGTGTACCTGCCCCCAAATTGCCCAGTGAAATAACAACAATTATACTTTTTAACAAAAAATACCGACCACTCTCAAAGAGTCCCCTGCTGTGTTCCATAACTTACCCCCAAAATTCTACCTTTGCTCAAGATAGAAAAATGTGTCCCTTTTAACAAAAAACCAAAAAACTGACCATGACCACTTTGACCTGCAGCTCCCAGAAGGTTGGGTTTGAGTTAATGCAGCCATCAGCCCTGAAAGGTTTAGGTACTCCTGCTCAAAACCTACTTGGGTTTTAGAGGAAAATGTAGGCATTTTGAGACAGTGTGGAATTCAGTTCCTTGAAAGAACTGAATCAGAGTTGCCACTAAGGAAGAGTTATTACTACTTGAAATGCACTGGGCAGTAAATTGTCTTCTGTGTACCTGTGAGGTCTTCTGTTTTCATTCTTTTAGGATGAAGCATTCACATAGTTTCAGTTCACAAAAAAGGTGTGTTGCAACTATCAGTGGTTTGGCAATGGGAGGCCTTAAGTTTGTATATATTTTACTAAATTAGCACATGCTAATGAGGAGTGGCTGCCCTCTAGAGGATGCCATGTAAAATCCCCATCAAAATGTGTCAATGGAGCTTCTTGATGAACCTAGGAAACTCAGAAAATAATGGGTCTAACTACACAATACACATCAATGCAGTGCTTTTCTTCCTAAAAAAAAATGTTTAGGGGTACTCTCATTTTCCTACTCATGTTGAAATACTGCCCTTCAATGAGGCCAAACTTAGATTCACAAAATGTTTAGGCCGGGGTATTCATACCCCTGCGCCCCCCCCCCCCCGAAAAAAGCACTGCATCAATGTATCGAACAATACCCTGACAAGCCATATTGGGAGGGGGTAAATTGGAGTTGAAAAGCAGGTGTGGAGAAGATATCCCTAACATTTTACCCACCCATAGCTTTTCCACTCCAAGTTGCCTCCAAAGTGGTTTTCCACATTGTTGTTGTTTAGTCATTTAGTCGTGTCCGACTCTTTGTGACCCTATGGACCAGAGCACGCCAGGCACTCCCTGCCTCTTCCACTGCCTCCCGCAGTTTAGTCAAACTCATGCTGGTAGCTTTGAGAACACTGTCCAACCATCTCGTCCTCTGTCGTCCCCTTCTCCTTGTGCCCTCCATCTTTCCCAACATCAGGGTCTTTTCCAGGGAGTCTTCTCTTCTCATGAGGTGGCCAAAGTATTGGAGCCTCAACTTTACGATCTGTCCTTCCAGTGAGTACTCAGCGCTGATTTCCTTCAGAATGGATAGGTTTGATCTTCTTGCAGTCCATGGGACTCTCAAGAGTCTCCTCCAGCACCATAATTCAAAAGCATCAATTCTTCGGCGATCAGCCTTCTTGATGGTCCAGCTCTCACTTCCATACATCACTACTGGGAAAACCATAGCTTTAACTATACGGACCTTTGTTGGCAAGGTGATGTTTCTGCTTTTTAAGATGCTGTCTAGGTTTGTCATTGCTTTTCGCCCAAGAAGCAGGCGTCTTTTAATTTCGTGGCTTCGTGGTTTTCCACATTACAGGACTCTGGCTCACAGCAGCCTCATCTGGCACAGACAGCAATCCGAGATAATAGGAATTCCACTGAAACAATATCTGGGGGGCCAAATGTTAGCCAGCCCTGAAAACAGGGAACTACAGTGGTGCCTCGCAAGACGAAATTTATTCGTTCCGCAAGTTTTTTCGTCTTGCGAGTTTTTCGTCTTGCGAAGCACGGTTTCCCATAGGAATGCATTGAAAATCAATCAATGCGTTCCTAAGGAAACCGCCTTCAGTCCAGGTCCGGGGACAGTCTGTCCCCCGACCTCTTCTGAAGGCTGGGGGGTGGGGGACAAGGGCTTTTCTTCCCACCCCCAGCATTTTAAAAAACCCCGGGACAGCAGAGGACTTCTCCGCTGTCCCGGGGTTTTTTAAAATGCTGGCGGGCGGCAGCGCTGCCGCCCACCAGCATTTTAAGATCGCCCCGGACAGCGGACTTCTCCGCTGTCCCGGGGCGATTTTAAAGCCCCCGGGAAGGCAGGGGGGAGCAAAGACTTTTGCCCCCCGCCAGCCTTCAGAAGAGGTCCAGGACCTCTTCTGAAGGCCGGCGGGGGGCGAAAGTCTTTGCTCCCCCCCGCCGCCTGCCTTCAAAAGCCGTCCGAGAAAGCGGAGAAAGCGCTGCGTTTCTCCGCTCTCCCGGGAAGGCAGGCAGGGGGGAGCAAAGACTTTCACCCCCCGCCGGCCTTCAGAAGAGGTCCAGGACCTCTTCTGAAGGCTGGCGGGGGGCGAAAGTCTTTGCTCCCCCCCCCGCCTGCCTTCAAAAGCCATCCGGGATAGCGGGAAGCGCTTCCCTGCTATCCCGGACCGCTTTTAAAATGCTGGCGGTGGGGAGCAAAGCCTTTCGGCCCCCGCCGGCCTTCCTGGACCTCTTCTGAAGGCCGGAGGGGGGGGAAAGGCTTTGCTCCCCACCGCCAGCATTTAAAAGAGGTCCCTGGAGATTTCCCTATGGGCTTTCTTCTTGCGAAGCAAGCCCATAGGGAAATTCGTCTTGCGAAGCGCCTCAAAAAATGGAAAACCCTTTCGTCTAGCGGGTTTTTCGTCTTGCGAGGCATTCGTCTTGCGGGGCACCACTGTACTTGTTGGTAGCCTGGATGTAGGAACTCTTAACATTTCATCCTAATTCATGGATTCCTGAATGATGATCCAGGAGTGTTTACCAGGTTTTTTATTCTAAACTGCCTTTCTGACTTGGAAAACATTTTGGGTTGGTTGGGAAGGGATGGAATGGAATGGAATGTGCTCCTATGCACATTTACTCGGGAGTAAAGTTCAGCAGAACTCAGTGGGATTTATGTTTGAGTAAATATACAGTAATGAAGTTGGGTTTAGCCCCACCAACCCAGCGCTACTACTCTGGTTGTAGAAAGTTATAAGAGTTCAAATCAGGAGGACAAGCTTTACATGGCAGAGATCTTGCTGTAGGGAGAATGGGTCTTTAGATAACTAAAGAGATCACCAAGTATAGATTATGTGTTGCTACAAAAACTAAATAGCCAGAGATCTTCCTGTTTTGTTACCACTGTTGTGTAAGTATTTTGTTTCTCTTTTGCCTGCCTTGTTTATTTGCCTTCCCTTTTTACTCTTTATCTGTTTCCCCCATTCCTTTTTTTCTTCTTTTTATTCTCGCAACTTCCACCATTCACTCAGTATAGCCTTTTCATAAAATGGTAACTAGAGTGCAGTTCAATGCAAGCCTACTCAAAAATCACCCCAGTTGATTTCAATGGAAGTTATGCCCTGAGTAAACATGCACAGGATTGCAACTTTAGCTTCCTCATGTTACAGCTTCTTCTCCTGAGAACTCACTCTTTGTGATTCAGAGCACAAGTGGTGTGGCCAGAAAGCACGTTTACACCGGCCCAGACAGCATGACTCAGCTCCGCCTCACCCCTTGTGGAACCATTGTTACAGCAAAAGGAAGATGCAGCTTGTGACACTACAGCTTTTGGAAATAGCAGGGTGTCTGGCCAAACCACACAGGGGAGCGTACAGTGATCCAAGAAATGCCACAACCAACGCAGTAGACTTCCTTCACCTGTCATGCTCATACATACGAAAAACAAACATTTTAGAGAAGCAGTAGGCAGAGAGATGCTATAAACATAAAAACAAAAGAGATTTGATTTCTGCAGCAAACTCCCCAATTAGACAATTGCAAATAAACAAGCAGGAGCTGGAGCAAAATGTTGCAGTAGAGCTGAGCATTATGTAAAGTTCTGGAGAGAAGGAAAAGACCTCAAGTTTACTTTTCTCCTTTCTGAAGCATCCCTTCCTGGTGCACAGAAAGGAGTTTTTAACCTCATAACATGTATCCGTCCCCCAACCCTAATCTACTTAGGGTTTGAGCAGGCCAGCTGCCACTCCACTCCTGTCCTCCATCAGTGGCAGAACCTGGGATCTCAAATTTCAGCAGTGCCCTGTGCAACACAAAAATTTGGTGCTCCACACCTCTCACACTCCATTCTAAAGGATAGCTGTGGCATCCCCCGAGGTGCTCCTGAGGCTCCACACCCAGTGCGGCCAAACTGGTTGTGCTCCCCTAAATCCACCTCAGCCCCCATGCTCCTTTGGGGAGTGGCTGTTTTTCAACCAATATAATTCTGCATTTCAATGAATCTCAACCGCCCTCAACCATAAGCTCAATTCACCAAGCCCTATTCAGGCATGCTTTTTTTTTAAAAGAATTCATTATATGTGTGAGGAGAGGCCTATGGGGACTAGCATTGTCCTCATCTCTGTTGTGGAGAGTGATCTTATGACACTGGGAGTGACATGTATTCATGGAGACCCCTCACATAGCTCTTAAACATGCAGAGAGCCTCCCTGAGCACAGGCTGCTTCCCTGCTCATGGATGGTGGGAAGTTAGTCTGTGTCCATCACCACAGCCCGACCCACCCACATTCATTGAACTCTTAAAGAGAGCATCTGAAAGGGCCTACAAGCTGTCTACCTGACTCTTGGTTTCTGTAGACACCTTTTCCTTTCTATCTCTCTCTAGGATAAACAGCCATCAGCATGATCTAAGCTCCCATTGTCCAAATGGTGGTCCTTTGTATGTCCAATTACATAGGGAGTGGCGTGCTGCTTCTTGCATCGTTTTTAAAAAAGCAGTTCTACCCAGTGTGGTGGAAGCGCCACACTTTGAAGTAACTCCAAACTGTTTCTAAAACAAGAAAATGAAAGGAAGTGGCCTTTGCTCCACCACATAAAGTACGAGTACAATGGTGAAACCAGTGCTCAAACACTGGTATTGGGGATCTGTGGTTTGTTCCAAGTAATGGTTTGATGGGTGATTAAGAGCAGGGTCAGGCCACCTCTGAGGCGGGCTGAGGCAGCTGCCTCGGCCAGCAGCACCTCCGCAGGCAACTGCCGCCCCACCACCACCAACTCTGCAACCAGTGGAGAAGCATCTCAATGGTATCTCGCCAGAACCCACAGATGATGCCGCTTCACAGGTGTCACCACACAACCCAGGTAAGGAAGGCTTCCATGGAACTATGACATTCTCATTTCACCTTAGGTGGAAAAACGGGATGTGCCACCCCTGATTAAGAGGATATCGCAACAAATTGTGGTCCAAACCCAAATCCTCTACCATCCCTAGATCAAGCCCAGCCTACGCAAGTCAGCCTATCCAGATCTAGGGCTCTATGACTAAGACATCTGCCTCTACGAAATTGAAGCATGTTCCCTGAACAACACAGAAAGGAGCCAGAAGTGTCATCACTGACTTCATTTGAATGCATCACAGTGCTCCAGAACTATGGCTTATGCTTGATTCACATCTGTGACAAAATCATCCTGCGTTGTGTTGTTTTTGGCAAAGTAAAGGCTGGAGCAGTCAGCAGGCAGGGAACATAGTGCGCTTGAGAAATCTGAGACTGCAGTTACATCTTCTTTCCACTCAAGCCGCACGAGCACTCATGAGTTAAATGTGTCTTCCATGACCTTCCAGAGCTTCAAAGTGTATTGGCTGGCTTGATTTTTTTCATTTAAAAGTGCAGAAATAAATGGAAGATTTAAAAGCCAAAATAAACCATTGAACACATATATACTGTGTGTGTGTGTGTGTGTGTGTGTGTGTGTGTGTGTGTGTACATACATACATACATATATACACAGAGAGTGTGACATTTCTCTCTCTCTCCAAATATGATTACCACACAGCTCAGGGTTTTTTCTTTTTCTACAAATGAGTTTTGTTTTTTACTGCCATAGCCTCAGTGGCAGAGCATATGCCCGCGCTGCCCAGGGCGGGCTTGCTCCCAAGGGGGGTGGGGTGCAGAGGGTGCCCTCCCACGTGCCATAGTTCAGGATAGGAGAGGGGTGAGGAAGCTGCTGCTCACTCTCCTCCTGCTCTCCGCAGCCGGGTCAGACATGACCCGGCAATGGAGCTGCAGCAGCCAGGTGCGCCTCTCCACGGCTGAGGAGGGCTGCTCTCTGCCGCTGGGTCAGAAGAGCTGCTTCCGCCAGGCGTGAGGTGTGCTGCCCACTCACCTGCCGTTTTGTCACCCCAGTGACGTAGCGTGGGGGGTGCAGGGCGCCGGCCGCACCGGGCGCAACATGGGGGGCGTGCTCGCACTCGCAGCTCTCTGCCCCTACTAAAATCCACGGGTTAGGGGGCGCAAATTACCTGCCTTGCCCTGGGTGCTGACAACCCACGCTACGCCACTGTGTCACCCTCCTCAGTCATGACATCCAGGGTGCACCCCACCCACCGCACCCCCCTTCCTATGCCTCTGCATAGCCTCTAACATTTCTGTATCCCTGAATTTATCCATGCTTACTTGGAAGGACCATTTTGCTTAATGAGGCTTATTCCAAAATTAGGAAGCCTTAACTCATACCCACCTGAAGTCTAAGAATACATACATTTTCCCACCTCTTATGAACATCCCTTCTGCCAAAGGAAAAGGAAAACCAAAAACATGTGTATTTGTACTTTTCATTAACTGAACCAAAGTTCACGGAATAATAGCCGAATGAGCAAGCTGACTTCATTAATTTTGGTGGCATGCCCAAAGACAATTTCAAAATCTACATCTATCTAGGCTCCCAAAGCAGGTTTTTGCTTTCCTTAGACATATTGTATTTATACAATTTAAATGCAATAATACATTGCCAGACTACTACCATGTTTCAGAATACAGTACACACTACCAAGATTGAGAAATCCAGTAAAGTAATGTGAGGGAGATTGTATTGTGACTGCCAAAGACAGTAAACTAACTGGTAAGCTCTAGTGTTGGGTATGCATTGAGCATGCATCAGCAACCAGAACTAACCAGGAGAAACAGGTACTATTATACTATGTAACTGAAGGGATGGAGGACACAGAGGAATGTGAGGGTTGAAGCATCAAGATGCTACCAAACGACTATCCCTGTGTTTAACATCAACATAAGCTTCAGTCCCAAGAGCTTGCATGGTAAGCATAGGGAGGTCACTTGCGTATAACACCAACAACTGGGAAACACTGGCCTGCGAGCGCACCTTTACCAAAGGTGTCATGGGTTTTGAAGACACTTGAACTCAGGACAAAAGGGGGAAATGCACAAAGAGGAAGGCACGCCTCATCATGATCAACTTCTGCCTGCAAACCTATGTCCCCACTATGGAAGGACAGTCACTTACGGACTCACTGTTAAGACCGTGCTCATGGAAGACAAACTTACTCAGCTACGAGTGATTGCCAAAGAAGAAGAAGAAGCCAAAATGTAGAAAGTGCATCACCAAAAAAGAGGCAGGTGAGGATGTAATTTGCATGCAATTTGCATATGTTGATTCATATGCATAGATGCAAACTTAGAAATAACCACTATGGTTTAAATAGAAATACAATGCACCTCACTGTAGCTGTGGCCAGGTGATCTATTTGCCTTCTCAGGCTGCTGCCCAGGTGCCCAGATGTTGATGAGCAACTTCAAGGCTCCTGCTTTCCATTCTTATGACTCTTTATCATTAACCCAGACTTGGACTGGGCAGTGCTTCAGACAGATGACCCCTTAAAATAGATTCCTGTGCACTGTAAAATAGGACTCAAGCCATCCTAGCTAAGGAGGACTTATGAGACACTTCCTCCTAAACCGCAACATCCCACCCATCAAAAAAACCTCATAGGCCAGCTTCAGAAACATCCTCTGGCACAGTCCAAAGAGCACCCACTGGAGGTTTGGAGCAAGATGCCCTTTTGTAGAATGACCTTCTGCCCATGCCTATTGAAACTATTCTCAGCTGCTACTTTGGCTGGATGGGTAGGTAAAGTGTTGAGCAAGGCCTAGCAGCTGTAAGCGCAAGGACAGCTGGAATATTTAACAGACCTAGAGGCTGTCTGCGAAAGCTGCACATAACCAATCTGGGTTGTAGCTCAGTCTATAACAACCAGACATGTGGGAGAGGAAGGAGGCTGTCTGGAGACATGGTGTGCTTGTAAGCAGAGACTGGACCTGAGTAGTTTCCAGGGCAGCAAGATCAACCTCCAGCCCCACAGAGGATGGAGATTCACAGTTTCTCCGCATTTGACACAGCAGTTGTGTTACTTGCATGCTACAGCTGAGACAACAGAAAACTCGTTTCTGGGAATCTTAGTTTTGGGGCAGCCTCTGAACTGCTGGATAATTCCCGCCCCCCAATTTTCACTGTCTGAATATAGGAGGTAGGGAATTTCCAGTGCAATTCCAGCCCAATTTAGTACTGTTGAAGGAAGTCTACTCCATCCAGTCCACATTGCCCAGCCCATTGCTTATTTCATCCCACCAGTATAAACTGACAACATAATTTCATTTGGCATTAACTGAGCTGGAATTCATCAGTTCTCCAGCGAAACAATGCATATATTTGCAAGAATAGCACATACAAATGCATTACGGTTGGAAAAATGGCTTTGTAAAAATGTGTCGATTGCGCAAAATTGCACGCAAACCTATCTGCATTAGGATAAATTTACATTTAAATGCTGATGAATTTTCATGAGGACTTTTGATTTTTTTTTTTAAAAAAATGACAAACTGATGTGGAAATGTGGAGAGAACTGAATTTAACATTGGAAAAAATGAGAAACAGATTAACAGATTTTCCCATCCCTATCTTTCATGTAGGCATCCTGTACTATGGACCTGCTCTAGGTGTTAGAAAAAAAGTATGCCAGAGAAACTGGATTGATGTACTCTAGGAATGTTTGGGAGTTTCCTAATTAAAACATGTGAACTATTACAACGCCCTCCAGTCCGCCTGCCACCACTTCTGGAGCTGAATCTGGAGGTTGTGCCAGTGCAGCCTTTGCCAGCTTGATGTCCTCCAGATGTTCTGCAGCCTGGTCCCAGTCATTCCTAGCCTGCATGCTGTCTTGTATGCCACAAAGTGTCCGGAGCAAAATTCTTGGTATGCAGTCAACACCTATCCTTTGGGCACCTCCTTCAACAGCCAAAGCGCCATAAGGCAACTCATACCATTCCCCATTCAGCAGTCCCCAAAGACCCATAGCTCACCTCTTTTACAGTGTGTTGCATGCAAGGACTGTTGGGAAGGGTATGAAGTGGTCTACGGGTCAACCCAGGGTGGATCAACCTGATGCCCTCTAGATTGGAGCCACGGGGCAGGTGGAAGGGGCTGTCATTTGGCTATTGTGAGTGCATCTCCCTTGCAGCCATCTGCTCACAGGAGAACTGGAAGCAATAACAGCTGCCTCGATAGTTAGGTTTTGAAAACTTCTAGGAAAGCTTTGGGTGGAATTATTATTTCCCAGTGAATGTTACTTTCTCTCTAGTGAGTCAATAATGACTATCCGGGATTTATGACTTTTCTGCATCTACTCACGCAAGTCTGTAGGAGCAATTGGTTTAGGTCATCATCTGACCTCATTGGAAAGTAGACACCACCACCGTCTCAAACTACATTTGCTGGTTCATCAGAGTCCTATTTCAAGTGCTAGACCAGAAACCACAAGACAGTCAGTGCTTACTAGTCTCAAGTGCAGGACAGATCCTGTCGGAAGTGACACCTGAACTTTGCCCAGGAATTGTCAATCCGGTATTAACAGGAAATCTGAAGCAAAGCATATCAAATGAAGTCTTGAGGTTAGATTTATGGGTCAACTAAATAAATGTAATTCAGAAATGTGACTTGTTCAGGCCCTGAACCAAGGGGATGCCACAGTACATTATATTGATTAGACTTGGACTGTGTCCCCTATGACCTAGTTTTTGAAGCCTAGGGATGGAAATATGAGAAATATGAGAACTGCTGACTTCGTCCTCCCAAGAAATATATGTATGGCAGCATTATTGGGGGTGGGTCCTTCTTGTTGGAATATCCATGGTTTTAGTAGGAAGCCAATTTCTCCACCCATCTTTTACGGTATTGTTATTGAATATTTTTGGTCCCTAGAACAGAGAGCCAGATATCTAACTAGTCCTACAGACCACTATTCCCCAAACATCTGCAACCAAGGAAATCATTTTTGAGGCTCAATTCTCCTTCCATATCAACTACCTGGCCAGATGCAAAGTGTGAGCAGATGCCAGCATGAATTAATCATGTTTCTCTCTATGGGCTTTAGTTACACATTTTCTCCTTTATCCTGGAGCCAGCAATGCAGCTGTCTCCTCCCTGCAGATGAGTGCACTTGGCTCTTTCCTCAAACTTATGTCTCTTCTTTGTCTCACTGAGTCTTGCGTACAGCTGATCTAACTGTTTAGATGCTGAAGATGACCGATAAGAAGCTTGCCTTCCCCTTACCACCCTTCTATGGTCATGATGCACTCTAAAGATTGCAGAATCTTTGAAATGTCAGGCAGTGCCCCCTCTGGTGCGCTTATTCTATGCTGTTACACTGGGTTTCTCTTCAGACACTTCATTGCTTCATTTTCCTTGTTTAGTTTGGCTCTGAGCATCTTTAGAACTAAACATTACAGGGAATAAGGAGAGAGGAGTTTATTCCAGAAAGCAATGAAGAAAGTCTAACTTACATCTGTACTGGAGAGGGTAATGAGCTGGTTAAAATTAATTACAGGCAAGACTGTAAGTACAGTGAGTTCAGTTTGGTCAATATATTCCCTTGGATGGATTCTCTGAGCCACTTCACCCAGCAGCCTTCTAGCTTTGTCAGTGGCATAGCGTGGGTTGTCAGCACCCGGGGCAAGGCAAGTAATTTGCGCCCCCTAACCCGTGGATTTGCGCCCCCTAACCCTAACCCCCAGATGTTGCGCCTGGTGCGGCCGGCCCCCCCTGCACCCGCCACGCTACGCCACTGAGCTTTGTAGTAAGAATAACTCCATCACGTTGATTCTTTTATCTACAATCTCTTTGCAAAGTATAAGCATCTATCAGCCAGAGCCGTAGCTATGTGATCTTGAGTCCCTGGCAGAACCATCGAGGTCGCACCCCCTAGCCACAAAAAATATGGAAAAACAGGGCCCCCACATATCATACATAGACCCTATACAGTGGTACCTCGGGTTAAGAACTTAATTTGTTCTGGAGGTCCGTTCTTAACCTGAAACTGTTCTTAACCTGAGGTACCACTTTAGCTAATGGGGCCTCCCGCTGCTGCTGTGCCACTGCCACGCAATTTCTGTTCTCACCCTCAAGCAAAGTTCTTAACCCGAGGTACTATTTCTGGGTCAGGGGCGTCTGTAACCTGAAGTGTATGTAACCTGAAGCGTTTTTGGTTCTATTTTTTCAGGTCTGTAACCTGAAGTGTCTGTAACCCGAGGTACCACTGTATTTAAAACCTTTTTTATGAGGCAATAGTCAATATTTTTATTTATAGACATATTTATGGACATATTTTTTAGCTGGTTTTGCACCCCACCCCCTGCCTGCACCCCTAATGGGGGCCTTCCTCGCCACCCCCTAGCTACGGCCCTGTCTATCAGTCAACTACTACAGCACACCCAGAAAGAATATACAGGCCATATAGCATAAATGAACAACACTTCAGGCCCAACCACAAGTTACATGCAAGCACTCATAATATGTATTTGAAAGCTAATGCAGAAAAAGCAAATAACAAGGGTTAAGCAGTTTCAGCCTGTCTATCCCTTCTCTGCTACCAGTCACCTTTTTAGAAGTGGATTTCTTCTTCAAAAAGGAGCCATGGTACACTTACCCTCGTTTGATATATTATTGAGCTGAGCCCTTGTTAGCCCCTGTCTCAAATTAACAGTATCATACTGGTGTTGTGAGTTAGGACTGTTCTGATTAATCTGAACAGTTTTGAAAAAAAACAAACACAAAAAAACACACAAGTTCTTCTGATAGGGGCCAGGGATTTCACAAGATTATACTAATGTTCCTGGATAGCTTTTCCAGTTTTTGGAATGCAGTTTCCATCTAACCGGAATTGACAGGGCTAGGGCTGGAAACACACAGCTCTATGTACAAGGGCTACAGGGCGGGGTAGTTTTCTAGAAAATAACAAGATCCTGGATACTGGAGTACCTCTGTCCAGTCAGGCTGGCCATTGGTTGATCTTACCAGGAAGGAGTCTTGGAGTCAGACTTGAAGTCTGCCTGGGCAGTGACAATGTTCACTAGCTCAGGAGCAGCTTGTTCTCTCACCCATCTCCAGTCTCACTTTTCATGGCTGCCTTTGGCTCAGCTATGACATAATCAAGAGTCCAAGGAAGGTGACACTATCCAGCTAATGCAGGGGGTAACCTCAGGCCTGGGGGCCAAACATGGTTGGTTGAGCTCCTCTGCCTTACTCCCAGGACTTTCCACAGGCTGTGCCTCATCCCCTGTCCATACCCCTCACTGTGCTTCCTTCACACCTTCCTCTAAAATTTGCTTTTTGGCATGGCTAGAATGTGTCCTTGCACGGTAATAATGCCCTTGCTTGCCCAGTTGGACATAGATATAATAATAATTAATAATTAATATTTTTTTTATACCCTGCTCTTCCCCGGGCTCAGGGCGGCTAACAACAGATTTAAGACACTTAATTGATACAACAAAAACAGCATAAAATACAGTATAAAACATGAATAACAATAAATTGTATAGAAACTATAAATATGTATAGAAACTATACATAAATATGTATAGAAACCTCTGGTTTCTTTATGGCTGGGCTGTAACCTACTGTACAGTCACATCCGTTGGGCAGCCCGTCAATGGCATGCACAATTATATTTCAAAAAGGAAACAAGAGACTTGAAGTTATATTCCTTTAACTAAGTGTGCAGGCAGAGAGTCCTGAGCAGCTGCAGCGCTGATGTATTCACAGCAACATGTTACTAAGCACACAGTGAAGCCATTTCGTTTTCTTTTGGCTTTCCCCCCGCAGCTGCAGTGAGTTGCCTGGAGGACATGATTTCACACATTGCACTCAGAGACCCACGTCTGATAAAGTGAGGTCAAAGCCTGGTCCTTAAAACTGTGATCCTCAGTGGGGTCTGGAAGGATCGTCACCAACTTCCCCCTTGCGTGTGTCAGAGATCTTTAGAATCTGAGTGAGCCGTTGAGCCTGACATCATTCTCCATGTGCAACTTGGCAGAAAAGCCCAGGGTGAGGCCTGGAGACGCTTTTGGGCTGAGGATAAACAGCCCTTGGAGAGTCTATAGGCTTCTGCATCATTTATCTGCTGGACGGGCTCTCTAGTCTGCTCTGGGAAAATCTCATATTTACACTGATCTGTTGAATCGGGTCAATCCAAGCACTCTGCACTAAGCATCCCTTCAATTATGTGACAAAGAAAGTTATATCTTTCAGCACTTTGGAATAAGCCCCTCACTGCTTCAGATAAAATATATTAAGTAATTTGACATGGGGATTCTTATGCTTTAGTTGCTTAATTACTCGTTGGAGTAGCTGCATTTTAGGAACCGCCCAGCTGTCAGCGTTCTCCAGTGAACAGGGTCCTTTTCTGGTTACCAGAACGGTAACTTGCTGGCATGCTTGGCACCCACAATTGTTAGTTGTGCCAGCTTCATGCTGACTGCAGCTAGTTCCAACAAACAAGCAAGATCAGCAGGTGAGAATAGCAACCGTCACAGAAAGCTTGCAATGGTAGAACCAATTCCTCTGATAACTTCTTTCATGAATGATCCCTGTGTCACCTCCAGTTTTGTTGCAACCATCAGTGGTCAAACGCAGTGTAAGGAAGCATCCTTACACTGCCTCTTGCCTCTTAGCTTCATCGATAATCATGTACTGACAGGCTTCATTGCATTCCCAATGCAAGGGTGAAGTGGATATTCAATTGCTTAACCATGCATTCAGATAGAGTGTCAGCCTGTGAAGAGCCGAGTGTCAGGAGTGTGTCCAGGAGCCAGGCCCTGTGACTGGTAGGGCTTCGCAGGACTGGGGCTTTCCTAAGTTTGTTCTGAAGAGGCAAGAGGCACAAGTGAGGCCAATTGGTAACTCATAGCACTTGGTGGCAAGAGCCGGGAAGGGATATAAGGTCAGCATTTCCCTTTGGCTCTTTGCCACAGCAACACGCTTTCTGTCTTCTTGTGTTTGGGTTCTTGACTCCTTGTTCCTGACCCTCGGACCCTTGACTCCCAGACCCTTGGCTTCCTGACTCCCATTCCTGCTCCCACCCCGCTGTCTTGCCCCCGGTCCCGACATCCTCCGCGAGGACTTCGACCGCCAGTAAGCCGGACCGTGACACAGAGTAAAAGAAATGTACTCAGTTTGTTGCCGACTGGCCATAAGAACATAAGAAGAGCTTTCTGCATCAAGCCAATGGTCCATCTAGTCTAGCATCCTGTTCTCACAGTGGCCAACCAGATGCCTGTGGGAAACCCGCAAGCAGGACTTGAGCACAAGAGTTCCCTCCCCTCCTGTGGTTTCCAGCAACTGGTTTTCAGAAGCTTTTCTGCCTCCAAGCTTAGAGCACATGATAGATCATGGCAAGTAGCTGCTGATAGTCCTTCCCTCCATGAATTTGTTGAATCCTCCTTTAAAGCCATCCAAATTTGTGGCCATCACTACCTTCAGTGGGAGAGAGTTCCATAAGTTTAACTATGCACTGCATGAAGAAGTACAATGGTACCTCGGGTTACATACGCTTCAGGTTACAGACTCCGCTAACCCAGAAATAGTACCTCGGGTTAAGAACTTTACCTCAGGATGAGAACAGAAATTGTGCTGCGGCGGCAGCGGTAGGCCCCATTAACTAAAGTGGTGCTTCAGGTTAAGAACAGTTTCAGGTTAAGAATGCACCTCCAGAACGAATTAAGCTCTTAACCCGAGGTACCACTGTACTTTATTTTATCTCTCCTGACTCTTCCATCATTCCACTGCACTGGATATCCACAAGTTTCTAGTGTGGAAGAAAAAGGTTTCTCTATTCTCTTTCTGTATGCTATATATAATTTTATAAAACTTCTATCATGTCACCTCTTACTCACCATTTCTCTAAACTAAAACGTTTTCAAACAGCGCAATCTTTCTTCATAGAGGAGTCACAGAGGGGGAAACCAAGCATTTTGGCTGATGTAATAATCAGCTGACAGTTTAACCACAATCTGGTGGTTGGTGTATAATCAGATAGCGGTTTAACCACAATCTGGTAAGCCTGCATGCCACTGTCAGCTCTTAAAGAAAACAACAAATACAGCAGCATTATTTGGGGCCACCATTTACAACATGGGTAGGCAAACTAAGGCCCGGGGGCCAGATCCGGCCCAATCGCCTTCTAAATCCGGCCTGCGGATGGTCCGGGAATCAGTGTGTTTTTACATGAGTAGAATGTGTACTTTTATTTAAAATGCATCTCTGGGTTATTTGTGGGACATAGGAATTCATTCATATATTTTTTTCAAATTATAGTCTAGCCCCCCACAAGGTCTGAGGGACAGTGGACCAGCCCCCTGCTGAAAAAGTTTGCTGACCCCTGATTTACAATATTATATAGTGATATTGAAGGGGCTGAGAAACTTATTTAACTGAGAAATTTTGGCACATTGGATGAAATTTTAAGATGGAGGATATTTTTAAAACATTACACTTCCACAATGATATTCTGCTATGCTATAACCAGCATTATCTTACTCAGCATATGCCTTCAAACACCACGTTCAATATTTATATCCTGATTTCTGTAGGTGCTGTAGTAACACAGCAGTGAAGATCGAAGAGAATAAAGCAAAAGAAAACAGGCCCAATTTTAGAGAATAAAGGTAAATCTCACATGCAACTGAAAACTACAGAAGGGAAGCAATTAAAATAAAAGTTGCCCAGGTTCCACACAGCACTGTCTAAACACTACTTGGAATTTTACAACCAAATAATTAAAAAAAAAGTAATGGCAATTCATCCCATTCAGAAGATGGTACCTCTTGTGCTTGGGTGCCCCCTATCTTGTTATGCCATTCCAGATGGATTCAGCAAGGGAAAGTACAAACTGTTGAATCACTAACTTCTCGTAACATGGAATCGAAGTTCAAAAATGATTCAGGAAAAAAAGTCTTAGTGGTTCATACCCATGAAAACCACCTACACCCCTCCTTTTGAAATCTCACTTTTCTCTGGAAATGTTAATTGACCAGGCAAATTTCTCAGTTTTTCCATAATGTTGCGGTTTTTATGGAAGCAGGAAGGAATCTGCATCATTCTCTTGCTATAATCTGAATAACTGCTCCACCGATCTATCTTGGTATTTCCAGACTTGCATTCATTTGGTTCGGAAATTCCATTAAAAAAATATATCCCCCATCAATGGAACAGAAATCACGTACTGAATTCACACCTGCAAATTTCTTCTGTCAGCAATCTGACATGTAATTAAGATACAACAGAAATTCCCATGTCAAACTGCATACAGAAACAAAGGTGTCTTCCTGAGGTTTATGCACACTTATCCACATTTCGCTTTCCTCTGCTCTTTCCAGGCATGGTCCACACTTTAAACTTCTGTGTCTAAGTTCTTTTTTCCTTCTTCTGGAGCTTTCCCTGTGAAAAATCCACTCTTTGAAGCTAAATTGGAACAAATGGCAATCCTCTGAAAAACCCTGACTGACGTTTGCTCTTCTTGAGCACTAAAGAGTGGGTTTTCATGTATCAATAAGGTAAACTTACCACCTTGCTTCCAGAGCTACATGTGCTGTTGGGGAATAGGGAACACGCGGCTCTCTAGATGCTGCATGTATCCACCAATGTATTCACCACTTATTCCCTGTTAAGTGGTGAATAAATTGGTGGATACATGCAGCATCTGGAGAGCCACATGTTCCCTATTCCCCAACAGCACAAGTTCAGTAAAACCCAGTGTTACTTACTTCTGAGTAGACATACAGTGGATAGCAGCCTAAACAATGTGTTTCTAGAGTAATTATTCCCCTCCCAGCGCTATTCGACTGCAGCAAAATGTTTTTGTTTGAGAAACATCCATCTTTCCCAATCCTGACCCAGAAATGAAATCCATTCAGCTGCCTTTAGCTGCATGTTTCTACAACAATCTTCCCTTATTTCCAGGCAACATGTCCACAGTGGCCTTTGACGTAGTGATATTCCCAAACAAAAGCCTGGGGATTGACTGAATTGGTGAATGACTTCCAGCTAGATGTGTCTCCCCACAAAGTTGCCCTGTGGACAGTCTGAACCCCCCAAGAGAGTCTGAGCAGCTAGAATGAATGAAGAGAATAAGAACCACACCACAGTGGTTTGGTCTTTGTTAGACAGAATCATAGTCAGCCCACAAGCCACATCCTTGCATTTCAGCCTTAGCGATTCTGGTTGGATCGTCCTGTGTTCTGCCAGAGATGGAGAAGGAGGACAGTACAACTCTGACATCAGACATAGCACAGTCAACGCAAAGAGATAGTTAACCTGATAAAATAAAAGATCACAAATCAGGCCTAAATCTTTCTGTTGCTTGTGTTCCTGTTAAGTCATGTGCAAATCATGCCCATTTTGCCACGTTTGTTAAGCCCATGGTGGCAAGTTTCCATAATGTGCATTCCTCTCAAATGACTTTGGAAAAGTGATAGTGTAGGACATTTGCTATGCAATAAAGCAGTCCTCAATCTATTAATAATTTTATCCATTTTACACTGACTGCTCAGACAGCACTGCTTTCCAAATACAGTAAGTAAAGAGTTTTCTGCTTGGCAGTAGCCAGGGCTCTGCTGATGTTTTGTGGCCTTTTGTGGACACTATGATCTAGGAATATTATGGATACTTCAAAGAAGAACAACCAATATGATAATGTTTTATTCCAAGTGACTGTGTATATCTAACACAGGTGGAAAGGCTGGACACAACATGAGTAATCCCCTTTTAAACAATTAAAATGGTGCAAAAACCATAGATATGAATAGGGAGAATCAAGACTAGGTGTTGGTATTAGATGGTGTATGTTAGAAGTAATGGAGGAAGCAGCCAAGGGAATTTTGGAGTCTCATTTACTAGAGCGTACATAGAGAGTCCGAGGCCTAGGAATTATTCCCTCTCCCAGAGCTACAATTCTCAGAGTGATTCAATAATCAATCCCTGTTCACAGGGAACTCTTAAAATTGTAGTTCTATGAGCAAAATAGAGATCTTCTAATGACCCTGCTTGGCAGGGGGTTGGACTCGCTGGCCCTTGTGGTCTCTTCCAACTCTATGATTCTATGATTCTATGACCCTTAGAACCCTTAACAAATTACAGTTCCCAGTATACTTTGAGGGGAAGCCATGACAGTTAAAGTGGTATATAAGAGTGCTTTAAATGTAAGCTGCTGGTGTGCCCTGAGAGGGTTTGGATTTCCCTCAGTAAATAACTAGGGATTTAATGGCACTACTCTAGCATTAATATTCTGTATTCCTCTCAGCATTTATCCCTCTCGTAAAATAACCTATTGGCCATGATTATATATGTATTCCTGTACAGCAAGCCCACCTTACTGTTAGCTACTGGATCAAATTGTCCTGCTTATAATTTAAATTGAAAGAAGAATGTATCATTTTTCCCTCCAGGTCTTGGTATACTTGCCTCACTACTATTAAACTCCAGGGCAGCCCAAGCTCTTTCGACTTTCAGAGACACAAGGGAGGAGGTTAGAAGGGCAAGCTGTCTTTGGGGAGCAGTTTTCACCACATCTGCCCTTCTCAGCCAGCCCAGATCCAACTCAAAATGTACCTCTGGCAAATTGCCCTCAGGCCACACAAAAAAATTCCTTTGGGGCTACTCCTAATTGGTGGTTTCCTCCCTGCTTAACTGGATTGCTTCATCTTGTTCCTTCACTCCTAGTTTACGGGCTTCTTTTTTATGGGCCCTTGAGGATGTTGGGCTTGCCCCACATCTCTCATTTATTTAGAGGGTGGGGAGACACTCCACAATGCAGGTCCTGGTGTTTTCTCTCTCCCTCTTTCTCCACCTTAATTGGTACCCAGAGCATTGGAGCATTGGAGCAACATAAACTCAATTATAAAAAGGAATCCAGGAGGAAACTGCAGACCGAATAGGGTTAGGGCAGGGATGGGGAATCTGTGGCCCTACAGATGTTGATGACCATGATCAATGGGCAGGGATGATGAGAGTTGCAGCTCAACAACTTCTGGAGAACCACCAGTTTCCCATTCCTTTGCTAGTTGAAGGGCAAACAATGGAGACAAGCCCCGCTTGTTAGCTTCCCTGAAATAGCTGGCTGGTCACTCTTAGAAACAGGATGCTGGACTAGGTGGTTTATCTCTTAGCTAATGTTCTCATTTTAAAGCTGAAAATTAAATCATGGTGGCTGGAAGTGGTAGCAAAGTTGCAAGTATTCCATTATGCCATTTACAATGATGGGAACAATATTAAAAATTATAAGAACAGAATGTAACATTTTTGCCAGTATTTATTTATGCAGCAGTTGCAAATTTGTGCTTCATGTGTGCGGAAGAAGTAATATACTTTAGATAATGGTTTCGGGTAAAGCAGGCCACAATTTTATTTGGTTATACATGAGGGAAATGGCATGGCAGAAGTGTAAAGGTTGGGTCAGCATTCCAGGCAGCCTTTGTTATTGGAATGCTTGGGAAGCACCCAAAACACCCATGGGTATCGGATTTTGCCAAAAAGGTGTCTGTGCCACAGCTCTGCATGAGTTCCATCACCTTGCTGAAAGAGGTACATCTGATGGAGCAGAGCTCAAGTGGTACAAGATCATTAATTGAAGAACCCTTTGGGTATGAATCAGTCAGATTCAAGTGCTACAAGATCCTTAATTGAAGAACCCTTTGGGTTGTGAATCAGTCAGAACCCACCTGGTGCCTTTTTGGATACTGTCTGGGATGATGGAGGTAGGAATCCTCAAGTCCAGAAAAGGGGCGGGGGAGAGAGAAGGGGCCAGTGATTCTGCCCATTGTGACTTCCTTTGCTATCATTTTGTCTGTGATATGAAGCATACCTGTCAGGGAACTGCCATCAGCTCAGGGGCGAGAGGGGAATAGCCGGATGGATTGCAGAGAGCCCCCAAAGATCGTGGAAAGCAGCGCCTCCTAGCGGAGGACAGTAACCATGCCTCCAGTGGAGAAGAGCTGCAGGGCTTGGAAGAGGCAAGGCGGTGCCAGGACACCTTGCCTGAGCAAAGAGGGGAGGAGAGAGGTCCCACGACCTCCTTGCGCAGTAGGCTTCCGCGGAGAGAGGGGAAGCACAGACTGGGCGTCAAGAAACTACTCTGCTGGGGAAGGTTTAAGGACCGCCCACTCTCAGATTCTGCCAGTGAATGAGCGAGCCACGGAATGGTGGCGCTCTGCATGGTGAAGGTTTTTTGGGCACCAATAACAAGGCCTTACAACAGACCAGGGAGGCATTTGCCTGATTGCTCTCGAGCAACCCCCTGATACCCTTACAATACCCCTTCCTGATATTGGATTGGGAGCATCAATGGTGCAATGCTGACACATGGCTAGAATCTGGAAATCATGGGTGAAGCCTTCCCAGAGACAAACTGCTCTTTGACAGTGGATGTGAGCATCAAGGAGAGATCAATGGGTCCTTGGGATGTGGGCCAAGCCCAGGGAGCTCACACCATCCTGAAATGAGTTGTTTCTTGGTGGCAAAGGAAGAAGAGGGGCTGTCTTTTTTTGTTACCTGGGAGTTGAGACTGCCCATAGTTATATGACTGGGGTATGGTCCCATGTGTGAGTCACAGTCATGACCATACTAGCAGCTAACTCTATGACACTTGCCCTGGTTGTACTCCCAGTGAACTATCTTGGAAGGGTTATGAAGTAGGGTCCTTCCATTTGGGGCAAACATGCTTTTATCCAACCTGCCTGGACTGAACAATTCAAGTCAAAGCCTGTCATTAATGAGATCCCAACATTCCAGTTCCAGAACCCTCTGAGGTAAAATGCATGTTTCTTATGACTACTCCAGCAGGAGGACCCAGCCCATATCTCACAGCTCGTGGGAGCACATGGGGCAAAATAGCCCAGGTTTCTGTGCAGCTGAGACTTTTAAGCCCACAGCTGCTCAATTCCTTGCAAAATCCCGTGAAAGTTTCCATCCTGCCATAGGATTTGGCAAGGGTGCCGCAAGAAGCAGGAAGGCTGAAATTCCACCCACCACTATCCTGGTGCTGTCAGACGATGGTGCCCCTACTCACAGGACACGTTGAGTGGTGACTTCTCACTTGTTGAATTCTATTGAATCAGTAAAAGGAGGTGATTTCAAACACCATATTTCCTGCTAGGCGATAAATCAGCCTGCTAGAATACCAATATCATTGCTTATTCAAGATCAAAATGCCAAAGAGCAAAAAAATAAAAATAAAAATCATTCCCTCAGGATAGTCCCCCCCCCCCCTTCTACTTGACATCAGCGTTTGTTGGGTGTGGATAGGCAATGGCATCAAAACAGCATACAAAAACTTGGGGAAAACAATTGCGGAGGAGAGATATGTAGATATTTGTGGCCAAGGAAACAGAATCATCTCTGAGCTTTTTCTGGGAAGGTCCTCAAACCTCACACCCTTCCAGGAGGTCAGATGCAACCAAATAATTCCCTCAGCCATGAGGCAAGCATGTAGGCACAAGGCTGGTGGGAGCTGATAGAGATTCCTGGTTAACCAGAATTTATTTGAAGCACTGGCTGAACTCTGTGGTCTTAGTTGCTGTCTCAGTCCCTGGAAGCAATTTGTAGTGAGAAGGGAGATGGAGCCTCAAAACAAAGGTAAGAAATGTTTCCACACGGCTTCTGTTTTTCTAGGAACGTGGCCACGCTGCCATCAGCTGCTTCTTTTTTAAAACCTTGATTGGTCTCCATCAATCTGAACTAGGGATTCCTGAGGATTTTGTTCAGTTCTCATTTTTAAAATGAATGCAGTATTTCTGCAGCATCCACACAACATCATCGGCATTTAAATTCTAGCCTGTATCCCCACCCTACATTTAATCCAGATTTACATTTCTCAGGGGAAATCCAAGAATGTAAACAATCTTGTTGCCAATTACCCATTGGCAATATCTGAATGGCCCATTTTCAAATTCTTTTGCTTTTAGTTTTTTAAACATTCTGTATTGATTTTGCAAACTTAAACAGAAATATTGTTATCGTATAATTCTGTTTAAGTTTGAAAAATCAAACCTATTTACAAAACTTAGCCACCATTTGGTAGCACCCTAAGTCTGGCTAAAGCGATAGGGTCGTTTCCCTCCCCCCCCCCCCAAGGCTCTTCTTAGATTCTTACATGCCGGTAGGATCTCTTTCATGGTGTCAGCATTTGTGCAGTGGAATTCTTCCAGACCAAGCCTGAGGGAAACCCCACCTAGAGTGATTTGCTGTCACTGGCGGAGGAAGGGGGGTGCACTGGGTGTGGTCCACCCTGGGAGTCATCCCGGGGGGGGGGGTGACATCTCCGCACTGCCCTCCTGGGATGCTCCCCCCTCCCCCCAGGTGCTGGAGCAGCTAGCTCCGCCTCTGGTTTCAGTAATCCAGTTGAAGTTGAAGCTGAAGTTGAAGTTAATGTTACCAATGCCTGGACTACTAAGATCAAAGTATCCTAGTACAAGAACGGCCACATTTGTCATACCAGCTAAAGCTGGGGAAAAGCACCAAGGCCACCTGAGCCTCAGGTGTATCCAGGATCAGAGTGTATACTTTCTCCTTCAGAGGAAGCAAAACCCCATCCAAAGATTTAAATTCTTCCCCCCAAAAAATTAATGTTAGATGTTTTACTATGTTTTTATATGTACTGTAAGCTGCCCAGAGTGGCTGGGAAAACCCAGCCAGATGGACGGGGTAGTAATAATAATAATAATAATAATAATAATATTGATTCTCTGATGTCTCAAACACACAAACCTGATTCAGCTGTTATAGAGAAACAGAGATCCAGTTTGACCCTAAGTTAGGCTTGTCATATATCAGGAAAATTCCTGACATGTCCTGGTTTTCGGGTGTAAAAATGGCATCGGAGGGAATTTTGCCAAATCGGCAAAATGTCAGGGAAAACCTGGATGTATGACAATGTGATGGGAAGAGCAGCGGAAACAGCTCCAAAAGCTTAAAATCACTATTCCCCCCCAAAAAAGCTCAAGAACTTTGTGTGTTTCAGGAATTTTACTTTTTGAAATATGACAACCCCACCTAAGGAGAAACATCACAAACAAAATGAAGATGCAAACTGGACCTTCTACTACACGTTTTGCATTTGCTAATGTGTACATGGAACTATAAATCTACATATTTGCAAAACTATGGAGAGAGAGAGAGAAGTGAAGTGAAGTGAATATTTTCGTGCTGTGCATGTTTCTGTGTGTATGCATACCCCTTTTGTGCTGTGTGTACGTATGTATATATATATATGCATAATTACATTGTGCATGTGTGTGTTTCTGTTTCTAATAGGCTTTTTGTTTAACCAGAGGAGAGGAAGAGGAAATCCGCATGTAATGAATCTGTTTATTTTATAGAGCTCCCCTAGAGAAGGACGGTGGAGCAAGAGTTATGCAAAGCTCTGGTGGTGGCGAGACAGCTGCTGGGAAAGGCATATCTGGTTTTCATTTCCATTAGTAAGTGGAAGTGGCTACATAAGGCAAGACCTTGTAAATTCCCTGCTGGGAGAGTAGCCCACTTGTGTGGACCTGTCAGACTTCATCTTGGCCATTAGTTCTGAGCAAATGAGTCTTCTTGCTCTGAGTAATCATAGCTTCATTCTCCTGCATGGTTTGGACCTGTTCCTGGTCACTGCAGCTCGCGCCTTTACATCTCTTCAAAGTAGTTTTTATGTTACTACATAACAAAAATAGTGCAGGAACCATCATTAAGTGATGCTGAGCTCTGTTGTGGATTGAAGCCAAAACCATTAAAAATCTTCTAATTATGTGTTGGGCTTCATGAATGATAATGCTGTACTATCCCTGGCAAACCACAGATATGCATATACTAGGGCAAAGTTTGCACAAAATGCATATACTATCGAAAATAACACACAAAATGCATTACATTATTCATTTCCACAGCTTTTTATGGGCCTTGATCGTAGCTAAAAAGGAGCAGTGATTTGGTGCCCCGGTAGTTGTTACTAGAACCATGCTTCACCCCCCCCCCCTCAAAAAAAAAATCCCCTACAAGATTACAGAAATTATTTCCCCTCAAATTAGTGGAAGAAACAAAGGATGTCTCCTGAAACATAAAAGCCAAGAATGCATTGGCATAAAATTTGAAAATAGGACGTGGTGCTCAAAGCAGGTAGCCTTGTCCCAAATTCTGGAGGATAATTCTGTGTCCTTTTTCTCACAAGACAAATGAGGACCTCACATGTTCTGCTGAGCCAGCATGTTCTCAAATACACTCACATCTCAAAGCTGCTAGTCTCAAAGGAAGTTTGATGAGGGGAAATCCATACAAAGTTCTCAAATGCAAGGAGCAGATTCTGGCTGGAAACCTCTTTCCTAGTGAAGTGTTTAGGAAGAAAGTATTCAACTGAAACAGGAACTTGTGTTTTAAAACATGATGAACAGCACAATCCATTGCATGTATATTCAGTAAGTACGATTAAGTTAAATGGGGCTTATTACTAGGTAAGTGTGCACAGGATTGCAGTCTAAGAGATTTCACAAGGCTCTACCGTTCCTTGAAAAGAATCCAGGAAAGTATATATTAGGGGTTTTTTGTATATATGTGCTAAATAGTTCAGAGTCTACAGAGGAGGGTGTTAACTTCCTTTCATGGAAGCAATTTCAAGTAACACTAGAGACAAATAATAGATTTTAAATGGTCCAACGGGATATTTAATTGTATAGAATATAAAAGCCAGGCTGCCTGTGCCATCCCACATCATAGGAATCTTTGCACTTTCCAATGAGCTGGAGCAAAGCATAGGCTTCTCTTATCAGAGATGAGGAGATCAACAGCCAAGTTTTTTTAAGTCTCAACGTCACTAATTTTAAAAGTTGCCACTCTGTCTGGCTCTCCCTTCCTTGATCTCCCAATAATCAACCCCATTCTGTTTTGCTTTGCTTTAAAAAATAAATAAATTTAAATTTTACTGTAAGGGTTCTGCCAAAATTTTGTAAAGGATTCCAACACTATAAAAACTTTGAGAACCACTGCATTGGTTCATGGGTAAACTTAGGCCATTATTCAGCCCCTTATCTGCTGTACAGAGGTGATAATATTTTATCTCGCAGAGTTGTTGCAAAAGATTACATAAATTGATGGTCCAAGTCTACAGAAACAGATCCTTACAAACTATCAATAGCAAAAAATATTGAGAAGGTTAAGTAGGACTTTACAAACTGGATTTCATCAATCCATATGGTAGCTTATCATGCCATTTTACGAATGGGGAACTAAGGCTGAGAGAAAGTGATGTTAAGTCAGACCTTTTGGCATTTGTTCCTACAGCTCCTTTGCCATGGAATACATCTTTTCTGCAGCTTCTTACCCGTCCTAGGCCATCTCTTGCAAATGCTTTTTGGTGCTAGGAATGCCTGCAGAAAAATTGCTTCCTGAAAGAGCTTTCCTTTCCTAAAACCATTTCATCTCTGTTGTTAATGATACAGATGCTAGAAGGACACTCAAGAGAAAAGGCCACTGCTAAAACACCACTTTCAAACTCTCCAAGCATTTCCTTACAACCACTTCACTTCTAGCTTTTGTTTAGAATCTCAGTGACATGAACACAAAAAACTGAGTGGCCAACAAGAGTCTAAGTCTTAGACATATGTTCTTGCCCCCATTTCACAAGCCATGCACGAACTCAGAGCAAGCTCATAATAATAATAATAAACTATGACGGCTGTGCATCTCTCCACCTACGTAAGCTTCAGCATCATGCTGATAGAGCCGCCCAGAGGTTGTTTATCTAACCTGTCCTCTTTTAAGAAAACTTTCCCAAGCTTGTTACTCTCTACTATGGCCAATTAACTTGGGAAAAAGCAGAAGAAATAAACAGTTATCAGACTGTTGCATTTGAGGGCCCCTGCGGACGTACTTTTTATCGAGCATTCATCATGGCCTGTGCTCACGTAATCAGGGCAGTTATATGCAATCACAATTCCAACACCGTTGGCACCTGCAAAAGTTTTCGGTTGGTCGTAATACTTCGTTTGCAGTAGGTGCATGTCCTTTTCATACCACTAATGTCCCAGGGGGTGGGGAGTGTTGTCCCACTTCTGCTGTGCACAAGAGTAGCCCTCCAGATGGCAATAATATGGTTACACTGGGGACTTCGGGGGATAAGCTCAGGGTCTCAGAACCTGGAGCAGACAATCCTTTAGATGCCCTGATCCAAAATCTTTTATCATCTTTAAAAGTTAATGATCAGCACTTTGAACTATGCCCAGAAATGAACCAGAAGTCATTGTGGCTCTTTTAATGAGACTTGCAAGCTTCCAAGGTCTAGTTCGTATCAGCATCCTGACTGCCACACTATGGGCCTGCCACACCTCAGAAGTAGCTGCACATAGAGCACACTGCAGTCATCCAGTCTTGATGTAACTAAGACGTGTGTAGCCCCAACCAGACTGGACCACTCCAGGAATAGACACACTGACGTACCAGCCTAAGCTGGACAAAGTCACTCCTTAGCCACCACCTGAGCATCAAGGAATGAGGAGGCAGGATCCAGGAATACCTCACAAGTGCAAACCTGAGTCTTCAAGCAAGTGTTAACCCATCCAAGATGCGTTGGTTTCCTCTTTCCATATCAGCAGTCCTGAAATTTGGGCACTTTCAGACAACCTGTTTATTGAGCATTCATCCTAGTTTGTTTCTGAGGTTAGGCAACATTGCACCAAGAAAGGGCCGGTATGTGATTGAATCCTACTGTAAAATAGTAATAGTCTAGCAGCCCCCATTGTCTTTTCTGGGTTAAATTTCAATTTATTAACATCCATCCAGGACATTACTACTTTCAGACAATGGCTCAGAACATTTACATGAACCAGATACCCTATGCCAGAGAAAGCAGGAAGAGTGGAAATGAGAAATGAGTTAGACAGGTGTAAAATGAGATAAACTGTGGTGGAGCAGTCCCCCGAGACTTAGAACCAGCAATAAACTTTGCTACGGGTCTCCAAGATCTGGGTTAAAAGATGACTATCCTTCCCTAGGATAGTCAATATTTCAAACATATTCTCATGAAACTTTGCTGGGAGATTAAACCCACCTGACTAAAAGGCGTATGATTTCTTGAGCAGAGAACAACCAAAGAGTGCTGTATTTCACAGCAGTTCCCACCTCTCACAGGCCACAGGTCTCTGAGTAATGAAAATGTCTCCATCACAGTATCAACAAACATTCATTGGGAAATGTGTAATGCAGAGCAAAGGGTACACACATTGATTAGAAATGAAGTAAACTGGCTTGGATGACATAACTGTCAACATGAACCTTCACCTAAAATTTCTAATCCAACCAATTTGAATCTTTGTTTAAATCTCACATCCACCCATTAAGATTTTATAAAATCAAAAACATCAATATTTTTCTTCCAATTTTCTCTTTACTCAGTGCTTTATCCTTCCAGAGGTCACCCAAAAGTCACCTGCTCTGGCCAATTTAGAAGGATCAGAATAACATTGGGGAATTAATATCGGATCTTTTCCAAGCTGGCAACTATCAGTAACTGCCTGAAAACTTGAATCAAACTCTGTAAAGTGTGCAAAGGGAAGGCTCTTGGAGAAAACATCAGTAAAAAGATGTGCAATCGGTGAAGACACCCAAAACAGTTAAGCGAAAATTGTACATTGATTTCAGAAACTGGAAAGAGATCCAATTGGCCTGTTTTTGTTATTATTTGTTACTCAGTTTGCCAAATAATGTATACTGGTTTTCTTTTTTCAAAGAAACTAATAAATAAAATATTGTTGCTTCTTCCAGGCTTGAAAGGAAGGAAAAAGAAATTGATAATTCATTAGCAAGACAAGATGGTGAAAGGAGAAAAGGGAGAACGCAAATTCTATTGGGCTTGGCCATAAGCCACACACAAAGCACAAAGAACTGGATAGAAGATTAAAGCCATCCAGCTGAAGCAGTCATAAGAAGGCCTAAAGAAGATCATCGTGATGGTACTCACTGAAAAGTTGGGGGGGGGGGGACCCAGAGAGGGTCAGATTGGTCTTCCAGGCTACAACAGCGGAAGTTGGGATAAGGGAAAGTCATACCCTGAGCAATCCTAGTCCAGGGATGAAGCTTGTTGGAGGAACTGCAGAGCTTCCCTAAACCTCCTTCATGAAGCATGACTGAGAGAAGGCTGATTTCCTTACCCAACTCCTTAAGGAAATTGTACTTCTTGAATCCAGTCCCTATCTGTGGGGAAATGGCTTTCTGAGCTCATTTTCCCCAGGGAGCTTTTCCAAACTGTCTCAAACTAAGAATTAGTCTAAGAATTAGTTCCCATGGTAATATATCACCTATATTTCCTCAGGTGAAGACGTGCTGAGCCAGACCTGTCCTCAGGTTTCAGGCCCATTTTCCCTCTCTTGCCCACTCACACCAAGAATTCAATATTTTTAAATGCCTGTTTTCAGCTGTCATTTACTGATACTTTTAATGTTGGGTTTTTGTAAAACACTTATTCTGACACTTATTACAAGCCATATATAATTGTTAAATAAGCAGATAAAAATAAGAAAATTTCCCAATGCTTAGTGGCAATCTTCATTTGAATGTCGATTTTTTTTCCCTTTTCCCTCCTTCCAAATATTCTGTTTTCATAGAGGAAGGACAGTTGAGGAACCGAGTTTTGTTGGCTGAAGGGATAGTGGTGAAGAATAGTGCTGAGGGGCTGCAAATGCCAGTTCTGGGCTTGCATATGAATGTAGGCATAGGGCTATGTCCTCCTGAGGAAAATGTGCTGCTACACAGTGAGAAGGAAATGAGATTTGTAGTAAGGCAGAAACTGTTGAAGGGAAAGGGGAGGTGACGGGAGGTTTCAGAGAGTTAAGGAATGTCTCAAAATAAAGGCAAGTACTAGCACAGTTGCTTTCTATTTAGGAGCAAATATCAGATATATTTAACTGCAGGATACTCTTGTTAGCTATCTGGCGTACCAAGTACACAAATAATTGCAATGCCAAAAATCATAATTGCTAAGATAGCTGCCAAAAAGCAAAAGAACTGAAAACTGAACCATTCCTGCCACCGTCCTACCCCACGCAAGTGGCCAGTGCAATAGCATTAAATCTGCACCAGTAAATGAGGTAAGCACAAAAGGAATAAGCAGAGGAAAGTGCAAAATAAGGAAGGTATACCTAATATACAGTGGTACCTCGGGTTACATACATTTCAGGTTACATACACTTCAGGTTACAGACTCCCCTAACCCAGAAATATTACCTCAGGTTAAGAACTTTGCTTCATGATGAGAACAGAAATCATGCAGCGGCGACAGCAGGAGGCCCCATTAGCTAAAGTGATTCTTCAGGTTAAGCACAGTTTCAGGTTAAGAACGGACCTCCGGAACGAATTAAGTACTTAACCCGATGTACCACTGTATTCACAATCCATAAATTAATACTTTGTGGGAAATGTGAATAAATGAAACAACGTAACAACCATTATTTTATTTGATATTTGTGAACTTCATTTAAAGTGTCCAATTATTTTGGTTTAAGTTGCTGTTTGTTTTAACACCTCTTTCACAATGCAAAGGAAAGGACATGTGCTAGCCCCCGAGGGAAGGAACTGTTTAATTTTGGATTTCTTTGCTTTCAAATGTTTGCTTTCTTAACCTTATTCTTTAAATCTTCACTTACTTTTCCTTTATTGAACAAATGTTGTAGTAGAATAAATCATTTTAGACTAGAATGTTGTTGCAAAATACATTTCAATTAATTTCCCCACTGGATTTGACTTGTTTACACTTAGCCTGAAGGAAATCTAATAAAATTATGACTTGGTTGTTTTACTATGAAAAATAGCCATGTCCACTGGGAAAACCAAGAAACCTTAGCGATATAAACATGTTGTTTTCAGTCCACTTTTTCATCTTGAGGCCAGTTCCCCCTTTTCCCTATTCAGTGTGCCATCATCCTCTGTTATTCATATTTTCCCACCGTTATGCCTTTTTGTGGGCTTTAAGGTCTTATCCTAAATCAAAGTGGCAGCAAAGATTCCCATTATATATTCTAAATGCATCATTTCCAGGAGAATGTTCTAATGGTCCATCTGGGCAAAACTACATATGCTGATTCCACCATGTGCCTTTAAATGCTGGCTGTTGCTTCACCTTTGCAAAGAAGTATCAGGAAGGTACAATTTCGAGCGAGAGGCAGGAAGCAGGAGGAGGACACTCCCTTCCCTCTCCCAGCACTTTCCTCATCCAACTTTAGCCTCATTGCACAAGCTGCTTTTTCCCAGCAAGGGTTCACGATCCATGCTTACAAAGGAAATATACCCGAGTGGGTGAGCACCTACTCCCATGCTGATAACATAATCTGATGACAATGAAATGTCATCAAGAACTCTACCTCCAAATCAGAATTCAAGGGTAATCTCCCAGATTGCATGCTGCTGAGTTTCCCCATGACCACAGAGGAGCAATCATTTTTTATGGGCATCACCAACCAACCGCCTCGCACATATGCACACACCTCCTCTGGCACACACAGAGGACTTGGGGAAGTGAGAAGTCTCCCACATTGCACTGGGCTTGGAGGAGGCAGGAGCAGCAGGGATGTCTCTGTTTCTGCCTGCTCCACCCCTTAAAAGGGCACAAGACATCAGCCCCCAAGTTCCCTAGCATGCAGAGGATTCAGGAGGAGGTCTCATATTGTGGTGGACTGTGCAACAGATGTCAGCTCTTTCAGACGTCTTCTGAAAACTGTATAGTTTAGACAGGGCTTCACAACAGGAATTTATCTTTTACGCAACCAGTATTTCCTGATTTTTTGAATTATGCTTTAATGGATGCCTTTTTTATTATATTTTACGTGATGTGTCCCGCCTTTATATGCTGTTATCAAAAGTGTGGATTATAAATATTCCAGTAAGTAAAGAGACAGGTGGAAACACCTCCGAAGCTCAGCAGGAATTGAGAGATCCCCACCTATCCCCCAAGTTCACGCCAGAGAACTCAAAAGGGAGCTATTCTGCCTGTCCTAAAGGTGTGCATGAGACCTGCAAATTCTCTCCAATTTGCAAAATCGTGAAGGAAGTGGGGATCTGCATGCTGCTCAGTATTCTTGTCAGGGCAGGTGCAGTTGATAGAAGCAGTTGCCACTGGCAATCAGATTTGTCAAGGCTTTTCAATGCAGGGAATAGCCAGAAAGTTGGTTTAGGATTATAGCCTATGTCTTCCAGTTTCATTCTGTGAGAGGCTGTAGATCTAACTATAATGTGGGTGGGTTTTTTGCTCCAAGGTATCTCCCAGTGCCACAAAGAATTAATAGTTATGACTTCAAAAATGTAGACTATAATAATCCAGCAGCCAACTTGCTGCTGAAATTTCCTGAGGTTTCTTAAATCTGGGAGGACTGTTTAATAAAAATAGCACTGAGTCTGACCTGTAGTGCCCCCTCTGGAAAGAAGAAGAAAATGTCCTGTGGGGAGCAAACCTGAATAGGGCATTACTGTGTGGGAACTGGATGACCTAATAGGTTTTTCCATCTCCTTTCTCTAGTTATTTAATTAGGAATTGTCTAAAACGCTACCAGCCCACCAGTGAAATAGATCTGCAGTTTGGATGGAGGTACCCTGCAAGGCAGACACATGCCATTCATTAGCATTGGCAGGCCACGGACAGGGAGGGGAATGGGAGCCTGAACATTTTGTCTGTGACTGGAAGCAGGCAGGCATAACACGAAGTGACGAACAAGGAAAAGAGTAAGTCAGATGGAGAGAAAGCCCCTTTTCTTGAATATTCAAATCACAGTAATAATCGCTCCACTTTCCGTCTTCCAAAACAGGAGCCTGCCTACTCTATAATACCGGGGGGCGGGGGGCGTATTGCAAGCAAGTGCTGCCTGTTTCCTTCAAGACACAGCCCCTATTTCCAAAGTTTCAGTTTCAGTTTGGCTTATAAAGCTAAAAATTGACCATCGTATATCAAGTGTCACATGAACCATGGTCAACCCTCACGTTGAAATACAGTGGTGCCTCGCAAGACGAAATTAATTTGTTCCGCGAGTCTCTTCGTCTTGCGGTTTTTTCGTCTTGCGAAGCACAGCCATTAGCGGCTTAGCGGATTAGTGCTATTAGCGGCTTAGTGGCTTAGAAAAAGGGGGGGGAGGGAAAAAACTTGCAAGAACTCGCAAGACGTTTCATCTTGCGAAGCAAGCCCATAGGGAAATTTGTCTTGCAAAGCACCTCAAAAAACGGAAAACTCTTTCGTCAAGCGAGTTTTTCGTCTTGCGAGGCATTCGTCTTGCGGGGCACCACTGTATCTTTGAACCATCTACAGTGGTACCTCGGGTTAAGAACTTAATTCGTTCTGGGGGTCCGTTCTTAACCTGAAACTGTTCTTAACCTGAGGTACCACTTTAGCTAATGGGGCCTCCCGCTGCCACTGTGCGATTTCTGTTCTCATCCTAAAGCAAAGTTCTTAACCCGAGGTACTATTTCTGGGTTAGCGAAGTCTGTAACCTGAAGCATCTGTAACCTGAAGCGTCTGTAACCCGAGGTACCACTGTATTCTGCAGTGGTCCGAGGGCCTCACTGCCCTTCTTACATTTGAAACCATTCTTTGTGTGGATGTATCAAAGGTTATTATATTTTTAATGAGAGGGTATCTTTCCTTTTTCTCTCTCTCCATCTCTCATATTCTCTTTATTCTTTTTTATTTAAATTTATTTAAAAATCAATAATAAAAATTCCCTTATGTCAAACTCTCCAAAGTGTAAAAGTGAGTGTAGCCATTTCTGAAAAACACTTTTTGGGGGGCGGGGCGGCTACAAAAACTCTTTGGCAGCACATAATCGCAGCAGCGAACCCACAAGAGCGGTCAGCCAAAAGAGAGCACAAAATCAAAGCAAATGAGGCACAAGAGGCCTTGGTGGATACAAAAACTATTTTGGCATCACAGTGGGGGAGCAATCAAGAAAAAATGTAATTTTTTTGAAACTTTTTTAAAAATTGGGGTGCTCTTGAGGATCTACAAAAAAAACCTTTTGACATCATAGCATCACATCAAGGGAAACAAAGGACTTGCTAAAAATAATTTTAAAAATTAATTATTTTGAGAAATGACACATTTTGGAGGGGTCCTGGGGAAGCACCACAAAACCTATGGGGGGGTCATATGCAGCCCATGGAACATGGGTTGTTCACCCCTTCTGTAGAGAGATGAACACTCTTTTCTTGCAACTCACAAGTAGTTTCTAGCATTATTTTTCTCCCCTTTCTCCTTCAACGAAAAACTTTTGGACTAAATCTTATAATCCTTCCAAATACAGAAGAACAGGGAAGAATCAAAGATATGGTTGGCCTGCAAAAAATATTAAGGCTTTCTGTTCAAGCTGGCACACAATTTGTAGCCTTGGGATTGAATTAGCTACACTTAACAATCACGACAGAAAATACTGTCCTATCAGATAAGGAAAGAAAACATGAGAAACAAATGTTCAGGCTGTTCTCTGATTCCAATTTGCTTTGAGAACAGTTAATTTGCATTAAATCAGGTGGCATTACATAAGATATGGATCTAGATTAATTAATGCATCTTTAGGAGGGAAATGTTATTTATGTATAAAAGAAAAGAAATTACATTTTTGCATAGACTAGCCTGACAGGTTGCCACTTGCCTGGTCACCTCTGGAAAGTATGAATTGCCACTAGATGTCATTTAATCAAGAAGATTGGTGCTATTTTTTGGATTAGATCACAGGCCAATTTAGTTCATTGTCCTTTCTCCAAAGTGCCCAGCAAAGAATACTTCAGAGGAAACTTTACATTGCTCGAGTACAGTATTTGTAATATATGGACCTACCTTTGGTCCAAAGTCCTTCATGCTGGCTCACTAACAAGAGTTTAAACAATCTAGATTATTTCATTTCGGTGGATTGGTCATACTTAATGACAGAATAACTGCAACTAAATAAAAACATTTAGCAACATAGATAGTAAGTGACTGTGAGGAGCTGGAAGGAAAGGAATGCACTGACATTTTGGTTGTGGACAGAAAGCTGAAAACTGTCCAACAGTCAGATGGCATTTTCTGGTGTGTACATTTATCCCACATTTCCGTTTCATAAACTGGTTTTTGTATTGTTTTAAAAACCTGTTTGACTAGGGCAAAAGGAACATGTGTTCAAATGGAGCATGAGGCCCTTTCTCAAACAGCTTTCAGCTATGTCAAAAACTGCTTTTTGTCTTCTTGTCCATGGCAGTCCACTGAGATAAAGATGCATTTGCCTTCTGTTCAAATATTTAATTTCATGATTTTCTGAGATGAAGGCTAGACCCTGAAGAATAGCCATTTTAATACTTCACACAGATAACTTTTTTAAAGTACAGTGGTAGCTTGGGTTACAAACGCTTCGGGTTACAAACACTTCGGGTTACAAACTCCAATAACCCGGAAGTAGTACCTCGGGTTGAGAACTCTGCCCCAGGATGAGAACAGAAATTGTGCACCAACAGTGCGCCGGCAGGAGTAAGCCCCGTTAGCAAAAGCGCGCCTCAGGTTAAGAACGGTTTCGGGTTAAGAACGGACCTCCAGAACAAATTGAGTTCATAACCTGAGTGTCAGGGAACTGCCATCGGAGCCAGAGGGAGAGAGAGGGCTCCAGAGGGATTCCGGAAAGCAACCCAGGATTGGGAGAAGCAGCCCATCTTCTGGGGAAGGAAATCAGCGTAGCACCAGTGGAGAAGGGGGGCAGATGGGGGAATCGGCGAGGCGGTCCCATGACTCCTCGCCGGGGACCAGCGGTTAGAGCACGGGTCCTCCGCTGCCCACACCCTCCTTGCGCAGAAAGCTTCCAAGCAGGGAGAGTAGGCGGAGACTAGGCGTCAAAGAGCTTCTTTGCTGGAAGAAGTTCAAGAAACGCCCACTGACGGATTCTGCCAGCGATTGAGACAGCCACTCGTGGCAGTCCGGACGGAAAAGGTTCACTCAGGCAACCCAGCCAGGTGTGGCGCCAGTTTACGCACGAGCAACCCCTAGAACCATTACACTGAGGTACCACTGTATTACAAAAGACAAAATAGAAGCAATGATCTGCTAGGTCCCAGATGCACTTCTAGTAGATGCATGGGGTGGGGGGTGTGTGTCCAGTGCTGATCTGCGTGTCTCCTATGAGCTGATTCCTCCTGTCGGAAAAGGTGGGGAGGTCCAGTTTTCAGGACTAGTGTCATACAGCTGAGGTAGGGGTTGGGGGAAAGAAGAAAGTCACAGCATGGCACGGATGGGCTAAGTAGGGTGGATCCTGCAGCTGTGCTGAGATCAGGTGCTCTTCACAGCCTCCTGTCTTCCACCCACAGCTGCCATGACAGCTACAGCTGCATGCCTCACCAACTCCGCAGCAGGAAGGGGTCAAACTTGTCTGCACCATCCAGAGCAATCTCACTGCAGTTGGTGAGCAGCAGCAGCAAACCTGCTTCACTGCAGGCCCCTTTCTCTACAAGGATAGCAGCAGTGGAAGATGCCACCACTGCCACTGCAGTAGCCACAGCAGTGGCACTTCCCTGTGCTATAGAGTAGCAACATCTACACTTCGGAACTTCCTGCCTATTGACATCAGGTCATCACCTTCTCTGTAGTCTTTTTGGCGCCTGCTTGGAACATTTTTGTTTAGGCAAGGTGGCGCTGTGGTCTAAGCCACTGAGCCTCTTGGGCTTGCCAATCGAGGGTCAGCGGTTTGAATCCCCGCGACAGGGTGAGCTCCCGTTGCTTGGTCCCAGCTCCTGCCAACCCAACAGTTCGAAAGCATGCCAAAAGTGCAAGTAAATAAATAGGTACTGCTCTAGCAGGAAGGTAAATGGTGTTTCCATGCACTGCTCTGGTTTCGTCAGAAGCGGCTTAGTCATGCTGGCCACATGACCCGGAAAAACTGTCACGGACAAACACTGGCTCCCTCAGCCTTTAAAAGCGAGATGAACTCCACAACCCCAGAGTCGTCTGCGACTGGTCTTAACTGTCAGGAGTCCTTTACCTATACCTTTTATACAGACATGTATTAATCTCTTTTTAGTTTACTGATTTTGTTTTAAAATGTTCTTCATTATTTGTTTTTAACTGTTTTCCTGATGATTTAATATTTCTTGTAAACTGCTTGCAGGTTTTGTTACAATCAAGTGGTGCATACATTTTGCTAAATAAACATGTATGTTCCAAGTAACAGCCTGTAAAAGGTTAGTGGTTGACAGTTCAATGAACTGTGTGTTTGTATATGAATTTATGACAGTTCAGGGAACTCTGTATGAGTTCAATGGGACTTACTTCCTGCACTTAAGAGAAATTACACCGCAGCCTAAAAGGGTAAATGCCACAAGGTTGTTGCGGTAACGTCCGTGCAACATGAAACAAGTTCACTTGAGATACTTCATTCACAAATAGCAATGCAAATAACATTGCACTCGTATTTTTCTACAAGGTTAGCTATTTCAGAGTGTCATTTCTTATGTGATTCATTAATTTATGAATCACTTCCCATAAAACACCCCAGGATGATTTACAATAAAATCATCTGCAATAAAAACATTTTTAAAAATACAATAAAGAAAAAGGCTGGGATAAAAATCTTCTTTAAAGTCTTGTTGGAAGAGGAAGGTCTTCAATGAGCACCAAAAAGATAAAAGAGACAGCATCGGTCTGATGTGAAGCAAAAGGGAGTCCCAAAGGGCAGGTGCCACCACACTGAAGGCCTGATTCGTACATCATAGAGCTCTTGTTGTGGCAATACCTATAAGAAGCTACAGCTCAGTTGGATATACAATGGCTGAAACAATATTTTAGGTATTCTCTTCCCAGGTTGCCCAGGGCTTTGCACACCCCTACCAACCCCCTGAATGCAGCAAAGTAGCTAACCAGCACAACTCAGATATTAGCTTTTTTTGACGTTGAACTTCAGACCATATTTTGTGCTCTCCTCTTTAAAAGGTTCTTTAATTTCTCCTCACTTTCTGCCATCAAGGTTGTGTCATCTGCACATCTGTGGTTTTTCATATTTCTTCCGGCAATCTTAAATCTGGCTTGGGATTCATCCAGCCCAGCCTTTCGCATGATGAATTCTGCATATAAGTTAAATAAACCAATCAGTTGTTCCATATCCAGTTCTAACTGTAGCTTCTTGTCCCACATAGAGATTTCTCAGGAGACAGATTAGGTGATCAGGCACTCTCATTTCTTTAAGAACTTGCCATAGTTTGCTGTGGTCGACACAGTCAAAGGCTTTTGCATAGTCAATGAAGCAGAAGTAGATGTTTTCTGGAACTCTCTAGCTTTCTCCATAATCTAGCACATGTTTGCAATTTTGGTCTCTGGTTCCTCTGCCGCTTCAAAATCCAGCTTGCACTTCTGGGAGTTCTTGGTCCACATACTGCTTAAGCCTACCTTGTAGAATTTTAAGCATAACCTTGCTAGCATGTGAAATGAGTGCAATTGTGCAATAGTTGGAGCATTCTTTGGCACTGCCATTCTTTGGGATTGGGGTGTAGACTGATCCTTCACAGATCACTGCCTTGCCGTGGCGAAGGGACTTGAATAACTCAGAGAAGCTATGAGCCAAGCTATGCAGGGCCACCCAAGACGGACAGGTTATAGTGGAGAGTTTTGACCAAACATGATCCACCTGGAGGAGGAACGGGCAAGCCACTCCAGTATCCCTGCCAAGAAAACTCCATGGACAAAAACAGCAGGCATATTAAAGCACTAGAAACCAGTATTAAAAACAGCTTATATAGCTCAGTGTATAAAATGACTTTTTTTAAATCGGAAGAAAAATGCCAACCTAGCAGTTCGAAAGCACATCCAAGTGCAAGTAGATAAATAGGTACTGCTCCAGCGGGAAGGTAAACGGCGTTTCCGTGCGCTGCTCTGGTTCGTCGGAAGCGGCTTAGTCATGCTGGCCACATGACCCGGAAGCTGTATGGCGGCTCCCTCAGCCAATAAAGCGAGATAAGCGTCGCAACCCCAGAGTCGGCCACGACTGGACCTAATGGTCAGGGGTCCCTTTACTTTTACCCTTTAACCTAAATTACAGCTGACAATGTCGGGTTTTTTCACAAGAAAAGCAATTACATTTATTACTAAAAGACAAAAGGAAAAATGAAGTTTCAAATCTGCCATAACAGCCAATAACAAGTGTGTACCAGGCGGGGCGCAAGCATATCCCATCCTCGCGCCCCGGCCGGCCTCCCTCGCTTTGGATACCAAAATGGCGGCACTTCAACGCCTTTCGCTTTTTCCCGCCACAGGAGGCGGGGCGGGCGAGGAAGAAAACGGCCTCCCCCCCCCCTCCCCCGCGCGCTCTCGCGGCAGCCAATGAAACCTGGAAGCGGAAGCCGTCGGAGGGCTGCCAAGATGGCTGCGTCCATGTCGCTACTCTCCGGCTGCAGGCGGCTGGTGTCTGGGTTCTTGTGGGGAGGCTGGGCTCGCGCCCCGTCTCGCGGATTGAGGCAGGGTGAGTGCCAACGGCTCCTGCTCTCTCTCTCTCCCGGCTGCAGCGGGGAGGGGAGCCGAGGGGCTGAGGCAGGGAGACGGCGAGAGAGGCGCCTTCCCGTCAGCTCCTGGATGGCCGGAGCCGGCTCGTTTTCCGGTAACCGCCGAGGAGGGGAAGAGTGAACAACTTGCGCCGCGGTGTTTCCCCCATCCGCATCCCCCATCCCTCTCGCTCAAGTCGGGGCTACGAGGCCGGCTGAGAGTACAATAACACGACAATAATAAAGGACTGTTACTTGGTTAGTCATCCTTTCGGAGGAGGTGGCCACGGTCCCTTGCCAGGTAGCAGGCGCTAAGGCTTGAAAGGGCAGCTCCTTCGGGGAAGCCTCCTTTGGACGTGGAAGGGGCAGAGTGAGGATCCACCTGTACCGTGCCGCTCTGTGCATGTTTGTTTGGAAGTAAGCCCCGCTTAAGTTCATAGAGTAAGAGTTGGAAGAGGGACCACGAGGGTCATCTAGTCCAGCCCCCTGCCATGCATGAATCTTGCCCAACCTGGGGCTCGAACCCGCAACCCTGAGATTAAGGGTCTAATGATCTGGGTCTTACTCCCAGGTGGGTGCATTAGATGGCAGCTTTAGTCAAGCATCCTGTTTTTAGTTTATCAACTCGGAATCCTTTCAGAGTCCCAAAATTCTAGTTTGCTGTTCAGAATTCTTATGTCCTGCACCCCTCATCTTTATCACAAGCACCAGTGACCCCAGGTAGATCATTTGTTAGTCTATTGTTTCCCCTTTTTGTATCATTTTCTGCTCTTTGCTTTGGGGGGTTGGGAAAACCATTATTCTTCACTCCAGGTTTCATTTCAGGCTTATTCACCAGTTATGCCAAATACAGGTACAAACTGTCTACACATCTACAGGTATTTGTGTGAAAAAATGTACACTTGTTGATTTCTATAGTTCAGCTATTGTGTATGCAAGACTGTATGCTTCTTGTATACAGATTGCATATTTGTTGATTGTAGTGTGTATAGTACAGTGGTGCCTCGCAAGACGAAAAGAATCCGTTCCGCGATTCTCTTCGTCTAGCGGTTTTTTCGTCTTGCGAAGCAAGCCCATTGACGGCTTAGCAGATTAGCGCTATTAACGGCTTTTAGCAGCTTATCATCTTAGCGGATAAGCGGCTTAGCGGCTTAGAAAAAGGGGGGGAGGGGGAAAAAGTCGGAAAAACTCGCAAGACATTTCGTCTTGCGAAGCAAGCCCATAGGGAAATTCATTTTGCAAAGCGCCTCCAAAATGGAAAACCCTTTCGTCTAGCGGGTTTTTCGTCTTGCGAGGCATTCGTCTTGCGGGGCACCACTGTATAATCCTCTCTGCCTAGGATGAGACAGAGGCAAGGGAGTCCCATTCTTCGCTGCTATGGGGCAGTTGCTGATGGTGCAATCAGAACTCTGTCTCTAGTTGGGGCAACAGCTAAACAGAAGCAAAATAATCCTTCTCCAGCACATGGTATCTCTCAGGAACTTGTTGGTTGCAGCAGGAACTATTACTATGTTGCACTGAGCAACACTGAATTCTTGTGTTCAAGAGTGCCAAGAGTCCTGTAAAAGAATAAAAGGCATATGAGAATTCTGTCACTTCTGTTAATCCTGGTTACCTGGTAGTAGTGTTTTCTAGCCTTGAATGAGAAATTTAGAGCCAGAGGTATGGTGGATTTGAGGGTGGGCTCCAGCATTTATTTTTATGGTGGGTCTATAAATGTAATGTAATACAAAACTGTCTATTTGGTTAAAAGTGTACACCTTTTCTTTAAAAAAAAGGAAAATAAAACAAGTGAGATAAAAGCAGCCTTGACCCTTACTTTTTGGCAATTAGCCTGGAAAAGTTGAAAGAATAATGAACTTGTTTTTCCCCCTGGTTAATAAGCAACCACACCTGCCAGATGATCTGGGAATCTCAAAAGCAAGACTTAAAGGCAATAGCTCTCCCAACACCAGAATTATTTGTCCCAGCTTCTGGTATTCAGTTGATTATTGCTTCTAAACCTGGAGGTTCTGTTTTAATATTGTGGCTATACTTAAAACCTGCATGACAAGCAACAGATTCCAAAAGGCCCTGAACAACCCAGCACTGTGAGGATGCAGTGGTTATGGAAAAGACCTGTTGCATTGCTGACATCACATCTACCATGCAGGCTCAAATATGAGCACTCAGTTAGTGTTCAGTCAGATTCCCAGTGAATCACTTCCTGCTTGCACTATAGATACCTTCCTATTTGATTCAGTGTCCTCAACTCCCCAGAACCTTAACAAGTTGACATGGATCTGCTCAGCAGAAAATGGCACTTAGGTGTGATTGTGTCAGCTCCTGGCCCAAGTCATCTCTACTTTCCACAGAGTGACCAAAGCATTGACAGGAAAGTCAGTTATGCCAACAGAAAATACAGAAGCATTCTTGAGAATTATGTTTATTTCATTAACCTTTTGGAGTGGGTCACCAACTCCCTCATCCCTGCAGAGGGGAGTAGCTACTGTGAGTGAACCTTGATAGGAAGTGGTCCAAGCAAGACCAGGAAAGTTAGAATAAAAAGGTTAGGAAAAGCTAGGATATCTAGCAGTCAAGAGCACATGAACCATATTCGAAAAAGGCTCCAACTCTAGTATTAGGTTGCTTTTAGCTTACTTGTCAGGGAGTATTTAGGGAGTTATGCAGTAGAAGGTCCTCTGAAAGGAAGAGGTAAGGCCCTCTGATATTCGAGAGAGCACAAATACTAATGCTGTCTCTGTGGCCCAAAGCCTTACAGAAGGACAACAGGGCTAGGCTGCTTTTTGCCATAAGCAGTTCTGAAATGGTTCCTGGTGAGAAGTTATAATGCATATGAAAATGTTATTTCAATAATCTGTAAAACAAGGCAGAATAATCCCTCAATACAGGCTAGCATTATTTTTTATTGCACCATCCTTAAGAGTTAATAAGGTTTTCTGTAGTTTTGGGGAGCAGTATTAGGGAGATGATTTTATGACGGCAGACAGTAAAAACAATTACTTCATGTCATCTGTCTCTACCTGCACTAAGTGAAATACCTCTATCTCAGTTTTGGTGAAATGCTTATTTGCTGTCAGTGTCATAGCAGTTTTTTAACAGCATTCCTCTCAGTGTTTAATAGGCACAATTTCTGTACTGAACAAGAATTCATATAATTGTATTTGAATGAATCTGACATCCTGTCTTTTTTTCTGTACCTGCAGTTGTAGAAACTACTGAAGGAAACACCACTATTGTAAGTACAATAACTGACTTATTTTCTAAGTCTCAAATCCTTGTCTTTGTAACGCAGCAACTGTGTTTGTACAGAAAAATGCAATTGAATAATTTCCATCATGTAACCAATGTAAGTTTAGGCCTCTTTACTTGAATACAGTGATTATCCTGAAGAGAGTGAACCTGAACCCTGAACCCTATTCAAAATTTTCTAGTGCCCATTGCATCAGTGAAAGAAATTTATGAGAAATTAGAGGTATATGCAGAGGTTAGGAATGCCTGCATTATGCATACTCAAAAGAGCCTAAAGTTACCATAACAGTACGTGGAAGCTGCTGCTTCAGCTTTTGACTTCATGGTGCAGGAAGAAGTCATGCCACAGTGGCTCCCACACCATGAAGTAATATGAAAAAGGTTTAAGAAATCTCTCCATTCATTGATATTTTTGAAACTTTTCTTTTTATTCTGAATGGAAATTAAGCACTCACAATATAGTGTCTATATGTGCCCATATAAGTCTTACTGTGCTTTAATTTATTGGAATTTCCTTTAATTTTTTTCCCAAAGAGACAAGTAGCACCCGACTTGAATATCAACCAAATGTGCTATGAATAAAAGCCAAAAAGTAGGAGTTTAGTTTAATAAGCACAGTGGCATCGAATTTTTAATTCTGAAAGCTATATGAGACTATAAATAGGGTATTCACTAGGCTGAGCCTTACTGCTTAATAAACACTGTCTTAGAAGAGTAAACAAGTGTGTTAGAAGGCCTACCATAGTGACTATTAGTAGGAGAAATATTAATAACAAAAGCAACAGCCTTGTACCCAGCATTGCTCAGGAATTGTAACAAATGAACAAACAAATTAGTGTAGCTTTGAAAGTTTTAGTCCATTATGTTGATTCAAAATGGCATTCAGTTGTATCCAAACACAGGTGAAAACCTGCTTCTTGATTTCAGGAACCTTAATGCAAAAATTGGTTAGGATACCTTCAGAGGTGTACAAATGCATAGCAAACAAATAGACAACTATCCAAAATATGTAGTAGATTATCAAGTTGTATTTTACTTCTCCACAAAAATGTGCCCAAAGCTCAAAAATTACTTACGTACTAGTGCTGTGGCCTCTCTTCCTAGTCGCCTCTTCTATTTCATTTCTTCATCTGGTCTCATCCCAGATCTCCTTCCGAAAGTTAAATACCAGGTTATCCCTACAGTGATTATATTGCCCAAAGTATGTTATCTCTATAGATTATTTTTACTCCTCTGGCAGTATATATTATCCGGTTGGAATTTGAATGGTCCACCAGATGTTTGTCATGATTAGGCCCCAAGAAAGCAATGGAATGGAGCTTGGTTTGGTTCCATTGCTTTCAAGGGACTAAGTCAGAACAAATGTTTGCTGAATTGTGGCTTTTATTATTAAATATAAAGATACTAATAGGAAAATACAGGCTTCTAGCGTTAGCATACCACAGCCTTGAGAGTTCTTTAGGCATCAGGAAAACCTCCTTTTATTTTCCCAGACACTTACAGATTTTTAAATCTCAGTCTGCTGCTTTTCATTAGTGTTTTGATTTTTTTTAATGCTGATTTGTACTTTAGGTTTTTATTGATTCTTTTCTACAAATCACAGAATCTTTTTCTGGTGAAGGGCAATGTATAAAATTCTTCACAAGTAAATTAGTGGAGGAATGCTAGTTGAACTTGGAAATTTTAGGTTAATCCTAGCCCATGAGAATTCCTCAAACAAGTGAAAGTGGGAGGAATAACTTATGAAACTCTGCCTGTGATAATACAGCCAAGAAAAACCTAATCATTAGCTTTCCAGAATATCTTTGTAAGTTACAAGCAGAAATTAGACAGCCTTAAGTATCTGTATACTTTGAGGTTTTGGGTGGGAGACATTTCCCTACATTCTCTGTCAGTAAACAGAAGGAATGAATTTCCCCACTTGAGGTGCACTTGGGGGAAAACACATCTTAAAATGTTTATGATATTATGATAATACTGCTTCATATGCTGACATCATTCCTGGGTATAGGGAGGTTTTCTAACAGAGACATCTTCTCTGGGAAGAAACGGAGACCTCACAGCACTACAGAATAAAAATGCATCATGTGGTGCTTTGGGTGTTGGATTTTTGCTTAAAATGCAATGTTCTCTGCAAGCAAAGGTTATTTTGGGAGAAGGCAAGCAAAAACACTCTAGATATGAAGAATTCCCAAGACTGCTATAATTGATAGACCATCAATATTCAGTACTAAATGGTGAAGATTTCCCTAGCATCCTCAAGAATAATGAGGGATAGTTCACTAAAAATCCCCATCTGTGCTTTGATGAAGGGTGAATGTTCTCATGGGGAAAAGAATACTCCGCGATGTTAAAGATGTAGCACAGATGAAATTAAATATGCTCAAAAAGTGAGGTCATTCGTTTGATTTTAATTTTCTCTTGATTTTATAAGTGTGATCTGAATATGCTTTCTGGAACATTTTGCTTTTCTCTTTAGCATCATAAATGTCTGGTTGGGGGAATAAATAAAGCCGAAATCTTGGGGGAGAAAGGTGCATGTACCTCTAGCCAGCACTTAGTGAAGCTCTGTGAAGATACTCATGGTGGGGGCATGAACATTAGCTTTGATCTTTGGGCCTTTCCAGAATAACTCATGTTACATTTTGAGTGGTGTAATAAAACATTTTGCTATCTGAATTGCTAGGCTGTTTTTGAGCCAGGTGATGTTAATATACATCTTTAATACACTTCTTGTGTACTACTAACCATGTTAAATCAATTTGGTGTACTTGTGACCCAGCTATATTCATTTCAAAATAATAAGTTACAGTAAAAGGATACAGGTTTTAACATCTCCAAAAAAGAATTATTCTGTTCCTTCACTGTAAATGATTTCAAGATGGCCATCCTTCTATAGAAGACTGAATTTGTTTGAGTATTGTTGATTCCCAAACTATGTACTTTTTTTGCTTTAAACATAGATATAAACAAGCTTTAGATTTATCATTACAAAAAATGACAGTTAACACGAGGAAATATTCCAAAAGGTGCTGTGGAAGAAAGACTTGCTCTGGTGTCACAGGTTTCAAGCTTTACCGTTCTCATTCAAAGAGACTCTAGAAAGAGTTGCAAATGGAAAATATTGAGATGTAACTGTCAGGCTAGTATCTAAAAGCCCATTTTTAAAGCATCTTCTGATATTTCTTTTGCCATAGATTGATGCAGCTCTCTGAATCGTTTCACATAATATACATGCTGCTCTTCAAATCTGTGTAGATTTCTGTTGTGTGAATAATGATCTTATAGGAAAAACATTTAGTCGTGTTTCTTCCCTGACTGAAGGAGGAACGTCTATTCTGTCCCCCGCCCCAAATCACAATTATGTGAAACAAATAGCATATACCATTTAGTGCTTTTACTGGTTGAGAATACTACCATAAATTGTGAATATGAATAATGGCTTTATATCATAGCATGTAAACATCAATAGTAAAGCCTGAACATTTACAAAATTGGCCATTTGGAATATGTATAGCCTACCCAAGTTTGTAGCTGTCAGGCCTACTGCATCTAAATTGGGTTTTCTTCAGGATAGTTTTAAATTGATGAGTTCTGACTGCAGCTGAATACTTACAGAAGAACTCCCTGGTTCTGGCTGTATCAGATGAGAGAGGTCTGGGGTTGGTTGGTTTTTAAAAACTTGCCGGGGTCTGCTTAAAGAAAAGGAATACATGAGCTGCTTGGCAGGAAATGCTTCTTGTCAGATAGGCTAAGTTGTTAAATACTTCCCCAAGGGAAATGCTATCAATTTCATCAGTTTGAGCAATTTAAAGCTAAATTCAGACCACACTTTAGGAAAGTGTGCTGTGGAGAACCACCCCAGTTTTTATAAACATTCCTGCAGTTTTGACCAATGGAAGAAGTGTCTCTGTCCTGCAGCCGATTTTTTAAAAAGAGTCTACTCCAGGCTTATGCAACTTAAGAGCCCATGTTTGTTGATATCCTCAAAGTGGCAATTTCAAAAGTATGTCTTATTATTCATGGCCAGGGAGGTGCAGTTTGTGTCTTTTAGAGGGAGCCATGCCCATTTATGAATTTATTGCTACACAGTAAATTGGAATCTTCCTTGTAAGTAGTTGACTAATATTCTTGAGTTTGTTAACATTTGCAAAAGTGCTGAAATCTCGTGTGTGTGTGCTTGCTTAAACTACGCTCTCTGCTGCGTTTGTCATCAAGTCCATTCTTTGTCGTATTCTGGATTGCCCTTAGCTAATACCAGTTAACCCTTTCCTTAAGTTTCCTTAAGTTTTTTTGGGGGGTGGGGGTGCACTTGTTGGAAATTAAGTAGTACAATATATATTGGAAGTCTGAAATCTAAATCTTCCCCTCCATCTTCCCTCTCTTTGCTAGATTGAAGGTAAAATGCTGGAAGTTGAGGAAGCCCCGACTCCTCCAAATCCTTCTGGTCAATGTCCTATCTGTCGCTGGAACCTAAAGCACAAGTATTCTTACGAGGTGAGTACAGCTTCAGGACCCGTAGTGTATTTTCAAGGCTTAAAAATAGCATGTAGCTACCAGATACTACTATATGTTACTCACTCAACTCTCCTGTTTCTTAGCGGAATAAATTACTCTTCGGAGTGGTTCAGAGGCTATAGGCTCCTGAGGGACTTTCCCTGGACCCTTTGGAGGCCCACTATGACATATTTATTGAGGCAATTTGAGGGTGAAATTGCTTGGCTCTGTAGCAATCTTGATGCCATAGTTAGTGCAGAACTGTGTGAGATGTCCAACACCACGTCTAGCCAAGTTTTATGAGATCAGTTTCAGTTGATGTGGCCTGAGAGTGTTGACAAGGTGCTTAGAACTGTTTGTCCAACCACATGTTCTCTCAATCCCTGGTTGTTCATGTTTAATAAAATCTATGTGACAAAGCATGACTGGGTGGATCCAAGTGTGGTGAATGCGATGTTACACAGTGGTGGTGCCTTCTGCTGGCTTGAAAGAGGTGGTGGGACACTTGCTCATTTATTTATTTTTTAACACCCAGACTCACTCATTTAGGATTGTTACTGACCAGTTGCTTTTCTTGGGAAGATGGGTGAGAGGGTCATGGCAGAGCAGCTGCGGGCATTCTGGATGAAACATTATCTAGACTAGGGTGGTCCATCAGGTATCTCTAGGTCTTTTTTTGGTAGCCCACAGCAACACTTAACCCTCCCCTCACAAGCCTTTGCACTGCTTTCTGAAAGCTGGATAAGTTAGGAACTGTGCTTTGGGAAGGAGATAGGAAGGCTCTAGGACCCTGCCAGAGCCTCACACCTCCTTCCCAAAGCCTGTGCCTCGCTTAGCCAGCTTTGGGAAGGCAATGAGAGGGCTTAGGGGGACATCAAATTTTGGCTTCGCTCGCCCACCCCCCAAGCAGTGTGCGGCCCACAGGTACTTTGTCAAAGTACTCTTGCGGCCCACTTGGTATGCAAAATTGGGCTGCCCTGATCTAGACCAATCTAATTCTTGGTTCAGTCCCTGGTTTGGCATCAAACCGGCCTTGGTTACGCTGATAGATGACCTTTATTGGGAGAAGGACAAGGGAAGTGTGACCTTGCTAATTCTACTTCATATCCCAGTGGCTTTTGGTACCATCAACCCTGTTCAGTCTGCTGTTCATAATATAGATAAAACTGGTATTCCACGTCCTTCCATGCCATTCACATACCAGTGGGACACTTGTTTTCCTAATTTGCAGCTATGCACACTTAAGTAGCTGTCATTGCTATGTTTGCACATCACCTTTCCACCAGTACTTTAACCAATACTGGCTTGGAGTATAATAGACATAATACAAAAGGAGAGAAAAATAAGCAAATGAAAGTACCATTGAATATGAGCAACAATGTTTGCACTCTCAAAAGTTGCTTTTCCAAAGGTTATTCCAAGTCTGGAATAGACAAGGGGCAGGCAATACCATGTTGGAAATGGAAAGGAAGAGAACCAGACAAGAGCACACCATTAAAGATAAGGAAGCCATAGCTGCAGAATAAGCTAATGTCAATTGGATTAATAGACTAGAGACAGAAATGCATCTGGAGGAAAATAAATGGTTTGTGAATGGCTGGCTGGCTCACTAATAAAGAGGGGAAACAAGAAAAATAAGGAATTGAAAAGGAGAGATAAACAATTTAGTGGTGATGACCTTGTTAATGAGCTTTCAAGAAAGCAGGTAAGGAAACAGTAGAGACATGGAGTTAATTAGCAGGTCTGGAATACATGAATCCCAAGGGGTTTTGCTAAGATACTGCTCCACTGAGTCATTTTTAGAAACTCAAAGGGCTGAGGAGGCTTGTGTGGAAATAATGGAAAATGACAGGCCAAAATCAAAAGTTTAGGAAGTGATCATGACATTTGCCACATTGAAAGTGTTAAGGCCAGGCACTATATGACCTTAAACACATGGCTTAATGTCACATGTATTTTGTTTTAAGCTCAAATAGTAGTTGTATGGAGTTATGTCAGCACTGGGGCTGTTGGGGGTGGGGAAAATTTACCCTCTTCTTCCCCTGTCATAGGCCCAACAAAAATAGCTTCTCTGAAGCTGCTATTTGCTTTTGAGAAGCTCAGATCAAGTGTATTATCTCGAAGAACATAATGTTAAATGAACAGATAATTCAAAGCAATTGTAAAGCAAAGTACACAAACATCACTGCAGAGCAGCTGATCTGATATTGTAGGCCATAGTTAGTTCCAAAAAATTCTTTGCCTCCTACTGCACTTACAGGTTAGTAAGACAAAAATAAGGGAGAAGTGTCTGTCCTAAGAGAACCCATTATTTTTTATGTCTGTGCATTCTGATAATACAAGGCATTCCCTTAAAACAAGAGACATCTGGCAGGCCTGTTTTTTACCCAGTACTGTCAAGCTATTTTTTGGCATCCACTCTTATTAAGAACGGTATACAGTTCTTAACTCATCCTCACAACAATCCTGTAAGGCACTTTTAGGCTGCGATAATGAATTGGCCAAGGTTGTCTGGTGAGCTTCATCTCATGTCCAGACACATAACTCCTGTCTATTTTGTCAAATCGGCCTGCCTTACATGGAAAAATAATATTAGGGAAGGTGATCTTCTTGTCTTTAATAATTAATATAGGCTTGAACAATAGAAGATGGCTGTGTCATTGCTAAGGGTGACTGAGAGGATCCCAAAGTAACCATCAGTCTGCTGAGTTGACAACTAGGGTATATTAGGAAGCATTGTTGATTGACCCTCAACAACTGCTGAACCTCCTTTGCTGGCCAAACATTTTTTCAGAAGTTTTGTAATACTCTATTTGTACTGATTAAGGCAGCAGTTACTCTGAAGATTTAGTATTGGAACCAGGCTTTCATGTTGAGTGTGCTGCTTTATGGAAGTGAGTCGTGAGCAACTTACAACTATTGGGAGCGGCAGTTCAATGCCTTCCACATGCGCTACAGCAGGGGAATATGGGGTGTCACATGACAGGACAGAATTCCAGACAAAGATGTGCTCGCCCAAGCCCACACGTTCATATTCCCGTCTCGGCAACATATACGTTGGCTTGGTCATGTCCACAGAATGGAAGATGGCAGGATCCACAAGGACGTGTCTCTACAAGGAGCTGGCTTCAGGCACTAAGCGCATTGGCAGACCAACACAAAGATGTCTGCAAATGTGACTTAAAGGCTGGCAACATCAACCCTGCCATGTGGGAATCCCTTTCAGGTGACTGCAGTGCCAGGAGAAAGGCAGTCAAATTGTGTATCCATAGCAGTGACCAGAGGAGGAATGACCACTGGGAGGAGTGCAGAGAGAAGAAACGCCATGGTGTATCTGCAATAGCACAACTGGACGCCTTCATCTCCCCCACCTGCAACAAAACATGTCTCTCTCACATTGGTCTCTACAGCCACAGCAGGCTCTGCAACCTTCCAACAGCTTGACCTCACTCCCAAAGGCGCACTCCTCCATTGTCTCCTAAGACAGACAGATGCCAACAACAGTATAGGATCTCTTATAGCTGAATTTTCAGTAGATTCCATCTTAGCATGGAATACCAGCTCTTGCCCATGTTAATTAATGCTGCTGAATCCTCAAAGATTATGGCTTTAAACATAATTCTTTTTGTAAAATCCTAAATACCTAACTGGTTATGTATAGAAAAGTTTTTGTGTTTGCATCTGTCGTGTGTGTTCCTCCTGTTAGTTTCCCATTCAGGGGCTAGATTGTATTTGGACCAAACTTCACAGGGTGACAAATAGTATTTCCTCTACTTTCTGGGCTAAGGCATAAAGACTTGCTGCTTCTGCAGACATATGCCGTGATTCAGTAATATGTTTTTTGTTCAAAGTATTATCCTTTCCACTGAGGAGTCTCTATCGATTACTGCCTTTTAATAAATCAGCCAGCCATGTCAAGGTTGATGTTCCATCCAGAAGTTCTTGGGTGGGGAAAGTGCTCTGCTGTACTTGCCTGAGCTGAACAGGGACAAGCCCACTGTAGTCGTGTTGCTTCCAAGGAGTTGCAAATTCTCATCCTGATGCTGCAAACCATAGGAGAAGAGATTGCTCTTGTGCTGTGGTCCTGTTTGCATGTTTCCCACAGGCATCTGGTTGGCCACTGTGAAAACAGGATGATGTACACCACCTTGAGCTCCTTGGAGGAAAAGGTGGTATATAAATGTAATGTAAAAAGGGGGGGGGTCTTCCTATGTTCTCATGTTGGCAAGCAGCTGGTCCCCAAGCCAAACCTTCATAGAGATCTGCAGAGATGTGACCTCCTAGTCTCACTCTTGAGTGCACTGCCAGACTCCTCTCCAGTTCATAGCATGTGCGGAGCAGGGTTAGTTTTAAGCTGATGGTATGATTTTGACATTTCAGAACCCAGCTGGTGCTATTCTTCTGTTGAAAGGTGAAATAGATAGATTTGCAGGCTTAGAGTCAACATTACAAAATATGACCTTCTATGCTTTAACATACCTTCAGATATTCAAATTTTGCATTTCTCTGCAGTTTTTTTCTCATTGGCTTTTTTATCATAACAGGCAATATATGTATCTGGTGTTGTAATGTGAATGCAATGACTTGGGATTGCAAACTAAATTTGGGGTGAAAATTTAGAGTTCATTCCAGGCATAACTGTTTTGACAAGCTGCTAATGACCTCTTGTGAATCTCCCTTTTGCCATAAATTCACTGGGTGGCCTTTAATGAAGCCACTCTTTCAGCTTCCACTGGATAGTAATACTAATCACCTTTATAGGGTGATTGTAAGGGTTACAGTAAAAAGACTTTGAAGGGCTATATTGATGTTAATTTTTTGCTTCTTTTAGGTTTGTTATTTATTTCACTCTTACAGGATTGGAAATAAAAACAGATATTTTTTTTCACTGGGAAATTGGGAGATTTAGAACGTGGAAACCTTAGACAGCAAAAACCCTTTAAATTGATAGCTTGAAGTACCAGAGGAGAACTTGGAGGCAGCAGATCTTTTGCAACCCAAGGGGATGGGATAGTATGTGTTCTAAGATAAGAGTGTGTTGGCTGTATAAACAGACCCTGGCTCAGATTCTGATGGTGTTCAGTCAGATTATTAACACTTGTCAGTTCTCCAGGTGGCCTCAGGTATTGGTTCCTTCCACTGTTCCAGTGAACCTCTAAATCCAGAAAATGTGTTGTTCACTTTGGAGTTTGTTTACCTAGTGGGAGAAATCAAATACCCTATGGAGGTGAAGGCAAAACATGTTTCCTCTTTTCTCCCTTGGAACATGATTAGTCTGATCATGCAGTAAATGTCATCTCACTTTGGCAGCACAAAGCAGAGACAGAACTGCAGTATTTGCTTATTAGCCTCAAATTAATTCAATCCAAGTTGTTTTCATCAGATCCTACAGATTACAGGGGTGGGAATCTGGGTTCAGCCTCTCCCAGGAGCTGTCCAGTGATTAAAGCAAATCTGTGGTTGCAGTCTTGGCTGCCCACTAGCACAAAATGTTAATTTCATGGAACATGACGGCAGTGTGCAAATCTGCCAGAATTCTCTTTCTCTCCTTTAACCCTTTTACATTCTTGTTTGTTTCTCCTGTGCCCTAAAACCTGACTGTATCTTTCTTCATTGTCCCTGTTGCTTAGATAAATCCATGTGATGATGCTAGTGGGAGAGTCCCTGTTGCACTTGGGACTTTTCTGAAGTTGCTGTGACCTTTTGCTAACAAGCAGCCTTCTTAAGCCAAATGGCTTAGGGTACAATTTTCATGGCTGGAAATGGGTGGGACCTAATTGATTTGTTTTGAAATGACATTTTGCAAGTGAGAAGCAGATTAGTTGCTGCCTCTATTTGGTCAAACAGAAACTGGAAACGAGCCCAATCTGTTGATGACAACTGAGATAAAGAAACAGCGCCTTTTTCTGCTCCCTATTTTTAAAATGTCACATGAGCAGTGTTGCATTTTAGAAAGGCACAGGAACATTAAGGAACCTGAACATAATAGGCATAGGACTTACTAAAATCTTCTCATATTTCATGTAAATTATGCTAGCTGCTCTGGGCAGCATGAAATTTGCCACTGACTTCTGCTGCTCCCAAACAGTTTGTGTAACTGAACTGAGGCCTGTGCCTCTGAGGCACCCTGTGCTGAACTCTTCTTTAAGTTCCCTCCATGGAAGTGAGTTCACTTTACATGCAGTCATTGGGGTGTAGCACTGTCAGCACCGCCTCTCAAAACAAACTGGTAACTATACACCCACTAGTTAAGTTGGTCTCTTAAGATGTTTGCTGATGGGACCTTGCAGATTACAATCCATCTCTGGCAGGCTGAATCCATCTCTTGCTGCTGAAACTTTCAGGTAAAGGCCAAAGTAACTAGGAAATTTTCAAACTACTAGTTACATTGTTCTGAAGAAAGATACTTGATTGATAAAGTGAGCAGTGCAACAAGTTTCTAAGCACTTCTATGGAGATTTTTTTTCAAGTGGGGGTAAGTATGACTATCTCTATCATCTATCTATCTATCTATCTATCTATTTCCCCCCTTTTCTCCACGGTGGCATACCTGGTTCTCCCCTTCCTCGTCTTTTCTTCACAGCAGTCCTATGAGGTAGTTTAGGCTGAGCGGTGGTGACTGGCCTGAGGTCACCTAGTGAGCTTCGTGGACAAGTGGGGATTTGTACCCTGGTTTCCCAGATCCTAGTCCCAACACTACATCACACTTGCATTTCACTGTTTTAACATTTGATGATTGCTACACTGGGCTCTTTTCAGAAGAAAGTTAGGATACGGGGGGCCACCAGGTGGCGCATTGGAAGATGGCCGACAATAACATCTCTCCGACCCACACGAAGTAATAAAGAGGCTGCTATGGGAAGTATGCAATCTTCCTACCCCCCCCCCAGGAGATGGGGGGACGTCCATAATGCACCCCCGGATTCGAAAGAAGGGGGTGCAGGACATTTGGCATCAGCCCTCGGTGGGTTCGGTGCTTCCTGACGCTGTCTCCAATCAGCGCCCTGTTTCGCTTCAGCTCGAAAATATAATTGGAAATATATAATTGGAATGAAGCTGAAGCACTTACATCAAGCAAAGTTCGAGAGATAAGGCTGCTGATTAATGCATCTCTGTGTTTGGAGCGACGGGAGGAGACAAATAAATCAAGCGATGAACCACCATTACGAGACTGGTATGTGCGGAGCGAAAAAAGAGGGGGGGTGGAGGAAAAAACTTTTATTTTCTTTACCTCATGTGAGTATTTATAAACCTCCACCCCAGAGAGACGAATCGTCGCCTTTTACTAATTGCAAGCAAGAATTTAAGAGCTGTGTGGAGTGAATTATTGATTGAAGAGAGGACTGGTAAATATGGAGTGCGGAGGAAAATTCTATGACGCAGTTTTTAATGGCGTCTTGCTAAGACAGGCTTGTCAAAGAAAGATGAGGGGAGGAGGACCAGGGTCATTGGAATGTAAATGATGGATTGAATGTGATAACCTGGCAGAGCCCCTTTGTGATATATGTGACAAGCTTGGGAAAATTAATAGGACGGACCGAGGATGAATTTTTGAAGAAGGGGAGGAATGGCAGCTGTCCTTATGAGATATGACTTTTGGAGTGTGCAAAACCCATGCAGATGTTGTTTGTTCCTAACCTGCTTGTGAAGACTATCAGAGATTGCAAAGAAAGGAATACATGATAACAACAAGAAGATGAAGAAGTAATAAAGAGACTATCTGGACAGACCTGGATAGAACCGTTTGATAAAAGCAGTAACAGAAGTGATGTTTTGATTCTCGTTCGGAGCTTGATGTAAGGGTACCCCCAACAAAATTTAAAAATCTGGCTGTATAATTTGGAAGTAATATGATTTGGAAATAATGTGATTGGATTGGCCTGTTAATAAAAATTATGTTTAAAAAAAAAAGAAGAAAGTCAGGATACTAGTTTAATAAATAAAATTAAATATTGAAGGAGGGCAGGTGGTTTTTGGCTCTCTGAATAGCCTGATAGCAGTGCTACAAAAGTCATCTTGGCAAGTGTTCTAAAACTTCTGTTGATGTGCTTTTTAAGAGTGCTAGCTTCAACATCTTATCTTACGTCTGGACAATGTCTTATTCTATATATTGATAATGCCAAATATGCATACAGTCCATATATGCCAAATATGCATGCAGTCTCATAATGCCAAATATGCATGCAGTCCAGCTTCCATTTTTAAGAGAAATGTGCAGGCACTGATCTACTAAAGATTGAGAAGCCAGAGGGCATGTTGAGGAGAGCAGCAGCATGACTAAACCCCATAGTGATCCCATTTACCTGACAGAGTTTCTGCCTTCGTATTCTTTTTTTAAGTACCGTATTTTTCACCCTATAGGACACATTTTCCCCCTCCAAAAATGAAGGGGAAATGTGTGTGCGTCCTATAGGGCAAATGCAGGCTTTCGCTGAAGCCTGGAGAGCGAGAGGGGTCGGTGCGCACCGACCCCTCTCGCTCTCCAGGCTTCAGGAAGCTCTACGCAACCCTTGGGAGACCGGCGCAACTTCGCGCCGGGCTCCCAAGGGTTGCGCAGAGTTGCCTGCATTTCAAAGCCTGGGGGCGCTGAAGAGCACGCCTGAGCTTCGCGCAGCTCTCCGCAAGCCTGGGGAGACCGGCGCGGCTCCCTAGGCTTCCGGATAGCAGGCTGTTCTGGGGGCTGGGGTCGGGTGAAGCTCGGGCTTCCCCCGCGCCAGCCCCGTGCCTGGGGGGGGGAATTTTTTTTTTCTTTATTCCCCCCCCCCCAAAAAAAATAAAATAAAACTAGGTGCGTCCTATGGGGCGAAAAATACAGTACTTCGCTCTACATACAGTTGGCACAGGACCCAGGTACTTAAGGGCCCCCTTCTCCCACATGACCCTTTCTCACAGGTCCGCTTTAGAGGCTCTTCATCAGATTCTGCTACTGCCAAGGTACTGTAACTAGTGAGGACCACAGAGCCTTTACAGTGATGCTGCCCCAACTTCACCATTCTCTCCCCTGGAAGGTTCGTCTGGTGCCAAGTTTCTCTCATCAGCTCCCAAAGGAATCTATTTCCCCAGGCCTTTTGTCAATGAGATTGAATTCTGCTCTTTGTCCGTTATGTGTTTATCTCAATGTTTAGTGCTATGGATTTTAAATCTTGCAAGTTGTTCTGATGATTCTCTGGATTTGAAGAATGGGGTACAAATGTTAATTTTAAAAAAATAAAAGAGAGAAATTGGGTTGTATAAAGTTTGTGGAGTTTTCAGCCACTTGCTGCACCACCTGGCTTAACAGAATTTGCCTGGCATATGTCTGCCTCGAGAGGCAATGAAAGTATATGCCTTTGCGGGTGAAGTCAAACTGTTGAAGAGTCACAGTGCCTGCTGTGGCTGTAGAGACAGGAGAGACATTTTTTGTTGCAGCTGGGGAAGATGAAGGTGTCTGCTGATGCAGATACACCATGGCGTTTTTTCTTTCTGCGCACCTTCAAGTGGTCATTTCTCCTCTGGTCACTGCTATGGAAATACAATTTGACTGCCTGTCTCCAGGCACTGCGGTTGTCTGCAAGGGATTCCCACGTGGTGGGGTTGATGTTGCCAGCCTTCATGTCACATTGCCAGCTTTTATGTCACATTTGCAGACATCTTTGTAATGCAGAGTTGGTCTGCCAATGGCCTGGTGCCTGAAGCCAGCTCCCTGTAGAGCATGTTCTTGGGGATGCTTCCACCTTCCATTCTGTGGACATGACCAAGCCAGCATAGATTATCTGCCAACCTGCTGGGAATGTGGACTTGGGAGGACTTATATTTGTTTCTCTGTCCTGCCACATGATGCCCACAATCTTCCTGACACTGTGCATGTGGGAGGCATTGAGGCATCATGTCTGATGGGTGTAAGTTGCCCATGTCTCACTACCATAAAGCAGTGTGCTCCACATGCAAGCCTGGTAGACCTTCATCTTGGTGTTGGTCATTAGCATCACATTCTCCTGTGCCCTTTTGGAGAGGCAAGACATTGCTGTAGCCACCTTGCCAATATGCTTGTCCAGCTCAACATCGATGGAGAGGTTGCTGGTTATGGTGGAGCCGAGATAGACAAAATTGTCTACCACCTTAAGCAAGTAGTCACCAATTCTGATGCGTGGAGTACTGGCAATGTCCTGACCCAAGATGTTGGTCTTCATCAGGGTGATGCTAAGGCTGAACTCCGTGTGGGTTTGGGCAAAACAGTTGATGAGACTCTGTAGAGCTTCCTCAGAGTGCCCTGTCAAAGCTGTGTCATCTACAAACAACATCTCTCCAATAGGACATAGTTCCATTAATGCAAGGATTTCCATTTCCACAGTGGAACTTGCCTTTTTCCTCTCCCCACTACACCCCTCATGCCCCTAAATCTGCTACAGAGCATGGGGGGGGGGGACCCAGAGCAGATTAAAGGGGTGCAGGAAGCGGAAATTCAGTTGTGCAGCCAAACTTATTTGCACTAACAGAAGTCCTTGTTTGGATAGCACCCTTATTTTTATTTTTGCATTTAAAACCATTGTATTAAATATTTTTTCATAAGGAGATGCTTATTGAATTAAACTTGGCAAATACACCAACTAGGTCCAAATGAATACCCAGATCACAAATCTTTTAAAACAACCTTCATTTACATAGCTCAGAGTTACTATTGCTGTTAGGTAGTTCTCCAACTCCAGTTAAATTTATTTATTTTTTTAATTCTTGTAAACCAGACAGTGTGTAAGGCAGAAGGGGGGGAAATGGCTATCATTTTGCAAAAAACACAAGATTTGGAATTCGCATTACAAGCTAATACAGTTCAAAAATAATACATGTAAGAGCGTGTGCTGTAATCCTAGATCTTTGAAAGCTTCATCCTGGTCCCCAAATGCCAGGTCATTTGAGGTGGCCCAGGGCTGTTTCATACATTACACTGTTGCAAAACTTTGTAACAAGGAGTCAATCCAATGATATTAAACAGCTTACTTGGGCAAAGTGACTGCTCATGTGGGTGGTGTGCATATTATTTGAGCTGACTGTTGGCTTTTCAAGCAGCTTCCACTCCCATCCCAGTTCCCTAAGAAGTAAACTTGTTTACAGTGTTTATTTTATTTAAAAATATTTATTTCCCACCCTTCATTGCGGAGGCAGTTTTGGTGCAGGGTACATTAAAATTCAATCAACAACATAAAAGGAAACATAGCAATGATAAAAAGAATACCGCATCTTAATGAGCAAGAGCAAGAGAAAAATACAAAATCCACCGAAGTGCTAATGTTTAGCAAATGCCTAAGGAAACAGATGGGCCTTCAATGGGTGCAGAAAACCTCAAGAATTGGTGCCAACTGTGTAGTGGTAGCTCCTCATATGTGTAGCTACCTCCCTACTGAGGTGCATCTGGCCCTGTTTCTCTATATATTTTAGGTGACTAATTAAGAAGCATATTTTTCAGCTGGCATTTGGAGGAGGAGAGACTCTATCACTGCTGCTATTAGTAACTTTTTAAAGAGTGATTTGTTGTCTGTTTTTAAGGATATTGTTATTTTATGCAATTCTATCTATTTGCCTGTAGTAGACTTCCCTTTGGCTTGAATAAATAAAAAAAATTATTGTGTGCAGCATGGGAAGAATTCATGGGGAAACAGCTCCCATGCTGATGTAGTTATGTGCAAGTTAGCCTTTTAAGTTACCTAAATCCTGCTCTTTCATCTCAACTCAACATAGCTTTTAAAATAATGTTCCTCTTAGCAAAATTTCTATCTATTATTCCAGCTCCACTAAAGAACTACTGTATGTTATTCATTTTGCCACAAGATATTGGTTGAAAGCTCTGGAATGTCCTCTGAGGTAGGGTTGCAATATTGCTCCATGGATATATTTCCAAACAAGGTGCAAAACATTTTTCTTCTGGAGGGTATTGTGATGTTTTGGATTCTTCATTTTATAGAGGCACAAATAACACTAAGCAGGCAGGTTTAACTTTTATAAATAAGAAATAAAAAATGCCATGTTTCAGGATGGAAACCAATTTGTAACTGACATGGGCATGCTCAGGCTCAGATTATTTTATGATTCCTCTTTTGCAGTGTTACTTGCACTACTGAAATGACACTGTCTTTCCCTTTTTCCATCCTCTGCATTCCATGGCAAGTTAGAGGGAGTGGTTTTTAGTCCAGTAGATAGAGCAAAGCGCCTTGGAAACGTCTGATAGTGTTGTAGGAGCTGTTTGTGCAGAAACATCAAAGACTGCTAATCTCTCTTGCTTTTCGGAAGCTTTGGCTCAAACATCACTTTGCAGGTATTATGTCATTCATGCTCTGGTGTTGATTGGGTTTTTCCCTTCTCTTTGCTTCTAAAGGATGTTTTATTGCTCAGTCAATTCATAACCTCTGAGGGAAGGATGCTGCCCAGGAGAGTCACAGGCCTCTGTACGGAAGAGCACAGAAAGGTTGAAGTGTGTGTGAAAATGGCTCATCGAGCAGGTAACTCGTTTTGTTTGGGAGCTAACTTCAGTTTTTGAGGCTTCCTTGTGTTGGAATGCATTACATGCAAAGACTGGGCTGCCAAAGATAACTGGGACTCAGCGACCCTATAATGTTATGATCAGAAGGATTTGCCCATCCTGGTTTCCTTGCTTCTTAAGAATGCTTCCCAGGCTACTACTTTGCAATGCCACAGAGTGTCAGTCCAACTATGATTTTCTGAGTAGTTAATGGCTACCTGTTACTGGTTAATTAAACCCTTCTTTTGATGCATATGACAACTCACAATGAGTTAGGCTAGCTAGGCAGTGGTGTAACATTGTAGAGCCCATTGATTGTTTGGATTTTGAATCCTGTTAGTGCTCCAGGTATAACAGAGCGAAACAGCAGCAGAGCTGCCAGGAGCCTCCCCACTGCCCCTCTTCTCCTGATGTTCTTTGACCTTAATACTAGGCAGGCTCCCATATGCTGTGTGTGAAATAAACCATTCAGGAGGACACAGAGGAAACAGACTCCTGTTTTCTATATTGGAATGTTGCCCAGTATGGCTAGAGATTTACCATCGGCAGCATTTTGATACATACAGGGAGTCTAGAAACCAGTTAGGTTGCAGTTATTTTGCAGTATGTCAAACAGATCTCTTTTTTGAGGAAAAAGAAAAACACTGCTACAGTGAGATGTTGAGGCTTTTAGTTTTGGACTAAGAGAGAAACTTGAAAATTCTGGTCAGTTTTGGTGACGTACTTTGGTGAATAGATGGAATCTGAGTGAGGTATCTATTAATAAATGTGTTAGTGACTTTTTTGCTATGGCAACTCAAAGCAACTTACAATATTTTAAGCAAAAACAAACACATACATACATTAAAACTAGCATTTTAAAAATATAATTCTATTTAAATAATAATAATAATTTGGAGATTAGTATGTAACATAGAATAGCCTATGGCATCCCACTCTGGGGTGGGTGTGTATGTACTTTAGCTGTGATCTTATGCATACATTTTCTACTCAAACTGACATCTCAATCTCTCCCCCTCCCCGACCCCAATTTTCAGGTTTGCTGCCAAATCATAAACCTAAACTTCCTGAAGGTTTTGTTCCAAAAAACAAGAAACCAAAGCTCAACAGGTCAGTTTTCCTCTGAAAACAGGGGTGGTGGTGTTGTTTTCAGAATTAGAATGCATGGAGTAAAGGCCACAAACTTATTCATGAGCCAGACCTTATAATGTAACATCTCTCAAAATGGGGAGCAAACCTTTCTAGCCCTGGGGAGGAGAGAGTGCAAGCAGCCTCTTTATGCTATGTTGGTGATAATGTGACTGGATTTGTTGAATGAAAAGAGTGGAATTGCCAGTTGCTGACTGGTGCAGGCCTGGTTGCCAAGTGCTTGAGGTGAACTGGAGCAGACATGAGATATTGAGGGCTTAAGACATGGGCAGGGGATAAGTTTGAGAAATGCTGCAGACAGGTTGATATTTCCATTCTTCATTTTTTTCACTCAAATGAACCTGCTTATATTGACCTTGTAAAATGTGTGTGTGTGTGTGTGTGTGTGTGTGTGAGAGAGAGAGAGAGAGAGAGAGAGAGAGAGAGAGAGAGAAGGTGCCTTCTTTATCTTTCCTCCCTCTCCCATTAATTCTCTTGCCTACTGTCAACTTTGAAGGAGCTGAGTGCCATTTAAGAAAAATGGAGCTGGGGAAAACAGTCGCTGCCGTCTTCTGTGCTGGTGTGAGCTTTGAAATAGACAGGCTGTCTAGGTATTGGCAGTGGGTGGTGGACGGGACAGGAAGGAGGAGCTCATTAGATTTGTTGCCCTCTTTGTCCTGTGCCTGTTCCTCTTTTGTCTCCAGTTTGTAGTTCACCCGCGGTTTGCCCTTCCTCTGTCGCACTCTTCCTTCTCCATCCTGCCCTCCCTCCTTGCCAAGCAGCCCCTTGCCCCTTAATGGGGGAACTTAAACCCCCTGTTGCCTCTTTTGCTTTGCTCTGTGTTAAGAGGTGCTAATCCCCTATTTATGACCTCGCCTTCTGTTTCCATGGAGATGTCAAAGCAGTTTATGAAGTTCATATTAGCAAGCTGTGGGGTTACTAAAGGCCACAGGCACGTTGCTTGAGAAATCAGAGGCTCCAGGCTTTCAGCACAAGATGCCTCTTGCAGTGTGGGCCTAGCCCTTGGTAATCCATTTCTCTTAAGATGTTGTGCCATAGGCCAGTGTTTCTCTCTGAAGATCATGTTCTGTGCAAATATTGGGGAAGAGTCTAAATGTGGCACATGCCTGAGGTTTGAAAAGGAAGACTCCTGCTGCTCCACAGCTTTGCTTTCAGAATATCAAATCTGTATCTTGCGAGTTTCACAATTGATTTATTAACTCCATGGTGACTCACAGCAGCTGTGAAATAATGCCTACTAGATGAAGGCAGGAAGTGATGAATTCTAGTCCCCTGCCCACCTCCAAAATTGAATAGGCAAAAGGAGTAGTCGCTCTGTCTGGCATCACATCTACGACATTAGTTTTGGTATCCCTGCTTCATCTTCTGTCCTTGCTTTCCTTTGCTTTTCCCACCACCCAGAAGGAATCTGGGAGAGATGGGGGTGAGTGGCGAGCTCAAGGAGAAAGCCAGAAATGGATCTGGCAACAGAGCCAGGCAGCCAGGGAGGAACAAGGGCTGATCTTTGAGTGTGCAGAAGGCATTATTAGGGTGGGATAGTAAAGGAAAGTAGGTACTAATATTTAAGGGGGCTGCTTGGAGTTCTGCTTTTTAGGAATGCTACTCCAGTTCATCAGGGTATTGTCTCTGTCGGCTGGAGGTAGAAAATTCTGCATTTTTGGAGTCTTGCCATGTCTCAACCGCTACAGCAGTGTTGAGGGGTTTGGCTCTGTGCCTACCCCCACCTGTGCCTCCCACGTTGATCTCTGGAACAGCCAGTGATGCAAAGGACAGGAGACTTTTTAACCACTTCCTTTCTACAGCCCTAGGGGGGTTAGGTCATGACACTCTGTCCAAACTGCCATGTCCCATTTTCTTTAGAGCAGCTTCAAAAGAAGCAATTGTGTTTAAGGTACAGGCCCCAAGCTTGAAAGTTGCCGTGTTCAGCTCTGCCGCAGTCTTGTTTAAGTACCTCCAACTTCGGTGCTTCTTGCTTCCACCTGTAAGACTTACGTAATTTGCAATGTCATAAATCACAGTGTTTAAAAGGGGGAAGTGACAGGATCTTCAGTAGGAAATAGAGACACATTTTCCTGCTGTGAAGAAAGATCAATATTTTGGGGATTTTGATTTCTCTACTCCTCTTGGTCATCTCATCTGCCATTCCTGCCTTTGGGCTCCTAAGTCTTGAAGTGCCATCTTCGAGCAATTGGGCAGACCACTGAAGGTCTTTAGTATAGGAGAAATAATGTTTTTTCTTTGGAAACACCAGATCTCTTAGCTCAAGGCTTCCTTTAGCATAGCTTGTTCAGGCTTTTCAGTTTGCTTCCCTTCTCCAAGCAAAAGACAAAGGAAACAAAAGATGGATACATCTGTTCCCTCCACAGGTGGCTTTGCCTCACACATTGAGCCTGTTCTGTCCATGGTGATCAAAGTAGCTCCTTGAAAATGCAGCAGGCTCCTCATGCTTGCTTGAGTTAGCAAGCAGGTCCTTCATCTGAAATACCACCATAGAGTTCTGAATATTTCTCCAAGGAAGAATTGGAAAAGTGACAGAAAAGCTGTGCAGTGGCTCTGACTTGACTGATGGAGTCCCACTGGTTACAGCTTGACTAGATTGCCTTCACACAAACACAAGAAAACAACCTTGGATACTTTTCCAAAAGAGTGGTCTTATTGTGGTTCCATTAACACACTTTTAATATACAGGAATATATTTCCCAAAATAAAGTTAATTAAAGTTGAAAGGGGGTAAAGTAAGCAAATGCCTGATTAGTGTGTGTGTGTCCCCCACCCAATCATTCCTTTCAACAACACCCCCCAATGATCTCACCATACATTAAAACGAATTGACCCAGAAAGCTGTTTCCTTAATAAAATTGCCCTCCTGTGTCTGATAGGCAGAGTTTCTGCGATGTCCTTATTTGCAATATGAACAAATTGTTCAGTAGGAAGATGTATTCCTGCTCCCTTTTCTTTATATGTACTGAGAGAAGAAGGCATAAAAAGCTTAATCAGAAATAACAGTTCATGAGAAATGGTTGTCTAAAAACGTTATAGACTGTATATTGAACATGTTCAGATCTTGTGAGAGCAGCTGTCAGTGCTACCTGAAAAATATCAGAACTGAGAAACTTCTCCACTAGAGTTTGTGTGTCTCAGATCTTTTCTTTCATTCACACAAGCATTCAGAATTTTGCATCTTACCACCTCATAATAGGACAGGAAGAGGTTTCTTCTTTTCTTTTTTAATTTTCTCAGAATGGAAAGTCAGGCATACAGAGCGTGTGACTTCATGGGAAATTCTGCTTTACATGTAATGGTTAAATGGTTACTTTAACCTGAAGGCCACTTTCCATGCCCATTTCCCCCTCAAAATTCTTTTCATTGTTCCCCCTAAGCAAAGAGATAAGTAACCCATTGAGCTGTCTTTGTCTGGCCTGGTGCCCTGACTGTACAAAGGCTTGGAGTTCTCTCTCATGGGACAGTGGGAAGAAGCTGGCTGATATCAGATGGCACTGACCAACCAACTGGGCTTGGGGGTAAATGATCTGCTTGAAAACAAGAAAAGTGATTCTGAAATGGAAAGGACCAAATGACGAAAAGTTCAGGCTGTATCTATAATGCAAGCCATATCGTTCAAGCACCAGCCCCCAAACCAGAACTCCCAAACCACACACATCTTGCAGCCAGATGCTCACAGAGAATTACCATCTACATGAAACCTCAGACTGAGGTCATTTAAAGTTTTGTAGTGAGATACCTTAAGTTTATTTTATATCACACCTTACTTCCAAGGAGCTCAACATACAGCTCTGCTTCTCACTTTCATGGGGTTTGACAGTCTCCCTCACCATTCACAATGCTGAGTGTTTAACCAGGCTCTGGAGACTGAGATGAGTCCAAGGTTTCCTCCAGTGAAGGTTGATGAATTCCATCCCCTCCCCAATCCAAAGTTGTGGCAGAAGCCTGAGATTGTTTTTGCTCTGCACTTGGCAGTTGCAAGTAAACAGCAGTAACAAGCCTCTGCCTACCATCCTCGGCTCCAGGCTGGAGAGGACGGTGTGTCGGTTTGCACTATGGGCTCAGAGCATTCTCCCTATTACACACTTTCAGGAATGGAGGTAGAGCAAGCCAACACGCCTATAGCTCAGAGCTATAGATGGGAGGCAGAGGGATGGGGTTTCCCTCTGATCCCTACAAGTGCTCATCATCCCTTGCTGGTGCTCTGGTGGCAAAAATGGATGAACCTAAAGTGTTGAGATTCAGGACTCACAAAAAGAAAATTCTTTGCACAACAAATCATTAACTACAGAATCTGCTACCTCAAGTTATAGTGATTGCCATCCACTTGAGCAACTTTAAAATGGATTAGGCAGATTCATGAAGGATAAAACTGACAATGGCTAGCCATGATGGCTCTGTACTACCTCCAGCGTTGGAAATAGTATGCCTTTGGATACCAGTTTCTGGGAACATGAGTGGGGAGAGCGCTGTTGCGTTCATGTACTGCTTATGAGCTTGCAGTGAGTGACCAGATACCTATGGCAACAGAATGCTGGACTGCCCTTCTCCTTTCATTGTTTGTCCCAGAATGGGAATGGCTAAGGTTAATAGCAAACTTTTTTAAAGATGTGATTTCTGTGTAGAAACTCCTAAAGTTCCATAAACCAAATGTTAATATGTGCATTTGCACATTCCAAGGATTTCTATAAGTTTCTAGGTTAATGATTCCCAAACCTTTTTCTCCATAGACCATTTGAAAATTGCTGAGAATCTTGACAGGCCACTTAGGGATTTTTTTGCCTGTTGTAGCAATTTTAATGCACTGTGATAGGTGCTTTATGATTTTAAATTGTATTTTTACAGACAGGCTGTGGGTCACCTGAATGAAAGCTCAGACCACCAGTGGTTCACAAATCGCAGTTTGGGAACCGCTGTTCGCGGCCCCTGAAAATGTTTTTGTTGTGTTCATCTACGTTGGTGCAGACCAACTATATGTTAATGCCATTATAATGTTTCAAGCCTTGTTGAACCATTCATAAAAATTGGCACCGGGGGGGGGGGGGTTAGACACTTTTGTATCAGAATCAATTTGGCAAGCATTAGCATGCTTTCACATGTTTATGCTCTTGAGTTTAGACATAGTATCTGATCAGTTGTAGTTGTATTATGATGGGCTTATAACTGAGATATGGTGACTGGTCCAAGAATAGCCTGTGAGCTTCATAGGCAAGTGGAAGTTTGAACCCTGGTCTTCCAGGTCTTAGTCCAACATTCTAACAATTGTTGCCTAGCTATTTTACTTGCATGAAGTTAAATTCATAATTGCTGTAGATGGTAAAAGTAATACTCATTGTATCAGTGGATGTACTAAGACCATATTTGTATCTTGTGCTGTGCTTCTCTGAAAACAATAGAAAGTAATTGCAGCATGCTTTTTGAAGGTCAATGGATGCTGGACAATTTAGGATCAACAGGATCACAATCTTGACTACTGTCATTGATATTTATTTATTTATTTATACATACATACATACATACATACATACATACGTACATACATACCCCACCCATCTGTTTGGGTTTCCCCAGCCACTCTGGGCAGCTCCCAACAGAATATTAAAAACACGATCAAACATTTAAAATTTCCCTAAGCAGAGTTGCCTTCAGATGTCTTCTAAAAGTCAGATACAGTGGTACCTCTAGTTACAAACTTAATTTGTTCTAGAGGTCCGTTCTTAACCTGAAACTGTTCTTAACCTGAAACAGTTCTTAACTAGAGGCGGGCTTTCGCTAATGGGGCCTCTTGCTGCCGCTGCGCTGCCAGCACACGATTTCCCTTCTCATCCTGGGGCAAAGTTCTCAACTTGAGGTAACCCTTCCAGGTTAGCAGAGTTTGTAACCTGAAGTGTTTGTAACCTGAGGCGTTTGTAACTCGAGGTACCACTCTAGTTGTTTATTTCCTTGACATCTGATGGGAGGGCCTTCCACAGGGCAGGCGCCACTACCGAGAAGGCCCTCTGCCTGGTTCCCTGTAACCTCACCTTTCCCTGTAGCAGGAAAAGCCTCACCTTGGGATTTTGTCCAAAATTTATGCCCACAAGTATCAACCTGGATTTTTCTGGTGTTGCTTGGTTTAAACTTTTGAAAAGAAGAGATAAAGGAACTGTAGTATCTCTCTTATTGCCAAGTGTACCACTGATTACTGTATTTGGAAATCAGGGACATGTGGAAACCCTATTCCTCTGCAGAAAATTAGTTTCACCAAAGTGAAATGGGGTTAGGCAAAGAGGGAATGCTTGGCGTAGCAGAGACTGCCTCCAGCCTGAGGGAAATGCTTGTTTTTCTCCCATGCCAAATCATCAGTGTTAAAAGGAGTAAATAAACAGGGGCATTTTTTAGTTTTGGACAAAGCATGTTTGAAGTAGTAAAAGTAAAGTGTGTTCCGTGAAGGGCATATGTCCAAAAGTCTGTTTCAGCTAACAGTGAAAAGCCCCCAGTCGGCTTGCTGTTCACAAAAGAAGCCACAGGCTTGGACCAGAGAGTTGGATTAACCTGCTTAAGAAAAACAATAAAAGCTTTAAAATTTGGCCTTTGCTAAATCCCTTTTCCTTCCCAGAATTGGAGTGTGTGCCTCCCAAGGCTCTAATTGAAAATGGAGGGATGTCTTAAGCTATTGACTTCAACATAACTACCTCTCATTGCTTGTGTACCTCCAGATTTCCTCTTCCAGTGAGATCATTTATTATCAAACAGCCTCCTTTCCTCCATTAAATGCCTATAAAAGTTTGGCAGGTTACATTGGTATCCTCCTCAACTGTTAAAGTGAACAGGCAGTGTCTCCACTGGATTTTATTTATAATCCAGTGGAGAGCCAGTGTTGTGTAGTGGTTAGTGTATTGGGTTTATGACCATGGGGGATCAGGATTCAAATCCCCACTCAGCCATGAAGCTCACTGGGTGACCTTGGGCAAGTCACTCACTCTCAGCATAATCTACCTATGGGGTTGTTGCAGCAATAAATGCGAGAGAGAACTGTGTATGCGACCTTGAGTGCCTTTGGGGGAAATAAATTGATGTTTGGCCTTTTCAATGAAATACCAGTAGAGCATTTCCAGAATGAACTAGAGCTTTTAAATTTCAGTTGTCCTTCCTAGATTGACCCCACAGACCCAGCTTTCTCCTTTTCTGCCCAGAATTAAACACAAAGGCTGGTTTGAGTTAATGCGTTGGGCTGATTAAAAAAAAATTTTATTGGTGCTCCTTTTGCATAAAGCATAATATACTTCTGCTAATTCCTTGCTGCTGATCTTTTTGACTTGTACCTGAAGTGGCTTCTGCACTAATGGACCTGTAATACTAGCTACTGCCATGTGCTGAGGATAGAGGGTTATTGCTGAGCTTCACTTTGGAAGCTGTTTTGTTTCTGAAGCTTGATAGTGTTGAATGCAGAATGCAGTCTGTTTTTTCACTTGGTTTGAAAAGCTCTTTGGGATCCTTTGTTGTGAAAAATGCTGGATTAATGTGAGAGGTTTTTGTATGTTCCATAACTGCTTGGTGTTGTTGAGATTTCATTACCATTTTACAGGCCCCCAATGCTTGCTCGGCACTTCACTGATCAAATAAATTACACTAGGATCTGCCCAGAGCACTTAACATCTAAATTTGCATGGTGCAACGAAGACAGGATGACCAAACCACAGGGATGGAGGGGGCATACTGGGGTCATAAGACCATGTTACTGCTCACCAGAGAGTTGTGTGCTCAGCAGTGTTGCATTTTTTTCAGAGAAGAAGCAGATCTGGTCCAGTTTTGGACTGAGCCAAGGTCTAGTGGTGCATATTACACTGTGGTCATGTTTTTAGTGCTTTAGTGCTCTTGCAAGACTACATAAGAACCTAGCCTGCTTCCTCTCCTCCCCCAATCCCAACTGCTTGCACTGAAGAACAGTAGTTCTCCACCACCATGCTGATAGACCAGCACCCCTAAACCATTTACAGAATGGCTTTCCCTGCTGTTTTGATGCATTTGGCTGATCTATCGATTAAGGAAGTATTCTGTATTTTATCAATGCAATTTTATTGTTGGCTTTCATGTTGTTTACCACCTTTTTAAAAGATTGGTGGTATAGAATGTTTTGCAAACAAATAAATGACAATTGTGTTAATGTAGATTGAAAACCAAAATACTAGTTGCTTATGGTAAAAATGATCTCTGTGAGAATGTGGGAAAGCTGCTTGAATGTATTTGGCTTGCCAATCAAGACTAATAAAAGCTAGCCAGAGGGTGGGTCCTGGGAGTGGTAAATGCCTCCTGAGTTGGTGTGTCAGGCTGTTTTAAATGGTTGGGCAGGGCTTGCTCCCTGCTTAAGAGGCCCTTTCTGCACCCTGAAGTGTTGGACAACTCACCCAGTTGCTAACATCCCCTTTTGTGGCAGGGTTCTGGAGACGGTGGTGGTGGTGGCTCAGCTTCACACATGCTTGGAGGACACATTTTCTAGACCCATTTCAGTCTGGATTGGATTCACGACTAGAATTAGTGCCAAGACTTTCTTGGTAGCCCTAACTGTTCACCTTTGTTAGGGAAGAGACAAGGGGAGTGCAACCCTGTTGATTCTCTTTGATCTCTCAGCAGTCTTTGATACAATTGACCTCTTGAAACAGCTCTGAGGGTTGGGCATTGGAGGCTCAGTATTACAGTAGTAATGTTCCAGGACAATTTCCAATAGCAATGGGAGACTTCTGTTCTGGGGTCCAGAAGTTGTAAAGACAATCTGTTCTGGATAGGTTACACTCCCCTTGAAAGAGTAAGTGGGGTACTCCTTGATCTACCTTTATACTTGGAGGCCAGGTGGCTACAATGACTAGCAGTGCCTGCATTCAGCTATATGGCTGACTTGCCAACTGTGTCCATTCCTGAGCAGAGAAAGCATGGCTGCAATAATCCACCCTTTGTTAACCTCCAGGTTTGGCTATTGCAATATACTTTATGTGGGACTGCCCTTGAAAATGGAGGCTGAAATTGGTGCAGAATACTGCTTCCAGGGTGTTGACAGACACTGCCAACCAGACTCACATAACATCAGTTTTCGAGCTGTACCTCTTTGTTTTGCAGATTCTGTTTCCAACACTAGCAAATCAAACGGAATCCTACAAGAGCCTCACTATAGTCTCTTATAGGCATGTGTGAAAATATGTTCTCCTGCCAAATTCTTATTCCCAAGCAGAAAGAAAACTTAACCTAGTTTCTTAGGAAAATAGACTTAATTCCTTTGGAGACTCTCTAATGAATCTGGCCTATTATGTAGTTGTCTTGTGCCTGCAGCTTATGACTCTGTAGAGCTTGGGGTCTTCCCAAAAAGATGAAACGGGAGGAATACATTTGAAACTGGCCTTTGATGCAGTCAAAAAAACCTGACATCCAGCTATAGCCAGTCAGAATTGGAACCTGCCAGAGGCTTAAGTCAGTATCTGTGTCTATTTTAAATATTGAAATGGAGAAGAGGGTGAGTGATCATGATTCAGAAACACTGTACATGCCCCAAGCCAGTCTTGTATAACAACAGCTAGTAGGGAAGGGGAACAGGAGCTGCATTTATCCTGTCACAGGCTACACTGGTCCTTGCTGCTGAGTCAAGCAGCTCTGGGTATGTGCAGCTTCAGTGAGTTGCACCCACTGTCACAACTATGAGATGCAGCCCACTTGCTCCAAGATGTTCAGTTTCTTTTTGTCAAAAACCCATTAGAATAAGATTATTGCACTATGCTTCACAGTGCCCCAGCATTCACTCTTGTACAAATGAAACTGAGAACCCCTGAATGTCAGACCTTTTCTCAATTGTGAGTCACTCATGACCTCTTTTCTGCTTCTTTTCACAGGTACCTTACCCGATACTCTATCAAATCTGTGCGGCCCATTTGGAACAAGGGACACAAGTGGTGCAAGGTTCCCATGCCTATATCGCACCCTATACTCCGTGATAATGTTACTTATGGGTCAAAACCTCTTCGTTTTAACCACTAGGATGGTATAGAGCTAGTGTTGACAGCAAATTACAATAGTTGTGGCTCAGTATTTGTCAATCCATTACAGGTATTTTTATGTCTGGTGCTCTGGAAAGAGCCAAATGAACATTTTTCCTCTGGAAGCATACAGGAATTTTCAGAAAAGAGGGAATTTAATGGCTAAGTAGAATTGTCATTTAACTGAAAGATAATGCAATAGATGTTGCTTCAGGATAACAAAACTTTATCTTCCTTTATTTAAATCCCAATTAAACTCTTGGGTCAACTCCTAGTGCTGTGTACTGTTTCAGTTCTTTGGGTAGCTTCAACCTCTTGCACGCGTACAATAGAGAAATAATTTGTAACTTCCAGCTCAAGTGGATTTCCCCCCTTCCATAGTGATGTCCTTAATTGACATCAATAGCTGGTGTCTATTACTGCTCATGATGCTGATGGGAGGAAGACAATTAAAGCAGAATAAAAATCCCATTGTCCTGTCCCCGTCCCCCGTCCTCCCACAAAATCCTACAGGAGTACATGTGTAAACTTAGGAAGAATATTTACCGCAAAGTAGTTCCCCACAGATTTAATAAATACACATTCAGCTTCAGTCTTCTGATTAGTTATATAGGTCCACTTTAGCCTTGAGAGAAAAACTTATGATTTTGAGGACAAAAATGAGATTAATATTTGTGAAACCAAAAGGAGATTCTGGGAACAGTACAGCCTGCAACCAGTATAGACAAAATCAAACAATTTTGCTCAGTTGTGATTATTATTATTTATTTGTATGCCACCTTTCATCTGTAGCCTATGATTTGCATACTTTTTGTCCTGTAAAATTTTGAATATTTCAAGGTGATGGGGTAGACTGGGGGAGTATTGCTATAGCCAGGTTGCTGGGAAACATGCACAAGGGAGCCTTAAATGGTGATTATGGGGGAAAGCCTGGATAGAAGTGAGGCAACTAGTATCACACAACTGTAGTTGTCACTTCCTCTACAGGCTACCTCAGTTTCTATGCTGGGGAAATGCTCTGGGTCAAAAAAATATGCTTAAGTCTTTCTGCTGCTCAGCTCTAATGCTTGTTTTATTGCAGCCGCTATTTTGAGGCCAGCAGTCTTTTTTAGATCTACCAGCTCACAGTAATCCCTCCCTACCTGAACCTATTAACCAAAGTCATCAGACACAGCAACATTCCTAAAAGAGCCACTGGAGAGAATGGTATTTTTGTAATGGCTTTTTATGCTGCATTGTAGGAAAGCAGTTATCCTGAGCTTCAAGAATAGCTTGTTAAGCAAGAGAATGCTTCTGTAAAGATAGGATTCAGATTACCTGAAGTGAAACCTTCTATAGAATACCTGTGCATTCTAAACTTCATTTTCACACACAATTACATCTCAGAAATACATGCAACTTATGGAATCTGTGAATATGTGCAGTCAGCCCAATATAATGTATACTTAAAGCAAAAATAATGTCCATAAAGTATCAAGTTCTGAAGTACTGTACACGAAGAATGATTGTACTACAGCCAGATTTTGTTGGTGCAATTGGAAAAGTGATGTGTGTTTAGAAAGTGTGCATAATTAAAGGAAATGTTGGAGTCCAGAGCAAATAGTCAAACCAGAAATCACTCGTGTGTCCTACTAGACTTGTAGACTATGCATAACCATCTGTAACACTTTATACCACAAAACAATTTCATTTTCTGTGTTTACATAGCTCATGTGCCTGGATAGCAAACCAACAATTAGGATTCCTGATTTCCTAATCCTAGGAGGTCTCTTATTTCCAGTTCCTCTGTAAAGTAATGGAGACAGAATATGAGCCCTGCAGGGAATGAGTACATATGGCAAGTGCATATGGTAATTTATCAAAAGGTGTTTACTGATGATTTAGTTTACTTATATGCTGCTTTTCCACAATGAGCTGTGCAGCTCACACCAAACATCCCAAAAAATCAAAACATTGAAAATACAAACATACAAATTACAGAACATGTTAGTAAATTCAAATGACAAAAATCAACAATTCAACAAATGCAGAATAAATCAGTATTACCAAAACAAAGAATCCCTGCCAAATCAATGTTTAAGTACATAAATACAAAGTAAAACAAAAGTGAACCAACAATAATGCTTCTGTGGTCCTGGTCTTGCTGCACTCTAAGGAGACTGACATAATTTAGAGGGAAGGAGTAGACATACAACTGGCTTACAAGCTAGATAGCACACAGCTGATCTACTTAATATTTTAAAATATGGTCTCACTAACACATTAGACTGATTTCATGCTGATCTATTAAAGCAAAAATACATACCCAGTTTCAAATACAAAATCAGTACAAGGCATCTCTTCCATTTTCAGCCTTGTGCTGTTATTCATAGCATGAAGGGCAGGTCCAGGTTCTTCTCTGCGTTGCCAAAGTAGATGTAGCCATGTTGTTTAGTATTGGGTACATGGTAGAATGTGAGTCCAGGCCAGAGCAAACTTCGTAGTACTACCACTCTGCCTCCCCTCTCAAATTGGATGCTCCAGGACCCTGCATAAGAATAGGATGCTGGATTTCATCCTAATTGACAAAGACAGCTTTTCTGTGATAAGCCAAACTAGGATCATATGTGTTCAGTGAACACTGGCACTAGAACAAGCTTGACTTAGCTGTAGTACAGACTACTGTATTCTTGGCTCAGTTAATTACACAAGTAAACAGACCAATGTAATTGTGTCTTACCCCCTCAGGTAGCTGCTACCTTTGTATGCAGCATGAGGTCCCAGGTCCACAAAATAACAAGCAAATAATGCTAGTAAGATCCAGTTATCATACGATAACCTTTTTATCATTAAGTCCTGAGGCTGAAGACATAAGCAAGGTCTGCTAATGAGCGATGTTCAGCTTCTCTATTATATTAGCATAGGTAAGTAACCTCTCTAGATGACTTAGTTTGCAATTCTAGGATTCTGTGCTCTGCCTTTTCATTCTAAGACTTGCCCTGATTCTCTCTTAGTAAGACTTAGTTGGATACAACCTAGAGTCTTTCCCAGCCTTACCTAGGGATGTCTGACTGAAGGCAGGACCGTCTGCTAAGGCCCTTCCCATAATATCAGGAAGGTGTACAGTAATCAGATTTATTCCAAAGAGAAGCTCCAAAAGGACAAGCATTGCACCTTACAGCCTATTTGATTTCTAGTGGCAAAAGCCTTCAGGGCCAACCACCGACAGCATGAGGTGCACATTGGCTTAATAATAATAATAATTTATTTGTACCCCGCCCATCTGACTGGGTTGCCCCAGCCACTCTGGGCAGCTTCCAGCATGTATAAAAACATAGTAAAAATAAATAAATTAATAAATGAAAGTTTCTACATGCAAAGTTGCTGATACTCAGAACTATGTGCAGCTCCAGTCAGATTGAGAATACCAAATTGTTTAGGGAATGGGAGCCAATAGCTGTTCATTTCCCCCCAGCTCCATTGATAAGTGTGAGCCGCAGCTACTGCATGAGGCATTTTAGGGGCAGTGACTAAGCATGCAGCTCTTCATCCTGTTTTTTTTGGGGGGGGTGCGCTCCACCTAACGCAAGACTACATGTGGGCTAGCTATCCTAATTGTCAATAGCCAACATTAGTCATACACTGCATAGATCAACTGAAATCAATGCACCTACTATGTTTTGATTTGGGACTTGAGAGACTATTATCCTAAGGCTAAAATGCAACTTTGGGACACATTTTCCGATTGCCTGTATCAGGAAGGAAATTTGGCCAATGGACAAGCTAAGGAAAAGAAAGCAAGAGGAAAGTGAATGACAGAGAAACTTTACAGAGCTTCCAGCTCGGAAGTAGTTTATAGAAGAGTTAATTTTCCTTGGGAGTCTTAATTTGCCTCCACCTTTGGAGGAAGTGTGCACTGGGGCAGTAAAGGGATTACCTTCAATATTAATTATGCTTTGGTGCTGCTGAGAAGGTTAAGAGACAATGTGAAAATGAACTTTCTACTATAATCAGCTGCTCAATGGCTTGCTGAGTATTTCAGTTCCTGAAATGACAGCCTGAGAAGCAAGAGTATTAAAGCAGATTTGGTTCCATGAGGCTAGAAGATGTTTGGGGGAGACAGTAACCTAAAACCATCAAAATACTGCAATGAAAGGAAAAAGGCTCATAGATGATAATCCTCACTTGATGACAGAGCTAATTCAGAAAAGCTGCTTGTCAGCTTTGGCAAATGCTTGATGCTACATGTAGTTCATATAGCAAAAGAAATGTTCAGGAAGCAAGAAGACTGAAAGGTGTGTTAGCTACATACATTATCCCAACTTAGCTTTAGGATAAATATCAGAGACACTTGGAAGAGCAGCAGTGGGCAGGGGTGCTCTCCTTTCTTTTCTGAAGGCCAATTTCATGCATCTTCTCCAGCACAACCCCAGCCAGCAAGCCATATTTTCCTATATTGATTTCCTTGACACACTTTCCTTGGGACATCCTCTTTGGGACTGCCATTAAAGGCCATTCAGAAATTGCAGCTGTTGCACAAAGCAGCTGCCTTTCCAACAAGAGGACTGCGTAAAAGAGCACAGCTTTCCCCCTTGTTACCTGCCAATCAAACTTCAGACCTACCACAATGTCCCATTTCTCCTGTTTTGAGCAGCCGAATTGAGACTCAGACTATTCCAAATGAGTCACTCTCTGCGCACACCACCATTTTAGTTTTAATCAACACATTGCTTCACACAACTGAGACGGAGGCAAAATTGGGAACATTTGTGCTACGTTCTCAATTCTATAAAATTTCTTCCATGAAGAGATCAGGCTGTGAATTAAGGTGCAATTTATTCACGGAACCTCTTACCTATTTTGTTACACAAAATTACATAGCAAAACACAAAGTTGGGGTGCTAAAAACACTAAATGCCTCAATTCAATTCAACTCCTGGAAGACAATCATTTTTTGCGTTCTTGTCTGTTTGTAATTTTGCAAGGCAGGATTATTGTTTTTAATACAGAATTGTATTAACCATTCATCCGATCACCATTGGCGCCCAGGAATTTCACAGAGGCAAATGCATGGATTTTTTCAAGGCAAGTGATCAGGCTGATGAAGCAGGGGCCCTGCTTCGCCAGTCCGGTCAGCTTCTGCACAAGGATCATTGAGCCAGCTCTGTCTGTGCCTGCTGTTTGAGGCCAAGATATGCTCCAGCAAATGGAAACAGAAGCTGGAGCTGGCTCCAATTGCCCTTTCCTGTGCAAAAGAAAAAGGAGCCCTTTCCTATGAGGATCTCTAGTAATGGAGCAGGGGAGAAGATGGACAGACCAATGGGGAGTAGAGGAGGAAGTATAGTAGCTGCTATGCTTCCTCTAGCCTGCTAATTGTTACTATTTTTTACTTGCTTTTTATTCACAAGAGGACTTTAGTAAAAAAAAGCAGGCAAGCAGGTAAAAAACAACCGTGCAGCGTAGTACAGTAAATGACTAGGGGTTTAGTAGCATGGCTGTTCTAACAGAATAAGTGGGAGATCTATCTGATGGCCTTTTTTAGGGCAGAAGGTGCAGGACATAAATTATCCTATAAGAAAACGAAGTATTAAATTCAGATTCAAAATTATGTTCCATTACATACAGTAGAATCTCAAGTAGCTTTTATGGTGTTATGTACAATAGAAACTCATACCCTAGGATGTAACAGAATTGTCAACTAATGCTACATAATGTATCTTGTTCTCATAATGAGTTAACAAAAAAAAATAAGCATGACTGAGAGCATAATGCTATGCATGTTTTTGCAGGATTAAGCTCCACTGCATTCAGTGAGGTTTACTCCCTAGTATGTTTAGGATTGGGACGCAGGTGGTGCTGTGGGTAAAACCTCAGCACCTAGGGCTTGCCGATCGCATGGTCGGCGGTTCGAATCCCCGCAGCGGGGTGAGCTCCCGTCTTTCGGTCCCAGCTCCTGCCCACCTAGCAGTTCAAAAGCACTCTTAAGTGCAAGTAGATAAATAGGTACCGCTTTATAGTGGGAAGGTAAATGGGGTTTCCGTGTGCTGCGCTGGTGCTGGCTTGCCAGAGCAGCTTCATCACGCTGGCCACGTGATCCGGAAGTGTCTCCGGACAGCGCTGGCCCCCGGCCTCTTAAGTGAGATGGGCGCACAACCCTAGAGTCTGACACGACTGGCCCGTACAGGCAGGGGTACCTTTACCTTTTACCTTTATGTTTAGGATTGGGCTTAATCAGGAGGAAGCCTCACTGAACACAGTGGGGCTTACTTCCAAATAAACATTTGTAAGATTGTACTGCATTTCCAATGAAACCAAAGGAACGAGTGAGTTGCAACTTTCAAAAAGACTTAATCACAATTTAGCTGGATTATGACCAAAATTAATGCTTCCTTTATTTCCTGTAGCCGCACAACTTATATTTTAAATAAGCACATAAATGTTATCTATGGTTGAAGGAGATACTTTTCTTGCCTCTGTTGTCAATATCCCAGTCAGAAACTTTGGTGGGCAGAGCTCAGCACGTAGCAGCAAGCACAAGACACCAGCTGAGGCAGTGAACAAGGAGGTGTGGCTCCAACAGTATTTCAGCAGCAGTGAAGATGACATTCACTAAGGATCAGAGATCCGGCATATGGCACGTTCATGAGAAAAGCTTTGCACAGTTACTGTGTTATTTTTTCAAATAACTATAAACCCCGTAATTTGCTTTTTAAGCTGCACCCGCCAGAACTAGCTTAAGCCAAATACTGTCTGGACTGAAAAAAATTGCCTGTCAGGTCTGTGTGGGAGGAAAGAGCCTGGGAAAAATATCCTTTGGATGAAGATCTGGAGCTTCCCATTCCCCCTCTGGAGCAGGCTGCAACCTTCACCCTGCCAAATACGGGTGGGAATGCTGAGGAGGAGCTTAACCATTTTCCAAACAAGACACTGCTCCGAAAGCTTGTCTGCTCAACCAGCCACTGACTCCTAGATGGCCCTCTGTCAACTGCCAGGACCCTAGTGCCTGTGTTTTAAACATCAACCTCCCTCCCCTCGGCTTCTGCTTTCTCTCCAGCCTGCCACTGTATCCACTCTCATCCCCCGTGTCTGTCTGGGCTCTGACCTGGGCCCTCTGTGATATGCAGGCAGTGGAGACGCTTGATCTACTAACTGTAAAATGAGAGGCCCTTAAAACAACAGAGCTGATCCACTTCAAATCTACTCTTCCATAACACTCCTGTTTTGGATGTATTTCAAAGAACAGGGGTGCAGATGGGAAGAAGCAGTTTTCAATGCTGGTAAAAGTTGCCTGTTCCAAAAGGCCGCATTAGGGAAACAAAAACAGTGACACCTCTATTATATCTAGGTGATACTATTCACAAAGCATCATATGGACACTGCAGAAAACTAGTTAGTTTAAAATTAGAAGTTGCAACTTCTGTCCCCTTCTGGCATGCAAGAGGAGAAGGGAGCACACAGCTCAAGGCTTGCTGCAGCTCATGGGAGTTATAAGAAACCATGGTTTCCCATTACATGTGAATCAGACATATGATAGATTTTGTTGAGATGAGTATGGATAGAATTGTACAAATTCAGTATTTATTAAGAAAGGAATATTTTTTTAAAAAACAAAAACAGCAATTCTGGTAGGAGGAAGTGCACATGTATGGGAAACATAAAGATTAGTTCCAGAACTACAGGGATCAAAACTGAAATGAGATGAAATGTGACAAGAGTGCTGGGGCAGAAGCACCTTAATTGGCCACACTCCAAAAAAGCTGGGGCAGGAGGCAAACCTGAACAAGGGCAATTAGTCCTCCAACTAATAATTCAACACACACAGCAGGGAGAAGGATGTGGATTGAGAACCTTTTCCCACAACAAGGGGAAAGACATGCCCTAGGTCAATGTGGGTAGGCTTTTGATGGGAATTTCATTACAGCTTATCCGGTTTGTATCATGTACATAAACTTGACCCCAACCTCTCCTTTCTCACCATCAGAAATAAAAAAGGAGGGGCAGGGTGGTAGTATGGCAGCCCCGTCCAGAAAGCATAGACCTGTGCTCATAAGATGGCTGCTTCTTTTATTTCCTTTACATCATGCCAGAGTACATGATTAATTTTTATTATTCATTTCAGATGTATAGAATGACTTACTTCAAAGCATTTACTTTCATCCTGTTAAGTAGATTATTATTTTTCCTACTTTGTGGATAGAAACTGATGCATGAGTCCATGGCTGAACTTTGATTTGAAACAAGGTCTTCCATGTCTATATCTAAAAATTACCCAAGGAGTCACACTGAAGCTCTCTTTTGCATTACTGTTCTCCATGTACTCATCTCTTATCTCTCATCTCAGCTTTCCAATCTAGTAACAGTGATCTCTGTCAGGTACTATTGCAATAGAATAATACGTTGCTGAATACAATGCCAAAACAACTTGCAAATATGCTAGATATAAACTGAAATTTTCATGCTGACCTCAAAGACTAAGGCACACATGTTCTCTTGGTACAATAAATGTTTGCTTGTTGCCATAGGTCATTGCATACAGTACAAATAAGAGGGGCATGTCTGAAACAGACATACAATGTGCAAATTAAGCTACCAATTCATAAATAGCATACAAAGCAAGACAAAAATAACAAATAAAAAACCCTCATGACAGCCTCCAAAGGCTTCTCTTACTTAGTTGTTCAAATTAGTGAATCTCTTTTACAATCCACTGGCAGTTTATTGTCTGCACTTATTTTTGCTGCTGCAGTTTTAAATAATGCAACTTGATAACATCTGTATTTGGATTCAAAACCACTATATCCTGTACTGACCATGGCATGCATTGGGACACATGGTAGGATAACAATTTAATTCTGGGATAGGCATCATGCTCTGACAGTGACAATGAAAAATTCTTCCAACATTTGCACAAATTGTGCAGGGTTCAGACTGGCAGACTCTGCATCAGGTCAGGTAATTAAAAAAAAGTTCTTCAGCATGCAAGAAGAGCACTGGCAGTTCTGAGGATGACCATCACTGAGATCACAACATCTGGCTCAACTATAAGAGTTCTTCATCACAAATATTAAGAACAGCCAAGGAGAAACTACTTTCTAAAAGTCAATCAGTGGGTATTCAGAAATATTCAGACCATCCACTACTAAATGGAGCACACAGGTAGCTAGCTGGGAGCTATGAAACAGTGAATCCCTAATGTCAACTTTAAAAAGGATTAGCTATGAAAACATGGAGGCTTTATATCCTTATTTCTCAGCTTACATGAAAATTTCACTGTCATGCTTTGAAGTTGTTTTTGCATACAATTCATTCATAAAGAAGACCTATACATTTACCTTTCCTCTCCTCATTTACAAAGGGAAGATGGGATATGTCTCCTTTCCCAAAGCAACCTCCACCAGATAGTTGCAGATAGAGCTTTACGAAGTCTGACTATACTGAATTTTCTTCTGGTTTCCTAAAAATGGCCTCTTGCGGTAGGGTTTTACTTTCATTAAGGCTCATCAGTCCCTAGAACAAGATTTAGACCATATCTGATTTATGTATTAAATATAACCTGGTTCTGTCTCAAGGCTTCAGCAGCTATTAACGCAGAATCAAGAGCCCTATAACAAAACTGAAAGAAAAGATATGAAGCAGGAACTAAGTCACATATTGAAGGGAAAAAATATTTTTCTCCCTTTCAAAAAGTAAAATTAAAAGCCTATAATTGCATGCCCTGGAATGACACTCTCGGACAGTAAAACCACCTCAGAAACAATGAACAGTCTCCTTCACAACGAGTGGCCAAGATTTCTTGATACACCAGACCCCTGAAGTACTTGACAGTTTGAACCCAAAAACCCAGTATGACAGTTTATTACATACAGAAGCAAAGCTTAAGAGATATAGGCATAGTTCCAATAATTTGGGCAAATTGTGGGTGGTCAGAAAGTCAAAAGCAGCAATTCTAACTGGCTCTTGTTCATGTTACAATTGTCTCATAAGGATCAGTTCCAAAGAAAAGGTCACACCTTGAGGGAACACCCTATGATCAGTGTAGGAGTAGCAACATCAGACTCCAAAAGTGTCAATACAGACACACATTCTTGGCACGAACAGGCCTAGTGTGTGGCCTTTGATAGGGAAAATCATGGGAGACCCTGAGCTGAACACACATAAGATGCTGGTACTAAGGGAAAGCAATATAGTCTCCTGAAAGTTGTGTGAACTCTAGCAGGGCTGATAGTCTCCTCTCCATATCCACAGTTCAAGAGGTCAGCATATACCACACACAGTCTGGTTTCTCTGTCTTCATTTCACTAAAGAGTCCAAACTTTTCTCACATTACTTGATTAGGGTTTCTGTTCTTCCTACTGAGGCTGACCCCACAGTGTCTCCTACTGGAAGGTGACTGGTACAGCAGCCCAATGCTAAAATAGTATTAACGCACAAGCAAATTACCTGCTAACTTGGCCATTTGACCAGATCAATTTATCCACACAGTCTGGGGAGTCATTTATCCTCCAGAAGGTTAAGCATATACTCCAGCAACTCATTTCACTGCATGGCTGCTTCCTGGATTGTTCTACCACAGACATGGGCAACCTTCGGACTACAATTTTGGACTACAATTCCCATGACCTCTGACCACTGGTCCTGTTAGCTAGGGATCATGGGAGTTGTAGGCCAAAACATCTGGGGGGCCGAATGTTGCCTATGCCTGTTCTACCATGTTGCATAAGCTCCAAAGGCTGCACTGCTGTTATCTTTTGAACCCGCAAGTTCTCAAAGCTGCCCTTCCCCACTGAAGAACAGACTAGAGAAGCACCACCAGACTTCCCCCCTCTCTCTGTGCCTTCTTTGTAACACCATTTTCTCTCCGACACCATTACTTCCCCCTCATCCATTATAAACTTCTTAGTTTGGATTTCAGAAAAGCAGCTTGAAAGGTCTTGTCCCCATGTGGCTCTTGGCAGGCTGCGAGGTAAAGTGCTCTCGGGCTCAGAGTTTTCACAAGGCTGTGGAGGTGCTGCTTAGTGTTAAGCTATGAAAGAGGAGGGCTCAGGTCACATCTGTGAAACGTTAGCAGGGAGAGGAGGCTGGGGGAAAGTAGGTGGCCAGCACAGCATAGCACTTTGTTGGGTTTTGCAAGGCCACTTGGGAGATAGGCAGCCATTTGTCTTCAAACCACCTCCACCACACACCGATAACAGGCTGCCTTACAGTCTGCTTGCTGGCGAGGGGCTGTTAAAAAAAAAACCCAAAAACCCTACAGACTCAGGCTTCTTGAATAGCTGGAGACAGAGCTTGATAGGGGATTAATCACTTCAGGGGGAGCAGGGGGACTGTGAAAGGGAATAAATTAGTTGTGCTAATGCCTGGATATAAAACAGGTTCATGTCTCTTAGCTTCAATCCTCCCAGCACCTGGGGCTTTTGCATCTATTAAAGCACTAACATAAAACCTGGAGGATTTTCTCCAAGCACTTGCACAAAGAGGCCCCATCGCCCAATACTAAAGCCCCATTAAATGCTGTACCGATAAAGTTCAACCCTACAAAGGAAACAAGTGTTGGATAATTCTGATACAGATAGTTCTCAGAAGCAGTGGGGGAAGTATAATATAGTATAATAAGACCTAATAGTAACTCCTGGTAATCAGACACAATGAGCACCAGTTAGGTGAGGCCCAGTTAGGGGCCAATTCAAGAATCACACAACTCAACATAATTTCTATAAATGAAAGATTGAGAGCTCAAGATTAAAATCAGATCTCGGTTCTAGAATCAGACAAAGAGAGCGGCCTGGGAGCACAAGGCAATGGTGCACAGCCTGCCCACCACTCCCAAACCTTTTCGGGGTTTCAGGAGAAAGGGGAGGCTGCCAGCAACTGGGGAACGCAGGGCAACGGCGTGTGCCACACTCGGGCGATTCGGCTCCAGGGACCACACATTCACTCCATAAGACACACAGACATTTCCCTTACTTTTTAGGAAGAAAAAAGTGCATCTGATGGAGCGAAAAATATGGTATACCACACAAAACTAGAGCAACTGCTTAGGCTCAGATGAAGTGATCTGCTGTATCTGAAAAATAATAAGATTTATAGCAAACCTGTTTGTTAAAACCTCTTCTAATATTTCAGAGTTCATAGCTCTACAGTCATACCTCGGGGTGAAGTAGCTTCAGGATAAGTATTTTCCGGTTGCGCGCTGCGGCGACCGAGAAGTAATGGAGCGTGTTACTTCCGGGTTTCGTCGCTTGTGCATGCACAGACGGTCAAAATGACATCACACACATGCACGGAAGCGGCGAATCGCGACCCGCAGACGCCTCTGGATGTGTTTGCTTCTGGATGTGAACAGGGCTCCAGAACGGATCCCGTTCACATCCAGAGGTACCAGTGTATTGTGAGGCATGCCTTACACATTTTCACAGACATATGAGTGCCTATACCATTGTCACTTGCTTCAAAGTCCTCTCTTTTGCAGCTGCTTCTAATCTAATGTCATACCTATACTTTCACTTCTGTAGAGTGAGCATGAGCAGAATTGTGATATTGGGGGGATATTTTCATGCATTTATGTGGAATTTATTCAGACATTTCTGTATTTGGATGCCACCTTGTGTTACAAATTTATAAAACTCTGTATTTAGCAGGATGAATACCTGCTGTTCTGAATGCAGTCATGCAGATCACAGCACAAATATTCTCCCTCTCTCACTCCAGCTTCCCATTCTCAAATTCTGTACAATTCTTCATCAAATTCAGCAATTCCCAAACATTTTTTGATAGGAACCGCTTGGAAGCCATATCAAATTTATAGCATTTACTGACAAGCCAAGCTGCTTCAAGTGCTATTGCTACTTTCTGGCACTGGAATAGGAAGCTCATTCACCATTCTCAAACATTGCTATTTATATAAAATATTGAGTGTAGAAGCCCTTACTTTGCAGCTTCCATGTTGGTTCCCCATGTCATGGAACCACAGAGTTAGAGAAGTACAATAGCCACTTATGCATTGCCAAAATAAAGGTGGCACCATAGATTTGCATATAGCAATTTAAAAGTATGATGCAGATTTAGAAACAGAAATACAAGACCTCTCACCAGAGAGCATGACTGTGACCAGGTAACCTGTCTGCATGCTCAGTCTACTGAATGCAGATGAGCAACTTCAAAGACCCTGCTGTCTCCTCTTAAAGCTCTTTATCTTTATGCAGGACTTGTACTTTACAGCCCTACAAACAGAGGACTACACTCTGTAAAGTAGGACAAATGGCCACCCTACTGATAGGAAGGAGCCATGCCACATGCTACTCTGCTCATGAAGTAAAGGTAACAGATTAATGACTTTGAAAAGCAAATTGGTTGTGAGAAGTTCACTAATACTGGCCATAAAGGGGGGGGGGCATTAAATACAAAAGCTAACTCATGTAATTTTTGTTGTTCCCTTTTGACTTCTTGTTTGAAATAATGGCTGAGCACAAACACCGTTAGCCCTAACTACAGTAACAAAATCAGCAAAGATTTTTATGTGAAAGATATAAAAATTCATGATAAAAAAGGTCCTAAGCTACAAACCAAATTCTAGCCTGAGCACCACAGCCTCTAAAACACCCTTTTCTAGACAAACTCTGTTGGAAGTATTTAATGAGTAGCTAGAGGTGAAGGAGATGCATTGGATACACAACATGGAATAGTTTAATTCAACATACTGAGCAGTGTGGAATGGGCTCTGGAGAAGAGATTAAGAGGATGAGAACTCAAGAACAGCATATAGGAAGCAAAAGAAATGTGTGAAAGTGGGAGAGGTAATAAGGTTTGTGTTGATGAGGGGTTAGGAAACTTCAGAAGGGCTGACATGTTCAATTTGCAGATAATAAAGGGTCATATATGTACAAAAGAGCAATCTGCATTCAGTTCTGGTAGTTTTGTTATGTTTATATGGAAGCAAAAAGTATTTTAAGGAGGGAGCTCTAAAACAGCATAAATTAGAAAACAGTAAGAGCTACATTAATTGTTTTCATTGCACTTAGGGGCTAAGATATTCACATTTAATAATGAGTGTATTCCTCCATTTCCTAAACTGTTACATTTTCTCCTGCCAAGGTAAGAGATTTATCAAAGAAAAGTTTGAACTTAGACTGCCCAGGATACAAGGTTAGAGTTAACAAGACCCCATTTAGATAAGAGGCAATATTGGGTGGAAATGGTCTTGCAAAATACTTCAAACCACATAAAAATGTTCCTATCTCTAAGTAGCCTTATCTCGCCCACCAGGACACTGGCTGCTGCAAGCCCCTTTTAATGAAGAGAAAACACAGAAAGTTCAAGCAGAACAGGGTGCTGACACAAGACCCAGACAAAGCTACCCAGTGAAAGGATGCAACAGCTCGTTTTGTTTTTATGTGTTTTATCCTGCCACTGGAAAGGTTGGTATATCTGAAGAACCAGACCATGCACAAATTATATGTATCATGTTTTGTTATGAGAAATAATGTGGCATGTTAGTTTTGGGGCAGCCTTTGCTATTTAGTGTGCCTAATCTGATTTTATTTCGGTTTAGCAGCTCTGCTTATGGGGTTCATGCTTTTGTGTGTGTGTGTGCTTTATTGCACTATTTAGATTGTTCTCCACTTTGAAAATTACTGTATTGAAAGGAATGCCATAGATCTTTTTTTTATGCACACACACCAACAAGAGTGGAAACTGTGAGCTCAGCTTAGACATGAAAAAGCTACATGGCCTTAGGGAAACTGCCATCATGCTCAGAGTCCTTCCCGCAGTCTACAATATGGAAATTGTAGACCTACAAACCTGTAGTGGGTTGAAACAAGAGTTCTCTAAGCACTAAAAAGCTCCATATAAATGCTTATCGTTATTATTACACAATGAAAAAGCAGATAGCACTTCTTAAGTGGATATGAAAGCTTCACAACACTATTTTCATTTTGCATTTGGAATGTCACATCTTCCCTACCTTTAGGAATATCATGTTCAAGTGAATCCAGGAAGTCAATGGCAGGGTCCAGGTCAGCTTTCTCCAGGAGTGTTTTGTTCTTCAAATTTACAGGCTCAGTGAAATGGAAATAGGAGCTTAATTTTTTAGCCTCCACCAAAGACAGACCTGTTGGGTTAATAAGAACTTTGCCATCTTTCAATTTACTACAAGCTCACTATCTAATAGACTTATGAAGCATCTATGTGCTGATGACACTAAATGAACCCACAGAAGTAGACAGAGACCTCTAGAAATAGGTAGTCTTGCAGTACCATGGAAAATCAGTTACTTTTATGCAGCCCACTTTGAACCAAGGGAAATATATAGGTAGCTGCTGCAATCTAAACTGAGCCCAGAAATCAAAGAAAGCATTATTCAAACCAGCACCATAACCAAAAGCGCTACAGGATCATGAGATAGGTAGCTCCAAAATCAAAGTCATTCCAGATAGGCCTATGTTGCCTACAAGGCTTGTCATACATCTACTATAATTAAGGTCCTCCACATGAGGGACAGGATGCTTTACACTGTCATGCATAGTAACATTTCCTCGCATGACTAGCAAGACTAAAGAGCATGAGTGCAACAAATGAACTGAAATATGGTTTTTCCTACTTTAGTGCTGTTGTTGCCCCAAAAAGGAACAAATAGTTCTAGTTGTACATCCATGGGCATAGCCAGGATTTGGGGGCGGAGGCAGGACTTGGTTAGGGAGGGCAGAACCGAAGTGATTGGTCAGTTAGTTAAGTATTTCTATTGTTTTAATTTATGCCGATGTGTGCATCCCTTATTTCCCCACAGCTCACTGTAGCAGCAGAGACCCTTGCCACCAAGTCAAACATGGAAGAAATAACTGTTTGTGGCGACTTTTGCGTTCAAAGACACAGTTATGACTTACCTTCAAAGTTTCTGTTTTCATGCACAGGTCCCAGTGGTGACTTTATATAGGCACCCCGTGGAACAATACCCACTGCTTTATCTATCTGATCTATTGCAGATACAAGACGAACTTCTTCCTTGATCAAATTCTTTAGAAAAAAGCAAACATTAAGAAAAGCCACCTTAGTTTTACATACTAGAATGAGAACTGGAACAGAATCATGCACCTACAAACTTAATATATATATTGCCTTCATCCCTCATAGGAGAAACGTACGCCAATACATTTATTTTCATCACATGGCATTGGGGCTTAAGACAGATGCTGTTTTATCTTTTCTTTATATGCCTGTGTGATATCTGTATGAAACTGAGTGCAGGTGTGTTTGTGTGTATGTTTATAAAAAGCTTCTGTTAAGCCTTTTAACTTAGTATTTTGCCTGCACCAAGCCCAGTGAGCTCCAAGGAACAGATATGTTAAATGGATAAGAAAGGTTTATAAGAAATTCCAGTTAAAATCTGTGGTACCTAATTAAAAAAAATCCAAATATTAAATTCCTACACTAGCAAAACAAAAATGAAGCAACACAAAAATGTTAGTAGTCCTATGTCATAATTATATCATATTGCTCTGCATTCCTAGAAAACTAGGAAAAATGATTTACTTCAAAAAAGCACAAGTGCAAATTGTGAAAAAATATCTTGTGAGCATTAGGTGACGGGATCCCAGGGGTGCTGCAATGTACTCACTGTTGCTTCCTCTTCATATGGTCTCTCACCTTCTTCTTTCTTCTCATAGTGTTCATATTCATAGGATGGGTCCCCTTGGAAACGTCCCTTTAGCACTGAAGTCAGTGCAGTAAATTCCTCATTAGGAGGTGGCAGAAGGCTCCATTCAACACAATTCAAGCTGTCATTCACACATACATAATAAAAGGGTAAAGCATATTTTTATTGGCAAAAAAGCTCATGTTTTCAGACATTTGGAGGTCTACTAAAAGATCTCACAGAAACAAGCAAGAGAACAGGTGGCAAGCAGAGATAAAAACCAACTGCCCCCTCATGGCACCACAACGTGTGAAGGAGGAGTGGGAAAGCCACTTGAGATAGTTAGGTAGGAGGAAAGGCAGAATGGCTTCTAAATCTGAGGGCCAAACTAAAACAGATAGTAGCAAACTCATAAAGGATCAGGTCAGAATTCCTACCAAGCTAGGGTGCTATATAAATCAGGAACACGCAAGAGACAGAAGATGAACCTCTCCCTGAATATGCCCCTTGCCTTGCAAAATAAAGCTTTTTTAAAAAAACAAAAAACAACAACAACAGCTTCCTCGTGTTGTGGCTCCATGCCCCAAAGTGGCCCCTGCCAGTAAGAAAATGGCTTTAAATAGTGACTAAGACTACAATCCAGTACAAACATACCTGGAAGTATAACACACTGAACTCAATGAGACTAGTTTCTAAATAGGAATGTACTGTTAAGGGACTGCGCTGTGAAGTTCATGGGCCACCTCTTGCCTATGCCATTAACTCATTAGATGGCCTTAGGCAAGTCTACTCTTTCAGCCTCAGTCGCCCTGTCTGCAATATGGAGATAATAGATAATGCCTGCAAAGTGCTCTGAACACTCAGAAGTGCTCCACAAGTGTTAACTTTCATTTAAAGTTTAACTTGCCCTCTCTGCCTATGTTGCCATTTAAATTTAACCTCACTCCCTCTCTCCCACACATTTTTTAATAAGGCATCAGGAGGATGTTGCTTCTAGACATTACTGCCCCCTTGCAACCACTGATTTGAACTTAATGTTTTGACTGGGTTTTAAAACGTAGCTGTGATTAACTAAGGCTCACCATTAGAATCACAGAATTGTAGAGTAGGACCACGAGGATCATCTAGTCCAACCTCTTGCAATGTGGGGAATCTTTCACCCATTGTGGGGTTTGAACCAATGACTGGGAGATTAGGGTTTCTAGGGCGGTGCTGCGCTGCTGGGAAAAGCTTGGCCTGCTGAAAAGTCTGACAGCTGACCAGTGGCGTAGCGTGGGTTGTCAGCACCCGGGGCAAGGGAAGTAATTTGCGCCCCCTAACTCTCACTCTGAGTGAGTGAGCCAGGCAAGGGCAGAGTGCGAGCGAGCGCCCCCCCCCAGATGTTGCGCCTGGTGCGGCCGCCCCCCCCCTGCACCCCGCACACTACGCCACTGCAGCTGACACTTTGAGGGCATCTCGCCACCCTTCTCAGAAAACATCGCACCTGTGCAAACCTCTACCTGGGAAGCAGCTATTAAAGGCACAGGAGTAAAGTGGAGGCAGGGACGGCCAACCTGCTGGAGCCATGTCTCCCCCCGCTATTTCACCTGCCCTACATCTTCTGCCAGCCCAGCTGCCCACCTGTAGAGGCGGCTTCTGGCCCCCGCCCTGTCGGGCCCCACGCCCTCGGCGATGTAGTAGGCTCCTCGGGTGCCCTGGATGCGGCCCCACAGGCGGACTTGCTCGAAGCGGTAGTCCCGGCGCACCAGCAGCAGCGAGTTCCGCAGGGCCGCTCGCTTCTCCGGGCTCAGGCACACGCCGCTGCCCGCCACCAGGTCCAGCGCGTAGGGCAGCGTCTCAGCATCCATGGCCGCCGGGCTTGGGTGGCAGTGGGGACCAGAGAGCACAGGCCCCGACGCTTGCGTCCCGTTGCCGGGCAACCGTCTCCAAGGCGCCGCGCTGGACGTGAGGTCAGAGGTCGGCCTCGGCCCCCTCTCGGCGTTCGAAGGCAGCTTCTCATCTTGCCACGCCCCGCCCCCCTCCCAGCCGGCCAAAAACCTTTCATAGTCAGCGAGCCGAATGCCCTAGAAACGGGGCCTGCAGTGAAAGCTGGAGCTGTTGCTACGCTTCCCCCCTTCGACTTGGCGTCCTCCCCTTTAAACAGTGGCGCGGCAGACAAAAGTTCAACAGGCGCAGCTTTTCCGATCTCGCCGCGGCGACGCCGGGTTGCCAGAAAGCTTTGCTTGAGGAATTGCTGCCTGGTTAAAAAGCAACGACAATATCTAGGGCACCCAGAATAATAACGGTGAAGAAGCACCGTCCCATGCACACTTGCTCCAGAGGAAGCCCTGCATGGAACTTCTGAACAAATATGATGCATTTGGATTGTCTTTTTCACTGGCAAGGGTTGCAGTGGGGAACAAACAAATGTTCAAAACAAAAAATTCCTTCCAGTAGCACCTTAAAGACCAACTAAGTTAGTTCTAGGTATGAGCTTTCGTGTGCATGCACACTTCTTCAGATACACAGTGTATCTGAAGAAGTGTGCATGGACACGAAAGCTCATACCTAGAACTAACTTAGTTGGTCTTTAAGGTGCTACTGGAAGGAATTTTTTGTTTTGACTATGGCAGACCAACACGGCTACCTATCTGTAACTGAAACAAATGTTCTTCACTTTGGGGAACATAGGAAATGTACGAGGTTTTCCATGGAGGGGGATTAATGGATCAGTAATTGATTCCCCTCCCCCTTTTTGGAAAAATGACAATTTACTTATTCTGTACAAACAAACTGAAATACTGTATTTGAATAAATGGTGATACGACAGAACTCTGTTTTGTATGGCTATGCAAAATATGTGTAACTTAATAGCTAAATGCACATTGTTTAAAATGGTTATTTGTTTTATTCATATCCTACCTTTTCTCCAGTTAGCTCAAGGTGGCATACATGGTTTTCTCCCTCCTCATATAATCCCCACAACAACCTTTTGAGGTTAGGTTGAGAGTCAGTGGCTCACCCATGGTCACCTAGTGAGCTTCATGGCCAAGTGAGCCCTAGTATCCCAAATCTTAGTCTTGACACTTTAACCACTACACCACACTACAGCTGTTGCTTACCTAATTATTATTTTTATTATTTTATTTTCTTTATTACAGTGGTACCTCAGGTTAAGAACTTAATTCGTTCTGGAGGTCCGTTCTTAACCTGAAACTGTTCTTAACCTGAGACACCACTTTAGCTAATGGGGCCTCCTGCTGCCACTGCACTGCTGCCATGCGATTTCTGTTCTCATCCTGAAGCAAAGTTCTTAACCCGAGGTACTATTTCTGGGTTAGTAGAGTCTGTAACCTGAAGCGTCTGTAACCCGAGTTACCACTGTATTTATTAAATTAGTTGCTTTATCTTGCCTAAGGCAACCCAAAGCAACTTACAACCAACAAACCTACCAACAGACAAACCCAAGAAGAGAAATACATTAAAAACAACTCACCTACTGTACTTCTAAAAGACCACAGATAGTTAAAGACCAAAGACCTGGTTATAGAGGAAAGCTTTTGCCTAGTGTCTAAAGATATATAATGATGACACCAGGCAAGTCTCCTTAGGGAGAGCATTCTACAAGTAGGGAGCTACTGTAAAAAAGACCCATTCTAATGTTGCCACCCTCCAACCCTCTTGTGGTGAGGGCACAGGAAGAAGGGCCTCACATGATGAGCAGAGGGTCTGAGTTGGTTCATATGGGGAGAGGTGGTCCTTGAGGGGTTGTGGTCCTGGGCTGTTTTAATGTTTTATCGGTCAAATCCAGTACCTTGAATTGGGCCCAGAAACTGGTTGAAAGCCAATGCAGTCGGACCAGACTTCCTTTATTTAAAAAAAAAATATTTAATAGTATTTGTATTTATTAGCTTTACTATTCTGATTTCATTGAAAAGGTTTGCAGACCTTTATTTCCATGTAGCTGAATTCTACAAAAGCACACAGAGAAGACACAGAGGCACAGAGCTGGAAGGGATCTCGAGGGCCAGTGAAATGAAGCTACAAAGAGAGGCATGAGCAGTGCAGGGTTCATGTTGAAGTTTATCCAAGAGACTCACCCCAGGAAATGGCTTTGTAAAACTCAGCCATGTGTTGCTTTCCTAAGCCCTCTGTCTTGCCACAGAACCTTTGGTGTGTCAGCCTCTGAGGGTGCCAGTTAGAATAAATGGTGACTGTAAATTTTATTGCATGAACACCTATCCAGTTTGAACTGGCCTAGGACCCCAGATTATATGAGCAAGGTCAACTAATCAATCTCAGGTGTTAATGAATTTTCCACTGTTGAGCACAAACCGGATTCAAAGCAGATGTCAGAGTTGAAAGCTCATTATTCCATAACTGATTTTACAAGCTACTCAGTCTCCACTTCCCACCCATCGTGGCTGAGCTTTCTTTTTTCAAAAAACAACAAAATCTGTTGCTTAATACAAATTCTTCTACGTTCAATAAAGCTCGGTGGTAAGTGTTCTCTGCTGGCTTTGTCCTGACCCCCAATTACCAAACACTGATAAAAATCAGAAAGTAAGTGGCTGGTATTATTTAACAAACGGAAGGTCAGAAGCACTGTCTTTCATCAAGGTCAGAGGTTACCATCACTGTCATTAAACAATATGAAAGTGATCTCTCCTGTGGGATTGCTAGATCTTTCCCAGGATTAGACTCCAGTATCTCAAGAAACATGGTCTTGGAGAAACTTATTGCCCCCCCTGATTTGGTCCTTGTTGCTGCTTCTCTTTCTCTTGTCTGTTTTTACACTTTGGCTCTCAGTAGGCTGAGAAAGACATGAATGAGCCAACTACTGTAGGACCATGGCAAATTGCAATGGGACATTCAGGTCCACTTCCCATCTTAAGAGTACTATGGAAAGCCTGCCCATGATTAGCAACCATGCTTTATTAATGCTGTGTGCTTAGCCCAGTATCTAGTTGTTCTGTGTTAACTGCTTTGAGAGTACTTTTGTTGAAAGATGGTCTAGAAATATTATGAATTAGTGAGAAACTGGACCAAATCAAGGATTCATCTGGTAAACTGTGAACATGAGAAGCAAATAGCCATAAATGTTTGTGGGGGGGGGGGGAATGAGCATAGAAAGCAATATTCAGAAGTGACGTGGGCTTGGTTTATATCATGGTTTGTCTGTATAAAATGGTTTTATGGGACAGCTAGCTTATGTATGCTATTAGTATGGTCTCTTTTAAGATGTCACACTGATGGGCAACAATTTTTTACTTTTTGAATGTTGTCCAGATTTCTACAACTGATTTAGGGTATTTTTGCACTGCTGAATCAGGAAATGGCATCTGTTTCTCTCCATCAGGTCAGGTTTACTGTAAACTGAATGGTGGGCACTGATAAAGGTAAGTACACGTGAATTGCATGTTGCTTCACCATTTTTCAAACTTCAGGGCTTGAACTTCCATTTCTTGGAACTCCTGGAATGCTCAGCGGCAGGGAGGTCTCTCTTCAGAGTCCAACAGTAGACAGCCATCATGACTGCATCCCAGCGACCCTGATACCTGGTCTCCATCTCTTTCATTTCCTGATGGAATCTCTCCCCCTGCTCGTCACTCATTGAACCCAGGTTCTCAGGAAACCGGTCCATATGTGAAAATAGGTAGTGCATCTTGACGCTCATGTTGCAGCCCAGGTTTCTGAAAGCAGCCAGCATGTTGTTGACAAGTTCTGCGTAGTTTCTGGCCTTATTGTTGCCAAGAAAGTTCTTCACTACCAGAACAAATGCCTTCCACACTTCCAGTTCCACTTCGTTCATTGAGTTTCCAAACTCTGGATCTCTGATGAACTGACGGATCTGAGGACCGTCAAAGGTGCCAGCTTCCAACTTCTCCATGGTCAATCCCGGAAAAGCCTGGCACAAGTAAGTGAAGCAGTCACCATCCTTGTCCAGAGCCTTGGTGAACTGCTTGATTAAGCCAAGCTTGATGTGCAGCAGTGGGAAGAGTATTCTATCTCTGTCCACCAGAGGGTCGTTGATGACGTTCCTTTTTCTGCAAGGCACCAATTCCTCCTGCACAGGCCAGTCCTTCTTTGTGTAATGCTGAGCACGGTCCCTACTATCCCATTCACAGAAAACATGGGTACTTGGTGAAGCCAGACTGTTGTCCCAACAAAAAGTTCACCATCTTCAGGTCAACACAAATAAACCACTTATGCTGATCATAACCAATTTTCTCCAGCACATACTTCACCGCTTCATAGTTCTCCTTCAGTGTACTCGAGTGAGCCAGGGGTATAGAGGCAAACTGGTTGCCGTTGTGTAGCAGAACACATTTCAGTGATCGCTTGCTGCTGTCAATGAACAGTCTCCAATCTTTGGGTTCGTACTGTGGCACTCCAAGCTTGAGCAGAAGCTGCGCAATATCTGCACAGTACACCAAGTCCTTCTCTTCCGAGAAAAAAGCGGAGGTTTTATGACTTCAAACTGATCCCTTTTCGACATAATCACCCAGAACTATCGGACCTGAATACTTCTTGTCATTAAAATAATCATTTCCAATCAAAACAATTATTCAACATGGCATTTTACCCCCACCAACTTCTTCTAAAATGCTCCACACAAGCGTACATGTGAACAAAAACGTAAAAAAAAAAAAAAAAAGACATGTGGCCATAGCTCAAAAACTTGACCTGATTGAGCAAAACCAATGTGATTTTTGGATTCAGCACATCAGATTCGTCCTAAATCTACTGAAAAAACGCAGACAACAAATTTGTTGTTGACCAGTGATCTGAACGATGATTGGGAGCACATCACAAAATATCATGTCTCATTCCTCTCCTCTGCTTTTGCCTGCTGATTCTCCTGTTCTTTTCATGGTTTGACCATAATTAGCCATGACATCCAAATCGGGCAAACTGATCAAGCTAACTAGACTGCCTCCAAATAGGTTTGTTGAAACAGGTTTGTAAACTATTGTTTTTGGAGACAATCCCAGTAGCACTAACTATAGTTTATCCAATTCACATGTCAGAAAACCAAGAAAGGTAGAGAGGAATATGGGTGTAAGAGAACAGGAGAGTCTGCTGTACACTCCAGATTTTACAAAAATGTGAAAGATCACATCTACATTTTATGCATTACATTTATACAGTTATATCCCATCTTTCCTTTACAGTGGATCTGAAGGAGACATACACGGAGCTCTCAAGCTATCTCATAGCCAATCATTGACCAGCTCCAGACTTGAGTAGCTTCAGCAAAATTGCTGCATTACATTCCACCATGCCTTGGAATAAATATATTGAGCCATTTTGTACAACTTTGCTCATTCTGCGGCATAATTGCTCTTCATTGCAGTGTGTGTATAGAGTTCCTGCTCTAGAACGGGCTGATTTATTCAGCAGGAACTTGTTACTAAATACAAAGTCAAGGAAAAAAGATGCCACAGAATATGAGAAGAAAAGCTTCTTGGAGATACTTGCCATTTCCCTTCCCTCAGTACTGAAGGAGTGTGTTTCAAGCATATACTTATGTTTTTTATTTGTAGCACTTTGTTCTTTGGCTATCTGACAATGTGCTAGGAACACACTGTTTGTTTTATTACCAAGAAACTCTAAGATTTTCTTCAAAGAGGAGGAACCAAGCACATTCTCTAGGAATACACTCTTGCTGTACAGTTGCTAGTGTACAGTATAAAACAGAGCTCAGCCCACGGGGGAACTGAGCTATTCCTCCCCACTGCTACACCCATGCCCTCCCCAACCCTAAAGCTTTTCCTCAATAACACCTCCTACCTCACCCCATAAGCCACTGGGGATTTTTCTCACACCTCTTAGTAATGAATTTGAAAAGGGAGTACAATAAAAAAAAAAAATGTGCATAGCTCTGTATAAAACAAACACAAAATGTTTTGCAGACTAACTCAATCCAAACATTTGTTACCAAGGGACAGAGGGCATCTTTTATCCATGTTCATTTCTTCTCATTTATTTGCTCTCTGGTCTTCCCAGTATACCTCTGGCTTCTCTGTGTTATTCCAGGTTTCTGCCCCACTTTTTTCAGACTCCATAATCAGGCTTCCCATCCGTACGTCACTATTTTGCATCATGGCTTGATTACGATAACTGCTTTCCTTTTCAAATAAAGGGGCATTGTGCTCCAAATACATGAGTACAATCCCTAAAAGTACTCAATCCCCTCATGATGGTTCTACCGATTTCATTCAGTTTAAGCTACTAATTAGATTCCTAATTATTTTTCATTACATTTTAAAAGGACATTTAAGTTCTTAGATTTTCCATGCTGTTTAAAAGTTTTCTTTTATATCAGTTTACTTGAAGTCAGTGTTCCACTTACTTATTTATTTTTCATTTCATTTGTGATACCATTCAGAGTTACATCTTTCAGTGCTAAGCTATGCCAACCTTTTTTGGTAAGAAAAAAAAGTCAGACATGCCAACCTTTTTTGGTAAGAAAAAAAAAGTCAGACATAAGTCTTACGCTTCCTAACATATATTTAATTAACTCAAATAGTGTTGATTATGTGTTGGAAGCCACCCAGAGGTGCTGAGGCAATTACAGTGGTACCTCAGGTTACATACGCTTCAGGTTACATACGCTTCAGGTTACAGACTCCGCTAACCCAGAAATAGTGCTTCAGGATAAGAACAGAAATCGTGCTCTGGCAGCGCGGCGGCAGCAGGAGGCCCCATTAGCTAAAGTGGAGCTTCAGGTTAAGAACAGTTTCAGGTTAAGTACGGACCTCCGGAACGAATTAAGTACTTAACCTGAGGTACCACTGTAGTAGTAGCAGTAGCAGTAGTGAGTGTGATGTAAGAAATGATGTCACATCCACACCGTACATTTAAAGCATATAGCTTTCCCCCAAAATCCTGGAAGCTGTAGTTTCCTCCTCACAGAGCTACAATTCCAAGCACTCTTCATAGAATCATAGAATCATAGGGTTGGAAGAGACCACAAGGGCCATCGAGTCCAACCTCCTGCCAAGCAGGAAACACCATCAGAGCACTCCTGACATATGGTTGTCAAGCCTCTGCTTAAAGACCTCCAAAGAAGGAGACTCCACCACACTCCTTGGCAGCAAATTCCACTGTCGAACAGCTCTTACTGTCAGGAAGTTCTTCCTAATGTTTAGGTGGAATCTTCTTTCTTGTAGTTTGGGTCCATTGCTCCGTGTCCGCTTCTCTGGAGCAGCAGAAAACAACCTTTTAATAAACTACAGTTCACATGGTTCTCCGGGGAAAGCTATGTGCTTTAAATGAATGGGAATGAACTGGACACCCACATGGTCATTTAGTTAATAATAGCCAAAAGTGCATAGCTGCCCTCACAGTAGTTCTTTGCTATAGTCTCCACATGGCTAAACAGAAAAGTGTTGCCTTTATTGAAATACATTAGCTAAATTCCCCACCCCACACCATCCATCCAGTTAAATAAATAAATAAATAAATAAATAAATAAATAAATAAATAAGGATAGAACAGGCTTCCCCAACCTTGGCCCTCCAGATGTTTTTGGCCTACAACTCCCATGATCCCTAGCTAGCAGGACCAGTGGTCAGGGATGATGGGAATTGTAGTCTCAAAACATCTGGAGGGCTGAGGCTGAGGAAGCCTGGGATAGAAGCAGGAGTTTAATGTTTTTCAATTGCAATTTGAAAGGGCAATACCATACCATCTAGAGAGAGTCTTTAAAAACCAATGTACAAGTCAGCAAATTACCCTTGTTTTCACACAGTGGCCAGTTAGAAGGAAATAATGCATTCCCATGGCCAAGTCTCCATTTTTAGTTTTTTAGTAAGTCCTCCACTTAACATATTTTACTTCTTGTGCTCATAGTTTGTATGTAGGTGGCAATCCCTTTATTATAAAATATGCTTCAGAAAGCTATTATCACATTATCCATACCGGTAAGACAGGATTTTATTGGCCCACCACACCATCACTGCAGTTGGAAGAGCTAGAAAACTCCAGGTTTTGCCACACTCTGTTGTTGACCCAGGAAGATCCTGATGGGTCAGGGCAAAGCCCCTGCCCCACCCAGTCCAGCATCCTAAGTGTTTTGCCTCCTCCAGTTGCAGCCCTTTGGTTCTGCCTGGAAGAGCAGTAATTTTTTTCTCCAGAGATTGCACCTAAAGCCAACATAATGTATACTCAAAGTACATTGGGTTCAGTGGCAGGTGGGATTGCCAAAGTCTTTTTTCTCCGGATGCCTGCCCCCTTTTAAAAAAATTTGCCAAGCTCATAAAGCTGAATGTGCACAATTTAAATGTGTGTAGATTGTGGGCTTCTTGTACACACACAAACGACACACACACACAGTGAACAAACCCCCAGGAAGCACATATTGCCGTGTTTCTTCAGTTTCCATGAAAAGAAGAGGTGGGTAATTCTAAAGGCTCCAGTGCCCTGGATGCATTCAACATCTGGAACCCCTGTAGCAGCATTTCAGCAAAGAAACCCCAACAGGCCAGTGGGTCATGATCAGAACATCTGTGCTGAGGAGTAGTATAGCATGTTTTCACTGCCTTCTTTTGGCATGATATAGGAAGGCAGTGTGCCCAAAGAGTGTGATTATCATGTCCAGGAGAAGACAGACTGCCTTAATTAAAGTATGTGGTTACATGTAGTTTTCTCAATCTTTTTACTTTATTCAGCTCTTTCCAGGGAACTTCATTCCCAGATCATCTGTTGCCACTAAGGAAAATATAAAGTTACTGTGCAAAAAATGCTGGTATGCTGCTCACAATGTCCTGAAATGAATGCAGGGGTTGGCAGAATGCAGGGCTGCCAACTTGAATAAAATACGGGGCAGGGGGGAAGGGAGGTAAGCCCCATCCCGTTAAATTGATCACATGACAGAGCGGGCACACACCATTTGAATGGCAATGCCCGTCAACTTGTGTTGGGGGGGGGGGCTCAAATATTTTATTGGCCCCTATGAGTTGTTTACTATGGCAACCAACCTACATTCAGTCAGTAGTGACTGGCCAGATACATTTGGTTGTGGTTTGCCTTGTGGCAGTTCAGCTGGACAGCGCTTTCCAGAAGATGGTACTGAGGAGTTTCTGCTCAAACCAACAGCACAAGTTTCTACAGCTTCCGGGTCATGTGGCCAGCATGACTAAGCCACTTCTGGCGAACCAGAGCAGCGCACAGAAATGCCATTTACCTTCCTGCCGGAGCGGTACCTATTCATCTACTTGCACTTCGACGTGCTTTTGAACTGCTAGGTTGGCAGGAGCAGGGACTGAGCAATGGGAGCTCACCCTGTCACGGGGATTTGAACCTCCGACCTTCTGATCGGCAAGTCCTAGGCTCAGTGGTTTAACCCACAGCGCCACCCGTATCCCAACAACAATGGATGCTTTCCTCAAAAAAATAGGGCATTCCTGTCACAGAAGCACAGCTTTGATGGGAAACATGTCCTGTCTTCCATCAAATGAGCAACAATTGCACATTTATTGCACAAAAGGTAATTAGAAAGGCCTATAGAATAAAATTGGTGATGAGGAAAGGGTATTCCTTCTGGTTTTCAAGATGTAGGAAAGGGAGCATTGGCTTCAGAGAAAGCTTTGCCTTGTTCCTGAAACCCAATCCACACTCCCCTTCCCCAATCTTGTGGTTCAATCTTGTGATCACATCAGAAGAAACTTGAGCCTCCTGGATGGCAGAGAGTTGTAGAGACTGGGATTAAATGATTTAATTTGCTAATACCTTTCCCCAATACTGGCACCCAAAATCCTTCAGTACCTTTTATGTAGACTGGGTATGCACTTTCAAAAACAAAGGACCTGAACATATGATTGTTTATATATCAGACCAACCTTGTGTTCAATACCGTTTTACTCAGAAGTAAGTCCCACTAAATTGAATGGCACTTTCTCCATAGCAGGTACATTTAAAACAACAGCCTTAGAAAGCACATAACTCTGCTTCATATTAGGTTGCTAAATTCAGCTTTAGAAGCAGTATCTCTTATGTTAATGGCATAGCACTCTTGATTTTATGTGCTGCATCTGTGTCCCATCCTTCCCAACAGAGGTCAGAGCAGCATTGTTTTATCAGAGGGTCATTAGACTGAGAGGCAATCTTGCCCACGTGAACCTCAAATGTTTGTTCACTTTATTGGAAGTGAGTCCCATTGAATTCAGTAGGATTTCCTTCCAAGTAAACATGCATGAAATCGAGCTGTACACTCATATAAACATACATCTAATTCAGAACAGGAACTGTCTCTTTTAATTGCAGATATGAGCTCCTTAAGGGGGTCGCATGAGAAATATTTGAAATAGTTAATGGATTTATACCCCCAGCTTAGCAACAGCAAAACACAGTAGAGCATATGTAGCTTACAGTATATTAAAGAGTGAAGTAAAAAAGCTACCCTGTTGTGTTTTATATTGTGTTGGGGAAAAGTTTTTGCTGAATGTTCTTTTTCATTGGCTATATTTTTGTTTCTCTCTTGATTCAAAAGATGGCACCAGTAGGGATGTGGGGTGGAAAATTGGTTCATTTAATGTGAACCTACTTAATTCATACTTTCTGAACGGATACACAAACCAAAGCGCACTTGTTCTTTAAAATTCATCTTTAAAATTCAAACTTCTCTGACTATTGTGATTCTTTTCTCCAGCCCAAAAATGCCTACCATAAAAGTGTATATTAGGGGAACTGTGCATTAACATGCTTATATTTGTGAAATGATATACTATAATTTCCCTATAATAGGGAAATTGCTTGAAAAATGCATATATTTTGTGAAATGCACATGAAATTCTGTAAGGATTTTTATGCAGACCTTTTTTAAAAAATGCAAACTGATTTGGAAAGGTGTAGAATGGGACTCAGCTATACAACTGCAAATACACCTTGGAAATCGAACAGCTTAGTTCCTGAACGTTTTGGCTCCCTAACATCGCAAACCCGGAAGTGACTGTTTCTTTTTGCAAACTAATTTTGGAAGGCGAACGGCCAATGGAGGTTCCTGCAGCCAATCAAAAAACGCACTTTGGTTTCCAAACATTTTGGAAGTCGAACGGACTTCCGGAACGGATTCCGTTCGACTTCCAAGGTACGACTGTAAACTGTTTTAAGTGTTTTTAAAACAAAACAAATTCCTTCCAGTAGCACCTTAAAGACCAACTAAGTCAGTTCTTGGTATGAGCTTTCGTGTGCATGCACACTTCTTCAGATTCTTCTGTGTATCTGAAGAAGTGTGCATGCACACGAAAGCTCATACCAAGAACTGACCTAGTTGGTCTTTAAGGTGCTACTGGAAGGAATTTGTTTTGTTTTGACTATGGCAGACCAACACGGCTACCTATCTGTAAGTGTTTTTAAGTGCAATATACAATGTGACACTAGGCTGGTGATGGTGAGCCTTATGGAAAATTCAATGTATATTTTAAAACACTTTTTAAAAAAGCATTTTCAAAACAGTTTTTATATGTGTGTAGATTCCACCTACAAAATGAGAACTGTCCATCCCTTGCCACTAGCAATGGAAAGAGAACTAGTAATTGAGAGCGAACACATCCATTTTTATATTAATGGGTGTCAGAACAGTGCCTTCCTTTTAAATAAACTAATGCATTCAACTGTATTTTGTCTTTGCCCTTCCTGCCTGACTGATTTTTCTTAGCTCAAATGACCTAATTATAGAGTACACTTCCTATGGTCTCCCCCCCCCGCCCCCGATTTGTGCCTTCCCACCCTCCAGTATAACAGTGTAAAAGAAAGGAAGACCTTAGTGGGTTTTTATTTTTTTAAAAAAACCCACAACAATAACAAACCATTGTATATGCCAGCTGACCACCCACATTGACCAACTTTGTTAATGCCATTCCATCATTTTATTTGACTTCTAAAGTAGATGGGCAAGCATTGCACCTGAAAAACTCACCGTGTGGAGAAAAGCTCCCTGGAGAGTGATTTACAGCAGCTTCCATGTGACGAGTGTTTTATGTGCGCAGGGCCTTGGCAAGTAGAAAATGTTCATCAAAAACAAATGATCATGGTGAGCAGGATTGAGACTCCCTTATCTGGAGTGTTCTGCTAAGCAGAGTGCATCAGTTTGCTGTCCAAACGCAGCTGACAGTTACAAAAACAGGCACAAGATGTTTCCTAGGCAAACACAATCTGTTTTAATATACTTTAATGGGTGTTATATGGCCTTTTTATTTCTATTACATTTTGATGGAGTGCAAGGGCAAATGAAATCACATTCCCAAAAAGCAGAACAAGCTTTGAGTACGTTCAGTGGCATAGGATTATGTGGTTTGGAGAGAAAGAAAACCCCTCTCACATGTGAGGCTATTCATGCATGGGGGGGGGGCGGGACTTTACTGGATCCTCAGAGCATTCTAGTGCCCCAGGAAATGTGGTTCATAGGCGTAGCATGTAAATAATGCCTTCTGCTGTGCAACTTTGCACCAGGAAGTAAGCAGTGGCAGCTTCTGCAGGTACGAGAGGATGGAATGAAGGAGAAGGGCAGTAGGGGAACACTGTATTTCATAGGTGGGAGGAAGATAACCCTGAAAGAGCAACAACCATATATTTCATGGTAGTGCCCCCATCCTAAACAAATTCTGAGGTAAGTCTTAAATACTTTGATGGTTTTAACTTTCAAGTTTGTATGCTTAGGACTGCAGACTTATTTTAATTCCCAGTTTATCATTGCTATAATTCGTATATGAAAGTGCCAGCAATCACAGGGGTCAAGCACTGGGAGGAAGGAAATGCTCTATGGCAGGCATGGCCAGACTTCGCCCTCCAGATGTAATAATAATAATAATAATAATAATAATAATAATAATGTTATTTATAACCCACCCTCCCTGTCCAGAGACAGGCTCAGGGCGGCTAACACCAGTAAAATTACAATAAAAACATAATAGTGGGGGGGAACGGGTCCAATTTAAAATACAGGTTAAAATACAATTTAAAATGCAGCCTCATTTTAAAAGTAGGCCATAGATCAAAACCATAAGAGGAGGGAAACATAAGGGTCAGACTGAGTCCAAACCAAAGGACAGGCGGAAGAGCTCTGTCTTGCAGGCCCTGCGGAACGATGTCAAGTCCTGCAGGGCCCTAGTCTCTTGTGACAGAGCATTCCACCAAGTTGGGGCCAGTACTGAAAAGGCCCTGGTCCTAGTTGAGACCACTCTAACCACCTTGCGGCTTGGGACCTCCAAAGTGTTGTCATTTGTGGACCTTAAGGTCCTCCATGGGGCATACCAGGAGAGGCGGGACTTCAACTCCCGCCATCCCTAGCTAACAGGACCAGTGGCCAGGGATGATGGGAATTGTAGTCTCAAAACATCTGGAGGCCAAGTCTGGCCATGCCTGCTATATGGGGTATCTGCCCCGCTTTGCTGCCACCTGTGGGTAGTAAGAGGCATTGCACAAGTTTAACTGAGAGTGCAGTCCCAGGCACACTAAGGTTCAAGCCACACATAATGCTTAGTATACAGCATGCAGCTATAGCTTCAGTTTTATTTTAAATAATAACAGGAGCAGAGGGAACAATTGTTATCAGGATCACAAGGCACAGGGAGGGGAGGTTTATTCTTCCCTCCAAGCCAGGATCAGGTCAAAAACTGCACTGCCTCCAGCACAGCTACAACAATAAGGAAAAAATTCCCATAGGTGCTAATGGAAATGTTTTCTTAATCCTTGTAGCTGCATTGCAGGACAGGAAGGGATAAACGTCTTCTCCACTCTTCAGATGCTGTGATCCCGAAAACAGTCAGAATTATGGGCAACCTGCAATTATAGAAATATATAAAACTTGGAGACTCTACACAGAAGAAAACTTCACTCTACACAGTGCTTTCCCCCCCAAAAAAAATGTTTAGAGGAACTCTCATTTTGACTCAAGAAAATCACCATTTTATTGTTCAAATTGGGGAAAATACAGTAAATACAGTAAATGGACAAAAGTACAAAGCTTCACAAAATGTTTAGGGGTATGCACACCCCCAGAAAAGCACTGACTCTACATATCAAGTGTAATGTGTAGTTTGGCTTTTAGAATCCCAGAATCTGAAAGAGACCTCTAGGTCATCTATCTATTCCATCTCGCTCTTAATGCAAGGAATCCACTGCTAGAGCTTTCCCTGAAAGGTGTAGGTGGCCACTCAGCCTCTGTTCAACAACCCTTCCTCCCATAAAGGAGAGCCCACCACCTTGGAAGACAGCCTGTACTGCTGTCAAACAGCTCATACAATCAGGAAATTCTTCCTAATGTTCAGTCAAATTCCTTTTCTTGTAATTTGAGCTCATTGGTTTGGGTCCTACCCTGTAGAGCAACAGATGTTGAAGCAAATTTGCTAGCTTTTATGTAAGCTACCTTGGGCGCCTCTGTTTGAGGCAACAAAGTGACTTAGCAATGGGGGATAAATTCAATTCAGATTGCATTTAAATATGAACCTACCTAATCTCACGCCTTCTGAAACACAGTCATGGAAATTCACATTTCTCTGAACTTTGCAATGGAAGCCAAGTAACTAACTTGTACAAACATGCCTATATTGGGGTAAAAATGCATTAAAATGCATGCATTAGTTAATATAAAATACAAAAAATTATTTACATCAGGGGAAAATGCTTTTCAAGAAAAAAATGTGTACGCTGGGCAAGACTGCATACAAAAATAATTTTGCACTAAAATGCTGATTAATTTTCAAGAGGCTTTGCACACACAAAAAAAAAATTCCAGTGATGTGGGAATCTGGAGAACTGAATTTAAGAGTGGGGAAATTAGAAATTAGAATAAATTTCATGCTACTCCAGCTGCTGTGGCTGAATTAGGGGTACAGGACTAGCCTATCTGATTAAGTAGTTAAGCTACTAAACCCATTGGATGTAACTTTTTGTTGTATAATTGCTGTTACCTACCATGTGCTATGGCAGATTTATCAATATAAAATAAATTACTGTGTGTTACGACAGAGTTTACCTGCTTTGTTAGCACTGGGAAGGTACCCTGGCAACAGCAACTTTTTCTAACAGGTTGGGTGTTTGATACTTATCAGCCTAAATGCAAGTCCTTTCTTTGCCCTTCAAAACTCTCCAGGGAAATCTCTGGAGCCATTGTGCTGATTGATCTGGGTGTTCTGTGACTTGTGTTTGCAAACACCAGCGTAATTGTTTTCACAATGTGGAAGCAATTAATGGTTCCTTTTCTTTTTATGCAAAATTCAGTTGTGCCAGCTTAACATCTGGTACTTTGTAAGCAAGGAGATGGTATCTTTTAAGTAACGGGCTTCAGCTCCCACTAAAGGTAGGTTAATGTTTCTTTCCTTGTTTTTAGGGTTTTAACGAAGTTGGAGAAGGGTTAGAATAGATTAAAACCACAAAGCACTGGATGACTAAATTCCAGACTGAAGGAAATTCTGAAGATGAAACAACTCAGTCTCATACAAGCCTGTGACTTGTAGTGCAGGAAGTGGATTCTAATATTATACAGTGGTACCTCGTGTTACATACGCTTCAGGTTACAGACTCCGCTAACCCAGAAATAGTACCTCAGGTTAAGAACTTTGCTTCAAGATGAGAACAGAAATCGCACGGCGGCAGCAGGAGGCCCCATTAGCTAAAGTGGTACCTCAGGTTAAGAACAGTTTCAGGTTAAGAACGGACCTCCAGAACGAATTAAGTTCTTAACCCGAGGTACCACTGTATTGGAATATAATTGTGTATTGGTCAGATTTTGGAAATCAAATATTTCCTTGTGTGAGAAAACTCTGTGGTTCTCAGTGTGTGGAGGTAGGCCTCCTTAAGGACCAACCTTACAATTTCCAACCTACTGTTCAGTACTCCGCTTTTCACATTACAGTGTAACCAAGTGAGATTTAGGTAGGTTCGCCTTGAAATACGAACTGAACTGAATGACTTCTCCATCCCTACTGCCAGTTCAGTGTGTATAGGATTACAGCCTTAATAAAAAAAAATCTACTTTTACTGCCAGAGAACAGGAGAGGTGTTTGTGGGGCCAGTAATTTGGCCAGCCTTTGGTACTATGCACCTTGCCTTCTGGGGCCAGCCCTGATGGATACACAGGGAATTGTCCTAGGAAACTTGGGCTGCCTTCCTGAGCCCTGAGTGTCCCTAAGGGCTGAATAATCTGTGTAGCAGTCCTTGCCTTCATTGCTGCTGTGAAGGATATTTAGTAGTAGTAGTAGTAGTAGTAGTAGTAGTAGAAGAAGAAGAAGAAGAAGAAGAAGAAGAAGAAGAAGAAGAAGAAGAATTTCTATACTGCCTTTCCCCCAAGTTGGGGTTCAAGGCGGCTTTCAACATTTAACAAACATTATTATAAAATACTAAGTAATAAAAACAAACAAATGATATATGGGACAGCCATTATTCCCCTCATACTCACATGCCCCTGGTGCCTTCAAGCATGTAGTGTTTTGTGTGATCCTGTTTCCTCTCAGTCATTGCATGTCTTTGAGCCTGTGCTCATCACAAGATAGCATCGTTACTAGTTGAGCCTGTCAGTATAAAATGATGCTTGGATAGCCATTTCCTGGCTTGGAAAGGGCCGCTCTCGGGAAGAGTTCAAGAATCTCTGCTTGAGCTGGCAACATGATGTGGGAAAATAACTTTATTGGGGTTTGGCCTCTGGATGGCAAGAACACAAGTGCTGTTACGAGAAAGGGAGAGGCTGTAGAAACCTCTATAGCTGCGGGAGACAATGTTTTTGGTTTAGCGCAACAGGGATGAGGCCCTTCAGCTGTCAGCACTGGATGAGGCTGACAGATTACTAGAAACAGAACTTCTGCAGCTTTATCCTAAATATGTTTATTCACAAATCCGTTCCACTGAGTTTCATGTGGCATATTCTAGACTGAGTTCAGGATTACAACCTAAACAAAACAGCGCTACTCATCTTTGTCCAGGAAATTTGTTTCCTGCATCATGCCACAATGTGAGAGCGCACCGGTTCTAACTCACACAGGAGGAGATTTCTGGTTATATGGTTACAGTTGTATAACTGTACTAAAATGCATTAAACTGATTGCTCAAGCTGGTGGTAACCTTGACGGATGACTAGCTGGCTCTGTGTACCCTATAAATCCTGCCTTGTAAACATTCCTAGACTCCTTACATCCTCTGTCCTCATAAGAATGTCAAGCAGGTAATTCCTCTCATACAACATTTAGGAAGCCACTCCTGGGGCAAAATGGCTTGCAGGGGATCTAGCTTGTAATTTAAATATGTGCCTTCTGGGGATTTGCATGAAGCAAATAATTAATGATGATGATGATTTCATTTCTTTTATCTTCTTCTTCCTCCATTGTTCCAGTCAGACAGAATGATTTAATCTAGCAGAATCCTGGGGCATGGGGTGATGAAAAGTGAAGTGCTTTGCTCTTTTTGTCTGAAGAATAGATCTACTTTTTTTCTTTTTCTTTTTTAATCTGCTCTTTCTGTAGAGCTCCTTATTTCTCTAGGTCATTGACCTTTTTCCAACACATCTGGACAGGCCAGAAGGAGCCATCTCTCATTCCCTACGTACGGTGAACAGATGTGCTCTGTGTTCGATGGACAATTTATATGGACTGAATGTTTCATTGTGATGATGGGGAGATAGTAAATTAAACAGTTTAGAAAGGGTGGCTGAGGCAGCAGCCTTCAGGAAATTGAGAGCAGGGCAATATCTCTTTGGAATGATCTCCACATAGGGAAAAGAAACTTAGTCAATGCTGCCCTCTTGCTCCAGAAACAGTATTACATCGCACACACTGTTCACCCTGCATAACCAAATATGAGAAACTTTCATTGTTCAGAGCCACCTATTTAAACAAATCTGGTTTAGAATATAAACTGGCTAAGCCTCTGTAGACAACAGCAAATATTTGTTGAGAGGAATATTCTTCAAGAGCATGAATTTGTGTACAGGCAGAGAAAGCAATCAATAGGAAAGCTCTGGGATTCAGTTGGTGGAAGGGACACTGGACCTGACACACAGTATTAGTCCAGGAAGGAATAGTGGAGCCACAGTTAGGGTGTGCTCCTTCCCCAGTGATGTAGCATGAGAGGCAAGAGAACTTAGGTAGAAGAAGGACACCAGGCATGAGTAAGTTGGCAGGAAAGAAGAGCAACAGTAGTAAGGAAAGAGCCTGGAAGCATACACACTATACCTTTAAAGCACATTCAAACAAATTTCTCCTTTCAAAGAATTCTGGGCACTGTAGTTTGTTAAGAGTTTCTGGGGATCATAACCCTGTGATGTGTAATTTGAGGGAAAGAATGTACTTTGAATGTGCTTTAAAAGTATAGTGTGCAGTGCTTTCTTTCTTAAAAAATGTTTAGGGGTATTCTCATTTTCCTACTCAAATTGAAATACTGCCCCTCAATGAGGCCAAACTTAGATTCACAAAATGTTTAGGGGTATGCATACCCCCAGAAAAAAGCATTGATAGTGTGTATCCCTCTTCTTCCCCAACCTTATAATGTACTCAACGCTAAGGCCTCACAACACATGTAACCGATCTGTAGAAAAGACCTTACAACCCGGAAAAAAGAGACAATGCACGTACTTTTGTAAAGCAATAAAATCTGTAATAAAAATATTTTTTAAAAAAGTATAGTGTGTACACAGCCTGAGGCACAGAGTCAAACTATTGTAAAGGCACATTCTGGAAGATGACCAGAAAGTATTTATAGGTAGCTAAAAGTCTGTAGTTCAGCTGAAGCCACTGAGTAGAGAGACAAATGTTTATGGAGCCAAAGATATTCAAGAAAACCAGCTGAGTACATGTTTCATGCACACTGGGCAGTAACATTAGGAAAATAATCATCTGAATTCAGTCATAGAATCAGAGACATTGAAGGTACCTCCAATGACATATAGTCCACTATTTCCCCACCCTTGCACAGGAAATCCATTGCTACATAGATGGCCATCCAACCTCAGCTCAAAAACTTCTAATGTGTAGAATATTATTGAGGAATATATATTTTTTATGTTCTGAGCGCTCTCTTCTTCTGGCTCAGGCAGACGTGACCAGAGTCACTCGGAGAGGGAATTGCTTGGCTGAAATAAGAATGTATCTTGGAGGTGGACAGAAGAATATTTTCATAAGAGACAGTACATGTGGTGAAAAAAATAAACATAATCCCGGTGGGAAGAAGATTTCTGACCTTAATGACTTCCTCTTTGGGAACAAGATCTCTAAAAATGATTATGAGTAGCATAGTAATGCTTTGAAGACAAGTTGAAACTAAGCACAGTTTGTACCTTTTCTGAATTATGTAGTTTGTGTTTTGGTTACGTCTCTGGCCTAGCTACCGCTTTTTCTAATTCTTGGAACTAAGATGTCCCTAGACCTCCGAAGTACCTGAGTGCCTGAGCCAGGCACAGCAGCTGTGTGATTGTTGACCTTTGAGCTCCATCAGCCAAGTCTGCTACCCTTCCAGATCCCTCTCTGCAACTGGGTGCCTCAGTGAACTTCTTTCTATCAAGCCAAACAACTCCTATATAAACACAGAACTGCTCTTTTTACTTAAAAGCAGAACCATGCTCCAGACATTGGTGGTATGGATAGTTCTAGCTTGAGTACCCAGCATAAGTCACCCTCCACACAGTAGAAAAGCACATTGGGGGAACAATTTTAGCCTAGAGCTCCTTCTGATGTGCTAGTTACTACACAATGCAGGGAACATTTTACATATGATCTGCCCATCTGTAGTGGCATAGTCCACAATTCTACTCCCTCAAACATGCTGCCACAAGCATAAACCTAATCAAGTCCTTAGAAGGTGCTTCTGTGTTATCACCAGAAAGTATGGATGACAAGCACAAGCTGGGGTCTTTTAGCCATGGGGTGGCAGATAATGAGGCTCATCCCAGCAATAACTTCACCCCCAAAGACATCCGCCAGAGGGTATTGCCACCACATATTAAAATAGAAGCCTCTGAAGCCACATATCCTGTAGTAGTCTGTTGATCCCTCTCCTCAGATCTAGGTCATGTGCACGAGCATGAGGTACCAGGTTTATGGTTTTAAGAGAATTTCCCCATAGGTTGACTGACACTGACCTAAGGGGCCCTTTGTCCCATATGGCACTCCAGGTTTTGGGGTCTAGGAGTTTCCCCCAGATCTGTTCCCCGTGTTACTTTGAGGCCATCAAAATTATTTGTGGAAAGATGGTTATGACTTTTTAAGTCTCATTTCATTTGTATTGATTTCCATTTGTAACCATGAAATGTGCACTTAGCAGCATAACTCAGGACAGTAAGGCAGAACTGCCAGGGAGCAGTAAAACATTAACTAAACTGATGGAACTGAGATTAAACAATCAATAAGAAGGCATTTGTATGATGTATAATGGCTGAAATATTATTAATTCAGCTAAGCATTCAGACAGTTTTCTACACAGGCAGGACAGCTCCCAGGTTCAACTTTTATTATAACTTTCAAAAATGCCCTTTTTTAGGGCAAAACGCTGCCAAAGAACTGCCATCAGAACGCTGCCATCAGAACTATTGTATCAATAATACATTAGGGTTTTTTGAACATTAAAATATTAGAACCTTTAAAAAGCAGCAGTTGAAGCAAGACAGTGACCTACAGATTTTTAAAACCGTTTGAAATTTAGAAAGTCTTCGGGATCTATTTAAAAGCCATTAGAGAAGGGGCCATACATATTTATCTAGGAAGAGAATTTCACAGTTCCACGGGGCCACTACTGAAAAGGGAATCTGTCTCAAGCCTGCCAACTTAACATCTTGATGTTGGGCCCCCAAGCAGGGTAAGGTCTGGGCCAGTTCTGACATAACCAGGTCCTAAACCGCTTAGCGCTTTAAAGGCAACTAAAGCAACTGGTACAGTATAAGCCTCGGCCCTCCAGATCTTTTGAGACTACAATTCCCATCATCCCTGACCACTGGTCTTGCTAGCTAGGGATCATGGGAGTTGTAGTCCAAAAACATCTGGAGGGCCGAGATTGAGGAAGCCTGGTATAAGCATTAGATGTTCTGACAGCTTTGGCCTTAGAAACATCCAAGCAACTACATTCTGTACCAGCTGAGGTTTCTGAACTGACTTCAAAGGCAGCCCCACTTAAAACACATTATAATTGTCTTGCCAGAGCATGTGTGTATTTAAAGAAAATGGGGAGGGTTAGCTATAAGCTGAGCATGTTGAGCCACTGCAGAACTTGAAGCCATGTTTGGTGTCTCACACAGGGCATGTGCATGACTCAGAAGAACCTCAAAGTATGTCAGCACCAACTCAAACCACATGATGAAAATGGCTTGGATAAGAGAAGCAAAAGGAAGAGAGTGCTAAAACTAAAAGGAGAACCAATGTACTGTTAATGTTCATTCCATGCTTAGTACTGTACATTCCTCATAAACTCAGGCCTCTGGAGTCAAACGAGACCTGGAGAAAGAGCATCTTTTTCCCCTCCTGAGCAGGTGTCTTGACCCGCTCCCCGGAAGTATTTGCTGTTCTCTGTTTGCAAATCTCTCCTCATTTATCAGAGAAGCCAGATCACTCTTCACCTCCTAATGTTAATGCTACCTAATGGAGCCACCAACTGCAAAAGTGGCAGGCTGTCACGCTCCAGCTCAGTAAAGGTGGAGCCTTGCTTGGCAAATATTGACAGACCTGAAAGCACCAAAAGGAAAAGAAACCTTTCAGCAAAAAAGGATTGCTGGTTCTTTTGCTGATGGAAGATCATGGAAGCTCTCAGGCTGGTGGCACTGTGCCTCTGTTTACAGAGCAGATGGAGGAAGAGTATTTAAGCAGCTGGAAGGACAATAGCAAGTTGATGAGCAGATGAGTAATTGGCGGACTACTCAATTGCAGCACACAATAAATGCTTGCAAGCAGCACTTCAGCATCCGGAACAAGCAGCATTGCCATCTCTTGTACCCCAAGCCCATCTCTCAGATAATCCAGGAACGGATTTATTATGGGGAAGTCACAGACATACATATATATTGCTGAACCATCTCTTTCTTCTGTTGTCAGTTCTTTCTTTTCCAAAGCAATGCATAAGGCTATTATAAATCTGGATTAAATTTACCCCTGAAAAAGGGACTGAAATGCACTGAAACGGGGTTTTTTGGGGGGCGGTTGAAGGAGTGGGGGAAACAAATGAAAGATAGAAATTCTCCTATGTTTCCCACCCCACACCCCTCACTCACGTCCATGCACTAAGTGGCCACTGCATGGCTGTTTAACCATTCTGAATACACTTCTGCACTGAATAGATAGGAATCCCAGATGGAATCTTATGGAATAAGTTGCCCAAGGCAACTGTGGGTTGAATCAACTGTACCTAACTGAAGTGGAACAGTCCTCACTTAGGGACATGCAAACTCAGTTTGTATGTGTGTTGTCTCTTTCAAAGGCTATACCAAGCAAGCAAAGGGGGCTAGGCATGATCCTGTTCCCCTTCTACGCCTCTTCAACCTAACATGTAAGAGTTTGAGAGACAGCACAAAAGGTGGTGGACTTTTCTTCATTGGAAGTTTTAAAGCAGAGGTTGGATGGCCATCTGTCATGTATGATCTAGCTGAGATTCCTGCATTGCAGGGGTTGGACTAGATGACCCTTGCAACTCTCCAATTCTACAACAATAGGAAAAGGAGCCTTATGCTACAGACAGCAAGGAAGGAATTGGGAATGTGTGTTGTTGACGGACCAAAATTTTACCAGCCCATCCAGAACTTCAGCCTCACAGTTGATCACCATAATGTATAGCTGGAAGCAATTCCAGACGCATTGCTTTTGCTCTTTGTGCAGATACATGAGCTGCCGTAGTACAGCCATCAGTATAGTTAGCAGGTATATTTTCTGAAATATTTTCCACCACTTTAATACATATTAGTATTAATGCAGTGACAAGTATTTTAGGGAAGGGGACCAAGAAAGAAAGGTAATTTTGAAATTTCTGCAAAGAATGTATCACGGGCCCCTTGTATTTCTACAGAAGCATGGATTTAATCCCACAGCTAATGAGACAGAAATATGTCATTTTAGAGTTAAAATAAAAACTGACATGTACAGGGATCCCCACCGCCACTGCACCCCACTCCAGCTTTTATTGCTTGCCTCTTTCTTCTTGTCTCCTGCAAGTAAGAAGAACCAGAAACCCTTATCATTCCACAATTCCAGATTAAAATCCTGATGGAGTCCCACCTAATGGATGTCTTGTATTGCTGCCTTGTGTCTGACCAAAGTAAAAAGACCAGGCAATGAGCTATATACACTGAGGTGGATCTGGAGATGTGATGCTACAGTGCAGTCCTGGAGAGGGAGTTGCAACTTGACTGCTGTTTATTTTCCCTGGCAGTTGCTCCAGGACTACACAAGATCTTTGCCTGCAGGCTGATTTCCGGGAACAAGTGGTTACACATTTGTACTCGAGCTGATTGTGTCCTGTTTATAATGGCCTCTTAAAAATTGAATGCAGTGGTTGTTGATTTTAGAGATAGAAGGATGATGTGCTCCTGTATGACAAATGCTTAACAATTTGCTGTGCATACACTAGAGAACATTGACTATGATCACTGATTAACAAAAAGACTCTTGGGGTGCCTCCAGACAGGTTTTTTTAGTGACAAGACTCAAGTGAGAAGACATGCACAAGCCATCATAGGGCTGTGCCAATTCCTGTGCTGATCTCTGCTGGTCCTCATCATGGCAATGTGGGGACTAATAGGAGCAGCAAAGGCGGCAAGACTAACAGATCACAACCTTGCCTCATGATCTGTTGCCTGGTGCTTTTATTGTTCTCATGGTTCTTTCTCCTCCCTCCAACTCATTTCAAGTTTAATAACTACAGTTCTATACCAGCCATAAGGGGAACGACCCTTTGGCCAAGCACTTTCTCCTGGACAATGAAGAACCGTCTTGATGGCCCAATATCCTCCAGACAGCACAGATGCCTTGCCAGTTAAACTAGTATGCAGCCCCAGCTGTATGACTAAAGTCAGTTAAGACCTTCCCAAGATTGATGTTGCCATCCCTCTGTCTCGGGAGACAATGGAGGAGGAGAGAGCTCTTGCGGGTGAAGTCAAACCATTGGATAGGGAAACCAGCTGGGCTGCAGGAGTTGCCAGAAGGAGGTGTACAAGGCATCATCCAACTGCCTAAGGGACTTCACTCTGGATTTGTGCAGGGTTTACTCTTTGGCCTTTTCTTCTCCCAAAGATGTCCCACAAGGCAGCAGGTATGGATTATTCCTCAGCATTTACTCAGGAAATTTACAACGATATCTGACATTTCCTTTAATTGCTTAGCTGCCCTTTCTCCTGTAGGGACCGTTGTCACTGAGAGGCCTTATAGCATTGCCCCCTGAGCACTGGATACACTTTTATGAACTGCACCCTGGTTGCAGGGGATTATATGGGTTAAGACAGGGGTAGGCAACCTAAGGGCTGGATGCGGCCCAATTGCCTTCTCTCTTTTTTTAATATAATTTTTATTAACAAACCAATCAAATTACATTAATTCCAAATTACACAGCCAAATTTTTAAATTTTTGTTGGGGGTACCCATGCTTCGAGCTCAGAAAGGGATCCAATCATCTCTATTGCTGCTGCTTTTATGTTCCAGTTCTGTCCAAATAATATTCACAGTTCTATCCATTCTTCTCTTTATTGTTTTCCTCATCTTCTTGTTGTTATCGTATATTTTTCCTTTCTTTGTGACCTCTGATAGTCTCCACAAGCAAGTTGAAAACAAGCGTTATTATAGTCCTGTGTGGATTTTTCATTCTTCCAAGAGCCATATTCAGACAGACAGACGCCATTTCAACACTTCCGTATAAAACAGTCTTAATGTCTGCCCATTAATCCTCGCAGGCCTGTCACTCCCTCCTCGATCTTCTGTGGGGGTTCTGCCTGGTCAAACTCAAAGTCCAATATGATAACAAAGCCGTTGGCCTCCTCCCCCTCAATCATAAATCCTGCGGCCCAATTGCCTTCTCAATCCGGCCCGCGGATAGTCCAGGACTCAGCGGGTTTTTACATGAGTAGAATGTGTGTTTTTATTTAAAATGCATCTCTGGGTTATTTGTGGGACATAGGAATTTGTTCATTCCCCCCCAAAAAAAAAATATAGTCCGGCCTACTACATGGTCTGAGGGGCGGTGGACCGGCCCACGGCTGGAAAAGGTTGCTGACCCCTGGGTTAAGATGTCCTGCATGTTGCAAACCGCTTGTTAATCTTTGCATCCTACTGAGCTTCCAGTGGCATCAAGAGGGGATACCTGCAGGCCCCAGGTCCTTTGCTGAAGGTCTGAGGGATTAAACACATGTTGAGTGTTTCCCTTTTTCTGGTCCGACCTATTAGACAGCAGGCTCGATGATGTTAAGATGTGCCAGCCCTGCAAGCGAAACCACAACAGGTGAAGGTCATGGCTGTAGTGAACAAAAGAGAGTCCCTTCCAACTCTACAAATCTATGATTCTATCCAATCTCCCACACATGATTGCAATAATGAATCAAGTGATAACTGTAATCAAGTGTTGCAGTGTGGAGTGCTTCAGCTCAGAGTTCTAGCCAACCACACAAGACCCTTTCAAAGATATTCATTCTGTTCGCATTCCCATCCAGTCCTGGTTTTCTTCCACCACTCCTTCAACGCAAACACTTGGCTTTCTGTGGCTACTGACCATATTCAGTTCTCATTGAGCTGTTTGGAGGCAGATTGTTGACTTAGTTCCCCTCTCCCCAGATCTTCTTGTGCTTCTGCAAACTTTGGGGTTCCCCTTTGGAGTACCTCCCTCTTGTTTCTTAGGCTGGATACACGCTATACCTTTAAAGCACATTTGAAACACATTTCCCACCTTAAATAATTCACTCTAATAGGGTTGCTGGAGACTGTAACTCTGTGAGGAGGAAACTACGGTGCCCAGAATTCCTTGAGGTGGGAAATGAGCTTTGAAGCCAACCTGTGTGGCTCTGTTTTGATTTCTGAGATGTTGGCACTCAGCACCTGATTTTGCTATTAGAGGGAGTGATGGTCTTACAGTACAGCATTGAACGTTGAAATGCAGCCAGTGGAATGGCCATATTACAGTATAAATCACTGCCTTCTGGAGCATCCCAGGAATCTATGGAGTGCTAAAACAAACAAACAAGCTAGTGTCCCACCACCAATTGGAAGCATTTGAGTTCAGGACAGGGACTGTGCAGGGACCAAGGCAGGGCCACTCCTTGCACAGAAGAGTTCCAGGCCAAAACACAAAGAAATAAAAGATTTTTAAAAGCACAGATGTTTTCTGTGCATGTCCACCCTATTCCTGGGAGGCAGCCCACTGCAGCTGTTGTCTGCCTGAGGCTCTGTTCACTTAGTCTGCCCAGCACTGAACCCTCCAAGCCATTTTCTCTGTGTGTGCCCCCCCCCAACTTTTGAACAAATACAGAGGAGACTGTATTTGTATATCCACGATGACTTTTGAACAAATACAGAGGAGACTGTATTTGTATATCCACGAGAGCTTTCTTCGTATTTTCCTATTGGGTCATCCCAAAACAAACCAGAATGTTCCTGTGGAATCCAAGCAGCATGTAGCAATTGAGACTATCACTTTCCTAGAAGAAAGATGTTAGCGTGCACAGCGCTTGAAACCAACTTTCAGGTCATGCAAGTCTAGGGCTGTGTACACACCATACCTTTAAAACACAAATTTCCCCCTGCGCAAAGTAGTAATATACTACTCACAGTTGCAATCCCACAAATGGATCTACTCATGAGAAATATTCCCAGATTATTAAAGGGTAGCTCCCCAAATAGATCTGCTGGCAGGAAACTGCAAAGCTTGACTTTCATTACTAAGGTCCCCAAAATGTTCATTTTCTAATATTTTTCTTTGCAGAAGTCCAGTTTCATGCCCATTTCTGCCATCATTGTTTTTTATCACAGTATAGTGGATCCAACAGCCATTGCAATAGTTATGCAGTGCCTGAAGAACGTAACTGTCTGCACTGACATAGAACACAAGAAACTGGATAACATATTATAATTTGAACACTTGGAAAATCCAACATCTTTAAACAGAAAAACAAAACCTGAGAAACACTGTCTGGATCCTATGCAAAAAAAAGGGGGGGAGGCTAACAATTCAGTGATTATTATGAAAAAACAACAATAATCTTAAAAGTCCCTTTGAGCAGCTTACTTGGGATAATTCAATTTGAAAACTCCATATGGAGGATTTGGTATCTATCCAGATGGTGTAGTCTTCCTTCGTAAACTGTGTTGTCAGAATTAATCCACTCAGAGTATATTAGCCCAGCAAACACGGCTATTACTGATAAATTTACTGTTTCCATTTCCTAGGGAAGAGCAGTAGCAGACAGTATGTAGGGCTGTCTCCTGTTGTCCTATTGGTCACTGCCACTTAACAGGAGGTAGAAAGGGGAAGCATGGGATGCGAGTGGCACTGTGGTCTAAACCAGTGTTTCCCGACCGGTGTTCCGCGGCACACTAGTGTGCCGCGAGACGTTGCCTGGTGTGCCGTGGGAGGGAGGCAGGGGAGTCGGGCGGCGAGAGGCGGGGCGGCGGCGGCGAGCACACGCGGGGCGGGGAGCGAGCTCCCTCCCACATCCCATCGCCCCGTGCTCCGCGCTGTTGTAGGCCAGCCCTGCACACCCGGGGGACCTCCCCCCGAGAGCGCAAGGCTTGCGGGCGTCAGCTGGCAGCGCGGAGCACGGGGCGCCCTTCGGAGGACGCCCGTGCTCCACGCAGGTGTCCGCAAGCCTTGCGCACCCAGGGGATCTCCCCCCGGGAGCGCAAGGCTTGCGGGCGTCAGCTGGCAGCGCGGAGCACGGGGCGCCCTTCGGAGGACGCCCCGTGCTCCGCGCTGGTGTCCGCAAGCCTTGCGCACCCGGGGGATCTCCCCCCGGGAGCGCAAGGCTTGCGGGCATCAGCTGGCAGCGCGGAGCACGGGGCGCCCTTCGGAGGACGCCCCGTGCTCCGCGCTGGTGTCGGCCAGCCTTGCGCACCTGGGGGATCTCCCCCCGGGAGCGCAAGGCTTGCAGGCAGCAGCCTGCAGCGCGGAGCACGGGGCGCCCTCCAGAGGACGCCCCATGCTCCACGCAGGTGTCCGCAAGCCTTGCGCACCCGGGGGATCTCCCCCCAGGAGCGCAAGGCTTGCGGGCGTCAGCTGGCAGCGCGGAGCACGGGGCGCCCTTCGGAGGACGCCCCGTGCTCCGCGCTCGTGTTGGCAAGCCTTGCGCACCCGGGGGGCGCATGGGGCGCCCTGAAACAGAGGGTTCCCCATGCTGCGGACTGTAGCCTGCCGCCGGACGCGCGGGGCGCCCTGAAGCAGAGCGCCCCTCGCGCCAGGCAGACATGGGCCAGCCCCACAAGCTCGGGGGACAGCGGGGAGGAGCAGCACCGCCATCCCACTGTTCCCCGACCTGGTTTTTTGGGGGGGAAATAAAGGGAAAAAAAATTTCCTTTATTTCCCCCGTCAAAAAAGTAGGTGCGTCCTATGGGACGGAGCGTCCTATGGGACGAAAAATACGGTACTTACTATTTCATAATAAAGTAATTATAAAATACTTTCTTTGTGTTTATTTGATTCCTATTAAAGAGAGTTACTTTATATATAGTCAATATAGGCACAGAGTTAATTTTTTAAACATTTTCTAATGGTGGTGTGCCTCGAGATTTTTTTCATGAAACAAGTGTGCCTTTGCCCAAAAAAGGTTGGGAAACACTGGTCTAAACCACTGAGCCTCTTGGGCTTGCTGATCAGAAAGTCGGTGGTTCGAATCTCCACGACAGTGGTGAGTTCCCATTGCTCTGTCCCAGCTCCTGTCAACCTAGCAGTTCAAAAGCATGCCAGTGCAATTAGATAAATAGGTACCACAGCAGCGGGAAGGTAAAGGACGTTTCCATGCTGTCTGGTTTCCGTCACGGTGTCCTGTTGCGCCAGAAGCTGTTTAGTCATGCTGGCCACATCAACAAACATGCTGTCTGTGGACAAACACTGACTCCCTTGGCCTGAAGCGAGATGAGCACCGCAACCCCACAGTTGCCTTTCACTGGACTTAACTGTCCAGGGGTCCTTTACTTTTACCTTTAGAAGGGGAAAGAAGAAGCAGCAGAGTGTCAGGTAAACTGGGAAAAATTCACTGTTTATCTGAAAAGTAAATGTGTGTCTGGATTTCGTTTTAACACGATAGCCAGTTCCAGGAGGCATCTTAGGAGTTTTCATAATGTCAGTGAAGTGGCTAAAGCCTTTTAAGAATAAAAACTCTCCCTGAAGAGGATTTACAGAAAGTCTTATTGTTTCCACAATAGTTGCCTGAGTAAAGTTGCTGTGGCATCCTCAGAGCTAACGGGGGCACATGCTTACAGGTGCGTGAGTTGCAATGAAACTCAGCAAAAGCAGTTCCGGTCACAATGCGAAAAGCCATTTTTATGCGTGGGGTTTACTGCAGTTGCTCTATATTGCAACAGATCGGCCAGATTTGTATTTCAAAAATTAAGGAACCTCAGAGAGATGTGGCTTCAAGTGGTAGTGGACATGTTGGTGCCAGAGAAGTGAGCATGGTGTTAGTTAACTTTATTAGACCTTCTCCCATTTCTGTGTCTTACCCAGGGTTTTTCAGAAGCTCCAAGGTCAACAAAGCTTGCTGCCATTTGAGCACCCCTGACTTTCATATATAGCACAGGTTCTGTCACCTCAACTAAAACTAGGCAGTCTCACCCATGCATATAGTGTTAGCAGCACACTAGGGATTTGTGGTATAAGTACTGAAGACAGAGAGAAAGCCAGGGGGCGCCATTTGCTGCTCTGCCTCAAGGCAGCAACATGGCTTTGACCAGTCCTGCTAGCCATCATGGAAACATGCCTTTAGGCAGTAGATGGCAGTAGGAAACTATGTAATCTTTTTGTTTACTCAGTGTTACTCAATGGAGAACTGGGAACAGGCAGTTGAAGGCGGAAGTACGGACCTAGGAACGACATTGTCCGTGGGTCAAAGCTGAACTCTTGTTAATTCATAGGCCCATCTTGCAGACATGTGGCAGCAGATCCTGCAGAATGTCAGGTGAGTGTAAAGAGGAGGCAGCAGGAGCTGCTCTTGGGGGAGCTTATGGGGTGGGATAAGCTGGACTTGGTATTTAGCTAGAAGCTAAATGGCGGGGGACTGGTCTGAATGCTGGCTGCAGAGTCATGAAGCCAGGGCAGCCAACCCAGTTCACTGTGCTCTGAAATTAAGAAGCAAAGGGCAGTTCAAACTCCTTATTTTTATTGTGGAGCAATGAAACTAGAATAGCTACCAGCCCAGGTAGGTAATCACAGTCATGTTTCAAGTAGATTGGAATACCTACTTCCTACATAAACATACATAGAAAAGAGGTCTGGACATGGGCATAGCCAAGATTTATGTTAGGGGGCGGGCATGGCACCTACCTGTCATCATTCTCTGTCTGGCTCTGTCAAACAGATTCTGAATGAAATATCTCAGCAACAGTTGTTTTAAATTACTTTTTTTTTTCACCCCAAGTGCTCAGAAAAGTCTGTCAAAATCTTTCTACAGTTTCTACTTTTAGTTAAGTATTTTTATTTATTCGCTTGATGTCGAGGGGCAGTTGCCCCCCTGGCTACACCCATCAGTGGGAACACCCCCCAATTTATTCTTTTTATCCACAAGCGGGTGTTCATCAGGTTGGTAAACACCATGTAGCTCTTAATTTCAATGCATAGTTAAGTAGAACGGCTACTTTGTTTTTAAAGCTCCCCTCAAATATGTACCAAAGGACAGATTGAAAGGAGCCTAGGACTGTTTGCTGAGGAAGTGCTGGAAAGATAGACCCTTCCATAAAGCCATCAAGTTCTGATCCTGCTTGAGGCAGATTAGCACCACTAAAGCTGCTTGGTGCTGAATCAACGCCATATCTTACCAGGATAAGGCCTCTGAGTAGCTAAATCCTTGTGAGATTTAAATAAACAAGGATCTGACTACTCTGCTTCTAAGGAGCTCGGAAATTTGGAAGAGGGGGAAGCTCCTGATCTTCAGAAATGTGGGTGTCCCTTAGTAGCAAAATTGCTCACTATGTCATATGTACCCAAACTGGTGGTTTCATGGAAAGCTGCTTTCTCCTGCCACAAACTCACTAAGTGGCCTTAAATAAATCATTGCCTCTCAGTGGAAAACCTCAATTGCCAAATGAGGGTAATACAGGACGTAAGGATTGCAAGAAGATTGTGCAAAGCATTTTGAATGTTCAGAAAAGCACTGCTTAACTGCTTCTCCTAGTTGCTCTATTGTGCTCGGACAGGAATTGAAATGCTTTGTGCATTAATAAGCTTGATTTTTGTTACTGCTGTGCTTGGGGCAAAGGGCAGCCCTTCAGAGAGGCATTGGCAAAAGAGCCAAAGTGCAACCCACAATCACATGCCAGGCGCACAGTTTACATAAGAGAATGGAACAAAGTTTAGAAATAAGGATGGGGAAGGAGAAGGGCAACTAAAATGATCAATGTGAGCTACCTCCTCAATGAGGAAAGGTTGCAACATCTGGAGCTTTTAATTTGGAATAAATATGATTAAGGGTGGAGGGGAGGGCAGAGGCACATAAAACTCTGCCTGGTGTAGAGCAGGCACATCCAACAGGTAGATCATGAACTACTGGTAGATCACTGGACGTCTGTGGTAGATCACTGGTAGATCACTGGCTCCCCCCCAAAGAAGCTCAACATTTGTGCCCTGAACCCCCAAAAAGGGGGTAGATCACTGCCAGTTTTTAACTCTGTGGGTAGATCACAGTCTCTTGGGAGTTGGCCACCCCTGGTGTAGAGAAAGTACATAGGGAGAAGTTTCTGTCCTAATACTAAAATCCAAGGTTAACCAGTGAAGCTGAATACAGGAAGATTTGGCACAGGCAAAATGAAGTACCGTATTTTTCGCTCTATAGGACACTTTTTCCCCTCCAAAAATTAAGGGGAAATGTATGTGCGTCCTATGGAGCGAATGCAGGCTCCTTGGCTTCAGCGATAGCAACACGAAGCCTTCAAAGCGAAGAGGGAGCGCTCCCTCCGCGCTCCAGAGGCTTCGCGTTGCTTTCGCTGAAGCCTGGAGAGTGAGAGGGGTCAGTGCACACCGACCCCTCTCGCTCTCCAGGCTTCAGGGATAGCCACCTGAAGCCTCCGGAGCGCAGCAGTAGCTCCTGCTGTGCTCCGGAGGCTTCGGGTTCCTTTTGCTGAAGCCAGGAGAGCAAGACTCTCCTGGCTTCAGCAGAGAGGCAGAGCTGTGCAGCGCCCCTTCAGCCAGGCGGAAGGAGAAATGGAAGGGGCTCCGTTTCTCCTGCTGCTTCGCTGAAGGGGTGCTGAGCAGAGAGGGGGAGAATTTTTTTTTCTTGTTCTTCCCCTCTAAAACACGGTGCATCCTATGGTCGGGTGCATCCTATAGAGCGAAAAATACGGTACTTCTGCACTCAGTACATAGTTCAAAGTGCAAAACATGCTGCTGCAGGATGTTGTGATGGCCACCAGTTTGGATGACTTTAAAAGAGGATTAGACAAGTTTGTGGAGGTAAGGCTATCAGTGGCTGCTAGCCAGGATGGTGGTGGACTGCCTCTCAATGCCAGCTGCTTGGGAACACAAGTGGAGAGAGCTGCTGTGCTCAAGTCCTGGCTATGGGCTTCGCTCAGAACAGAATGCTGGACCAGAGAGGTCTTTGACCTCCTTCATCAGGGTTCTCCTTGCATTATGGTGTATTTCTGGCCCCTGTAACCCAACTCACTTTCTCAGTTAGGCTGCAATTTGATATTCACTTACCTGACACAGAGCCCCCTTGAAAATAATGAGTCGTGCATATAGGATTACACTGTTGAAGTCCTTTCAGAGTTAACATTTCTTGCTTAATACATAAGCAGCTGTTACTCTGCTGAGAGCCAATGTGGTGTAGTGGTTAAGAGCGGTAGTCTCGTAATCTGGGGAACCGGGTTCGCGTCTCCGCTCCTCCACATGCAGCTGCTGGGTGACCTTGGGCCAGTCACACTTCTCTGAAGTCTCTCAGCCCCACTCACCTCACAGAGTGTTTGTTGTGGGGGAGGAAGGGAAAGGAGAATGTTAGCCGCTTTGAGACTCCTTAAAGGGAGTGAAAGGTGGGATATCAAATCCAAACTCTTCTTCTTCTTCTACTCGTTTGTTGTGAAAGACCAAGACATTTTAAAGCAAGACAGTGTTTTGCTTGCCTGGGACATTGCATTTTTCCAAGAGCAATATTTTTGTCACTCGGAAATGATGTTCTTCCTTCAGCCAACTCACACAACTGTGAAATTCCATGGAGTTAAGAGGTAGATAGGATAGTGCCTAGCAAGACATCACAAATGATGAACGAGACACTCCCCTACCATGTCATTTAAAGAGAATTCCTGCAGCAGTGCTCATTAGGACTATTTTCTCTTTAAAAGGTGGCTGTGTGTTCACCTTCTACAGCAGGCATAGGCAAACGTGGCCCTCCAGATGTTTTGGGACTACAAATCCCATCATCCCTGACCACTGGTCCTGTTAGCCAAGGATGATGGGAGTTGTAGTTCCAAAACATCTGACTTTGCCTATGCCTGTTCTACAGCACTTTCTGCCATATTGTTTAAAATTAATAGTAGTGTATTTCCTCCCTAGACTTTACAGGAATGACAGGCTTTCATACCTCACTGCTTAAGCTAGGTGTATGAAGCAAAATGTTATGCTCAGGTATGCCTACATTTGCACATTCATAGCTGTATGCAAACAAAATGCACCCAACCTCATCCTCTATTATTCTCAAGGAATGAAATGTGTAAACTCACAGTTAAAAACAGGTCCAGATTGACAGTTATGCCAAGCTAAAAAAAGGGGGGCTGAAACTGAGTTTTCTGCTTTGGAATATATTCCCAGAGTATGCCCATTCTGTTTATATGATTCGGCTCCTTTCACATTACCCAGTCTTAAACACAGTAGCTATTTGGACAGGATGGCAGTAGTAATAGCTTCCAACTAGTCTAACTTTTAGAATACCAATAGTGCCTGGAAACTCTCAGTGCAAATTAATATCGTCTGTTTATCTAATCAAAATTACAAGTGGCATGGGGGGTGGGGAGGCAAGTCACCTGAAACAAGTAATTCACCCACTCACCCTACTGCTGGGATTATTTGAATGAAATGCATATTTAGTTATAATCTGTAGCCTGAAAAGTACAGTTGATAACTGGAAATGATTAAAACAAGGCTGCCATCCTAATCATGTCTACTTGAAAGTTCATGCAATCAAAATCGATAGGGTTTACTTCTGAAATATGTTTGGGATTGGAGCATTAATGTAAAATATACTATTATTTATTTTACAGAAACCTAACACATAGACCAAATCTTGCCCTATAATCCTCTTTGTGTCTTCATGCACCCCAATCTTTAATTCTTGGGCCACTGCTGAGCCCAACAAAGAATGAAATTTCAGTTTATTACCTCTTGCAAGCATAAAAGAGTGATTAAAATGTTTAAAGAACACTTGCATATACAACCTTTGATTATATGCTTTTTCAGAACTACTTTTTTGTCCTATTAATTTCTACTAAGCTACGATTTTAAATACAGTGGTACCTCAGGTTACATACGCTTCAGGTTACAGACTCCACTAACCCAGGAATAGTACTTCGGCTTAAGAACTTTGCTTCAGGATGAGAACAGAAATCGCACGGCGGCAGTGCAGAAGCAGGAGGCCCCATTAGCTAAAGTGGTGCTTTAGGTTAAGAACAGTTTCAAGGTAAGAACGGACCTCTGGAATGAATTAAGTACTTAACCTGAGGTACCACTGTACCAAGAAGCATTTCAGTCAAAACCCACCATTTGCTTCTAAGGAGACTTGCAAGTACTCCTTCTTTTGCACACATAGATTGCTTATCAGCCTTTGCCTCACAAAATGTTGGGTGCCTTTCTAGGTCTTATGACACACCCCAGAAAAACATGATTGCAGCTTCTTGTGCGCTCGGAGGTGGAGGCCTCCTAGTATATTGGCTTCTGTCTAGGCAGAGGACGAAGACCCTAGAAATGGGAGATGGATGGTGGGGCTCTGGAGAGAGACCACATACTGATGAAGAAGATAAAGGAATTAGACCCTTCAAAGTAACGACATCAGAGGAGGAAATCCAGGTACTAATGAGAAGAGGGAAATGGGTGGGGGGGTGTTATGTGTAAAATTTATGGTACAAACGCGTTTACCCTGGCTTTTGACACTTGAGATGTATATTTTTAGGACCCAGCTTATTTTTGTGATTGTTTTAAACTGCTTTTAATATTGTGTTTTGAATTTCTAACTGCCCTGTGTGAGCTTGAGAGTGTGTAAGTCTGCCAACTGAGTAGGATTACACTAAGGATTGATCACATTCCGGTTCTGTAGCTGCCTACCTTCTTTTCAGCCAATCATGTTAGTCATGTTTTTTAGGTCAGATGAGGATGCTGGTAAAGCCCAAACTGGCCAGGCCAGTTTTCCTGTGTCAATGGGATACTATGCTAGCAAACAAGCTTTGTGTCACTGTGACTCTCCAGCTACTAATTACTTGAACTACAGGTGATCCTGAGGTGGCCATGCCATGTTATCTGATTTTAGAAGGCTGCAGAGTATTGTGGTTTAGCTGAAACAGGGGGAGGGTGTCAGGTTTCATCACCCTAGCAATTCAAGCATTACTGTGTTGGAGGAGGGCTGAGAAGACCTCTATACATTGCCCTACACATTGTTGAACTCCCCATTGGGGTAGAAATCATATATCGAATAGATGGAAAGCTCTTTTGACTTGAGAAGGCTGAAAGCAAAGAGTAAGGTTACCATAACTTCCATCATAGAGCTTCAGTATGCTGATGACAACGTAGTATGTGCACACTCAGAGGATGACCTCCACTTTTCCTACCTAGGCAGTTCTCTTTCCACAAGGGCAGCTTTCTCCCGATTGAAGCGCAGAGAGTCTGAGGACATTCGCAGGGAAACCAAAATGCTTGTTTACAAAGCTATTGTACTACCAACCTTACTGTGTGCTTGTGAAACATGGACCACTTATAAACGCCATCTCCAACTCCTCGAAAAATTCCATCTACGGTGTCTCTGAAAAATTTTGCATATCACTTGGGAAGACAGGTAAACTAATGCCCATGTACTGGAAGAAGCAAAGATCACTATTGTTGAAGCAATAATTCTTCAACATCAACTTCATTGGAGTGGTAATAATAATAATAATAATAATAATAATAATAATAATAATAATAATTTCTTATTTGTACCCTGCCCATCTGGCTCGGTTTCCCCAGCCACTCTGGGCAGCTTCCAACAAAGATTAAAAATACATTAAAACAAAGATTAAAAATACATTAAAATGTTGTTCGGATGCCTGAGTATTGTCTTCCAAAGCAACTACTCTATTCCAAACTTAAAAATGGAAAGCATAATGCTGGTGGTCAACAAACGAGGTTTAAAGGCTAACTCAAGACAAATCTAAAAATCTAAAAAAAATGTAGTATAAACACTGACAACTGGGAAACACTGGCCTGCGAGCGCTCCAGTTGGAGAACAGGCTTTACCAAAGGTGTCACGGACTTTGAAGATGCTCAAACTAAGGATGAAAGGGAGAAATGTGCTAAGAGGAAGGCATGTTTGGCAAACCCTCACCGTGATCAGCTCCTGCCTGGAATCCCATGTCCCCACTGTAGAAGGACGTATGGATCCAGAATTGGCCTACACAGTCACCTATGGACACACTGTTAAGACCATGTTCATGGAAGACAATATTACTCTGTTATGAGTAATCGCCAAAGAGGAGAAGAAGAGAGGGAAGACCTCTACTAATAAATTGTCACCTGGTAGCTTATATTGGCAATATGCTATCATTGACGTGTTCAAAGCAGCTTCAAAAATTGCAACAGCCCCTTTTCTGTAAGGGACTTAAAAATATTTCAAGATGTCTAAGATATGTTTCGAGGGTCACATTTTCTAAATGGCATCCTTGGGAACAAAATTAATTATGCTGTCTAGCAACGGGAAAGCTCTCCTGAGTTTTGACTGTTTCAGAATCTTTTACCCAGTTTTGGCAGGCATTTTAGGACATGGAACACTCTCTATACGTCCCATTTCTCAATCGTACAAAAGAAATAATTCTTCCTAAGTGAAATGAAAGCCTCTCTCATCTGTGTTTAATAAAAACTATTTTAGTTTGAGGCCTTCAGTCAAAGTCTTTATCCAGCCAGAAACCCATATGAACAACACTGTTTTGCGTAATATTCCTTAGGGCCGTATAGAAAGCGCAATCTTTGTGCACCCCTAATATATAGTGGAAAGCCTTTGATCCTCTAAGAACTATTCATAGAGGTTAGGATGCCTCACTTTTGAAAGTATTCTTTATGGGGACTCTCTCTCTTCTCTGTAGGATTTGTACCAGCGTCTCGATCAGACCCGCTACACAAAACCACTGGAAGGGGCTGCCTTCAACTACGGTTTCAACTCCAACTATCTGCAGAGAGTGGTCTCCTACTGGAGAACCCAGTTTGACTGGCAAAAACAAGTTAAAATCCTCAACCAGTACCCACATTATAAGACAACCATTGAAGGTGAATTCTTTCCCCATTGAACTACACATAAATATATCCTGTAATGGGATTAATCCTTTCAGACCAACCCCAACCCCATTTTCCACAGTGAGCTTTCTCTGCTGCAGCTAGCACTTAAAACTTGTCTGTTGGATTTCTGGCAGGAATTGAAGTTCATTTCATCCATGTGAAACCATCTCACACCCCGAAAGGTCAGAGTGCCAGGCCATTGCTGATGGTGCATGGTTGGCCTGGCTCCTTCTATGAATTCTATAAGATCATCCCACTGCTTACGGACCCTGCTGGTCATGGACTGAGTGGCGAAAATGTGGTGTTTGAGATCATCTGTCCATCCATCCCAGGTTATGGTTTTTCAGAGGCCCCTCACAAACAGGGTAAGTGGCAGATAAACCAAGGAGGGACTTCCAGGGCACTGCTTTTAATTAAAAGCTATAGTAGATGTCTTTTAATGATGCTTTTTCTTCCCACTGATAGGCTTTGATTCATTGGCTGCTGCTCGAATCTTTCACAAGCTAATGCAGAGACTCGGCTTCCAGGAATATTACCTGCAGGGTGGAGACTGGGGTTCCAAGATCACCACAAACATAGCCCAGATGGTGCCACAGTAAGTGGTGGAGGTCCTTCTCTCTATTGCATATTCCTCATCATTCAACATACATTAGTAGCTGTGCATATCTATACGTTATAAAGGTAAAGGTAAAGTGGGTGGCGCTGTAGTATAAACCAGTGAGCCCCTTGGCCTTGCCGGTCGGAAGGTGGTTCGAATCCATGCGACAGGATGAGCTCCTGTTGCTCTGTCCCAGCTCCTGCCAACCTAGCAGTTCAAAAGCATGCCAGTGCAAGTAGATAAATAGGTACTGCTGTGGTGGGAAGGTAAACTGCATTTCCGTGTGCCCTGGTTTCCGTCCTGTTGCACCAGAAGTGATTAATTCATGCTGGCCACATGACCCAGAAAGCTGTCTGTGGACAAACGCCAGCTCCCTTGGCCTGAAAGTGAGATGAGCACTGCAACCCTATAGTCGCCTTTGACTGTATTTAACCGTCCAAGGGTCCTTTACCTTTACCTTAAAGGTAAAGGTAAAGGGACCCCTGACCATTAGATCCAGTCGTGACCGACTCTGGGGTTGCGGCGCTCGTCTCGCTTTATTGGCCAAGGGAACCAGCGTACAGCTTCCGGGTCACGTGGCCTGCATGACTAAGCCACTTCTGGCGAACCAGAGCAGCGCACGGAAACGCTGTTTACCTTCCCGCCAGAGCGGTACCTATTTATCTACTTGCACTTTGACGTGCTTTCGAACTGCTAGGTTGGCAGAAGCAGGGACCGAGCAATGGGAGCTCACCCCGTCGTGGGGATTCGAACCACCGGCCTTCTGATCGGCAAGTCCTAGGCTCTGTGGTTTAACCCACAGCACCACCCACATCCCTTATTTTACCTTACATTTATGTTATAAAGCAGGGGGTTATCTAGGCATAATCTTTCGTCATGCAACTTGGTTGCAGGGGTTGTTGTTTGCAAGGAAGGATGTCGGAGAATATAATGAGCATTTGTTGTCAAAGCAGGACTCATGGAAGTAATTGAGAACAGAAACATAGGTTTTGGATTACATCTGCATGAGGAATCAATTTCTGCCCTGAAGAAAATCCAGATTTTGCTCCTAATTGAACTTATGGCAAGCAACTGAGAAATGCCGGCTTGCACAAGAACCACTATTAAAAGCAGTATTAAATAACAGCAATATATCCCTGCCTGTGTATACAAGGGATGATTATGTCTCTTCCCTGGATGTCACTTCTCCCAAGTATTTTCTCATTGTTCTTCCATATTTGCTGGTTCTGACTCTAATGCTAGCCAAAGCACATTTACTAGAAAGTTCAGGAAAACTCTCCATGCCTTCTTTTCAGATCTGTAAAAGGGCTTCATCTGAACATGGTTTTCACCAGTAACATTAGCTTGGTTGGTTTACTACTGGGAGCCTACGTACCATGGCTGGTGGGCCTCACCAGGGAAGACGCACGTCGTTTATTCCCATACTTTGAGAAGCACGTGTATGAAATTTTGCGAGAATCTGGTTACTTACACATCCAGGCCACCAAGCCTGACACAGCAGGTTTGTTGATCATCCTGTGTTTTGAGAAGCCCCCACTGAAAAAGAGGCATTTTAGTCTCCCCCATACAGAATGAAATTATACTAGCTAAGGCACATAGGAATAACTGCAATAAATTGTGTAGATTTGGATTAATCAGGCTTCATTAATTATAACTTTCTATTGCAAAAGAGGAGTATATGGGATGTAGCACTGGTGGGGGACATGTCATGCTCCTTCTGGAGTAGCTTGTCCACCTTTGGTCTTCACTCTGCACTCAGCTCTCACCTGTGGCTCCTAGAAACCTTCATCCCCAGAGGTGGACTCCAGTGTCTTGAGACTGAAGGATGCCAACAATTGCAGAAGCAAATGAGTAAGGGCAAAGTAATACAGTAGGATTACATGTACATTTAACCTGGATGATCACAAATGTATGTGCTTGGTAGCTGGCCAGCTGATACATACACAAGGCAGAGAGCTCAAAAGCTCTTTCCATGCCAGGTTTTCCCAGCACAAAAATAGCTTTTAAGCTCTCTGTACTGCTTACTGGGCTCTGGGAAGGTCTCACACTTGCTCTGGCAGGTAAAATTCCAAGGTGTTGTTTTGGCTATATGTGTTCATATTTATGCCCCTCCCCGGAATGTAACACCTACACGAGACTACTGTACACACACACAGATCTCTGCCCCCCACTTTTACTCTGCAAGTAAACAAGATTCACACAATAAGTTCCCCTGGTAATGGGCTTACATGGAGGGGAGGAGGGGGCGGGGAGAGAACAAACTGCCAAGGTACCATAGATGAAAGTCAGCAGCAACCCCTGTGCTCCCAGTGGCCAGTTTTCTAGCCTAATGCTTTTTTTCTCCAGCCAGGTTAAATAGATAGTTGGAAGAACCAGGCCCTTGCAGTTAAGACATCCAGAATGATGTGGCATTAAGTTGGTTGCAATCCAAAGCCCTAGTTCTCACTTGGATCTCTGAGCAAGTTCCATGCAGGGCCCAGTTCCTAGCCAGAGGTGGAGCAAGTGTCTGATGTAAACGGTAATATGCTGTTTCCCTGATCTAGGCTGTGGATTGAATGATTCTCCTGTGGGACTTGCTGCATACATCCTGGAGAAATTCTCCACCTGGACAGACAAATCATTCCGGAACATGGACAATGGAGGTCTGGAAAGGTCTGTACCACAAGTGTAATGGGGTGAGGATCCTTTTTAGGAAGGGGGAGGGGAGTTATCATCTCAAACAGCCAATAAAATTGGCGTTGTTTTTTTAACCTATTACTGCTTTTCTCAGTATACTCGTAACACACCCCAAAGGTAGCATGTTATTAGCTCACTTTCTATTCTGTATTAGTAGACCAAATTGCAGTCAAGTACCAAAGGTATGGTGGTAAAACTATGATAATGCTTTAAACTTCTCTGTTTAGGAAATACTCTCTTGACGACCTTTTGACCAATATCATGATTTACTGGGTCACTTCCTCCATTGTACCATCAATGCGATTTTACAAGGAGAATCTTTCCCAGAATCCCCAAAATGCTCCTGACAGCAGGTAAGGAAGAGGTACCAGAAGCTGTTTTAAGAGAAGTCATTGCACTGCGAAGATGCTGTGCTTTCTGTCTTAAGGCATTTTTATAGCTGTTATGGTGGTAGTAGCAATAGCTGGTTACATAATAGAAGCACAATATTCCTGTTTCGTCACATCCAGAAGTATTTCCTCCAAAACAACAAATTTGTTTTTGAAAGCAAGTTTTGAAATCTTACATGCTTTGATTCAAAGGAAATAAGCAAAGCCCCAACTAGCATTATGGAATTCTTTGGCCATGCCTAAAGATCAGGTAATTGTTCTCCAAGTTTTAAGTTGTCTAGTTTTAAGTTCACTAAGAGAACAAAGTCCATGATGGCTTCTTTCCCAATTACCAAAACTATCACAGGGTCCACTGTTGCTATAAAGCCGGAGTAAAAGCTTCAAACCCAACTCTCTTGGAACCCATCTGCAAGAAGAGAACCATTTAGCCCTCATGGTTGCCAATATATTATTAGTATTCACTAGTAAAGTTATATTATTTCTCCTATAGGAGCTCAGGGGAGCTATTTGAGTGCATCTCTAGATACAACTCACATAATGCAGCAGACAAGACACTATTGGAATCCAGTTCACATTTATGCCCCCAAAGTCTGAGCCTTCAGTGCACTCCTGAAAATTATCCACTTAGGTGACACATTCTGAAATGGGGTACCACCAAGGAAAAGGCCCTCTCTCTTATCATTACACAGCAAAGGGACCTTGAGCATGGCCTCCCTCAATGATCTCATAGCAGGATTCAACAGGTACTTAAACCCCATACCATATAGACCACATTGTGGAATGCTTCCACATCCAGTTATGTGGTTATTAGAACAAGAGTTACAAAGGCAAGTTGTCCCAGTCCAGGAACGGCTATAACTAGTGAACCAGCCATAGTTTACTTTGCATGCGTGGTAAAAAATTGGAGAAGACAAACAATGCAATATGTATTAATGGGTGGGCTATGGAAGAGCATGTTCTCTTAACTTGCCACAGTGAGGCTTACTAAGAAAAAGTGTTTTGCAGTTCCTATGTTATCTAGTAAGCTCTTGAGAAGTTATGGTATCTTCTGCTACAGGGTTGAAGTCTATGTTCCTACTGGTATTGCTGCCTTCCCTGGTGAACTTACTCATATCCCACGTTCCTGGGCAAAGAAGTTGTTTAAGAACATTGTCACCTATTCCTACATGCCACGGGGCGGACATTTTGCTGCCTTCGAGGAACCAGCACTTTTAGCTCAAGACTTCAGGCAGTTTGTGAAGAAGGTGGAACACCTGTAAGTTAATATTAAATGGCACAAGCATTGCAGAGAGCTCTATGAACAAAAGTTGGAAGCTTTCCGACAACTAAACAATACTTAAAGCATGTATTTACTCCTTAAGTTTTGGGTAGGCAAGTATTTTTCTATGAGGCTGGCTGTGGAAGCCATACAAAGTAGTGTGAAAAAAGGGAAAAGACACTGTTTACTTTAAAGCAACTTCTTTTTAAAGCCAATGTAGTAGAGTTCTTGTCTTATTATGATTTTACAAGATTTGTTACAAGACAGATTCCTTTTACATTTCATTTCACCTTCACAAAAATCAAACAGAAACATTTCCCAGGGCTGAGGAACCTCCCCATCTGGCAAGCAGCCTCTCCTCTTTCAGTCCTGCCTCACCCAGGATTATGCTTTGTGCAATTATGCTTTAGAAAATAGGCTTTAGCTGCTTCAATGGAAGCAAACTGCCATGCAAGGATGACAATTTTTGGTAGAAAGTTACAGCTGGGAAGGAGCTCCCCCCCTTGTGAAAAACAGCTTGCACTGGTGCCAGTATAAGCTTAACTGCTGTGCAGGGGAAAAGGTGGAGTGAGAGAGAGGCAAATGGAATGAGGGTGTGTATTAGTGGCTATGAACCTCACCCACTACTGCCTTGTAGTCCCCCAACAGATTTTCCTCAAGGAAATATGGCAAGTGGGAAGAAACAATTCCTCAACCTTTTTAACACAGTGTTCTGCATTGTAAGATTATAGTAGGTTACCACTGGGTTTGTACGTACGCAGGGGCTGTAAAGTTAGGATTAGGAACACTGCCAAGGGCTGGCCTCCACTATATAGGCAGCCTTTTAGAAGGCAAGTCAACTTTCCTCATAATCCATGCTATTTTCTCTGGAAAAAAGTGTTGTTTTAAAAAAAATACATTCAGTAGCTATAATATTTTGTTCTGCAGTAACTGATGCAGCTTCTTTTGTGCTTCTGTTAGCTTTCAACAGGCATTTTTAAAAGCAGGATGTTTGTTTAGCCTCTCCCAGAACAATTGGAACACAATACAAAAATGTCCCAAAGGTCAGAAAATCCATAATGCTGGAGACTAGAGAATCTCTCCCTTAAAGTTTGCAACTTTTCTGGCCCAGAACAGGCAAGCAGCTTTGTAAATAATAGTTTAAATGGAGCTCAAATGCCTTTGGCCCAAGAAGTAACATATGTTCTTAGATCTCCCATAGGTCTCAACTTTAACCTGAAAACTTCCAAGCAGAACAAAATCCAACTTGCAGTTCCTTATTACTCCTGCTTCCCATCCCAAAAATCTTTCCTTAGGGAACTGAGGAAAACCTATTACATCTGATTATCCTTACATCTGTCATGAGCTTCTTTTGATAAATGTTACTCCCACCTAAACACATAGGGATCTATCCTCAGGAAAGCCACACTTCTCCAACTAACGAACCACTTCCCTCACTTCAGTCTAAAGCATTCAGACCCTTCACAGTGGGTATGTTCACATTAAGTAAAATGTTGCCCATTGTTTGGGAACAAGATGCTAGTTCCTTTAATGCTTGCCCAACAGTGGTTGTCCCAACCCCGCAGCCCTACCCTGCAGTTCATTGATGAAGAACATCAGTGCCATGGTGCACTGTGGCAAATGAGCAGAGAACCTGCCTTGTCACCTGCTTTTACATCATCAATACCAACTTTATTTCCTGTAGATGCTTTGGATAACAGCTCATCATCCTTTACCACTGGGTATGCAGGCTGAGGCTGATGGGAGCTGGAGTCCAATAATACCCAGAGGACACCAGGTTGGGGAAGGCAAAACTATAGCTTCACTTTGATCACAGCAATTGAAGATGAGCAAAACATCTTGTGCAGCTTTATAGAAGCTGATATTACAGCAAAGATTGTACTTCAGAGCCTTTTCCAAAAAGAGCACATTTACAATGTTAGCTTCTAGTTTTGACTAACAGAGACAAACACAGGAGGAGGCTTAATCGGAGTACTCATGTACGCAAACTGTTAGGAAAGCAAAATGAGCTTTTCAATATGAGAGATAACATTTGTACCCTACTCTCCTGTCAAAAAGGCTTCCATTATTTTACATTCCACAATTTAGAAAGTGTTTTTCACCCCAATTTGTAATATTTCAGACAAATCATTGTTCACAAGCAGCCTTCCCTAGTGCCCTCCACATGCCCTGTAACTCTCAGAACCTGAAGCCAGCATGATCAATGGTTAGGGATGGTGGGAGTTGTAGTTCAAAGCACCTGCGTAGCACCAGATAAATATTTCTAAACCAACTTTTCCCACTCTAATAATCCTGTGGGGATGCAAACTTTAAAAGTTATTAGGCTTCCAGTGTTGAGGGGTTTGTGCTGCTCTTAATTATGGCTACAACCCTTACAATAGCTCCTTAGACAGTAACATTTATTACTCAGGAAAAAGCAGAAAGTTATATGGCTTTTGCCAGATTCTTGAACAATCACACAAACCAAAGCAATTCATGAACATTGTAGTTATCTACCTGTAAACATAATCCATAATATAATATTATGTAGGAAGTTCCCCCGCTGGTATAACTATTTCAAGTATCATCTAATAGGTTTCATAGGCCTTAAAGCAATCTCTTTTCCCTTTTGAACCAATTCCCCAAAAGCCCTTCCTATAATCCTAGGTGGATCTGCTTCTAAGCTCCATTATTTTGAAAGGAAGTTAACTCTGGAGAATATGATAGTGCTCATCTGCTCATCACATATTTCTAAAGGGTCTGGCAAAAAAGTTCAAATGAGGGGAACGTGGCTGCAGCTGATCAGATTTATTACAAAGCAATATGGAGACAGGAAGTTAAGCATTCTCTCTTAAAAACGTTGTCAAGAGTAACGAAAGCCCTTCACTGTCACTGGAGCTTGAAACCATATGTAATCATCCAAGTTAAAGTTCATCTCCTGATTGGCAGAAAGGGCTGTATTCTTGCTGTGACTGCATGATAAGCTGACCGTCAACTTCCTCCCTCGGGCTGGCACTTTGTAGTTTAGTTTCGGTCTGAACCAGTTAACGCCACAGTTGCGGTGCCCTTGAACCATAACAACGACACCCATAGTGGGAATGGCTTGAAGCTCGCTGAATACATCTGCCAGGAAGAGCGAACGGAAAAGCTTGCGAATACAGGCTCCTGTCTGCAGACTCTCATCAGCACTGCTCATGGAGATACCTTGCAGATTGATCTCATAGAGTTCTTTGGGACTGACAGCAGTGCCCCCAAGCAGAATAAGAACTCGTGGGACCAATGTCAAACTGAACATGTTTTCTAAGTGCTGAAACATTCCTTCAAGTTCACTCAGTACTTGCTGACACCTCTTGTTGTTGCTGTCTTGATCTTTTGGATTGATTTTTTTGACCACATCTTCATCCTGTGAAGTTAAGGTGGTTGAAATGGTGTCAATATTTTAGGTGAAAAGATGACAATATTTAATCTGGAATATAGTTATTTCACACATTATCTCAAAGTCTAGGCATATAATTGATAACATATAGAATAAACCAGAAAAAGTGTCATAATCATAACTTACCAAAATCACTACTTAAATAAAATAAGCCAGTTACTAATAAGGTGGTTTGTCTTCAGTGACCACTTTTCTCTTAACTGCTGCACAGCACCCATTAAAATATGGAAATACATTCCCCCAATAAATACAAAGACTTAATATTTCTGTAGTGCCATTTCACCCAAAGTTTCTCTCACTATAAAATCTGCATCAGAATATGATCATGTTTGTGGATTTTCACCTGAGTTAGCTTGTGATGCTCTTAGTCACCCTGTTAGCCTCATAATCGGGAGTTTAATGAGGTCTGATTGCTCCCATTTTTAAAATCCCCTTTAAAATGCACAAGTTGTTATCACCATGCAGAGGCTGCCCCCAAATACTTGCCATAACTATATAAAAGCACCGAAGATAAACTGCAGCTGAATCTAGAGCGACCTCCAGAACACCGGAAATACTTTTAACCAAGCCTGAAACACCCAGAGGTAAAGCGAAGATCCCAATTTGTATTTGTGGTTGCAAGTATGAGGAAAAGGAAGTTGAATATATCCGCACGTGAGGCTTAATAGCCTACCCCCCACAAAAAAACCCGACATTCTCTCGTCTCTGAAAACATGCGGAAAACCCTGCGAGAGAGAGAGACCTTTTTTGCCACACAAGTGAACACCCTGGAGCCAGTGTCGGTTTGATGCTCCTAAAGCGAAAACGAAAAACTCAGCCAGCGCTTCCCCGTGTGCACAGCCTGCAACGCGAGGATGCGATCCCGTGTATGCGCGAACAGCCTCAACTCACCTGGCCGGGGGATTTCGGAAACTGCCTCCGGGAGAAGCAGGCGAGCTGCTCGTAAGGCAAAGGCAGCTGCTGCCTCTGGTACAAGACGTGCTTCATGAACTCGGAGGTGAAACGGAAGCAGCCCTCGCGGGTCACGAAGCCGGGGAAAACCACAGACACCGAGGAGGCGCCGCCGGGAACTGAAGCCACGGGCGGCGCCGGCGCCACAGTCACGGCAACGGCGGGAGCCTCGCGCAGTTCCAAGCCGGAGTCGGCGACGCGAGGCAGGTCGGCTGCGCAGAAAGAGAGAGAGAAGGCGGAGCGGCCTCGTCACTCGGCCGCGGTGATGCCGAAGGCCCAGAGACCCACCAGGGAAGGGAAGGGGCCGCCGTCGAAAACCCAGAGCCCAGTCTTACCTTCTCGTTGCGTCGCTCCGGGCGCGGCCATTTTCTGCTCTCCGACGTCGCTCTGGTTTGAATGGCCGCCCTCCCGGAGCATCATGGGAACTTTTTAGGGACGTCACTGGGCGGGGAAGGAGGTCGTGGCGCCAGTAGGCGCGCCGCTCTTCAACCCAAAGGAAAGGTCGCCTTTTAACTCAAGGCTGGCCCGAGGCTTTTTACTGCTTGAGAGGAATGCCGCCTCCTTCCCCCATTCAAGCCAAGTCAAGTGATATATATTATCAAAATATGTTGCACCAGAGACTGAAAATCAACAAACTCCGTTTTTTTCTGGGATTAAAAATACAACAGTACTTTAATAAAAATCACAATTTGTTGTACTTTCATGACATCTAGTGCCAGCCCTGGTTCTACTCCATTTAATAAAATGAAATAGTTTATTAAACTTGAATTGCTTTTTATTTAGTTTATTACTTTTGTATCCCTTCTCTCCAAGGAGCACACCACAGTTCTCCCTGCTCCTCATTTTATCCTAACAAGCCTGTGAGGGAGTTTAGGTTGAGAGACAGTGACTGGTCCAGTAACCCAGTGCAATTCATAGCTGAGTGACTATTTCAATCCTAGTCTCCTAGGAAGAGGCATAACAAGGATGGAGAAGAGATTGCTTGTGTGCAGATGCGATCTCTCGATTCCTGGGGGGGGGGGGGAATCCTGGAGAGGAGGGGACTTAGGCAGCTGTGGGGAAGTGGGACCTTCAGTACAGTACAGTGGTACCTCGGGTTAAGAACTGAATTCGTTCTGGAGGTCCATTCTTAACCTGAAACTGTTCTTAACCTGAGATACCACTTTAGCTAATGGAGCCTCCAGCTGCCGCACAATTTCTGTTCTCATCCTGAAGCAAAGTTCTTAACCCAAGGTACTATTTCTGGGTTAGCAGAGTCTGTAACCTGAAGCATCTGTAACCCGAGGTACCACTGTATCAGCTACTGCTTCATGGGTGACAAGATCTACCGAAGATGAGTTGCTGTGCTCATTAAGGCTGACACTCTGACAAGTCTGTGCCGATCACATCTTTGTGAACAAACTTCTACTTCCACGGTGTGATTTACTACCAGCTCACTCCTGACAGATATGCTCTATGGGGAGGTGGCTTCAAGCACCTGGTCCTGGTTACATCCATTTATACTGTTGTTGTTATTTTTTTTATTTATACCCTGCCCATCTGGCTCGGCTACATTCTAACACCTATTTCCTTTGAGCTGCTCATGGTTAATCCCCGCAGACAAGTGGTTTTCAACCAGTGTGCTGTGGCGCCCTGGGGTGCCTTGAATGGTCAAGGGTGCAGTGGGCAAGACTGGCCTCTGTCCCTCTTTCCTTCCTTCCCTCCATCCTCTGATGCCCTCTTGCGTCTCTGCCTCCCAAAGGCTTGTACAGCTGTTAGCTGCAGCAGTTCTGGCTACAAGCTCTGCAGATGAATGGTGCCTCTGGAGCTGGCCAGGGGGTGCTGGTTGTTAGGAGCTGAGGCGGCCTTGGAGTAAGCAAGCAAGCGGGCAAGGGAGCCCAGCCAGCCAGTCCATCAGCCCTTCCTGTTGGAAATGGACAGACAAGTCCCAGGCCCCTGTGGGGCAGTGTGAGGCAGGGGCGGCAGCAGCAGCTGCCCAGAGGACTCCCAAGGAGACAGGAGAGGAGAGGAGAAGAGCCTGAGGGAACACTCCACAAGGGAGAATGTTTGAAAAAGGGTGAGGGGTTACCAGCTCTGCAGGCAAGGGGTGACATAACTGGGTTCCTGAGCCCCACAGGGGTGCCACAGAAAGAATGTAGATGTTCAAGGGAGCAGTGAACTCAAAAAGGTTGAAAACCTCTGCTCCAGCCAGTCTGATTTCATTAACACTTGTTGATTTTACTAGGATTATAGTGTCCAATACACAATCCAGGAAGCTGCCTACTTAACTAGCTTTTACATGTGCTAATTCCAGATTAGCAACTTCTAACACACATCTTAAATACACGAGTCTGGTTATTACTTCCAAGGAAATTAGCTTTGACACCCCAAACCTTAATTAAATTCTAGCACCTATATCATTATGTTTTCTTCCCCCACTTGCCCCTGACACATAATCATAATTTAGATTATATGGAAATAAACTACTTCATTGGACTGCGGTAATGAACTAAATACATTTTGGAATACATTTTGGAAAGCAGTTGTTATTTCTTTAAGTGCTATTTAAATGATAATTGTGTCTTTGCTATGGATAGCCCTAATGACAATTAACCTGACACAAAGCATCACATTTAACTAAGTTTTATTTAGAGTACGACTATTGAAATTAATGGACCTAATTTAGTCATGTTCATTAATTTCAGTTGGTCTTCTCTGAGCAAGAGCACCCACAGTGACCACCTTTATCCTATCTTAAAAGCGGTTTCAGTAAGCAAATATACTTTTAGTAGTTCCTGGTTGTCACAACCAACAGCTGAGCCACACAGAACATGCCCTGAACTTTCATCTCAACCTGATGCAATGACCGTATTAAGAGAGCAATCCCTTCCAACTGATGCAATGCGTTGCCATCAACAGAGACTTAGCACCGAGGAAGTTCCTGAAAGAAATATGAAGATGTGGCTATACTATTTGAAAACAAAGCCTCGCACGAATGGGGGAGGAGCTCAGTGCATATGTTCCGATTGCATGATGGTATCTGTAGTTCTGCTGCTTTACTAGTGCACTTAGCCTTTCGTTATTTTGCATTTCTACGGTGTGAAAATACATACAAACGTATCGTGTATCTGAGACTGTTACTCTGAGATGAGTTGGTTTTTTTATGTCGCTATGCAATTGCTAAACTGCACTCCTTTTCTATTAAACTGATTTCCGAGAGTTGCAATAGATGCAAGAAGCAAACAAACTGCACCTCCATAGCTCTCTAAGCAAAGGAAATCCTGGCTAATCTGCTCCTGAGGACAGCGGTCCTAACCTATTAGTGTCATAGAAGAAACAAATCTTATGTGTATTCAGATACGCAGCTGCATAAGTCACCCCATATACGTTGCTGGAAACGGTGGTTCTGCACCCCGTCCCGAGATCCGTCCCTTAACGCCGCCCGACCCGCCGTCATTGGAAGAGAACGTAAGCGAGAGCAGCATTCTATCCGAAAGCGGCCCGCGCGGCGAAGAGGACTCTGGGAGTTGTAGTCCAGCGGCTCTACCGCCCCGTTTCCCGTGGTGCCTTGCGGTTCTTTCTCACGTCAGGAGCCGGAGTTTAGAGAGCCGTCATAAGCCAAGTCCGGGGTTGGGAGGCGGCAGCAGCATCCGTGGCCGGGGGAAGGGCTGGAGCGGGCCGGGTGTCAGGCCGGCCCAGGATGGACTCGGGGGTGTCGGAGCTATTTGGGGGCTGCTGCCGGCCTATGGGGGGCGGGAACGGCGGTGCCCTGCGAGGCCGCGCGGGCAGCGGCTCCGGTAGCGGCGGAGGGTCTTCCAGGGGGAGGAAGAAGAACGGGAGACACCGGGGGGGCAAGGCCAACAACCCGCCCTACCTGCCCCCGGAGGTGAGTGAGGCGGGGCTTCGGTGGTCGGCTGTCTTTGCAGGATCCTCCCCTCGTGTTGCATCCGATGGGCTTCTCTCGGGGTTTTCCTCCCGCTTCTGCCTTTGTGGTCCCCCTGACTTTGGGGGAGGAGGAGGTGGCAAGCCCCCCTGTGGCAAATCGGGATGTGTGGGGAGAGAGGGAGATGCTGAGCCTCCGTCTGGAAACGTACAAGGCTGGGCTGTGTTTTAGGGGAAAGGGGTAGAAGACCATCCTACCAAGACTGCATAGCCCTACCGAATAGGGCCATTCGATATTTTGGACAGCTGGTACTGCCATCGGCTTCACACTCGTAGCCTGGTTGTTGTGTTCCGCAATGTGTGCACATTTCACTTCAGTTCCTTGGACTGAAATGTGTGGTTTTATAGTAGAGTCTCTCTCTCTCTTTCTCTCTCTTTCCTTCTCTCTCCCCCCCCCCCCACTCCTTTTGCCTAATAGATGACAGCCACACTTTGAAGTTTCTCTTGACCTCTCTCTGACGGTGAATGACTTGAGCTCCAAAGCTGTAGGTTTCCTGAGTGTCAAAAGGGAAATAGATACCATTTTTGTCAACTTCTAGCAGTGTTTCTTTTCATCTCTTCCACTTGTGGCGATTCCGAGTCACTAAAGTTGTGCTTTTATTGGTTCATACAGCTGTTAGCTTGAAACGAAGGCAGCCAGTCCAATTTGGAAGGACTAGGGCTCTCTTAGACTGAAGCTTAAGTTCATTAGTAGTTCCAAATGACATTAATGGGCAAATATATTTAGTCCATATCTACTTGGATTGTGGATGGGAAGCTCTGTAGTATGTTGTTCCCAGTGCTATTTTTCTAGATAAAGAGGTGCTGGAACTCACCACAAATGCCTCCCTTGTTCTTTTATAATGGCAATGGCGCCCACCTGAGAGGTGCCGGAACTAAGTTCTGGTGAGTTCTGACTGAAAAAAGCTCTGGCTGTCCCTATGGAAAGCTCTGTCTAGCTCTCATTGAGATCTTCTGTCCAATTTAATTCTCCAATTAAAAAGGTCAGGTAATTTGTTATATGAAAAACCTTGGACCAAAGCCCATCAGAACTACTGCCAGACAAAGTGTTCAGTATTCAGTTAGATGGAACAATGGTCTGACTGAGTATAATATAGGTTTCTTTGAATTTCAATGGCATGCTTCAGTCTGTAGTTAGGGGCTCACATAATTGCATGTTCTTCGATCGTACTGCTGTCTGTTAACAGTTGCCTGTAAATAGAAAACATGATGTCAGGGATTTATTTTTAACCTAGTGTTTTCACTAACATCTAGATTTCTATGTGTAGGTGGTCTTTTTTTGGGTTGTGATATAGAGAAGCACTGTTAAGTCAGCCCCCACCTGAAACTGTACAACCTAGACATAGGTTTACTACTTCTGTGAGAACTAGTCCCTACTGTGTGTCACCTGGCAGTGGCAGATTAGCTTGAACGTGGGCTGAACCTTGATGCAGATACTCTAGAGCAGGCATCCCCAACCTTCGGCCCTCCAAACGTTTTGGACTACAATTCCCATCATCCCTGACCACAGGTCCTGTTAGCTAGGGATCATGGGAGTTGTAGGCCAAAACATCTGGAAGGCCGCAGGTTGGGGATGCCTAGTCTACAGACTCAAGGCTTAATAAAGCTGTATTACAGTCTCAAACTCATTCTGTTATCCTGGCTCATTTTCACTCAAAACTCATATATGCATACACACATATGCCTCTTCAGTTCTTTCATACTAGTGAAGGTTGATCTCTTACTATTCTGTTTCTGTGTCTCATCAAGCGTTGATAGCAGTTGGAATCAATGTGAAGCAAACCATATAAGATGTGCAACAATATTATTAATAATAAAAACTTGGTCCTTTGTTTTAGGAAGGTGAGCCTTCCTTTCCCCCAGAGAGCAGAATTAGTTATTTCATCCCCCCTGAGACTTTAGTGGTACTGTACTTCCTCTCTGCCCTCAGTTGACTTGAGTGGACTATTTTGGGGCATGCCTAAGCTTGTCACTTTTTCTGCATCACTTCTACAGCAGCTTCAGTAGATAAAAGTTAAACAACTTCTTGCTTCCTAAAATACATTGATATGTTGTGTTTCTAAGGCAGTGATTTCCTAGGCACTCTAAACTTAAGCTGGTGGGGATGATGCTACATGAATAAAATAAAATTTAGATGATTGAGTGGGCATATTAGGAGGAAAAACTCAGCATTATATCTGTCTCATTTCCAGTATGTAGGTGGTTTATTCCATGATGTTGTTTACTATGTGTTTCCCTTGCCACCAACATTTTTAAACTAGAAAATAGCAGCAGGCTGCATGGAAAGAACTCTGAATCTGCTCATAGAGGGAGTGTGATATTTACTTCCAGAAAAACAAGATTATTTCAGGAAGAAATGAAATTTGAGTGGATCAGATTTCGTGCTGCTGTTAGTCTTGTTTATTACACTTTCCTTCTGCACTCACACCACTATCTCTGAACTAAGATTAGCAGGGTACAATTCAATGTCACATATCTACATTTTAGAGATAGTCTGGTCTCTCTCACCCCACTTGAGTAATTTTTAGTACTAGTTATTAAGACTTAGCTCAAATGGGGTGTCTTCTGGAGAAGTATTTTCTGAGTACTTAGGGAATATCAGAAGTGGCGATCTTCCTGTGGATCTGCCATGGCATTGGGATGTTTTTTGTACTACAAGCTGGTTACTACTGTAGTTTCTTCTCCTTCAGCTGCCTGTCACATTAGTCATTCCAAGCTCTGTGTGCTTGAAGGAAGAGACCAGCATAAGGCACATTTGTTAGAGAACTATGCTATTTGCCAGAGCAGTATGAGGTAGTGCAGGAGAATATCTTGGGAGGGTGAAAGGAGGAGGAAGAAATCTTTAAGAAACAGACAGTGCTTGCAGGTATATGTCTTCGTTATTGATTAATGAAGCAAGGTGTTTTTCTCCTCATGTGTATTCCAGTTTCCAGGCTTACTATGGAGCTAGATGGTAGTCAGTTGAACTTGTTTTACATATTCAGAATTTTTGATATTGTTGGTCAACATAAGTTGTTCCCGTTAGTTGTAGAAGCTGAATTTGTGAGTTCTTACTCCACTTCAAAAAATAATGTCTATCCACAGATTCAAAAACTGGCAGACAGCACACAGATGTCAGGAGGTATCTTGGAGACAGAGGCCCAGTGAAGGATTTTAAGTGATTCATGCAGGCAGAGTAGGAGACTGGGTCTGTCTGAAATACTGACCTGAGATTTACTTTTTCTTAAGAGAATGATTTCTGAAGCCTTCTCCATGATCTGAGCTATTACAGCAGCTGGAAATATACTACTAAAACTCACAGTCAGCTCTTGTGGCATTCGTAAATCTCCTTGTTGTTTTGTTTGCAGAACAGTGATGACCCAGGCAGGCATAGTTCTAAAAGTGCACTATGGGAGCCATGTCATTACAGTTCGGTCCTTTTTCTAGATATGGAGCCCAGAACTATAGCATTTAGCAACTCTTGATATAATTGATTCTTTCTAAATCAGGCACTGCTATGTGCTGGCTTCCTCGAGCTGACAAATGAGATGTCAAGAGTTGTATGTAAAATGATGAGCAGTGCAGAATTCGCTAACCTGTGATGTTTTCTTCTTTTAATTAGGCAGAAGATGGGAACATAGAATACAAGGTGAGTTACTTGTGGGATGGGCTCTTGATACCAAGTTCTTAAGAGCCATGTGTCAAATTATGTTACGAGTCATACTAGTACCTAGCAATTAGAGTATATTGCTGCAAGCAAAACAATGCTATTTGGAAGACACAAAGCAAATGAAATGTTTGGGGTTGTATTGGATATCTCGTATTTAATTTTACTGAATCTGGGAACCTCTCTTCAAAAACTAATGTTAAATAGTAGACAACCTGTAATAATTAATCAAGATATTTTTGCTATCTTGGATAATTTTTCAGATTTGTTACCCAGTGAATTGTTTTTTCTCTTATTGAGCTGCCTGGAATTTAACTGCTGCATCTGAACTTGACAGTCACTCAGAACAAATGATAAACTGTTCAACCCAATTCATGACTTGTATAAAAATGGTCAAACTCTAGTGAAGAACTCTTTTTTTCCTTAAAAAAAAAGGAAATTGCTTGCCCATATCAGATCTCCTTGCTTGTTGACTGTAATCACTCCTTTCTTTGGGCAGCTGAAACTAGTTAATCCTTCCCAGTACCGCTTTGAACACCTAGTAACGCAGATGAAGTGGCGACTACAAGAAGGCCGTGGTGAGGCAGTGTACCAGATTGGTGTAGAGGACAACGGACTGCTGGTAGGACTGTCAGAAGAGGAGATGCGTGCCTCTCTCAAAACACTGCGGCGGATGGCTGAGAAGTATGTGCATCTGTCCTACTTCTGGGCCAGAGCAAGCAAATTGTGCTTCATTATTTCCACAAATGAGCTGGCATTCTGGCTTTGCTATCCCACAGAATATTTCCAGCCTAGGAAAATGCATTCCATGCACCAAGTCCTTTGCCCTAAGGGTTTTTTCTCACATTACCATAATCCCTTAAGTGCACCTACTGGCAAGTCACACTTGTAAGAAGAGAGTGTTCCTTAAAAAAAAAATCCTATGTAGTTTCCTTGCACAGCAGGTGCCTGATTCTGTCTGAAAAGAAGCCAAATCTGACTGGTTTATCACTAATCAGTGCTAATACAGTCAGTATTCCTATTAGATTTATTTAATGAGAACTACATAGTTTGCTATATTTGCACACATTGTTTTAACCCACTTTACTCCTCTATGGTGAGAACTTTATATGTCTGTGTTGTCATGTCTAGTGATTTCAAATGAGCAGCTGTGTGGTCTGGCTAGTAAATGGTTTGTGATATGTGGTGGCGTACATTTCCCCGGAATCCTTAGTTATTAAATTTGGAAAACTGGGCTAATATCTATGCTGAAATGTCACATGTGAATGTCCTCAACCCCACAAAATTGGCAAGCAAGCTATTACTTAATGGTCAGAGATCGATGAGGGCTCGCCAAATGGGGAAGCAGACAACATTTTCCCTAAATTTGTAGGCTGTGTCCACATGAGGCCTTTCTGAAAGACACAGGAAGATAGTCCTGTTCCATCACCTATTGAGGAAGTTGTTGCAGTTGATGTATTAACACCCAACGGCTTTCTGTTTTATAATGTGCAGAGTAGGAGCTGACATCACGGTGCTACGGGAAAGAGAAGTGGATTATGACAGTGATATTCCCAGGAAAATAACGGAGGTCCTTGTCCGAAAGGTCCCAGATAATCAGCAGGTAACCCACTCGATTCAAAAGCGTTCTGATACAAGCAGTTTGTTGTTTAGAAAGTTGCAACTGGAACTTCGTGTCCCATGAAGGTATTTCAAAGGATGCTCCATTGGTTAGTGCTTTGGAGAGCTGCCACATGTCACAGGCAATTATACAAATTGTCCTAGTGATTTTGGATCCCTTAGTGTTTTACTCTGCAAGGCAGTCAAGGTCTGAATCAACCTTGCACTTCAAAAACTCTTCTATAGGTTAGTTCTGTTTCAAAATATGCTTGTACAGCTCTTCATTTTCCCCTTAAGTTCCTAGATCTGCGAGTGGCTGTGCTTGGGAATGTGGATTCAGGCAAGTCAACTCTGTTGGGTGTCTTGACTCAAGGAGAGCTAGATAACGGGCGAGGTAGAGCTCGTCTCAACCTCTTTCGGCACTTGCATGAGATCCAGTCTGGGAGGACATCCAGCATCAGCTTTGAAATTCTTGGCTTTAACAGCAAAGGAGAGGTATGTTTCTGCTGCTGCGTTGCTGTCTTGCTCCTTTGATTCAAAATATGGCTTCTTGCCTTGGCTTTTGAACTCTCAACAGCAGTGTCTTCCGCTGTCTAGGTGGTCAACTACAGTGATTCGCGGACAGCTGAAGAGATCTGTGAGAGCTCCTCTAAGATGATCACTTTCATTGACTTGGCTGGCCATCACAAGTACCTTAAAACTACTATCTTTGGGCTCACAAGTTACTGCCCCGATTTTGCAATGCTGGTGGTGAGCGCTAATACAGGAATTGGTAAGCTGCATGTTTCCTGTTATGATTTAATCATATTTTGTAACCTAGGCATGACGCATCTTGTTCAAAGATGATGTGCAGTCAATAAAAATCAACACCTCACTCCTTGTAGCACAGTAATACATATGCCCATTTCAAGCAGAAAGTAAACTGCTCTGGGGTCCTGTCTTCTCAACTTGTTTCTTCCCTGCAATCCTATCTCCTGCAGCAGGCACTACACGAGAACATCTCGGCTTGGCTATGGCCCTCAAGGTCCCCTTCTTCATTGTCATTAGCAAAGTGGACTTGTGCTCGAAAGCCACTGTGGAGCGGACAGTGAAGCAGCTGGAGAGGATCCTGAAGCAGCCTGGCTGTAACAAGCTCCCCTTGCTAGTAACATCGGATGATGATGCCGTCACTGCAGCACAGCAATTTGCACAGTCTCCCAAGTAAGAATCACTTGCCCTTCTCAGCATGGGAGGGAAGATCACTTGGTGACACGGGTGGTGCAATTGCAACGAACTCACTAGAGGAAAAGTGGATTTAAGGAGAAAGGTGCGAGTACCTCCAGGTCTGTGGAATATTGCAGTGTAACTAATGGGATTGCTCTCATGTTCTGCTTTTAAAAACCTGTATGGATGAAGTCCTTACCCCACTGGCTTAACTAGGTGGTACAGGTAGTTCTAGTGCTGCATTATGGGACTAGATAACTTATGCCTCTGATATGATTGCATCCTGAACTGTTGCAGCCTGTAGTACATTTCCATGAGAAGGAGAAACAAGCCAGGTTCTCTCTGTTTTGAATGAACTTTTTATGTTTTCGTTGTATTTTATTTAAATGTGAATTGTTAATGTAAGCCTTCCCAAGGACTCCTGTTACAAGGCAGTATTTAAATAGGTAAAATTATAAAGGCAAGTGGGACTGGGACTGCAGTACAGAGCTAAGATCAGACCTATTTATGGGCACAGCAGCAAGTTCGTGTAATCCTAGATGTCTCCTCTCAAACTTCTCTGGGAGCCAATCATAGGGACTTGTTCCCTGTGCCTATTTACTTGTAAAAGTCAACTTCCCGTTGTGTTCAATGGCAATCGTACACAGAATTGCAGCTCACCATCTTATTTCTTTCATGTGTGTTGGCAGCATCACTCCTATCTTCACCTTGTCCAGTGTCTCTGGAGATAACCTGGATCACCTGAAAGTTTTCCTCAACATCCTTCCTCCTCTGACAAACAGCAAAGAACAGGAAGAGCTTATGCAGCAACTCACCGAGTTCCAGGTACACAAGGCTCTCTCAATGTTATTGGGAGTCTCAAACAGTAAGTACCTTCATGTGTCGAGGGCAAGGACATCTTGGAGATGGAAGGATGGTTGCCTAAGGAATGGGTCCTGAGGTCCTGTAGACAGAACTGTATTGACATTCATGGGGGGGGGGTGGCAGGCCTAGCCATATAGCAGGTCTCAAGCTCCTGATTTTGTCTTGCTGCAGGTGGATGAAATCTATACAGTACCAGAGGTGGGCACTGTTGTTGGAGGAACTCTGTCAAGGTGGGTGTTGCTATTTGCATGGTGCCTTGGGGGTCAGTATTGATAGAGAGGAGATGCAGAAGAGCTTCTGTCCCCCAGGGGAGGACTGGCAGTGTAGTTTAGCATTTCCTTCCTCATTGTAGGCTTGGGAATACTGTGCAGGTGGAAACCGAATGCCTTGTCTCAATAATCAAGGGGATACAATTTCACTTCAAGGACAGAAGCGACTGTGAAAGAGAAACGAGAATACACACAAAGGGATTCATTCCCTGTGGGATATAGTTGAGATGGGAAAGACTGTAAAGAAGCTGCCCCAGGGTATGTTTTAAGAAGGTAGAAAGCAAAAGCTTTCCCTTTCTATGAGAGCTAAATACACACTCCTGATTTTTGTGCCCTTCTCAGTGGGATATGTAGAGAGGGAGATAACTTGGTGGTTGGTCCAACTGATGATGGCAAGTTCCTCCAGCTGAAAGTGTGCAGTATGCAGCGAAATCGTTCGGCGTGCCGTGTGCTTCGGGCTGGGCAAGCTGCCACGCTGGCTCTTGGGCACTTTGACCGCTCGCTGCTGCGCAAAGTGAGTCCGTCTCCTATTTCTGGGAGCTGTGGTTTTAAAAAGCTTCCCCCTACCCTCTTGGGAACCATGTGTTGTGAAGGGATGATATTGTGAAGGACTGTGGTTCTGCTTGAGAAGACACCCTAAAATGCTGCAGGCAATATACTCACTTAAGTCATTTTGATTCGGGATCAGGGGTTGGGAATAGTTGAATCCATGGCTTTGGGTGGTTTGCTTCCACAAAAAACTACAATGAAGAAAATGGAGTCAAAGCCATTGAGCGGAAGGGGGCAATTAAACACTCCCCACACATCCTCCACCCACTGTTAGTCTGTCTTCATCATGTACACACTTTTTATCTTACCCTTACATTTTTTGGCTTTCTGTGGAGGGGCCAGCTTCCTGCAAATGGAAAACTGAGCACTTCATGAAGGACAGTAGCAGTCCACCTAGTGTGCATGTATTGGGGAATAGAGGAGCACCATTGTCAATAGTATTGGTTCAGCTGTCTTGTTGTCACTTAGGGTATGGTGATGGTCAGCCCAGAGATGAATCCCACCATTTGCTCAGTGTTTGAAGCTGAAATTGTTCTGCTCTTCCATGCCACAACTTTCCGGAAAGGATTTCAAGTAACGGTGCATGTTGGCAATGTACGACAAACAGCAATTGTGGAGAAGATCCATGGGAAGGTAGGTCTATTCAGGGAATCATTCCATTGCTTTCACATCTTCATCCTGCATCAGTTATTGTAACCATGACATTAGGACTCCCTTCTGCAGTGCCCTCACCATTTCAGAAGAGAACCTGCATAGTTAAATCCACTAGGAGTTTCATAAACACGCAAAGCATATTGGGACTGAATTGCTCAGTGGCCTTAAACATCCCCCTCATTTCCTAGAATCCCTGAGCCGAGTAGCTAGGCGACTGTCCTTGTAACTCCTATTATTTCCCTCCTTCAGGATAAGCTGCGTACAGGAGAAAAGGCTGTGGTATGTTTCAGATTCATTAAACATCCTGAATATTTGAAGATAGGAGCCAAATTGCTGTTCCGTGAAGGAGTTACCAAAGGTATTGGACATGTCACTTATATCCAAGCCATCACCATCGAAGAGAATGGACTGGATCAGGGCTTAAGTTCTGACCTGGTCACTTTCTGACTCACAGAATCAGTGGGGTTTCCTGATGTTAGCAATAGGGGAAGGGAAGAAAGTCTCTCCCCACTGTCCAGAGCTGCTGCTGGCCAGTCAATTTACATGGACAAACCCCTTCTGCTCCTGCGGAAGCTAGAACTGCCGCTTGGATTGAGTGCCCCTCCTGGAGCGAGTTAAGCATGTTGTTTGTTCATCACCTGCTGCTTTCATGTCCCTTCCCCGGAATAGATGAGAGCGGCTGCATCTTTGCCTGGACCGGCAACTCCTGGTTCTGTTGACTTTTGTTGGGAAGTTACTGCCGGGTAGAGGGCAAAACCATTAGTGTGTTGGACTGCAGCTTAGGGATTCTGCTTCCTGAGGCAGCAATAGTGGACATCCATTGCCCACAGCACTCAGTCTCCATTGTCCTGCTGCCTGATTTTTACAGGCTGCCTGTGACAGATGAAGAAGCTTCAGCTGAAAAGTTTGCATTGCCCACAGTACAGCTCAGGATATTTCTGATTAATTTTAAACTGTTTGTTGGTTTCATTTTCATCTAATGGCTTATTGGGTCTCTCCCTTGTGTGCTGATTTTTAACAGCTAATTTCATTGTGGGGTTTTTGTTTTTGCTTCTAGAGAAAATGTGGGGTTGGGGGTGTGGGAGAAGAGGGACATTTCCCTAAAATAACCCTGACCTGATGGAAACCACTGTCCCCATCTCATGCAGCAGGTACAATCACAAACATCTTAAGACAACTTATTCCTGGGCAGAGTTGAGCAGCTACCCTATATATAATGTGGCTTCCTAGAGCAGAACTGCCCCCCCCCTAGCTTTGACACTTCTCAGTACTTTGCTGGTGGTTTTCTGAGCCGCTGCCGTTCACCATCTTGACTGAAAGATCGGTACCATCTGACTTTCGTTAGGAGTTCAATAGCACCCCAATCTAACTCGTTCCTTGGGAAACATGCCTTACTTTTTCAAAGCCAAAGCAGTAAGCACTGCTTGGTTATCCCAGGAAGATTTGAAGTGTTGCTACAATTACTATTACTACAATTATCAACGCTGCCTACTGCAGCAGTTTGTCTATATTGCTGGTATGCACCACAGAAAACCATACGATACCTAAGATTTCAATCAGTCCACTTAAAGCTATAGTGAATGCCTAGAGTTTGCAATAGAGCAAGATGGTCAAACATTGTGGGATATTTTTAATATTTTGGTAGGAAATTATATTTTAAAAGTCAGCAATACATTTCTTGTTTTTGCCTATCCCCATCTTAGCCACTGCTGCACTGAGTGTTCAGCTGCTACAGCCAACATGGCCAGTGAAAACAACGATCCATTTTTATTCACTATAAAACACACACCTCAATCCAACAGCTGTTTATTCAATGCAAGTACTCTTTGAGATTTAACTTGTAGCTGCGCAACCATACAGCCAGCTTCCAAGTTGATGCTTTTTAAGTATAACCCACAATCATTTATCTTTCTCCTAATCATCCTTTTAATAGCACAATGGACAGTTAACTATAAAGTAGCAAACATGGCCCAAAGCATCATGGTTATTTGCTGATTAAATTGGTTTCTCTCTCAATTGCCCTTTAATCACTTGGATTGGTTCTACAAGAGGCATTTTTGGATCGCTTGTTTTAGAAAAGTCGAAGAAAATTGGCTGCCTAATGCACTCCTCTAGAGGGTTTGCTGTAACCCATTGCCACTACATACTTGTCCTGTGGGAGGAATAGGTGCTTTTCCTGAAATTTACAGTTCTGGCAGAGTTAACCCCATTGCAGACAAACATTCAAAGGTGCTCTTTCTGGATGTCTGTTCCTTGCCTTCTGTTGTGTGAGTGTTCTCGGTGCCATGCTTTTCATATTCACTATTTGTGGATTCTTTAAAAATCAGAGAGGTGTTTTCATCTCTCTCTCTATATATAGATATATAATGTACAAAATAAAGATGTTTTATTGAAAAGAATAAAATTGTGCTGTACGGCTGAAGAGCAACTTGTGCCAGCATTGAGACGCCAGGCAATATGTGGAAGCTTTTCTGTTAGTTTTCCATGCAGATGAGTGTTTACAAGTTGGTAGCACATGCTTATCTGACATTCCGCAGTGCGTGCAGAGAACTATCGGCCTGACCACAGCAGTTTTGAGTATAAAGGGGAGGATTGTATGCTGCTGCTGCTTGCTTGCAGAGATAGTGAATTTTTGAAGGTTTCTCTACTCCCACACTATGCCAATAGGTCGCTGGATAAAGATAACGCAAGAACGTCTGCCACTTGCATTTGAAATAGCAAAGTGCCACATGTTTTGCCAATTATATGACTAGTTCCTTTATCCTAATAGCACTGACTCCACCATCTGTGGGATGAAGCTCTTGCTTAGCCTGTTTGTTATGTTAGTAATACTGCCTAAAATTGGGTGCTGTTGCTAGCATTGTTTCCACCCTATTGTGGACGATAACAACAAAACAGGCTGCAATTTCTATACAGAAGCCCCAAACCTGCTAATATTTCTTTCAACACATAAAATTTCCCCTTATTCTGCTTTACTGGATAGTATTGTTGCCTATGAGGAAAATTCCTTTCCAGCAACTTCCACAGAAAACGGAAAAAAGCAGACCAAGGTTTTAGCAGGAAGTAAAACAAAACAAGACCAGATAGATATCTTGTGTCTGTAACCTGTGCCTAATAAAGCCCTATAACTAGTTTGAAATCCTGTCCCTGATACCACCAAGTGCTACAGGCTGTTAGGATTAAACAGATAGGTTTTGCACTAGCAGTAACCACATTTCCATGGTTCCAGAAGTATAGCTGAAGACTTCATACATCATGAGTTTCCTATGGAATATACTTAACTATAGCTCACACCCAAGGAGTTAGAAAGCTGCAATTGGACACTTTTATTTATATCCTACCTGTCCTCTAAGAAGTTCAAAGTGCCATACATGGTTCTCCCTTCCCCCCTCATTTTATCCTCACAAAACCCCTGAGTCAAATTAGGGTGAGAGGCTGACTGGCTCAAGGTCACACAACAGGTTTCATGACAGCGGTGATTTGATCCCTGTCCTACCATCTCCTAGTCCAATACCCTAACTGCACCATGGGGCAATAATTGTATATGTTTGTAACTATCCAGGCAGGAAAGTTAAAGGTGTAAAACACCCTAAATCATACTGGACAACTTTATTTAAATAAGGTCCTGTTTTTTCATGTAGATAAAATCTATACTCATCAAGTAGATATTTAATCAAGCCATCAAATTAAAGTACAGGTGTTATAGATTTGCCTCAAGTTTCCATATGTATACACTGGTTTCTACACTTGATTTATTTCATAAAATTTATACACCACTCGATTGTAAAAAAAACAAACCTCAAAGTGGAAAAATTCACAAGCATACTTTAAAATACACAAGTTAAAATATTAAAGACAGATTAAAATCACCCTCAGCTTTCTAAGCATCTGGTTAGGCTTGTCTAAACAAGAATGTTTTTAGCAGATGGTGAAAATAGTACCATGAAGGTGCTTTCTTAATCTCAGTAGGCGGGGGGTTCCAAAGTGCAGGTGCTGCCACACTAAACAATCAAATTCTTAAGAATTCCACTGATCAAAGTGGTCAAATGGGCACATGTGGACTTGCGCAGTGCATATTCCAGTATCCATTAAACTCTAACGACTGTCTTCCTCAAAGTGCCTATGGAAGGCAATCCTCACCATAGTAAAAGCCAGTCACAACCTACAACTCTGATCTAAGCAGCTCAATGAGAGAACATATGAGCAGGATGCAGAAGGGCCCAAGTTCATCCCTTGACATTTAGTTCCCTAGAGCAGGCCTAGGAAAGCCCATGAGCAGCACCTCTCTAGATCTTCAGAAGCCTGTACAGTGGACACTCGGGTTGCGAACGTGATCCGTGCGGGATGCACGTTCGCAACCCACAGCGGCACGTCTGCACATGCGCAGGTTACAATTTGGCGCTTCTGCGCATCCGCCGAAACCTGGAAGTAACCCATTCCAGTACTTCTGGGTTTTGGTGGTCCGTAACCCAAACAAAGCAACCTGGTGCGTCTGTAACCCGAGTTATGACTGTATTGCATTTAATACCTCCCTTCTGCCAAGGCAGTTTACAAGTTTAAAATACTAAAACAAATGAATGACATACAATGTAAAGATGGTCCTGTGGAGGGGACAGTCTGACTAGAGACGGCCCCAATGACTACAATAAATTGGCAGTATCATTAATATGGCACCTTGATGCGAAATCTGTCACCATCTGAAGCTACAGAGCAAGAACGTGCTACAGAAGGCATAACAACCTTGACTACCAAGTGCAGGTTCTCGTAACAACAACGGGGAGTCCTGTAGCTTTCCAAGCACCTGTTTGGAACAATTTATTATCCTATTTATTTACTTATTGATAGAAGATAGATAAAGGCAAAAAAAGTTGCACCTTCTTTTTCCAAGATAAGCTGCTCAGATGAGCTTCATCCTAAGGAGGAGGCCGCTTAAAAAAGAAATCCAAAGTCCTATCTGTGCTTTGCCTTGGCCTTTTGGCCCTAGAGGCTGTGTGTGTCTTCTGTTTACTTTTGCCCTTAGCTGGAGGGCTGGTGGGAGGCAAAGACGGCCTGAAGGAGTCAGTTCCTGAGAAAGAATTCTGCAGCTCCACAGCAAAGTGGTAGTCCAAGTGTTCTGTGAACTCCCATACCAACACCTGTTGATTACATTTCTCGCACAGCATTGTGTCACCAGTACAGGGCTGAAGAGCCCAACTATCAGCCCCTACCTGGGAAATTCCAGCAGCAGGATGCACTTCCTTTTCCTTGCACAGATCAGGGAGCTCTGAAGAGACCTCAGGCACTTCTGTTTCTAAAGGGGTCTCCAGGAGCCCTGCTTTGGAGGTGGCCAGAGACTGTTCTACCGAGAGCCGTTTCTGCATGCAGTCTGGGTTGCTCCTGGTGATACTTTCTTCCGCAGGAACTTTTGGAATCTGGCTGTTAATGGGGGTGAGTCGTTTATCCTGACAGATACTGGACTCTGGTATTGATGGTAAGTTCATTTCATTGCTGACACCAGGAAGAGAGTTCCTGGCCAATGCCTGGGCCTGTTTCTTTTCCACTGCCCTCTGAAAAAGCATCTGAATAGAGTTGGTTGTCTTCCTGAGGGTCTCCTTTTTGGGGCTTTCAATGGACTTGCCATTTGGGCTGGATGCACTGGTGCAAGTGGCTTGGGTACCTTGGCTGTCAGTCGTCAGGAAGGAAGTAATGTTCACAGAGGAAGCATGAGCTTCTGAAAACTTGCTCGCAGAAAGCTGAAGAAGTGTAATTGGAGGAGACCTGTAGGCGAGGGCACATTAGCAAACAATTCAAAGGGAGTAAACTCAAAAAATAAGGTTACACAGATATTTTTCAACAATTTGCTAAGTGTGGAAGAAGCTGGCCCAAGGATATGTAATGAGCAACCCTCATCTTAGCTCTAATCGGAATAAATGTTCTCATATCATAAATATTTGTCTTAACAGCATGGCTGTCCAGCCCGCTAGTAGTTCATTTTCTGTTCTAGCACAGACTTTGCAATATGTACATTGGAAGAAGGGATAAAGCTAACATTTCCTCCTCTGCAGTAACTCTCTTGTGTCGGGGGGGGGGGGAGTTCTCACCATGCAGCCTGCTGGCCACCTGCAGTATTGCAGTTCTGGATTAGCACAAAAGCATCTCTGCTGATTTTATGAGCATCATAATTTGCTAAGGCACAGCAGCGGGATAAGCCGTTGGCATGTTTATAGCCCTGCATATGGATCCCAATAGTCAGCTGTTTAGCTACTCGGTTGTTCTGTTGGAAGAAAGATATACAGTATGTAAGAATCCTGACAAGAAATACTTCAGATATCAATAACTTGGATTTTAGGAGGACATTCTTAAAAAGGGGGTAGTGGATATCAGGCTGGATCAGGCATAGGCAAACTCCGGCCCTCCAGATGTTTGGGACTACAATTCCCACCATCCCTGACCACTGGTCCTGTTAGTTAGGGATGATGGGAATTGTAGTTCCAAACATCTGGAGGGCTGGAGTTTGCCTATGCCTGGGCTGGATTAATCCAGATGTGTTCCAGGACGGAGCTTAACCCTACTGTCTTTCTCCATGATTCTCCATTGAAGCTAAAAATGTAGGAAGACTATAAGGAACTCTAGTCTTTAACAAGAGCTCAGTGCTCATGAGCAGCTCACCTCAACCGTCACAACACCTGCAAGGAAAGCCCAATGCTAAAAAGGGATGTATCTGTATTATTTTCAGGAAGTGATCTAAAGGCACACGCTTTAGTCAGCTTAATAAGTTGAGCTGGTCAAGGTCCAGTCGGTGCTTGGCGGAAAGATGGATATACCACCCATAGGCTTCATATGCTAACTAAATAATGGCACAAGTGGAATGACATCCACTTCTGTGATGGGGCTTAATCCTCCTCTTCGACTCCATCCCTGCTCCCAAATCTACTACAGAGGACAGGGTCAGAGGGGACAACGACCCAGAACAGGTTGAGGGGACATACCCCTGATTTGCTGAAGATACGTAATTACTTCAGACCTCTAGCAAGCTACATCCAGTCAAATGATATGTATGGTTACCAGAGGCAGGCACACTTGCACTTCTCAGCCCAATTCACAGAGATCTCCTTCAGGCATCTAGTACTTAGTGAGATCATAGGACTCTATCTTTCCCTACTTACTTGATCTCTGTCCTTGTTCAGTCTCTCCTCCAGCTCCAAGGCCAGCTGCAGAAGCCAATGCTGCACCTACATACATAATTACTGTGTTTTTTTATTATTGTCTTGCGACACTGCTCAGTTTACTACAAATAGAAAACCAAAATATGCAAGGACAATCCACAGGACATTTTGATGGAAGGCCAAGAAGAACAACAAAAGCTTTCAGATCTCTAAACAAACAATACTGTAGGGGGAGAGTACTGTTTTCGTTTCTGGTTATGTTTGTGTTTCTATATTGTAAAGCACCCTGTGGTCTTGGGATGAAGAGCAGTATAGAAATTTAATAAATAAAATAATCTTGAAATGATCAGAAATGTTGCCATGGAGCAATTCAATTGCAGGGAAAGATGTGGTTACAGAATGCTCAAAGGACAGGACATTGCGCTAGATGCTAAAATGGAACAAGGATCTCATTTGCTAGCACCGCAGAGAGAGATCATGGTCCAAGGAATAATTCCTCCTCTGCTTTATTAGCTCATCAGCAGATCACAGGAGACATTTGGCACTCCCCTCCCCATTGATAGAATTCTTCAACAATTTATTGACTGTTTCAGAGCAAAGTGATGCTGAAAGGTGATGACCAAATTAGGTTTGAGAAAGGGTGCAGCAATGTGTGCTGCCTTATCTTTTATTCCTGCTCTCAGGTCAAACTTGGTTCTTGGTCTCTTACACTCTCTTACCTGCTTCTGAGTAACCAAAGCTGTTTTTCCACGGAAATTCTTACTACAGCCAATGGATTTGGGCAATTGTCTAGGTTTCACAGGCTCGTGCTCCATCCCTCTGCACAAGTCATACAACCAGGAGCTGCAAAGCATATATAGAAACCCGAGTTAAATAAATAAGTGGTTCTAAGGGTGGAAATGTTACTTATTTACTTAGAGACATCCAATGTATCTGGGACCTGCACACAAACCAATGGAGATGAGGATCAAGTCCAAGAGTTAGATTCAAAAGAAAATACAGGCAAGGCAAACGGAGAGCTCTCTATCATAAGTGTCTCTGCCACTTAACAGCACATCTGAATAGATATTGGTATACAAACTGCATGGAGTGGCTATTAGTGATGCACCCTAATCTGTTATGACATATTTTGCCGGGGTGCAGTGAATCAATAGCAAGGAACAAGCTGGATATTATGGGAAGAACATGGAAATATGATCCTGGTAGATCAGCATCAATTTTTATGTCCAAAAGACAGTTGATGACATAATCCACTGCTACCATCTGTATCTTTCTTCTTTCTTTGGTGATTACTTGTATCTGAGGGCGACTGTCTTCCATAAACATGGTTTTAGCAATGAGTCCATAAGTGAGTGTAGAGGCCAATTCTGGATCCACACATCCTTCCACAGTTGGGACATAGGTTTCCAGGCGGGAATTGATCATGCTGAGGGTTTGCCAAGCATGCCTTCCTCTTAGTGTGTTTCTCCCTTTCATCCTGAGTTCGAGTGTCTTCAAAACCCATGACACCTTTGGGAAAGGCTGTTCTCCATTTAGAACGCTCACAGGCCAGTGTTTCCCAGTTGTCGGTGTTTATATTACAGCCCTCTGTATAAAACCCCCACAGAGAGTATATAGTTTTGATTTCATAATAACTTTATTGGGTTAATGGAGTCTGATAAACTCTGTTGTCCCACTTGGATAAATATGTAATTACATGACAATCTCATCTGCTGTAGAAGCGAATATGTTAAATAAACTGCAGCTTACTGCTATGGGTGACCATGAATAGAACATTTGGACAGTGAAAACAACATTCTCTATTACATATCTATCACTTGAGGATGACACTCCATATGCATCTGATGAAACAGACTATCCTTTGAAAGCTTGTGCCATAATAAATCTGTCAGTCTTTAAAGCGACTAAATAGTCTCTTTTTGCTGCAGCTAACACAGCTACCACTATAGAATTTGCACAGTATATGCATAATATTTGCTTCCCTTTTGTTATTTTGTCATATTAAGTGTTACTTCAATGCAATGACTGAAGTGAGCTTTTTAAAAATGCACATGCTGCAATCTTCCCTGAATCTTGTAGATGTTTCATCTGGCTTTAAGCAAATGCACTGCCTCTTAATGTGTTTGTGTCAAGCTCTCAGTAGAAATGAGTCTTTGGAAACTCAAGACAGACCCTGTCTTGAGCGGAATCCTCAGCAGCATAAACATGAATGGATCCTGAATCTGTAGCAGAGGCCAGAACTTTAGTGAGCAACTTACCCAGTCTTCTCTCCAAAGTGGGTCTGAAGCTGTGATTCGCTGAACTGGATCAGCTCTCCTACATACTCCACTCCCAGAAGTTCAGTGATAGAGGCCCCAAGCTTCCCTCCAAGGTTGCGGCTATGGGAGAAAAGGAAAGCTGTCATGTGTAAAAAGGCAGAAGTCTTCAGACACAGGTTCTTGTGTACCAGCTAGCAGAAGGCAGATAGATAAGAAGGACAAGGAGAAAAAACAATGCAAAACTTGGCTTTTTGAGACAAGCATGGAAAACATCCCAACGGAGAAAGAAATCAACAAGTAGCCTCTTCCTTACCTACACTAGTATGTGCAGGAGAATAAATCAACTGGAAGATAATATAATAAAACAGCACCACATATTTATTAGAATTCATTTACATTTGCAACCAGGCCTGAAAAATCCCAGTCCACTCCCTAATAATAAACTGGCATATAAAAATATGGATAGTTTATCAATTTTTGCACAAAGGAAGGATGGCTGAAAAATAATTAGGGCTCCCCAAATTCTGGTGCTTGCACGAGGAATTTTTTTTCTCTAGCATCCATTCTTATTATTATCTCTTGACTGCCATTGGCCTGATGCTTACAGTATACCCAGAATACCCCTAAACAGTAATGTGCAGAAGAAAAATGCTAATTCCGAGATTCATGAGTGCAATCTCTCATGGGGCTTCTAGAAACAGATCAGTTTTACATACATGTTGCTGATTGGCATCTTGCTAAAGAGCTGAGGGACGGAACCCTGTGACACCAGAGTCTGACGATTAGGCTTGTTGAGACCACAGGCCAGCTTTGCTAATACCTAGAATAAAGAAAGTATCCAATTTAAGAAGCTTGGCTTTCAAAGTTGGGTTTCCAACACACACCTGGTCTATCAGAGTTTATTTTGTCATCTTAGAGAAAAGGTTGAATATAATACACAAATACTGCAAATAATGAGAAGGCAGTTTTTGTTTTCAAATGTTATCATGGATTAATTTCTTTTCCAAATCACACCCAGTGTTTTCAGAAAGGAATTAAAAACTAAATGAAACTAGACATTGCATTTGTGAAACTAGAGGGATAAAAAATCTCTCATATACTGTCAGATTTTGGTTCTTAAAATCAAAGAATAATTACGTCCTGCTGAATTTCTTAAACTGAAAGTTTGGTGGCAGGGAGAAGAAAATCTCTACTCTAAAAGCATTTACTGCTTCAGAGCTTATTATCTGGGCTAATCCTGTCTCCTCAAAAGAAACCTCATGCAATGATACCCTCTATTTATTTGGGTATATGACTTTTGTCTACAACCTGTGGCTGAAAGATCCAACAATAATTTGTTTATTCCTAATATTTTGAATACAGAATATACTAATCAAATAAATAGTACTACCTCTAAGGTCTCCTACATACACTGAATTCTAGCATTTTGCAGAATAACTGTGTGGAAGAGGAAATCTACTATTCTCACTCTCAGGTGCTAGGTATCCTGGCCTCCACCTGTGGCACCAATAGAGTTAGCACCTAGGGCAGGAAGGGCTAACTCCATGTTTTTTGTTATTACAACTTGCATCATCTCTCCCTCTCTCTTCTCTAAAAGTGCCATTAGTTTTAGAGCAAGAAACACATCAAGATGTTGTGCCTGCATGCTGTAACAAGCAGCTTCCGACTCAGAATGTGTCATTCCAGCTTGATGCCCTCTGTATATGAAGGCTCAGAGGCAATTGCCATTAGTAACTGACTAGGTCCACACAAATGTGATCTAATCAGTTGAAACCTATTGAATAACTCAATTAGCTAGCCACACATCTATGTCTAGGAAGCTTACAAGAGGCTCAACCTGAAGATGTATTCCTGTTAATCCTGCTCTGCATTAGACGCCAAAATCTTCAGTCCACCCCATCGTCCAACCTCACATTCTGGAGTTATTCATAAAAATACATTTTACCAAAACCAGATTGATGATAGTATTTACTACAATTATTGGGTCTAATCATATCCTGATTCCTCCATTACTGTTTTCTGTGCCAGGTCACAATAATAATCTGTTCAGCACAGATTCCACCAAATACATAGAGCAGCCAAGAGGTACACCCCTCGACGAAGGGGGTACCAGAATGCTGAGTTCAAAAACACAAACATGCTGGTCGTACATATACCTTGTTGTGAGAAATGCCAGCAGAACACCTAAATCCAGTGACAGATTCCACAGCTGCCCTCATTTCTTCCATAATGACAGCTCCCACAGTCAGCTGCAGCTCTGGACTGCTGGGATCTCCGAAAGGCAATGATTCAAGCCACTGTCGCAAACCACGTTCCCGCAGTTCTTCTAAAAGGGAACACAAAGCAACCTAACTCCAATCTTGAAAGAATAATTATTGTCATGGCAGAGTGGCAGGTCAGGAAAGCTACAAAAAGCACACAGTGTTGTAAAACATCTAGTGAAGAAGAAAACAGGAAGAAATCAGAAAGCCCTTTGTAAGGCCATCCTTGGTCAAATAAGCCCACGAAAGAAAAAAAGAAAGAAAGAAAGAAAGAAAGAAAGAAAGAAAGAAAGAAAGAAAGAAAGAAAACTTGCAGGGCAAGCAAATAAACAGGAGGAGGCGGGTGGCGGGGGGTATGGTTTTGCATTTTTGTAAAAATGTTTGCAGCCAAAGGAGGGCTACTCTTTAGGCAAGTCTCAAAGATTAGATTAATCAAGGTAAGAATGCAACAAACAACCTAGCATACAGTTCTCACAACAGGGAAGTTTCATACCATTTGGCCTTTAAAAGATGTTCTAACACTAGTAGCAAGGTAGCTGAAGATGTGCAATACAATCATATCTCGGGTTGAATGTGCTTCGGGTTGAACACGTTTGAGTTGCGCTCCGCAGCAGCCCGGAAGTAATGGAGAGCGTTACTTCCGGGTTTCGCCGCTTGTGCATGCGTAGACGCTCAAAATGATGTCGTGTGCATGTGCGGAAGCAGCAAAACGCGGCCTGCCCACGCGCGCCACCGCTTGTTACATTCGCTTCAGGATGCGAACGGAGATCCCGTTCACTTCCCGAGGTACCACTGTAAACTTAAATGGCTTAAAATAAATTTCCAAATTTGGAACTGAACTAAAGACAACAGCCACATGGAAAATAGCCACACAGACTTGAGCAATAAGCTCTCTCAAAGTACATCAGTTTTGGCAATTCCTACTGCTTTTACTCTTAACCTTTCCCCAGATCTCTCCACTTCAATCCTGGCCTTTCAGCAGCGGACTAATCACCTTCCTTTGTTCCTGCTGCAGGTTAGAAAGCAGACATGTCTTTCTTCTTAGGGAACATTTTGCTGAGGTCAAATTAATCTGGTCTTACAAAGCTGAACAAGAAGTGCGCGAAAGATTAGAAAGTGACAAAATAGAGAAAATATACTTGTATTATAAGCTGCCCCTCAAGAAGAAAATGCTATGGCACCATATCCATTACCTCTGAAGGGCACACTTCCAATTTCATACCATCCCTTCAAACCTTTAGTACCCTCACATGAACACTGAAGCAAAGAGAAAAAGAAAAATATATGCTAAACCTGGGAGTCGTGGATTGGCTCCAGACCATCACCATGCTCTTCTGTAGGCACACAAGTTTGAGAATGAAAACACCTCTGTATGGAATTATAATCTACACAGGATTAAGAGCAAGGGAAGTTGAAGTAAAAGAGTGGAACAGTATGTCCGAAGGCATGCAGTACCTTTGTTGCCTGTATTCTCTTCTGCTGTGAGGCTGTCTGGCCATCCTTGGATGTAGGTAGTTGCCAACAGCTCTGCTTCAATAGCCTGCCCTTTCATCTTCTGAAGCCTTTCCTGCACAGCGCTAGTTAAATCCATGTAGGCTTCATCAATGCTGGCACGTTCAATCACAGCAAAGCGTGACATCACTTCCATCACCTCCACGCTGGCTTCTCGGTACCTACGTAGGAAGGAGACCCAACAATGCTCTAATATTCCCATTCCATCTTAACTGATAATTGGGGTAGCTAATTAGCAATATGCCATCAACAGTGGTATTCCAGAAAGCAGCAGTTGTCACCCCCCCACCTCGCATGCTGCTAACAGAGCTATCTTTTTTTATATATATAATTAATTTTTATTCAATCTCCAATGTGCATTCCATCCATGTTTAACATCCACTTCTAACATATACTTCCCTCAGCCTTTCTGACAATTTTCCATATTATCACAATTACTCACATTTCTTAAATTTATATTGCGCTTTAACAATCTTAATCTCATCATATCTTTTAAGCAACATTTCTATCAATCATTTTTACAGAGCTTCTTGAAAGCCAAGAAGCGTTAATTGCTCCTCACATACATTTTTGATATACTCTGTAAATTTATTGCAGTGCATGCAGTGAATTTCATTCCTTCTTTCCACAATTTTACCCACTCATCAAATTGTATATTATAGCCAAAATCTTTGGCCCACTGAATCATAACTGATTTTACTTCTTTGTCCTTTGTATGTCACTCAAGTAATAATTTATACATTTTTGATAAAATTTTAACATCACTATTCAAGATTTCTTGATGAAACCTAGATTTCTTTTCCTGAAAACCTCTTTCTGACATCTCTTTTTTGAACATTGCATTCAACTGAAAATAGTGCAACCAATCATTCATTTTCTTTAACTTCTTCATATGGTTTCAATTTCCATTTATTACCTTCTTTGATTATCAAATTCTCATATGTAATCCATCTCCCTGTCATATTGATCTTTTTCACACTCATTATCTCCAATGGTGATAGCCAATATGGAGTTTTAAACTCTAATAAATTTTTATACCTATTCCAGACTTCAATCAATGATCCTCTAAAGATGTGGTTTTCAAAACCTTTATGCACTCTATTCTTTTCACACCATAAATACGCGTGCCAACCGAATCTATTATCATAACCTTCTAAATCCAACAATTCTGTGTTTTCTAACTTTATCCATTCTTTCGCCCAGCAAAGACACGAAGCTTCATAATATAACTTTAAATCTGGCAGGGCAAAGCCTCCTCTATCTTTTGCATCTGTTAATATCTTAAATTTTATTCTTGGCTTCTTGCCCTGCCAGATATATCTTGATGTTATTCTTTGCCATTCTTTAAATATTGTCACACCTTTAATTATTGGAATTGTTTGAAACAGAAACAACACTTTCAGTAGCACGCTCATCTTTATCGTTGCAATTCTTCCCCATAATGATAGTTTCATTCTTCCCCACACCTCTAGGTCACGTTTAATTTTATTCCATATTGGTACATAATTGTTTTGAAACAGGTCAATACTCCTGGGAGTTAACGTAATCCCTAAATACTTAACTTTCTTAACCACATTCATCTCTGTTTGTTGCTGTATTCTTTCTATTGTCTCTTGATCCATATTCTTAGCAATTATTTTAGTTTTTTTCCTATTTAACTTAAAGCCGGACACCTGACCAAAATGTTCTATCTCTTCTGACACCTCTTTGACACTCTGCATAGGATCTTCTATAGTTATAACCAAGTCATCGGCAAAGGCTTTAACCTTGTATTCATTACAACCAACTGTCACACCTTTTATTTTTCATTATTTCTTAGTGTTCTTAGGAAGACTTCTAGGACTGAAATGAATAATAACGGAGATAAAGGACACCCTTGTCTTGTACCCTTAGTTATGGCAATATTTTCTGTTATAACATTGTTAACAATTAATTTTGCTCTCTGCTCCGAATATATTGCCTTTATACCACTCAGAAAAGATTGACCCATATCCATATATTCCAAATTCTTTAACATAAATTCCCAAGAAATATTATCAAAGGCCTTCTCGGCATCCACAAATATCAACATCGCTTGTTTATCCTTCCTGTTTGACAGATACTCTATTATATTGATTATATTTCTTATGTTATCTTTCATCTGCCTACCAGGAAGGAAACCTGTTTGATCCTTATGAATCATTTCCTTTAATACCTTTTTCATCCTATTTGCTAAAATATTTGCATTTTATAGTCATTATTCAATAATGAAATTAGCCTGTAATTTTTAACCTGTGTTGTCTCAGGTATTACTTCCTTCAATGGTACAAGTACTGTAGAGTGTGTTTCATTTCTTTATAATATCTTGCACTGAATCCATCCGGTCCCGGCGACTTCCCACTCTTCAAATCCTTTATTGCCATTTAAATTTCTTCTAATTCTTTTTTCATTCAGTTTAATTTCATTACTTTGATATTTTTTGCACCTTTTTCTTCATTAAATACTCCTCCATTGTCTTTATGTTGAGTTTCTCTTTTCTTTTATATAGATCTCGGTAAAAGTCCACAAAACCTTTCCTTATTCCTTTTGGATTCTCAATCTCTTGATCTTCTATTTTGATTTTATTATGTTCTGTTCTTTCCTTTTTTTAATTTGCCAAGCTAACCATTTCCCTGATTTATTTGCAAATTCAAAATTCTTTTGTTTCATTCTTCTTATATTCCATTCTACTTCTTTATTGATTATCATAGCAAATTGTGTCTGGAGCATTTTTATACTTTGCTTGACCTTTTCATCCTTAGGTCTTATAGTTAATTTTTTTTCATTCTCCATTATTTGTCTTAAAATTTCTTTTTTCCCTTTTTCTCTCATTCTATTTTTTATTGCATTTTGTTGAATGAAGAATCCTCTCATAACAGCTTTGCTTGCATTCCAAACCATACTCATCTTTGTTCCTTTGTTAACATTATTTACAAAATAGTCCACTAAACATTTCTGAGCTCTGTCCACTATCTTCTGATTTCATCTTTCATTTAGTCTCCACCAAAAAGATTTTTCTTCATTCCCTTTTAAAATAGCTTTAACCGCATTGTGATCTGATAGAACTTTAGGTTGAAACTCAGTCTTTATTATTCTTGTGGTTATTTCACTAGAAACCCATATCTGATCAATTCGTGACATTGATTGATTTACCTCTGAATGAAAAGTAAATTGTTTTTCTAATGGGTGTCTCAATCTCCATATATCCACCAAGTGACAATTTTCCACCATGTCAAAAAAGGTTTTTGGTAATTTTCCTTCCTTCGTTTTGCCTTTAGCCCGAAGTCTATCCATCTCCATTGATACCACACCATTCATATCACCCATTATTATTACTTTTTGATCCAAATGTTCAAATAATTTTTCCTCCAGACCTTTAAAAAATTCTGCTTTACTGCCATTCGGTGCATATACTCTAATAATTATCAGTTTTTCACCTTGCAGTTGACTTGGACTGCTATGATCCTGCCTTCTTCATCCTTAAATAATTGTTGTGCCTCTAATTTGTTTTTTATGTACAATACCACCCCTCTCTTTTTGCTTTTATCCGATGAAAAAAATTCATTTCCTAATTTTTTGTTAGTAAAAATTTTCCTGTGCATTTTTTTAACATGAGTCTCTTGTAAACAAATAATATCCAAATTCTTTTGTTTTAAATATTGTCCCACTTTATTCCTTTTATCGTTCATTCCATTCACATTCCATGTCCATAATTTTAGTGCCATAGTGTCTGCCAATTAAATATTTTTTCCTCTTCTTGTTCTTTTTCAATTTCCTCTTCCTCTTCCCGTTTTTCTCCTCTTCCTCTTCTTTTATCCTTTCTGCTTCGCTCCTCTTCCTCTTCAAACTCTACAGAGTCTCCTTCATCACCTCCTGCTCCTAACACCTCTGCTTCTTCTCCTTCTCTGGTCAGTTCTTTGTATCTTCTAAAAAATTTATCCACCTCATCCGATTTTGTCAGTCTGTGCCTCTTCCCTTTGTATGTAAATGCTACTCCTTCTGGAAATTCCCATTTAAATTCAATTTCGTTTTTCTTCAAAGTTTGTACCAGTTGTCTGTATTGGTCCCTTTTTTTCAAAAGTCTCAACGGCACGTCTTTAAAAATAATTATATAATTTCCATCAATGTTTAAACATTTCTCCCTGTTTTTTTGCAAAATCAAATTTCTCATTTCTCTGCTAACAGAGCTATCTTACCTATTACAGATAAACTGGCTGAAAAAGTATTGAGCTCAGTTCACTATACTCTGAAGAAAGCCTGGATTGTTCAATTTGCAAAGAATGGTAAAAATAATTTCTAGAGACTGCTGCCTGAAGACCCAGAATGAACAAACTGTATCCACACTGGAAAAGAGACAGCAAAAAGGGATTCCAAAAACTTTCCAAGAAGCAAACCTTAGCCCCAAAGCAGAAAACTCATCCAAAGCATATCTGATCAGTAACCATCCTGAACCCTATTTTGTTTCAGAGTACTTCACAATCACATGGACAACAATAGCTGCAAGTAATAATCAATCCAGGGCTTACTTGGTGAGATCTGCTTTACCATGGGCCTCTGGTACTCGCGCTAACAGGAGATCCGGACATAGTTTCTTTGCATCAGCAGCAAACATGTTTCTGGTAACTCCAAAAGCTCGAGCTTCATAGCTCACTGCAATGATTCTGAGTTGGGTGAGGGAGAAATGATGAGCTATTAAGTTATGAGTTTAAGACAGTGAAAGGAACACACAAACCCAGGCACTTTTTTGGTCCAGTTTAGCATTAGATAATGAGTCTTTAACGAATTAACATGTTTAAAAAAACCCCCACCTACAAATTACTGTAGCTTAAAAGAAAGGAGAGTTTACCTTGCACGTTATAATATTTTAGCCATCTTAAGAGGAAGGTACGTTTTTAAAGGTTTTGAGGAGATACTGAGAGGCAGGGGGAAGACTATAAATAGTTTATAGAATGCTAGAATCAATTTGGGTCCAGAAATAGGTAATCGTTAGTTGTATAGACACTCGGGGAAGTGGATTCCATGCTGCATTTGGCTTTCCCACCCTGAGAGGTGAAAATCAAAGTCCATTTTAGACTGGGAGTGTGCAGGAACGCATCCTATCATTTTGGGGAGAGCAGGTAGAGGAAAAAAACAGAAACATGGGCCACAGGAAGGAGCATTATGAAGCAGTTGGGGTGGGGAGGCAACTCAGGAAGCCGCCCTATACAGTATCGACCCCACATCGATCGATCAGCAACGATTGTGGCGGCGGCGGCAGCAACTCGGCAGGATTTCTGGATTTGTCAGCCCTCCCTAGGGGTGCGGGCGATTAAAGCCTTTTGCTCTGACCATTGAGCCGCACGGCCCCTTTCCCCCAGCTGCTCCGCGTCAAGATCCTCCTCCTCCCACCTCATTCCGCCGACACGAGCAGAGCAGCAAAGCTAGCAGGGCCAAGCAGCAGCAGCAGCAGCAGCAGCAGCAGCAGCTCCGTACCCGCCGCCTTTCCACGTCTTGTACTGCACCACGGCGCACGGCTTCCCGCGCAGGCTGGGCTCCAGGCGCTGCTCCACCTGCATGTAGAAGCAGTCCATGTCCGCCAAAGCCACCACTCGCTCCCGCCCGCGAGACATGGCGGGCCACGCGGGGTCGCCACGGCCGGCGAGGAGGCGGAGAACGGAGCCGGGTTCGGCTGGAGGGCCGCAGGTGCGATGCACGGAGGCTGAACAAGCCCAGGCAACAGCTTCGCCGCTAAAACTCCCGCCTTCACGACTAAAGGAATACAACTCCCAGCATGCCTTTAACTACCTCCGCGCCTCGAACGCAGTTGGTTATACAGCAATGCATATTGGGAAATGTAGTCCTCAGGGGGGAAATAAGACTACGCGATAGATAGACCGAGAACGGATTTCCCTCCGCCCCGTAGTGGAAGGACATCGATTACGTCATTCTTTCAGGGACGCCGTGACGCGACTCTCCTTCACCAAACTAGCGGGATGATAGATGTAGAAATGTTAGACTGGCAATTCCTTGAGCTGCTCTATGGACTTTCTGGATTCCACCCCCGGTCGTGTCATCACTTTCGGAGAGGGATAAAAGTGACAGCTGCTCGTTCAGGGACAGTGGAAGGTGACAGTAATCCCAATTTAAAATAAAATAAAAAAGCACGCATGCATTACTTTACAATTCTATCACTACACGTCAGAATCGGGTTATGCCGCTTATTATTGATTCAATTGATGCATAGATTTACTGCGGACATACACAAAAAGCAAACTCACGGGGCTCATTAGACTTTTTTCTTCTTCTTAGGAACGAAAGTAACTCTGTTTCAGCTAGTTTTCTGAAAGCTGAAAGAGTTACTTTCTAGGGAAAGAGTTCCTTTCGTCCCTAGGAAGAAAACTAGAAAACTAGCTGAAATCCATTATGTTAGCTGAACGGGGTTGGCAAAGTATTCCCCCCTCCAATAAAAAGTAGAGGCAGAGAGATGTGTTATTTCTAGTCCAAGTCTTACTTTATGAGAAAGATGCGTGGACTAAAAGTTTTTTTAAAAAATTATAGGAGCGAGCCTGAAGCAACCCGAAAGTTCCACGTCAAACAACGAAGCCTCTCTAACCTTTCCTATCTCTATATGACGACCGTAGAGCTACAATCGCATTCACTGCCGGCGTTTAGGAAGCGTGTGCGAAAAAAGGTCGCCGGGGTCGCCTGCGCCTGCGCACTGCGCCACTTTGGCCGTCGCACCCAGCGCAGCGTTGCTCCCCTTACTCTCCCCGAGCCCGGTTGCCCGGGGCAACAGCGGCTTTCCTCTCCCCCCGCTCCCCTCCTGCCCCCACCCCAGCCCCGCAGCGCCATGTCGTGGGACCCGGTGAGCACCCTCTGCGAGCAGCTCGTGAAGGCGGTGACGGTGATGATGGACCCGGCCTCCACGCAGCGGTACCGCCTGGAGGCCCTCAAGGTACCGCCGCGCCTCCGCCTCCCGAAGAGCCCCCTGAGGCCGGGCGCGAGGTTGTTTTTTGGGCGGGGGGCTGCCTGAGGGGAGCCGGGATGGGTGGCAGCCAGACACAGGGCCGGCGCCAGCTCGGGACCCCCGTGCGCCTCTCGCCCCGCTGCTCCTTCGGATGCAGGTCGTGCCTCGTTGGCTTTCCGTATGCAAAGCAGAAACTGCGGCGGTTTCTGCCCCCCGAGGCCTCTCCGCTTTCGAAAGGGGTTGCCCCGCCGTGGGGAGCCTCGCCCTCTCTTTTTCCGGAGCGGGGTGTCGCTCCACGGCCATGCTGCCCCCTCGCCCGCCCTGGGGCCCACGTGGCCGGCTGTCTCCATTGCAGGGGGCTGAGCATCCCGCATGGCCGGCTTCCTACAGTGGTGAGCGGGAGCCAAAAAAACCTTGCCTCTTCCGCGGACTCTCCGCGCTGACCTGGGAGTGTGACAGTGTGTGAGTGTGCCCGTTGGGTACGATCTCGACAGTGCAAGGCAGATTTTGTTGTTTAGTCGTGTCCGACTCTTCATGACCCCATGGACCAGAGCACGCCAGGCACTTCTGTCTTCCACTGCCTCCCGCAGTTTGGCCAAACTCATGCTGGTAGCTTCAAGAACACTGTCCAACCATCTCGTCCTCTGTCGTCCCCTTCTCCTTGTGCCCTCCATCTTTCCCAACATCAGGGTCTTTTCCAGGGAGTCTTCTCTTCTCATGAGGTGCCCAAAGTATTGGAGCCTCAGCTTCACGATCTGTCCTTCCAGTGAGCACTCAGGGCTGATTTCCTTCAGAATAGATAGGTTGGATCTTCTTGCTGTCCATGGGACTCTCAAGAGTCTCCTCCAGCACCATAATTCAAAAGCATCAATTCTTCGGCGATCAGCCTTCTTGATGGTCCAGCTCTCACTTCCATACATCACTACTGGGGAAACCATAGCTTTAACTATACAGACCTTTGTTGGCAAAGTGATGTCTCTGCTTTTTAAGATGCTGTCTAGGTTTGTCATTGCTTTTTTCCCAAGAAGCAGGCAGATATAAAAGGGGAAAGAATGCTTTGGGGGGGCAGGGATTGTTATATTGGGATTGCCACCTTCCTCCTCCTTTCTCTCACTCCGTCCCCCACCCAAGCGTCCAACTGCGCTGACAAATTAAAAACCAACAGATTCAGGTCATGTAAAGCCACACCAGTTTTTTGTTTTGTTTCTGTGTTGCATTTATATCCCATTGCAGAATGCACAAAAAGTATACATTTCCTACAAAAGACACAAAGCGATTGGTTCCTGAGTATGCCAAATCTATCCAGTAGTAGAAGTGCTGGGGAAGGCAGCTCCAAGAAGTTCGAGGTGGTGTACATAGTTTACTTCTTCCCCATTTTGTCCTGATGACAAGCCTGTGAGGTAGGTTAGCCTGAGAGGTAGTGACTGGCCCAAGATCACCCAGTTAGCTTCATGGCAGAGTGGGGACCCACTAGGTCCAACCACTGCACCTCCCTGGTATTTCTACTTGAATAGGTTCTCTCTGTTTTGTGCACAGAAGAGCCCTGCCAGAATTAAAGGAAATGACATAACCCTGGATGAAGCAGAGTAACATTGGTTGTGTCAGGGTTTCTGGGAGAAGTGAGGAGATGGCAGAGGAGACGGAAAGCGAGTGGGAGGAGGGAGAGAGAGACGAGGAAGAAGATGACGGAATTCGAAGGGAATCTATGAGCCTAAGCAGTGAGTCAGAGGATTCCCAAAAGGGAGCTAGCATGATCAGGCGAAAAGCAGGAGAAGAGAGAAGCTGTGAAAAGTCAGGAAAGGAGGGGAGAAAGCCCAGTGAAGCACAGACGCTGTCAGAGGGGTCTCAGCCGGAACGGAGTAAAGGGGGTGGAGTTGTCAGCCTCTCGGAGGGAGGAGGAACAGGAGAAAACAGAGAGAGGGGGTTGGAGCAAGGTGTTCAGCCGGAAAGGGTAGAGAGTGGAACAGGGGGCAGTATAGAGGACGAAGGAAAGGTCAAAAGCAACGTACGCGCGCCAAGTTCAAACATAGAGGCGCGCGGAAGTGGGGAAAGCTCAGAGGAGGAGCCCGGCCCCAAAGCCAGAAGGAGGGGGCAGGAGGCGGCAGAGGATTCAGCCTCAGGCGAATCCCGGAAAGAGGGAACCCAGGGGGGCAGAAAGACCCTGCGGAAAAGAAAGGAGAGGAAGAGGTGGTCTAGAGCCAGGCTATTAAGTTGGTGTGGAGGAGGGGAGGAGTCAGAGGGGGACTTCGGCGGTCTAACGTGACAGACGTACAGCCACAATGCTGAACTGTGAAAGAAGCAATTATCTTCAATAAACTTTTCCTGTAAGTAAACTATAACGGAGTAAGGTCTCTTGTGAGCTGGGACCCACCTGGGTGGCTGTGACAGGTTGCATTTCCATTTCCATTCGAGGTGATACTGGGATTGCCCCAGAGAAGCAGGATTTCTGCGAAGAGTGTTAAACCAGGAGGGGAAAGATGTTGGTGGCATAATGGTTGTGGAATGATGAGCTAAGACAGGAGTAGGAAAACGGAATAAAAGAGGCAAAAACAGCAGCGAGAGAGAGAGATAAGAGACTTATATGAGGGAATAGCAGAGAGCCTTTAGTGTAATCTCCAGCAACTTGAGGTTGATGCAGAAAGCAACGAATTAATGTATATGGACAATTTAGAAGTGCTCTAACTTGGTGAAGGGAGAATGGTTTTGGTTACAATCTTTGTGAATTGACACAATAAATGAAATTACCAGAAAGAAGACAGGCAAAATAAAGCTGAAATGGGCGTAATGTAATTGATGTGTGCACAGTTGTCTATGTAGCACAGAACTTATCAGTTCTTACATGGAAAACCCCCCACAAGTATGGGGGAAGGAGGAGTCCACTGAGATTTGTGTGTGTGTTTCACATATTAAAATAGAAAGTGAAAAAAGGAGTAGCAAGAACAGCAGTTTTACTGGTTATAAACCCTAAAGGTTGCATTCAAAACCATGACATGCTTCAGAGTTTTGACTGTTGGTGCACATTACAGTACCATATGGTTTGTTGCCTTAACAAGTCCTCTGTATTCTCAAAACAAGTGTGAGGGGATTTGCTTTCTAGGAACAGTTTATTTGAAAACCAAGCACTGGCCTTCTCACACATCTTTCTCTGCATTATCTTGGAGGGTGGATATTTTTTGAGCCAGTGTGGTGTAATGGGTAGACTAGGGCTGTGGAGACCCAGGTTCAAACCTTCAGTTATGCATCTCTGCCTATCCTACTTCACAGGGTTATGGTGAGGATAAAAGGTTGGGGAAGAGCCATGTGGGATGCCTGAGCTCATTGGAGGAAAGGCAGGATATAAATATAAAAAATAATTAAATATGAATGTTCTTGTTTGCTCAAAAAAATAATTCTTGCTCTTTTTCAGTTCTGTGAAGAGTTTAAGGAAAAGAACCCAGTATGTGTTCCCTGTGGACTGAAGTTGGCCGAGATAACACAGACTGCTATTGTCAGACACTTTGGTCTTCAGATTCTGGAGCATGTGGTGAAGTAAGGAAGTGAATGCAAAGCAAGTGGTGTGGCATTGCAACTTTTGAGAGTTTTTAAAGCAGAAAATCAGGCATGCACCTGTCACCATAATCACCTCTGGTCGTTAATGCTTCTATAGTTTATATATAGCAGGGGAAACCCAGTGACAAGCTGAATAAGGAATTTATAATCAGTATTTTTTGTGTTAGTTCAGCAACGAGATCACTCCATTATATGGAGATCCCACTTTTCTCTTTGCTGAGCTGTCTAGAGATTCCACTTCTTCTCTGTTTCTAGCAAACTAACATCACCTTATCTCTCTCTGTGTGTGTGTGTGTGTGTGTGTGTGTCTTGTATTGACTCCTGCCTATTTTCTCAGCAGTGCTAGGTAATGTTCATGATTGACTGTTTCCAGAGGGGTCTGTGTTGATGACATACTATAAAAGAAGCCTTTCTGGATCAGATGAAAGGGCCACCTAGTCCAGAGCTCTGTTTCCAACATTGGCCAGCCAGATAATTGTTGAGAAGTCCACAAGCAGAGCTTGTAGCCCTTTCGCACTGTTGGCACCCAGCAACTGGCTTTCAGTACAGTCGTACCTTGGAACCTGAATGCCCTGGAACTCGGATGTTTTTGCTCCCGAACACTGCAAACCTGGAAGTGATTGTTCCAGTTTGCGAACGTTCTTTTGGAACCCGAAAGTCTGATGGGGCTTCCGTGGCTTCTGATTGGCTGTAGGATCTTCCTGCAGCCAATCAGAAGCTGCAATTTGGTTTTGGAAGTCAAACGGACTTCTGGAATGGACTTCCGTTCAACTTCCAAGGTACAACTGTACTGCTTTTTAGCCTGGTGGTCCTATTTAGCTGTTGTGGCTGCTAGCCGTTGAAAATCCTTTCCTCTATGAATTTGTCTAATTCCCTTTTAGAGACATCTAAATTGGGGGGCATCACCACATCTTGTTCTATAAATGCATTATTGTCTGGGTAAAGAATTACCTTTTTGTGCCTAGTTTGAATCTGCTGCCAATCATTGGGTAGCCTCAGATCCAAGTGTTAAAGAAGAAAGAAAATACTTTCTCGATCCACTTCTGTCCGTGTTATGCATAGTTTTACAGACATCTACCATGCTCCTCCTTCCCATCTTTTTTTCTCTAAACTTAGAGGCCCACACACTTCAGCTTTCACTGTGTGTTTTATTGGGCAGGTTCTAGTGGAGTAGTGTGCGACGATTTGAGAACCAAACTTCTCTCTTGCCCTAACCATGTTAACTATGGTATCAGTGTATTGTAAAGATGATGCCTCTGTGTTTTATTGGGCAGGTTCCGGTGGAACAATATGGGTCGGCTTGAGAAAGTCTTTTTGAAGAACAGCGTTATGGAGCTCATATCCAATGTGAGTCAAGCTGTTCATGAAGTTAAATTTCTGAGTTATTTCTTTTAGTAATAGAATGTACTTCAAGGAAGCGAGTTTGAGGTTCCGCTCCTCCTCCTTTCTTCATTTCAGATCACACACAGTTTCCATTTTTGCTTGTTAATATCGATATTACTCCAGTGTCCCTTCCTCACTTGTAAATATCTTTTTATCTTATATTTCAGAGAGGGTTGCCAAATCATAAATATATAAAAGAAGCTTAGAATAAACAAACCGTGGGCTTCCCTCTCCCCAACTGACTCTCACGCCAAAGAAAATCTTAATCTCAATTCAAACCTTTGATCTATGTAGCTGGTATATTCAGCAATATGTTGTTGCAACCTTTCCCCATCACATGCCGGTACTTTAAAGCCAATTAAGGATCCAATTAAATGGAGAACCTCTGCTTCTTAATGGCGGCGAAGGAGGGTTTTTGCCAGGGAAAGTGCTTTTGCAATCCGCGCCTCCCTGCCTCCCACATTCCATGCTGGAGCAAGAGCCAGGTACTGAGATGAACTGCGAGTGAAGCCCATTCCCCCCATCCCTGGGAGGAAGTTGCAAGGATGATTTACCCTCTCTCATCCTTGTTTTTCATTCGCTGATAATCCCCCGCTGTCGTGGGGGCTGTCTCCATTAAGGCACGTGGGACCAGAAGCCACCTCTTTTCCATTCTAGCCTTTGCAGTTGCATAACTATATTTGACCTGTGAGAAAGAGAGAACCCATAAATCAACTGTGGAAGGGGGTGCTCATGTTTGTGAGACCTTCAAGTGGGGAATGCAACTTAAGTTTTCTATGGAAGCCGCCCAGAGTGGCTGGGGAGGCCCAGCCAGATGGGTGGGGTATAAATAAATAAATTATTATTATTATTATTATTATTATTATTATTATTATTATTATTATTAAGTTGTCCTCCTGGGACAATTGAGTCATATCCCTCAGTTCCACCAAGAAAAAGTTTATCTGACATTATAGAGCAGTAATTTCCTAAACTCTCTTTCCCCAGTGTACTGCTTGACAGTTGCTGAGGGTTTTGACAGACCACTTGATGATTTTTCTGCCTTCTGTAACAATTGTAATGTGTTGTGCTAGATGCGGCATGATTTTTAATTGCATTTAATTGCTTCTTTTATTTCTTATATATTGTTTTGTATTGTGTTAGAGTTTGAAATCCATAGCATGCAAATGGTAATGCAGTAAAATACTACGTAAGGAATAGAAGTACATGAAATACAATAAAAAATCAATATGAGTACTTCATGTGATGGATGTGCCATCTCCCATCTTCGACCACAAGTCCACAGAAATGGCACAAGCCACAATAATGAAGCTACAGACCACAGTTTGGGAACCTCTGTTTTGGAGGATAATTAATAACAAAACTCAGAGCTTACTGATCTGTCTCAGTATAGATTGTCCCTTTCTGATAGATCTATTTTTATTGAAGCAACCATTACCTTGACTTATGGAGGCTCCCAAGGTATGATAGGCTAGGATGGGGTGCACATTTCTTGTGAAGTTTGTTTGGTCTGGAATGTGTCTATAGCAAGCTTTTGCTGCGGGGTAGGTATTGGATGATCTAAAATTTCTGTCTTGTAACACTTTAATTTTTCGTTTACAGGGTACTCAGAATATTTTAGAAGAAGAAAGTCACATTAAAGATGTTCTCTCTCGCATTGTAGTAGAGATGATTAAGCGTGAATGGCCCCAGCACTGGCCTGACTTGTTAAATGAACTGGACACTCTCTCCAAACAGGGGGTATGAAATACATCTTACAATCAAATTGCTGCATCTTTTCTGGGCTTAACTTGTAGGATATAATTGTATCAAAGTATACAGACGTAATGCATATGTGCACTCCTCCTGCATTATCCAAATATGTTCTTCAAAGATCACAAGGTTATTCCTGTATTCATTCTGTCTATTTGTGTTTTTTGTTTTGCTTGGGACTCTAGGAGACTCAGACAGAGTTAGTGATGTTCATACTTTTACGACTGGCAGAAGATGTGGTGACGTTCCAGACTCTGCCAGCCCAGCGACGACGTGATATCCAGCAAACTCTCACCCAGAACATGGAGACTATCTTTAGTTTCCTGCTCAACACCTTGCAGCAGAATGTAAACAAATATAGACGCATGGTAAGAGTCTCTTTTCTTTTGGCTTATGATGCAGTCCTAACCCCACTTACTTGGGAGCAAGCCCCATTGAATTCATTAGGACTTCTGAAACAACAAGACTAGGATTGCATGGTTAAGATTGGAGATCCTCAATCTACAATAGCAGCCCTGCTGCTGCTAAAATACTGCAGGGTGGAAGGAGTGATATGTAAGCTCTAATCTTGGCAGCAGAACTTGGCTATTGCAGTATACTTGAATCTGTGATCTACCCCTCAAAGTGGAAACAAATGAACTTGAAATGTGGTAGTTGGGCTGTTCTACTTGTTTCATTTAAGAAGAATATAGACGATAATAATGATGGGGTGGGAATTAGTAGTGAGAAGCCATGTACATGTCAGTAGCTCACTCATTCCTTATTCTCTTTTCCAGAAAATGGATGCAACACAGGAATCAAAAGTAAGTGGAGCCAGAACAAAGAGGCACATTTTTCCCCCTGCTGTTCATTGTGCTGAGCTAGCAGTCTGTTGTTGAACTGTGGTTGTCCCATATAAGTTAGCAGTTACCTTTGATGGAGTAATTGTGAAGAATATGGAGAAACTGCTCATTTTTCCAAACTAACTTTCACAAGCATGCTGGGAAACTTTCGTAGAGCTGCGTCAACTTTATTTCTCCTTAGTTCCTCTGTATCCATAGGAGAAACAGTGTGATGGCGGTGCTGCGCCTCCCCGCTGTCCCCCGAGCTTGTGGGGCTGGCCGATGTCTGCCTGGTGCGAGGGGCGCCCTGCTTCAGGGTGCCCCGCGCGTCGGGCAGCAGGTTACTGTCTGCAGCATGGGGAGCCCTCTGTTTCAGGGCGCCCCACGCGCCCCCCCCCCGTGCGCAAGGCTTGCCAACACCTGCGCGAAGCACGGGGCGTCCTCCGGAGGGCGCCCCATGCTCCGCGCTGCAGGCTGCCGCCTGCAAGCCATGCGCGCCCGGGGGGAGATCCCCCGGGTGCGCAAGGGTTGCCGACACCAGCGCGGAGCACGGGGCGGCATCCGAAGGGCGCCCCGTGCTGCCGGCTGCCGCCCGCAAGCCTTGCGCTCCTGGGGGGAGATCCCCCGGGTGCGCAAGGCTTGCCGACACCAGCGCTTCTGGGTGCCGGCAAGGTCTCCGCTAGCCGTGCAAGGCTAGCGGAGTGCTGCGCTAATCCCGAAGCTTGGGGCATGCGGAGCTCAGCGCACCCCAAGCTTCTGGGTGCCGGCAAGGTCTCCGCTAGCCGTGGGAGAGCCGCGTGGCTCTCCCAGGGCTAGCGGAGTGCTACGCTAATCCCAAAGCTTGGGGCGAGCGGAGCTCAGCGCGCCCCAAGCTTCTGGGTGCCGGCAAGGTCTCCGCTAGCCTTGGGAGAGCTGGGTCTCCCACGGCTAGTGGATAGCTTCCTGAAGCCTGGAGAGCGAGAGGGGTCGGTGCGCACCGCCCCCCGTCGCTCTCCAGGCTTCAGGGAAAGCCTGCATTCGCCCCATAGGACGCACACACATTTCCCCTTCATTTTTGGAGGGGGAAAAGTGTGTCTTATAGGGCGAAAAATACGGTAAGTTTCTCATAGTACTTAATGACTTGCATCAGAACCAAAACTTAGTAAAAAAAAAAAGAAAGAGCTGTTTATTTTAACCTTTCCATAGGATCTGCTATCAGTGATGCCAAAGTATTATTGTTCTTTTGGAACTGTGTGAAGTAGATTGCAGAATCCAGTATTGACTGTTTATAACCTCTCAATTACTTTCTGTTCACAGGCACAAGCAAGTTGTCGAGTAGGGATAGCAGCACTCAATACTCTGGCCGGCTACATTGACTGGGTGGCTATGAGCCACATCACAGCAGATAACTGCAAGCTGCTAGAGATGCTATGTCTGCTTTTGAATGAGCCAGAACTTCAAGTGGGAGCAGCAGAGTGTCTCTTGATCGTGGTCAGCAGAAAAGTGAGTTTCTCTTTTCTGTCCCCTTCAAGGTGTTGGTGTTGTTTTGGTATGGATATATCTATGGATATAATCCAGGAATGAGTAGGGTAAGGCCACAAAGTTATATCTTGTCTACTGAGGATTTTGTCCTGTTCTGCACTGCAATTAATTATCCCTCTTTGATTTGAGGGACATGTTGTTCAGGGAGAAGGAATTCTGCAGTATGATAGCTGTCGTCTGCCCTTTGAGCACTGGATGAGTTATTGCTCCATTTCCTATCACACATTAACCTGTAGAAGCATTTGTGCTTTCTGTTGGTCACATCTGTAAAGAAAGCTGACATGTAGTATAAGGTAAAGGTAAAGGGACCCCTGACCATTAGGTCCAGTCGTGGCCGACTCTGGGGTTGCGGCGCTCATCTCGCTTTATTGGCCGAGGGAGCCGGCATACAGCTTCGCTCAGAAATGCCATTTACCTTCCCGCCGGAGCGGTTCCTATTTATCTACTTGCACTTTTGTTTTTTGTTTTTTTAATTTTTTTATTGAGATTCATTTGAGACACACATACAGAGACAATATACCAAAAAAAAGGAAAAATAAAAATAAAAAGAGAAAAGCAAATACAATTGTATAGAAAAGAATAGATACAACTAGTCACTAAATATCTTAACAAAAAAAAATTATAAAAAAAAGGAAAGACAAACACAAAAAACCGCAAAACAGAAAAAAAACAAACTAATACATTACACATAAAACATCATTTTATCTACTTGCACTTTTGGATGTGCTTTTGAACTGCTAGGTTGGCAGGAGCAGGGACTGACCAACGTGAGCTCAACCCGTCGCAGGGATTTGAATCGCTGACCTTCTGATCAGCAAGTTCTAGGCTCTGTGGTTTAACCCACAGCGCCACCCGCGTCCCGACATGTAGTATAAGTGGTAACTAATGAACTGGCAGCTGCTAGTTGATGCTGAAGAGCTAATTTCGTATGTTGTGACAAAGATCTCCTTTGTTTTCTGCTCAGGGGAAACTGGATGATCGCAAGCCCTTGATGGTTTTGTTTGGGGATGTTGCCATGCACTACATCTTCTCTGCCGCCCAGTGAGTAATACCATCCATTTCTGTGAGCGCATGGAAAGAAGCTGCTCTTAGTTTTGGCACAAAATAGCTTGTGGAGCTCATAAATCTTAGCCGGGGGCTCAAGAGTTGGACGAAGGTACCATAGAATGCCTCCTATTCCGGCCATGATCCGTAAGTCCAGATTGATAGAGAGTGCCCCCAAATCCTCAGGTGGATTTTGGGTGTGCTGAGGAGGATGCAGTGCAAATGAGAGGAAGGAGAAGTCCCATTTTACACAAGCAGAGCCCATTCCTTAAGCAGGACATCACTTTTGGATATCGCCCACAGCAGTCACCACTTGAGATGTGAGTCACATGTTGCTATTGATCTCAAGGTGATTTTGTTAGAATGATGTGAGTTGGCATTTTCCACATCAGACTAGGCCACTGGATGCTAGGTGTTTCTTTCGCTATGCACAGGTGCTGAAAATTGATGTGATAAAATTACCTTGGGACGATTTCCGCCCATTCCTTTTTGGTGTAGTAATGGCCACACCTTACCTCCTGAAGCATGTTGTCTTGTCAGAAGATCTGGTGCTATCAAACAGTTCAGTTAAGATAGTTCTTTGCTTCCAGTGTCCTCCTTCGTGTCCTACCTACCCTGCATAAAAATTGACAGAGTTGATACATGTGGTACTTAATTCAGTAAGGTTTCTTGTTCAAGTTTCATACTACTTAAGTTAAATCCATAAACTGATGTTTACAGTATTCCATAGTAATACAAGACTTCTGCTTTATTTGTACTTTTCAGGACAGCAGATGGTGAAGGCCTAGTAGAGAAGCACTATGTTTTCTTAAAGAGACTTTGCCAAGTCTTGTGTTCTTTGGGTAGTCAGCTGTATGCATTGGTGGTGAGTTTTCCATCACAAAGCATTTTTCCAAGACTGTTATTCAGTGACTGTTACATAATCTCATGCCCAAGGTTGAACTGCTCTATACAGTTCCCATCTCTTTCCAGTGCACTTCATAGCTGAGTGGAAATTTGAACCCTGTTCTCCCAGGTCCTAGTTTGACATGCCAACCACTACACCAGAGCTTTCCAAATTGTGTGTCGTGACACATTCGTGTGTTGGCTTCCGTGTATAGCCGTGTCACATGAATGCTTCCTGTGCTCCTCCCGGGGCTGGAAAGGGGTTAGTTTTAGCATGGAATTCTACTCAGTATTGATCCAGAGCAGAACTCCAACATATAGTTAGCAGAGTAAAAACTTAAACACATTGCAGGATTCTCAAAAAATAGACCAGAGGCAATTCTATTTCATCCAGCAGAGCTTTACTGCTACTGAAGGTAAATAAGCATAATGGTCACAAATCAAATACATTGGGGATTGGCACTGTCCATAAGAAGTCCAGTTGCAGCAGATTTGACTTAAACTTATAATAACTTACAATAAGTCTAAACCTTAACACTATATACAGAACACCACACCAGAAGGAAAGAGAGACAGAAAGAGAGATCCAGGCTCCTTCTGGCCTTACTATTATAGTCATCATGACCTTGACAGAAAAGATAACGGAACGAGTTTAAGCCAGCTGTACTCAGCTTCTCCGAAGGAATAACTGAAACATCACGAACCTTCTGCTTGTTTCTTTCACACAGAGAATCTTCCATGACCCTCTTGAATTAATTAGAATAGGAAAGATCTCTACACATCAGATGAACACTTTCTGTACTAAGAAATGCAAACTGACAAGTTTAACCTCCAATTTAATAGTAAAACTGAATTACTGTGTTGCAAAATGATGCATGTTTGAAAAGTATGTCACCAACATGAAAAGTTTGGAAAGCTCTGCACTATGCCATACTAGTTTTTCTGCAGCTGCCATGTGGCAGCTTGTCATCTGAATCCACCTTTGAAGTTTGCGTCCCCTCTCAACAGGGCTCTGATTCAGATGTGGAAACACCTGTCAACCTTGGAAAATACCTCGAGTCATTTCTAGCTTTCACAACCCACCCCAGCCAGGTAGGTAAAGGGGAAGGTTTTCCAACCTCTTGCATATAAAAACAGCCATTTGTGCTCTGTGCCTGTGTATTGAAAATGTTTTAGGTGCCTTTCTCAATGGAAGAAAGGCTTTGTTGTCAGCAGCATGGCGCTTAACCTTAAACACTTCGTTCTCAGTGCTGATTTGGTCTGTTTATGTAACTCAGGATAGTAACTATTGCATACTTGTATCCTTTTCTTCTCTGAAACTCTGTCAAGTGATGTGGCATGCTCTTTCCTGCCATCCAGCATTCATGAAGATCCAGCTTGCAGTAGCAAACAGTGGTGTGTGTGTTGAACAAAAGTTTCAGTTGTTTTGGCATGTGTTTGTTGGAAGTAATTGCTGCTTGGTTTCAGCTGAGCTTGGGAGTATTTACCAGTGCCTAAGCTTGAGAGGATCAGTGTGGATCACTATTGGCATTTGAGCATTACAGTTGGAGATTACTAGCTTGATAGACTGATTCCTTGTTTTTCCCCTAGTTCCTACGCTCTTCCACCCAGATCACATGGGGAGCTCTTTTTCGGCATGAAGTCCTGTCACGTGATCCTCTGTTGTTGGCTATGATTCCAAAATACCTGCGAGCATCTATGACTAATCTTGTGAAGGTATGGTGCCATGAGAGTCTTTAATTCTTGAGTGTTCTTAAGACCTTTGGTTTTCCAAGTGTGGAGCAGCAATCTTGAGAAATAGTTGGAAAGGCTGCTGGTATGCCAGTGGAGGTCTTTCCCATCATCTCCCTTCACTGGGTATTTTGATTCAGCCAGAAGGCAGAACAATAACAATTGATGCCTCCTTTCGGTTAGTGCAGATTATGTCCCAAAGGGACAACCTATTCAACCCCCCCCTTCTTTTTTATTCTGAAATCACAGCCCCCTAGAAGTCTTGCTGCTTAAACTTATTCTAGATTAAAAACATAAGTAGATACCATAAGGCCACTTGCATAGTTATATCCTAGTTGAAATTTGTGTGGCTCAACAAGCTGAGTTCTTGAAAATGTTTTGCTGCAACACACATGAGAATTCTGCCAGTGGGAGAGTTCTGTGAAATTACTATTTTTCCACTCATTCTCTTGAATCTGACACCCCTTCTTTTTGCAGGTGGGGTTTCCTTCCAAGACAGACAGCCCCAGTTGTAAATATTCTCACTTCGACTTTGACAGTGATGAAGACTTTAATTGCTTCTTCAACTGTAAGTTACCTTTGTTCTAGTAAAACCCATCTCTTTGAGGATAACTTGGAAGTTTTCCCCTATGCTCTTCAGTTTGAATGGTATTAACAGAATCTCAGAATGGGCCATTTGAGAGCAGAAGGAGGTGCTTCGATGTGAAAGGTCCCCACATGCCTTCAGTCAAAACAGTTCATGAAAGTATATCAACAATTATTAGCCATGGTAGATAAGTTGGCCCTTCAGAAGCAATATGCCTCTGGATCCTAGTTGCTGGAGCACAATCTATTGCCTTAATGCCCTGATTGTATGCTTCCTTCAAGTTTCTGCATCCCAGATTCCTTGATCTGACTTAATGTTCAATTGTTGAAGTGAGCAAGCAGAAGCAGCTGCCACCTGGACACCTGGACACTGGAGAGCCAATGTGGTGTAGTGGTTAAGAGCGATAGACTCGCAATCTGGGGAACCGGGTTCGCGTCTCCGCTCCTCCACATGCAGCTGCTGGGTGACCTTGGGCCAGTCACACTTCTTTGAAGTCTCTCAGCCCCACTCACCTCACGGAGTGTTTGTTGTGGGGGAGGAAAGGAAAGGAGAATGCTAGCCGCTTTGAGACTCCTTCGGGTAGTGATAAAGCGGGATATCAAATCCAAACACACACACTCTCTCTCTCTCTCTCTCTCTCTCTCTCTCTCTCCCTCGTGGTGATTACTGCTGCCTTTTACATGACTGGATTATTTGAGCTATGGCAGTAAGTGCCTCTAATTTAAAAGCATTTTGAAACCAAGCCTTTCACGTGTTATTTCCTTGGCAGCTTTCCGTGCACAACAGGGAGAGGTGATAAGGATGGCATGTCGCTTGGACCCTCGAACTGGCTTCCAGATGGCTGGAGAATGGCTGAAATATCAGCTGTCCACTCCAGTTGATATTGGACCCGTTAACTGTAAGTTTCCTTAATGGGAGGGGAAGTAGGCTTGGTCTCCAGCAGTGGTGGACATTTTGCTTTACCGTTTCCTCACCCAAACAGTTCCTTATTATTTTTTCCAGCCTACGCCTTCCAGCTGGAGGGCAAGGGGTTAGTACCTGATATTGGTTGAAATGCAAACCCTACTCTTAAATTTTTAAGCTCATTTTTTAGTAAAAACAGCTTGTAAACAGGCTACCAAACAACTGGATTGGGGGGGTTCATAGGGCAAGACTTTTGAGAACTTTTTACACTGGTGTAGGAAAGTAAATTCTTGTCCAAAGAGAGAGGCCTACACTGCTACAAATCTGGAAGTGTTCTAATGCTTTGCTTTTTCTTCCTCTTATAGCTAAAACTGGTGAAGGCCTCTGCTCCATCTTTTCAGTTTCTTTTGTGCAATGGGATGCTATGACCTTTTTCTTGGAGAGTGTTGTTAGCCCGATGTTCCGGTTCATGGAAAAGGACGTATGTAGCCTTGATGTTTCATTTTTTTCCTGCCTCGATTGGCTTGCTGTGACAACAGTGTTTCTTGAAGAGCATGGAGTGGGGATGCTAACTTGACCACATTATATTACATTTACAGTAGCACATATTATTTGGAAAATACTAGCTTAAGGAAGTCTTTCAAGCTCTGCTATTTTTATGAAGAGCAAAAGAGCCAATGTGATGTAGTGGTTAGAACAGTGGTTCTCAAACTTTTTCCTCTGGGCCACATTTTCAGAATAAAAAATTGCTGGCACCACATCAACTCTTTTATTAATAAGAAATATATTGGAAAAGAAAAAGAAGCAACTCCTAGCAGCACTTGATTTATAACATAGAGCACAACTACTTTATAACATAATCATGAGACATACAGAAAGTATACGACAATGCAGCTACGTAAGAACTTTAAATGTTTCTTTGATTGCCCTTGAATCTTTCCGCTACACTTGCCATCATCTCCTGCCACACCAGTGTGACTTGCCACACCCTTGGGTTAGAATGTCAGACTGTCTCAGATTGATGTACTTCACAGGATTGTTGCAAGGATAAAATACAGTGGTACCTTGGTTCTCGAATGGCTTAGTTGTCGAACAAATTGGCTCCTGAACACTGCAAATCCGGAAGTAAGTGTTCCGGTTTGCGAACATTTTTTGGAAGCCGAATGTCCAATGCTGCTTCCGCTTGAGTGCAGGAAGCTCCTGCAGCCAACTGGAAGCCACACCTTGGTTTTCAAACTTTTTGGAAGTCAAATGGACTCCAGGAACAGATTAAGTTCAAGAACCAAGGTACCACTGTATGTGGAAAGTGGGGAGAACCATGTATGCCACCTTGAGGCCTTTGGAGGAAAGGTAGAATGTAAATGTAATAAATGTATAATTATGTGGTTACATTTTTCCTGACATTTATTTTGCCATACTTAAAGGCTTCCAGCAGTAGAACTTGAACAATAAAACTAAAACTTAATTCACACAATACTTTTGCAGCGTGGTTGCCGCTACAAAACTTCTCCCCCATGCCTATGTTTTGGTTCCTCTGGCTCTGAAATTGGATGGAAGTTCTGCCTCAGATTAATATTTCCATTCCTGCATCCCCTTCTGTTGGAGCTGCTTTTGTGGGATCAAATGTTGCAGAATATTCATACATTATCAATATAGTGTGTGAATTGAACTTGGTGATGGGCAGTTCTGCAGCCAATTTAAAAACGAGCAGGAACACGTGTCACTAATTTCAAATGCAGTCATCACAATGTTGATGTTTTGTGATTGTGACTTCTGTCTGACCAGGTAAAGTCATTCTTCTCAAAATGTGTCTTTGCTATTCTGGAAAGTGCTCAGATGGGGGTAAATACTGCATTAGAACTTGCATAGATCACAAATAGTGAATCCATAATACTCGCTCTCTGCTGTGATGGTAAAAGTTGAACAAGAGACTATAAACGATTCAGTATGCCAGTAGCTGTGCTGATATTGCTAAATGCTTTTGACTTTGTGCAAGTTTGTCACCAAAAGCTCTACAGAAAAGGAAATGATAAGTTCCCTGCTTATAATGAGCCTAGACAACCACTGTTTCGAACTTCTATCACATCATTGGCTAGTCATTTTTAATTCCCACTCATGGCTTGATGTACCTTTGTGTTAATTTGTTATGCTTTCTGTGAATAATACTTTTCATATAAACTTGTTAATAGGCTAATGTGGCATTTTTGCAAGTATTATGTTTGTCACATTTCAGCTAAAGATACAGGCAGCCTGCCTTGGATTTGCCTGAGAAAGAAATAGTGACATTCTACAAAGCCAGAGTGCATTGAACATTGTTGAATTCTTCTCTTCTCCTAGGAGATCCCAGTATCCGATGGCATAGAACTGCTACAACTTGTCCTCAGCTATGAAACAAAGGATCCCCTCATCCTGTCCTGTGTCCTTTCTAACGTTTCGGCACTCTTTCCATTTGTCACTTACAGGCCAGAATACCTGCCAGATGTTCTTTCAAAGGCAAGCCCTGTTTTTTATCCTGTTAATATGATGAGGCTTTTAAAAGTGATACCGTGTAGATCCTTACCTGTAAACGTTTCATAGGATAGATCTAGGGAGGCTAAACATTTTTCTCTGATCATTCTAGAGAACAGATGCCCTGGGAGGGACAATTTTTGTTGTTGGGGTGAACCATATCCAGCATGCCAAGTTTTTCTGGTGGACTAAATAATACACCCCCCCCAATAATGTGGATGAATTTTAAAGTTTGTGCATGTGTGTATCAGATATACGTATGTATGTGTATGTATACATATATATGTGTGTGTATTTACATCTATTTATATGTATATGTACATTGCAGAGACATGCTTAGAAAATATATGGTTGTTTCTTTTAAATACTAGAAGTTCAAGGTGATATTGTGTTGCTTCTAGTAGCTAGTGAGGTTTGGTACTTGATTCTGTACTACTGCTAGTCTGCCTTCATGCTTACAGGTGACCCCTCAGTTTTCAAAATGGAGAACACTGAAGAACTGTGATACACTTAATTCCCTGGGTAAAATATGTTTAAGATCTGAACACAGTGCTGGTCTTGTCACTATTAAGGGATACCTTCTTCTACCTGATGGAATCCTTGTCTTGTGTTGAAATAGAAAAGAGGAAACTTTTCTCTGATAAAGACATTTTCGTGGACTTGGAACAGCTATTCATAGACTAGTGACTGGTATGCAGCACATTCAAAAGCATGAACCATTGATATGTGGCTTTTGTTCTTGTTCCCATAGCTCTTTGCCTCTGTTACCTTTGAAGTTGTAGAAGAAAGTAAGGTAAGATAATTTTGGCCATACTGTACAATGTATAGGTGCATGGATTAAACTTCCACATAGCAAAGTAGCATGCTTATATGCAATAATGGCACTATAGACTAAAATTCTATATATAAATTATTGGATACCAGTTCTTTCACGGGACCTTTGGGGGAAGTACATTTCAGTACTGACCACACACGTCTTTCACTAGTTCTCTATGGAGGCAGTTGACATGGATGTGATTGATAAGCAACTGCATCCATGCCACATAAGCAATGCTTATATGAAGCATTTAAACAGTGTTGGGGGGGATGGAGAATCATAACAAAAGGTTGTGTATTCCACAATTCTGAGCAAGTGTTAGAGAATCTTACATTAGGTATAGAATTTGGTTTCCTTAGAATATCAGCTTTCACTTTTTTTTAAAAAAAAAGAAGCAAGTCTTCGTCCCATATGACTGTAAAGGTAGGTTTGAAAATGGGTCAGCAAAGCCAAATAAAATACCAGCAGCAGAATGGTGACTGAGCAACATTTCCAGTTACCTGGGGGTGGGGAAGGGTGCGATTTCAGTTCTGTGCAACTCTTTATCCTTCCTTGTAACTAGCCAAAGCAGAAGATATTGTGCAGATGTTCCTGCATACCTCTCCCACACCTTGGGATTTATGGTCATCAGAGGCTTGCTGTTAAGGGTTCAATCAGCATTAGAAAGTCAGGTGGTCTTGCAATGGGGAGCCTGTGCCTTTAGCCTGCCCAGGGTGGCTTGTTGTGTTGCGTTTTGACTGTCCTTTCGACAGGTGCTGTAGACGGTCCTGTTTTAAGAGGGCTTTTGACCTGGGGTGGTAATATTTTGTTTAATACCTACAAAAAAGCTACTGATCTTGCTGTATTGCATGGGGTTGGGCTAGGTGACCCCTGCGGTCCCTTCCAACTGTGTGATTCTAAGTATGACCAACAGCTGATTCTGTTAAAATGTGCAGAGCCAAATGCAACCCTCAAGCTTTATTGACTGATTCTCCTAGGCCCCAAGGACCCGTGCAGTGAAGAATGTGAGAAGGCATGCCTGTTCCTCAATAATCAAGATGTGCCGGGATTATCCTCAGCTTGTCCTGGTACTTTACTGAATTCTCTATATGTCATAGAGCTACTTGGTGTGTGTTGTGGGCTGGAGCGGTGTCTGTGTGTGTATGCTTTCGTTATTCCCCTTGTGGTTTAAAGCTCCTCTGTTTGTTCTATGTGTGGCTGTTAGTGTTTGGTGGCAGTGACATTGATCATTGTCATCCACCTTCCATGGACGCTTGAGGTCTTGTCTACCTGTCAGTCAGTCAATCTTGATTGTTTCAACCACAAGGGCCTTCTCAGCAGTGGCGTCCTCCCTGTGGAATGCCCTCCCATCCAATCTCAAGGAGATAAAGAACTACAGACCTTTAGAAGACATCTGAAGGCATCCCTGTATCGGAAAGTTTTTTATATTTGACGTTTTACTGTGTTTTTATAAATGCTGGAAGGTGCCTAGAGTGGCTGGGGGAACCCAGCAAGATTGGCAGAGTATAAATTAATATTATTATTAGTCACAGAAGAGAGAAGTCCTTGTGGTAGAGGCTGGAAAACATAGGGGTGGAGTATATATAAGATTCAGCATATGGATACAAGAGCTAAGAACCTAAAGCAGCAACTGAATACAGCTTCACGCATAGTGAGGTGAAAAATACTGGGTGGTTTCCATAGCAAATGTGTAAACATCCCATTCACAATTGTACACGTATTTTTAGGCACTAGTGCATATGCATCTGGGAAACCTAATTGTTTTTCGCTGTTCACTGTTAGGTTCAGGAAATGCTGTGGTTTCTGCAGATGCCATAACCAACAGGGCACAGCTCAAATGAGACAACTCCTAGGGGTCAAGATCCCTTCCCTCCATAAAATATTAGAGGGGACAGCTCCCCCCAAATTGATGGGCATTGCCATATAAATAGTGTGTGCCCCTTCCCCAATATTTTATTCAAGTTGGCATCCCAGGCACAGCTAATCCATTTTTTGTTTTTGTTTTTAAATAATATTTATTAAAAATTTTAAGGGTTACCAAAAGCAAAAGTAAAAGTAATAACACCATATTAAACAAAAACAAAACAACACATCACAATAAGAAAAGAGAAAAAGAAAAAAAAACACAAAAACAAAAAACACAACTAATCTTCCCAACTTATCTTTCATTTGCTTGTTTCCTTGACCTCCTCACACCTCCCTTTTTTGTATTCTAATTCGATTAACTATTTCAGCAAATCCTTTCCATCTTTTCCAATCTTTGTTCTGTATTTTATCTCAATATAATGTAACTTTACTTTCCCTCCTTTCACCAATTTTTTTAACCTTATTTTAACATTAATACTAAAATACTTATATATGCTTAACTCCTTATAACATTTCTGCTAAATCCATAAAATATCAATCCACCATTTTTCTATCACTCATTAATTTTGCGATATTTCTATATATAAACTTTAAATTTTCCAATCTTCTTCCATCAACTCCTCTCCCTGGTTTCGGATTCTGCCAGTCCTTTTCGTCAATTCCATATAGTCCATCAACCTGGAGATCTTATGTCCGAGGCTCTTAACTCTTTTCCAAGTCCCTTCTGCAGACCTTCTTCATATTCTTTAATGCTAGAAAGCAAATCTTGAGAGAACTCCGTCCTAACATTACTTTTATTCCTTCTGGACAGTTCAGCCAAATTTCCATAGTTGAAGCTAGAGTCTATACAGTGTTTCAGGACGTATTTCAAGATTCCTCCAAATCCAAAGGCCCCCAAAACTTCAGTCTCCTTCAAATCCAAGTCCATGTCCCAAAAGTCAATTAATCCCTGGATAGAGGGATCTTTCCAACTTTCCTTCTTCAGTCCAAGCCGGGATCCAATCCTCAAAATCTGGCTTTTTCTAGATTCAGTCATAAAAGACCTCAATCTATAGTCCTCAATTTGCTTCTGTAGAACTAAGGATCCCGCTTGTATTATTTTAGGTTCAAAAACAACGACTTTCTCCTTTTCCTCGACCATTTGTTCTGCCAAGGTAGGTTCCTGTGCCAGGTCCTGAATTATTTCTGTGTTGGTACTCGCTTTTTGTCTCATATTGGTCACTTTCTGTTCCAAATTATCTGTTTTAAAAGTCATGTCATCCATCTTTTTATGAATCTCTTCCAGCAAATAGTTTGTCTTACATAATGCAGTCAAAATAACTTCTCCTATCAACATTTTGAATAGTCCAAGGTCAATCTCTGGTTCTCAGAATCCTTATCTTGCAGCTGGAGACCTCCCAGTTACACTCCTATAACAATTTCAAAGGCTCCCTCTAGAGGGAAACAGTCTCCACTTGTATCATCAGTTCTTTCAAGCACAACTCAGGCATTAAACATAGTTTCGATTTTCAGTTACTTTTTCCTCCATTTTAAATGCAGAAGAGGACAATGGAAACAGTATCTTGCTCTTATTTTAGCTAGCTGTCAAATCTGTTCTGTCAATAAACTTTCCCCAAGCGTCATCTGGCAGCCCTTTCCCAGGTTCAGAGCTGTGGTAATTTGATCTTCCCCTCACTCCTGCAGGCTTACTAAGTTCAAAAAATTTTCCCCCTCTTCACCTGCTTCCAAGGGGGGTTTTGTATTTTTAACCGATGGAGATTTAATCCTTTATCAAAAGCTTTCAAAGACTTTAGCTTGTAACGTCTTTGCTTCAGTCTATTTACAAAAGCGGAAGGCGGACTTCCTGTTTATGACCTTCCCGCTTTCGGCGCCAAATTAAGGTACTTAAAGGTCCAATTTTCCGTTCTACTCACGGGTAGTTGTTTAAAATCCAATTGTCCACAGGAAAAAAGTCAGCGCTCTCCAGCAATGGCAATGCGGCTTCACTCCGTGAAAGAAGCAGTTGATTCAAAGCACCGTGCTGCTCCCTGCGAGTAGGGGAGGCGCAAAAGGTGCCAGCCGAATCCAGGTTCACAGGCTTCTTCTGCCTGTGATCTCAGTGGGTCTCCGCCTTCGCCGTGGCGGTTAGACTCTATTTTCCACGGAGTAAGTTCCTCCCGATTGGAGGAGCTCAGCCATTGCCGGAGGCGCCAACCCGGAAGTCTCTCCATTTTTTTGTTCTGGAATAAGGTTCCATGTGATTAGGAAGTATCCTGGCAATACAATGAGTTACTATTACATTATTGAATTGTATTAATTGTTTTGATCAATTCATTGCTGTTGTTTGCTTTATTTGCTTTATTTATAGCCATTGCGTTTGATATTATAGTGATTGCAATGTTGGTTTTCTTTTTAATGCTACTGTGATTATTGCGAGCAACTTTGAGCTGAACATTTGTTGCTGGGAAAGTGGGATACAAATGTTAAATAATGTATGGCGTTGCCTCGAACAAAAGCAGTCTCCCATCAACTATTCTGTGTAGGAATTCTGCATGTATTCAAGAAGTCGAGTTTTGTGTGATTCTGTCAGTTGACTGACCTTTGCTTGAATCTGTTTCTTCTAGCCAAACTTTGACATGCTGTACAACCATGTAAAGCAGCTGCTCTCCAATGAGCTACTCCTGACCCAGATGGAGAAGTGTGCTCTCATGGAAGCCCTAGTCCTCGTCAGCAACCAGTTCAAGGACTACCCGCGGCAGAAGGTTTTCTTGGAAGAACTCATGTCTCCTGTTACAACCTTGTGGCTGTCTGAAGAGATGAGGAGGTGCATGACTTCCTCCATTATTTCTCTAATGTAGTACGGGGGGGGGGGATTACAGTGCTAGGCTGTAAGGTTTAATAATATCCTGTACAAGAATCACACCAGCAATCCAGATCATGAGATTCAGCATGCTAATCATTGGCAACATAATCTTAGAATCATAGAATCATAGAGTTGGAAGAGACCACAAGGGCCATCGAGTCCAACCCCCTGCCAAGCAGGAAACAGCTCTCAAGCTGAATCTGACTTTTCCCTTTCTCTCTCTTTCTGTTAAGAGTCCTGACGAATCCTGAAGAGTTTGTCCGCTATGTTGGTGCTGATAATAAACTTACAGACCCAGTCATGGAAGATCCCTGTGGCCTAAACCGTTCTAGAGTAAGTAGTTATTAAGCATGAGCCTTAGAGAAGGGGGATTTAGCTTTTTTTGGAATATTTCTCCTTACTCAGTAGGTGCAAAATCTTTGCTATTTCATAAAGGACTTTTTGAGCATATGTCATCTCAAAAAACAAAAAAAGAAAAGCTGAAACATCTGGCATCTGGAACATTTTGGAGAGTGAGAGCTAGGGTGGGTTTATCTCTGCTTCTTTTATCTATATTGTTTTGGCTGGACCTACTACAAGGGAATTTATAAGTGACATGGCCTAACCAGCAGCTGTTTTTGTTTCTTGTTTTAATCCTGAACTATTAAAAGCAGTCAAATAGCAGTTGGTTTCTGCTGTACAGCTAGATAAAAGTCATAGAATCCTAGAATTGTAGAGTTGGAAGGGATCCCGAGTGCCATCTAGTCCAACCCCCTGCAATGCAGGAATCTCAACAAGAACATGCTTAAAAACCTCCAAAGAAAGAGAATCCACAGCGTCCCAGCTCCACTGTTTTAACAGCTGTTACTGTCAGAAACTTCTTCCTTATGTTTAGTCAGAATCTCCTTTCTTGAGACCTTCGGGTATAGGGCGGTATAGAAATAAAACAAACAGATAAATAAATTGAAGCCATTGTCAGAGGTTTCTATACACACAGCCCCACATGCATCTTCCCATTGTCCATCCAGACAAGCAAAAGGCATTCAGTGACACATACCCAACTAAGCAAAACCACTTAAGGAGGATGCCAACAGGGCCAGTGAGAGCTGTGGTCTGGGGAAGCTCCCGAGGGCCAAGTAGGCAGCTCCGGAGGGCCACATTTCCTTCCCTTCTCCCATGCCCAAAGTTTTCATAGAGGCAGAAAGCAGTCTTACCAAGTTGCTATATTGAGAAGTTCCAAGGAAAGTGACTCCTTCGGCCTCTTGTTGCTCTTTTTGTTTAACCCTTAGAATCTTTCCTTCTTTGTTTGTTTCTCTATAGATAAGCTTTTGTGTGTATACCATTCTGGGCGTTATAAAACGGGCTCGTTGGCCCGCTTCCTTGGAAGAGGCGAAGGCTGGAGGATTTGTGGTTGGGTACATGTCTAATGGCAGTCCAATCTACCGTAATCCCTGCTCTGTTCAGGTCCTGAAACTGTTTGACAACTTGCTTGCGCTCATAAGGTGGGTCAGCTCAGCTTGATAACAGTCTCGTAGTGAAAAGGCTATGTACTCTGAGCAGTGTGTTTCCTCATTGGAGCCAATTGAGCACATTGAAATTTTGTAAGGAAGTAGATAAGGGGAAAGAAACCCAGTTCCACCCTGCACAGTTCATAGAATTGTAGAGTTGGAAGGGACCTCTGAGGGTCATCTAGTCCAATCCCTTGCAGTGCAGGAATCATGTCCACAGCTGTCCCTGGGTGGGCTTGAACCACCAGCCTTCTGGTTAACAGCCCAACACACTTACAATGGTACCTCGGGTTAAGTACTTAATTCGTTCCGGAGGTCCATTCTTAACCTGAAACTGTTCTTAACCTAAAACACCACTTTAGCTAACGGGTCCTCCCGCTGCCGCTGCACCACTGGAGCACAATTTTTGTTCTCATCTTGAAGCAAAGTTCTTAACCCGAGGTACTATATCGGGGTTAGAGGAGTCTATAACCTGAAGCGTATGTAACCTGAAGCGTATGTAACACGAGGTACCACTGTACTTGTGGGAATTCTTTTTTTAAAAAAATAATATTTATTCCAATTTTAAAGATTACAAAAAAGACAAACAACCAAGAAAAAAAAGAAAAAAAGAAAAAGAAAGAAAAAAGACAGATCAAACCTTCCCACAACTCATTTTTCGTTTGCTTGTTTCCTTGACCTCCTCACACCTCCCTTTTTTGTATTCTAGTTCAATTAGATATTTCAGCAAATCCTTTCCATCTTTGTTTTTATCCTAATAATTTATCTTAACATACTATAATTTTACACTCTCTTCTTTCACCAATTAACTATCTATTTTTACTTAATCCTTTATATCATTTCTGCTAAGACCACAAAACTTCATTCCAACATCCTTCTAACATTCCTTAATTTTACAATGTTTCTGTAAATAAACTTTAAATTTCTTCCAATCTTCTTCCACCAACTGTACTTGTGGGAATTCTAACAGGAGGAGGTGTCCCCAAATTTCATTGAACATAAAATTAAACACAGCTTGCTGCCTCCACTCGTTGTTGTGCATGGTCTCTTTACTCTTCCTGAAGAAAGAAATTGGAGAGGAGAGTGCAAATCAACCTTACTCAGTAAAGTTGTTTATGGTGGTCTGGGGAACATTGAGATGACTTGTTCCCCGATCACTAAAATGGCAGCACTCGTGAAACCGTAACAAGGAGCAATCCTGACAGTCATGGTATATGTGGGTTATCAACAGCATTTGAGAGCTTTATTAAGTAATACTAATAATAATTTTATTATTTATACCTTACCCATCTGGCTAGGTTGCTCCAGCTACTCTGGGGCAGTTGCCATGAGAAATGATTTCAGTCTCCCCCATTTTTGTCTTCTTGAAGATTATATATTTTTCATGGAGGAGAAGGCTACTTGCTATGATGACTCTGTGCTGCCCTCAGTATTGGAGGTAACATGCCTCTGAATACCAATTGTTAGGGGAATAATGTTGCACTCATGTCCTGCTTTCACTCAGTTTCCCATATGCTTGTGGCTGGCCATTTTGAGAACAGCATGTTGGCCTAGTTGGATTGTTGGTATGATCCAGCAGGGCCCCTCTTGTGTTTTTATGTTCTTAGAAGCTGTGATGGCTAACAGTATATAAGTGGTGTCAAAAATCCATAGACAACAGACATCTAACGAAAATGGGTGGCAGTGTGTGTTCTGATTCTCAAACTGGTTATTACTTCCAATTCCCCCCACCCCCCAAAAAAAGATGGAGATTATTTGACAAGGATATTATTTCCCTGGCTTCTTGTGTGCTTTCTCCAAGAAATAGGGTAAATGGGCACTTTTGGACAGGAAACTAGGCTAGGTGAGCCTTTGAACTCATCTATAATGGCAGCACCATAGGCTCTTGTGACTAGCAGTGGAGGTGATGTCATCTACTAGAATCAAAAGAGTGTTAAACAAGGGATGGGAAGTGAAATCATTAGGGTTTGTATTTTATTGTAAAGCCCACATGGAAGTTCTTTGGCTGGCCAATTAAAAATGTATCTAATAGAGCCTTGACCATGGTAATCTGTATTTTTATCTTTATCCAACCTGGGAATAATTATATCAAAGGGTGGCATATGAATTGTCTAAATAAATATTTTCCTTTCCTTTTCCTTTGACTTGGTTGAATTGCCAAGCATTTCATGGCAATGGCACCAGTTAATGCACAATTTTCTGCTTAATGGAGCTTACAGTAGCCAATCCATAACTACATAGTTTTTTGGATGCTATTGTGATAAAAGGCCAAGAGCTTCCACCTTTTTATGTTAACAGCTCTCAGGTGAACTTAGCTTACACAATTATTTATTTTTTTAAAAAAAGGAAATGGGAGGGGAATCAACTATGAGCTTGAGTAGGCCCTTGCCTGTGCTGCCTCAGACCACATTGCAGCACTACTGTGAATTATGGCAGCTTGCAGGGTGATGAGAATGTCAAGTAAATGGTTGCACTTGTTCTTCTTTGGGGTTTTTGCATGGTGCCTTGTGCTCAATGTGTGGCAGGTAAAGCTGTGGATACAGCTCACAGTCTGCACAAAGGTAACAAATGTGTAAAACACTCTCTGCTATGCCCTTGAGAAGATGAACAATTCATTATATACCCTTAGCATGTAAGTAGCGTAAATATATGGAACGCTTTTGTTTAGGGAATCCATGCTTAACAGTTATATTGGCTTCATATCTGCATCTTATTGGATATTTATAGTTTTGCTCTGTTACCTACTAAATGCAGAATACTTCCTTTTACTCCCCTTGGTACTTCATTTTCCCTAACCACTTCAGCTTTTATTGTTTTGTTGCAGTTTTTATTTTGTTAGAAGTTTCTGAACCAGACTAATGGTTCCTTTTGTAGAGAGCTCATGAGACCCTTTGTGCTCACCTACCGTCTCCTGGCCCTATGAGATCTTTATGCACAATAGTGAATGAAACAGGTTAGCCTGTATGCAGCTATGGGACTGTTCTGTGATTTGGCATGTAAGGACTTCACTAATCAGCCTGCGGAGGCCATCCTAATACTGTGAATATACAGAATCATAGAGGGAAAGAACAGTCTGGCAGAATGGGAAAGGGATGGGGAGAGTATGTTGGAAAACATTGTAAATAGGCAGCAGTTTGCAGGGTGGATTGGGGACTGCAGAAGGCAATGGGGGCAAGCTTCTGCTGAGGGGAAAGGTTTTTCACTGTTTTACTTGGGTTTTAAAAAATGTAATGCTCATGTGGCCTTGGTAAACATTCTCCACATCCAAATTGGCCTTCAAGAGTCCTAGTAATTATTATATTGGATCATTCTGGAGACATTAAAACACACCAGCTAAAATCTTGCATTGATGAATGTGTCACATGTTAAATGGCCTTGCTTTAAACCTAATGTGTGGTAGTACATACATTGGTAAAATCATAAGATAGTAAGATGAACTTTGAGATCTACAGGGCACTAAATGAATAAAACTTGGAATAACTTGGAATAATTTTTCTATCTGTTCACTGCTATTTCCAGATCTTAAATTCTATTCCACATTAGTTTTTGATAGTAGGTATTTAAAAAATTCTATTTTGGCATATGCAACAGCATTGGCCTAGTTTCAAGATATGCTTCAAAAGACTGACCACTGCGAGCTAGGGTCAGCCACGTTATGAGAGTATTCCTCAATAGAGCACTAAGCTGCAGAGGTGAAACTGACTACCAGTGTCCTTGGCACACCTGGCCTCACCAGCAAGGATCTTCATGATTTATTGCTGAGAGCTTCATCCTTGCACTTTAAGGAAGGCATATGGTATTGTACAGAGGCCAGGCTGTGGCGTTCATACTCTGTTTATGCATGCTCCACAACCATGCCTCCTGTGCTTCCTATTCTGATGTTGATCAAATACTTTAGTTTGGGTCTGACCCAAAAGCCACCTTAGCTACAGCAATAAGATTTCAAACCAGGCTTAGCAAACAACATCTTTGTAAGTGTTAACATTCGGCACTGTGAAAAGGGTTCTGGTTGCCATATTGGGATGTATAAGACCTCTAAGGCAGCATTTCCCCATTCTCTTCACAGTTAGTATTCTCTTCAGGGTAGCACAAATGATTAAACAATAAAGTCCTCTATATAGTGTTTGCAGGCTTTTGCCAAAACACGTCATCACTTAGTCTTCATAATACGATGCTTCTCCTCTCTTGCAGCCTCTGTTAGCACCCCTTGAAATGAATGCGCAGTTCACACCTCAGAACTATTGTTCCAGGCTGTCTGCAAGCTCAGGCAAACATCGCTGCATTGGTTGCACTTTGATCACATTCTTGGAAGGTTTTGTCTTCACAAGCATAGAGACTTCCTTTAGAGACTTCTAAAAATGAAAGATGAGACTCTGGAGGGCAATTGAGAGGCCTGCCCCTGCCACCCAACGTCCTAGTCCTTTGTTACCCCTGTACCCTCACACTTTGGGGGGAAACGCTGCTCTAGAGGGAGATACTGAGTTACCGTTGATCACCTCTAGCAGCAGGTACAGTGGCATTGCAATGTTGGCGGAGGCTGTTGGGCCGTTTGGCTGCAGAATTTGTGCTGTGTGCAGTTGCCGAAGCCCTGAGTGGAGGTCTGTGGTCTCAAAGGAGAGAGGTAGGTGAGACAGAGACCCTTCTCCCCACCCCACCCCCACTCAGATGACACATCTAGCAGGTGAGGGACCCTGCGATAGCCTTGATGGCAAGAGAGAAGCCATCGGGGGCTGGACGGAGGCTCCTCCCTGGCAGCGTGGTGTGGACAACGCAGAGCTGTTCTCCTTTTCAGGGGGTCATCTCTCTGCCACACAGCTGCTTATAGCATACGAGCACATCACTTAAGAGCTGTATATTCCTCCAGCGTCGGCTGCCATTGCAGGGACTGTGATCCCTCCTCGGAGAGGCACTCTGTGTCTTTCAGAGGTGGGATGGCCTCTCCTTTGCTGCTCAGCGGGTGCAGAGCAGTTTGCTAGAAGTAGAATTTGCCTGTGGGTTCCAAGGCCTCTCTCCGATTGTGGCCTTTGATGGTGTCATTGCAGCCAGTATTTCAAAGGGCTGAGGTGAGGTGAACAGAGGGCAACTGTTGTGTGGGGCAGTTGGTACCCTCTGTGTGATAAAGCGGAGACTTCTCCATGTCCCCAAGAGAGTATAGTGATTTTATTGGTAAGGAAGGGGGATCCCATGCACAAGTGCATGGTCTCGCCTTCCTCATCGCCAGACACAGGAGCTGTTCGTAAGATGATGTTGGCTTCCTGCTGCCAAGCAGCTGTTAGGTACAACTTGTGACTATGGAACATCCTGCTCTCTTCCAGGACTCATAACAATCTGTATATGCCAGAGATGGTGGCCAGGTTTGGGGAAACCTTTGCAAAGGCCTTAGACCTGCTGGAAGTGGAGAAGAATGCCATCCTAGGTAAGTATCCCCTTCATTGCGCTTCTACAGCTTGTGTGTTAATCTTTGCAGCCGCTGTGTTCTCTTCAAGATGCAGAAATTGTTACGTTAGCTGCAGTCAGGGACATTCTGCTTAAAACAACCATACACTGCATTTCTCTAGCTCGACAAGAGTTTGAAGTAGGCCTAGGCAAATGTAGTTACCCAAGGGTTGAGCTCCTGCCTGCTTGTCTGCTGGCCTGCCATGTGTGAGAGAGAGCAATATTTTTTGTGCAAGATTTTTGCTGCCTTGATTTTTGCTGGGAACAGGAATAGGCACCATGTCATATAATGACTATGGAAGTAATACTAAACTGATTTAGTGGTGCATGCATGAGCAGGAAGGAGCTGCCCTGATCCTTGGGCTGCCCACACACAAGAGAAAGACCTCAGCAGAATTTTGTTTTACTTCCCATGAAACATGGTTTGTTGTTCTGTACAAGCCAGAGTCTGGAGTTTAAAACAAATTCATTTCCCTTGTGTCACTCAAGATATGTCCTAAGCCTTTGATTTGCCTAGTTATTCTAGCAAGATCAAAGAAGTTCCTGGCCCAGGAGAAGGGCTTTTTAATTTCTAGCTGACTTATTTGCCATCTCCTGGCTCAGTTGAGGAGGTTGAATTGGCAGGTACTTTGGCCTAATAACACACAGCCCATCACCAAGAGGCTTTCCAGATCTTAACTCTCAACCTCAAGGGTCAGGAACCTCCAGCCCAGGGGCCTAATGTGGCCTTTCGGGTGTTTCTGACCTCCCCACAGCCCACACGCCTCACAAGACTTTTTCCGCCACCCTCCTGTGACTGGATGTGACTGGAATGTGTCCCTGAACTGTGGTACTGCCTCTTGCTTGGTCTGGATGGAAAGGAGGGTGGGTATGTGTGTCGAAACCTCTGACTTGCAGGGCTGAAATGTGGCCTACTGTACAAAAAGAAGAGTCACATCCGTTGCTGCTCCCACTTACGCCTCTAGCCCTGCCCCCACCATTGATATGCATTTGCCAGAAGGTTGCCTATGAGTGAATGCAGCCTTGGGACTGAAGAAGGTTCCTTACTTCTGTTCTAAATCCACCACATTTTCAGAGGAGGGTTGACTTTTAGAGATGATCTGTACAATTGTGACATGGAGCTGGATTCTAATTCTGCCTCAGGGCCACTTCTTACATAAAGCTTACAATGTGGCTAGCTCTATGTACCTATGTAGCCTGTGCTCATGTCATGCCAGGTAGAGACAACTGCTTTAGATTTGTTTTGCAAAGGATCTTCTAAACCATTTCAGGCACTGATGCATCTTAAGTTATAGAATCTCTGACACAGGTAGAAATGTATATGATTAGAATGTCCAAGTTGCTTTTGAGAAATTGTTAAAACACGCCAGCTTTCTTCTAGTTCAGCTTGAGGTAATGTGACTAAAGTATCACATTTTTTTCTGGCCTTCCTATCAGTTTTTAAAGCTGTAGCAGCAGCGTTGCTCTAGATAGACCCTGCAACCCTGATTATATATCCACATCTGTGTTTGCTGCTTTTGGTGGCTCCCCAAACAGTCTCATTACATGATTTCCTGTAATAATGCTTTTTTCTTCCATTAGCATTTCATTGTCTTGTTGAGATGAACCTATTCACTGATAATATTTCACTCTTTTTAGGCCTTCCTCAGCCCCTGCTGGAAATTTATGACTCTCCTGTCTACAAAACAGTGTTGGAAAGGATGCAGGGCTTTTTTTGTACCCTGTATGACAACTGGTAAGAACTTCAATGATTTAGGAAAATAAACTTGTGGAATGCACAAAAACAGCAGCAGATCAAAAGGCATACAGTGCAGTTTGGTGCCCTTTAACTACTATAATTTCTTGTCTCACGAACTTTTATTACCTCATTCAATAAAACCATCACCGTCCTGGGAGCTGTTGGTGCAACCTCACTCCCACCACCTTCCCTGGGCCTACTTAAAGACCTGTGTGCCCTTAGGGAAGCCAGAAACAAGGAACCTCAGACAAGGAAATGGGCCATCGACTCCTGAGGTTGGCCTGAGAATATTTTGTACCAATTGTTTGTTCTAATATTATAAATGTGTAATCACCTTGGGTACTTTGGCCCTTGGGACAAAAGGGCTGGTATCAGTTTATGTCCTGCCTGTAAGCTTTGTAGGAATTTTCGACTGATCACTGTCGGAGACAGAATGCTGGACTAGTTGGACTTTGGTCTGACTCCAAAAGGCAATCCTCCTTTTCACAAATGAATAAGCAAACACAAATCTGTATCTTCAGAGCAGAATGTCTTCCAACCTTCATGTTTGTTGTCTAAATTGAATTGTCTTTTGAATTGCAGTTTCCATGTCCTGGGGAATGCTGGCTCATCAATGCAGCAAGATTTCTACACCGTAGAGGGCCTAGCAACTGAGCTGCTCAACTCTGCTTTTCTCAACCTAAACAACATCCCTGACTATAGACTCCGCCCCATGCTTCGTATCCTTTATCTGCTGTTTGTTGCTAGGTTCTCCTTCCAAAATCATTTTTTACTTCCTCTCTTTGTCCATGACATGAGAGGTCTTATTTTCAAAATAGCACTAACGATTTCCTGCTCCTTTTGCCATCCTTCTGCACCTGACCACTCCTGGTGCAGATAGTTCACTTCTCAGAAAAATATATGGAAAAGAGCATCTTCAGAGTATCTGGAGGAGGCATGTCTGCTAGGGTTTCAAAACAATATGGGAAGAAATGGCTCAAAATGGTTCTGGCTCTGTGTCTAAGTTCGAGATTTCCAATAGAGTTCCCAGTAAATGATTTTCATGTCCAAACAACCACAGCAATCATCCTAGTTCTTCATCTTCACTTTCAACCAAAATGGTAGGAAGCCCAGTTTGCAGAACTTGTGACCCTCTTTTCCGAATTCAGCCCTCCAACCATGTATTGTGGCCTGTCATGTGTTTAACTCCCTTGTTTTGCAAGGAATAAAAAAGCCTGTATAAATCAGCCTTTCTTCTCTATTCAGATTTATGGAGCATTTTAAGTAGGAGCCGTTTGTGCAGTTGCCTGTACTGATCAGGCTTTGGGATTTCTGGTGGTGGAGTTGGTCTCCTAGTCTGTTTATCATTAAAGGAGAGCTTCAGCCGCAGGGCTGGGTGGTTCAGTAGTTTGTAGTGTGGAAATGCTAATGCTTATGCTGGACTTCTTTAACTCGCTCCACACAGGTGTGTTTGTGAAGCCCTTGGTGCTTTCCTGTCCATCTGAACACTATGAATCTCTTATCTGTCCTATACTTGGACCACTCTTCACCTACTTGTATGTGGTAAGAAATAGCATGTTTATGACTTGCATCAATTGCTGCTGTTACTGGCCAGGGCTTCCAGACTTTGCTGTTGTTCGGGGTTCAGAAATGTATTTGTTACATCTGCATCCTGCCCCTTCTCCAGAGAGCCCTGAGTTTCACTTCAGCAATATCGTATGAAGCAGGTTAAACTGGGATATGGTGGCTTGCCCAAATACCTAGGTAACACTATCATTGGGGACACATTTTAACCAGGTTTCCTGCATGCAAGACAACCCTCTAGGGACTACTGCACCCTGGCTCAGGCTTCAGATTTTAGCCCAACAACAAGGTCTAGGAGGCTTCATACTCTGTAGCAAGGTGAAGCTTAGTGAACTCTCAAAAGCTGAAGGGGCTAAGAGGTGCAGCTGAGCAAAATGTCTTGCAGGGAAAGGGAAGGCTTTCATGCCCTGCATAGTTTTCTGCCTATTTCTATAAATAGCAGAATCAGAATTGATGAGGTGTTACATAAGGTGATGAGGTTTGCATAATTTAAATGGATTACCAAATTCAGTTTTTATTGTCACATAATTTGGGTTCCCTTGACATGGAACACACACAGCCCTGAGTGTATCTCATTGATTGCCTTCATATTATGCTACTGTTCTTTCTTTGTTCCTTTCTGTCAGAGGCTGTCCCAAAAATGGCAGGTGATCAACCAGCGAAGTGTGCTTTGGTAAGTGTGATGGCTTAAAAGAAACGAGGGGGACTGCTACTCAAAAATGCCACTTGATGTCTGCACTACTGCAGTCTCTCTTGAAGGGGGCAACCAAAGCCGTAACATTTTCTAAAACACCTAACACCGACTAAAAGATGTGGGGAAATTAAAAGGTTTTCACCTTGTGCCCAGAAGTCAAAGAATTCAGAATATATTTTCTAAGGAGAGTGCTCCAAGGTCTGGGTGCCGCAACCAAAAAGATCCTTTCCCATGCTTCCTCTGATTGTGGAAGTGCCTAGAGAAGGGCTCGACCGACAGTGTCTAGTATCAGGCAGCTTCATGGGAGTACAAACAGTCTTTTAGATTACCTGGGTCCTAAGCAGTTATGGTTAAGACCAGCAGCTTGGATTATGTTCATAAATAGGCCAGAAACAGTGAGAGATGTTCCTCGCGGCTGTATTTTGCACAATTTTAAATAGCCAGGTACTCATCAAAGGTAGCCCCACATATAATACATTAAAATAGCATAACCTGAGTGTTCTGAGTGCAACAATAACAAATACCAGATTGCTTTTGTCCAGGGTAAACGGACATCTACCTGAGCTGTGTTTTCTGTCACACATAACCATTTGGGCATCAAAAGTAAAGGCTAGATCTAATTGCACCCCAAGTTATGAACCTGATCCTTTAGGAGAGTGCAGCCCTGCCTAGGACAGACTGAACCTCACTGCCCAGGACAGATGAGCTACCCATCAACATTACCTTCATCTTGGTGATGCTATCATGCTCAGCTTCAGTTGTAGTCTATCTTGCGTTTTTAAAATTGATCGTCTTTTCCTTCAGCAGTGACGAAGATGCAGCAGATGACAACCCAGAATCCCAAGAGATGTTAGAGGAGCAGCTAGTTAGGGTGCTTACCCGAGAAGTTGTGGATCTAATTGGTGAGAGAAACTAGTAGGTTGCATGAAAAGCCTGGGCCATCTTTGGTATGTCTCTCTGAGCAAAATAAATTCCAGTAGTAAGTTTATTCTGGGATTTGTGGGACCACAGTGGCTTGTTGTGACAATTCTTAATCTTGTTTTTCATGCTCCAGAAATGCTTCCATTGCCAAAGCTGTCATTTTTCAGTCTTACACCGCACATCCAATTTAGGCCTAAATAGGGTCTAGAATACTGGTTCCTTGGAAGTTTATTAATTCCTTAATTGGGAAAAATGGTAGTGAGAGACAAGCTGCCCAAAATGTATGGCAACAGAGTTGCGCATGTTGTACAGCACACTATATTTTCACACAGGGTGGCATCAAGGCCAAAACAATTCTGCCAGCACCTTGTGGAATCTGATAGCATGACCTAAAATGTGGCCCAGAATCCTTTGGAATATGTGGCAATTTTGCAGTAGAGGGACAGGACTTCCTTAGCAGATAAATGGCCGTAGAAATTGTTCCCTGAGAATAAGGAGTTTGGAAGCCACTGACCTAAATAATTGCCATCCTTTTTGGAATTGGGTCTTACAGCTTCCTTTGCCATTTGGTTTAGGTGTCCAGGACACATAACCAAGCAATAGCTTTTTTCTAGTGACCTCCAGAGTGCTTCATATGTAGGTTTCCAACCATAATAAACCTCTCACCCTGATGGGAGACTTGGAGGAAATACTGTTCCATTTGAAATGCATTTTGCTCTGCAAAGGTGGGTTTCACTCCTTTCCTCCTTATTATACATTATCAATATATAGTAATATCTTCCTATAGAAATAAAAATGCAAGGCTGTCATCATGCATAGCTCCCATTGGCAATCCCATCCTGGATTTGTGCAAAGTCAGGGTGGGGTATGGTGTTGAAGATGTGAGAGGAGAAAGATGCCGGAGGTTCCCACAGGAGTGGCCAGTGTGAAAGGGAAACTGCACAAAGGATGGGAGAGGACACACGAACACGGGGGCGAAGGTGAAAATGAGTACAAAGTGAGACTGGAGAATGGAAGAGAGGTGGTTTTAGAAATGGGGTGGGGAAGGTGAAAAGTGAACTTAGTTGTTGCTTCAGGTGAGAAGGTGAAGCCCTAGGAGGTTAATGTGGAGGAATGGGAGGGGGATTGGCTAACAGAGTAAGGAGGGCATGGCCTTCAGTGCATTGATATACATTATAGACATATAAAGGCATTGCTAAGGAAGAATTAAGTTGGGTAGTCCTGAGGGGGGGGTTGTAATGTCTTGTAAAGTTTTTTTCTGTGAATATCTCACATTCCCCCCCCCCCCGGTGTATTTGCAGCTGTTTGCTGTGTCGCAAAGAAGGGTGCTGAGCAGAACAGTGCTGTTGCTGCAGATGGAGATGGTGCGTAAACGGATTGTCCTTTCTGTTCCACATTTGAGGTCTATTCTGGATCAGATTAATCATTAAGCTAACAAATCAATGGGCTCTCAGTTTCCCACCTCAGCCAGGAAGCTGAGGTTCCATGAAGAATGCATTCACATCGCCTTTTCCCCCCCGTAGATGAGGAGATGATGTCTACAGAGGTGACTCCACCATCTAATTCTGAGCTCACTGAATTGGGCAAGTGTTTGATGAAGCAAGAGGTAAGGAAGCTGAGCTTCCATCCCTTCCCCATGTTGTGTGCACATTTTGAAAGAGACTTTCCTTTAGTAGACCCTTCTAAGCCTAAAACAGAGCTCTGAACTTTTATTGGAGAAACCCTTGGCCTTAGAAATTCAGTAACAGTTGTGAGCTTCAGTCAGCCAAATGCGCCCTCCACATATCAAGGCTCCTGGGCAAATCTGAGTCCGAGATGGCTGATTGTCCTGGACGAACTGGAAGGGCATCAGGGAGCTTTCATCGCTGATATGATCATAAATCCTTTTTCAGCCTTTTTTACTTTGGCCTCCTTCAATATCACAGCACATTGTACAATACTTAGACTCAAGAGCCTTTGTTCTCAGGAACCAAGAACAAATCTCACAGGCTGCCACGTGTCTGTCTTTTCTCTCTCCAGAATGTCTGCAGTGCGCTGCTGGTTACAGCCTTCACATCCCTTTCATGGAAGGATACATTGTCCTGCCAAAGAACTACCACAAATCTGTGCTGGCCGCTGCTTAAAGAGGTGCTTCCATTACAGGGGCTAGTAGGGTGGAGTGTGGTGAAGATGAATATGGCCAAGAGTTAGTGATTCCTTTTGGGCACAGTGTGCATAGTATGAGTGAATCGTAGAAAACGCCTTTTCTGGGAAGATGGGTAGAATCTGGGTTATCTTGCTACATGTTCATCTGTCTTCTGTAGGCGCTTACAAAGAACATGATGATTCCTGAAGCAGTGACCTGGTTTTTCAGAAGTGTACTGACAGGTTTACAAATACATGGGCAACACGACGGGTGTATGGCAGCTCTCGTTCACTTGGCCTTCCAGATCTATGAAGCTTTGGTAAGGAAATGCAGGGGAAAGAATTTCTCTTTCCCTCTCTGTCTGCTGCCATCTTTGAGGATTAGTGGTGATGCAAGCCCACTGAACCAACCCCTATGACCTGATTTGGATGTGGGAGGGAGGCTCTTAATTTCCCAGGGCTTATGTGTTGGTTTTGTTCTGGTAACAATCCTTGTTCACTATCTTCTTTGCTACTTGAAGCGTCCACGGTATGCTGAGCTGAAAGCAGTGATGGAACAGATTCCAGAAATTCAGAAAGACTCCCTGGAACAGTTTGATTCCAAGCTACTCAACGTAACGCTACAGAAAGTAACAGACAAGCGCCGGAAGGACCATTTTAAACGCCTGATCGCAGGCTGCATAGGGGTAGGTTGTGGCATCAAGCAGCACAGAAACAGCTCTCTTTCCTACCTCCAGGGGAAAAAATGGAACCATGTTGTTGTTTTCATTTATTAATTGCTTCCCATGAGGCATCCCGAAGCAATTTACAACTCTCTCTACCTAGGCTACTGTTAGATCAGTGACAGCTTTTTTTTAGCCTGTTAGCCCTGACTCTAGGTCCCACCAGCCTCGGGTTAGTCACAACAGTAGCAAAACTCAAATGCCTTTCTCTTGAGATCTAGTTCTCTTTTTTTTTAAAAAAAAAAAAAAAAGGACCTAGGCATGTATTGGCTGCATGGATACAGCTTCAGTGCAAGATCCACTGTGGTGTAATTGTTAGAGAGTTTTGGACTAGGACTTGGGAGACCCATGTGTAAAATCCCCACTCAGCCATGAAACTCATGGGGTGACCTTGGGCCTGTTGCTCTCCCCCAACCTAATGTACATTTGGGAGGATAAAATGAGGAGGCGGAGAACCATGTTTGCCACTTAAAGCTCCTTGGAGGAAAGATAGGATATATAATAATAAAAATATTAAATAAATAATCAGAGTTTGAAAGCACAATATGCTGATCTTTAGAGCAAAGGTTAAAAGTACCTCTCTCATAGCTTGTGATCGGTGGCAGGCCAACTGTTAAGAATGCATTAGCAGGGAGAAAGGTAAAGGGACCCCTGACCATTAGGTTCAGTCGTGACTGACTCTGGGGTTGCGGTGCTCATCTCGCTTTATTGGCCGAGGGAGCCGCTATACAGTTTCCAGATCATGGGGCCAGCATGACTTAAGCCGCTTCTGGTGAACCAGAGCAGCGCACGGAAACGCTGTTTACCTTCCCACCGGAGTGGTACCTATTTATCTACTTGCACTTTGACGTGCTTTCGAACTGCTAGGTTGGCAGGAGCAGGGACCGAGCAACGGGAGCTCACCCGTCACAGGGATTCGAACCGCCGACCTTCTGATCAGCAAGTCCTAGGCTCTGTGGTTTAACCCACAGTGCCACCCACGTCCAGCAGGGAGAAAAGTCATTAGCAAAGATAGCATTTTGTTGCTGGCATGCAGCAAGTCAACTCTTTGTTTCAACGAACTGGTAGAAGGATGTTGGCAAGGCTTAAAGTTCCTTGCAGACACTTGAATTGGCTTTGACCCTATCATGGCTCTACCACCAGTAGCCCAGGAAGGTTGAGTTGTTACAATCTCACAATTAAAGGGTTGTGGCAAAATGAAAGTGTTGTATTGGCATGGGAGATATTTTACTTTTTCAGCAGAGGAAATTCTACTGGAGTTATTGTGCATGTGCAATGCCTAATGGAGACTTCTCTTGTTCCTTACAGAAGCCCCTTGGAGAGCAATTTAGGAAGGAAGTTCATATCAGAAACCTTCCCTCTCTTTTCAAGAAGGTGAAGGCACCCCTGGATACAAATCCATTGGATAATGAAGATGGAAGCCTCATTGCGCTCTTTGAGCAATAGAAGCTCAGGACACTTTCACTACCCCCTTTTCTATTCTGTGTTCTTTCACGGTAGCCATTTGCCTACTTTGTCTACTCTTCCCCCTGTGTTTGGATTCAGCTCTCTCACTGGCCCCCCAGCTCTTTCTGCTTCGGAGGCTGGAGGACTGAGTTCGTCACATCCCATCTACTACACAAAACCTGTTGGATTTCCCTATTTCCATTTGCAGCTTTATTGCACAACCTCATTTTCCTTGGATGGAGCCTAGCCATTCAGCCCTATCAATCAGTGGACCAGTTCTGTCGGAACTAACTTTCACATGGGCACACAATGCTTTTCCAGCGAAGGCAGCATGCTGCCAGATCTCTACTATGTCTTCAATCAGGATCCCCGCACTGTGGCTGCCTCAATATGGCACTACCAGAGGACTCGTCTGCTTCCCTTTGGAAAGGCCCAGCTCTTCCAAGTTAACCCAAGTCTGCACACTGAGCATTGCTGAACCCGCCAAGTCTCGGCCGACTTCAAGTTTCTCTAGAGAAGCAGCACTCTACCATATATCCCATCAAACCGGAGACAGTTCAGGAACTGGTGAAGTCTCTCTTACTGTCAGTTTGGCTCAGCCGTACCTCAGGAAGCCTGAAGTGAACTATCGGTCCTCGTTTGGCCTAAGAACATTATAAAAATCGTATCCTAGCTTGAACTCTGGTCTTTGCTGTCAGAAGCCCGAGTACTGTAGACGACAATAGCCCAGGGATACTTTGTGCTGGTCTGAAATACTTAACAACAACTAGGATGAAATGCTGCATTTGGGGGCGCAGCAGCAGAGTTCTGGATTATCCTCTGCAGTGCCTGATGGTTCAAAATGCCTCCAAATCGGGCCTTAAAGTAGGTTAGGGTTTGCTTGTATAGCATAGGATTCCTAGCCCGCTTTAAAGTTTAAATCTTCAGCACTAATTTGGTCTTTGCTTAACAACTGCCGCAGTAGTTTAGGTGGAGATGCAAAAGAACGTTCATTGGAGAGAAGTACCGGTATGTTTTTAAGTGGCTTTGCAGTGCATAGATCTGGTCACATTAATAGAAAAGTGTGAAGGAAGCAGGCCTTAAGCTGGTGTTCAGATCCTCACTAGTACCCCCAAATCTACTCCAACTTCCGTTTACCCTCTTAAAGTCTTGATCTCAGTGTAACTTTTATTAAAACAAAACTGCCACGACAAATAGCGTTGAAGTCTAGCCTAACTGTATTTATTGTGTCATGAGTATATTTTTAATTTTCTGTGGCCATAATAGAAAAAATAAAGAAAGGGGTTTTGGTAGGGATGTTGTATCTAAAGATGTCTCCAATCAATTGTGATACACCTCTGAATGTCAATAAAGCTCTTTCAGTTTTATACATAAATTCTTGGTCCTGGGTTTATTCTCACTAATTTGCAGTTCTCACTGCAGCAACTCTTCTCATGTTTGAATTTTACAGCAGCTTTTTTACTATGGCAAAACTTTTGTAGGTCAAAAGCGGCACGATTACATTTGCAGCTGGAAAGCTCACCAAATCTATTTAGTCTAAATAAAGTTCATTGCTAAAATTATCTTGGCTATTCATTCTGAATATGGGGTGAAGATCCTTCCCTTAAGCAGATAGTTTATCACGCTCCTCAACAATTGAAATTGCCAAACTACGTATAAGCTATTAGATCAATAATCAGCCCAACTGCACCTCCGTTCATGTATTAAAATAAAGCAGAAGATAAAAAAATCAGCTTACTCCATAGGCAGTCGAGGCCTCAAAAATTATTTAATAAATAATAGAGAAGCTCAATGACACCATATTTTTTAGAATTCTGCTATTTGAGTGGTAGAAGAATCATCATAGGCATTAGACCTTACTGTGTAGCACCTTTGAGATTATCCATCAATATACATCAGTGGAAAGTTAATGGCAATTCTCAGAAAAGGTGGTCCTGTTACAGGTCTGATGTAGTCTTTAAAAAAGCAACTTAGAAGATATTGCAATTGCTGAAGCCTACCCATCTTCTGCTTGCAGGATATTTTTTAGCCACTTATGATATATCTGGCAAATTTGGTCTTTGCAATAAGCTGCCTAGTGGCATCACATATTCCTACCTTTTCAGCCACATATCAAACTGAGTGCCACAAAAGTAAAAGGTACACAGCCACTTGCTTCAGTCTTTCACATCCGTGGTAGAGGGTCCGTTTCTCCTTGTCTATTGACCCAGACTTGGTTGACGCCCTCCTTCATGACACAGCTGCAGCGATCCCAACCAAGTGAATCCTTATGCTGAACTTTTCAGAAAGAAAAACTTATTTCTTTTGGATGAATTTAAGCTCCTCCAGGAACTGCTGACACTTTCCTATCAATACCTTGATTGCTTCACTCATCAGAACATCTGGAGGCAAGACACCTGTTGACTCAACAGAAACTGAAGAAACGGGATAGAATTAGATCCAAGGTTGCCAGTCCAGGCAAGGCAATTCAATTGGCAACATAATGCCTCAATGCACTGTGTGGTCTTATGCTCCTGTTAATAACCCTAAGAATTCAGAACAGTCTTAACATCCAATGGGGGTGGCGGGAAGAGAGGACATTTCTGCTCTTTGAAAATCTTTGTTTTTGTAACCATCAACCACGTGACCATCAACAACACTTAACTGTTTTTAGATTTTTAAGCACGGTTGAGGGGTAAGCTTAAACGTTTGAAGACTGAAATCTGGTGCTAAATCTGCAATCCCGACTGTTCAGAAATAACTCATATTTATGACTTACTCTCAGGTAAGTAGAATTAGGTTGCAGCCTTACTCGGCTAAAATGATTGCCAACTTTGTTTCACATCATTACATACATAAACAGATTTTATATAGAATTATAGGTAAAAGCATAGAAAACTACTTGAGGCCCCTTAGACGCATGACTACCACCCACATTTACTACATATAGTAAAATGTCAGAGAAAGGGGCAGCAACAGAAGCATTTGAAGGCTTACTCACAGATGTAGTGATCTCGCACCCGAGCCAAGCGCACAAGGTTTTTCAGGTCATTGTGACGAAAAATTTCTCTACTGAATGTGTCCAATCGAGCGTTAGCCACTCTTGCCACTTTTTGCCCTAGAGAAACAGACCAACACTTAATATGCTAAACAGGTATGCTAGTGTGTTTACTGAACATTCCCTCTCTACTGCTGAATTATGACCCTTTCTGCATCCCAAAGACAAGGGACATATATTCTAATGAGGAAACAGTTCCAAAGAATTTCCTCAAGGCCAGAGCAGTGGGGCCAAAGGTGGCATTTTCCAGGCTAGCCAGAGGGCAATTACAGTTTAATCTTATTATGCATAACAACAGGCCTCAAGGGAATTTTACTCCCCAAGTATGTGTGCATAAATCATATTACTATTTTAAGGAACTCACCAAGACCTCAAAGAGAGTTTTCACAAGCTAAAATTATCCTGACATATTGATGGTCAGATAGGATAGGATAGGATCCCTGAAACATTGTGCAGACAACAAGCAGAAGGAAAGAATCGTAGCCCCAAGTTTTCAATTTCTACAAACCACACTCGACAAAATACCTGGGTGGCAAGGTGCTGTAGGCCAGAAATGAGACCTCAGAAGAATGCACATTTACCCAGACTTGGTATAGAGATGGGGTATCAGCCTTTCTGGTTTTCTCATCTCAATAAACATAGCCTCTGATTTTTGCAGTCTAGGGTAGAGATTGGCCCTCCAGAAACTGTTGGATGCCAAGTCTCTCTCATCAGTCCCAGTCAGCATGGCAAAGTCAGAGATGATGGGAGCTACAGTCTTAACAGCTTCTAGAGGATCACAGAGTCCTCAAAGGGGAGGAGATACAAAATACCTTTGATTTCCTGGACCTCAATAACCCCAGCAGAAAAGCAGTTCTTCAGCCTCTCAGCTGCTTCTCCTTCGATAGGCTGTAGTAGAGTGATTTCTGGCAATAGCCGGTAACTGGCTGTAGCCACTGGAGAAAACTTTGCATGGTCTTTACCTGAGTAAAGAGAGTGTTCATTAAATAAAAAAATCGGAGAGGGACAGCCAGTAAGCAACATGGAACTGTTGTTTTTCTTTAATCAACCACCTAAACTTATATACACAACCAGTTCCTTGGTGGTTAATAATTCAAATTACCTGCACTACCTGAAACAGATTAGAAATCAGGTCATTTGGAATTCGAAACAGAGAAAGAATCTACTTCTGTTGCCGCATGATGGACCACACACATATGGACTTTCATTAGCTGCAGAGACATCCTTTGATATCCATTTGCTTGTGCAACAGGGCTTTCAGTTTCTCCTCTCCCACTTCAGTAGCCCAGGCAGGTGCCCCCTAAAATCTGCTCCAGAGAGTCACCCAATCCCTGGATTGGTAGAAGATAGACTGGTGGACTCTTTTTGAAAGACCTCCACCCTTCAGCATCAGACACAGAATGTTCACAGCACCTAGTTACATAAACCCATCAGTATCTTTTACGCTAGGAAAGCCCTTGCTAACTAATTTGAGTTTCCAGTACAGTGGTACCTTGGTTCTTGAAACTGATCCATTCCAGGATTCCATTCAACTCCCAAACTGTTTGAAAACCAAGGCGTGGCTTCCGATTGGCTGCAGGAAGCCGCATCGGACGTTTGGCATCCAAAAAACGTTCGAAAACCAGAACACTTACTTCCGGGTTTTTGGTGTTGAGGAGCAGATTTGTTTGTCAACTAAGCCGTTCAAGAACCAAGGGTCCACTGTACCTATGCTAATCCAGATTGATTCAAATGATTCGGAAAGGTAGACTTTATACCTGACATGTCAAACTGGTAACAAGGCTGATTAACATGTCACATTCCTAGACACAAAAAACACCACCACTTTCCCTCCAAAGCTACGTACAAGTATCTAAGGTTGATTGGTCAACCTAAGTTCTAGGATGCTTTTCCTTGGCTGTTCCACACAATTTAGTCTTTTACCTTATGAAAATGGAAGCCTATAGTACCAGTCCTGCCAATGTAGATACAATTCCCATCCTCAAAATACTGATATTTGGTTGTTCAGATGGCAACCTTTTTAGGTGCATCCAATTGACATGCGATGGCAGACAGGAGCCAGGAAAGTAACTCCTGCACAAAAAGGTCGCCGCCTGTACTTTACACAGCCCAAAGGTCACAGGCAGATCTTTAGCAATGCAAAGAAGTGAGAACTGCAAGGCCTCACTATGGACCAGAGACAAGCTTCTTCCTTAAAGCAAAGGCAAACTACTGAAGAACAACCCAGAATGCCCATTCCAACAAACCAAAGACATCCTATCCTCTTGTAAAAAGGATATTAGCAAAACACATCTTGTAAATCACCAAGGAGCAAATACTAGCCAAACCCAGAAATCTCAGTGGTCCCATGCCCCACATTTCCAAAAAGTTTGCCAACTCCACCCCAGCACTCCAGCTGCCTCACCAATGCCTTTGACGCAGTGCATAAGTACATCGATCTCTTGGCCGGGCCGCAACTGGGCAATGAGGATGTCATCATGTACAGGACGGAACTTGGCATTCATGTTGTCGGCCTGAGAGCCCAGTGGCACCCATTCCATGTGCTTGCTGTAAACTGGAAAAAGAAAAGGCCAAAAAAGACTTGCGTCTATAACAAGGCAGGCAACTGAATCAACTCTTAACTCCTCTCTCCACAAAAGGAAACAAACAATAGGCTGGAAGCTGGGGAAGGCATAAAGCAATTAATAATGCAAAGCAAGCTCTTGTGGTGTCCTCTCAGAGCTTCAGGAGTGAAAGAGCAAAGGGACTGGGGACTGTCTCTCTCATGACACTAACAGCAGAAGAAGGAGCAGCTTTACCTTTATGGTTGATATACAGTTCGTTAGGGTCAGATGATTCCTTGGCTGCCTGAGGATTCCTGTGGCACTTTATTTTCAACTGGAATTGCAGAGTGTTAATTTCATCACATTCATCTTCTGCAAAAGGAACAGAAGAATAATCTGAAGCTACCCTGAGCGACTGCCACTTCCACTGGATGCCCAGGTTCTTCTGGTGCAGGGGATGGCTAATCTTTTGGGAGGCCAAGCATTGCATTGACCCACAGTCAACCACTGGAGGCCAGGAGTCAAAGTGGGTGTGGCCAAAGTGTAAGAGTGGGTGTGGCCGAATTCTAAGGGATGCCTTTTTTTAAAGACACATTTTGTTGGGGCACAAATACCTTTTGGTATTACGCAATCAAAGCAGTGGAGTCATGGGTTAGTAAAATAAAATAATGATACATTTTTTTACTGGACAAATTGTGGAGGCGGCTACAAAATTCCTTTTGGCATTGTAATATCACAGTGGAAAGGGATCAGTAAAAAATAAATAAATTGTGGGGGGTACTTAGTGGGTTGTATGAAGCCTGTAGACTAGCCTCCATTGTTTTAATGTCTGTCCTAGCCAATGGGATCTTCCACAAATTCTTCTCACCTTCACTCTTGTATTCAAAGAGGCGAGGATCTGCACAGATAGGGATCAGTCCCAAACGATGAGCTAGAATTTCATCCTGCACAATGGAGGTGTTATTGTACACAAAGACCTTCTCTACGGCCATGGTTGGCACCTAAGCAAGAGTAAAAAAAGGTCATTTCAAATCAATATCCAGACACATTTCCTCTCAAAGCAGCAGTCCTCAATAAAGAGCTACAGCGATCATTTCAGCCCTACCTGCATTGAAAGAGGCCGTGGTGCAGCTGCTCCTAAAGACGCTAGCTCTGGACCCTTTGGATCGGAACAGGTATCAGCCAGAATACCCCTTCTGGGGGAAGCTGATGGAGAGGGCCATGGTGGGGCAGCTGCAGGCATTGTAGGAGGACAACTTGGGACCCGTTTGCCTGTGGGATCACCTTACCCCACATGTGCCCACTCAACTCCTTCAAATGGCGGAAATGGAACTACTACAGATGCCACGTAATACTTTTTTGAAATAACTTGGTTGTTTAGCGTGTGTAAGTTCCCTGCACTTTGGAACTCCCTGCGCCTGCTAAAAATTTTCTTGTTTAGACTAGCCCAGCCAGATGCTTAGGAAGCTATGGTAATTTTAATCTGTTTCCATGTTTCAATCTTTGTGTGTTTTAAAGTATGGCTGTGATTTTTTCTCAGTTTTGTTGTTTTATCTTTTTGTAAACTGTTTTGCAGGGGGTTTTTTTACAATGAAGTGGTGTATAAATAAAATGAAAGTTTGTTTAAAACTTCACTATTGGATTTTAAATTTCTTTAACCTGCCCTGGAACCATATGGTAAAATGTGGGTAAGAAATCAAATAAAATTAATAAATGAGGACCAGTTTAGTGCATTAATGAGGACGCTGGGCCAGGAAGTTTGTCTACACCTCACCATTAGCAAATTCATCAAGGATGGTTTAAAATATTACCAAGGCATTTTATTTTGAGAATGAGCTTGTGTGATTCAGCAAGTGGCCTATCTACTCCATTAGTCTGTTTGCAACAAAGACTAGCCAAGTGCCGCCAAGAATCTCATAAGCAGAGATGCCACCCTTCATTGTTAGTATGCAATGCAGGGGACTAAGATTTATACTGCTTCTAAATACAGAAAAATTAGCAGGAGTCTTGTGGCACCTTAAATACTATCAAGTGTATTATGGAATTAAGCTATCATGGAACAGCTCAATGGGTTTGAGCATTGATAGCTCAGTTAGTTAGAGGGTGGTGCTGATAATGCCAAGGTCGCAGGTTCAATCCCCATATGGGACACCTGCATATTCCTGCAATGTAGGGGGTTGGACTAGATCAGTGTTTCCCAACCTTTTTTGGGCAAAGGCACACTTGTTTCATGAAAAAAATCTCGAGGCACACCACCATTAGAAAATGTTTAAAAAATTAACTCTGTGCCTATATTGACTATATATAAAGTAACTCTCTTTAATAGGCATCAAATAAACACAAAGAAAGTATTTTATAATTACTTTATTATGAAATAGTAAGTACCGTATTTTTCGTCCCATAGGACGCTCCGTCCCATAGGACGCACCTACTTTTTGGGGGGGGGGAAATAAAGGGAAAAAATTTTCAGGGCGCCCCGCGCGTCGGGCGGCAGGCTACAGTCCGCAGCATGGGGAACCCTCTGTTTCAGGGCGCCCCACGCGCCCCCCGGGTGCGCAAGGCCTCCGAAGGGCGCCCCGTGCTCCGTGCTGCCGGCTTCCACCCACAAGCCTTGCGCTCACGGGGGGGGGGAGATCCCCCGGGTGCGCAAGGCTGGCCAACACCAGCGCGGAGCACGGGGCGGCCGGCCGAAGCGAGCGGCGATGGGATGTGGGAGGGAGCTCGCTCGCCGCCCCGCGTGTGCTCGCCGCCGCAGCCCCGCCTCTCGTCGCCCGACTCGCCCGCCTCCCTCCCACGGCACACCAGGCAACGTCTCGCGGCACACTAGTGTGCCGCGGAACACCAGTTGGGAAACACTGGACTAGATGATCCCCAGGATCCCTTGCAACTCTACAATTCTATCATTCTATGACTCAAACACATATCATAAGAATTTGAACGTTTTGTGTAGTCACATTGGCCAAGAGCTGTTCCTCGATCCATGCTCTATGAAAGTGCCTAACACCAATGGCCACTGACACATCCAATAAAACACTAAAAATCTGATTTATGCAAATTATCCCCAAATGACTAGATAATCTATACACAGCACCAAGCTTGCTATTCCAGACAACAGTTTTTCTAGATTCTAATGGCATCTGAAATTCGTGAATGTCTGCTTGCTTTCTATAACAGAGAAGTATATTTTAAACATTGCAACATTCAGAAGTGTTTCTATATATTTCAAATGGTTCTCAAGGCCTTCCATCTCATTTTGCCCACATTGGAGTCTTTAACTAACCTGCTCAACAGATTTCCCCCCAACATATTTTTGTATATTTTTCAGGGAAATCTGAAATATATTTATTGTATATTCTAAAACAACTCCATTCTGGCCTTTTTGTACTTGCAGAAAGGAGTAGCAGCCAAACCTGGGCAATAATGTTCAACTAAAGGATTATCTTGCAAGTGTCTTATTAGTTGCTTGGGAAGAGAAATGGATACCTCAGCAAGCAAGATGCGTCGGAAGGCATTAGCAATGGCAGCATCAATCCCCACCATGTCAAATTCCAGAGTGCTTTCATCCATGTGCGTCACATCTACTCTGAAATTCTGTTGGGGACAAGAAGGACAAGTGTTCAAAATGGACATTGTTTGTAGGTTTAATATGATAAAAATGCCATGAAATAAAATGTGGCAAGTAACCCACACAACCCAAGGACCCATGGCTGGTGCTCATTGGGAACCGTAGGGTGGAAGGCAAGGAGACCAACAGTAGGTGACACCAGAGCCAATGTCAGATAGAACCAACTAATTTTAGCTTTGCTACTATCCACCTCCCTGCTGAGTCGTACAAGGACAACACAGAGACCAAGCAAGAGGAGGTTCATGGCCAGTGCTACCCCCTGGACTAGATGTAAAAAAGAAGGGAGGCACGTGAGGACTTGTTCAGGGTTAGGTGAGCTGGGTGGGGCAGTGTCATCTTTTTTCTAAGAGAGCACCCTTCACTGACAACAGTGCAATACGACACAACAGCGTAAAAACTTAATGACAGAATGGGCAAAGGGCAATTGAACCAGAGTGAAATGTTTGAATGAATAAACATGTTTTAACTGCCCTTGGAGACATTATAATGAAGGGGCCTCCTGTATCTCTGACTGAGAGTCATTTGCCTACCACCAGCAGCATCATTCTCAACAAACCTCAAGCTAAGATGCACTTTTTCATTTGTGTACCTTTGAAAAGCCTCCTGCAGCACACTTTAAACCCACAGCCCAGATGCATAGTGTCTAACTAGGCTGACAGCATTTCTGAATTCTTGTCTGAACAGTACGACAGCCTGAACAAAGCTACAAATCATTCCTAACCACTGGTCATGCTGGCTGGAGTGATGAGATTTTTGATCTCAAGCATCTAGATGCAATCAGGTTGGAGAAGGTTGATTTAGAAAGACAGGATATTCCACAACCCTACAGGTTGCTATTTTTGCATGCCCCCACAATCACTGAGTGATGCAAGATTCCAGGGGTTTAGGTGGTTACCCAGGGTTCATGTTTCCTTTTGGAAATGAGGCACAGTGGAGATTGTGGTGTCTTTACAATATATGGTTTATTTACATATATATATATATATATATATATATATATATATATATACACACACACACACACACACACACACACACACACATATATATATACACACACACACACATATACATAACCTGAGCCTACAATGGAGGGTCTTGTTTTTCCCATAGCCGCAGACTTAGATTCAATTAAAAATCAAACATTGATCTCAAATGTTGCTATGAGTCTCCCTCCAGCTTACTGCTGTAGTTCTATGTCACCTCACTGCCAACTCTCAATTCTTGCTTTTGTCTTTTTCCAGTTACCAGTCAGTTGAAGGAGGAGGGCATCCATTTGCTGCCTCACACAGATCCACTTTCCTTTGTTTCCCTTAACGGCTCATCACACTGGCTATCACCTCAACACAGGAAGCTAGCCTAGTTTATATTTTAACACTTGCTGGATCCAGGGGTTAGAAGGGAGCTGCATACAGCCTTCTTCCTCCCACCCCAAATTCATAACACTATGAAGGACATCAGTAGGCACAAGAAAAACTATTAAGAAGAGGTGGGAAACCTGGGGTTCTCCAGATGCGCATGGACTACAACTTCCATCATCCTTAACTACTGGCCATGCTGGCTGGGGCTGATGGAGTTGGAGTCAAACAACATCTGGATGGCCACAGGAGCGCCATTGGAGGGGGGATCCCTGGCCTAAAGGAAGCCAGCATTTTAGAATGTCCAATTGTAAGATGTACTCCAACCCATTTACTTAAGCACCAAAAGTACTCACGTTTTCAAACTTCTCCTTGTCCCAGGCATCATCATATCCAGAGTAATTCCCAGGAAAGTCTGTTGTGTGGACCTGGAAGAAGAAAAGACCACAGCTCAGTGGTATAGCATGTAGTTTGCACCCACAAGGTTCCAGGCTTAATCCCCTGCTAGAGCTAGGAAAGGCTATCGTCTGAAACCCTGGAGAGTCACTGATATGATATGATACCAAGCTAGACAGACCCAGGGTCTGACTCAATGTAAGGCAGATTCAGATGTTCAAAGGGCAGAACGAGTGGCAGATATTCACTTTACGTAGGTATCTGCAGCACAAAGTGAGAGGGCAGAATTCACACGTGTGTTACTGGTCATCTAACGATTGCCCAATAAGTCGACTTGCATGTGGAAAATAGGCAAAACTTCCCAAGCATCTCAGACACATTCATTCAACTCTAACACATCACTTTGTTTTTAATGAAGCCACTTCATATATGCCAACCAATAGATGTTTTCTGTATCAATAGAGTATTTTAGTTGGGTTTTTGCATTGGGTTTTTATTTTGTAATGGACATCAGTCATTAAAAAGACAGTATAAATAATAAAATAAATATATATGAATCGTTGAGCAGGAACTACGCCTGTCCACACCAAAGACTGGCGCCACGCGCACGCAACACGCAGCCCTCGACGCGTGTATCCCTTCCAGTCCCCATGAAAGCCCCACACTAAGCCCTTTAGCTGCCTCCACTTCGGGACCAGAGACTGTCGCTCCTCCGGCATCTTTCCCGCTCTTTGACTTACGTTGCGGACGCCAAACTCGCCCAGGACCACCCGGCTCCGCATCTCTTCCACGCTCCTGGACGCCGCCATCTTCCCCTCCACCGGCTGTGGAAGAAACACGCAGCTGCGGCGCGCGGCATCGAGTTTTGTTTTCAGGAGGAAGGCGGGGGGAGAGCAACGCTTTCTGAGTCACGTGATACAGGCCAGCCTATGGCTGAGGCACATTCATAGACCGAAAGGAAAACACGTTGCTCGCGTTCAACCTGCCATGTTGTGCGTGGCGTCAAAAAACGCTCTATGTATCGGTTTGGCCTAGAGCTGAACGTATATTGGCCTCGGGTGCTACCTGTTAGGCTTTCCTTTTCCTCTCTGTCCGTCTCTCACAGACCACGGCTTCATAGGTCCCTCCTTGGGCAACCTAGGCCGGAGCAACCAAGATGGCGCAAAGGATAGGTCGCCTGTCACGAAATGTCGCGAGAGCTCCTAAGTCTCCACGTCCTCAGCTTGGCTGGGACGGTCCATAACCTTATTGGGGAGGGTTGCCTTGGCTTCGTTACATCCGGGTCCCTCTCCCTGTATCTCCCGTCGGGGCCCTGGTTTCCTGTATCCTCCGCTAGTGGGGTGAGGCAGGAGGGCGGGCGCCTGCTCGCTCCCCGCAACTGGTGGCAGGAAGATGTCCGGACCCGGGGTGCCCACGGCCGCAGGCGCCGGAGGGGCGAGGAGTCCTGGGGCGGCGCCGGAGTGGGGAGCCTTCGAGGACAACATGCAGGTATGGGAAGGAGGGAGGGAGGAGAGAAAAGGGGTGCAGGATAGAGCCCCATCCGCGATGGTGTATGTACCCTGCGGGTTACGTTTGCTGCCCTGTTCCGGAGTAACTTAACCCGGAGTAACTGCCACCCTTCACATAATCGTGGAAATTTACCCCGGTTCGGGGTAAAGCCATCAACCAACCCGCCAAGATGCTATGGAATTTACAATATTAGATGAGGAATGGGGTAAACTGTAGTCACATCCAACCCTACAGATCAGCTTCAGTCCGAGTAAAAGAACACATAGGTGGCATTTATGTCTGCAGCATTTGGCTAGAATTACAAAAGAGGGAGATCTGTCTATCTAATGTATTAAGACCAACCCACCAACCTGCTTCCAATGCTCGTCTTCTACTTGAAAGTTAGGAGAAGTAGTGAGAAGTAGTAATTATTTTCATAGCTGGCGGCTGTCAGTCAGGGCCATACACCTCAGTCCTAACCATGTTTCCTCAGAAGTATGTTTTGTTGAGTTCAGTAGGGCTTACTCCCAGGTAAGTAGGATTAATATTGCAGCCATAAGTGGTACTTGCTTGCCTCCAGCCCTGCTGAGTTCATTTGAGACTGCTACATCTGGTATTGGAGGACTGCAAAATGTTTTTGGTTTTTTTGCAATCTATATATGTATGTATGTATGTATGTATGTATGTATATATATCCTACCAAAATGTACTTCAGGGAGGAAGAGTTTCAAGAGACAGCTATATATCCCGGTTTAAGGAGCTGACTGTCAGTTCTAGTTTCCAGGCATGGATGCCAGGTCTACCAATGTATTACTTATGGCTTCTGTCATAGAATCATAAACTTGTAGAGTTGGAAGGAGTGCTGAGAGTCTTCTGGTCCAAACCCCCTGCAATGCAGGAATCTCCACTAAAGCATCCATGACAAATGGCCATTCAACCTCTGCTTAAAAACCCGAGGGAGCCCATTCCACTGTCAAAGAGCACTTAGTGTCAGAAAGTTTTTTCTTAAGTTTAAGTTGGACCCATATATAATGTAGGGGAGAGGTGGGGAAGCAGCATCTTGTAAAATGTAAAATTTTGACTAGCAGGTATCAGGAAATTGTGCCACTATTTACGTAAAATGTCATTCATTTTATGCTTTGTTAAGTTGTCCTATGAATATTTATGCTTACAACATATTCAAAACTTCAGTAAAATATGCCACAAGGATATTAAGGTGAGAGCAAGGCGAGGCTCCTTGAGAACGTTCCAGAGGTGTGGGATTGTATTTGAGAAGGCCCGCTTCCTGTTCATCAGGGCCTTGCTTTAAGCGGTGAAAGCACCCATAATTACTGTAGTGTACAGACTGGTTTAGGTGACAGCCAGTGTTAGAAACTGGGATAGAAATGCTAGGAGCCCTGGGACCTGAGTTGTGAACGTCCAAACAGAATGTCTAGTTGCCATTTGCTGGCAGGGGGTCGGCACCACTTTTTATGTATTATTTTGATAAGCATGAATTAATACGCAATTCACGTGACACATTGTTAATGTCACATTTTTAGCAGAAATTGTTAATACATGTTTAATTTGGTGTTTACAATAAGAATACTCTTTATTGTTAAACTCCTTAACATATTGTCTATCCTTAACATTTATTTTGACGCTTCAAAGCACATGCGTTTTAGTAATCCTTGTGTGTCAGCCAGGCACAAAAAATGGCACCCAGCTACCTTTAATGCTTTGCATATCTTTGCATTATTCAGGGCGGGGGCTCTGCTGTAATTGATATGGAAAATATGGATGATACATCTGGCTCCAGTTTTGAAGACATGGGTGAGATACACCAACGCATGAAGGAAGAAGAAGAAGTGGATGCAGAGGCAGCAGCTGCAGATGAGGAAGATGGCGAGTTCTTGGGAATGAAGGGCTTTAAGGGTCAGTTGGGTCGGCAAGTAGCTGATCAGGTAAGCTGCATTATAATTGGTTTGTTCTTGCTTCTCTGCTGTGAAGTTCTAAGCCCAGAAGACTGCTGGTTCCTGCAAGCTCATTGACTATAATCCTCTAAGGACAATGATTGGCGTTTCTTCCAAAGCATAGTCTTGGGTTCAATGTTCACATTTGTCTTTCTCAGATGGACAACATATATTCTGTGACCTGCACATGGGCCACAGGCCTTGTTATATGCATGCAAGACAGTGCATGCAAGATTTATAAAAACCTATTACCCAAATTTAGATTTAGCTCCTGTTCTTTTAACCCATACAGTAGAAAACAGACCGTTTATTTCTCTTCTGGTTGGAGAAACATAAGCTAGACTTGTAAACTTCTTTGACATGTGTTTTTTTTACAATCAAGCAGTATATAAATAAATTTTATGAAAATAAATAACTGCATATCCCCCTGTCATGCTCCAGGGGATTCCCTCTGGGGCTAGAGTCTCAATCCCAAGAGGAAGAAGCCTCTTCGTGAAACACTCAATAAGGGCAGCAGGGTTGAAGGTGCAGCACAGGCCAAGTAAGCCAAATTCAAGCACTGGAAACCAGTCTAGTTCCAAAATGTGATCCAGAGGAAAGGTCAGGCAACAGCCAAAGCTGAATATCACAGGAGTTCAGGCACGGGAAAGGCGGTGAAGACCTGCATTGTTTCCAATGGGGCTCAAGAGGGAGACCTTATATCTTGGCTTCCTAGACCACACCCTAACCACAACTGCTGGTAGTAAAGGAGTTCTATGGGACTCACAAGTAGATGCTTCACAAGCCATGCCATGGCTTTGGGTCCAAAGACCCATGCTATGTCATTCCTCTTCAACCTGCCCCTTTTGGCACCAGCATTCTCAAGAACTGATGGGTAGCTTCACCTCCTCCTTTGACAGCTCTAAGGGTTCTTCAGCAGGGCCCCTTGAAAGGATCCTCAGCACTGGTCCATGAGTCCCTGCCTGCTCCTCAATGTCCTCAACCTGTGGACTCTCTGGTTAACTCTCCAACGGCTTCGTGTCTGGCACTGGGTCTGGCCAGGCATGGCGCCCCCTCTATTTCACAATCTTGCATTCCTCGTGAGAAACTGAGCAAGAATCAGCAACATGCCTGAGCCTTCTCCACATTCAATTGCAGAGGTAGTAGTCCCTACCCACAGCTCCAAGCTACTGTCTTAACTTTCATTGCAGCATAAATTTCTGTTGCACAACTACAAAGATCACTGGTGTTTGGTGCATTCTAAAATATGGCATGAATGTTGATCCCTGCGCAAAAGCTGTAGTATTCAATACAATAATCTAGTCACCAGCACCAAAAAAGGAGAGCTCAGTTTCTTACAATCTCTCTTTTCTAGATGTGGCAAGCAGGAAAGAGACAAGCCTCCAAGGCTTTCAATCTCTATGCCAACATTGATATCCTCAGGCCCTACTTTGATGTTGAGCCAAACCAGGTTCGGAACAGGTAAGCAAATGGCAGGTTCTTCCTTCCACTTTTCCAGATTTGCTTTGTCTACCAATGGCTTTCCTAAGGCTGCTGTTTATTATGTTAATAACAGAAGCACAATTCGTTTAAGAAAGCAGTTGCCTGGCACCCCACATCTTTGATATTATTAAGGTGGTTGTTCAGATTATAGAGACAAGTACCATACCACACATCTGTTTTGCTTACCAGCCTTTTATAATGCAGCTTTGGGGGAGATGTTCAAGAATTCTTCTAGCTGTGCTGAAATTTCTCAAACCATTTATTCCAAACTTTTTCATTTTCAATCTTTTGATGGTAGTGCACCAGCAAAACAGGGCTGTGTAGTATCAGTTCAACAAATTGCTTAGCCTTGTGTGCCCTATCAAATGAATGTAAATCAGAGTTCCTTTAATCTGTCCTTACAGTACTGATTATTAAAAGGCACAAACTGCTGTTGGGCTCCCTCTCTTGTACGTGACTATTGAACTAACCACAGGAAGACAATTAAAAAACTCTTACTTCCATTGCAAATTAGACAGGATCAGGGTTGTACATATCTCCCACCTACCAACCACCCCAGGCTTTGTATCCATTTTAGTGGTGTGCTGTGTGGATTGTTTAATGAGACTGGGGGTGTACCCATGCTCTTGCCTCTCTCCTCGCCAACCCTCCCCATGAACCTTGCCAACCACCTCTGCTACCTTTAGACCTCATCATACCCACCCTCCCTCCCTCTCCTTAGACCTCCTCCTGCTCATACAGCCAGCCTCACTAGCAACACTATTTCATCCTTAGCAGCAGAGAGTGAGGAGGGAGGTGGTGGCAGATCAGGATGGTTGCTGGGAAGCTGCCCTGTCCTGCCTGATGGTTCCTCCATGGCTCACCTGAACAACCCACCAACCTACCTCTGTCTCACTCCTCCACTTCCCTTCTCACACTCCTGTGCTACTACGATGTCCCAGCAGCTTTTAGAAGTCTGTCATCACACTCAGACACCAAGTGAACTGCAAAATAACAACATTAAGTTTTTATTGTATGTTAAGATATGAAGCCTTCCATCATTAACATTTTGATCTACAGCATCAGATCTGTCATAAGTTAATTTTTATTTATTTTTTAAATTTATAGCCTGATTTTTAGTCTAGCAGAGTTGCATGTGAATTTTAAATGAGATGTTTGTCCTAAGAGACCTTGCTGCTTGTTCATTTGTTCATAGCTATTAACTCTCTCATGCACACCTTGTTCTCGTTTAGGTTGTTGGAGTCTATGATACCTGTTAAGATGATTAATTTCCCCCAGGTGAGTTTGTGTGGTAGATAATAGTTTACGTTTTTTGTGTCAGAAGAGCAGGGAGCTTTTAGTTGGGGCTCTGCTTCACTTTCCCCCTCTCTAAAGCTGGTGAGGTCCTCTACCCGTGTCCCAGTGTGGATGTGCATTGGTGTGTCCTTGGATGTTGAATCAGTAGGTCAGAAGCTCTTTGGGGCAGGTTGACTGCAATTCCTATTCCAGACTTAGTGGGGCCATACTTTTGTTGTTCCCTTTCTGCATTTGTATTCCTCTTCACAAATTAATCCGTCATTAAAATCCCACCTAACTGATCACTTACACCTTTCCTCTTTTATAGAAGATTGCTGGTGAACTTTATGGTCCCCTCATGCTGGTCTTCACATTGGTGGCCATCTTACTCCATGGAATGAAGACATCTGATACTATCATTGTAAGCAAAGGGGCTGGTTTTCCTGACATGTTCCTATCCAGAGCCTTATTTAGCTTTTGAACTTTCTGCACAGGAGTGTTGAAGTATCTTAAACGTTCTATGGTGAGAGAGAGTTCTGTGTATGAGGTGCAAATAATTACTACTACAGACTTCACTCCAGTTGAGTTTCATGGCAATTACTGCTTGATAGTCCCATTCCAGTTTGAAAAGAGTGCTCCTCTAGCTTCTCTTGCTTTTTCAACAGAGGGAAGGCACATTGATGGGTACAGCAATTGGCACCTGTTTTGGTTATTGGATAGGCGTCTCCTCCTTCATCTACTTCCTCGCATACTTGTGCAATGCTCAGATCACCATGGTCCAAATGTTGTCGCTATTGGTAAGTAAGAATAAGCTCTCCAACCAACTAACAGTCTCTGAGAGTGTCTAAAGCAGGGGTGGGGAACTGGATCCAGCCAGTGGACTCAATTTTACTCTCCTTTAACCCTATGGGCTAGATTAGGCAGGAGATGGGCAGGTACCTGGCATCCATGTGAAATCGGGTGACACAGCGCTTTGAAGACCCAATAGTCAGTTGACCATTGAGACATCAAATCCTCAAGCAGGGGCTTGCAAAGAGCTTTCCACTGTGCATTGAACTCCTGACAAACATCTGAGCACCAGTGCTTCAGAAGCCAGGTGCACAGTGTTTCAAAAGGCCCTATTGGCTCAGCCACCTTTTTACATGCACACATTTGACATCATGCATGATACCAGATGATAGATAGATGGGCATGGCTTGACCAAAATGGTCTGGTGGGTCAAATAGGAAAGGCTGGGGAAGCTAATGATGCATTTGGGCTGGAAGTTCCCCAGCCGTGGTCTAAAGAGGAGGACTGTAAATTTCCCTCTTAGTAGCTGGCTTTGTATCTTCACCAAGTGTAGAGCAAAAGCTCTTTCTCTTCTTTGGGGTTGATTTGAGTGCAGTGGTGAGGTGGCTTTTTATTTCATACGTCACGTCATTGATATTCTTTGGTTAAAGAGATGTTTTAAATAATGCTTTAAAAACTGGAAAGGGACAATGACTGTGAAATTAGGCCATTCTCGTTAGCTTCCAAACACTCTCCAGGCCTTTGTAGTGATTAACCCCATAATATATTCAGACATGCCTTGGGCATAATCTGACATTTGTCTAATAGCTCTAGTCACCAGGCATAATTCTGGCATTCAGCTGCAGTACATTGACTTGTACAGCTCCTGGCACTTTAGGCTGTGTGAGAAAATGCAGTCAGAATATACTGCTGCTTCTGCTTGGAGGTTTTCAGTTGCCCTCATGCTTGTCTCTAATGGGTTCCCTTCCTACACACAGGGCTACGGACTTTTTGGGCACTGCATCACCCTCTTTGTCACTTACAACATCCATTTCCACTCCCTTTTTTATATCTTCTGGCTGGTGATTGGCGGTCTTTCCACATTAAGAATGGTGAGTAACAGCATGCGTATCAGTTTTTAGGAGTTGTTCAGAGATATGGAAGAATTAGTAGCTGCATTTTCTCCCCCCACCCCCACTTCCTTCTATATCTCTTTTTCTATTAGCATCCCGTAGATTGTGTATACCTGCCCTAGGTTATGAAATGTTTAATGTATTATGCACTCATCAGCCATTGAATGCCTCCTTCAAAATTAGCACCTCTATCATTCCAAGTATGTTGACTGAATAGCATTAAAACCATATTATATAGTGGCTATTTCTGGTTGGATGGTGCCTTGTATGCCTCCTTCTGGCAACTCCTGAGGTCAAGCTGGTTCCAAACATACTGCTATGCTTTCCTTTGGACCACATCAGTGAGGCTGAGAGGGAAGGTCTTGTCCTCTGGGCAGCCCAAGATCTCCATGCACGCTACCCATACTTGCCCCCCAGGGAGGTCACTTTGGTGATGTTAACACAGTGGTTTGCCTTCACCCCTGGAGGCGCACTCCATTGTCTGTTGGGGCAGATGGATGCTGACAACAATGGTGGCTACTTTAGCCATCCATCAAATACACATAAAGAATACTAACAAAAGGAATCACAGGTCTGGTGGTGGAAGTGCTTTTCTGACACGGTTGAATCTCTCTCCCCCTGGATCTGTTGTGGCTATAGGTAACGGGAGACTTGAAAGATGTTGTGTTTTGAAACTAAGGATCTCGTTTCCATTTCAGCACATAAGAACTGACTCTTGTTTAGTGGTGTGTGGATTTCCAAATACCTCTGTTAACCTCATGTACCATTTTGTCATATCATTAGCTGGCAACAGTTGCTTCCTCTGTTTGGCATTGACATGTTGCCCTTGAGATCTGGTTTAAATACCCAAACTCTGATGGCACTTGGAGGCACAGCTATAGGAAATATTTAAAGAAGGAATTGAGAGGTTTAAAAGAGTATTCATCCATGTGAAACCAAACCACACATCCCTGTACCTCTTAGGCCTGTGAATTCTGTGGGAAATGTTGCCATAGGAAATGATAGCTCTGTTGCCTTATGCATTTGCATTTTGGGTTTTATAGCCAGAGTTTGAGAAACCTATGAGATCTGTCTTTCCTAGGTTGCTGTGTTGGTGTCACGCACAGTGGGGCATACCCAACGACTCATCTTGTGTGGAGCACTTGCTGCCCTGCACATGCTCTTCCTCCTTTATCTGCACTTTGCTTATCACAAGGTTGTAGAAGGTAAGAGAGATCAATGTTGGGTAGTAAGTTTTTGGAAGCACACACTTCCAGCTGTTTGTTGTTTTCGTCCTATTGAAATGAAGGCTTCAGAACTCTGTGAGAACATCACCTAAAGGATTCTCTGTTTCATGCCGTGTCTTCCACTCCCTGTGAGCAGATCACTACTTGGATTTCATAAATTATATAGTCTGAGCCCCATTCCTTCTTTGAGGCCTTTCACACATAATGGTTTTTCCTCAGAGCTGAAACTTCTGTACATGGTAAATGTCACACTTTTGTTACAAGTGATGAATGCACAGGTGTTTATGACATTTAAACTCAATAAGTAGTCACACCTCTCTCTCTCTCTCTCTCTCTCTCACACACACACACACACACACTCATGTTATATAAATAAAAGCAATGAATTCTGAGTCCCTAAAATGTCTGAGAGGGAGTAGATTCTGTTTGTGTTACTCAGTATGGAACTTGATCAGGTAGGTAGAGGCCTGTTTTTCGAGCAGCTTTGAGAGTGCACTGAAACAGTCGACGTTTTGTACAGTCTGCTATGTTAACACTTGCATTCAACGTCTTGTGATCTGCAACAGTTGTACTGCTTATCATATCAAATCCTGAACTTTATTCAGCCTGAACCGACAGCAGTCTTGCATTGCCCCATCTCTGCCTTGTTTGGCAGAGTGAATCTGCGGCATGTTGCCCATGTAGCAAAATACTTTCCTAATGTCATCTGCTATGAAGAGCACAGTGCTCAGCTACACCATGATTCTGGAAGCTGGCTATATACACAGATCCATCTCAAGACCCACCGCTTCACTGAACTGCAGATTTGATGTGTATTGAGAAAAATAACATCCAGGAAGACACACGCGTATAGGAGGAGGCTGAAGATATTAATGCTGTGAATCAGCAAAGGGCCAGAGTAATATGAAACAAAACTGATGTAAGTACAGCCTACGTTTAATATTGACTAGCCCTGTTCCTTTTCTCACAGGCATCCTGGACACGTTGGAAGGACCCAACATCCCTCCTTTTCAGAGAGTTCCCAGAGACATTCCAGCTGTTTCCTCTGTGGTACGAAACATGACAACCAAAGCAGTTGGACTTAACTTATAGCCTTACAGACTGTGCGCCCCCTGCCTCTACATAGGTCATGTACTCTGTTGCTGTTACCTGGGAAAAGGGACAAAGTAACGGGAGCAGGACCTGGCTTTATCTGCAGATCTCCCCTTGGAAACGGAGAGCAGCAGAAGAGAGAGAAGATGTATTTGTCCGGTTTTGGCCAGATTGTACTGGGCAAAGCTCTTTTTCTGGCCCACTTAGCTTGGATTGCATAGCTCATTCACTTTCCTCCATACGCCCTTTGTTCTTGCTCTTGTCTCTTTAGCCTGTGTACTTGTAATCCTCTTCTTTGCTGAGGGAAGAATTAAATTTAATGGATGTCTGTTCTGAGCAATCTCTTCCATTGGACCCTCGTCATAAATTTAGAAGAGCAGAGCAGATAGTTCTGTCCTGTTTGTTCTCCTGCTATGTTCTAAAATCCAACCAAAACTGGGGTTATAATTTCATTTGCCCAAGTTGCTTCCCTCAAGTGAGCAGCATTTGATTTTGGTTTATGCAAACAATGGCAGGCTATGAGCCTGTCCAGACCTCAGATGAGTGGTCAACCCTTTGTGCCTCTTTTAATTCCCCCTCGTCCATGTGGTGTTCTCTCCCAACTGCTGCTGTCCTCCACACTTTCTCCTTCCTAAATCTGGAGATTTAGTCTAAGAATACAGATAAATTTGCATAAGAGCCTGAAAGGAATTAAGGGCAGAATTTAGCTACTTTTCAATAATAAGGAAAAAGTCATCATTTAAAAAGAAATACCAGTGGCACTGGCTTTTCTGAGTTATTAATACAGAATAAATCTCTCTGGGTTCCTTACAGAAATTGCAGAACAAAAGTACATAACCCACATATTCCATTTACTGAGTTGTATTATTGTAAATAATGGACATGACTAATTTAGGCCCATTAATTTCAATAGGTCTCTGAATATAACATGTTTAGACACAAGCCTCTGATTGCACTGGAACAAAGATGTTCATTAAGCAGAATCTTATTAAATTGGCCAGTTAGTGAAGCAGAGAGCAGATCATTAAAACAAGTCAACTTAAATGCTGTCCTATCTTTGTAATTAGTTAATGTTGACAAGTGTGAAGCCTTCACAGTTACATAATTAGGAATATTGCTTTGGAATAGTGAAGAGCAAGACTTAACAGCTGAAATTCTCAGATAAAAATCCAGATCTATTAATCTCTGGATAACAGAAAGCTGAGCCTTTTTTAGACCATAATTACCATAACTAGTTAGGTTACATTTGCTGATACATGTGGCATGGTACATTCTATTCACAATTTCCATTAGAACACAAAGCACTTTCATTTATTTTTCTGCCCTGGTCTAATTCTCTTTTTTTTTTAAGGAGCCAGTACGTAATCAGGGATATAGAAAAGAGGGATTGAGATTCACTTAACAAGAAAAAGATTAAAGGTTTCTGTTTTTTGAAAAAATGGTATAAATAAAATACAACTCTTAACACTAATGGATGTATCATGAATATTGAACCTTACAAATCCTTCTGAATTTCCAGTGCCTTTTCAGATTACTGGGTTTCAATGTGATAAGGCCAATGTTTCCTACAAAGTACCTTAGCCAGTGAGGGAATAAAACTTGTAACGGTGGTAAACCATTCTCACTTGTGGAAATTGGTGAAAACGGTAACATAATAGTTGGTACTGTCAGAACAACTGGAACAATTTTACCAGATTTGCCACCATATATTTGAAACTATGTCTGCATGGGAGGGTTACCACATTCTTTATTTTAAATAACCCAGCCATGTGGGAAACGGTATGGGGGGGGGGATGGAAAATGCTGCTGTATCTTCCACATGGCCTATACTGCACACCAAAAGCCCAGCGGCTGACACATTGGACAGGTGGACAGCTATGCAGGTTGGGCTCAAGTATCCGAATGAGTGTATGTACTCAAAATATTTAGTTTAATTCTCTCACTCACATACATACACTGACAGTTCTTAGCCCTGCATTCTCATCTGTGCACAGGCTTGGATCTGAAGAATCACGGCTTGAGTCCTGATTGCCTAGTAGAACCTTCCTGCTTCACCACAGCCAATCACAAGCAAACAATCACACCCTAAGCCAACCCCAACCTCTCACCACCAAAGGAACACAAGTGAACAACACAAGCAACGCTGACACCAAACTCTACATACATTAAACATAATAGAAACACCGCCACCTGACCCCACCCCCATCCATCCTCCCTCTCCCCACCCCCCCTTTCTTTTTTCTTTCTGTTTTCTTCTCCCCCTAATGCCTCAACAAATGAAACGGATTTGTAAAAACGTTACATGGAAGAAGAAGAAGAAAAAAAAACCGAGGCACTTCACTTCTGTAAAACAAGAAAATCCTTAATAAAAAATATTTTTTTTAAAAAAAAAGAACCTTCCTGCTCAACGTCCCAATACGTCTCTTATTCCCCAAGCCATTCCTGGGGGTGCAGGGGCCCTCCCAGGTGGTATGCAACATCATCATAATAATAATAATAATAATAATAATAATACCTTTATTACCAATGTACAACCAGTGTACAATGAAATTATCTGAGCCTCCCTCCCCCCCCCCAAACACTCAAATCTCATTGCACTCTGTGTGCTTGTCGCACAACACACCAACCCCGAAAGTCAGTTGCACTATATTATTTTATGTTCAGCAGCCTAACAGCCCACGGATAGAAACTGTTTGTTAGCCTGTTGGTATGACTGATTAGACTTCTATATCTGCTGCCCGAGGGTAGAAGATTAAAGAGGTGCTGGCCAGGGTGTGAATCGTCCCTGAGAATTTTTCTCGCTCTCCTAAGGCAATGATCCCTTGCGATGTCATCTAGCGGGCTCAGAGGACAGCCATGATATCATGTGCTGTGTTCACCACCCTCCATAAAGACTTTCTGTCCGTGACTGTCAAGCCAACGTACCACACTCTGATACAATATAAGGACAATTTCTATTGTGGACCGGTAGAAGGAGGTCATCAATTGTTGTTTAACATTGTTCTTTCGCAAGACCCTGAGAAAATGGAGTCTCTGTTGGGCCTTCCTTGGGCCTTATATTGTTTTTCCAAGTGAGGTCTTCACTAAGGTAAACTCGTAGGAATTTAAAGGAAGACTCTCTCCACACACACACACACCCATATATAATGGGGCTAGTTCCCCTCTCTTCCTCCGAAAGTCCAACACCATCTCCTTTGTCTTGCTAATATTAGGTACAAGTTATTCTCTAAGCACCATGTAGATATTTTTTGAACTTCCCCCCTGTACGCTGATTCATCTCCACCTGTAATTAGACCCATTATATCTGCAAACTTAATAATTACAGTGGATGGATCAGATGAAATACAGTCATATATACAATCAGTACAGGTAGGGACTCAGTACATGTCCCTATAGGGTTCCAGTGCTGAGATTCAGGGAGGTAGATATAGCATGTTGGACTGTACTACAAAGGAGGGGGGGAGGGGAGGGAAAAACCAGCAGGCAAATCCCAAAAGGTTCAGATCCAAGCTGTTTTATCTCCCATCAGCAGCAAGAATCTCTCCATGGATATGATGGAAGCTTCCACCCAATCAGAGCTCCACATTGGGTGAAATATTACTGTATTGCAGGGGGTTGGACGAGATGATCCTCATGGCCCCTTCCAACTCTTCAATTATATGATTCTATGAGCCCTCCCATAGATCCCAACAGACAAGAAATGGGTCTGGTAATGAAGATATCACGAACTGTCACCTTCAAAGCAAGGGTGGGGAATGAAGGGGAAGATGTCAGCAGTTAGTTAGCAAGCAATAATGATGACCTCTTAACAGAAGTTGGATACATCCCTGGAGTCCTCTTTCCTGCACTATTATGTCTAATAACAGTCTTTCTAATGAGACATAATTTAATTGAAAATTGCAACTGATTTTGCTGCAGAGTTGTAACATCCATGTCTCAAATAATATGCTGGTCCAAAGTGCTGAAATGATGCTTCATTCTCACTGCTTTACCCTGGTAACCATCCTGCAATCTGTTTTCAGATGGAGGCTGATTAGTTATCATTAAAAAAATCTGAAGTGGGGATTTAATTGCTTAAGATTAATCAAGGTTTTTTTTCAAAGCTGAAATCTCTATGCTACCTTTTCCTAATTTTATTATGTTGGCTTCAAATATTTTAGGCTAGGCAAGTGTTCCAACAGCAACTGAAGAGCTACAAAAAAGAAGGAAAGGTTTGAAATGCAAGCCTATCATGAACAGCTTGGCCTAATTAATATATTAGTGAGGAACCATAAATCTCATGAAGCTGCTTTATTTCTAGACTGGAACTGTTTGCATGCCTTTATCCCTGGATCTTTAAAACTGTATATAACCAGACCATTAACATGACCTAGTCCAGTACCTTCCTGGCAGAAACACTTTGGATAATTTGGAGTGTGCTCAATCACCAGATAAATGGCAGGCACCTGATATTCTTTACCTTTCATGCCATAGGATGTTATTACATCAATTATGCAGACCATATTGTCAAAGCTTCGGGGTTGTCATCTGAGTCTTCTCTGGCTTGTCCTACTATTTATTTTGGTTACAGTGTGCAGCCTTTGGAGAATCAAATGAAATGCAAGTCCTAAGCCAGGTCATCTATTGCAAACTGCAAAGCGGCTATTATATTCCCCAATATTGTGTTTCTTACTTCTGCGTCTTCTAATTCTTCTCATTTATCCTGCAACCAATGCTCAAGTCCTTATTTTATTCTACAGTACCTCTTAATTACAAGACAAAATGGATTTTGCTTGGAGTTTGGACTCTGCATTAGAAGATTAGTTATATGTAGAAAGCTCTCTACTTACATGGCTTATGATCCTAATAGTCCCAACCCCATTCAGTCCCACTAACATTTTCATCATTTATTGTTCTAGCCATTATCTCTGGGCTTTGCTCCCCGCCTGCCCGCCCCCCCCCCCTTGGTACAAAGCTCCTAGAGCCCTTGATGTTACAACCCATTGCCCAAGAAGAAGGAGAGAGTAGCAGGAGTTTATGCTCCTTTCCTCTGCATTCCTAGCATTTAATTAATTGCAGAGAGCTGCAGCCAAAAAAGCCCTGCACAGTATGCTTGCTGAGGTAAGCAAAGCTTCTTTGTAAAAATTGTGCCTGCCAGGCTATTTTTTAATACCAGCTGCCACCCTCCAGCTGAGGAAAAGCAAAATCATGGCTAGATTAGTTTAGACCACAAACTCCTCAGGGCAGAGAATTGAATCACTAAGCATACTGCAGATGAATGCCTCCTACCCTTTGCTGTCCTTTGAACTTTCTGCCAGAGCAGAGGAACTTCAGTTTCCTGGCTCCTTTTTCCAGCCTATCCCTTAACACCACTATTGCTAAAAAAAGAACTTGTCATCAGAGTTATTCACACCTACGGCTTTCCTCCACACTTGCAGCTCCTCTTGATTGTGGGCACTTCAACGCTTCTGGTCACCATGTCTTCATATGGTACCATGAATGTACATCCACAATGCCATAAGAAAACAAAGAGCAGCCATCACTGGGAGCAAGCAGGAGTAGCACAGAAAGGAGACAGGATTATAACAGTGAGAATGGGCTACTCAGCAAGACTTGGCATGGCTGATGAGATCTATTGCTCACAGAGCCTTCATGCACCCATCTATTTAGCTGAGGCCCATACAATTAATTCCACTAAAGGAAATTCCTTCCCCGCCCCACTCCAGCTGTCAACATCCACTGTCAGTTTAGAACACTGGAAGAGCACGTGATTTTCATGCAACCGTCCCAGGTTTAATCAGATGGAGCTATTCAGAAGGTGGCTGAGTAGAATGTACTCATTGCCCTAATAACCCCTTCAGGAATATCTAATTCAGCTGTAAACAGATCCCGAACTGAATCAGATGTGTTCATATCTGTGTTCCTGTAAAAAGCTGCTTCTGTTCACTTTCCTTCAGTCTACATGGCAAACGGCACTTAAGTGAAGTATAAATTGTTTGCTAATTAGTTGTGTGTGCATATGGAATGTTACAGAAAAGGCTCAGGTCACTGCCCTGACACACACACAAAAAATCTGACACAAGGCAGGAAAAGGAAGTAGAGGTAGGTGACTGAGTTGCACATTCTCTGCCTGTTTACTCCTGTAAACAGGCAGAGAATGTGCAACTCAGTCACATACGTTTAGGCTTGATTATGGGCCTAGTTACCTGTAGGTCCACCTTCCCCAACTTGGTGCCCTCCAAATGTTTTGGGAATGCTGGCTGGAGCTGACTGGGACCGACCAGCACCAGGTTGGGGGAGGCTGCTGCTGAAGTAAGCGAAGAGAGCTGGGATCACACAGGTGTTCTGGGAAACTGTTCTAAGCAGCAATGGAGGAAAGGCAAAGTGGTTCCTCCCTAATTCCCTCATTCCATAATGGCAGTAAGAAGTCCTTCTGGCCTGCTCTGGGTGGATATACTCATATACAAAAGGTTAACACTCCTGCTCCTTCAGTTGCAGACCTTGCTTTATCTTGCATCTCCATTTCTGCTTACACCTAAAGCTGAGGTAAAATGAAACACAGATTAAGAGATGTGTAATCCTTTAATACAGTACAAACCTCTACTGTACAGCCCTTTGGCTGCTCCTGCTGCTCCTGTAGAGTTCATGAATACAGGAGCAGAGCAGAGCTACTCAGAGAACCAAAGGCTATTTTTGCTATCATTTTGGGTGTTCTACTCACCCATTCGCATGAATCCTACAATAAACTTATGTGGATGACATTCTTAAAGTTGAATGTATGTATGTATTTCCTGCTTTCTTCCCTGTCGGCGACTCAAAGCGTTTTACAGATAAAATAGGAACAGCTAAAAACTTTTTGAAAAGAACAATAATTAAAAACAATTAAACATTTATATAATCAAAACTATATATAAACAGAGCAGATCTATTAAAAACTTACAGATATATTTAAAAAAATCCCATGAGTACTTCCATTAAAAGAAGGAAGATGTGGGAATTGTCTTTATGACTGCAGGAGAGGTCTTGCTGGGAATAAGAACCTGGACGTGAGGGGTGCGGAGGATGTCCAAGCCTGACTTCTCAGCCATTTTGGAAACGTGGTGCTGGAAACAGGGAAGGATCTACCAGCCACCGCTGCCGCTGCGGTTTAAACTGCTAGACAGATCAAACAGACATGCCTCCTTTTACTCTTGGAGAGTCCCCCATCCGAACCTATTCTAAGCGGCAGATTCCCTGCTCGGGAACTTGCGCCGTCAAAACAGGGCGCCTCTGAGCAACTGCAGAGTTCATTTCTCTCATCGCTGCCGAGGAAGCGGGAAAAAGCTGGTCCCAATCTCACCCCCCACGACCCCACTCCCTTGAAGGTCAGTCTGGGGCTCCGGGTCACAGGGTGCGGCTCGGCCCACGATCCGCCGCACAGTCGCATCCAAGAGGTGGCGCAAAGCATCTCGCCGAGAGGGAAGACGGAGGTCTCCAGGACCCCGCCCGGCCCCGGCGTCCTCCACCAACCGAGCGCCTGGATCTAGATTGAATCCCGTCAGCCCCGGCCTCACGCACAGCCCCTGTCGGCGGGGAGGGCCTGGAGGTGGAGCCCGGGGCAGGACGGCGCGCCTGGGGAGGCGGCGGCGGCGGCGGCGGCGGGGCGGCAGCAGCCGCGTGGCCCGGCTTGGCAAGAGCGCAGGCTGCGGTGCCTGGCTGTGGCCATAGGAACCGGCGCAACGCCAAACAAAGCTGGGTCCTCCTCCCTCCCTCCCTCCCTCCTCCCGCCCCGCCACACGCGCACCCTGGGGGCATAAGGAGGGAGGAGACAGCGCAGCTCCGGTCTCTGCAGCGGCGCTGGCGACTCCGTCCCGCCGCCGGCACTATGCGCTGGGCGCTGCCGCGGGAGCCGCCGGTGCGCTAAGAGGAGGAGAAGGAGGAGCCGGCGCGGCGGCCGGAGGAGGGACTCGCGCCCGGGAGTCGTCGGATCTGCCCCGGGCCCGGGAGTGAAGGCGGAGCAGGTGCGGCGGCAGGAGCGGCAGTACAAGCCTCCGCGACCGAGGCTGCATTGCTGTGGGTGGCAAGGAGGGCGCCGGGGAAGGGGGAAGATCATTTATAAACGACTGAAGCTGGAGGGCACGGCAGCCCGCCCCCACCCCTTCCCCGGCGGACTCGGCGGCTTGTTCTCGGATTGCGCAGAAGCCTGAATACACACACACACACACACACACGCTCGGTTTTTTCTATTCGCGTGAAATTCCAGAAAGGATCTGGCACCGATTTGGATTTGCATTTCTTGCTCCTGTTATTTCACATTGCCTGGCATCTGCCTGCACCATCTTATCCCGGTCTGCTCACCTTACCCTCTTCACAACCCTGCTCGGGACTGGAAAGCGCTCTGCTTTTGACATATCTTAGAGAGTACCCGTTATTGTTCTCCACATGCTTTAATTTGGAGTTGCACAGAATTTACCTTGATGCATCCGGGTCGCATAGAAGTTTCTACGCGGATCCGGCTTGCGCAACGCTTAAAGCTGCTTTAAGGAGCACCTATTTGAACTGCGTACAAGAAGTACTGTATTCTGGCCTGAGCCGAATAGCACATTGAATTCGGGTATTGTAACATTGCACCGTGGCCTCCAGCTTCGTTTGCACAGGATTGCACAACCGTCGGTCCACTGATTTCCTTAACGCGCTCCTTACCTCTTCTGATCCGGATTGCAAAGCAATCCCTGCACTGCTCTGGATTGCACGTTGCTTGCACAAATCCGGATTATCTTGCTGCTGAGAGTGTTTTATTCACAAATATATAAATATGTTGCCGGGATCTATCCAGATCTCTGGGGAGACTTTATCAAGTGCCGAGATTCGGGATATCTGTGAGAGCCTGAGAGAGAACTCCATCAAACTGCTTTCGCTCCGGGGCTGTCAGCTTTCCGACAGAGATTTTGGCCGCATCTGCAGGGGGGTCGCAGAATCTCACTCCTTAGCTCAACTTAATCTTAACTTGGGGATTGTCTCCAATATCAATCGGGTCAAGCAACTGGCTGAAGCCCTGAAGACCAACCGCTCTGTCCAGTCTTTGTTGTGAGTAGCCCTCTACTTAGTAGGACTTGAGGAAAGGTGCCCAGTTCTGCTGGCAGAAGTCTTGCAGTCCAATTCATATGCATGTTTACTCAAAAGTAAGCCCCATTATGTTAAATAGATCTTACTCACAGGTAAGTGTGCATAGGATTACAGCTGTTCCAAAATTGTTTAGTGTATCTGTGTAGTCCAAACCCCACTTACTGGGAGCAAAGCCCATTGACTTCTGAGTAGACATGGATATATAATTGAGCTGTTAGTCCTTAACACCTTTTAACTAACCTTTTGCTCTGTGTGCAAAGTTACCCACACCAAAAGGGCTTTGAGGGCAAGGTTGTGATTCTAATCCAAAATGGTGATAGCATTCTAGATTATTTCAAACCCAACACAGATTAAAAAAATTCCTTCCAGTAGCACCTTAAAGACCAACTGAGTTAGTTCTAGGTATGAGCTTTCGTGTGCATGCACACTTCTTCAGATACGGCATCTGAAGAAGTGTGCATGCACACGAAAGCTCATACCTAGAACTAACTCAGTTGGTCTTTAAGGTGCTACTGGAAGGAATTTTTTTATTTTGTTTTGACCATGGCAGACCAACACGGCTACCTATCTGTAACCAACACAGATTAATCTTCTTAAACAGAAACAGTGAAACTTGGATTTGGGCAACATTTTATTACCCTAAGCCAAATTCCAGTATATCTCAGGGCAGCAAACCCAGGACAAAGCTATGTATGTTGTGTCAGAAGGAAGAGTAGGACACTGAAACGCAGGTGGGGGTGGGGTGGGGAGGAAACCATAGTGATAAAGGAATCTGCTACCATGACAGAAAAGGGAGCAGGGAGTAAGGAAGCAGATTCAAAGACTCCGTTAATGACTCTTCGTCTTTTAGAGTTGTTGGTATAAATCACCCCTGTTAACTTATTTACTGCATTTCTTTGTCATAGTTTGAGCTGGGTGAAGTCAACTGCAACTCTTGAAGAAGGATAGTTTTAATTCCTAACCATTTATTCTTGCACAGCCTCCACGGAAGTCCCCTGACAGACGCTGGTCTGGCACTTCTGAACCCAGCACTCTCCATCCATCCCTCACTTGTGGCCTTGGACTTAGGGGACTGCATGCTGGGTGATGAAGGTATTAACTTGATCTGTGGACTGCTCCCTCCTGATGGGGCCAAGTCAGGTAAGCAAAACTGGATGTGTGGGGTTCTTGTATATCTCTGGAGCTCATAATGGACTTCAGATCTTTGTTCATACAGTTCTACAGTTGGAACGGTTGTGGAGGTAATGTCCACTCCCTGTTCAGTACCGGATCTGCAATACAGGATGCAACCACAGCATCCCTGACAGATGGCTGTCCAGCCTCCGCTTAAATACTTCCCAAAGCAGCCTGTCCTTTGTTTAACAGCTCTAACCATTGGGGAAGTTTCTGTTCCTAACTTCTAGCCAAAATTTGCTCTCCTGCAATTTCTGCGTGCTGGTTCCGGAACAACAGAGAACAAGTCTGCTCTGCCTTCGTGACATCGCTTTAAACTATTCTTTTTCTTCTTCAGAGAGTAAAGAGACCCCCTGACAAACTGTAGCACTGAGTTTTCAGCAAAGTGAAATTATAGTGAAATTTACTCTGTGGCTTGCTAAGAATAAGTGGATTCTCATTCTGGGAGAGAAGGGATTCAGAATAGAAGTAATTATACTTTGCCCTGTTATAGAACTAAACAGTGTCATTTCCCACTAAGTCAGTGTGAGTATCTGTAGGCTTTGCAGTTGTTTTGCATTTTATTTTTTGCAACCAAAACTTGATGCTGTCACATTAAAAGCCGTTTTCCTTTTTCTGAAATGCCCTATTGCTGTGAATTTTATCTGTTGGTGCTACTCAGAAATATCACCAAAGGTTACTTTTTGCTCAAGGAATTAGCTTGAGCTAAATCAAAAGTCTTTTGAGAAAAGAGTATTGGAGACTGGCGGACTGGAAAATAATACTTTGACCGAGTTTTCAGCCGTCCTCTTCCACTCTACTGCATTAAGCATGCCACTAGGCTTGCAAGAGCAAAATCCGGAGAAAGAAAAATAAGGGCACTGCAGATCTCTTGTGTATATTCTGGTAAATTTGGAACCTCAGTGTTTAACATGATCCATTAGAAAGAAACATGGCCCCTCTGCCTTTTAGCATGAGATCATCCTTTCACTTTAAAGAGCTCTTCTTTCTTGCTTCTTCTTGTCCTTCTTGTGATAGCACTTTGTCCTCTTTTGGGGCCTGCTGTTTCTGTGGTTGAGCTGAGAGGGAAAGGGATCAGATACTGTAGGCCAGGGATCAAGAACTTGTTGTCCTCCATATGTTCTTGGATTAAAGTTCCCCTCATCTGTGACCATTGGCCATGCTGGCTAGGAATGATGGGGTTTGAAAAAGTCCACAACATCTGGAGGGATTTATTTTTGTTAACCTGCCCTGGAATCTGCTGGTGAAGGGCGGGTAATATATTTTATAATAAAAATAATAAGGTTTCCCATCTCTAGTGTAGACAAATGAGGGCATCGTTCAGACAGTATCATACCAGAAAATTAACTCTATAAGTATGATGCAAATTATTCTGCTTGTAGCCCGTTAGCATGTGAAAATTAGCACAACATGTTCTCCCAATGCTTATCTTGGGAACAGTTTCCACAACATTTATGTCTACAGTTATCAGACTCAGCTGAAGTGTGTGTTCACATGGGCAAATGTAGGATGTCATCAAATGCTGCCAAAGTTGCAGGGCATTCAGGAACATTTAATTGTTATTTATTATTATTTGTGTCCCACCCTTTCTCCCAAAGGAGCTGAGAGTGGAAAACATCAAAATGTCAAATTCTAATCAAGCATTCACAAGATGACTTGGTACAGATTAGTTTTCCTTTCCCTTATTTTATTTTTATCAACCTTGGGGATGTGGGTGCTGTTGGAGTTTCCTTTGCCAGCCACCAAAATGACTTGAGCCACATGCTCCAAGAAGCCTTTAAAAGGGTGGAGGACAACAATTTAACTACACGTTTAATATCTCTGAATACAACTTTTGTTAACCTACAACTGTCCCACAGTTAGTTCTTAAGAAATCTGTCCTTTTAACCATCCTGATAGTTTGCCCAAAAGAGTGGTTAAAATGTGTTCATGGGTTATTAGTAGTAGTAGTAGTAGTAGTAGTACAGTGGTACCTCTGGTTGCGAATGGGATCCACAACCTGAAAAGAGCGCAACCTGAAGCGCCGTATCTACGCAGGTGCGCGGCGCGATTTAGCACTCCTGCGCATGCGGGTGAAACCCGAAAGTAACCCTTTCCGGTACTTCCGGGTCGCCACAGGACACAACCTGAAAAGACGTAACCTGAAGCGTCCGTAACATGAGGTATGACTGTAGTAGTAGTATTTTAAAGCAAATGTAAAATGTGGAGTGGAGATTTTAATCCACACCCATGATTCTGCAGGGAGAAGAAAAGGGCAGTATGTTTGCAGTTTATTATAATCCTGAATACAAGAGTGAGATCTTGTGACTGTGTAAACTCACTTGGCTTCCCTTAGGTTTGAAGGAGTTGACTCTCAGTGCTAACCCTGGCATCACAGCCAAAGGATGGGGGCGCCTGGCTATTGCAGTGGCTCATAGTTCCCAGGTGCGAGTGTTGAACTTGGACTACAACCCACTGGGTGAGAGGAGCATGGATATCGTGCGTGGCTTATGTGTGTCTCTTTCTTTCTCTCTCTCTCTCTCTTTCTTTTAAACAAGTGGGGATGTTGCTTGGTTAACGATAGGTAAAGAGCCCACATCTAGGGCAAGTCCAATCACAATCCAACTCAGCCCTTCCTCTTCATTATTTTATGTATTTTTTTAATTTCTCAAGGCGGCAAACAGAGAAAATAACAAAACACTGAGAAACAAGTATCCATTCCAATATTGCACACACTCTCTGAAAATAAACACAAAGCTAATTTAACGTTCCACAACCACATCATACTAAGCTACCTGAAAATGAATGAATCAGTCAAAAGCTATGCCTGCAACTGCAGTCTTACTTGGCAAAGCATTCCACATAGTTGGGTGCCACAGCAGAGAAGGTCCTGACCCTGGTTGAAAGCAGCCTTGCCTCTTGAGTTTGAGGCAGCTCCTAGGTCCAAAGCTGTTTAAGGGTTTTTAAAACCAACCCTAGCACCTTGAATCGAGCTTGAAACTAATCAGCAGTGATTAGTTTCTGATAACAGAAAACCAATATGATGGAATCAAATCACCAAACACCCGTCGGGTGGATTTAGGGCTGTGTGAGAAGTGCATACACTGGGTGCTGAGCTGAGGGGGGGGGCACCCTCTCAAAGGCATTGGGCTTTGGGAAGGAGGCATGAGGGCTCTGATAGAGTCCTAGAGTCTAGTCCCCCCTCTTCCTAAAGCCTAGTTAGCACTTTCCCAGCTTTGGGAAGGAGGTGGGAGGGTTCTAGACCTTGCCAGAGCCCTCACACCTCCTTCTCAAAGCTGGGCTATTCCTCACTCGCCTTTGGGAAGGCAACATGAGGGTGGCACACAGGCTACCATAATAGTAGTACCCAAGTCCACCACTCCACCTGTCAGCACCCTGGCTGCAGTATTTTACACTGTTTTCAGGTTCTGGACAGTTTTGAAGGCCTTGCCTCACATGGAGTGCCTTACGATGGTCCAATTTGGAAGTTGCTGAATGACTGGCAGCTAGCATCCACAGAGGGCCGAAGTTGCTTTTTACTGAGTCAGACCATGGTCCATCTCGATCTGCACCATGAGTGAGAAATCTGCCACCCTCCAGAAGTTGGACTTCCACTCCCATCAGCCCACCCAACATGGCTGATGGTAAGGGATTATGGGAGTTGTAGTCCAGAGGCACCTGAAGGGTCAGAGAGGTGCTCCATCTACCTGGTCTGTACTTAGGTAGCAGCTCGAATGTTTGCCAGCCTGTGTGATCTGCCCTTGAGTTACAACCCCTTTCTTTTCCTGATAGAGTTTGCATATGTGTGTAAACTAGTGTCCCCTTTGTCTGGAATAGAGGTACCACCTTTGCACTTTTTTTTTAATAATAAAAAAGGGCCTAAGCAAAGAACCTGGCTATTCAAAATACGAAATGAAACTGACAATTGCCAGCCTGGGCCTGGGAGAATATAAGATGGCGGCCTACCATGTTCTGCAAGGGATGAGACTTGCTTCCAAGCTGAGGAGGCCTGAAGAGCAGCCTGCCATACAGGCCTTAGGTTATGTGCACTTCCTCTTCCTGTGTACAGTGTGGCAGTACCCATCCTCCGAATACAGATAGGTAGCCGTGTTGGTCTGCCATAGTCAAAACAAAACAAATTCCTTCCAGTAGCACCTTAAAGACCAACTAAGTCAGTTCTTGGTATGAGCTTTCGTGTGCATGCACACTTCTTCAGATACACATGTGTATGCACACTTCTTCAGATACATGTGTATCTGAAGAAGTGTGCATGCACACGAAAGCTCATACCAAGAACTGACTTAGTTGGTCTTTAAGGTGCTACTGGAAGGAATTTGTTTTGTTCATCCTCCGAATGTTATCTTTGCAGCCCCATGTAGGCTGCTGCTACTGGGCTTGGGAGTCAGACCATGCTTCTTCCCCCGCCCTTGCCTCCTCATCTTCTTCCAAATACAGCAAAGAGGAGAGGAGCCCCAGCAGTGGTTACCATGGAAACCGCCTCTCTCTGCAGCTGCGCTGCCTGAGCAGAATTGGCAGCTGGTGAGAGAAGAGACTAGACCAGGCAGCTCTCTCTTCTCCCCATCCCTCCTGCCTCAGGGAAGCAAATGTGAGACGCTCCTCAGCACACCCCACCTAATCCTGCCCTTTCAAAACTGGGCGAGGCCTTTCTTCTTTCTGCCCTTCCGCTGTCAGGGTTTACCCTGCAAAATGAGAGCCTGGCAGAAGGCTTCTTCTCTGACCCAGAAGCAACTCCTTCTAATTAAGACTAAGCTCGCCTAGAGGTTATGTGCTGCTGCCCCAGGTGCAGAGGTACCGTTTCTCCCCCCTTAGCCAATTTAAGAAGAGAAAGAAAAGCAGCAGAAGCAGCAAAACAGATGCATAATGTGATCACTCTCCCCCAGTGTCTTGTGCCTTTAACAGGCAGACATTAAACAGGTGCAGCACCTTTGAGTGAGATTAGAAAACTGCACCTGTTGAATGCATCTGTGGCGTTATTAAACAAATGCCATTTTGGGGGTGGGGAGGTGCTGGTAGAGTTGAGGTTGTTGGACTGCCCAACAAATTCTGCCACTCCTGGAATGGCTGCATGCAACATGGCCTCTGTGAGGTCTTCTAACATTTCCTGACTTTCTACCGTCTAGGTGACCAAATAGCAGGAATGCTGGCAGTTTCTGTGGCGTCCAGCCGCACCCTTGAGGTTTTGGACTTGGAAGGAACGGGACTCACCAACCAATCAGCCTTGGTAAGGAGAACATGGCCCTTTGCCGCCTTCCATTCGCCTTCTAAGTCATGGAAGTGGGCAGACTAGTTTCGTCTGCTTTTATCTACCCCAAATGCACTCTTTCCTCAAATGCCCTGTCTCAGGGGCAGTTTGTCAGGAAGAGTGGAGCCCCTTTGCATTCTCTGTCCTTGGTTCTCTTGCCTCTAAGCTGAGTTGCTTACCAACCAGCCTCTCGACTCTTGTTCTGTTCAGATCCTGCTGGATATGGTGGAAAACTACCCAACAGCTTTGCGGACGCTGATCCTGGCAGAGAACAACATCAGCCCTGAACTTCAGCAGCAGATTTCCGACCTTCTTTCTGAGGGTGAGGAAGACGACGAGACGGAGACTCGTGAAGTCATGGCAAGAGAGAAGAACAACTGGATCTGCCAGAGCAGTAAGTCTGCTGGGGCCTCCACTGAGGAGGAGGAGGAAGATGGGGGGGGTGAAGCTGGAAGGGGGAGGCTGACCATGGGAAACCATGACATTCAGGCCCTCAAAATATTGAAGTTCACAAAATTTCAGTATTGGTATTCCACAGCATCATAGAATCATAGGGTTGGAAGGGACCGTGAGGGTCATCTAGTCTAACCCCCCTTAGTGCAGGATTCTTTTGCCCAGTGTGAGTCTCGAATCCACAACCCTGAGATTAAGAGTCTCATGCTCTACCAGCTGAGCTAAAATGCACACATAGAAGCATATAGTTTTGTCCCAGTATTTATATTAGAATAGAGCTTAGTTAGGGATGAAAACACTTTCCTACACTATGAAATCTAGTCCTTAGCACAAATGCACTGGCAGCACTAAACTGAAATGCAATCCAGCTGCTAATGATTTTCTGAAATCAACCCTACAAATTGGCTTATGAAGGGGTGATAATCTCCTGTTTGAACAAAAACCAAAGTCTGGTATCCCATTTGGGTTCTTTTGTGTAATTATAAGGCAAAGCCTTAAATGGAAACCTCGGTCCAGTATACCTGAAGGAGCGTCTCCACCTCCATCGTTCTGCCCGCACACTGAGGTCCAGTGCCGAGGGTCTTCTGGTGGTTCCCTCACTGCGAGAAGCCAAATTACAGGGAACCAGGCAGAGGGCCTTCTCGGTAGTGGTACCTGCCCTGTGGAACACCCTCCTACCAGATGTCAGAGAGAAAAATAACTACCAAACTTTTAGAAGACATCTGAAGGCAGCCCTTTTTAGGGAAGCTTTTAATGTTTAATAGGTTATTGTATTTTAGTGTTTTGTTGGAAGCCGCCCAGAGTGGCTGGGGAAACCCAGCCAGATGGGCAGGGTATAAATAAATTATTATTATTATTATTATTATTATTATTATTATTATTATTATGCACATCTCATGTGCCTATCAAGCGGAGAGCTACCATTGTCTCCGTATTACAGGAGTTATAGGAAAATACTAGAGCAAGTTAAGTGTGGATGTCTAAGCACAGAGGTTAATCCAGCTTCACATTAGCAGGCCTCCTTTTTAACTGTGTATTTTGGAAAAGGAAACTTTGTTGTGTGCAGACTTCAAATCAAGAGGCAGCACATCCTAATGGGTGTTCTGATACTGCACTTGGAGCCCAATAATTACAACAGAGGAGCTGCCTGCTTGTGTAGCCCTTACCTTCCCCAACCTGGTGCTTATTTGAACTTTCATCATCCTTGACCATTGACCATACTGGCAGATTCTGGCAACAGGGAGGGCACCAGGTTAAGGAAGACTAGTGGAACCACACAGCCTGTCTGCGGAAACAGCACATAGGAATCCAGGGAGTTGGGGAGGAAGGGAGGGGATGGGACTCTATGTGGTCATGGTCTGCAGCTACAATTGTAATCCCACTTATCTGGGAGTAAGCCCCATTGAATTCAATAAGAGACACTTCTGCGTAGACATGGTTAGTATTGTGCTATGCACTTTAGGCATAAAATGAATCTATTTAATAGCCAATTGCTTCACTTCAGGGGTACTCAAGCTGGTGCTTTCTTGAACTGTACTTAACGCTTCATGTTCTCCTTTATAATAGAGTCTTCCTAACCCTGTGTTTAGGATCCAGCTACAAATCACAGTTGTCCCCCTCCAAATCCTGTTCATTGGCTAAAACCATCTTTTCTCCATTTCACAGATTCTAGTTCCCAGATGGTCTTGGTAACTTCAGGCCTTGGAGAAAGTCTTCTAGCAGAAACAGAGATGTGAAAAGGAAACTCCCATTGCCTCTGATGAGAACATCATTTCCATGTATGTGGAAAGACTGTGTTTATTTTTAAAAAAAGTGCATTCACACATATATCATGTGTGAATGTGTACTGTGCTTGTGTGTTTGCAAGTGAGTGTATGCACTAGGCAAACAGATGGGTGTGAAAGCCTAATGTCTATGTGTAATTGCTGCGCCTGCCCTGAGTGCAGATCCACACACTGTGTCTTACTGAAGTCACTTTTAGCTCCACACTGGGATGTGACCCAAGTTAATCTCGATGTCTGTGTCACACAACTTGTCAGTTGCTTGTGATTGTCCAGTTGCTGTATTTTTAGGTCGCACCATCCATTCTTGACTAATCTTTGCGGGAGGCTGTATTTATTCAGATGTGTATATTTATGTATAACAGATACTTTTTATTGCTTGTACCTATGTCTTAAGTAGAATTTTATATAAAGTTCACAGAAATGGCCCAGTTGTGGCCATGAGGCTCTTTCCTTTCTAAATACACATCAGCAAGGCAGCTTCACTAAGGGAAATAATGCAACCTTATGTTGTTGTTTAGTCGTGTCCGACTCTTCGTGACCCCACAGACCAGAGCACGCCAGGCACTCCTCTCTTCCATGCATTACTATAAGGTTGCATTGTGACAAAGACAATGCAACCTTATAGTAATGCATTTTTTGTTGCGCTGCCTCTAATGGGCTGAGAATGCAGCTTAAACCCCCCCCCCCAACGAGAAAGATGATTTCTGTTGGCAGAAGGCTCCTGTGAACCAGGCCTTATACAGTGGTGCCCCGCAAGACGAACGCCTCGCAAGACGGAAAACCCGCTAGACGAAAGGGTTTTCCGTTTTGGAGGCGCTTCGCTAAACAAATTTCTCTATGGGGTTGCTTCGCAAGACGAAAAAATCTTGCGAGTTCCCACGGGGTTTTTCCCGCTTTTTTCGCCCTGTTCCTAAGCTGCTAAGCCGCTTAACAGCTGATCCGCTGATAAGCCGCTTCTCAGCTGATCGCTAAAAGCCGCTAGACCGCTAATAGCGCTAATCCGCTAAGCTGTCAATGGGCTTGCTTCGCAAGACGAAAAAACCGCTAGACGAAGAGAATCGCGGAACGGATTAATTTCGTCTTGCGAGGCACCACTGTATAGCCTAAATCAGGGGTAGGCAACCTAAGGTCCATGGGCCGGATGCGGCCCAATTGCCTTCTCAATCTGGCCCGCTGACAGTCCGGGAATCAGCGTGTTTTTACATGAGTAGAATGTGTCCTTTTATTTAAAATGCATCTCTGGATTATTTGTGGGGCCTGCCTGGTGTTTTTACATGAGTAGAATGTGTGCTTTTATTTAAAATGCTTCTCTGGGTTATTTGTGGGGCAAAGCAATTCGTTCATCCCCCCCCCCCCAAAAAAAAATAGTCCGGCCCACCATCAGGTCTGAGGGACAGTGGACCAGCCCACGGCTGGAAAAGGTTAGCTGATCCCTGGCCTAAATAATTATTTTCCCCAAATAAGTTGTAGCGAATGCCCTTGAGTTCCTTAAGGACTGTACTGAGTCACTCAAGGCAGTCACAGGTGCTACCAGAAATACCCAGGAGAAAAAATCCCATAGGGACAGAGTGCACACTTTGGGTGCTCTTGAAGTACCCCTGATTTCAGAAGGCTGCATTACCTTGAAGGTAATAATTTGGGCCATATGCCAGCAGTGGAGGTGGCCACATCCCTATCAATCTCTGCACACAAGCACCTCTCATTCAACCCTCTTTCACATAGACCCTACAGCAATTTTTTTTGCGGGAGGAACTCATTGTCAGCCCCAATGGGAGGGGTTTTTATTGCTAAATTGCAGGGGTGTGGCAATTGTTGACTACTACAGCTCCCACCATCTCCAACCACTGGCCATACTGGCTGGGGCCAATGGTAGCTGCAGTCTAATAACATCTGGAGGGCCACAAGTTCTCCATCCATGACGTAAGGCCTCAGCCATGTAAGGCAGTTTGTGGAAATGTGTTTTGTTACAATGGTACCCATTCCTCCTCCTAAGAGTTCACAGCGGCTCTGTTGTTTCCATGCAGGATTCTAGGGACAGCAGGACTCTGTTTTGCTTTGGACTATTTTCCTAGCCCCACACAAACAAAACCAATAAATCATTTTCTCTGTGTCAATCACAAAAGCCAAGAGAACCACCAGGAGGCAGCAGTGCCATGCAGCTTCTAATTAGGATATTGTGGCTGCCACAGACCGCATGATTTATGGGACAGCTACATAAACGGGGGAGAGGGAATAGAGACATTATGTCGTGAAAGTGGACAATCTACTTCCATTTTACAGCGGCAGGTGCCTCGTTATATAGCAAGAGGTTGCTTTCTATCCTACAGAGGTCCAAATACAAACCCTACATTAGTTGCACAGTTACTAAAAGATCCAGAAGTAAATTGGCAATGTAAACACAGTCATGACAATCAATGGCTTATATTCAACATAGCTCCATCAGTGCCATGTTCTTCCTTGGGAAGGCAAGCTTACCCTCTCTTGCCCTTGTGTATCCCCAAAACCTGCACAAAAAGACTTGAGGGTGGGGCAGAGTATTGCAAGCGCAGGAAGATACAGCTAGCGGGAGTCCATGTGCTGGCTTCTGCTAGCACAACCAGTTTCACGTGACCCACTGAGAAGACCAATCAAGTCTGGGTGTACCTTTACAAGGAGGGCCACAGATGATGGACGCAGCACACATTGTGCCTGCCGAAGGGTCTGAGATTCAATCCCATACATCTCAAATTAAAGCAAGGATCGGGAACCTAGGGCCTTCTCCGCATGTTGCTGAAATTTCAGTTCTCATTAGCCCCAGAAAACATGGCCAATAGTAAGGGATGATGGGAATTTTCATCATACAGTGTCCGGACCACAGGCTCACCAACCCTGAGTTAAAAGAATGAAAGGGAAGACCCTTTGCTTGCAGCCATGCAGATCCGCAGGTCAAAAAGCTGAACGCCCTAAAAATATTTCATTTTCTGTGGTTTCCTGTGCTCCCCCTTTCAGTACAACAGTCAGCTTCAGACGTACTTTTAAAATAGTTTATTTCTGGCTTTAAAATATACATCATCAGTTTGAAAATCTCAGAAAAAACACATTAGTCGCAGATTAACAGTCTTGAGTTGGGACATTGTAAAATATGGGGCAGCCAAAGAAGGCAACTCAAGCTCCCCGAGAAAGAATTCATAATACTGCCAGAGAGGAGGAGGATACAAAGGGCTGAGATGCAGGACTGCACAAAAGGAGCTCTGGGAGGAAGGCTGCAGCAGCAGGACTAACACAGACCTGATCCTCAATTCTCCTGCAGGTTTTTGCTGCCACCCAGACCCATGTGAAATAAATGGCATGGTTAGGTTGCACTCGAGAATGATCTCCTTTCTCTCCCCTGCTCCCAACCTTTAATACAATAGAATTATAGGAAATGGAGATTGGTCTCAATCAACATTGTAGTAACTGCGTGGAATTGTCCGTTTGGTGGCTGCAATTGTGACAGTTTCAGATTGCCTTATGTGCAGTTGTGCAGGCCAGCCACAGAAAAGAGGCCTGGGCTCCGAACTAAAAAATTGTCACGGTGGGATGTGCTAAAATCAGTTCCATTTTCGCCAAGCTCATGAGAAGGGCCCAGATTCTATGGGATAGGCTTCACCCAGCACCATGTCTGTCCAATACTGACCACAAACAAGAGGTCACCAGGAAGCCCCAACGGCTTCCCATCTCCAGCACCCTTTGCAGCAAGAAAGAGAGCACTGCAGTGCTGGAGCAGGAACATGTGGCAACTTGGATTCTACCTTTTGAAGAGCAAAGGAAATTCCAAGGGATCAAGGGTTGAAGGAGGAGAGTGGCTGAGCAAAGGAAGCAGCTGCCAGCTGTAAAAGTCAGATCATTACGGGTTAAGTGCCGCATAGGCAAAATGTAGGGTGTCCATATTTAGCACCAATTTATTAGCATAGCTAAACTGAAAATACTGAGTCACACCCCAATGCTGGGATGCAACCGCCAGCAGCTTATCAGCAAGAGAAGTGGCCAATGAAGAAGGCCACATCAAAAAGTTAGCTATGGCCAAACTGCTCCACAATTAACACACAGCAGACCCTGGTTAGGTCTAAAGGGAGGCAGCAGGGGACAGCACAAAAGGCAAGCAGGTCAACACAAGATAGGCCATGGCAGCCATCCAATGGATACTGGGAGGTTTCGGGGGAAGTTCTTGGTCCTGCAGGGCTATGAGTGGGTTTTCTGAGCAGCTTGCAGCCGCTTTGCTGGTGTTTGCAAGGGAGAAGACTCCCTGTGCTGAGAAGAAAGGCTTTAGGGTACTCTCCAGCAGAAGATCACACAGACTCCATCCGGACATAAGCAGCTGGCAGTGCAACCAAGCTCAGCAGCCTAGTTTTCTCACTGTTTTCTTGAAGATTGCACTGGTTGCACCAAGGGCAGGCTAGGAAACAGCGTCTATGGAACGTGATCATTCAGTGAAAAATTCCTAACACTGGAAAAACTTTTCCTCCCCAGGTGCGTGCACAGATATACGCAAAACACAGAAACATACTGCAAACGGAGAGAAAAAAATACAACACTGAATACATACAAAAAAACAAAGCAAGTAGGCGAGGGGGAATATCAGACCTTGCCTAAGGCCTTGGGAAGGCACTAGTATTGATTTGGATCACAGCCCCGATAGGATGCTCATCCTCACTCACCATCTCTCCAAGGGGCAAACAGGATGGTCCTACAGAGGCAAGATGGCCGCATTGCTTAGGCTTTAGCAACTCCTCAGCGGGTGGTGGCCATAGGGCAACAGCGACAATGAGATGAGCCGCTTCTTGCAGAGCAGATGCTCTCTGACCAATCCCCCCACCCCATCCCTGCACATTCTTTGCTCGTTCACAAAAGGAAGAGGTAAGCACATTTCAAAAGACAAAGACCTATAAGAAAGCAAGTAAAAGAACACATAGCTTCACGTCATTCAAATGAGACACAGACCACCCAAGAAAGAGCCAACATGACAGTCACACACAGCTGAACCCATTATGGCAAATGGACCAGCCTCCATTTTGCTGGCTGGCTGGAGCAGGGAATCTCCAAGGCCCATTCTGGCAGGCTCCCGAGTGGCGCTCCTCCCAACAAGTAACCATGCTGGGTTCAGGAAGCAAGGGAACTGCGGAGGTGGCCTCTGAGCATCGTCCCACCTATTCACGCCAGCGCACATCCACGTAGCAGAATGCAGGAAAAGAAAGCAGCGAAGCTCACGCATCTGGGGACGCCCACCTAACGGAAGCCGTCGCACCTCACCCGCAGCCTTCACCTGGGGGAAGATTCACACGATGAAAATAGGGACAGCGTGTTCCTACTTCTTGGCACGTAGGAATAGAGGCTTGAGGTGCCGCAGGGGCGTAACTCAGAACCAACAATGGGATGTTAGCAGGAAGGAATCGGAGTGTGAAGGCAGAACTGAGCTGTGGAAGGAAGGGCATGAGTGCAAACTGAGCTGTGGACACAAAGCACCTGTGCTGGTGGGAACCCGAGTGTTTTGCCCTGGTGCTGTAGCAGGAGAGCTGCCTCCGTTCTTAGTGTGCATTAAAAAAGACAATAAATATATAAAAATGGCCTGGAATTCCTGGGAAGGAGTCCCATGACGGTCCTCCTTTCAACCTCAGGAGTAGAGTAACAGCCCTTGGGAGCTGGGTGCAACGCTGCACCTGGGCAGCTTCCTTCCTACCCTCAGTTGAGCAAGTTGCCTTGCTCCTGGGCCTGCGTCAGGCTGTCTTTCCGATGGAGGTGGTGAACCCCCATCCTCTTGGGGCTGCGGTGGGGGCGGCCCGGAGGAGGCTTGCTCTTGCACTCCCTGCTCTGCTCGGAGCTGCCCTCTTGGCTGTTTTCCTGGCTTCCCTGCAGCAGCGTTTCCTGCTCTTCGGCTGGGCTCCCGGACGAGTCGAGGTCTACGTAGTCTTTGTGCTTCTCCGGGGAAGAGTTGGCGGGCTCTGCCACCCCCTCTCCGCCACCCCCTTGCAGCAGCTTGTGGGCTTCGTCCTGGGAGAAGTCCGTGCCATAGTCGGAGGAGAGGTGGCCCCGGCGAGCGCGGGACTCGGTGCTGTCGGTGTCGGTGCTGGAGTCCCTGCTCACCGTCCAGCTGCAGCTCTGCACCGACTCCTCGCCGTCCGAGTAGGTGGAGGCGGCACGGCCTAGCTCCTGCATGGAGCGGCTGAAACGTTTCTGGAGCTCCTGGGCCGTGTCGCGGCTGAAGGAGGTGCGGTTCACCAGCACCCGCTCCGTGGTTGGGGGAGCCTTCTCCACAAACATCCGCTGCCAGTTGGCCAGCAGGTCCTCCTCGGAGCTGGCCGAGCTTGCAAAGGTGCTGGGCACCTGCGGGGGGCTGCTGAAGGGGCTGCTCTGCGAGGAGCCGTGAGCTCGGCTCACCTTGGGGGACGGCTGGTAAGAGCAGCTGGAAGCCGAGCGCTGGCCCTCCGAGGCGGGGCTGCTGGGAAGGGTGCGCTGCCTGTCGCCGTTCTCATCCTCCCCCTGGACCAGGCTCAAGGAGATGGCTTGGCGCGTGGCATAGGTGCAGTTGGGCAGGGGGCTGTTCTTCGGGATTCGCACCTTGTCTTCCGAGAACTCGATCACCTTGCGCCCTGGGTACATGGGGTGGGGCGGGGGCGGGGTGGGGTACGGGCTCAGCTTCTCAAATGTGGGCACCTCGCCAGGGAGGCCCTCCAAGCCGCTTGGGGGTTTGCAGCCCCCATTCTGCTGCCTTGCTCCCTCTGCCCCCTCGCTCCCGGGCTGGCCGGGGCTTGGGCAAGCGTCGGACGGAGCTCCGCTCATGTCGACGTGCACAAAGACGTCCTCGGCAATGGAGCAGCTGCCGCTGCTGGATTTGGCAGAGTTGAGCACCAGGGACTCCGGCTTCTCCAGGACTCTGGCGATCACTGAGGTGGGCACCACGTCCGATGGAGCCAAGGTGTGAGGGGCCTCCTGGCCGGGGCCAGAGGTCTCCTGAGTGCTATGCAGGTGCTTGTTGACCATGTCTTGCAGCTCGTAGGGAAGCTACGGAGACAGGAAAAAGGACGTTATCTCGGAACTAAGAGAACCACTGAGCTAATAGGGTAGGACAGATGGATGAAGCAGTTATGTGGAAGGCGCTGCTTGCCCAGCTCTAACTTCTTGCCCTGACATACCATGTCATTAAAAGCATCTTTCAAACCACCAGCCACCTATAAATTCAAAAGATCCATTTGTGTCCCAGTAACTGAGGAAAAAATGTGGCTCTGCCCCCCTGCCTTGGCTCTGGGCCTGACAAACAAGGCCCCTTCAGAAGAAACAGGGAGAAGCATACGCTCAAACTTGAACATTAAACAAGAGAGCCTTGCTGGTGCATGTTAGGCCAGCATAATGCTATTGATTAGTGGAAAAAATTAGCTGGTGGCTGCGCTGAATCGAGTGACCAGCCCCCACTACTAGAATCTGAGGCTCCCAGGAAGCATGTAGTAATTATAGGGCACTGCCTTGGCAGCCTGCCCCAGACTAAGAATCCCGACTAAGAGCGGGAGACGTGAGGAAGTCCAAAGAAGTGATGAAATTATGTCTGTGATAGAAGTAAGACTGTTTATTATTTGTGCATTTATATTTAAAAACTTTAATAAATATTTATAAAAAAAAATAAAATAAGAATCAATTGCCATCCTGGCACTTGCTAGCTCCGGAGACAGAAGCAGCCTGACACTCCCACTGCTCCTGAAACCACCTCAAGCCCGTTGCATCAAGGAACATGGATGTGGGCCCCACATCACAAAAGTCTTAAGAGACCTTCTATCTTCTTGAAGGCTAGAAACCACCCAAGGGTTGCCAGTCATCCCAGCCCACCTAGTCTCTCTTATTTTCTCTCCTGACACTACACAAAACTTCCTCCATCATGATGAGTTAAGAGCACCTGGAGTTAACAGGCTTCTCCATTCATTCACTAACTCCTTTGTCACAACGGGGGAAAGAGATGATTCAGCAGGAGACCTGCAATTCTCTAGGCTCCGTTCAGGGCCCTAACATGCTATCAAGCTCAAGGCTGGTGTAGCAATGACAACAACCTCCCTCCTTCCCACTTACAGAAATGCAGCTGAGGAACAATGAGAAGACAAGATGACAAGGCATTCATTGTCTTTTGTTGTCCCCCATGGGAGTCCCTGCAGAATGAGGAAAAGCAGTTCCTCCTACGCTTTCTATGTATTGGATGAGAGAGAAGCCTGGAACAAGGTTCCCCCAACCAACCACCCAGCTCAAGATTTCCACTCACATCAGCAAACTTGTGATTCCGAAAGTGAGACTTGTTGCACTTCAGGAGCTGCACTGCCAGGTTACAGTCCTGCCGATATCGCTCCTGTCAAGACAACATGCAAGGATTGGCAAATCACATTCAGAGATGCCCCAAGACATTCCGGGGCCTGAGGCAAAAAATGAAAAAGACCCAAAAAAAGTTGTTCCAGGGTGATACCTGAGAGCTCTAATGGTACCTCAGAATCTGCCACTTTAAAGAAAGCCAGCTCACTTAGGCTAGCAGTAGGAATGGTTCTGATTACATCATATAAAATAAATAATAATAATAATAATAATAATAATAATAATAATAATAATAATAATAATAATGGCAATAATAATCCTCCCTGCCAGCCCTGTAAAATGAGCTAGGTTCTAACTCACATTCATCTGGACAGAAGAAAATGCTGTAAGATTTGAAGCAGAGCATCCTCCCAAATCTATCCTGTATTTCTGTTAAGTTTTACAGACTTACTGAATTTCAACAACCCCCCCTTTTTTATGCTATATTTCACCTCCATCCACAACCAGAGTATTTTAGTTTAAACAAGATTTAAGCTCATCTAAGGCAACAAAATCTAGTATTATTCCAATCCAAATGTTCTGGATTAAAATGGCTCATGAACTGGTCAGCAAGAGTAGGAACACACAGATCTTGCTTTCTTAAATCAAACAGCCTGAGCATTTAATTCTACTGAATATGCCTCTTTGCTGTTCATCCCTTGAATGTCTTAAAATAAAACACAGGATTTTCAGTACTGAGATGCCCAAAAAATGTGGGATAATCTCACTACCATTGCACCAAAATGCATGAAGAAGGAGAAGGAGATTTATTGTTAAAGATAACATTCCTAGACAGTAGGGGTGCTAAGGAAACAGTTCTTCCCATCCAGCATAAGATAACCTACACCAGAGCTTTCCAAACTGTGTGTCACGACGTGTTAGTGGCGGCTGCAGTGTGTAGGTGTCACACAAACTCTCCCCGCGCTCCTCCCGGGGCTGGAAAGGGGTTAGTTTAACCCCTGATTTGCTAATAAAACTGAATTACTGTGTCGCAAAATGATGCAAAACTGAATTAGCGTGTCGCAAAATGATGCATGTCTAAAAAGTGCGTCACCAACATGAAAAGTTTGGAAAGCTCTGACCTACATAGTCAGCAAAAGTTCCAACACCAACTGTGATTATACGGGTCCTTTGTTCAGGGAAAATGAAACCTCTTAGTTCATTCCCTTTCCTTGCAGTGAATTCATAAACTGGGGGAAAGGAGTACTTACATTAAGCTCTTCCAGTTTATTGATGGTTGTTTTGGCATCCAGTAGTTTATTAGTGAGCTCCACAATCTCCCAATCAAGAGTCTTGCGATCCATTTCGGCTTTTTTAATCTGGAGTACAGGGATATATAGGGGGTGAGTCCCATTTGTCAGCAGCAGCTGGACTTCCTCCCTGCCCAATTCCCTTCAAAGAAAAAAACCCAACCCCACTCAACGCCAATAAATTCAGAGCTCCCTTTTTGCCCTTAAGCAAGGGAGGAAGATGGGGCTCAAAGAGCACATGGAATCAGTCATTCTGCATCCGTTTGCTTGGAGGACTTCAGACACATTTACTAGTTATGAAAGCAATCTGCACTTGGAGCCTTCACTGGTGCAGCTGCTCTTCATAGCTATTTGGCAAGCAGATCATGCAGAGGGTGAACACTGTCCCTTAAGTAGTCAGGGTTTGGACATGCCAACAGGGAATATTGTGACATTGGGCTTTGAAGATGCTCCCTAGTTGTGTGAAGCCTGATGAGAGATATCCTTAGCATACCTGTAGCGCATCCGTCACTTGGGTAGTCAGTTAAAAACAACCACAACCGCTAGTGTAGGACCTCCTTATCCAAGGGATGGATGGCAACCGTAACAACTGGAAGAGTACACAGCCCAGCTCCCATTGAGTAATGTGGTCTCCTAAGCAAACCTTCTCTCCCTCAGCACAGCAATTACTAACACTTTATCCTACAAAGGATAATGGCAATACATAATGACACTTCTGACACTATAGGTAGGGATCCAGCAATCTGCTTGCACCTCATTGATAGTAAAATATGACTGTAAAACAAACTATGCACCTCCTGCAAATTCCAATAAAATCTCAGTTTTCATTTTACCAAAGAACATGCTTCTAGCCCACACAGCTGGAGAAGGGGGGCACCTTGGAGGCATGTGGCCAGAGTTACACACTTTTAAAAAAACAAAGAATCGTGGCAGGTTTTCTAGCATATACAAGAGCAGCACACATTCACTCAGTGCTTGCATCATAAGCTTCAATTCCTGCTCCCCTAATTTCACCAGGCTTTTATTTTTCCCCCACTCCTTGCAATTCCTAGCCTCTCCACCAAAAAAAGAGTGGGAGAGATTCTGCAGAATTGCCAAATTTGGAAACTTGATCAAGACATGAGAATTTTAAGCAGAGCATACAGAGACAGAGCTCTGTACATGCAAGGTGTGTTTTTTTTCTTCTAAAAAAAAGAATAAAACTTCAGAAGCAAGAAAGTTAGAATACTGGAAATTGTGTATGCTATGGAAGAGAAGCAAATGGGGGGGGGGAATTCTTATTTTGCAAAAATTATTCTGTTACTTCCAGTCACAGGGAAGGGAAGAGCTCTGCGAAGGGGAAATCCAGCTCTGGAAATTCAATAAGCATTTTCTTGCTCATTTTGAAACCTATCTTCTTCGCAGACATGCAGTCAGATACCATGCATGTTTGCTCAGAAGTAAGTTATCGCTGTCTCCAATGGGGCTTACATCAAATGAAGTGTGCATAAAACTGCAGCCTTAACAAAAAAGCTGAGATTCTCCAGGTGCTTATTTTGCATTCAGTGTGGTGCAATCAGAGAGTTGTAGAATACACTGCAAAAAAGGCAGGATCTAGACAAAGTTCGTTGAACTTGCGTCTCCCCTGAAATCAATGGAATTTAAGTCGTGACTAACCTGTCCCATTGATTTCAATGGGCACGAAGTCCAACTAACTTTGTCTGGATCCAAGCCCCCCTCCCTCCAGTTACAGTAACTGGATTTAAAATGAATGGAACTGGAGACCCCTAGCTCCAAGAATCAAGGTCCCAGCCCTCTGCCTTCCCCCAGATCCTTCATGCGATGGCTCGGTCACCAACACAGAAGAGTCCTAAAGCCATCCCACCAAGCACCTGCCTCAGCAGCAAATTTCACTAGGCTCAGATAATAGCTGAACTTCCTCCACACTTGCCTTTCTACAAGAAAAATGGAGGGCACGAATAAGCTCAGCAGGATGCAGGTAGCCTATAAAAATGATCTGGGATGCAGATTGAATTTGTACCGAAATGAATAGCCCTGAGTGTGCACACCTCTGTGGGGCTTGTTAACTTGGTCTCTAAGAGCTATAATTAAAGAGACATATTCAAGATGCCAGGGAAGAGTTTTTCTGCTTCCTCTGAAATTCAACAGAAATGAATAGGGGAATGCCACAGGGCAGAGATGGCTGAACTACCAACGTCCAATTTCAGTGGCTTAAATGTTAATAGGGCACGTCTTTTAAAAAAATCTTTGAAGTTCTGCAGGAATCCGTTCACAATCCACAGAGATCCCAAGTGACAAGAAGTGCCTTATAATACAAGCTGGTGGCCAACATACTAATCATTGGAGCTGCATCCAGATGACTAGAGAAGAGCACTACTCTAGAGAGGGTCCCATGAGTTCCAGGTTTCTCTAAGCAGAGGACATTTCTTTCCCAAGCTAGACCATAACTGAAAGTAAGAAGGAACAGCCCATGCTAGAACATGCGGGCCAGAACTGGTCGGATTTCCAAGGATAGCCTTTCCCCTGCAAAACCCAAGCTGCTGGGACCCCATCTAGGACAGAAGTAGGGCTGGATAATGTGCGACCAACAATGAAACTGGACAGGCTGAGGCATGTGCAGAGGAGATAGAAAAACAACAACACACAAACGAAAAGACGCAACTGCAAAAATCCAGCTTTGACTGAGCGAGGCCTGAGAGGTGAGTGCACCCAGCATTTGCCAGCAGCAGCAGCATTGGAAAGAAAAGGAGAGAGACAGAGAGAGAAAAAGGAAAGAAAAGAAACAGCCATGAGTGTTATGAATGCACACAATACACAAATGTTGGCTCCACTCCCACAACCCCATGATGAGTTTTCCCCACCCGGATCCTACAAAAAGCAGCACATCAAATTTCCAGCACTCTGGGTTTTTAAAAAGCTGATGTGAGACAAAAACTACAAGTAGCTACATTGCAGAAGAACCCAAACTCTGGTGCAGGCAACATAGACGATCTAGAATGCAAAGCTCCCTCTGGGCAACTTCATGCTGAGATTCTGCCTCAAATCCTGACTTACATCCTGGTGTTACTACACTGCAATGGGAGTCAAGCCATTAGACAAGAGTGTGGCCCACCCGCTCTTCCCTCTTATAGACTCGGCAGGTCAATTACCAGGGTGTGCAGCTTCTCCTCCAAATCCTGATTGGTTCTCTGTGAGGCTGTGTAACTGTTCTGCAATCTATAGACAGACACAAGATTGTTCAGGTTACTGAAGTGACACAAGACACCCTGCAATTCAGATGTTAGGTGAGGTGGAGATATTTCAAGAAGCCGTGTGCCATGGCTCCAAGTCATAGTTTCACACCTTCCAGTCCATAGATGAGCAGTTGACCTTTCCTTGTAGCAAGCCCAAGAAGTTTAAGTTGAGGGAGGAATGTTATGTTCATGGATAGAAGAGATGGAAGAAAAAACAAGCCTGACCAACTTGCAGAGGACCAAAACTGGTCTTGGTCTCAGCCTTGGAGAAAGGATGCTAAAGGAATCAGAAGATTCAAAGAAGACTCTTAAACCTAGTTTTATCTAATGGGAGGGAAAGCTTTGCCAACAAGTGTCAATCCCATCGCCCTTTCTGCATTTCCCATCTTCTTTTCTATCTATGAAGACCTTTACAATAATTACTGCATCCATCTTCATAATGAACTTGCCCCCATTATCCTTATTTCTAAGCTGAGGACAGTCAACTTGTCTATGCTCTCTGCACTCAAGAAATCAGGAGCTGAACATGGGATGAATCTAAATCTCAGGTCCAGTTCCATCTAGTTAACCTCCAAGGTTGTGGGACAGGGGGAAAATCCTCCAAACTTCTATCTATAGGTCATCACCTCAATGACACAACAAATGCTAGTAGTTTTGCTCACTGGAACAAAATGATGCAGCTAAAACAGATACCATGGGGGAGGATTAATGAATGCATCTTCTGACAATTGTGCCTGCCTTCCCTATATCCTACCAGGATTAAATGCAGCACCCTTCCCTTGAGGCAGGGTGAAGCAAAATCCCTTTGCCATACTCAGCTGCTTTTAGTTTTTAGCAAAGATGAGGCAAGGCCTAATCTTCTTCATCATACCTGTTTCACCTCTCAGATTATGCCATGTGGTAGTCATAAAGATATTAACATATCAGTCCCAGGGAACACTAAGCCAGTAAGTCATAGCATGAAAAATGCTGACGGATGAATTTTGGCTTTTAAAATAAGGTTTCCACCCCACTCATGGCCCCCATCCCAAGGACCCACTTAACACTAAACCATTTCCCGTGCACAGAATGATTCATACGACTGTCAGCGGGGAGGGAGGGGACAAAATATATTGTGCAATGACACATTTATTGCTTCCCCCAAAAATCTGAAAATAGCAATCCCAAGTACATACATCTCAGATTGTTAGGAAGCAATGTGTCCTTCTATCCAGCTGGTTCCCTTCTCTTACAGCACCCCAGAGCTTCTTAAAGCTGACATACCTACGGAACTTGTCCTTGAATTTTTCTAGCTCCTCACGATTCTGGCCCAGCTCCATCTCCAGATAGTCTTGCCCAGACTCCAACTCCCTTTCCATTGTCTCCATTTTGTTGGTGACATAAGCCAGACGCCGACGCAGCTCCTCATTCTCATGCTGCAACAACCTAAGGCAAACAAAGCAACAACATCCTGAATAAAAACTACAAGTGCTGCAGTCTTCCATACAGTCGTACCTAGAAAGTCAAACACCTTGGCTCCCGAACAAATCGGCTCCCAAACAATCAAAACCCTGAAGTGAGTGTTCCGGTTTTCAAATGTTCTTTTGGAACCTGAACGTCCGACGGGGCTTCCGCAACTTCTGATTGGCTACAGGAGCTTCCTGCAACCAATCAGAAGCTGCACTTTGGTTTTGGAAGTTGAACGGACTTCCGGAACAGATTCCATTACATGGTACGACTGTACAACACTTACAGCCTCACTTTTGAAAGAGGGCTGCAGCAAGGCGCATTCAGACAATTCTGCCAACCCCTTCCCTTCTCTTTTCAGGTGAAAGCAGCACACAGGATATGAAAAGACATCTGGAGAAAATGACTGTGTTGTGAAAAAATCTTGGGATGAGTTTACAGATCTTCCCTGCCCCCAGCAACCATTCACCACAAGAGAGGAAATAAAGCCCAGGTTTCCAACATAATAATAATTTTAAAACCCCATTTGCAAACCTCCATTTCATAGTGCTGAGGCATCCTCAGCACTAGAACCAGTGCAACTCCAAATGCATGAATGAGCAAGAAAACAGTTTATTCACTCTTAAGTTTTCATGTCCAACAAGGAATTACAGTACATTTTACTACAGAGGTTTTCAGGTTTCCCCCTAAGCCAGACATAGGCAACCTTCGGCCCTCCAGATGTTTTGGCCTACAACTCCCATGATCCCTAGCTAACAGGACCAGTGGTCAGGGATGATTGGAATTGTAGTCCAAAACATCTGAAGGGACGAAGGTTGCCTATGCCTGCCCTAAGCTCTACTGGATTCCTGCCAGTGCCTTCGAGTTCCAGGAGGAGGACTCTGGAGGCATATCTGCACATCAGGAAGAAGAGGATCAACAGAGATTGGGAAAGATGGGTAATAAGGTGCATTCTGGTGGTCAGGAATAGCAAGGGTGTTCTAGTGAAGCCTTTTCTGGATCTTGCGCCACTAAATTCTGTTTATGAGTAGCAAGCCGCTTTGAGTAGGCCTGAGCACATACGGGAATCTGCTGTAGATAAGAAAAGGTCATGTCAGTTGATCATATTGCCACCAGAGCAGAGACAGAGAGCCTTATTCTCAGTAGCCCGCCACTCATCCATGCCTGCAGCGTCTCAGTTTACAGTAACTGTACTAAACACAGTAGCCAGATGGGGCTGTGCAGTTTAGGTGTCCTCCACTGGAAGATGAGACTCACTCAATAATTTACGTGCTGCCATGAAACATCTAGCAAGGATGCAGGGAGGCGGGTCAGTCGACATCGGCCCATCTCCACCCTCACAGAGGAAAAGTGACCCAGTTTCCAAGCAAGTGAGTGGAATCAGTCTATGGAGGAAGATACAGCCTATGTTTGCATAACGGCTCACTGGCACAGAAGTCTTCTGCTGCCCCAGCCATACATCTGCTTGCATGCACAAAGTCTCCCAACAGTTCTGCTACTATTGCATTGGGTTTGTTCTTCACTGATTTAAGAGCAGTCCAAAATATTGCTGCCTCCTTGCAGATATTTTTACACATCTGACTTTCATAGTGAGAGAGACTGCACAAAGGACATATCCAAAGCACAGCAGATCACATTCAAATAATAGCACTTAAAACATGTTTTCAAGAAATTAAAATAGATGCCTGCTGTTGGAATGAATGATTGCCTATCCACTCTTCCTGCTGGAACAGCAAGTTGAAAACCTAATGTAAAGTTTGGACCCTTTGTTTGTGCTTGTACAGCTGGGTCTCCACCTACACTAGCTTTGGCATCTATGCCTGAGGCAGCTATATCAGTTCCGGGATCATCGTTCCAGCCACTGCACCATCAAGCTTGTGAGATAACGCTTCCTGATGGGCACAGAGCAGAGAACCTCTGGCCTGCAAATTATCATCATCATCAAATTTATTACCAGGGCGGGTTACAAAAATTTGAAATTCAGTATTAAAAACCATTAAAACAAATTTCAGTCACAATAATAGGGTGGGTCCTGAGTATCTCAGGTGCCAAAGGCCAGGGTAAACCTGACCTGCCAGGTGACACCTTCTGGTCCTGAAATCAAACCCACCTTCTCCACGCTTGACATAATGTGTGATGGCAGGTAGAAACATGGCTGCAGAATGCAGGTTTAAATTTTAGCTGATATGTGTTTAATCCCACTTGGGCAGTATCTCCCCCACCCCAAGGGCCAGCTTTGATAGGTGGGCGGGACCACCCCTATCAATCACCTGGTGTCACTATGACACCAGATGATTGGCAGGTAGGTGGTCCCACCCACCTACCAAGCTTGGCCCATCAGGGTGGGGGAAGATGAAGATCTGGCTCATCACACCCAAAAGGCCCCAGCCCTGGTGTAGAGCCTTACAGGAAGGGAAAACCATCACACAAGTTCAGAGAATGAGCATAACTGTAGTAGCCTGGAAAATAAAGATTTGCATAACGAAAGCGACGAAGATACTTACCTCATCCTTTCTGCATCCGTCAAGGGCTCCTGTGCAAAAAAGGAAACAGAAGCAAGAATCTCACTGAAAAATATGGGCAAGTTTTCAGAGTGGCAAACTGAAGCATACAAGTGCCAGATGGATATAACCCACAGCACCCTCTAATTCTCATACAAAGAGCTCTGGTCCAACCACACCCAGATGGGTTTAATTTTATTTATTTTTTTATTTATTGAATTTATATACCACCCTATACCCAGAGGTCTCAGGGCGATTAAGATTCAATCCTGCACTATACCAGCCTAAATTATCTCAGTCACTAGACAGCTTTAAATTGACAGCATTACAGTGTTCACTATGAAAACCGAAGACCTGCTCTGCGGTGAATACGATCCTTCATTAGTGAACAGACCGAGGGAGATACTCCCAGCCACTTATTTTGTTCTCTTTTACTGCCCATGAGCATCCACACTGCATTTAGGATACCCACTGGCCAGCAAATACTATATACTGTCCTGTACTCTATATTGCTCAGGCCACCATACACGTAGGTAAAGCACCACACAAATGAGACCGCTACCAACAATCTTAAAACAATCCCCATTGTATAGGAAGACACTTCAAGTTACATGCCATTGTTTTGTTTTTAATTATTTCTTACATTTCCTGGCCCCCTCCCAACCAGCTATTCCTCCAAGGAGCTCAGGGGAGCATGCAGGGCCTCTCCCCACCCCCACCCCAATTTATCCTCAGAAAAAGGACTTTGAGGTAGGTTAGGCCTAGAGAGTGTTAGCAGTCGAAGGTCGTTCTGTGAGCTTCGTGCCTCTGTAGGAATTTGAACTCTGGTCTTCCCAGACCTAATCAAACACTACACCATACGGACTTAATATCCCTAAACAATACTGACACATACTGCTGAGTTCAGATTTTGGGGAGGACCCTTGAGCAAAACACCTTCAGCAAACTGCAACTGCCTGCTTCCATTCTTTTTATTTTTGTTGCTACCACCTGCTTATCTACCAGTTTGTCCGGGTCTCTGCTACTTTTTGCTTGCTCCCTGCATCTCTAGGTCCAGGGGGCTTTCAATGATGGGCCCCTTGCTAGGGCAAAGGGCCTTGGCAGGTGCCCAATCATGCCAGCCTAAGACAGTGGTCCTGAACGTACTGACTGTAGCAAGATTTGCCCTATCAGATTACACAGTATGGGGCAACTGGCAATCTCCCAGCATGCAATGCCTGGTATAAGAGGGCAGGAGAGAGATCTGGGCAAAGACAAAACGCCTTTTCATTAGGGTACACTCAGCTTAAGAACCTCTTTCCGTGATGGATGGGAGTGAGTGGCAGTTTTTCTCAAGAACTGTGACTCATACAAAGGTGCCTGAGGAATTTACCGGGCAGTTTAGCAAAACGGGTAAGCTGCCACAAACACATATACTGGCACTCGACAGGTAAGCATCTCCAAAGATCCAGGGCAACCTGGATGCCAAAAGGAAGGAAGAAAATCAATGGGCTACTCAGAAAGCATGACGTATTCAGTATTCAAGCATGTGGGCTCAGTTTCCGATTTTAAGGATCAACACAAGCAGGGAATGAGCTGATAAGAAACATGTTGGGTGGATAATATTTGGGGATAAAACCCCTTTGGTCAAACCTCACGGAGACTTAAGGAGTTCTGCTCTAAGTTACGACAGACAAAACTTGGCAGACAAACATCTGTCCCTCACTCCCTCTTCACTAAGCACCTACCTTGTTTAGCGCTAAGCTGAAGGAAGGGGAGGCTCTGGGTGAGGCACTGCCCTCCTCCTGGCTCCAACGTGAGGGAGGGGAGAAGGGCCCTTTTCCCGAGTAGCTCGGCTCCAGCACTGGCCTCGGGCTAGTTCTGCAGCCCAGGGGCTGTAGCCACACGAGCCGCGGTGGGTATTCACTCTGGTCTTGCCCTTCGTCCCTCCCTCCCTCCTGACCCAGCGTCTTCCACGGAGGCAGATGCTGTTGCTCAGAAGACACCCTTGCCAAGCCCAGCTCTGCCAGGTGCTGCAGCTGATACTGACACAGATCCACCACCCGCTTCTCCATGGAGAGGAACTTCTCCTTGCTGTCCGTCCTCACCAAGACGGGCTTCCTCCTTAGCCTGGAAGCCCTCTCCATCTCCTCTGGCAGCTTCTTACGGCAAGGTACCACATCGAGACCCTCGCGCCTCCGCTCTGCTTTCCTCCTAGTGAGCCGAGGGCTTTTCTCAGCCGTCCGCCTGGTGCCTTCAGGCTGGCTCTCCTTCTGCCCTTCTGGTGTGGAGCACCTGGGAGAAGTGGGGGAGTCCTGGCTCCCTTCTCCTGCTCTGCCCTCCCCCAAGGAGTGCAAGTGGACAGGGCTCAGCACCCGGTGGGTGATCTCGTCCAGGAACTTGGAGAACTGGAGCTTCTCCTCCGTGATCTTCTCCTTCCGCCTGACAGAGTCGGAGCAGCTCCCGCTGTTGTGCTCAGAGCCGCGCTTGTCCTGCCTGCTCAGGCACAGCTGAGGGTCGCTGTACTTCCGTGAGCGGCGGCCACGGGCCAGGGTCTCCACCGAGCGAGATTTGCGCAGGCTCTCAGGCCGCACTTCCAGCATGTCTGTCTGCTTCAGGATGCCCTTGAGGGGCAGGTGGGTCGATGGGACATGGAACTTCCTAGGTGCTAAGATCTCAGCGGGCTCTTTGAACATGAGGGAGCGCTCCAGGCTTCTACTCTTGAAGGAGCAAGTCGGCCTCCGGCCTTCGTCCCCAGAAACCACTACCGTCTCTACGCTTCGACTCATGAACTTACTGAGCCGCCCGCGGCTAGGGTGCCGACAGTGCCTCACACTCCGCCTTCCCGTTTTCCCGCTGTGAAGCAGCACAGGCGACAGAGTCCGGCTCTTCAGGTTCAGCTCTGCTCGGCACCCTGCTAGCTCCTTGTCGCTGCTCGACTCCAGAGACCAGGAAGAAAAGTTAACGTTGCAAACCTCATACCCATCCACCTGCTGTTTGGGCTGGCCTGCCTTGGGGTAACTAAACCCCTTCGGCTGACGAAGCGGGACCAGGCCCTTAGCTGCCTGGCTTTCAGTTACCTGACTCTGCTCCGCCAAAATCACACCATCTTGGTCGTCGCGCAGGATGGGCAGCTCGTGCCGGATCTCGCGGTGCTGCGGAGGAGCCTTGCGGTAAGGCTTCTTGGAAGGTGCAGTGCTCGTCATTGTCCCCTCGCTTGACTTGCACAATAGGTCACCTGCCGAGAGCAGAAATTGCAGAGGAGAGAGAGAGTCACATATGCCCCATTCAGCCCAGATACGTTCCCACAAGGCAGTCAGATATCCTGTGTCCCACAGCAGCCAAACATCCAGAGAACCAAGGAAAGAGGGAGGCCAGAGCCTTGGAAAGCAGCTGTAGTAAAAAAGGAGGGAAGAAGAAAAAGCACAGCTGTGTCCTCCCAGCCAGCAAGAGCAGAGGATTGGCTCATCCTCTCTCTCTGTGTGTTATGCACATACACACACTAACATACAGTGTGTGTCCAGATTATATATAGCAAACGAGAACAGGCCTCAGAGCAGCATATTGATTGGGCTCTTTAGGAAAGGCCGTTTCCGATATGGAAACTGAAAACCTTGCAGGCGGGAATGACAGGCCAGGCAGGAGCTATTGATCTTGTGCTGTCGCTGCCAAGAGGGACTACATGGGAGAGAACGGCAGGCATTAAGCATGCCGACAGGCTGGAGGAATTATGTGCTTGTATTAGTTAAAGCCAAATTACTCCCAAGTGTGTCAGGGATAAAACGGCAGAGAGAGGCACTTTCGCTGCCACTCTAAGGGCAAAGCTTGGAGGCACTTCTAGGACAGAAGGAACCCTGCTGAAAGCTGCTGAGCTATGCTGCTGCATCAGGGCTTAACAACGCAGGCCTACATTCTGTAAAAGCTATGAGCCATGAACAGCACCTACCTGTGTCAGGTTCCAGGACAGCATTCGCCAGAGGCAGCAGGCAATTTATAATGGGGATGGGCGGGGGGGGGGGGGGGGAGAATCAGGACTGATGCAAATGTTCCTGAAAGCACAGACAAGAGGCCTTCTGCTGTGTAGGTAAAAAATTAGCCAAGGGCAGTGATCCTGCTGCTGCCGGCCAAGACTATAAACTTGTCAACAAATGCAAGTCAAGTGTCCAAAAGCCTTCCAGAAATCAGGCAGCCAGGCTTGACGGAAGCTCAGCCATGAAATCCTTCTATGATATACAAGGGAGCTGGAATCTGCCTTTCTCGGGCCTTTCAGTCCTCACAACCCCTGCAAAGTTCACAAACCATGTGGCCCCAAAACAGCATTTCCTGAGGTAGCTAAAAGGATACAGGAAATGTTGCTCTGTGAAATCTCATCAACTAGAACGCCCTTAACAGATGATACTCCTCTACAGACAAGGACTGCACGCAGAACTTGCCTGTGCTGGATTCAGCACAGCTCTTGGCTTGCTTCCGTTTCTAAGTACTACGCTAGAATGATGTAACAGCATCAAGTACTTCTACTACTGACATACATCAAGGGCAAACAGCAGGCTTGGCACTGCAGGAAAGTGACAATAAGCACATGTTCACAACAAAGGTCAGTCAGGGCAGAAAAGGTGAGGCCTGCTAAAGGAGCAGGAAGCACAGACATGGCTAGAGTATGACGCTTCAGGGAATGCTTTGCTGAAGGCACCTTCATTTCAAGCAAGCAGTTTCTTGTCCATTTCCTCCTCCACAAGGAATGCATTTCCTTCAGCCAATGTGCAATAAAAAACCCCAACATCATAGGTTTTGCAGCCCTCAAGAGTCAGCCTATTGTAATGCCTGCTTAGAGCAGAGCAAGAGGTAAACGAAGACAAAGAAACAAACACAGGTTCTCTGTGGCATTTTGCTCTGTAGAGCCACTGGGTTCTTATCAAGTCAATAACAATTTGGGTAAAGAAGGCACAGTACCTTTGTGCTTAAACTGCCTGGAACTGTCCCATTACTCCCATGGTTCCCTCCAGCATTCCGTTACACACAAGTCAAAACATATCTGTACAGCTGGAGGTAAACGCAGGGCAGCTACAATACCAATGACAATGTTTTGCAGGCACCACGTCTTCCAGACTGCAGCAGTCAAAGCTTCTGTAAGGCCTCTAGTAACCTGATGACTCATGGGTGAAAGTGCGTGCCTTTTGCTACCTCCTCCCCAGTACTGAACCCACTGAATTAAAACATGCTACCCTGCTAATCAAAAAAGGCTGTAAAAACTATCCATTAATTAAATCATAACAGCAAGCGCAAAAATGAGCAAAGATAACTGGTTGCAAATTAAACATGTCCTAGTATATTCTTGAAAACCAGTTTAAACAGAAATGACTTACAGTTTTCTAAAAACAACAACAACAACAACAACAACAACAACAACAAGAAGAAGGCTGGCCATTTAAGAGACCTCCTGGAAGTAACGTTCTATAATCTGGGGTCAGTCTTGAGAAGGGCTTCCTCAGCGCTCTACATTTCTCATTGTAGGAAGAATCATAGCTCAGTAGTAGCTATGGTTTTGAATGCAGAAGGCCCCAGGCTGAATCATCTCCAGGTAAAAGGACCAGAGAGCAGATGACACGAGTGAGACTCCCTGGGGAGCCTCAACAAATAGGCTAAACTGGACTAGATGGGTAAGTAGTGACCAGATATATGACGACTTCTTATGTACATCTCGTTCATAACGGGGATTGGGTAAGGCCTCTTTGGCCGACTCTCACTGAAGGAAGGTCAAATGTGGAGCAGTGCAACGCCTAAGTATGAGGCAATCCCCACAGCTAAGCCTATAACAGATACGCTGAAGAACTTACCAGCCTGGATTCAGATTTGAAGCCTCATGAAGAAGGCACTCAACCCAACAACCTAAAAAGTGAGGAAAACAAAGATGGTTTACTATGGAGCTCAGCTCCTCCTCTCTTTTCCAGCTCAAGGAATAAACACTTATGTCAGTCCCCACCTGAAATATGCCCAATCTGTAGGATCACAGGTCAGATGGGGGTGGGGGGGAATAGCTGCAAATACCTAAATAAAGCTCCAAACTGTCAACAAAACATTCTGGTAGAGCACATTTTCCCATGTACACCAAAGGGTAATACTGAGTACAGTCATACCATAGTTTTCAAACAGCTTAGTTCTCGAACGCTTTGGCTCCCGAATGCCACAAACCCGGAAGTGAGTGTTCCAGTTTGTGAACTATTTTTGGAGCTTCCTGCAGCCAATTGGAAGCCACACCTTGGTTTCCGAACGTTTTGGAAGTTGAACGGATTTCCAGAACGGATTCTGTTCGAGAACCGAGGTACGACTGTATTTTGATTTTACAACTATTTGCTGCTGCACTGATCCATGAGAAAACAAGAGTTCAGGTACTGATTCATAAAAGGCTCAGGAGTCAAAATGAAGGTGGACAGCAGATTCCCATGAAACAGACTACACTGTCCTCTATTTCTGAAAGGAATTGTAAGATGTATTGGGAGGGAATGCTTTTGAAATCTGTACCAACTATTTGCTGGCCCTCTTAAGAAAATGTCCCTCACCTTCTTTACCACAGATCATCTCTCCCATGCCTAGCTCTCAGAGCAAAATGAGCCTAAAATGTACAGGTATGGCATATATACAACCGGATGCCCACAAGGTCAGGGAACTATCAACAGAGGGGTAGAACAACAGGTCGGAGAATAGGATTCTGGCCTGCTATTTCCACTCAAGCTCTCACACAATCTGGTGGGGTTGCATTGCTGAAGTTTTCCCTGGCCCTCCCAGCTACTTTCCTCTATCAATGACACCCAACCTTGGAGTTGGGGTTACATTATGTGTACAAAAACTCCACACCCTAAGTCAGAGCCATAAACAAAGTTAGTGTAACAGGAAGCCAGGAGGGCCTGTGCTGGGCAAGAGAGCTGCTGAAACAAGTCTTTGAGATGCCCTAGGATTGGCCCTGCCCCAACAAGCTTGTTGGCCCCTTTCCTTACTACAGTGTTTTCTTCGGGCCTCAACTAGCACAGAACAAACAATCTCACAATAGCATAGCTATTCTGTTCCAAGGCCACAGAGCAATAACTAGATCTACACTTCTCCAAGTCCAACAATACAGGAACGCAGCACGGTGCCTGTGAATAGACTTGTGGGGGTGGGGAGAGGCTTTCCAAGAAGGCCCAGCATACTCTCCAATTCCATGCAAACACAGAAACAGAACAATTGTTTTCATCAGGTGCAAAAATTCAGCAGCCTGAGAATCTCACTTTTTTATTTATTTTAAAAGCTGCAAGATCCTAGTTTTTCAAATGCATAAAATATATTATACATGTATCTGTACACACATGCACAACTATATAGAGGTCATATAACTAAATAAACATGGTGGTTTGTTGCTTAATAAAAAGTACAAAATGCAACCCAAAAGTTTACACAGTAAAACAAGTTACAAACAATGTAAAGCAGCAGAAAAGAAATGTTCTATTGTCAGGGAAGGCAAGCACAAGAACAATTGTCGTGGTCAGGTAACTTCCTGTTGGGTTCAGGCTCTTCCCTCCACAAGGATGGTGGGCCTAGTGGGATGGTCTGCCCATGGAGACTAAGAGAATCCTTTGGGAGCTTCCTAGTGGCATGACTGGGGCACCTGTTGAAACCTTCGTTGCTCTGTGGAATGCAGATGTGGCTCAGATAATTGACACAATTACTCCTAAGCATGTGGCAAGCTAAATAGGTCCCACTCAGTACCTGGATTTACCAGGCAGTTGGGAGAGTGAAGTGGCTAGGGAGATGGCTTAAACACAGTGCTGAAAAACTTGCAATGATCATAAAATACATCAAGAGCTCACAAGTCTACTCTGTGGTGGAGTGAGGGCAGTGCAGCTTCTCCAAATGGTATTCCAGACATGGACTAAGTTGCTATGTACCTTGGCAAGAAGGTTGCGTGCATGCCTCCCACTTAAACATCACCAGTGTTGCAGTTCAATCAATGAACATGCCCAGCATGCGGTCTGGTTCTTTTTTGTTAAGATTTTTCAATAGCTGTGGCCTGTGAATGAGAGTAAGGCACCCGCTGGGGTGTTGACAATCAACTGTGTACTCAATCTTGCCCCTTATGGCTTATAAAAGCTAGCAGAGAAGAGTTCACCTACAAGTTCAGAGGTTATCTTGAATATTGAATCAGGTGGTTGTAAGGCTTAAAGAAGCCTTCCCTAGACCCCAAGGATTGCAACAACTATCAAGGAGTCACATGAAAAAAGGTTTTACTCACTATAGGCCCATTTCTGAACACAATTTTACATTGTGGGCACCTATCTTTCAAGCCTTTGATGCCTTAGGGTCCAGCCACCTCAAGGATAGTTCCACCCCCACCCCCCCCATATGTTCATGTGTTAAAATCTTTGTCAGAGGTCCTTCACTGGATGCTCCTATCTTCTGAAATTAGGTGGGTGACTATCACAGAGAGAGCCATTTTGGTTATAGCAGCCTGGTTTTGAAACCTTTTCCCCTAGAGAGACTCGTGTGGTCCTTGTGTTGTTTTGATATCAGGCAAAAGCCTTTTTATTTCCTGTGCATTTTAAAAACCTAGGATATTATCCAACCGAGAGCCCGGTCCATGTGAACGGCATTTTGTCATCCTTGCCTCATCTACAAGAGACATTGTCCTCTACAGTGGAACATGCACTGATTCCCACACGCTTCTCCTGTGTCCTGCTGGGTTCTAGAGTACAACATACACATCCCCTGCTCAGCTCCCTTCCTCCCGCCCATGGCACATGACAAAATACCCAGGGTACCACTGCACAACCCCTTGCAGACATTCCCCACATAGGCCTCTCATAAAACAAGGGACTTACAGACCCAAAGTGATGTCCTGTCCAAACATGTTCGTCCTCCCAGCTCTGAGTCTGCGGTATCCGCACCGCATCCAACAGCATCTGGGCAACGGCTTCTGAAACCGGAGAAAGGGAACTTTGTGAGAGTTACCAATCGGCTTGACACGCAGGAGCACACGAAGAAAAGCACAGTACAGGCAAGAACATGGTCAGCGCTGGACGCAGAGTATTCTAACTAGGTTTTCAATGAGTATCACAGAACCCGAGCATCGGGCCACGATTCCACAGCATACTGGAAAGGCCTTTAAAACGATGCCCCTTTTTTAAAAAAAAAAGAAAAAAAGACAGGAATATTCAACTGCTTGATGTACTTATTGAACAGGCATTTATTCTGGAGTAGAAGATTGCCATGAATTATGCAGATACGTTCATTATTCCACCTCATTCACAACAGCCCAACCTAATTTGCTGTGAAACAGAGGAGCGATCTTCTGTGTGGGGTGCCCCTCACTTGGCCACAGAGAGGCTTGGATGCTGTTAAGAGCTCAGTGAGCAGCAAGTCAATACAATCTGCAATTCGGTATTCCATCCGGTTTTGAGAAGTAATCTTATCTAAGGACAACTAGAGTAACTGGAGAATAGCAGCTCCCTGAGAGAAACAGGTTTTTAAAAGTTTAAAGCCAAAGTCAAGTGACAGCAATGGATAGTTTACAGTTAGCTTTATAATGGTAAAAAGAAAAAGTAGCTTGGTTTTAAAAAGCTCAGTCTCTATAACTTATAAGGAAGCCACATTCATGGGAATCTAAGAAACCTCAACACTTTTAAGTTACATTATTTTCTGGATTAGTCGTATCATAAGATGCTTCTAAGTCATGCTATCAGGGATCACGTGAAGTAGCCAATCTCCCACAGCTTTCCCCCTTCTAGTTCACTAGCACAGTCACAGCTTACCCATGTTAAGGCTTAAAAAGCAACATCAATTCCACAAAATTAGTTCTCATATTTATGCCAAAACACCAATGGAATTTAACTACAAATTGGATTTAGTTCAGAGTCAAACTCACAGGCCTTGTTCACGCATCATTGTTTGATAACATTGTTTTGAGAAAATGAATGCAGCCTTTGGAAGATTTAGCTAAGAAAACTCGGCATTCAAAAGAATGGAGGAAGAAACTATAAAAAACAAACCACATTCCCCAAACTGCCCACTTTTCCTCTTCTGTTCAAAACACACATACATGAACTTCCATTCTTAAACAAACTCATCAATGATTCCATGAACTGCAGATTATTGTCTTCCACCTTCTATCCTAAGCCTTTTTTTAAATTTATCAACAACACACAATCACTGTTCCCAATACCACTCAGCTGCCACCAAAACACAAGCAGATTCATTATGTTGCTGCACAGCTGCGGAGAAAAAAACAGGTTACAACAGGAAGCTGAAGATTTAGATAACCAGGTTTCCAAAGAAGCAGGGAGCAGTTTTTGCTGTTGTTTTTCTGAGAGCTTTGATTATGGCCAGTTCAGAGAGCAGAAGCTCAATTTCCTCACCTTTCCAATACTAATTTCATAATACAAATGTTACAGCTGAGCATGCCTAACAATTTTCACACCACTGGAAAATGAGATGAATCAACTTAACTGATTCCTGAGTCCTTAAAGGACTGAGGTAGGAGATTCAACCCCTAAGCATTATTTTGGTACACGGTTGTCATTCCTGCCTTCAGCAGTCAGTATTCTGTACTGCAGCAAAGTTATTTCTACAAATCTAAAGAAACCGAACCTTCATTATTTTGTACATTATTTTGTTTCCTAGAACCAGTGAAGAGGGACTCTATCAAAAACTTTGACAAGCTAAGTAAATGTTGGGACAGTCAACAAATGGCATGCAATTGTATGCTACTTTCCCCTGGCTTTTCTATTTAAGCAATGAAACACAGACTTTGAGGCTGTTGTTGGGAGTGGAATACAAGCTTTTAACTCTTCCCAGGGTAGACAAATGGCAGGGAAAATGTTGCTTTCCTACGGGGGGCAGGGGGCTGGGGAGGAAGTTGCATGGTCCTCATGATAGTTTCCACAGTTACTTTTCCATGGAGAAGAGACAAAAAGTCAGGGGAATGAAACACACAACTGAATTTAATATGTAGTCCGGCACTACATCAATAGTTTGTGCCTTGTTAAATAACTGCAGTGAAGCAAGTACGTCCAGGAGAGGGAGCTTTAGCTCTAGCCAGAGAACGGTAGTGTTGTCACGGGGATTCTCACAAACTTATATATATTTTTATTAGATGAATCCTTCATCTCTCTTTTATTTATAAGCCTGCTTAAAATAGTGTGCTGCTCCATCGGCTCCTTCCACTGTCAATCACTACAAACAAGTAGAGTGGGGAGGAGGCTAGAGAACACACAAGTACAGTGGTGCCCCGCAAGACGAATGCCTCGCTAAACGAAAAACCCGCAAGACGAAAGGGTTTTCCGATTTTTTAGCGGCTTCGCAAGACGAATTTCCCTATGGGCTTGCTTCGCAAGATGAAAGCCCATAGGGAAATCTCCGGGGACAGCGGGGAAGCGCAGCACCTGTCCTGAAGGCTTGCAGTGGGAGGTCCGGGAACAGAGGAGAAGGCGCGCAGCGATTCTCCTCTGTTCCCGGGGCTTGCGGTGGGAGGAGGGTTTTCCTCCCCACCGCCAACATTCAGAAAGCTGTTCTGAAGGCTGGCGGTGGGAAGAAAAGCCCTTCTCCCGCCTCCAGCCTTCAAAAGAGTTCCCCGCAGGGCTCCCCAAGCTGTGAATGTCTGCCCCGCGCGAGGGGCGCTCTGCTTAAGAGCGCCCCTCGTGCGGGGCAGCAGGCTGCTACCCGCAGCTTGGCGAGCCCTGCGGGGAAGTCCTGCAGGGCTCCCCAAGCTGCAGATGTCTGCCCCGCGCGAGGGGCGCTCTGCTTCAGAGCGTCCCTCGCACTGGGCAGCAGGCTGCTATCCGCAGCCTAGGCAGCCCTGCAGGAACTCTTCTGAAGGCTGGCGGTGGGAGAAGGGCTTTTCTTCCCACCGCCAGCCTTCAGAAGGCTGTTCTGAAGGCTGGCGGTGGGGAGAAAAGTCCTTCTCCCCCCGCCAGCCTTCAGAAGAGGTCCGGGGACAGACTGTCCCCGGATCTGGTCTGAAGGCGGTCTCCCTAGGAACGCATTAATTGATTTTCAATGCATTCCTATGGGAAACCGTGCTTCGCAAGACGAAAAACTCGCAAGAAGAAAAAACTTGCGGAACGAATTAATTTCGTCTTGCGAGGCACCACTGTACCACATTCTACTTACGAGTGGCTACTAGCCGCAATGGATACGTTCTGCCTCCACTGAACAAGATCATATGACTCTGAACGCCGTTTTCTGGGACTCACAAATGGCGAGAGTGCTGCCAAATGCCAGTCCTGCTTGCAGGCTTCCCACAGGCGACTGGCTGGCCACTGCGAGAACAGGATGCCGGACTAGATGGGCCTTGATCCAGAAAGACTTATTATGTTCTTACACGGGACAAGCCAGAATGAGTCGAGGTTGCACTGCAGAAGACAAACCTGGCTTTTCAACCCTAAAAGTCTTGTCTACAACCCTTACAATTCCAGACCACTCCATCAGGTGTTATCCTAGGAGCATCCCGCACACAGCTCTGGACAAAGAACATGACAGAGCTTCAGAATAAAAATCTAAGTGCACTTTGCACTATGTTGAGTAATCGCTGTGTAGCAAGTCTCCATATCCTCACGTAACCCTACCATTAAAGCTCAAAAGCTCACAAAATGCAATGTGAACAGTAAAGGTAAAGGTAAAGGGACCCCTGACTGTTAGGTTCAGTCACAGACGACTCTGGGGTTGAGGCACTCATCTCACTTTACTGGCCGAGGAAGCCAACATACAGCTTCCAGGTCATGTGGCCAGCATCACTAAGCCACTTCTGGCGAACCAGAGCAGCGCACAGAAACGCTGTTTGCCTTCCTGTCGGGGTGGTACCTATTTATCTACTTGCACTCTGATGTGCTTTTGAACTGCTAGGTTGGCGGGAACAGGGACCGAGCAACAGGAGCTCACCCCGTCATGGGGATTTGAACCTTATGATCGGCAAGCCCTAGGCTCTGTGGTTTAGACCACAGAGCCACCCACTCTAAAAGAAAGTATTACTTGCGGTCTCTGTTGAGATCCACCACCATAAGCTCCTGCCAATGGGAAGAGGTGAGCTCTTCTGACCGTATGCTATTAACATGCCATTATGTGCACTTTTAAAATATGCATACCCTTTGGGTATATGGGATGTGTCCAGGGAGGTCAAAGAGATTGGGAGAATAAAGGAAGAAAATAATGGGTAGTGCTTTTGCGGATCAAGGAAACCTCTGACCACAAGGACTTTTCTAAGCAGCAGTTTTTCACACACCAGGCAAAGTATTGTAGCTCGCAGCTGGGAATATGGGAAGCACCCACTGAAAAGCAGTTTCCATAAAACTCTTTCCCCCACAGTTCAAAGAACAACACCCCAAAATATGGGCTTTCAATCACAGGCAAGATCTTCAATTATAAAGGTATTAAATCATCTGTACTTGGAGAGAGCACACTCAACCAGGAAGAAAGCATCCTAGTCAATCTTTCCTTCCAGAACAGCCCCACAACCACACTGATGTGAACTACCTCTGTTGTGTAGACTGGCAGGAACAGGCAGATGCCAAGCACGCCACACATTTGGACCAAAGGTATCCATGGCTGCTCTCCTGAGAGCAGAAGTAGGATGAGTCCCAATTTCCCCTTCAGTTCAGAAGGTACAGTCTGATAGCTCAAACAACTAATCCAGTCATCAGGGATCCAACCAGTAACATGCAGGAGTGGACCCACCTCAACAGGAGTTGAATTGAGCACAAGCTAATCCATTTGCAGGGAACAGGCACAGTTATTGTAGGCTTTTAGGTGCTGCTGCTGGTTAAGGTAAAGGTAAAGGACCCTGACAGTTAAGTCCAGTCGCGAATGACTCTGGGGTTGCGGCGCTCATCTCGCTTTACTGGCCGAGGGAGCCGATGTTTGTTCACAGACAGTTTTTCCAGGTCATGTGGCCAGCATGACTGAGCCGCTTCTGGCAAAACCAGAGCAGCGCACGGAAACGCTGTTTACCTTCCCGCCAGAGTGGTACCTATTTATCTACTTGCTTTCGAGCTGCTAGGTTGGCAGGAGCTGAGACCGAGCAACGGGAGCTCACCCCATCGTGGGCTCAGTGGTTTAGACCACAGCGCCACCCGCCCCTAAAGCAACCGTCTCTGCTTGCTGAGTTCCTCAGTTACCATGGATGTGGATTTTTCCCCCCCACTGTTTAACATAAACTCAACTCTTCTGCTTTCGTAAGTACGGAGAAGAAGTCTAAACCTTAAAACACTGTCTGCAAACACAACCCAGGCCCCTCCTACCTGCGTGCCTGCAGGCCACCAGGTGTGGCCAAGAACGGCACAAGCTACGCACTAAACACACCTTTGATGTGGAGCTGAAAGCATGTAGCCGCAGGGCATGAACAGCACGCCGCCTGCCGCCAGGCTGACTCTATGCTCAGGAATGCAGGCTGAAACCACAGGCCAAGAAAGACAAACACACTGCATTCCACGCAAAGCAGAGAACAAAAACAAGCAGCCAAGCCCACGTGGCCTCCGCAGTCCCTCCAACTATGCCAGCTACAGACCTCCACCACTGCCTCAGCCATGAACCCGGACAGAGGAGTACTGGAGCCACTACCAAGTGCACTGAAGCAAACAAAATAGGATGAGAAGGGGAATTCATAAGGATAACTTTCGGGGGGGGTGCGCGCGCGCATGTGCATTTGTTTCTGTAGACTGGGCTAACTGGGAAGCAGCTGGATCCTTCTAGCCAAGAATGGTTTTAAGAAATATGTAAGAAGCTTCTCCCTTCCTCCCTGCCAACCCAGCTTTTGCTCAAAACAGCCAGTATTCAACCATCGAAAAATATCGGTTTAGCAGAAGGAAGCTGAAAGAAACTGCTAAACTACCCTTTAATGTTTGGTTTAACACAACTCCCTTTTTCAAAGCCGGTTACCTTCCCCCCCCCCCGCCCCCGGGCAGGGTATTTCTTTCTCTTCTCCACCTCAACACCCTTTCACACAAATACACTACCAAAAGTCAGCAAAGGCTGATATGATTTCTGCTCTACTGAACTCTTCCTCTCAGAGCCACCTGCCACAACAGGAAGCCTCAGAAATCAAGGAATCAAGGCAAAGGTCTCAGATGCCTGGTAAACATGGAGGGGACCCTGCTCTTAAAGCCGCCCACACAGGGTGGAGCTACATACACGCTATGCACCCACAAAGTCTTCAGAGGCAGAAGTGTTCTCTAATCCTGCTTCTCCTTTGCAAAGGCAACAATGAATTATGAGAATCCAACCTATTAAACTTCTCCAGACTGAGAAGCTCTGATTCTCTTTCAGCTATAGGACCACCTTGGCTATGTTATGGCTTAGTGTCAATTGCCCACGTGCAAAGCAGAATACAGTACTACAACTTTTACCTCCCTACAGTGCTGTTGTGAAGACAAGCAAAGCCAATTCCACTCCACTTATGCGCTGACATGAGTGACGTTGTACAGTAACAGTGGACAATATGAACAGGTAACCTTATGTCTCCATCAAAATTAAATGGTTGCCAGTTTTTGTCAAGTACAAGCAGCTGTCCGTGGTGTGCACTATGTAGGACTCATATGAATGGATTGTGCTAATAATATACAATTAAAGGACATTACTGAAATAGGAGACGGTTTACCTCAAAAAGAGCTGTTGCCAGCTTCCCAGACAAGCCTAGATCAAGCTAAAGGGCACTGCCTTCCCTCTTAATTGTCTCACACAAATGTTCTGCTTTCAAGTTTGCTTTTGGAAACTAAAAGTGTGAATCACATTCTCTCTCCAAAAACACTGAACTTAAATCCAGGACTGCCTTGAGATTGTCCAAGACAATTTCTGTCCCACTCCCCTTACAGGTAGAAGCTTGTTAGAACCCCAGACCAAGTGTTATTGCAAGGCAAAGACAAACAGCTCACGCCTTGTTTGTTCCATTTTATAGCACAATCGGTTTTGTTTTGCTTTTTAGCAAATGCTCTTCAACGATCCAGGGGTGGTTTGGCTTCATGTGAACGATCAAGGAACACAGGGAGCACCTGGAAAGTTGTGGAAGGTTTGCTACCATGGTTTTAATTAAAAGTGGGGGGGGGGCACGGCCTACAAAAATGAAAATGGGCAGGGAAAGCGCCAAAAACATAGAGAGGCAATACGAAGTAAGACCAATGAGGCAGCAGGGTGTGCCACCCTCTCACTGCAAGCTAGAGAAATGCAACAAAAATCCCATTCTCTTCTAAGATACTGAAATACGTTTCCTCGTTTCCAAGCACATGCCCATGAAGAAAAGCCCCTTTAGGCTCCACCAAAAGAAAGGGGGAGGGAGCCCTTTTACCAGCCACCCCCTCCAACTGCTCCCAGCTTCCACAAGTCTCAGCAGTACTGTCTCTCCCAGCATTCAGATAAGCAGGAAAACAGCAGGCAGGCAAAGGAGGTGTCTCTGCGCTTACCCAGCTCCCGCCCACGTTTATCCTTTGTATGTTTTACAGCATCTCAGGGCAAAGCCCTCATCCTGCCACTGGTGGGCGGGCAGAGCAGGGGAAAGGGGCCCTTTATAATTGTAGTGTTGCAATCTGCCAGCCTGGCCAGGCAGCCTGTTCCTGCCTGCATATATTAAATACCTTATAACTGATTACACCCCCATGGGGCATGATTAGCAGTCTTCAGAGAACAAAGTCTACTTTCATAGGAATAGGAAGAGACACGTACTGTGAAGTTACTATATACAGCTGGGCAAAGAGAATACGACAAGGAGAATTAAAGTTTTATTTGCATGTCCATCAGCTCTCCCTTGTCCAATCCCTCCCCTCAACACCCCCCCCCCAAATTATTCACAGTACCTCCAAAACATTTCCATGTGAAAAGTAGCCAGCAACAAACCGAGAACTATCATGACCGACAATGAATTATCCTCAGTTTAAAACTCAGTGAGTGTAGATGCACACAGGTGCTGTAGACAACATGCAATCCCTTGAAATAAGCATATCCAAGGTTCGTCAGTCATCATAAGGTTAACTCCTTTCAGGCAGAAAGCTAACACTCTACAACTGGATTTTTTAATGGGGTGGGGGTGAGGGGTGGAAAGTAAATCACTTCCAGCAGCAGCAACAAACACCCAGCAGGAGGAGAGAGAGGGTTAGAAATATCTCTCTCACACACACAGTGGAGGGAAAACACACAAAAACACTCCATGCTTTATATGTAGGTTGAATTCTATACAAACAAAGTAAGGAGCTCAATTTACTTATTTGGGGAAAGGCACTGCAAGACACTTCATGGATCACTGCCTTGCCGTGGCGAAGGGGCTTGAATAACTCAGAGAAGCTATGAATATGCCAAGCAGGGCACCCAAGATGAACAGGTCATAGTGGAGAGTTTTGACCAAACGTGATCCACCTGGAGGAGGAACTGGCAAGCCACTCCAGTATCCCTGCCAAGAAAACTCCATGGACAAAGACAACAAGCATATAAAAGTTATGACGGTGGAAGATGAGCCCCTCAGGTTGGAAGGCGTCCAGGAGTCCAACATGCTAATAGTGTTCTCGAAGCTACCAGCATGAGTTTGACCAAACTGCGGGAGGCAGTGGAAGACAGAAGTGCCTGGCGTGCTCTGGTCCATGGGGTCACGAAGAGTCAGACATGACTAAACAACTAAACAACAACAACTGCAAGACACAGCTCATGAGATCCTGTTATATTTCAGTACATATTGCTTTACTAAAGTTACTAGCCCTCATGGTTGCTTAGGAACGCTAATGGGCTGGGGAGGTGGGACTTTGAATTTATGCCTATCAATCATTTTGTTATATTTGCATACCACTCTCCAGTTGTTTATTAAGAACAAAACAGTGTCTAGCAGCAAATTGCAGCAAGGCTTCACTCTGAGCAAAAGTAGAAATATGCATTGCCCAGGTGAGGTCATTGTGTGGAAGCTGTTGAGATGGTATCTACTCACAGTTAGTTTATGAGTACTTCCGCATCCAGCCAGATGGAAAGCTCAAGGGGGGCCTCCCAGATATACCAATTATCACTGGTGGGAACTATATGGGAAGGTGATCTGGACATAAGCACTGAGGAGAACTGTGGGGACTCGATTTGGACTAAACCTCTTCTCTACCCCTGCTAGAATTCAGGAGGTGTTGCTCAAAGTACTCTTATGGTGGCTGTAGACCCCACTTCAATACCTCCACAGTGCTGGAGAGGGTGCCATCAGTGGGCTCCTTTGAACTTCTGTGGTGGGACTGTGCCTAGGTGAAAAGGTTCTGGACACAGGTATTCACCAAGTTCTCAGGTACATACAGTTAGCCAACCCTTTGTTGATAACCCTGTCATAGCAATGTCATCAGTCTGAGAAATTTAGGTTTTTGCAAAGAGCATATATTTGCCATCACTGAACACAATCAAGCCCTGTAAACCTAGAGCTGTGCTCCACAGCCTTCCATGGCCTTTTGTTCGTACTATTTTGGGTCTCAGAACAGGGGCAAAAAGAGACTCTATCCTGGTTTAGCTGCAGCAGAGTGCTATGCTAAAAGGACCAGGGAGCAGCAAAGTGGATATAAGCTCTTGTGCAGGAAGCAGTATGTTTGTGCAGTTCTAGTAAGCCATAGTTTGGTTTCCAGTGAGATGGGAATAAGGCCTATGTCTAAGTACTTCCACCTCAATATTTTTATGGCTGTGTTTGCATGCAATGCTAACTACAGTTTATAAACCACATTTTATGAACCTGGCCCAGTAGCTTAACCATGGTTTACTAATCATGAACAAACCATCTCACAAACCATGGTTTATAAACTTTGGGTTAAGTTAACCATGGCTTAGCATAACATGGGAACCTTGCCATAATTGGGTTTTTTCTTTCCTCCCTATCAATGTCCTTTTGGTTCAGAAAATAAATATAATACGAACATCAATATGTTCATTACTCAACTGAGCTAACCGAAGAGACATGGCAACAGATAAAACTACAATATTTTAATATGGTCATACCCAAGCATAGCTCACTATATACAGGTAAATAAAATACTGTTTTACTTACCAAACAGCATGGGAAGTCCATCTGTGACAGGCTGAATTATTAATGTGTCCTAAGGTTAATACTTGGGCACAAGTAGCAAAATTGTGCATTTACAACCAGCGTAAGTGAAAAGAGAATGAATAAAAAATCAGATAGCTCTGCAAAATGGTGCTTTAGAAGACCATGTACAAGCCACAGACTTGTACATCCTCTCCTTGCCTCTTGCATGCAGTGTCTATCTCTGCTTCCCATTTAGCACTAACAATCATGTATTGTGATGTCTGAATTGGCAATCTCTGGTTAGAACTTGCCCTCCAAACTGGAATCTGAAACCATAGTTTGAAGTAAGTTGCTAATTCTGATTTAGAGAGACAGCACAAAGCACAATTTGCTGATGTAGGCAACAAAGCAAACTATGGTTCATGTTCAAACAGGGAATGGACAAGGAAGTTACTAATACACAACTAATTTCTGATCCTCCAAATAATCATTTGAATTGAGGGTGTTTTTAATAAACAAATAATACATTCTGCAAAGTACCCCAAACTCTGCAACATGGTTTCCAAAAAATGGCTAGTTTTTTGTTTGTGTATGTGTGTATTTATGGATCATTTTTATTCTGTTTCTGTAACCAACAATATAGTGGCCTCTTGCCCACTTACTCAACTGCAGAATGAAAAAAGACAGAATATTAAAGAGGTTCCATGTGATCTCACCCAACATTTTATCCCACAGAAATTATGGAGCTATTCTAATATCAGACTGGCATCCATAGTGCAAGTCAAAGCTGTTCCAAACATGATGCTTTTCCTACTCAGAAATGCCTTCTAAGATGGTCTGAAAACACCAGCTAGTGCAGAACACTGTTGCTAGGCTGTTGCCTGGAGCATCTATGCAGGATTATGCTAGTGGTGTGGCCTGTACTGGCTCCCTATAAATTTCTGGCTCCAATTTCTGGTGTCAATGCTGAGAAACAAAGCCCTAAATAAGCCCAGAATCAAAATACCCGTTTCCATTTACAAGCTGACCTGAGATCAGCAGAAGAGGCTTTCTTCCATGTTTCAGTGGGGATAAAACACTGTATAGTGACAGGGGATGGGGTGCCACTACAGAGAAGACCCTAACTAAGGAATTCCCTGACACAGAGGTGCAGTTAGCCTCTACACTGATGGGTTTCTGGTGCCAAGTAAAACACACTTGTTTACCCAGGCTTTTGTTGGCACTGATTAGACTCTCCAAGGTTTGGGAATTTGAGGAGTATTAGGTATGTCTGCTGCTGAATTTTTATCTGTATTTGCTGCTACTCTTTGTCCTGAAGTCTATCATTTATATTTTAGAGGATTCATTTGAGTAAAGGGCAGTTTAGAAGAGCAATTAAAAAATAAAAACTGCACAGGTCATGAGAAAAGAGAACTGGACAGAAGGAAGACCTAAGAGTTACACAGAAATATCTTTAGAATATTAGGCACAAAGTCTCCTTCCCAATAACAGGAAAGGGTGGCCATTCTGTATGAGCACAAAGCAATCCCAACGAAACATCCTTACTGCCAAGCTACTCTCTTCCCCAGCATGTTAACATTTACCTGCACATTTGCTATGCTACAGAAAAAAGCTTGATGGCATACTGGTTACATTTTGTGACTAATCTCCCCATGATGCGGGGCAACCATCGATCAGGCATTCCAGCTCTGTTCATAAGCAAGAAGTATGTCAGCACATAGCTACTCTAACAGCCCAGAACACCATTACTCACTGCCCTCTACTACGCAAATCCCCACCCTCATTCCCTGAACTAATAGCCTTTTGGTGCAGAGAAACACTTCTGCTATTTCACTCCCCCCCATTACCAGCATTGACAACCAGGGCAGTAGGCCCTAATTTAGCTCAGCAGAGGCCCTCTACAAACTGCTAATCCCAGTGTGCAGCTGTTTCTCAAATGCACTGGCACGAGCAAACCGTAAACGATTTATGGCGCGTGGCAGGAAGACGGCTGGCTCCTTGCATGGGCGGAGATTTGGTATAAGATCGTGTTTGGACTAATGTTTATATTACAGGTTGTCAATCCAATACTAAATACTACATGGCAATACATTCTCCACACCCAGCCGGGGCGCTGACTACGCTAAATCCTATCAGAGCTATTTCTGAAGCTACAAGTTGGGAGCTGGGAGGTTTGATCCTTGTAAATATACCCTTTAGAAGTTTTAGAATCTTACAAAGAACTTGGCTTACTTTCTGCAGCATCACTGCACCTTCAGGAGTTCCTGGCTGGCATGAGACCTTTGCTTATTCATAAGTAGCCTCATGGTGCACACACATCATTAAATGCCCACCCCAGTCTTAATAGTCAAATTATTCAGCTGATCAAGAGAGAACACAGAAGTAACTCTTCTCTTGAAGACTTTCTACAAACACAGAAAAACGCCTTTTGTTTCTTTGGAACGGTGTTTCAATCTCTGAGGACACCATGCTGCTCTCCTTAAAATCACTACTCTTCAATGAAATGAAAATTCCAACGGGCAGTTACTCAATTAAAATTTATCAGTAAGTTTGATACTATTTCCTAAAGGCCTCAAACACAATGGTTTCTCTACACTTTAAGTATTAAGTGAGCATAGCAAAGTTAAAAAAAAGGGCTATAGTTCCACCAGTTACTGCTGTTGTGGATGATTTTCAGATTAAAATTTCCTAAGGACCTAGACAGACTTTGTCTCAACAACAAAGATGATCAGACTACATTTATTTACTTATTTATGAGTTATAGGCTCTGAAGAACTAAGCAATGATGTGTAATGTTGCTTGTGGTGCTTATTCCCAGCCTTCCACGGGGCGGGGGGGGGGGGGGAATGCAGGGTTTGGAATGGAGAACAATGCAGAAATTTACATTGGGACACAATCCTCCTCTCCTCAGGCGAGAGAAAAGGGAGTTTCCTTTCAGCTTCCCACAAAAGAGCAGAAAGGAGAGGAGTTTACTAAATTCCCTCTTCATATACTTTATATAGGTAACTGGGAAATGACCCCCATTGGCTACCAAGAATATACTCTTCTCGAAGAATATAGTCTTCTTCTCCAGTGAAAGGGAAGGGGTATTGGATCCTGTTAGGATTCTCAGTGAATTAGGCCCCTCCACAGAGGTGAAGGGTCTCTTAGAACGGGGATCTGACCATAACAAGGAAATGGTGGTAAGATCCCATAACTTCAAATCAACCTTCTCCCGCCCCAGAGACACATCTAAGCAGGAGAGTCTAAATTTCTCAGGGCTGGAATTTATATAGCAATAGATATACATTCCAACACAAGACTAAAAATTGTTCAATATCAATACATGGTGTGTAGAAATTCTACAGCTGCCACCATACACTAGCCAAAAGTAAAAATACTGTATACCTATTTTAAAACAAATGCTAAATGTCTTAACAGTACAAACTGTGTTCTGGTTTTATACTGGGTATTTTTAAATGATGCGTTTCCAGATCAAGGTACTCAAGTATTTCAACAACTTGTTATTTCTAAAGATTGTAGTTACCAACTCTTTACAAACAAATATATAATTACAAATAAATCCAAATTTTGTTGTTGTTGGCATCCGTCTGTCTTGAGACGATGGACTATGCCTCCAGAGGTAAAGTCAAATCATTCTAGAATCACAGCAGCTGCTGTGGCTACAGAGACTGGTAACTTGTAACTGCTGCCTCCCACGTTGGTTTTATTGCATTAGCAGTGCCAAAGTGACCGCTCTTTGAGGCACAAGCCTTGGCAGCGTGTATAGAGGACCTGGGTTGCCCAAATGAAAAGAACCCCCTCACAGCCTCACTGACGTGGTCCAAAGGAAAGCAGAGCAATATGTTTAGCACCAGTTTGGCTGCAGGAGTTGCCAAAGGGAGAACAATGTGCCATCCAACACTTAGGAACCCCACTCCGAATTTGTACAGGGTTTACTCCTTAGCCTTTTTTCCTCCCAAAGGTGTCCTGCAAAGCAGCAGGTAAATATGTAAATGTGTGTGCGAACTCTTTTGACCTTTTAAGAAACAGACAGCTATTTTGAATAATCATGAGCAGGCAGGTTTAAAATTATGTGCCCTTTAAGTTGCAACAACTTAAAAATCCATGTCCTGGAAATCACTTCGATCACCACGTTTGAAGGCATATTAATGAACAAGTATTACATGCTTTTATTAGAAGGATGAAGGCTGCAAGCCTAACCATGTCTACTTAAAGGTAAAAAGAAGGAAAGAAGGCAATAGAGACAAAAACAATAGTGTGATATGAATGCAATTTTAAACCAGTGCTCAAAAGAAGCCCTCTCAAATTACCAAGTGCCACTGAGTACTTCCTACCTCTTCCTTGAAAGAATTTGATTTCAAGCTGATAGCATTTATTTATAAAGAACAGAGAAAATTAAGATTCAGGGGAGGGAACTATATCACAAAATAATAATAATTTTAAAAAACATAATTCAGGTTCAGGAACAGCCAAAATTAAGGCACAACTACTGTGTGAACTAGGGATGTAAAACATATATACAGTGGTACCTCGGGTTAAGTACTTCATTCGTTCCGGAGGTCCGTACTTAACCTAAAACTGCCGCGCCGCCGGAGCACAATTTCTGTTCTCATCCTGAAGCTAAGTTCTTAACCTGAAGCACGATATCTGGGTTAGCAGAGTCTGTAACCTGAAGCATATGTAACCTGAAGCGTATGTAACCTGAGGTACTACTGTATTGGTTAAATTAAAGGACATGGGGGTGGGGGGAGTAGTTTCTTCTACAAGGCTGTGCTCACTTGAACATTTAAAAGAAGCCCAGTGAAAATATATGTTTGATCTAATCCTTTTGAGAAACAAAAGCATATTAAAGAAAGCTTAGAACTGAAACATTAAAACATGCAAGCCAGAACTCCCAATGGCAATTCCTGCAGCAGGTGTCTGTGAATCCAACTTTATAGCTTGACTATGATAAAGCAGCCTCAGGCTTGACCTTTGTTGACCTTGCTGGAAGCGAAAGTCTGACTCTGTTGATCCCAGGGCATTGAAATGATCATTAACACTGCATTAAGTTACCATCCCAGTTAGTCAAATCAAAGATCCAACTTGGTGCTGAAGTGAACCAGTCACAGGTCATGTCCCAAGGAAAATGGCTGCTTCTCTCTTCAACCTCTTCAAACTAGCTACACCAAGATGTTTATTTTTTGATCCCCAGACAGATTTATATACTATATAGACTAAAGGCTTAACTCTGCTCTTGCATGCACATAATTCCTAACGAAGTTTCGCAAGAACTATGCATGGAAGCTTCAAATAATCTAAAATCCTTTTCCAGCTCCAAAATCCCTCTTCTTTTGGCTATACCGCAGTTCTGATTTAACTTGAATCACTTAAGTCCTCGACCCTGAAAAAAAATTACTAATATTTATACACTATTTCCCAGGCCTAAATTAAAAGCAGTGTGGGAAAAGGGGATCTGAGGTAAATTATTTTACAAGAGCTATATACCCCCCAAACTCAAGCCACTGAAAATGAATTGTGGCAACAACATATACAGTATACAATTATAGACTCTCCCCAATACTTAAAATCTGCAACAGTATCATAAGCATAACCACTTTGTTTACTCTTTCTGGCCAATTTTACCAAAAGATTTCATTTTTCCTGCATTTCGGGATATGTTGATTACTCTACTTCCATGCAAAAACAATTTTAAGCAAACAATTTGAAAAGGCAGTAGAGGAAGCAAGGCAGGCACACACTACAGACTTTAGGGAACTTGCCAGAAACGGTGTGCAAAGTGAAATGCACAGTTTATCATATCATTCCATATAATATTCAAGCAGGAATAAGGGAGAATTGGGAGGGTGCCCCAACAGGACTTAGGTAAGGGTAGGTGATTCCTCTATACCTTGGGAAACTTGTGATACAAAGGCAAACTATTGTTAAAACTTCCTGAAGATGAAAGGCTGACTGTTTAACACATGCTTCCCTCATACAACAATGGAGACCTGGCAATGGAGGGCCCTCAGTTACCAGGTGGCTTCAGTTGAAGAGAATCAGCCAACAGACCAGTTCCACCTTTAACCAGAAGTCTACATGTGGGAGGGAAAGAGCGCATGTCCCAATAAGAAGAAGAAGAGTTTGGATTTGATATCCTGCTTTATCACTACCCGAAGGAGTCTCAAGGCGGCTAACATTCTCCTTTCCCTTCCTCCCCCACAACAAACACTCTGTGAGGTAAGTGGGGCTGAGAGACTTCAGAGAAGTGTGACTAGCCCAAGGTCAACTTCAGAGAAGTGTGACTAGCCCAAGGTCACCCAGCAGCTGCATGTGGAGGAGCGGGACGCGAACCCGGTTCCCCAGATTACGAGTCTACCGCTCTTAACCACTACACCACACTGGCTCTCTCACGCGGACTTCACTTGCCTACCTCATAGTTCAAGGAACTGTAGCGGATGCAGGCCAACCCCTTCCCTGAGATAGACACCAATGGATTTCCTGCACAGGCAGGAAATGACGTGATGTTTTTCCAACAAGTCTTGTACAGGGGTAAAGCAGGGAAATGGCTAGAGTGGGGAAGAAAGGAGCCAACTTTGAATCCCTCCAAGAGATCCTTTGAACTGAGAGGGGGCTGATCTTCCTCACATTAAATGGAAATCAGAAGACTCGACACTTAATATGCTTTCTCCAGCAGGCTTTAGAGAACCCATATTAAGAACGTCAGACGGTCCTGCTTACCGGAATTCCTCCTTTATTAGCTTCTGAATCAATCAGCAGCTCTTCCAATCAGGGACAGCACAAGAGGCAATCCTGAATTATGAGCAGGTCTTCAGTGAATAAAGTATGAATAGGACGAAGGAGGCATGAGATCAAGCTAGAATAGTCTTACAATCTCCTTCCCACAAGGCAGCACAGTTTCCTGTATCATTCCGACTAAAGTTCACAATGGGCCTGCGACGTGGAGGGACCAAATTCCACATACTTTTACTCTTCGAGCAGTGACTAAGAAAAAGTGTGTTCAGTGTTCCTGAAGATCAGACACAACTATATCCAAGCCTGGCAGGAGTCTTTAGTGCAAACACAACACTTAGGGCTAGGCAACAGGTATACCCTTAGTTGTGCAACTCGCGCCTCTAAAATATACAGATTTGTGACACATTGATTGCCATTGTGTTTACATGCAGTTTACTTTGTGCACTAAATAGGCAATTAGCCAAAATTCACATAAAATGGATATGGCATACAAAAATTTTAGATAAAAGAATGGACTTGAAAATAAAGGTTGCTATGTATTCGGCTACGTCATTCGGCTTCCTCATAGCTCTCAAGAACTATTTTAATAAGGTATTTTGAGAAAGTCTTCATTACAGTGATTACTTAAAGCAGGAATGAGCTCTGTGGCCAGATCCTGGATCAAACCTACCAGGCCAAATTTGGGAGGGCTCCCCACCTGTCAATCACAATATCAGGTGACTGGGTGCTTTGAAGTCCCAAAGTCAGACATCAAAGAATGATATACAGTCAATCCATCAAGTTTCAAGTCTACTGCTGAGCCGCTGATGAGTGGTAGAGTCAATGGCTGCTTTCCCTTGCCAGTGCACAATTAGGAGCATACTTTAAGGCTCTCAGTTGTGCACAGGCAGCCACATCACTACCTGCCCCACACCTGGCACATATTATGTTAGTTGGACAAGATTTGGGGAAAATAGTCTTGCAGACCAAATGTGAACCCATCAGACCAAGTTTGGTCCAGGGGCTGGAGGTTCCCCACTCCTGATTTGCAAAGTATCAGCTGAAGTCAGTGCTTCCCCCCCCCCAAAAAAATGTTTAGGGGTACTCTCATTTTCCTACTCATATTGAAATATTGTCCCTCAATGAGGCCATACTTAGATTCACAAAATGTTTAGGGGTATGCATACCCCCAGAAGAAAAGCACTGGCTGAAGCTTTCTAGGAATTACCCATATGGATTAGACTTCTTTCATAAGAATTTCCTTGCTGAAGCAAACCAACATCAGCCTAATCTAGCAATCTATAGTAACTAGCCCGGTGTTCTGCAAGCTAATAAGTTAGACATGATGGCCACAAATATACCTTTCAGACATTCTTGCCAGAGAAAATCAAGAAGGATATTTGCAGGAGAGGGACCAGTTTCTCTCTTCCTTGCCTATTCACATAGCTTTTGACTGCCACATTATCCATCTTGATCACTTTATAGTCTCCCCTAAGTGGGAAAAGTATAACAGATCTTGCTACGTTTTATGATTTTTAAGGCTGATAATTGATAGAGAACATGCTTTACAAATTGCAGGCAGGCAGTCTTGAGTTCAATCCCTGACATTTAAAGGTATGGCTGGAAAACACCCTATGTAACCCTGGAGAGGCAATGAGCTAGGCAGACCAATTATCGGACTCTGCATAAAGCAGCGTCCCATATTCCTTTCATCCCACACCTTCTACTCCCTGGAAGAGAAGCACATGTTAGGCTTATGCAGGACACTCAAGAAATGCCTAGGCAGCCCCTAATGCAACACATAACCCTTTTTGTTTCATTCAAGAAATCTGTTCCAAGCAGGGTGGTCTTCACAGTATCCCTGGCTTAGGGAAATCATTTCTTTGACCTAGAAATCCAGTGTCCTCCAAGTGCTGAGTGACTTTCTGTACCATTCGGTAAAAGGGACCTGTGACTTCCACACCATGGTCACTTAGGTCTCTGGTTATACTTTCATGAGGCATTGTAAGACAGGCTTGTTTGTCTCCACTGAGGGTGTATTTGGGTGATGGATCCTAGAGGTTCTGCAATTAGCAGGGTTGCTGGCAGGGGAGGGGGAAAGAGGAAGAACACTAACCTTGGAATGTACTGCTTTTTATATCCCAGTGCTAGAATGTCTCCTGTCCTCAAGGAAAAGCAATTCAGTACTTACATTCAACTTCCTATTCTTCTCAAGGCAAGGAAGGCTTCTAGGTCAAGCCTTCTCTGGTACAACTCCATCCTAGTTTATCAGTATCTCCTGTATAGTGATGAGGAATGGATACTAATACTAATCCCCTCTAACGTACTTTCCCTCACATTATTCTTGAATTTGGTTTGTTTGGGATATTTTCTCATAGCTGAATTGTAAGCAGAAGTGTCACTTTTTTCCTCTTCAAAATGAAGCAGTTGGCAGAAATCTTTCCATTCTAGCATTTAGAACAGTATATACTAACCTATGGTCCTCTAGATTTTGTTGGCCTCCATCTCCCATTAGACACAGCTACAATGACCAAGGATTATGTGAGTCATTGGTGCTCACCAACGTTACCTGGATGCCAGGGGTATAACAGCTTCTTGATACAGATTAGTTGGGTAGTTTCCCATCCTTTTGGTGAAAACAAGCAAATTACATTACTTATACAAGTGATCATTTTAACTCCTCTCGCAGATCTTGGTAGACTGTGTCCATTTTGCTTGATAGCCTTGTGGTTCTGTTATACTGCAATCAATTTATTTTTTGGAAAACAAAGAGATTTCAGCTAAATTTGTGTGTACGTGGACAACACTAATCCATTTCAGAAACCAAATCCATTTCTACTGTATCCACAAATTGTGCATATTTAATTTAATCCTGTTTATATGCCAAGAAAAACCACAAACTCTTATTTATGAGCCCTGCTGGTCCAACTGGCAGACAAAGATGTGTCAGCGCAGATGACACAGTCTAAAGCCACAAATTTCCTCTTTCATTACTTCACTTAAATCTGTATCCACAACAAATGCAATTCTGCAAGACAGATGTGCAGTGCTGAGAGTCACAAACAACTACGGAGAAGCCTCTCACTTGCTCCAGCTTCTCTCAGGTCATGGCCATCCAATACTTTGTCCATTCACTCTTGCCTATCACTGAAATGTCAAATAATATCATATTTCCCTTTTATTTCACATACTGTATCTTACTACCTTCCTTAGCTAGACTTCTTGTTCACAATCAATCACTTATGCCAGCATCCATGAGACTACACACTGTCACCTGTTTCTTGTAACCCGTCTTGAGACTCATTAGATTTAAAGGCTGGATATAAATCTTCAAAACAAATAACCATAAATAACAATAAATAACCTAGAATAACTCAGCCTGGAGCTGTATTCACTGAAGATTTCCAATTCCTTTAAGTACGGCAGAAACAAGTTTTATCATCACAAATAATGGGAATAAAGATGAAGTTAAATCACACTACATGAATTTCACTCTCACCTGCTCCAGCAGCTCCTTTTAGTACTATGTACTAATCTCCACTGTTTCCATCCTTTGTCCCTCAGGCAGGCGATTTCTCCTCCAGCAGTAAGTTTCAGTCTTACTTACCGGTATTTCCCCCTCTGTTGTGCACACAGTGCGGGTAAGAAATCACTGCCCCAAGAATAGATCTAAATCAATTCTTAAATCCGCACCTATTAATATCCATTCTCAATTCCCCCAACTCCTGCTCCAATTGTCCCCCAAAAGCCAGCCCCCCCGTGGCTCACTTATATCAAACTTTCAGCCCCAAGAGAGCCCACCGCTCTGCTTCACCCCCAGACCTAGCCGGCTTGCCTACTCACTGCAACTCAGCCGCGATCCCGACGGAGGACGCAGGTCAGCCCCGCCCGCCGCTACCTGCTGCTGCTGCAGCCTACGGACGACCCCGCATCAGCCCAGGGCCAAGAGGCGGCTGGCGACCCGGCCCCAACCACGGGCGCCCCGTGGTCCCGCCGAGGGGCTCCGGATCTCAGCAACAGGCTCCCCGCTTCGGATCCGCGTCTCCACCTACCGGGGCCCAACCCCGCGCTCCGGCTTCCCTGGGGGAACCCCCGTAACTTTGAGGCCGGTTCCGAGCCGGTTGGAAAGAGCCCTTTGCCCGCCGCAAAACTTTGCCCCCCGCCCCTCTCAGCCGGGACCCGCGCGCTCGGCTCAGGCCGCCATTTTGCCGCGGGGCATGCCGGGTAATCCGGAGGAATCCCCACGTACCGGCGCGCTTGCATCATCACCAAACCGAGAGCGAAGGAGCGGGTGGGACGATATTGAGAGCGAGAGAGAGCGCGCCGGGCGTCGGGAGGGTTACCATGACAGCGGGGAAAGTGGAGGATGGGGAAAGGTAGGCGGCGACCTTAAGAAATAAAACACGAAGAAGAAAAAACAAGTTTTGCTATGAGTGGAATCGGGCCGGGCGGGTCTTGAGGCAAACTGTAGGCTTGTCAACACATCTAAATGATTTTTTTTGTGTGTTTTAGTTGAGGTGGTGATATAGTCAGTAATAAATGCTTTTTTTATTTATGGCGGCTCTACATGTCACGCATTACTTCTGCAGCGCAATATTTAATAAGCTAGTTAAGCCTAAATGAATTCAGTACTCCCTCGGTGAGAGTGCTTAAGGGCGCAATCCTGCTTACCTCGTGTTAAGTCCTATTGAAATCAATGGTGCTTGCTTCGTATTAGGAGGCATAGGATTGCATTGTAAGGCTACAGCGTCAGGCTGCAATTCTCTGCACGCTTGGGAATAATACTGAAGTGTGCTTACTTGGAAGTGACAGCTGGATCACTTTGTTGAATTTGCAGCGTGCTTTAATTTATTCATTTATTTAAACAGTTATATGCTGTCCTTAAACAAAACATGACGAAGGCAGTATACAACATTATAACTGTAATTTAATTATAATTTATAATTATAGAATTATAATTTAATATAATATAATATAATATAAATATATAATATAAATATAGTTATAATTTAAAACACACTAAACCCAACAATACAGGAGGCAGCAATTAAAACCATCCCAATGAAAAGGAAATGAAAAGTGGCTGTCCAACGAGGCCTTACAAATAGCGGGGGAGAGAAGGCAAGCAAAATGCGAGGGAGATAGTGAAAGATACAGGAAATTGAATGCAGATTTCCAAAAAATAGCAAGGAGAGACAAGAAGGCCTTCTTAAACGAGCAATGCAAAGAAATAGAGGAAAACAATAGAATGGGGAAAAACAGAGATCTGTTCAAGAAAACTGGAGATATGAAAGGAACATTTCGTACAAAGATTACCATAATAAAAGACAAAAGTGGAAAGGACCTAACAGAAGCAGAAGACATCAAGAAGATGTGGCAAGAATACACAGAGGAATTATACCAGAAAGATATAGATGTCTCGTATACCCCAGGTAGTGTGGTTGCTGACCTTGAGCCAGACATCCTGGAGAGTGAAGTCAAATGGGCCTTAGAAAGCACTTCTAATAACAAGGCCAGTGGAAGTGATGATATTCCAGCTGAACTATTTAAAATTTTAAACGATGATGCTGTTAAGGTGCTACACTCAATATGCCAGCAAATTTGGAAAACTCAGCAGTGGCCAGAGGATTGGAGAAGATCAGTCTACATCCCAATCCCAAAGAAGGGCAGTGCCAAAGAATGCTCCAACTACAGCACAATTGCACTCATTTCACACGCTAGCAAGGTTATGCTTAAAATTCTACAAGGCAGGCTTAAGCAGTATGTGGACCGAGGGACTTCCGGGTTGGCGCCATCGTCGAATGGCGGAGTTCCTCCGACTGGAGGAACGGGCTCCGTGAAAATTGGGTCTTCCCACCGCGGCGAAGGTGGGGACCCGCTAGAAACCCCAGGCGGAGGAGCCTGGGGACGTGGGATTCAGCGGAGCACCAAGAGCGCCTCCCCTACTCGCCAGGAAACCCTTTTTTGGGGCTCCGGAGTGAAGTGGGGTGAGCAGCGTGGTGCAATCGAACCGACTGCTACTTTCACGGAGGGAAGCCGCATAGCCATCGACGGAGAGCGCCGGCTTTTTCTTGATGACATTTGGACTCTAAACAGGTACCCGTGAGTAAAAGCGGAGGATTGGATTAAGAAAGAAAAAAAAATCTTTTGAATTAGGTATGAAGCGGGAAGGTATAAAAAGGAAGTCTGCCTCCCGTTTTTGTAAACAGACTGAAGCAAAGATCGTACAAACTAATTAGCCTTGAATTTGATTCAAAGATTGAAATTTCTGGCACTTATGACTATTAAAACCCCCTTGACGGCAGGAGGAAAGGGGGTAAAAGAACTTTGACTATCTAATCCTGCAGATAGAAAGTAAAGGAATAAATTTCCATTGCCCCCAACCTGGGGACGGGACGTCAGGACAGATTCTTTGAAGGAAACGGACTTGGACAGATAGAAATAAAAGAGAAACAAATAGACTTTAATGTCGCTTTCTGCTTGTGCTTGTTGCAAGGAAACAAAGTATTGGAAAATTGAAAGTAAATTCTCCTTTGTTTGATACATTTTAAAGATGGAGGTTAACAGAAGTTCTGCCCTCTAGAGGGAGTTTGTTAGTTTCTTTGTTGCAGTTCACAAAGAGACATAACAGCCGTGGAAATCAGCGTGAGACCAGATATCTGACCTTGACTAAAAATGAGCAGGAAGGAAGTTTTTCTTGCTGCCCTTCTTAAAGTGGATGCTATGCTGCAGCAGCTGCAGGAAGATATGAACTTGGTAGATGAGAAACTGGATGCCATGACTGCTGTAGCTAGAAAGTATGGATTGACAGGAGAAGAAGAGAGTGAAACCTTACAACAGTTGACCCAGGAAACTGACTTAAAGCAAACCCAAGGGCAGTGGGAGATGGAAGAGATTGCTATTATACCTCAAAAGTCGCAAAATGAGAGACCTAACGTCGTTGAATCCAAAGGGTGTCTGCAAACTTCTGGAGTTAAGGGGACTCTTAGCTCTAGTGGGACTGTGAAACAAGAGAACAAGTATTTTTGGAGCAACTACTGTTTGGATTATAAATTTAACAATGGGGAGTGGAACTGGGGGGAATGGAACAACCTGATAAATGAAAATGGAGACTATGACTGTATGGAACTTCCCAAGGATCCACTCCCCAAGGAGAAGGGGAAGAAAGTACAAAAGACTTCAACAAGGGACAAGAAAGTGTCGTATCACAACCAGGAGCAAGAAAATCTGCAGAGGTGGCATGGAAGTGACTTGAGTGCCTCAGACATTAGAACACCGGACTGAAAATTAAGATTAAAGGGAAGAAAGGACGGACGCAACCCGAAACCAGGAAGAAAGGGACGATGGACAAAACTAGAATTGAACTTTCTTTTATATATTTGGCTATTTCTGAGTAACATTTGTGAAATAATAGACTGTGGCGGAAAGGAAATAATTGGCTTTAGTAGAAAGATTTGAAGATAATAAGTATAAATATAATTTAAAGTCTAAATTTAAAGGTATATGGTTTTGAAAGTAAAGATAAAGTTAAAGGTAATATTGATAAATTTGAAATAGATTGTTAAGATAAATTATTATTATTTTTTTATAAATATGGGAAGAATTTGCTGAAACAATGATTAAATTGGAATACAAAAAAGGGAGGTATGAGGAAGTCTAAGACACAAGATAATGAAATGAAGTTATTTTGAATCTTGTTTACTTTTTTCTTTTTTTCTTTTTTCTTTTGCCTTTTTTCTGTTTTTGTTTGTTTATGCTTTAAATGTTTTTGTATCTTGAAAATCTGAATAAATATTATTTTAAAAAGCAGTATGTGGACCGAGAACTCCCAGAAGTGCAAGCTGGATTTCGAAGGGGCAGAGGAACCAGAGACCAAATTGCAAACATGCGTTGGATTATGGAGAAAGCTAGAGAGTTCCAGAAAGACATCTACTTCTGCTTCATTGACTATGCAAAAGCCTTTGACTGTGTTGACCACAGCAAACTATGGCAAGTTCTTAAAGAAATGGGAGTGCCTGATCACCTCATCTGTCTCCTGAGAAATCTCTATGTGGGACAAGAAGCTACAGTTAGAACTGGATATGGAACAACTGATTGGTTCAAAATTGGGAAAGGAGTACGGCAAGGGTGTATATTGTCTCCCTGCTTATTTAACTTATATGCAGAATTCATCATGCGAAAGGCTGGGCTGGATGAATCCCAAGCCGGAATTAAGATCGCCGGAAGAAATATCAACAACCTCAGATATGCAGATGACACAACCTTGATGGCAGAAAGTGAGGAGGAATTAAAGAACCTTTTAATGAGGGTGAAAGAGGAGAGCGCAAAATATGGTCTGAAGCTCAACATCAAAAAAACGAAGATCATGGCCACTGGACCCATCACCTCCTGGAAAATAGAAGGGAAAGAAATGGAGGCAGTGAGAGATGTTACTTTCTTGGACTCCATGATCACTACAGATGGTGACAGCAGCCACGAAATTAAAAGACGCCTGCTCCTTGGGAGAAAGGCGATGGCAAACCTAGACAGCATCTTAAAAAGCAGAGACATCACCTTGCCAACAAAGGTCCATATAGTGAAAGCCATGGTGTTCCCAGTAGTGATGTATGGAAGTGAAAGCTGGACCATAAAGAAGGCCGATCGCCGAAGAATTGATGCTTTTGAATTATGGTGCTGGAGGAAACTCTTGAGAGTCCCATGGACTGCAAGAAGATCAAACGCATCCATTCTTAAGGAAATTAGCCCTGAGTGCTCATTGGAAGGACAGATCGTGAAGCTGAGGCTCCAATACTTTGGCCACCTCATGAGAAGAGAAGACTCCCTGGAAAAGACCCTGATGTTGGGAAAGATTGAGGGCACAAGGAGAAGGGGACGACAGAGGATGAGATGGTTGGACAGTGTTTTCGAAGCTACAAACATGAGTCTGACCAAACTGCGGGAGGCAGTGGAAGACAGGAGTGCCTGGCATGCTCTGGTCCATGGGGTCACGAAGAGTCGGACACGACTAAACGACTAAACAACAACAACAACAAACCCAACAATAATATAAAAATTAGATAACTGCTCAATCTAAGGATCAGTAAAATCTGGTATTAAAATATCAGGGAATGTCAAAAGACCAGAGTAAACCAATGAAGTATCAATACTGGCTAGCTAACCTATTTCTTTCTTTCCTGCAAACTGGGGATAACATTTCATGCTATTGATCAAGTAGACTGTAGTCCACAATATGTCCTGCCACAATACACAGGTTAGCCTTTTGAAATGCAATAATAAACTTCTGCCTATATTGTTTCCCATCAAGTCATTTTTGTCTACAGCCTGAAAAGTTTTCTGAAGAAGGGTCTCTGAACAACGTAACCAAAAGGATCTACAGAGCACTGCCAATTGCCCTGGGGCAAGATTGCCAAACCAGGACCAGATCTTTCATAATCATGTCAGGAGCATCCTTCAGGAGAACCCACATGAATGTAATTCTGACAGAATAAAGTAATTCAGGGGGTTGTTTCAAATGACACTAAAATCACCTGCAATAACAAACTGAGCAATACTGTAATCTGACTTGGAAATTATGTGTGCCTGTTCAGTCCTATGCATATACTTCAGACGTAAGTATAATTGAGTTCAATAGGACAGACTCATAGGTAAGTATGTATAAGATTGCCAACGGAGTCATGCAAGTACAACACCCATTCAGCAAATTAGCCTCTTGAGGTCTATGAACCTCTTGCAACAAAATCTGAAATTCCAAGCAGAGGCTCCTCATCAGAATACTAATTTTCTAGGACTTCTGCCATAAACTCCTGGAACTTCCCTGCTTTCTCCCCAAAATCCTGAAGTGACCTCTAAGCATGCATTTTGCTAATACTCATCTTACTGTTAAACTGTTCTTACTGTGAAGGGCGTCTGCATTGGACAAAGAATTGTACATTTTACCAAATGTGGTGGGATTGCAAGGTCATTTTAAAAAATGGGAAAGGATATACAATGAATTGAAAAAGATGTTTTGGTTAAAAAATCGAAAGCTTTTCTGTTGGGTTTTTTAGGACAAGAATTGCTGAAGGAAAATCAGACATTATTTATGTATGCTACAACAGCAGCAAGAATTTTAATAGCACAAAATTGGAAGACTGGAGAAGTACCATCAAAAGAACAGTGGCAAGAAAAGCTGATGAACTATGCAGAGTTAGCAAAGTTAACGGATAAACTGTGTGAAAAGGACAATAGTGATTTTGAAAAGGAAGGAGAATCTTTTACAATGAATGTTAAGTAATAATATTGGATATTTGTTATAAGAAAAGAAAATCATATATATATATATGTCTGTTATTAGCATTGAGAGGTGGGATGTAATCTAAACCTGTGGAGATATTGAAGTACAGTATATGGCAGGACCTTGCAAGCAATGGTGAAAGGTAATAAATCATTAAGAAAGGGAAAACAAAAGGGGGAAAGTATATTTTATAATGAGGATGTTTGTGAATCTAGCAGCTGGTTTCGGCTCCTCCACTGTGTCCATGTACGGTACTTGTATGTACACATTGTTGGCTGGCTGCTACAAACCCCAGACTTCTTTAACAGAGTTGGGAGAGGAGATGGCCCAGTGAATAAATCTTTGGAAACTTCACTAAGCTCAGTAGTGAATGCAAGGGGTGGGGGAGGAATTACTTCCAACCCCATAGTGGTTTGCTCCCTGTCCATTTCTCTCACTAAAATGATCAGGCAAACATTTAGCTGTACAAATGTATTGAAAGGAGAGAGTTATGTGGATGGGGACTTGTACAGACAGGAGAATACAAGGTAGTTCTTGTAAGAATGGAACTGGACCTCTTCTCCCTTGTTATGTAACTAGTTTCCAATAACCCTCTTCTGACTCTGTACCAGCCTAGTCCTAAGTACATCCAAGCCCATTAATTTCAAAGGCACTCCTGACTTTACATAGGATGGGGCTCTGCGGGCAATATCTGAGGACAAAGCATAACTAGTTACTATGGTAACAGGTACAGCACCACAAACAAAACTAGCTGTGGGACTAGGCAGAAAGGAAAAGGTGTGGGTGAAGAATGGAATAAACCATATTAGAAAAAGACAAGAGGGTGTTTCTGAAATATAAGATAGGATGGTGGCTAGTATACCTTTGGTATCAAGGTCTATTGAAGGTATCTCTGAACAACTCTGTGGATTGTGCTCAAAACTGTACAGTACTCATGATTATTTGAGTCCTATACCACAATGCGGACCGTATCCTGTTTGCTGTTTATTATTACTCATTATATTTGTGTTCCACCTTTCTTCCAAAATCCTCTGGACAAAATACAAAGGGTTATTTTCTCCTATTTCCACAACCTTAAAACTCTTGTGTGAAGCAGGTCAGGCTGAGATTTCACTGGCTTAAAGTCAACTGGCTTGATGGTCATCAGGGATTTGAACCCAGCAATCTACAGTCCAATCCCAGCCCTAGCTACTGTATCCAACTGACTCACTATGAATTGGAGTCTCCAGCATCAGAAGCACTATGCTTCTGAATGCCAGTTGCTAGGGTTCAAGAAGCAGGAGAGTAATGTTAAACTCAGGTTTTGCTTTTGGACTTCAAATAGATAGATCTCTGCTTGGCCAATTATGAGACAAAAGACCAGGATGAGATCATATTCAGACCCTGCTGGACTCTTCTGCATTCCTATAATCAGTGTACACACTTCTTGATTAAATTAATTGTACAAAATGGAGGTAAGGTAGGTGTCTATGAAGATAACTGGCTGCTTATTTAATGATGCTTAAAACTCCTTTATTTATAGAAATGGAAGAAAGATGCATGCTATCTGGATAGTATCTAAAATACCGTACATTTGCCTTAAAATCATGGTCCCCTCCCCCCACAAGGCTCACAGCCCAGTAGCAAATACTGATACAGTGGTATCTCTAGTTAATAACTTGATTCGTTCTGGATGTCCGTTCTTAACCTGAAACCCTTCTTAACCTGAGGTAGCACTTTAGCTAATGGGGCCTCCCGCCACCGCACCGCTGGAGCATGATTTCTGTTCTCATCCTGAAGCAAATTTCTTAACCTGAGGTACTATTTCTGGGTTAGCGGAGTCTGTAACCTGAAGCGTCTGTAACCCGAGGTACCACTGTACAGTTAATCGTACATGGGAAGCATGTACAGTGGGAAGAAGAGGCACTTGGCAGAGTCCCCCTTGCATGACCTTGGGAACATATTGTGCAAAGGAAGAGATTACTTCATTTGTATGACTTCTGGGGAGTTAGCAGTACATCAGTTCATACATCAGTCAGGGATATTTCAAGAAAGGCGCTCAGTACTTGGCCCTCCATAAATTCTCCAAATCCTCTCTCGGCACTGGAGTCAGATAACAGGCAGAAAGACAATGACTCCAAGAATCCAGGCTGCCCATCTGCTCTACACTTCCAGATTCTTGCCTCCCTAGCGCCAGCTGATGAAATTTTCATAGCCACAATAAGGTTTCCCATTTCCGATGGGCCCTTCTGTCTTGAAGCCTTGACAGTTGTGCCCTGTTCAGGTTTCTGAGGGTGTCTGCTGTAGGTGACAATTATAAGAGCCATTTGCTCTTTTACAGTGCTCTTAAAAGCAGAGGATTTAAAAGAAAGTAACACATTAAAATATTGTAAGAGGTTGTTTTACAGGCTTTTTGAGTTCTGCTCCAGGTAGGGGCAATTAATGCTTGAGCATGTAGTGGCATCTCAGATCCAGAAATTCTCGACATAAATTTTCGGCCCATTTCGAAATGGCTTCAGGCCTGGTTTAAGGATGGAAGCAACTTTGGTCAGCTGAGTAGATGACCTTTTCCAGGACCTGAAAAGGACCTCACCATAGAATTCAATACCATTGAGCATAATATCTTTCTATATTGCCTAGCAGGGGAGGGTTTGGAAAGTGCCCTTCAGTGGTGTCTCCAGTCCTCCCTTAAAGTTCAAGAAGGTGATGTTGTAAGGATCCATTTTTGACAATTTGGTGCCCTTCGTAGGAATACATGTTATCCTCCATATTATTCAATGTCCACATGGAACTACTAGAAGAGGTTGTCTGAGGCTTTGGAATACATTGTCCTTCACATACTGATGACAATCAAAACAAAACAAATTCCTTCCAGTAGCACCTTAAAGACCAACTAAGTCAGTTCTTGGTATGAGCTTTCGTGTGCATGCACACTTCTTCAGATACCAATCAGTATCAGATTGATGACAATCAGTATGTGAAGGACACCCAACTCTTCTTTCCCTTTCTGTACCTAATGCCATTAAATTTGTTGGAGTTCTAAACTGGAGGTCAAGCTCAATCCAGACAAGATGCAAGTGATCCATTTTGGATGGTATTCCCCTTCAAAAAACAGGTATACAATTTTGGTATGCCCTTGGATTCAGCCCTGCATCTGGATGACCAGGTGGTGGCCAGGAGTGCTTTTGCATAGATTAGCCTGATGTGCCACCTGCACCTGAACCTGAGGAAGTTAGTCCTGACTATGCTAATGCACAGGACTAAGGTCTATCAGGACTGGATCGCAGCAATGCACTTCACATGTGACTATGGTTGAAGAGCCTTTGGAAGCTGCAGTTGGTCCAAAATGCAGCAGGAAGAATGTTAGCAGGCACATGTCCTTGGGAACACATGATGCCTACCCTGCAATGTCTGCATTGGCTGCCTCTTTGCTTCTGGGAACAATTAAAAGTGTTGGTGATTAAATCCTTAAATGGCTTGAGTTCAGGATACTGAAGGATTGCCTCCTCCCTTACCAACCTGTCTGCTTCCTAAGATCAGTAGAGGCCCTTCTCTGTGTCCCTGTTAAGAGTAGACTGGTAGTGACAAAAGACAGGACCTTCTCAGTGACTATCCCAATATTGCAGAACACTTTGCCCCATGGTAGATCCTTTTTGCATTGTCCATTCCTTGGCTGGTCAAGACATTCTTATTATAGCCAGCTTTTGTCTACCAAATGCTGAACTTTTATTGAACGCTAGGTTTTATCTGTATTCTCTCCCTTCATGTTTGACTCTGTCTTTATATTTTTGTTACATCCTTAAATTATTGAATGTATTGTATGTGCTTTTTATTACTGTTTTAAATGTTTATAAACCGCTCCAAGTGGTGCATGGATGGACACTAGAAGGGCGGGAGGACAGAAATCTCTAAATAAATACATAAAATAAATACATCCTAACTAATATGCTCAAAATCAAGCAGAAACTCCTGTTCCTTCAAGGCAATTTGTATTTTGGTAAACTGCCCTGTCTTTGGTAAAGAGTGGTAAAGAATCTTGCACACTTTGGTTCTTTTCTGCAACATTCTACAATATGGATGGTTATTATAAACTGCTGGAACATAGGCGACTTCTAGGCTATAGAATGGACTAGTACTTTCAAGGTGGTTTGACTGTAGAGGGCCATGTTTGCAGGTTTAGATTACATCAACCGTCTGCAATCTGGTGCCTTCCACATGTTTTGGACTACATCAACCCCAGCCAGTGACCAATGGTCAGGGTTCGTAGGAGTTGCAGCATAAAACATCAGGATGACACCAGGTTAGTGTGAATTTTTATGTTCCTTCAAATAATTTCATGATAAATATGCAGGAAAGTGTTGGCAGCAGAATTTAAAAATTCCAGTTCTCAGCCTCTAACTCTAATCACAACAGAAAACCCTATTCCCCCCCCTCCCAATTTAAATGCCAAACCCAAGACTCACTGTTGAGTGTCCATCATTTTCCCTTTCCTCGGGTTTCATTAAGCAGACCAGAAAGCTCTTTGCGCAATGGATGCTACGAGAGGAACTTGACTATGCACTATTATATTTACTATTATAAACACCATTAATACCACAGTGCTGTTCCTTGCTGGAACCAGTTGCTCAGTAAATCCTCTGAAGTTCAATTAACAAGCATCAGGTAATTTAACACTTGGCTCCCAATAATCCCTTTATTTCAAGGGGGCTCCGGCTGATGCTGAAGTTACCACCAAAGAGCCTTGGAAATACATTTTAGATTCTATTAAATACCAGCTGAATTTATGGCCCTTGGTGAAAAGCAGAAAGTAATCTCTTCAACATACTTTCCAAGAGTCAGCACTTTATATAGACTGGCATAAGTCCACAGAAGAGACCACTGGAGAGTCATGTGTCCCTCTGCAGAAAGATGTTTAGTAAAGCACAAGTCTGAGAATTGACAGAGCGGATGCCTGGAACTTGGAGCATAATGCATCATCTACAAAGAGATTTAACAGAACCTCTGTCTTCTTAGCTTCATAGTCATGCCATTTCATAATGGGGGACTGTGCAGATTCTTCATGGGGAACTGACCAGGTTCTGCATGTTCCCACCAAGAAACTGGGATATCCATCCCATTCAGCAGTGCAGGACAGAACAAGGCAACCTGTTCCAGAGGCAGAAGCAAAGAGGTACAATTAAAATGCAGGAAACTGACAATTATTATGTTGTTGTTGTTGTTGTTGTTGTTGTTGTTGTTGTTGTTGTTGTTGTTGTTGCTGCTGCTGCTGCTGCTGTTGTTGTTACAGTCAAATGTACATGATTGATTGGACCGTGAGGATCACATGAGGATTGAACCATGCCTTGCATTTCAGGGAGAGATGCAATGCTGTAAATTTCAATGTAGAGCCTAGATAGCTGGGTTGGTTAGAGCATGGTGCTAACAGCAGCAAGGTTACAGGTTTGATCCCCGTATGGGACAGCTGCATATTCCTGCATTGCAGGGGGTTGGACTAGATGGTCCTCAGGGTACCTGTGGCAACACCTGCCATGCAAACTGTCCAGCCTGTTAAGGACTCATGATCTCCATGGCCAAGAATGTAGGAACTAAGGAAAATTAGAAAAGTATGAAATGGATTCAGGAGTATATGTGGATTATGGATATTGGTTCTTGTGCGAACACAAAGTATACTCATTTCCCCTCTCCTCAAGAAGCTGACTAAAATGCTTAGTGGACAGGGGTGTCAGATTTTAAGATGGAATGGGTGAAGAGTTATAAGGCTTGCAATATGGGTATGCAGTTGCATAGATTGCCACCTGTGAGCAGTGCTGTAGCTATGTGGGGGCTAACCTGGTTTTCTACACCAGGTGAAGCCTCCTGAGGGGTGCCATTGAGGCTCCCAGCGTGTGTGTGTGTGTGTGTGTGTGTGTGTGCAAATGCATGTTGTTGTTGTGGTTGTTGTTGTTGTTGTTTGCCAAACTGGGTCTTTGACCTAGGTGAAATAAAGCCTAGTTTCACCCCTGCCTGTGGGCTTTGGGGTGAGCGTGAGGCAAGTTGTGTGTGCAGTTTCACAGTGCTCTCTCTCTCTCTGGATGTGTGTGGCATCGCAAGAGGAGCTTCTTCCACACATGAAGGGGGGAGGGGAATTCTCATCCTGTGTGTTTCAGCAACACTTTTATGTTGGTAATTCACCGCAGACTGTGACTGTATTTGACCCCACACTCCTGATCACGCCGAGTCCCTGCCTGGTCTGATGCACAGCTATGCAGCATGGGGTGACAGGACCGTTGGAATGTTGCTGTTTCTGCTGAACATATCCCTGCAGCATCAAGGAGAAGTCTTGTGAAATGCATAACACTGCTTTCCCCTGTGGAGCCTGTTGTTTATAGGGACAGGTCCAGGCAGGTGAAGGAAGAATTACCTTACCCTAGGACATGGCTGGCGCTTAGCTGACTTCATTACTGCCTGCTCACAAGAAAACTCTGTGGCCAAGGAGTCATGTAGTCTGAAATGAACCTCTGGCTGGGGGAGATTATATTCAGACATTATTGTTTTGAGTTCTGCTGCTAAAAGGAAGATGCAATCTGGGCCAGGAATCCTGACATTTTGGTGTAACCCATTATGATTCAGGTTGTAGCAAAAGAGTCAGTAGTTCATCAATCTTTTTAGTACCTAGCCTGCTAGAAGCACAAATGTTAAAGTAGCCCACACTGTTTCCTTATGGTCCACTGGCAGGGCTGGGCAGGGTGTTGGGGGGAATTAAAAGACAATAAGTAGAATGTACTGTTTTGGGTCATCTTGTTACAAAATTTGGAGATTCTGACATACATACAACACCCCCAAAAAAACAGAAAATAGTTTGCCTTCTCATTACATTAGAATCATAGAATCATAGAATCATAGAGTTGGAAGAGACCACAAGGGCCATCGAGTCCAACCCCCTGCCAAGCAGGAAACACCATCAGAGCACTCCTGACATATGGTTGTCAAGCCTCTGCTTAAAGACCTCCAAAGAAGGAGACTCCACCACACTCCTTGGCAGCAAATTCCACTGTCGAACAGCTCTTACTGTCAGGAAGTTCTTCCTAATGTTTAGGTGGAATCTTCTTTCTTGTAGTTTGGAACCATTGCTCCGTGTCCGCTTCTCTGGAGCAGCAGAAAACAACCTTTCTCCCTCCTCTATGTGACATCCTTTTATATATTTGAACATGGCTATCATATCACCCCTTAACCTCCTCTTCTCCAGGCTAAACATGCCCAGCTCCCTTAGCCGTTCTTCATAAGGCATCGTTTCCAGGCCTTTGACCATTTTGGTTGCCCTCCTCTGGACACGCTCCAGTTTGTCAGTGTCCTTCTTGAACTGTGCTGCCCAGAACTGGACACAGTACTCCAGGTGAGGTCTGACCAGAGCAGAATACAGTGGCACTATTACTTCCCTTGATCTAGATGCAATACTCCTATTGATGCAGCCCAGGATTGCATTGACTTTTTTAGCTGCCGCGTCACACTGTTGGCTCATGTCAAGTTTGTGGTCAACCAAGACTCCTAGATCCTTTTCACATGTACTGCTCTCAAGCCAGGTGTCACTCATCTTGTATTTGTGCCTCTCATTTTTTTTGCCCAAGTGCAATACTTTACATTTCTCCCTATTAAAATTAGTGTCTCTATAGCACACTGAATCCATTTTAAAGTGACAGGACAAAACACTAAAGGTCACATTATAAAAGTCACCTTTTAGACAACCAAGACTGCTCACAAGTCAGAAGCTATCTGGTGATGGGTGATGGGCATAGGTGATGGGTCCTTCTCAGGGGTTAGATCCACACTATATATTATACTTTTGCAGAATCTGCCCCCTATCACCAACTCATGAACACCCACTGGATTTGCAAAATGCCCATCTTCAGTCTGGGTATCACTAAATAGCATCCTTTTTTTATTTTCCAGTTTAACAATTTCAAGAGGGTAGCACTGTACAGTCCACTTTATTCATTCAGGAAGGATCAAGTTAGGATGAGGATGAATGAATGAATGAATGAATGAATGAATGAATTCATATGCAACTTAATTGCACATTCTTTCATTTCCCCTGTCTCCTAAAGGGTCATCCAGCCATACACACAGACAAGTCCTGGTCTATTACCTGAGAATGCCCTACCAAATGCAAGGAAAAACAACTTAGGGTGTATAAGTTGTTTATCCTTGCCTCTTGTAAGGCATTCTCAGATAGTAGTTCAGGACCTGTCTGTGGGTCACAGGAACCTTCTAATGGATCATGAGGCTTATCCTACATGTGTGGGAGAGATGGTATACTACCCTGTCAGGAAACTTCATGGCATGCAACACTACCATTTCGCTGACAATTTTTTTTTGCAAAGTATAGACTGTAGAACTGGAGTCTCCTGTGTGCATGGGTTCCTATGTCAAGGGGACCTCAGATGTGTGTAGGGTGGAAATGAGGTTGATATGTGACATACACATATCCTGTTACATTTTCTGCTGTACAAAAGGCTTCAATCTTATGCCACTTTTATGCTTATTAGGTCCCGGAAGGGATCATGGCAATTTAACCTTGTTCTGCAGTCTTGTTTCTACAACTGAGAAGAATGCAAAGGCTTGGCTATTGGCTGCAATCAAGGTTTATTATTATCAACAGAGTTGATTTAATAGGCAGATTGCAGGTGCATGATTTCACTTGGTCTGATTGAGTCAATGTGAGTCCACATCAGACGAATTTGTGAGCTGGCTCTCAACACTTAAGCTAATGTGGTTTCATGTTCATCCAGAATAGCTGCCACCAGCTTTATTACTACATATTTATATCCAAGCTGGTAGTCTGAATAACATCAGCCTCTCCATTCCCCTAAGGAATATTTATTCAGTAACTCAGAATCAAGTAGTAGTATGACTCATACTACTGCTGCATGACTCATTATCTGGCCAGAGTTTCAGAATAACACAAGGCAAAAGGATAAATTAAACAATAAGATTGATTTTCAAAAAAACAAACCAAAACACTGAGGGCCAGTATTGCGTAGTGGATAGTAACAAACTATGTGGAGATCTGCTTTCAAATTAATTTTCATTTATGGTTCCTAGGGGGCCATGGGTCAGCCATTATCTATCACCTTAGCCTACCTCATGGGATTCTTCTGTAGATAAAATGGGAGAAATGACATACACCACTCTGGGCCCTGGGAGAAAATGTAATATACAAATGTGAGAATTATTATTTTTTAATCAGCCTGCTAACGTCAATAAAAGTCTGACTGCTCTGTCAGGGCAAGATTACTAGTTGCAATGGTTTGTAATAAAGTTGCCACACTGCTAGAGAACAAAATAACTCAGAGGCTCAAAAAATCTGGCAAGCCAGGACCACTGCTGGGGGAAATAACACACTTCCTTTTCTAGAATAATAGATCCTAGTTTCTAGCATAGCTGGTGAGCTCTTGAGTCATGCAGATAGGTTGACCAAATGAAATAAAACTCTAGTTACATTTCAAATTGGACCTGAGGAAAAAGAAAAGCTGTTGCCTGGGAAGGCTTGGTTAACATGAAGGTGATTGGCAAGCTGGAAGCATAACTCTTGTAGACCTGATACTGCTGTGAAAATGGCTGCACTTTGACAAGAGAAACAGCAACACGAATATACAGCACTACATATCCTCACTACATCTTGGCGTACTTAGCACTGAAAGTAAGTTCCAACATAATATCTACCATCCATGGCATGGCACCTGGAATGATTCCCATGTAGTCCAAATGAGTCAACTACACAACTTGCATATAAATGATCCTTTGAATTTCCATGATTTGGTGGCTTTGCCATCCATCTTTTCACATTTATGACACTGGGAATTGAGGACCAATACATTGCAGGGGGTTAGAGTTAGGATGGAGACTACTATGCTACTCTGTAGTGTTATCATAGTTTCCCAAATATTGGCTTTAGGCTATTTGATGAATGCTGTCTGAATATTTCAGGAAATTACACCTCTGCCTTGGAACATAAATATGTCTGCTTACAGTAAATGTACTTCCATTTTTGAAGTTGCTAAGGGCTAAATCACACATTTATTGTTTATTTTTAAAATATTTAAGCTGCCCTTCATCCTATGGATTCTAGGGCAGTGTATTATAATACATGTTAAAGCATATTATACTCCTTTCAAGGGACCATTTCTGTGACTGATTCCACTGCTTGGATACCTGTGTAAATGTGTAACTACAAACCAATGGATTCTAGTCTAAGTGTATTAAGAAGCAAATCCCACTTAATTCACTAGGAGTTGCACCCTAGCAACTGTGCTAAGGATTTCAGTGTAAAGTGTTTCTGCAGAAAAGTCCCTATAGAAGCATTTAACACACCTAATAATTCTAATATGAATGGATGACATCAAATGATAGAGTAGACCAACTGAAATCAATTGATGTAAATAACTCAAGTCCATTAAATTAAAAGAGTCTACTCTCTGAGTATGACTGTTGGGTATCACCTAATATTTCCAATGATAGTTAGTGACTCAGTGACTGCAGTAGTGCAACTTGACTCTGACTCGGAATGACTGTCAGTGTTCCTTATTTGCCCCTACCATTTCATTTGCAACTAAGGGTTGAGAATATTCAATCAGTATTGAGTCAGCATGCTAATTACAATATTTCTCTTTATTTGTAATAAAAGCATTATGAAATCCAAGCAGCACCCATCTAAGCATCCAATTTATTGTAGCCTGAGGCATAGTTCTTTTGCTAGGCTGGTGTAAAAAGTCTACAGAGCCCTAACACTCCTTTTAGCTTCCAGGAAACACTTCTAGAACGAGGAGCTGCTACCACTATCCCGCAGCACGCAAAAGCTATTTATTTCTCTTGCTTTACAGCTCTCCTGTTCAGTGGGTGGGCCCCTAGAACTAGTATGGTGACTGACAATAAACAGAAGGCTGATCTCTGGCACACTTTCATTGCATTGCATTGAATAGAATGTTTCGGGTCTTGGTCTTGATTCAAGGAGCTTTAATATTAAGTGAATATTCAGCCCTAGAACTGATCGGCACCCCCAGCAATCACAAAGATTTGCAAAACACAAAGCTGGAAATGGATGGAAAGGTGGTCAAGTGAAGCACTTATTTCTGAGGCAGAAGCCTGTGCTGATAATGGCAGTAAGGTTGCAATCCTGTGCGCACACATTCAAATTTAAGTCCCACTGAACTCAGAAGCACTTAGATTCAGGTTCATATGCACTGGATGGAGAAGCACACTTCGTTCACACAGCTGTGCCTATTTCAGCAGTGAGGCCTCAGGATGAACAAGAAAAAGGAGCTTGCACATATCTGGGAAATTTTTGAGGGCTTGGGGAGGGATGATTAATATTTAAGTGCTGCAATTTCAGGAGTGTAGTTTAAATTTTAACAACTCAAATTTAAGTTTAAAATAAGAAAACAACACATTGTCTCTGTGTCTCCTCTGCCAATTCTTTGTTCTTTTTCTTTCCCTGTTTTGTTCTGTTCTCAAAATAGTTGCAGCCGAAGGCCAAGAAGCCAAACTAATCTCTGTTTTATGGATGATAAGGTTCAATGGCTACTAGCCTTGATGGCTATGTGCTACCTTCCGTGTTGCAGGCAGCAGCATGCCTCTGAATTCCAGTTGCAGGGGAACACAAGTGAGAGAGCGCTATGGGCCTCAAGTCCTGCGTGTGGGTGTTGCACACTGGCATTTGGTCAGCCGCTGTGGGAAGCAGGACCCTGGATAAAATATGTCTCCGGTCCGATTCAGCGGGTCTCTTCTGATGAATTCCACAGTATAGCTGCAGATTAAGACAGGAAGCCATGAACTCAGCAAATGTGATGGCAACAGAAGCAGCAGCATGTGCCTACAAAGGTATTTAGCAGTCGGCGACTTGACGTTTTCTACACGGTCTGTGCATAGGATCCATGCCATAGAACAAACCTTCCATTCTCACCCTGCCAAAGAATAAGATATTCACAAGCAGGCTTAAGTTGGATGACCAGGGTGAAGGGTTTTTTCGCTGAGGAGGCACATTGATGCAGTGTAGCTGCTCACACGGTAGTCTGGATTGCACAGGTTGATCAGTATGGAGCTAACGGGTGGGTGGCCTTGCCTTTGGTCCCTTCTAGTCTTATGAACTGAAGGACAAAATAATCCACACCAGTCCCATAAAGGATCATAGTACATCACATACACACACCCAATCCCAAGGAAGATTATAAACACCTCAATCCTTTCCCCTCCAGCGTGGATTAACCTACATAATCCTGACCACAGTGTGCCACGAGAACGAGAGCTGAAGCGTCTTTGTACTACTGCGCACAGTCTGCCTCCCGCTTTCAAAGAGGGATCTAATTGCTGATTTTAGCAGGCAACATTTGCGTTGGGGAGTGGGCGGGCAGGGGGCAAGCGGTGGCAAATGGCAACTTGAGAGGGTGGCTACCTCTTTTTTTGCTGTGGCATGTGTAGAACTACGTCTTGACAAAGCCAGCCTCCACTGGGGGGCAGATAGGTGAAATGGTGAAAATGACAATTGAAGAGCCAAAAGCTGGTTCACTTTTGCTCATCCTCTCTCCTTCTCCTCCTCCTCTCCTACACACACACACACGCAACCACCACACACACCTACTGCCCGTGGAAGCTATTTGCAAGCAATCCTGGGCATCTGGGGAATGAAGCACTGAATACCAAAGTGTATGCATGCACACGCACACACATACATATATATATATATATATATATATATATATATATATATATATATATAAACAGTGTGGCTGCAGAGTCAAATATAGCCCTCGGGGAAGGGGAAACAATGGTCGGGCATTGGGTTACATCGCCGCAGGGCCAGCAGGCTGCTTGTTTGTTGTGGGCCTGGGTGGAATGGGAACAGCGAGAGGGAGGGTGCAGCATGGGGGTGGCAGCGAGAACATTTGTTTCAATTCATAAAGCCTAACTTGGCATTGGCTTCTGCGTATGTGTTTGTTTGAGACTGACCTACAGTGAATGCCAATTTATGAGACACTAATTTGAGTTGGCAGCTCTGTGGGGTTTGTGGTCTCTCTCCAGCTGGTTTCCGCTGTGCCCCCTCCTCCCCACTCACTCCTAGCCTCCCTGTGGGGATTAAGAGTGTGGGCAGGGAGCATTTCATCAAGTTCCTGAGCAGCAAAGTGTTTCATTTTTCTCTTTGTATTGTGGAATGACACTCAATGGGGGGATGCCATAGTATCATCTTGTTCCCTCCACTCGGCATCTGTGTTGTGCCACTGGTGTCCAGCTGTCTCCAAGGAGCAAGTTGCAGGCAGCCAAAGAAAGGGAAGCAGCACCAGCTGACTTTAGCAGGTAATCTTTGTGTCCGTGTGCACATGATGGCGATGACAATTGGAGAGGGGGGCCTGCCAAGGAAGCATCAAATGGAACTGATGCAAAAACACAGCACATGCACCAAGGCACCTTCCTCACCCCCGTTTGTTTCTCATGTTATAGGGTTTTGTTAATTGCAGAATATATTGGTGAACACGTTCTAATGCAAAGACTCCCCCCTGCATTGTGATCGGTCAGCTGATGAGTTCCAGAAGCCTCTGGGGGATTTGTGGCAGTAGGCAAAACAAGATATGAAATATCAGAATATCTGTGTAAGCTCTTCTATGGGTCTCTTCTTAGGAAATGCTCTCCTTAAAAAAAAACCCCAACTACTTGGCTTAGTAATATTTCACAGAGAACACAAGACTAATGTCAATGTAGCATATTTACATTATGAAAGATTCCCCTCCCCATCTTTTGTGTGTGTGTGGTTTTGTTAGTATAGCTTTATCCTAAGCTTTCAGGGCTAGACAATGAGGTGCAAACATTTCCCTACTGCTGTTCTTTTTTCTGTCCTTGAGGCTTAATCTGAGCTAGGGGTCTGTTCTGGAGGTGGTTTTCAATAGCTGGGCTTAGTTCTGCTAAAATAGTGTTCTTCTGCATTTCAGTATCTGATGAATGACTTCTAGCACAAATCAAGCCCTGAAGAGATGCATAATGGAGAAACCACACCTTACCATTCTTTCCCATGCCTGAGAAAAGCCTCTAGCACACTGGAATATCTTAATCAAATTCTCTGAAATGGTAGAAAATTGCCATTGTAGCCAAGGTGAATGCTTTGTTCTGGACAAACTCTGATTCCATAGCTAATAAAGTTTACTGATGCTTTCTGGGTTATTGCACCATTCGGAACGGCATCTCCCCTGGCTGAAAGATTTAGGATGTCTCTGCTATGTGAGGTAAGGGGTAACCCCGGAGATCTTTTGGTGAGTAGGAAATTGTTCTACTTTCTCTGCCGGTGCTTAGAGCATGAGATTTACAATGGTTCATGTCAGCGCAGCATGCTGTCTACCAACAGTCTTCTTCTTTGGCGGATCACTCGTAGCCGAGTAAGATTGTCTTCCATAAACATGGTCCGTAAGTGACTGTGAAGGCCAATTCTGGATCCACATGTACTTCCACAATGTCCTTCTGGGTGGGAGTTGATCACGGTGTGGATCTGCCAAGCGTGCCTTCCTCCAGTGTTCCGAAAAATTTTACACATCACTTGAGAAGACAGGCAAACTAATGCCAGTGTACTGGAAGAAGCAAAGATCTACTAACAGTGGCTGGCAGGCAGACACCTCAGTGCGGTTTACAAGTAGATGCTGACATCCACCATCTACTACTAAACGCCAGCTGCACTTTTGGCTGTCTGTGCTACTCATGACCAACGGATCTGTCCTCCTATCCTTCCTCTAATCCTTGTCTAAAAGCCATATATGCTAGTTGGCATCGCAAACATCCTACGGCAATGAATTCTTCAAGCTGATTATGGGTGGACTTGTGTTCCCTTTTATTTGCCACCAAACAAATGCCTGTCAGTTTCAACAACAACAAAAAATAGATTTGTTTATAAAGGAGAAAAAACGGTTTGGCTCTCTCCATGCTACCCTGTTGTGAAGCTAGGCAACTTTAAACTGCAGATTTAATAGCATTATGCATGACAACATGTACGTACATGTGTATTTATTTATAACATTTATACACTACCTTTTCCTTCAAGGTGCTCAAAAGTAGCTTACAAAGTTCTCCCCTCCTCACAACAACCCAGTAAGGTAGGTTAGACTTAGAGGCAGTGCCTGGCCCAAGGCCCCCAGTGAGCTTCAGGTCTGAGCAGTGATTCTGAACTGTCATATTGCAACACAACTTCCCAATGGCATTTACTCTGAAACCTAGATCCTGCCATTTTGGGGGGGAGGGGGAGGAAGAGGGATACCCTCTTGCTCATTCTGCAGGGTTCCTGGGCTGCTGCCTCTGATGGCACCTAGGCTGCCCCCCAGGATCTCCCACCCCTCCCAGCCACGCAAGGCACCGACCCAGCCAAAGCAGTCATTGGAGGTGGTGGGGCGGCCTACCGTCGGGCCACCTAGGCCCAAGCCCGCGGCCAATTGACGCTGAGATGAGAAAGAGGGAAAGGAGCTCCTGGCCCGGGTGGGGGGGAGGCGCCAATCCCGCTCGTAGTTCATGGAGAGGCGTCTCTCCACCTCTCCCCCCCCGCTCCCTCCCCCGAGTCTGGGCTGAAGGAGTCGCAGGTGAGAGGTGAGCGGGGCTGGGCAGGCGGCGGGGCTGGGCGTCCGCCTGCGGTTCGGGGGGCCCTGGGCTTCCTGGATCCTCGCTCCTTTCGCGGCAGTCGGGCTGCGGGAGGCGGAATGTCCCAGGGAGGGAGCAGGGATGTGTAGCCACACGCAGCCCCTGGCAGCCGGCCTGAGCGTGCACGGCGGCGGCAGCAGTAGCGGCGGCGGCGGCGGCGGCGGCTGCAGCAGGCGGAGCAGCAGCAGCAGCGCTTGCAGCGCCAGCAGGAGGAGCGGGGAGGCCAGCAGGCAGCTTGGCCGCCGCGCCTCCCGAACCCCCGGTGCCCGGGCAGCGTAGGGCATGGCAGACCCGCTTGGCCGATCCCCACGCTAGTCTGCGGGCGGGGGGCAGGCAGGCAGGCACGCCCCTAAGGGGAGAAAGGAAAGAGCCGCCGACGCGAGCGCCGAGGTGAGGACGAGGGGAAGTTGCGCGCGTGTGGATAGATGTATGATACGTGTGTGTGTGTGTGTGTGTGTGTGTGTGTGTGTGTGTGTGTGTTTGGAGTGGGGTGGCGGCGCCCAAAATGGGAGCGATGTGTGCTGGGGGAAAGCTAGAGGAATGAGGAGGGGAGGGGATCCCAAGGGATGGGGGGGGGGAGCTGCAGAGGGTTGGGGGTGTTTGGTTGTGAGTGTGTTTTTTTGCCGAAATGGCAGGGAAGCTGGATTTGGGAGGGAGGATCCGACAGCACGCGGGCGAGGAGAGCGCCTGTAACAGCGGCCCGACGGGTGTGGGTGGGAGGTGGAGAGGAGAAAATGGAAGAGATGGCAGATGGGAATGTCTCCCTGGTGCTGCCCCCTTCCTCGGTACCCAGATTCCCCCTTCTTTCTTTTTCTTCTCTTTTCTTTTTTGCTCCCGCGGCTGTGATCGGATGGAGGCTGCTTCGGGATCCTCCCTCCGCATGTGCGCCGCTGCGGGCTGGGCTGGGAGGAAAAGCCTCTCCGCGCTGGGAAGGGGCAGCGATCCATGTGGGCGCAGGGAGGGTTTGCCCTACCTCGGGGTGGGGGCGCCCTCGCCGAGAGGATGCCAGGAGGGATGTCTGCCTGCCTGCCTTCCTGCCTGGCGGTGGTTGTGGTAGCAGCTGCGGCGGGAGCACGTGGGGCTGCGGGGGGGGGGGGCTGCGGGAAGGAGTGATCGGGAGTGGTTCGTTCACCTCTCCGAGGCGGGGAGGCGACCCCAATCCGGGCTAGGAATCCATGGTAGGGCAGCGACATGGTAGGGATCCCAACCTGCCCTGTCCGCCAGCAGGGGCCAAAATGCACAGCACTCGGGACATCAAGCCAGCACGTGGGGCGGGAGGCCTTTTTGGAGACACCCCCACAAGCGAGGTTCTTATCCCGCCGCAGCCCCAAGTGGCTGATGAAAATAAATTTTTTAAAAATCATATTTTTGCAGTCGCCCCTCGAAGTATCCACACGTTCTAGAAAGCAGCAACATCTCTATAGTGATGATTGTGAGCCAGTGGACGCTGGTCCATCAAGGTGAGCGGGGCGCTGCTCTCACCTGCCTGCCTTCTCACTTAAATTCATTCATTCCGAGGGCTGGCCCTGGCTGTCAGCTTCCTCCGCCTTAATTTTAGTGCTGCCATTGTAGGACACAGATGGGAGGAGGGGGAGGGGGATCGGGACAAAACTAGAATGAGTGAGTTGTCTCTCTTTGCCTGTCATTGGCTCTCTCTGTTGCCATTGGCTCTGTTGATCTCAGTGGGCGCCAGCCACTACTGCTCCCTAGCATTCTTCAGTCCCTGATTCATTGAGAGCCATTTCACAGGTTACACAGAGACAGGGCAAAACCTGGGCTTTGCCATCAGATGCACAAGCCACAAGAAGCTGGAGGCAGTCATGGCTGCTTAGCACAACTGCCGTTTTTGACAGAGAGGTTCACCTGTTAACCTTCTTAGGTGTGTTTTTAAAACATCTAAGGTGTACTCTTAGATGTGCACCTAAAAATACATCGTATGGTACTCGGGATGCTCTATGAGCCCCTCACAGCTTTGCTGCTTGACAAAGATTTTCCGTCTGCAGTTGAGCAATGCATTTCCCCCTTTTCTTGTTAAGGGAGAGATGGCTGGCCCCACGTGAAATTAGGGGTACAGGTTTGGGGGCTAACAGTGGGAAGCTCTGGAGGAGGGAGGCAACATCTACATTTGGGGATAATTTATAGCTTCCTCCCCAGTACATTGCCTCCAATAATCCATTTGACGAGCCTCTGTTGGTTGTTACTGTAGCAGTTCTTCAGCATTTTCTGTTGGCTGCCTAAAGCAGAACAGCAAACATCCTATCTCCAAATATGCCCAATCCGATAAAATCCACAGACCCTTTTGACCTTGCAGCACAGTTTGCCTGCCTATTGACCTGAAGACCAGTAATCGGAAGATTCTGTCTGTGAACTCTTGATTTAGTAACTCTGTTACTCAGTCAACTGATTATCCCCTTCCTATGACTTCCATGCAGTTACATAGTCTAGGATGTCATCTTCCCTAAACCTTATAGACCCATCTGGCGACCTCCATTCCAGTTAACCCAAGGAAGCCTCATCCACTTGCAAACCGATATAGAAATTCTGAATCCCATTTGTTGTCCCCGGAATGGTTAACTCATTGCTCCCTGCTATGATCAAATAGCCGTCCACTACTTGAGAGAGAGGGAGTGAATCAATTTGTAATGTTGAGAATCCATGGCAGTTGCTTATGCAACACCAGTCATTTTGTGAAGGATACTTCAGCATGCTTCAAGGTATTGAAATTGTTGCTTGAGGAGTAAATACACAAATCTGGGGGGGGGGGGCAATTAGGAAAAAAAATGCTTTAGGGTAGCCTTGAACTCCAGGAGGTCATATCTCTGCTTTGGAGATTTTATTGGGAATGGAAAAGAGAAATGACCTTTTCAATGACATGCGGTATTCAGCTGGGGTCCTAACAGCTCAGGAGGAATTGGCTGCCAACTGTTCATCCTTAATCCATAAATTATTTTATAAGATTCACAGGAATCACTTTGCCCTCCTCTGATATGCAGCAGCTGTTCGGCAGCACAAAGTACCACCCCATAACACAATACTTCAGGGTAGGAAATGAAAGAGAATCTTCTGGCCAATTGTAACAACAATTGGCATATGGGGGAAGTAGTAGAGTACAGTTACCCAAAGCAGAATATGACCAGAATTCTATACAGGCTAATAAAAATAACACAGGCTTTTAATAATCAAACATGACTAGAATCTTTATCTGAAAGCTCACCCGAAATATCCTTCTAACATATTCTGTGTCATTGGCAGATGTGGCGCAGATGTCATTCTCCCACAATAGAGCTATTAGGTGTCACCTCAGGGTATAAGATCTACGCTACAATCTTACATCAGTTTTATGCCAGTTTGACAAGCTCAGGTTGTCCCAAGAAATCTTAGGAATTGTAGCTTAATGAGAGTAGTGCATATTCTGTTGGAGACTCCTGGCCATTTACTCTCAAAACAGCCGGCCTCAGGGTGCTCAAAGGAGAGGTGATAACTGATAAACCAAAATTTATCTAGTGTAGATAAGCATATGCTGGAGATAAACCCTCAGTGGGTGTGTCCTGGCATTTGAAGAAGAGTAAATATGTGACAGCTGGATAGACTTTGTCTTCTATCCCAAGGACCTCATTCATTTACTACTGTGTTTCAAATATGTTGTATTTCATTGAGGTCTCTCTTTGAAGTAGGAAGGGCTTTTCTGTTTCTCCCTTTTGTGCCTGGCTGTGCTGTATTTCTTACCAGATCATTTCTACATTTCTTTTGGTTGGATTTATAGCCTCAAATGTACCGCTAGCCACATATATCTGAACATTGTGAACAAATTCTATGCCCATAAGGTAGATAGGCATGAAACGATCCTGTTAAGAATCTGTTTGCTCTGGCCTCCTGATTACTAACTGACTTCTAGCATATGCCTCAGTCAGTTGTTCACACTTCCTTCAATATTGTAATGGCCACAAGCTTTTACACAATAGTAAGTTTGATATTCATCCATTAACAGACGGCAGAGCTTTTATTTAAAATGCAAAGCATAAGATTCACACATGCTGGCCAAATGGTGCCTGTCTATAACAGTTCTCCTGAGTGCAGCAATACCTTCAAGAGGGTGGGACTGGGCAGTAGCTTTCTCTCAGCAAAATCCACCTCCCAGGATTACTGTGAGGGTACAGTAGAATTGCCCCTGTATGCTGCTTGGAGTTCTTTGGTGGAAGGTGGGAGCCAAAGCTAAGTGATACAGCAAATGCCTTGCATGCAGGAAAAATTAAGGTCCAAAGTTCAATCCCTGACATCTCCAGTTAAAAGGATTGCATATTTATCTTCACCAGCAAGTCCCAGGATGGGTAGCAGATGATGAAAAATACCCTATCAGTCCAAATAAATGCTGAGTTATATAGTTATATAGACCAATAATCTTACACAGCATAATGCAGCTCCAAATGTTCATAGGGTTGGATGCAAATGTGATAATCCAGTACATAAACCTTATCATCTTAAGAAATGGCAGCAATACTGCTTCAGAGAGATTGATAACAGATGGAAACATCCAAGAGTTGTTCTAGAGGGACATGGGAAGAGCTGTAACTAAAAATCAATTTTTAGCAGTGTTTTAAACATCAGATTGGTGAGCTTCCGATCCTCACCTCTAGACCTCAACCCACACAAAAGTACTCCCGATTGTATTAACCACCTGCCGAAGACAGAGAAGTTAATTATCTTTTATCCCTTTCCCCCTGATTCTTAACAGAATAAGAAGGAGCATCATTACTTAGGCTGTAATCCTATTTTCTTTTCGCTTGGAAGCAGGTCCCATTGAATTCAATGGGACTTACTTCTGGGCTGACATGCAATTTTGTTTTATTTTTGTTCAGCAATTTTCATCCTATTAGCATATGTCATGTTATCAGTGCACAACTCAGCACAGCTAGAGGTTTGCATTGAGAAGAAACGCAACGCCGATGTCGTTCCAAAATTATAGCCTGTGCTTTGGAATATCCTTGGGATGCTTTGATGGGAGATCTCAACGTTGTACGGGTTCAGGGGTGTTCTCTCTTTTTGTGGGGGAGGTGATAGGAGTGTGAAGGTAAAAAAAGGGGGGTCCTACAAACACAGGTGTTTTGTTTTTTCACTGCATGGGGGCAGACTCAGAAAGTCCACTGCTCTTGTGCTTTCAGCCTCCAAGCCAAGGGAACCATTGACACAGCTGGCATTTGTTTTAAAGAAATAATTGTGTTTGGAATAAGCAATAATAGTGTTTTGGAGCTGAATGATAGCACTGCGGAGGTGCCAACATCCTGGTCTGACTTTGCCTTCATCCCCTTGTAGGTGACTATCTCGGTGGGGCCACGCTGACCATGCTCAGGAGCTTCTGTCTTCAGCTCATGTCCTTGCTTTGGATCCTGGTGGCCCATCACCATTTTACACAAGGTGAGGATGAGTTCAGTGTTCCTTTGGTTCCACCTGGGCATGAAGTCTCCTACAGCAGAAAGGTAAAGGGTTCATTCTGCAGTGGTTTGCAGAAACCACCATTTAACTCCCTGTGAATGATTCCTCTTGTTCAAAGAGGTCTCCCTTTCTTCAGGTGCCAGGGAAAAACACATGAGCATAAACAGTACTCGAGTGTGTGGGTTTCATCACTTAGTTGTCCCGTAGAGGCTATAGAGGAGGGAACCAAACTAAGGTTCACAAGGTAGGGTGGTTATGAGAACACTCCTATCTACAGGAAAATTGCCTCCTGCTTCCTGCAGGGAGTAACATGTGGCTACTTATTTCAGGGAGGGCTGTAGCTCAGTGGCAGAGCACATCCTTTGATTGCAAAAGGTCCCAGGTCTAATCTTTCATGTCTCCACTCATGGCTGGGAAAGACTCTTGTCTGAAACCCTGGAACAAAGAGAAACTGCCTTCTACTGAGTCAGACTATTGGTCCATGTAGCTTAGCTTTGTCCACACTGTTTGGCAGTGGCTCTTTAGGGTGGCAAATCAGGACTTTCCCCCTGGAGATGATGGGAATTAAACCCGGGGCCTTTCTGCATGCAGAGCAGATGCTCTGTCGTTGATGTGTTGACCCTGCTGAACTCCATGGACCAATGGTCTGACTCAGTAATAGAAGGCAGCTTAGTTATTACATATAAGGAGAGGAATGGTCTAGCCTTCTTCCCTGATTGTGAGCGAATTAAAATATTGCTGGTTGACCCATCTTGTGTAGCAGACTGAGCTTTGCATGAGATTAACAGAGCTAGAGGTAAGTTTGTGTCTGTGTGTGTCCTCTCTGCTTCTGTGTGAGTTTGGGTAGACAAATGGTACTGTACTAGTTGGGTCTGATAATATAGTGCAGCATAGGAAACTCCCGTCCCCAACACATAGGTTTTAGCCAGAGTGGGTTGCCAGCAAGATGGACCTTCTTTGATTAAGCATAGACTAGATAGATAACAGTGATGCAGTGCTACCTCAGGTTACAGATGCTTCAGGTTCTGTATTTTCGGGTTGTGCACTGCGCTGACCCCGGAAATACCAGAATGGGTTACTTCCGAGTTTCGGTGCTCATGCATGCGCAGAAGTGCTAAATTGCTCTTTGCGCATGAGCAGAAGCGCCAAATTGCAATCGCGCATGCGTAGATGCAACGTTGCGGGTTGCAAATGCTGCGGGTTGTGAACATGCCTCCTGCACGGATCACGTTCACAACCCGAGGTTCCACTGTACTGGCAATGGGGCATACATTTTTTTTTCTATGATCATAGACTCATAGAATTGTAAAGGAACCCAAGTACAGGAATCTCACTTAAAGCATCCATGAAAGATGGTCATCCAATCTCTGCTTAAAACCCTCTAAGGAAGGAGATACTGAATGAAATTGCTAATAATTGTATAAAGTATCCAAAAGGACAATAGGAAAATGCTGTTCCTAGCTCCATGAATTCCCCTGCTCCTGTCCAGATGGTCTGTTGGATAAATCCAAAGCAGCCTCAGCAAGCAACAGATCTGAGTGGAGGAAGGGGCTTGGGGAAGGGGCTGCTTGACCCTTCCCGCTACAACCATCATTCTGTTCAAAGCTTCCCCCCTCTGTTTTCCACCCAGAGGGGGAGGTGACCTGTGACTACCTCCATGTAGTTTGAAAAGCAGCACGAGCGTCATTTGCAGTGGGGAAACGGTCAGATAGGAAAGAGTCCAGCAGCTCTTCCTCCGTTCTTTGCTCAGATTAGGGATTTACTGTGGCTGCTTTGCATTGAAAAGACAGAAGGAAAAGCGCAAGGGAGAGTGACATGCAACTAGTACAACACTGAACTGGCCCAAGTGCCAAAGCTTAATACGTTTGTCCCCTGGCATTTGCCCCTGCTGTCCCGGACCCAAGGTGCGATTACTCCCCCCCCTTGGTGTTTTTATGCATGCAGTGACACCTGCTGGACATTCCGTGAAAGGCCTTCAAACGTCCCTGGTACAAGCCATGCCCAGGGGCCAAACTAGACAATACAATATTCAGTGTATGATCACAATTGTGTATCTGCTTCACATGTTGTAAAACAGAAGCTGTTGCAAAGGCCTGATCTGAATTATGACCATAGCATGGAGGAAATGTGTGTGTGCTTAAAAAACAAAACAAAATTCCCCCCTCCCCTGTTTTCCTAACAAAAACCACACATGTATACAAGCTGCTATTTGCCCTTCGTGGGAAGATGCTATTTGCACTGATAGTTGCTTTCCTTCCAGGGCAAATAGAAGGTCTGGGAGGCAATTTTAGTTACGAGAATTATACTGGGGGAAAGACTTATTTCCCCTGTCCTTCATGCCACAGTCCAGATAGGCATGGACCAATCTGGTCCTCCATAACTGCTGTTTTTATTTTTTAAGGAGACCGTACATAACACATTTCATCAGGTATGTAACATATTGTTAAGTTTAGCCCTGGGAATATGGGTGTATCTACACCAGAGACTTGTACTGGGTTAAACTCATTCCTTTTCCATTGGGAGTTCTGGGAACGGTAGTTCTCTGAGAGGGGCCTATGTATAGGGTTGCCATATTTCAAACAGTGAAAATCCGGACAGAAAAGTTGTTGAGCTTTTTCCCCGTAAAAAAACACACAAAATGCCGTTTTTGAGCTAATTTTATTAAAATGTAGTATAAAACCAATGTAAGTGGATAAGGCTCGCGAGTGCACACGATCGAACAAGATCGTTGGGTCCTGGTCGCTTGCGGCACGGCACATGACAGAAGGAACAAAAAGGAAGGTGAAAGTTAGCAAGCAGAAGCAACAGAGCCTTCAGGTGCCAGAAGGGAGGGATTAGGGAGGGAGGGAGAGAGAGAGAGGGATGGCAGGACCAGGGAACAAACAGCTCAGTTACAGCCTTGGAGACATTTAAATAAATAAAGAGAAATCAATCCCTTGGAAAGGGTCTGATGCTCATCTCAAGTGCTGGGCCAGAGAAATGGAAATATTGGGGGCCTACAAGTCAAATTTCCAGAGTGCTCCTCAGCTATAGTTGCTTTGAATATATCTATTCCTCCCTCTGTGCATTCAAGGTAGCAAGGAGTCTCAGTACAGCAGTGTTAGTCTCCCTTCCTCAGATTATGTTTTCCCCCTTAGGCTGGAAAAACAGGAGGTGTCCTGCGCCTTGCTGTGGCTTTCTTTAAATCAATGCTTTAGCCAGTCTTGTGCCATGCATTGCAAGCTTAGACCTGACATCTCCCACCAGCAACAGCTACCACGTAGGCAGCAATCTTCCTTGTAGCAATTACAGACTTTTCGTGGGTCATTCTCTCTTGTGACGCTACAAGCCATTCTTAGCAAGAAATGTAAGTTTGGGGAAAGGAGGGCACCACTAAGGGAGCCTGGTTGCTAAGGGATAAGGCTGCAAACTTAAGCATATTTACCAGAGAGAAGGTTGCATTGAATTCAGGGAGGTCCTATTCCTGCATTGCAAGGGGGTTCCAACTCTGTGATTCTGTGATTCTATGCAGGGGTGAGGAACCGGCGGCCTACCATGTTGGAATTCACCTCCCATTGGCCCCAGTCAGTGCAGGCAGTGGTCAGGGATGATGGGATAGACCAAAACATCTGCAGGGCACCAGTTGGGTACTCCTGCTTTAGATGATAATTTGTATTGCTTTGCTCACTTTAAAAGGTGGCAAGCTGGCCCAGATGAGTTTGGGGGCTCTCCAGCAAATTCTGCTGAGTGTGGCCCTCAACCTGTGCTTCACACTTTGATCTGATGGTACCAGTTGGTGCCAGCCTTCATTTTGCAACTGTACTTTGGTGGTTATAGAAAAGGTATGGCATTTGTGCTGCAATGGGGGGAAATGGACTTTATCTTTAAAGGGCAAAGAAGGAGCAGATAGGTATTGTTTCACAAAAATGTAAGGGGTGGGGAATGAATTAAACGTTTCTAAAACAGCATTGCCATGGTGGAGATGTGCAACATTGTCTTGCTGACAGCAGTACAATGGGTACTATCCAAAGGGAATTTCTCATAAGTTCCTCTTGATCCGTGCTGTTTTGTTTGCTAGAAGTTAATAGAAGTATTTGTTATGCTTAGCTTCATTCATACTGTCGGTGCTTAATCAGAGCAGCGTCTTAAACTGGATTAAAACTTGGAGTGCTTCCATATTAGCTTTCTTTCAACAGAATGAACAGAAATTAATTAGTTAATTAATTTTAATTTAACGACATTTATTTACTGCTTAATGTATTTTTAAATAGCCATCCAAGCTGGATGGATAAAATAACAGAAAATATACATAAGAAAATACCATAACACCAGCAGACTTTAAAAAGAAGTAGGCATAATATGAAGATAAAAATGCAGGCAAAACACAATTAACTCACTCAGTTACTCCTGAGAGTTCAGTTGCCACTCTTCTCAAACAGTTGTATTTTGCGGCAGCTGTGGGGAGAAAGGCAGATTGCATGCTAGGTATCAGTAACGGAATTGAGAAGAAAACTGCTGATACCACAATGCTGTTATGCTGTGTAGTTGGAATACTGTGTACAGCTTTGGTTGTTGTACAATATCAAACATAAAAAATGATATTGTCGAGTTGGAAAAGGATCAGAAAAGGGCAAGCAAAATTGTCAAGGGGATGGAGCAACTCCTTGCAAGGAAAGCTTGAACTCACAGCTGTCCATGGACAAAACAAAATAAAAAAATTCCTTCCAGTAGCACCTTAAAGACCAACTGAGTTAGTTCTAGGTATGAGCTTTCGTGTGCATGCACACTTCTTCAGATACACCTGTCCATGGAGGCACTGGTCTGGCACTGTATCTGTATTCTTCAGATACAGCTGTCCATGGAGGCACTGGTCAATTCTGTGTCCAGGGCAACTGTGTATCAGCTCCACCTGGTACGCAGGCTGAGACCCTACCTGCCCGCAGACTGTCTCGCCAGAGTGGTGCATGCTCTAGTTATCTTCCATTGGACTACTGCAATGCGCTCTACATGGGGCTACCTTTGAAGGTGCCTTGGAAACTACAGCTAATCCAGAATGTGGCAGCTAGACTGGTAACTGGGAGTGACCTCCAGGACCATACAACACCGGTCCTAAAGGATCTTCCTTGGCTCCCAGTGTGTTTCCAAGCACAATTCAACGTGTTGGTGCTGACTTTTAAAGCCCTAAATGGCCTCAGCCCAGTATACCTGAAGGAGCATCTCCACCCGCATTGTTCAACCCAGACATTGAGGTCCAGCTCTGAGAGCCTTCTGGCGGTTCCCTCACTGCGAGAAGTGAGGTTACAGGGAACCAGGCAGATGGCCTTCTCAGTAGTGGCACCAACCCTGTGGAATGCCCTCCCACCAGATGTCAATGAAATAAACAACTATCTGACTTTTAGAAGACATCTGAAGACAGTCCTGTTTAGGGAAGTTTTTAATGTTCCAAGTTTTATTCTGTTTCTAGTGTTCTGCTGGGAGCTGCCCAGAGTGGCTGGGGAAACCCAGCCTGATGTGCAGGGTATAAATAATAAAATTGTTGTTGTTGTTGTAGCAGTTGGGCCTTTTTAGTTTAGAGAAAAGGTGAATGAGAGGAGACATGTAGAAGTTTATAAAAATTAAGCATGGCATAGAGAAAGTGGCTAGAGAAACATTTTTCTCCCTCCCTCATAAACCAGAACAGGTAAAAGGAAGTTAAACTATGGAACTCGTTCCCACAAGAGGCAATGGTGGCCACCATCTTGGGTGGCTTTAAAAGAGAATCAGACAGATTTGTGGAGGATAAGGCTATTGGTGACTACTTGCTGCTTTGGCTATGCTCTGCCTCTGTGATTGGAGGCAGTAACGTTTCTGAATATCCGTTGCTGGAAACTGCAGGAGAGAGCACTCTTGGGGACAGGTTCTGCTTGTGGGGTCCCCACAGGCCTTTGCTTGGCCACTGTGAAAATAGGAGATTGGGTTAGGTGGGCCACTGACCTTCTCTGCATACAGGGCAGGTGTCTTTCTGTGTGTAGGGTGGAGACACGTCAATTTCATCATTGCTTTGTTAAGTTTCAAGATTTAAGATATTGCAGTGCTGGGGGACACAGATCCTCTCCTTAAGTGTGTTTGTGGGGGAAGGACCTTCTCTAGGAAGTGGCAATAGCAGTACAGTCATACCTCGGGTCAGCGGCGTAGCGTGGGTTGTCAGCACCCGGGGCACGGCAAGTAATTTGCGCCCCCTAAACCGGGGCAAGGCAAGTAATTTGCACCCCCTAACCCGGGGCAAGGCAAGTAATTTGCGCCCCTAACCCCTAACCTGCCGCCGCTGCCAGCTTCTTCTTGCTGCTGCATGGGCTGGTCGGATGTGGTTCTCTCCCGCACTCAGCGCTGGGCGGCCGCTGCACTGTCCCTCCCCCAGATAGTCCCTCCCTCGCTCTCTCTCTGCTCCGCACCGCAACGCACGCCTGGCACCCTCCCCCTCCACAGTGGGTGGCGACCCGGCAGCTCGGATTGGATTCGCACAGCCAGCACTGCAGTGAGAGAGAGTGAGTGAGCCAGGTAGGGGCAGAGAGCTGCGAGCGCCCCCCCCCCAAATGTTGCGCCCGATGCGGCTGGCACCCCCTGCACCCCCCACGCTACGCCACTGCCTCGGGTTGAAGTTGCTTGAGGTTGAGCGTTTCTGGGTTGCGCTCTGCGGTGACCCGAAAGTAACGGAATGCGTTACTTTCGGGTTTTGCCGCTCGCGCATGCGCAGACGCTCAAAATGATTTCATGCACAGAAGCAGCGAATTGCAACCCGTGCAGACACGGTTTGCCTTCGCTTCAGGATGTGAACGGGGCTCCGGAACGGATCCCATTCGCATCCAGAGGTACCACTGTACTGGTGGCGGCCCATCCAGTCCAGCATCCTGTTCTCACAGTGGCCGACCAGATGCCTGTGAGAAGCCTGCAAACTGGTATTCAGGAGCATGAAGAGAGAGCCGGTGTGGTGTAGTGGTTAGAGTGCTGCGCTAGGACCTGGGAGACCAGAGTTTGAATCCCCACTCAGCCGTAAAGTTCACTGGGTGACCTTGGGCCTGTTGCCATATCTCAGCCTAATCTGCCCCACTGAGTTGTAGAACTGTAAGTTTGGAAGATACCCCACCACCACCAAAGGCTCATTTAAGTCCAACCCCCTGCCATGCAGGAAACTCAGCTAAAGGTTGGGAGGATAAACTAGGGAGAAGGAGAACCATGTACACCATCTTGGAGGAAAAGGCGGTAAATAAATGCAATAAGTAAATAAATAAAGTAATCATGCAAATAACAGCAATGGCTGCAGCATTTGCAAGGTGGATGCAATTAAGTACAGCTGCCACAGGACAACTACTGTATTATGAGCCCCTCCTCCCCAAAAAGAGATGTCATTTGAAACTAAGAGGCTAGCTTCCCCTGAGTCAGGCCACTGGTCCATCTCCCCAGTATTGATTTCTTTACTGGACCAGGAATGACTCTACAGAATTCTGGGCACATATCTCCTCCTACATGATCTTTTTAGCTTGTGATGCATCGAAAGCAGGTGCTCTTAACACCTGAGCTATGGTCCACTGGGGGGAAAGAACAGCGTGTTGCTCATTTGGAAAGTTTATTGTTGCTTCTGTTTCATTTCCTTTTTGCACTTAATTATTATCGTTTGCATCCTCTTGCCTGATGGTTCACTGACCTATATCTGTGTTGCGATTTTCTCCGGAAGGGCAGCTCTGTTCTGTACATTGCAATGTTGAGCTTGATCTCAGCCTGTCGACTGCATATTTAAAAATTTCCATAAAATATATATTTAATGGGGAGGGGGACAACAGGCAGCATATATTCCCAGCTACAAAATATGGAGCCTCCCACAGCTAAGAAAAAAATTGTGCTTCGACACTCTGAAGCTTAGAGGAAGACAGCATGAATGACATGCAATAAATGGGTAGAAACGTTTCCATTTATTGCACTACAAACTGGTCTTGTGATATTACAGATGGCAGGGAGAAGTCATACGCAACTAGGATAAGTATATGCAAGAAAGGAAGATGGATTCTACACACTTCTGTCCCAACCCGGCAAATTTGTGATGGGTTCACCAGCCTTTTCCTGCTGACACAAGTTAGCCATAGCTTGCAGCCCTGAGTTCCTGGTGCAATAAGTCCTGCTCTCTGCTTTGCCTTGCAGGTGATGACTGCAGCGACCACTGTAACTTGGCTCATGGAAGCTGTGACGAGGACGGCAAATGCAGGTAAAGCCATACTTGGGTGCTGTTAAAAGAGAGGGCTGCTCAAACATGACATAAACCACCCCAAGAAGTAGTGTCCTGTAAGCTCCTACTCTCAGAGTTGGCCCAATACATTTCCCTGCCTGGTGTGGCAAAGGGCAAGATGGCGTCCCCTCCCGTTCAGTGTATAGAAGCTGACTGAACTAGCCATTGATTTTTATTTCAACACTGGTGTTGTGACAGCCGTGCCTGAGGACAGCAGGCTGGCCTAGAGGGTGCAAAGTAGGCTGTGTGGCACACACAAATGTTTTCTGCAACCCAGGGCCCACCTGTGAAGCCTCAGGCAGCAGGATCCGTAGGAACAGCAGATCCAGCCTCTAAGGAATGTGTTGCCCACTTATGCTGCCACTTCTGCAACAGCTGTGGCATGTTTCTTGGAGGTCAAACCTGCTGCCTCCTCAGCAGCACCCCCATGCCACCCCTACAGTGGCCTCTTGTGAATATGAGGTACTGCTGGTCTCCCATCACCATTGAGGAGGAAATGGTGGGGGCTGCCCTCTGGGGTCATCTGGGTTCTGCACCCGCCTGGTGTTTCAAAGCAGGCTGCCCCCTCCCCCCACCCTGGGCTTTGATTCCCACTTGAACCATCAGGTAAGGTTTATTTTATTTTTAAATAAATTTTATTTTTCAGGTTTACAGAGATACAAATCCAATTTCCTCCCAATAAGCATTTATATTTTGACTTCCTCCCCCATCCCTTTTGCAGTTTCTTATATTTTTAAAAAATTAATACCATCATTTCCCTCATTATTCCAATTAAGGTAAGGTTGATTTTATTCCCTCCCTTGTTCCCAGTGTAGATCTTCACTCCCCCCTTGTTCCTGATGTAAATTTTTACTCCCCTCTTGTTCTTGATATAGATCTTCACTCACGCCTGGATGGGTGGGTGCCATTTTGTTGCTTGCCTCAGGTGTCAAAATGTCTTGGGCCGGCCCTGCTCCAACCCCATGCTGCCCCTCCTCCCCACCTTCCTGCCTCTGCTGCCTGAGGCAGCTGCTTCATTACTTAATGTTAGGTCTGGCCCTGCCGGTTTTTCATCCAAAAGTCCACTTCATAGGTAACATTTTTTTCTACATTAAAAAATCTCCATGCATGCCAAAACATATGTACATTTTCCTGTGTTAAGTGGGATATGTAAGTTTATCTCACCACCAATCCATAGACGAGATGGCCACTGTGTGCAACTGTTGTCTGCTTCATGAACAAAAGAGATTGTTTCTCCATATATATCACACTTTCCTAATAGGGAGGTTAATTCCATGTATGAAAAATGTCACATTTGAAGCAACTTGAATGGATGCAATGAACACACTTTATGTTAGCCTTATGAACAAATCAACCAACGTTACTTGCTCTCATTTAAAGAATCACAGAATCATAGAATCATAGAGTTGGAAGAGACCACAAGGGCCATCGAGTCCAACCCCCTGCCAAGCAGGAAACACCATCAGAGCACTCCTGACATATGGTTGTCAAGCCTCTGCTTAAAGACCTCCAAAGAAGGAGACTCCACCACACTCCTTGGCAGCAAATTCCACTGTCGAACAGCTCTTACTGTCAGGAAGTTCTTCCTAATGTTTAGGTGGAATCTTCTTTCTTGTAGTTTGGAACCATTGCTCCGTGTCCGCTCCCCTCCAAAAAACTAGGATGGTTGCCCAAATATACCCATGCTGTTCATTTGTGAAAGAAATTTTTGTTGTTGTTGTTGCTAGCCTTTCCAGTTTAGTTAATCATAGCTAATTCTTACTCACCATAGACAACCAAGCAAGTTGCTATTTACAAGTCTGAATCATGGGCTCGGTTTGCATAATGTTGTTTCATTTGCACGCTTTCAGTCTGGGAAAAGTGAGTTTATTTCCCCACCTTTGTCTATTTCACAGCATTTTACAGTGAATGGAAGAGAGTGCCTTGTGTGAGGGATTTGAACCCACTGTGTATCACTGAAGTGTGTGGGTCATGTCTAAGAGCCAAGGAGGAAGCACAGGTCCAGGTTGAAAGAGATTGCAGCAGATAATTTTGCAGATAACTGCATATTGATTTTCTCTATAAACTTGAGGGCTAGAAATTTACTTTGAAATTTAATTAACAGTGATATTTTTCAGGGATCCAAATTCTGACCCACCCAGAATAATGGAATATTTACAGTCCTGTGTTTTGGTAGCCATTTTTAGGGTAGATCTTGACTTGTTTTACCAAAAAACTCCCTTGAACGGTGAACATCCTTCTTAATCTGATGGGTTGTTCTTTTTTTTTAATATAATTTTTATTAAGTTTTCCATATTTTATTACATTTCAGTGTCAAAGAATTAGAGAAAAATAAATAAATAAATAAATAAATAAATAAATAATTCATGACTTAAAACATTGCTTAAATAAAGCATTGACCTCCTTCCTTCCCTCTAACAGACTTCCATATCTCATTACTGATTTTTCCACATTCCTAAATTCACATTTTTACCTTAAATCAATCTTTTAAGAATCACCTTCTTATAAGTAAATCAGCTCCTTAATTTCCCATTACCAAACATTTCAACTTAAACCTACAAATGTAATTCAACTGTTTACAATTTTCTTTCATATAGAGTATAAATTTGCCCCAGTCCTTTTGAAACAAATCATCATGGCGATTTCGAATCTTCCCCGTCAGCTTTGCCAGCTCCACATATTCAACCCTGATGGGTTGTTCTTTTGGTCTCTGGAGAACAGATTATTTAAGTAAATCTATTTACATCTGGGCAGGGAAATCAGCCAACCTGCTATAGGATACTGCAGCCTCAAACAGCTGCTGAAGAGCAGTGTCAAAGGGCATTGCCCGTTCAGCACCTGCTTACACTACTGAGACTTTGTATTGTTTTTTATGGCATTTTACAGTACAATAAAACATCCCACCTATGACACTCCCCAGAATAGGTGGATAATAGGATTTCAAACGTTTTATAATTTTATATGACTGTTCTGTGTTACCAGCCAACATTGCACAAGCTTTCGGATAACGTACGTTGATCTCTAGAAATTGCAGCTAGGAAATACCTGAGCTGCTAGGCTGTTTTTGTCTTTTATTACATTTATTTTGAATTGCCTAAATAAAGGCCTTGTCTGGAAACCAGTGTTTTCAGCTGAAGACGGGAGAGGCTTTTGCATAGATTCTATTTCAGATCCTCCTAAATCCTAGGATTTCAAATGGGCTCATTTCCTACAAAACAGCTTAACAGTATCAAAGAAACATGGTTAAGATAACTTGCTACAACACCGCAATAAGTTTCAGACATTATTCTGAGAGTTTTACAGTTGTAATACAGTACTGTTGCCATCCCTGGGTTGCGTGCTTGGAGCCAGCCTCCTTTTGGCAGTAGGAAACACATCCACGCTGCATGTGTCTTGCCCTGGCACACTGTCACTAATACAACAATTTTCAAAGCAAAAAAAAAAGCAGTCATTTACAGAGCAACCCTATATGCACATTATGCTGGGGTTGTCAATTTGCCACCGCTGTGTTGGTGCAACAGCCTCTTCTAGCTAATGAAATGCTCAGCCCAGGTAGGAAAGGAAAACCACAGCAAATGCATGGTGTTGGTGAGGGAGGGAGAGAGAGAGAGAAGATAGGGAGTGGTGCCATCTGAGGGCTCTGCCAGGGCTCATGCCTCGGTCTCTCTCTCTCCCCCCCCCCAAGCCATTCACCTTTGGGAGTTGTAGCAGAACTCTGTGTTTGCGGTGGCTGTTTGTTCTTCTCCTTGCATATGAGCTATGTTCCTACAAAGCAGCTGCAATGGATGCAGAAAGACACCTGACATTCTGACAACTGTCTGCTCCCATCAAGCACAGGTGCTCTTCAGGGCTGGGCAACCTCCCAGATCTTTCCAGATGCTGTTGGATACCAACTCCCATCAGCCCCAGCCAGTAGCCAGTTGTCAGAGAGGATGTAAGTTGCAGTCCAACAACATCTGGAAGGCCACAGGTTTCTCATTTCTGCCTTATAAGACGTGTCCCTCTTTCTCTCACCTGTTCAGAACGCTCTCTCCCTCAATTGTTGGAGAGGAGGTTGGGTGTTTGAACATGGTTCCCTGAGGCAAGGTACCTGTCAGAGGTCTGGAAGGAGAAGGGTTAGCAGTGTGAGCAAGTTCCCTCGCATGCTCAGGAGATGACATTTGTGCAAAGTGCCCCTTTTGTGGCCTACCAGCCAATTTTATCCCGCATCCGCTGGCTTTTGGGATTGCAACCAAAGAATGGCGCCATAGGTGGCCCCAGCAAAGTCTATTTCTTATGTCCTTTGACAAGAGCACATACTCAGCATCACAGACCAGTTGTATCGTGGCTGTTAATAGATACTAGGCACGCACTTGTGCTATGCAATTTAACACACATTGTGTTCAGTTTCTGTTAATTGATTCTCATGAAAACTTGCAGATTCTGGCTTCACACAATTAACTCAAGGCAGTGTCAATTTACTCTTGGCAGAAAGCCAAGGTCTGCTTGACCTAGAAACTACTCACTCCGATTGGTTAACGACCAGCACTCAACTCTGTTATCTAGGAATGCTAGTACGTTTGGGGTGTGGTGTGTTAGGAGTAGGAGTGCTGTGTAAGGTTGAGAGAGAGAGAGAAAGAAAGGATTTATTTTACTTTGTTTTGTATGCAGAAACTCTGCTGGTTTCTTTTTCCTTTTAATAAATCCTGTAAATAGTTATTCTGAGTCTAGCTGACTAGTCATTTCCACCTCAACTAGCTTCTTCGCTGTGCAGGAAAACTCTGCTACGTTTGGGCTAAAGCCATTAGAGCTATGCCTGACACTTCAAAGTTCCAAGAGGTTATGGGTATTGTGCTGCCAGCCTGAGTTGTGGTGGTGTCAGCATCAACGGTGTTGGTTCCAGTAGTTCCGGAAGTTTTTGTTCCTGTTGGTGCAGCAGATGGACACTGGCTGGTTCCTGACTGTTGTTTGCTGGTGACGCAGTGGACACAAGGACAACAGTTGCAGCGTGTGAGTGCTGGGTTGCTGTGGTTCCTGTTTTCTCTCTCGGTGGTCGTGAGTAGCTGGTTCCGGGTTCCAGGGACATCGCTCTCAAGATGGCCTCTCAACCAGTTCAGATGGCTTTTGAGCGTCTGAATGACTCCAATTACTTGCTGTGGTCGGAACGCATGCAGGCAGTGCTGCAGAGGGATCGTCTCTGGCAAGTGGTGAGTAAGTTTCCTGCGAAGCCTGATGATGAAGACCTCGATAAAGACCAAAGAGCAAGGGCCACAATTGTTTTGGGGCTAGAAGATTCCCAGTTGCCGTATGTGAGGGGAATCAAGACAGCTAGAGGTGTGTGGCTAGCACTTAAAGAACTCCATGTGCGTGAGACAGCGGTTTCCAAGCTGTTCATTCGCAGGGCATTGTACAAGGCAATGTTACAGCCTGGGGTTACAATGCAGGAACACCTACACAATTTACAGTTAAAGTTTGCTGCTCTACAGGAAAGAGACTGTGCGTTAGACCAGCAGGAGAAGGTGGCTATTATTTTGAGTTCTCTCCCGGAAAGCTGGGATAATTTAGTTTTGTCTCTAGAAGGCATACAGGAGCATGATTTATCAGTCAGTTACGTTACTGGGCGTTTGATTGAAGAATGGCAGAAGAGGCAAGAAAGGTCGTTTGCTGCAGAGGCTTCTACAGGCGGGCGGTTTGGAGGGAGTTCTCATGCCGTGCCAGAGGTGAAGCAAGAGCAGCGTACCGGTGAGGAGACAGCGTTTGCTGTTAGGCGTTGTTTCCGATGTGGGTCTTCAGCGCATCTAAAACGACAATGTCCAGAGTTGGTCAAGTCTCAGTGGCCGGTGCAAGAGCAGAGACGAGATCAGCAGCAGCAGCAGCAGCGTAAAAAGAAATTCTTCAAACGAAAACAGTCGGCTCAGCTGGTGACCGCCGAGGTCAAGATTGCTGATGAGAAACAAACTGTCTGGGTGGTTGATTCGGGAGCGTCTCGGCACATCGTAAATTCAGATGAATTGTTTGTTTCCAAGAACTCAGCACAGCGCAGCCAGGTAGCCCTAGCAGATGGAAGTACTTCCGAAGTGATTTCGGGGGGTGCAGTTTTTGTTCCTTGTTTTCGTGAATGCCTACAAAATGTACTTTGTGTGCCTTCATTAAGGAGCAATCTGATGTCTGTAGATTGTTTGCTAAAAGCTGGGTTTAAAGTGTATTTTGAAGGAGACAGTTGCATTATTAAGAAGGCTGGTGAGATTTTAGGCACTGCTAAGTCAGAGGGAGGCTTGTTTTGGCTTAAAGCAGGATCTCAAGTTGCAGCAGTAGTCAGTAAATCTCAGCCTGCAGTGAATAACAAAGCTATACATGACAACTGTGTGCACTTATTGCATAGGAAAATGGGGCATGCTTGCTGGAAAAGTGTACTAAAAATGTCTGAATTGGCTGATGGGGGTAATTTAAAGAGTTGTAATAAGTACCTTGATTGTAATGTCTGTAAAAAGGTTAAAACCCACAGAGTCTCTTACCCCAGAAGTGACAGAGTTAGTGAGTCACCGCTACAGCTGGTTCACATGGACGTAATTGGTCCATTTGCTGTAAGCAGGGGTGGATCGCGTTTTTCATTAACAATTGTGGATGACGCCACACGTTACTCTTGGGTTTTCCCCATGAAGAATAAGGGTGACGTGTTCACTAAGTTTAAAGGCTGGGTGGCATCTGTGGAAAGATTTCTGTCCATTAAACTCAGAAGGATTCAGACGGACAGAGGTGGCGAATTTATGTCAAATGCTTTTAGAGATTGGTTACAAAAGCGTGGCGTTGGGCATAGAAAAACGAATGCTTTTTCCCCAGAGGAGAATGGCGTTGCAGAGCGAAAACACAGATCTTTACAAAATATGATGTTTGCCATGCTTGATGATGCTGATTTGCCCATGTCTTATTGGGGGGAGAGCATGCTCACCGCGTGTTATCTCCAAAATAGGCTTTTTCATCAAACAATAGGTACAACTCCGTACTTTAAATTGTTTCAGAAAAAACCCAAAATTGACCATTTACATGTGTTTGGATCAAAAGCCTGGGTACTAATTCCAAAACAAATGAGAAAGAAGGGAGATCCTAAGACCAAACAGTTAGTGTTTGTGGGTTACCAGGAGCTGGGAAAAGGTTTCCGCTTTGCTGAAGGGACAAATGGCATTGTGATCTCCAGGAATGCCAGTTTTTGTGAACATAGTGGCTGGGAGAGACTACATGCCAATACTGAGGTTTGGTTTGAACCTTCCCAGGAGCTTCATGACTCTGAAGGTAAACATAGAGAATCAGAGTCTGAGGGGGAGGAAAGTTCAGATAAGAGCTCTCAAGAAAGTGGAATTAGCCAGAGACCAGTTGCTACGCAACAAAAGAGAGGTCGTAGTTCTGAGGAGGAAAGTGGGTCAGAAGAAAAATTTTCTCCCAGAAGATCTAAAAGACAAAACAAAGGAGTGCCTCCGGTGCGTTTTTCTCCAGATACTGCAAACGTGTTTAGTGTAATTGCAGAGCCCAAGAGTTTTCAAGAGGTGTTAAAGTTACCAAAAGAGGAGGCAGAGCTCTGGAAACAGGCAATGGAAGAAGAGATGTCCTCTCTGAATGAGCACAAGGTCTTTACACCAGTAGCAGCGCCTGAGGGGGCAAAGATTGTAGGCTGCAGGTGGGTGTACAAACTTAAACCTCTGGTGACAGGAAAGTACAAATACAAAGCTCGTTTAGTAGCTCAAGGATACTCTCAGAGGCCTGGAAAAGATTATGATGAGACTTTTTCCCCTACTGCTAAGGGGGACAGTGTAAGGTTGATTCTAACGCTTGGAGCAAAGAGAAAACTCCTGTTAAACCATTTTGATATCCAGACTGCATATTTACATGCATCAATATCAGAAGACCTGTATCTAGCCGAACCGCCTGGTTATGAGACAGGTTCCAATAGAGTGTTGAAATTAAACAAAGCTTTATATGGTCTCAAACAGGCGGCAAGATCTTGGAACAAATGTTTCCATGAGGCCTTAGTGTCATTTGGTTTCAAGCAGAGTACAGCTGACAATTGTGTTTATGTACGTGGTACAGGCAGTGATCAAGAGTTTTGTCTGATTTATGTAGATGATGTATTGTATGCTTGTAAAACAGATAAACAAACTAAAAGGTTTGCCAAGCAATTGTCCAGCAAGTTCAAAATGAAGGACTTAGGCCCGGTTAGGACATATCTAGGGTTGAAAGTGTGCTGGGCCCAAGATGGCAGCTGCCTAATTAGTCAGCAGAACAAAGTTAAACTACTACTGACTACATACAGGATGCAGGATTGCAAAGGGGCAGTGGTGCCTATGGATCCAGGTTTCATAAAAACACTTCATATAGATGAGAGTCCTGAATTTGAACATCCTGATATATATCATTCTGCAATTGGAAGTTTATTGTATCTAGCACAGTGGTCCAGACCTGATATTAGCTATGCAGTAGGCATATTGAGTAGATTGGTCTCAAAACCCACACTAAATGCCTGGAAAGGGGTAAAACAAGTTCTGAGATACCTCAAACAGACAATTGGCTATATGTTACAATTAAATTCTTCAGAGGATGAAATGTTGAGTTGCTTCTGTGACAGTGACTGGGGAAATTTGCCAGATAGAAAATCTGTCACAGGACTAGTCATAATGGTCGGTGGAGCTTTAATCAGCTGGCGGTCACGCAAGCAAGACATTGTAAGTGTGTCATCAACAGAATCCGAGTACGCCGCATTGAGTGAATTGTGCAACGAGGTGATTTATTTCAAGCATTTGTTAGCAGATTTAAATGTAAATTGTGGAGAACCAATACAAGTTTACATTGATAATCAGGCTTGTATAACCTTAAGTAAAACAGAGGGTTTCAAATCACGTTCCAAACATATCTCTGTAAAATACCAAAATGTACGTTGCTGTGTACAGGACAATATAATCACATGTACTTATGTACCAAGTGAAGAAAATGTAGCAGATGTATTAACTAAACCATTGGCAAAGATAAAGAACAAGCAAATGTGCAAGGGTTTAGGTTTGCTGGAAAAACAATCTCCTACATAGGTGTTATTTGATGTTAATTGTCCAGCAGAATCTGTGAGGGGGTGTTCAGTTTCTGTTAATTGATTCTCATGAAAACTTGCAGATTCTGGCTTCACACAATTAACTCAAGGCAGTGTCAATTTACTCTTGGCAGAAAGCCAAGGTCTGCTTGACCTAGAAACTACTCACTCCGATTGGTTAACGACCAGCACTCAACTCTGTTATCTAGGAATGCTAGTACGTTTGGGGTGTGGTGTGTTAGGAGTAGGAGTGCTGTGTAAGGTTGAGAGAGAGAGAGAAAGAAAGGATTTATTTTACTTTGTTTTGTATGCAGAAACTCTGCTGGTTTCTTTTTCCTTTTAATAAATCCTGTAAATAGTTATTCTGAGTCTAGCTGACTAGTCATTTCCACCTCAACTAGCTTCTTCGCTGTGCAGGAAAACTCTGCTACGTTTGGGCTAAAGCCATTAGAGCTATGCCTGACACTTCAAAGTTCCAAGACATTGGCCGATTAAGGGGTTTCTATATTATATACGGTACATTTTTTTTTAAGGTAGACCAAAAAAGACTGAAGTCATCCCGCCCCTGCCCCACCCTGAAGGCATCAGAGACCCAGGACTGATAGAAAAAGCCTGTGATTGTGTAGTTCAAGATCTACCTCTTCTTAAGAAGGGCATCTTTCTTCACTGCAACTGAAGGATGGGGGCAGACGTTGATCTTTCCATTGGTCAACAGAGTTGTCCTGTGTAGACCAAGTTGGTTTTTTTTTTTTTTTTGTGGGGGCCTCACCCTTGACTTTATGTTTTCTGATTTTTATCCCTTCGGCACACCCAAGGTGGATTTTTTTTAATACAAAGCAGATGCCATTTTTTAATGCTGTATTTCCCCCACTTGGTTTGTGGTTTGTGAAGGGTATGCGTCTCGTTTCAGTGATTCCTTTTTTGCAGCTATGCAAATGGGGAGCCTGAGCTTGTGCCTCTGCACCACTCCCTCAGAGTGGCAGGAATGTGCAGCCGTGCATTTATCTGCCATTGAAAGAGAAGAACTCTGTAGGGGAGGCGCAGAGGAGCAAAATCCCCACCCACAGGTATGGCGCGAAAAAGAAACTACGCCCACAAAACCTGGGCTCAGTCTTTTTGGCACTGACTCACTGATTACAGAGTAAACACAGGACTTGCATCTAATTAGTTGCAAGGAACAGAGAGGCATGAGTGTAGCATGAATCCCGTGTATCACTGCTTGATCTTTGGTAAGCTTCAGCACTGGGGAAACCCAGCCAAATGGGTGGGGTATAAATAATAAATTATTATAGTCATAAGTGTGGTGAACAAGGCTTGCCGTGAGTCATGTCTTGGTACATCTTTCCATTTTAGTTTTATCTTCCAATATTTTCTCAATATACTTTAAAATATGGGGGGAAAGGTGCTTGATATGTGTGCATTTGCTTAATTTCACAAAGAAAAAGTAGCCTGCAATATGCCATTGCCAGCAGCCAAATCTTAGGCAGGTTTTCTCAAAAACAGGTCCCCTTAGTTCAGGGCGATGCACTCCTGAGTAAGGGTGTATAGCAGGGGTGGACAATTTGATGCCTTCAAAAGTTGCTGGACTCCAACTCCCATCAGTTCAAGCCAACATGGCCAGTGGACAGGGATGATGGGAGTTGTAGTCCAGCAACATCTTAAGGGCACCACGTTCCCTACTCTCCTGGACCGCAGCCTTAAGTTTTAGCACCAGCACATTCCTATTCTCTCTAAAAACAAGTCAGGTATTACTGGGATGGAAAAGAAACAGTGGTAAAAGCAGAGTTTCCTGCCGATCTTGCACATCAGGTGTACAGCCCAGATTGTCCCTCCTGACCTATGGCAAAACCCCAAGGCAAATAACAAGGCTGGAGATTCCTCTGCTGTGTCCACCCACACATTTCTTAAAATAGAGATAATTTTCTCACTGTCCCCAGGCAATCATTAGACAGGCGGCAATCTTGGCTGGTTGACGCTCTTCACCAAAACTTGTGGTACTCATAAGCCCCACCCCTCCTCTTGCCTCCTGCCCAAAGTGCCTCCATTTTGCCTCACCCTTGGCTCCATCCCCCTGCTGCTGCTTCCTTCAAGAATTCTCCTCACATTCTTGTGTGAGGTACTTGTTCCTATCATACTATTGAGACTGAAAAGGATCCTGGATCCTGACTCCACCCATCACCAGGACCAGAGACCATTGGTGGATCTACACACGGGGGGAACTGCTATAAATAAGTCAGAAATTAAATCATTATTACAACCACACACAAAAAACCCCACTGTATAAAAATCACATAGAATTTTTCTTTTGCTCTCTGGCACCATCTGGTGTTGCATGTTATAACGCATTCAAAACGTTGTTTTTTGACTAATGCAGCTGAGTCCCATGACTATGAAACACCAGTCTAATGCCTTGCGATGTTTACTGCACATGGCTTTGTTAGTGCCTTTGCTTGGTGCCTGCGGTGGTGTTCTCCTGCTCTGACTTTCTGGTTTTCCTTCTGCAGGTGTGACAAAGGCTGGGAAGGGGAATACTGTGAACAGTGTGTGAGGATGCCAGGCTGCAAGCATGGAACGTGCCACCAACCCTGGCAATGCATCTGCCAAAGTGGCTGGGCTGGCAAGCTGTGCAAGAAAGGTGCGTCGCTCCACTTGGAACAGGGTGGGGACTTATTGAGGAGAGTGGGGACGACAGGGAAAGGAGGGCACTGCAGTAGAAGCTTATTGGGAAGCTGCCTTATACCAAGCCAGAACACATGGGCTGGTACCTGCTCTCCAGAGTTTCAGACAATAGCTTCTGCTGCTGCTGCCTTGAAAGGCTGAAACTCGGGTCCTCTCCAGGCACAACACGTTCACTACTGATTAATGAAGCCATTTCCGAACAACAGCAATTCAGCCTTAACAGAAGAACCGCACAGACTTATTAGCAGCAGTAATTCGGCCGTCTTCCCATTTTCTGCTTTGAGGCCTCCCTGGAGAAAACAACCACTTTTGCTATTGACTCCAATACTTCCCAGCTACATGAAGTTGTCCTAAGGCCTTGGAGAACCACTGCTAGTCAGAATACCTTGGAAGTCGAACGGAATCCGTTCTGGAAGTCCTTTCGTTTGGAAACCAAAGCACGGCTTTTGATTGGCTGCAGGAAGCTCCTGCAGCCAATCGGAAGCCCCATTGGACGTTTGGGTTCCAAAGAATGTTCACAAACCAGAACACTCACTTCCGGGTTTGCGGCGTTTGGGAGCCAAGGTGTCTGAGTACCAAGGCATTTGGGATCCAAGGTACAACTGTACACAGTGCTGGGCTAGGAGGAAGTAAGGCGGCAGCTTCTGCTCCGATACAGGAGCCCACTTCCACCTTCAGAATCAGTGGCCTTGTGCCTCTGAAGAGCAGGGGACATCTGGTTGGACACTGCGAAGGAGGATGCTGTGCTAGCTGGCCACCTTTTCTTTGTACAGCCTCCATTATCACAGTAAATTTTAAAAAAGAGAGAACTTTTATGTGTGGGTGTGGGTGTCTGGCATGAAAAACCAGCCCTGAGTACTTTTGACCTGCATTTTCTCCTCGTCCTCCTCTCCCCCCCCCCATCTCTTTCAGACGTGCATGTCTGTGAGCACCAGACCCCGTGCCAGAATGGAGCCCAGTGCGTCTACGACCGAGATGGGGAATATTCCTGCCTGTGCCTTGAAGGATTCCATGGAAAGAACTGTGAGCTGAAGACGGGGCCATGTGATAAGGCAGGGTGAGAGATCCTAGCAGAAATAGATGGGAGGAAAGGCAGGCGCAAGGAGCAAAACCTTTTAAAGGCTCCAGTCCTTTGCCTAGGAATAAGTCCCATTAAGCTCAGTAGGGCTTACTTCTGAGTGAACGCGTATAGGATCAGCCGTAAAAGGCTTTAAAACGCACCATTTCACGAACAAGGATTTCAAGGCAGCGTTCAGTTTTATGACGACTTTTGTTGTTATTTTTTCCTGTGTGGCTTATTTTTGCATGCACCTTTTACGTGCACTTAGAAGCCACTCAGAGTGGCTGGGGCAACCCAGTCAGATGGGTGGGGTACAAATAATAAAATAATAATAATGACTGCTATTAGAAATGCTAATGGTTAAGGGGTATTTAAACAGATGAATAAAATGTAGGACGGCCCATATGGATGTTGTGATTGGTCCCCATTCTCTCCTTTCAGGTCCCCTTGCAAGAATGGCGGAGAGTGCCTGGACCAGAATGGCTTTGCTAACAACTACACCTGCAAGTGCCTGGCAGGATTCATTGGCACCCACTGCGAGATTGACGTCGACGATTGCCTGATGCGTCCCTGTGCCAACGGTGCCACCTGCCTTGACGGCATCAACCGCTTCTCCTGCCAATGCCCTACTGGCTTTGAAGGGCGTTTCTGCAGCATCAATGTTGACGACTGCGCCAGCCAGCCGTGCAGAAACGGGGCAAAGTGCTACGACCGCGTCAACGATTTCGATTGCCTGTGTCCCGAGGGCTTTGTCGGCAAGACCTGTGAGCTCCTTGCTCCCGAGCCGACGTGGGTCACCGCGTTTCACGCTGATCCCAAGGGGCACGGCAACGACGTCGTGAGAAGCACGACCAGCAGCAACCCTTGGACAACCCAGTCTGAGCCCGTCCGGGTTGTGGTGACTGGGAAGCGGGTCACTACCTATAGTGAGAAATCAAACGGGGGAGGGCTCTTGATCTCCGTGAAAGAGGTGGTGACTCAGCAGGACTCGGGGCTGAGTCAGTCGCAGCTGATTTTAGTGCTGGTGTTTGGGCTGCTCACGGCCCTCCTAGTCTTGGTAACTGTGTTGGTGCTGCTGAAGAACTGGCAGAGGGGGCGCCGGAGGTGCCAAAGCCCCTCGCAGTCTGCAAGGAAACTCCAGGACCAAGAGTGCCAAGTGGGCATGTTGAGTACGGTCTTGATAGAACCCAGGAAAACGACTGAGCTGTAAGGACCCCCCTGAGTCGGAGCCTGGCTGACCTCTGTACACCCACCAGATGAGTCAAGGAATTCTCCGAGCAGCGTCCAGGGGGATGCTCTGGCCGTCCGCCTCCAAAGCACCGCGGGCTCTGATCGAACTCAAGGCCGTGCATTGCCAGGGAAGAGGATGTCCACGAGGCAGCAGAGCCTTTGCTTGAAAGCGGAGTCCTTGAATGCATGCAGCTTAAAGCCACGGGCTTGGTGGCAGCAACGTCTTAAGGGCAGCCAAGGAAGTGCTGGGTCACGATAAAGCCAGGGCTGGAAACAGCAAGCAAGATAGGTGGATGTCATCCCACAAGCGCTCCAAGGGAGTTGCTAGAATGAGGCTAAGCATGCCAGGACAGGTTGTAGTATTTGGCTAAGCCCTTAAGCATCTGGTAACTCTTGGTCAGAGTCATTGGAGGTATCCTATGGCCTGTCTGTTTACTCAAGGGGGCCCAGGAACTGCTCTGTGTATGCCCCACCACCCTCTAGCACAGGTGATATGGGATCCCCATTCTGCCTAGAGGCCTTTCAGTCTGTTTTCCTAAGGACCTTGTGGTGCCATGAGCCACTTTGCTGCCTACATTGACCATTCTAGATCATTGTCTTGCCCACTGTGCCCTGTACTATGTCCGGTCTTGATCTGGCTGCAAATGTATGGAACCTCTGAAACAAAACCCTTCTCTTCCCCTCCTCCCTGAAGGTTTATTCAGACCCTGATTTCACACATCGTACTCCCTCATTTTCTCAGCTCTGGTGTCAGGAAGGGTCAAAAGCAAGCAGCAAGCCAACTGCCCCTTCTCAGTCTCAGATTGTTGGCCTGAGACTCTTCACTTGCCGGAAAAGAAATGGCTGTGTACGAAGCTGGAAATATGAGGCCTAGCAATCCTGATTCCAAGGCCTGATGTCTGTGAGAGATCAAACTTGGGAGTGAACCAGAAGCAACCATGATAGCACTTTTCAGTAGCACATGTTGAACCATACTGATGCCTTAAGGCAAAAAAGTATACTTCCAAGGATGTATCCCAAAACATTGGTCCATCAAGCCTGGTAGTGTCTGCACTGACTGGCAACAGCTCTTCAGGGTTTCAAATTGGGGATCTTTTTCAGCCCTTCCTGAAGTTGGTGAGGATGGAGCCTGAGATCTTTGGCATGCAAAGGTTCTGTTATTCTCCTTCCCTAAGTGGAAGTAAAGGCGGTGGGTGATCTCATAAAACAATTCATATTTGGCTACATAGTGACAACAATGAAGGCAGTACAGTGGTACCTCGGGTTAAGTACTTAATTCGTTCCGGAGGTCCGTTCTTAGCCTGAAACTGTTCTTAACCTGAAGCACCACTTTAGCTAATGGGCCTCCTGCTGCTGCTGCGCCGCCAGAGCCTGATTTCTGTTATTATCCTGAAGCAAAGTTCTTAACCTGAAGCACTATTTCTGGTTAGCGGAGTGTGTAACCTGAAGCGTATGTAACCTGAGGTACCACTGTACACACATTTGGAAAAGGGTTGGAAAACTCATTCAAAGACCCATTTGCTGGAGGACAAGATAGTCTGTATAGACACTGTCTATACTTGGGTGCATGTGCTTGGTGCACGTCAAAATGCAGGTGGTGTCTATGCACACTGTTGCTCTCATCTCGATGCCCCCTTATGTTTGTGTAGGTAGAGATGCTCATCTGGAGAGGGGTGCTTGGGGTGCTCTGTTGGCCTGCCTCCAACTCCCGCCTCTGACTTCCGCCTTCCTAACTTCTGCAGAGAACCTGCGTACATACAGATCCAGCATTTATAGGATCACAACACACAATCTGTGCCCTACAGAAATGGAAGGTACAAACTGCACATTCAGAGTCTATTTGCATCGAACTGTATGCACGCAGTCCCTTGCGCAGAATACCAACAAACAGAGGTCACAGGTGGGATCAGTAAGCAGAATAACATTTCGACCCAGGGTTGGGCTTCAGACTGGGGGTAATGCCACTTCGTAGTCACGACAGATACCAGTCTGGTTCCCAAGGCAACAGGGACCTGTTCCTCCTGCTGCCTTAAACGTTTCTGCTCCCTTTTGGTGGAACACTCCCTAGTTTGTTTGTTTTTAAAATCCCCCCAAAATGGCAGGTGCTCTTTCAGAGGCATAAAAATGATTATTGAACTTTTATTCCCACCCCTGTTTTCAGCTCAGCCTTCAAATCTCCTGTTTTAATAAGTAACACAACTGAGTCAGACGGAGGTATGGTAAACAGTTCCCTTACCTTCAGTGGCAAAGTGCACCCCATTCAATAGGGCCAGTTCCACTTCAGGTATGTCAGAGACAGTGGTCTCTCTGTCAGGGTCGTCCCTGAGGCTGTGGCTTAGGTACACCATGCAGGTTTTCCTCATTGACTTCCATTGTTCTTTCACCTCTGACCCCAAAATAAGAATACATGAACACCCTAGTTTCATGGTCAAGGAGCTATAGGTTACATGTCTGGAAATGCAACTTGAGTAAAGCAAAAAAAGGGGGAGATTTCACCATAAATATTATTTTTGTAATACACAGTTGATGAATGGTTGTAACTTTATAAAATAAATTCAGGAAATGGAGTATATGAACCCGCACCTTCCTGCTCCCCTCCATAGACTTCCCCTCTCTTGGATGATGTCATTCCATGCCTTGTCCCATCACGTACCACTGGGCCCATCTCCAAACCACAATGGTTACCCTCTAACCACAGGTCCTGACCTGCCAGAATTGCTATCGTCTTTGGCTCACTGTCAGCCCTAAGAGAAAGAGGATGACCTCCCTTGCAAAAGAATTCCAAAATCCCTACAGAGGGGTAACAAGTGCTTGAAAATCTCTTATGTCCAGATTTCAAGAAAGTACTGCCATTTTGAACTGCTCTAAAAGGTCTGGAGGGAGGAGGTGGTCCAACCAAGAAGAGAAGAGTACTAAAAACCATATGCATCTGGGAGAGTAATTTCCACTACACTTTTTCATGTACAACTTGCTTTAGAAATATTATTTGTAATCAACTGTATCTCCATCATGTCCTGTAGGTTAAGCAGGGAAATAGAGTGACCTACCCAAAACTATCCAGTATGAAGCATGACTTAAATGCAGAATGCGAAACTGTGTACCCCTCCTCCCCTAACTGCTCAAATGCAACACAGCTTTCATGTCTCAGTGTAGATGGCAAAGAGAGCAGCGAGGAAAGATCCCAGTTACAAATAGTACGGAATGAACAGCTGCCTGGTGCTGCCTGGGCTTGGTTCATTCAGAGGGGAGAGCAGCTATTCAGGCCCTGCGGACCAAGCCGCCTACTCATGAGCAGCAAATTCAGAAAGGTGGGGTCCCTTCATGATAGTCACAGCCACGCCCCTTCTCAGATTATATAACCTAAGATTACACAATTTTATAATTATAGAATTGTAATAATTAGGGACATATTGCAACAATCTATACACCTAGATCTTCTGGGGGGTTTTTTCTCTGCACATATATGGGCAAATGATTTAGAGTCATGTTTGCCATGAAGTTCCATTGTACATAACCAAACTTGCACGCCATTCTCTTAAAAATGAAACACCTTGTGTTCTTGTGTTTTCAGCATTCCTAAATGCTTAAAAGCCCCCCTTTCATTCTGAGTGGGTGGCGCTAAGATGCTGGAGACAGGGACCCCACTGCACACACTGGGAAAAGTAAAAGCTTGGGAATGACCAAAAGCACTCCCAGGCAACCGGCTTATTGAGTATTCCTTCTGATTTGTTTGTAAAGAGGTCAGAAGACACGGCATCAAAGCAGGTGTTGTCTCACATTTTCTAGTCTATTCCCCTGTTACTTTCCGTATCGCAAAAAGTCCAGCCTTTAGGGGAAATAGTTGTGCAAGACCTCCACGTCAACTCTAGCTGTGCAACCTGAATTTGCCAGTATGTGGTTGAATCCCACCTGGAAATACCAACAGCCTGGAAGTGCCGCAAGTGAGAATTGCATCAAGTAACACGGTGAAGTTGAAACTGCGTCAAGAGAAAGCTGGTTTCTGTAACCTGTCCATACCCTGCAAAATTGCCTCCACCTTTTTGCATGCTTTATTTTCCTTCTGCTAGATGTGGGACAGGCAAAGAAGCTGTATCAGGCAGTGTCATCCATCCTAGGAATCCTGCCCTCCCTTCCCCAGGTTTTTTGAGACTTCACCAGTTATTGCCTCCGTGCTTTCAAGCTCATCCTTGCAGGTTTTACGAAAAAGCAACTTAGCACTATCCTCGCCGCTAGCTGAGGTCCTGAGCAAAGGTGCTACAATCTGCACCCAGTACCAATGTCCTTACTTTTGCTCTGAAAGCATGTAAAAAGTGGCTTTCCTATGGAGGCTGAGAACAAGTCTTTCTGAAATTGGGATTTGAGGGAAAATGTACAGAGTTAAGGAGCAAACAAAGGGAGATTGTTCCAAGCATAGGAAGTGGCAGAAAAGAAAGTGAGACTGAAGAAGGGAAGAAAAACAGCTGACGGTAGATGGGGCAGAGCAGAGGGGAGGGTGCAACGAAGCAAACAAGCAAAGCATCCTTTGAATATGCCAGTTTGCTGTAGGGCTTCATTGTTTGCTAGTGTCAGAGAATAAGTAACACACAAAGCAAGAAGAGCTGTTGCATGCCGGTCTTGCTGGTGGGCTTCCTGTATGTATCTGTGAGAACAAGGTGCTGGACTTGATAGGCTTTTGGCCTGATGCATCAAAGGTCTTCCTATGTTCCTAGCCATTTTTACCTGTAGAGTGCATATTTTGTGCAAATTAACTGATGAGATGCACAGCTTGCAGACAAAATGGATATCCAATGTTTCCAGAAATCCATTTGGAAGGTGGGGGGAAAGAGGAGTCCTGGGTTCATGGAATAGTAGGCAGTGGTGACAGAAGAGTGATGATTCTTAAGGGGGAAAGGCAAAATTGTAATGTTTTTAAAAGCATCATAATCTTGTTACAGGAAAATATTAATTTCTTTATTTCTTTATGCAAACACCACCATTCTCCATACACATACTATTTTCAACCCAGAAAGGAAAACCCCTCTTCACAGGTCCCACCTTTTTCAACATGAGGCGTGGCATGAATCTACTTCTGCCAAGCTCTTTCCAGATTCCAGCTGCACAGCAACTTCCCTGATTATGCTGCAACACCCACTGCTGAACATGTCAGGTTACGTACACACAATCTCTTACTTGCTCTTTAAAAACATTGTGGAATTCCAAACATTACTTCCAACATTCCATTGAAGGGTACTTCCTGATGGTGATTTTGCAAGCGGATCTAGTGCACCTTCATTGGTTTCAGTTTGTACACAATTCCATCCCCTACTGATTCCTGCCTCTCTGCCTATTTACACTGCAGATTGCAGTGAAGATAGGATCCAGAGTGGACATCACAAGTGTGCGTGCATACACACAGACACACAACAATGTAAAACCAGTACAGGGAATGTGTGACCCTCCAATGTTGTTGGACTACAGTTCCCATTATTCCTGACCATTAACCAAGCTGGCTAGTGCTAATGGGAGCTGGAGTCCAACAACATCTGAAAGGCCAAGTATTTCTTATCTATGATGTTTCCTATCGCAAGTGTGAATTCTCCCAGTGTTTCGCATATGTAAAATTAACTTGTTGTTTTCCACAATATATCCATGCTTTATCCCTTAAGAATATGTTGCATATGTGTTGAAACTTTGTACATGCAAGCTGCATTGGTGCTCAGCTAGTTGAGTGGTGCACTTTTAGTTCTTTCTTTCTGCATGTGAAAAAGCACAAATTGAATCTGAAACCTTTTGCATGCAACACATGTGCTCTACCACTGAACTAGGGCCATTTCAAACTTCTCTACTACACTGTTTATAATATTGGTGTCTTTCATACTTGGGTTCCGTACTTTCATGCTTGGGTTCCATTTCCTTCCAACGAGTTACAAAGAATCAACAGAGGGAGAATCTGCCAAAAAAGCACTTGAACATATTGCCAAGGTGTGCTTGAATGCAGCAGAAGAGTTGTCAGCCAACTTCCTGCATTACTACTTCCAAGCATCATTTCACTGGAGTAGCTATCCTTTTGTCAGAGGCATAAATCTTGTACTTGCATGTCACTGCAAGCCCTGCTTCTGATGTGTTTTGTTCTGACTTTGTATAGGTCTAAATGTCTTCATAGTTATGTTAATTCATATTAATATTTGGCTTCTATAAAGTTAGTTATTCCAGGAAAATGTACTCTTTAAGGGTGCATTCCTGTGTACAGCCAGTCAGCTTGAATCCCATCTATCAAACTGCACAGCACTGCAGCTTAAGTTAATAGATCAGGGGTACCACCCTGCATAAGCGGGTACTGTAATTCATGTCCTCAATTGCACTTTGCATTCCTTCTGGACAGATGGTCCAGAGAATAGGTTCAACCGTTCAACGTATTTCAAGTTTAATATGGCAATGGTAGACTCAAACCAAAAGAGTACCATAATGTTTTAAATTCCTTTCTGTTTATCCGTATCAGAACGGCTCAAGGTGGGTAACTCCTGAGCCAACAATTGCAACAATTAAACTGCACTTATCTCATCCTACTTCTCTATACAGTAGGAGCTTCTGCACTACTTGCAGACAAAATTCAGTTAAATAGGGTTTAAAACTGTACAGGAACATAGGAAGCTGCTGAACCATCTAGTCCAGCATTTGTCCATGGAACCCAGTAATGTCTACTCCAGACTTCCCCAGCTAATGACTTCAAGAGGTTTCGGACTACAATTGCATCAGCCCCAGCCAGTGCATGCTGACTATGGTTGATGGGAATTAAGGTTCAAAACCTCTGGAGGACAGGTTGGAAAAGGCTAATCTACTTTGAGCAGTAGTGGTTGCTAGCATGTGCTTACCACCAAGCTATGGACCCTGCTCCATATTAGTTTCTGCCCCTTAGCAACTTTCTAATGTGTACTATATTTCTTATTTAGTACCTACCTCTCTTGTTTACTCTTGCTCTCAGAGAAGCTCACAAAAGTATGCACAACTCAAACAATCTTTTCACATTATGAACCGGACCGATGACACCTTGATGAAAGTTTGGGACAATGAATTGAATAATCTCAGAGTGTGTAATTATGTAAGGAGCACCTAGTCAAATGCACAGCGAACAAAACAGATATGCATATTCAGTTTTGAAAGCGAGCATGATTGACATCATCCTGACAGTTTAGAACAAGAGCAGGTTTACAAAAATTGCAACTACAAAATTTCTGCCAGATACAAAATCAAAGACTCCGATTCAGCTTGGAAATCATGTCTGAAATAAACACAAACACATTAAGGAATTAGGCTTCCAACATTGTTTGGTGAATACTATTTTATGAATCTGATTATATAAATATTATTATTAAGTTATATACTACTTCATTTCCAAGATGGCCTCTTACTGGTTTATAAGTATAAAACCAATGATACATAATTAAAATATATAATAAAACAAGTTAATTAAGGCACTAAGATAAACATTCACAATTAAAATATGTAATAAAAATAAGACCATTAGAACAGCACAATGAAAAGGTTTAAAACAGCAGTTGGTTAATAATATGAATTTTAATCAGTCAAATCTTAAATCAGCATATGAATAAGAACAAGAGGAACAAAAAGCTATCTCCTTTGGTTTTAATCAATGTACAATGACAATGAGTCAGAGCTGGTGGGGCATCTTTCTAGGATCTCAAGCAGAAATCTAGCAGGCAACGTGAAATATCTCTGTCCAAGACCCTGGGAGGTGCTGCCTGTCAGAGTAGACAACGGTAAACTAAATGGACAAATATTCTGAGCCGCAATAAGGCACCTTCCTATAATCGGATTAGAAGAGTCACACCCCCCCTTATTGTCATTTTAAAATGATACTTTCCGTTTGATTATTTACATCAATTTAGTTTTCATTACGATTTTTATTATCTTACATCTGAGGACTGATTAATTGGGGGAAAGCCTTTTTTGGTCAGCCAACTAAACATTGCAAGCCCCCTGCTTTCTTGGGCCTTTCCTCAGAAATCCGCCTATATACAGATCAGTGATCAAATGACACGAGATCCAGAGGAAGCCCGTGTTCTGAATCAGCTGAAATTCTCGCAGACCACTGCTGAATACAGAACACATCAAAAGGAGAACGGGAAACTCGAAAACTCTACACGTTTTCTCTCTCTATGAATTCTGAGTTACCAGGCCGGACGGAGCCCCCTGATATATTTTTGCTCCCCCCCAGCGGCCTCTAGCGTCTGGGAGGATGCCTTACATCCCCGGGCAGGCTCAAAGGCCACGTGACTCGAGTTCCGCCGCCGCCATTTTGTAAGGACGTCGGAAGGAAGCGTCTTCCCGGCCCGCCCACCCAGCCCCGCGCGAGCTGCGTTTGCGTCCGGTGCTACGTGCGCGCGCGAGGAGCGGGGGCAGTTGATGCGTGCGCAGAGCGGGCTGGGGGCTGGGCAGGGAGCTAGCGAGAGCGGCCTTGGCGGCGGCGGAGGCGCTGCTGTTGTCGTGATGCACCGCGCCAGCAGCAGCCGTTCGAGCAAGCCGTCTTCCAGCCGGTCCAAAGCCAGCGGATCCAGCTCCAGTTCGGCTCGAGGCCGCAGCTCGCACCGCTCGCGCTCGCGCTCCCGGTCTCCGCGGAGCCGCCGCCGGCACCGCTCGCCCTCCAGCGGACGCTCTTCGCGCCGGTCGCCGCCTTCGCGCCGCAGTAGTCGGGTACGCTCTGCCCGTGGCGGCGGAGGCTGAGGGGGTTACGGGTTGGGGAATTGGCCCGGCCTGAGCGAATTTAAGCCGCCTCCGAGAGCCAGTGTGGTGTAGTGGTTAAGAGCGGTAGACTCCTAATCTGGGGAACCTGGTTCGGGTCTCCGCACTTCCACATGCAGCTGCTGGGTGACCTTGGGCCAGTCACACTTTTCTGAAGTCTCTCAGCCCCACTCACCTCACAGAGTGTTTGTTGTGGGGGAGGAAGGGGAAGGAGAATGTTAGCCGCTTTGAGACACCTTAGGGTAATGATAAAGCGGGATATCAAATCCAAACTCTTCTTCTTCCGCCTCCCCAGCGTCCAGGGGTAACGCCCGCCCGCTTGCCTCAGTACAGTGGTACCTCGGGTTACATACGCTTCAGGTTACATACACTTCAGGTTACAGACTCCGCTAACCCAGAAATAGTGCTTCAGGTTAAGAACTTTGCTTCAGGATGAGAACAGAAATCGTGCTGTGGTGGTGCAGCGGCACCAGGAGGCCCCAACCTAAAGTGGTGCTTCAGGTTAAGTACAGTTTCAGGTTAAGTACGGACCTCCGGAACGAATTAAGTACTTAACCCGAGGTACCACTGTACCTTCCCCAAGGAGCATCCCCCATCTCTTGCACCTAACTGCCACTTACTGGAATAGCCAGCCGTTTTCCTGCCCCCAACTTAGTTATATATAATATCATGGCCCACATTTCTGGGCATGCGCCCAGCAGCCTTGAGCATCCCTAAGCAATCTTACCTGCGATCCCATCCTTGGCTCTGTGGTGATGCGAAGGAGGTCGAAAGGCTTAATGACAGCTGGAGGGGAAGCTTTGCCTCAAAGTAGAGAAACATTAAATGTGCAACAGCCCTGTGTATCCTACATCTGAGAGGAAATCACCTTGGATTTAGTAAGACTTCTGAGTAGGCCCGTCTCAGGTTGAGCTGCACGCTCCTTTCTTTCCTTCATTTCTACATGAAGGAAAGTGGCCGGTGATTTTTGCCCGCACACAAAATACGCTTAACAGGTTAAGGCAATACCTGTAGACTTGGCTTGTGGTGGGGAGGAGCTTAGGTTTATTTTTACCAAAGGTTCGTGGATCGTTGAATGAATTTGAAAAGTAGGATGGCTGCTAAGGCATATTGGGCGCCTAAAACCTGGTTGGATTACTTGAAAATTATTTCAACCAAAATCAACACAGCTAATGGATAGTCATGGTTAGGATCAAACTGTGAATTTCAGAGAAGATTAGCCTTTGGAAGTGATTGTGCTTCACTTTTCATATTTGTCAATAACCAAATACTTAAAGATCTTAAAGGCTGGGGGAGAGATGAAGAAGAAAAGAGGCTGCATTTGGATGATTAATGAGCTGAGATATGCATCAATTTACTGAACCCGCATGCAATCTCTTTGGTCCCCTGCCCCCTTTGTTCAAGTGGGAAATATGCCAGGAAACCAGTTAACCATAGTTATTCTGTTAACAAATAATTGGAAAGCTAGTCAATGGCTCCCAAGGAGGCTAGAAAATGAAGCCATTGAAATAAAATTTGCTTCCAGTTCCTGTCTTGTTTGGAAGCCAGTGTTTGGATGTAACAGTACACTGCTGTTAGTTTTGATGCCTGGCTTTGGGAACAGGGAGCTGAGCAAGCTGCATGTGGATTTGTGACTCTGCACATATCTTGGCTTAATAAACTGATATTTGATTATCTAGATAGCAGGAGGAAGCAGAGTGAGGAGATAAATGCTTCCAAGAGATAAGTTCACCTATCTAAAAATGTCTATTAGAACTTGGAAGTGCCCTATACGACTGATGGGCTATCCCCCTGTTCCATTACTAATTAATTTTAAGAAACAACCCATTCCTAGAATTGACCGCTTTTCTGTGAAAAATGGGGGTGGACAGTGGTTTTTTGGTGGTTTGTGTCACTGACAATAAATTGGGAGGCTTCTTATTCTTCTAAATGGTACAATTGTCAATTTAGCTGCATTGTCTCATTACATTGTTGGTGTACATATTATCAGATGTCTTCACTGCACATAAACATTAGATGCATGTAGTGTTTTTCAAATCCACATCAATTGTAGTAAAATTTGCATACTGCATTAATATTGGCTTATTTCTTAAATAGCATCATGAACCCCCTGCCCCATAGTAACTTACTTGGCCGTAAGAATTCTGATGTCTTGTTATTTTAATTGTAGAGACGCTCTCCAGGCAAGCGCTCTCACTCTCCGGGCAAGCGCTCTCACTCTCCGGGCAAGCGCTCTCACTCTCCGGGCAAGCGCTCTCACTCTCCGGGCAAGCGCTCTCACTCTCCGGGCAAGCGCTCTCACTCTCCGGGCAAGCGCTCTCACTCTCCGGGCAAGCGCTCTCACTCTCCAGACAAACGCTCTCCAAGTTTGAGTGATGGGAACAGGTAAGGCTTCTCTGAAGGCCAGTCTCTCATAATTAACCTTGGTTATCTTTCTTGGTACTTGTCCCATGGGTAATATAAAACCCCACAACCTGATTGTAAGACGTTGTGGGAAATGTATAGGACATGTTGGGAATCTCACATATAGGACAGACATATTTAGCTCTCTTATTGACATATTTTTAATACCTCCCTTGGTATGGATTTAAAATATTAGGAATTAAAGAGAGGTATTGAAAACATGTCTCCGTTTAATTTCATACAGTCTTTTTATAAATAAGAGCAGGATTGAGATGGATAAAAAGTACATAGCTCAGTTTTGAAAACCTTTTGTTTGATTGAAATCATTAGTTTTTACATCTACTTCTTTGAATTTTTCTGACAGTTTTGTCTTCAGTGGATTCTGAGTAACCCGTGAGAGTAGATGTGGAACTGAAACAGCTTCTTTTCTAAAAATGAACCCCAGTTGAAAAACAAAATGATGAAACACCCTTTTAGTAAATTTCTTGTTACCTCATGACAATTTAGCTGCTATTTTAAACTCACATGTTCCTGCAGGTACAGAAACTGTGTGAAGATCTATATTATAATTTGCTTTCACTGCCCAAACATCCTGTTTTCCTAATCCATTTTTAGGGGTGAAATTTCTTCTTCAGATCCCCAACAGCAGGTTTCTATTTAGAATAGGGTTATATACACAGACATGTACATGAAAAAGGGTATATTTAGGAAAGATAATTGCGTGAATGACAGAAGTTGTAAAACACTTTCACACTGAACAATGAAACTTCCTAGTTGCTTTTACTTCTAGAGCCACTTCTAGAAGTAGAAGCAACCGGGAAGTTTCATTGTTCAGTGTGAAAGTGTTAAAGCTATATCAACACTAGAATAAGGAAAACCCAAATTGGACCCACAAGAAAATGTTGCCACATAGAGTGCTGCTGATCAGGGTTCTCTCAGTTATTCCATTCCATTCCTCTTCACTCCCCCATCAGTGTCCTGTGCTTTTGCCCCCAACACTCACCCAATATTCCATGTTGACAGAGCTTATTCAGTTTTCCTTGGGCTGGTTATTTCCTTATGTCTCTCCTTAGAGTTTTTGAAAATATTTTTTGTGCATCTGCAAATCTTGGGATTTCCCTGGGCCAAAATATAGCCACCTCTTAATGTTTGGGTGGTCATTTTGGCTACAGAAGATCCAGTATTAATTTGCTGTTAGTATGTAGAATATGGAAGTATAACAGCAGAGATAATTCAGTGTGTAATTTAAGGGTTAATTATGTTGTCTGTAAGTCATCTAGACAAGAGGGGGTAAGTTGTGACCAGGGCGGGTGGCATGATCTTTACTGAGGTAGTAGCTGCTTTGGTAAGCTGTCTAGCTGTGAGTGAATTTTCTTGTGGCTGTTTCATTGAATCTAAGACTGCTGTCAACAAGGCCTGTCGAAAGGCAAAACTTCTTTCTTTCAGCTGGGCAGGGCTGTCTTACCCATAGGCGCTAGGGGTGCAGGGCACCCGGGTGCCAGGCTCTCAGGGGCGCCAGGCTGAGAGTCCAGAGCTCGAGAGTTGAGTCCGGGAAGAGCCTGTCTGTTGGTCGGAGCACTGCAGTGGGCTCTTCCGGGAGCCAGAGAGCAAGCAAGCAGGTAGGTGGGTGGGCAAGCAGACAGACACGCACCCAGCGAGGAGGAGGAGGAGGACAAGAGACGACGGCAACAGCAGCGACAGAAAAGGCGGCAAGCAGCATTCTCCTCAGCATGCCTTTCCCGCCTCGGCTTTAGCGGTGTCCCTTCGCTCCTCCGACGCTGGAAGCAGCAGCAGCAGCAGGCAAGCAGCCCCTCCTCATGCTGCCCTGGGTGGTGGAAGGAACAGGTGGGCCAAAGGGTTGCCGCCGCTTGCCTTTCCTGTGCATTTCTCCACTTCGGTCCGACTTTGGGACTCGCAGTGTGCTGGCGGCAGCTCCCTGAGAGAGAGAAAGAGAGTGAGCAGCTTCGCCTCTTTTCGCCAACCAGGTGCCTGACAACTCTGGGGAACCTTTCCTTAAAAAGGTCAGCAACTTTGGGGTTCCCCCCCTAAAAAAGGTTGACAACTGGGCAACTTTGGGAGGGGCGCCGGGCGGATCTTTGCACCCCTGCGCCGCATATGCTTAAGACAGCCCTGTGCTGGAGTTTGATTTGTTCAATAAACTTTGGCCAGTATTTTATTGCTGGGCACATTGCTCAGTGTCTCTGCTAACAGGGTACTGTTAAAGTGATTTTAACTCTGTCGTGGTGATAAGAACAATGCAAATTACTGTATTTTTCGCACTATAGGACACACCGGACTATAGGATGCACCTTGTTTTAGAGGGCGGAGAACAAGGAAAAAAAATTCTCCCCCTCTCTGCCCAGTGCCCCTTCAGCGAAGTGGCAGGAGCTGCTGCGCAGAGAGGGGGAGAATTTCCCCCCTCTTGTTTTCCCCCTCTAAAACAAGGTGCCGTTTAAGGTGCGTTCAGTCGCCTTCAGGCGGCTACCTCAAAAGCCTGGAGAGCGAGAGGGGTCGGTGCGCACCGACCCCTCTCGCTCTCCAGGCTTCAGGTTCCTTTCGACCTGCTCTTTGGGGCTGACGGGGGGAAGCCCACCACCAGCCCCAAAGGGCAGGTCGGGGAGCAGCGGAAAGGCGTACAGCGAAGAGGCTGCTGCCATAGCCGCGCGTCACTTCTCCAGCTGGGAGAGGTTCGCGGGGGGCTTCTTTAGCCCCGCGCGCGCTGTCCCGGCTGGAGTGGTGGTGCGCGGCTAAAGAGGCTGCTGCAATAGCCGCGCATCACCTCTCCAGCTGGGAGAGGGTCGCGGGGGCTTCTTTAGCCCCGTGCGCGCTGTCCCGGCTGGAGAGGTGGCGTGCAGCTAAAGATGCTCCTGCCATAGCCGCCCGTGACCTCTCCAGCCGGGAGAGGGTTGCGGGGCTATGGCTTCTTCGCTCCATAGGACGCACACACATTTCCCCTTCATTTTTGAAGGGGAAAAAGTGCGTCCTATAGAGCGAAAAATACGGTATAACTTTTTTTCAACTGATATCTTGATCCTATGAACCGCCCCCCGCTCCCCTTTTTTAAGGGCTTATAATAGCTTGAGCTGGTATAGGTCTGTGTCTTGATGGACAATTTTTTTCGGTTGAATCCAGTTTCCCATTATAGATCTTATTCTCCTGCAGTATTAGAAAATTAGATATATATGCTAGGTTCCCAAATGGTTCCTTAAACCAAGTTTGCTGTCGTCAAAATGGAATGCCTAGTTTCCATTTTGGGGCAAGACAGCTCCAGTCTTAGTTTTCAAATGATGGACTTTCCATGATTGATTCTGAGTTAAACTTCTGACTACCTTGAACTAGGTTAAGAGCTTTGAGAACTGGAAGAAGAAACGTCACTTGATCCAGGGATAGTCCACATACATATATATTGACCTAAATTTACCTCTTTTTCTTAATGGTGACTGTTCCTCCTCAGGCTGCACAGAAAAAGCAATTTGGTTCCAGAAATTCATTCCGTTTGTGCAGATAAAATGTAACTGATAACATTTTACAGGGTATTAGTGAGATATTAGTGTGTGAAAACAGTCCAGATCCAGTGATCCGCAGATGGTGATGTCGGGTGCCATCCTGGTGCCCAGGCATCTTCACTTGGTTGCAAGTGGTCAAAAGCCTGGGGCAAAATGCGCCTGGTGCCTGGCTAATTTTGAACACTGCTTTGAACTGATAAGGAAGTTGTCTTCCATATTTTGATATTTTGCTTCATACTGTTTTTGACATGTTAGGTGCATGAAGATCTCTTCACAATTATTGTTGGGAAAACATTCAGCAGGCTGAGTGTGATGAACACATGTATTTAGGTTCAATGCTTTCAGCAATCCTCATTTAAAAACATGCATGGAAGTTATTTTCAGTAGTAATTCTGAGGGGGTTTTTTTGTTTTGTTTTTTTGCTAAAGTAACATGCAGAAAACAGTACAGTATGTGAAGGAAATTATTTGAGGAGTGGAGGGTAAGAAACTTTGCTGAATTTGGAACTACAATATTGTTGCTGATGAAAGGGGGAATTCTACTATTGTAAAACATACCAAAATGTTCTGTTGCTTACTTTCCCCCTAGATAGCCAGCAAGACATTTGTGTTCTTTTTTTTTTTTATGAGACCATCTAAAAAAGCTAAACACAACCCTAAATCAAAACAAAACAAATTCCTTCCAGTAGCACCTTAAAGACCAACTAAGTCAGTTCTTGGTATGAGCTTTCGTGTGCATGCACACTTCTTCAGATACCAACCCTAAATGTGTGTTGTTCAAATCCACCATAAAATAATTGAAGTATGCAGGCCTTTTGTGTAAGATAAATAGACAAACTGGAACCTGAGTGCTCTCAAGTTTGGGCTTCTGTTCCTTCTGTTCCTGTTGCATATCTCCTATGCGCATAAATAACAAGACTTCTGAAATGAATTATTTCGCTCACTGCAGCATAGTTTGGACTGTCAAGGGGTGAAGTTATTGCTGAGTATATAAAATCTTCAGAACCAGCCATCTTGGGTTCAAGGCAAGAAGTATTGAGTTGTCATACAAAGGGCACTTTATGCCAGCTGGAGTTCGGGGGGGTTATTCCAAGTTGCTGATTTTGTTCTGTACCTCTCTTATTAGGGATGACTTGGCTGATGGTCCAATATTTAGCAGTGGCCTTCCACGCCCTCAAAGCATTGAGCGGTATTCCTTGACCAAGGAAACTCCTTCTTCACCTTTCAATACAGGACAAGATGAGGATTATCGCTTTAGAGATGATTTCCTCCATCAATCAGACTATAGCACCAGCTATAACCATCTACAATATCTCCCAAGGGAAACGGAAAGGTATAGAATGCTACTTGGGAAGCCATCAGAGGATACAGGGCAAGACCTAGAACTTCCTAAACATGACAGAGATGACAGACTGCTTAAGATAGACATAGAGCCTGAGGATTTCTTGTCTGGGACGTGGAACTTCTGCAAACAAGATCCTAGTAAGAGCCCAAGCCTGCCATTTCACGATGTGGATTTACGTGTACTTGAATATGCTGGGAGAAAAAGCAAAGAGGAGGAGCTGAGCAGAAATTGCAGTCAAGACCCTGAACATAAATATATTTATAGACCTAATGAAATCACAGCAATGCCCAAAAAATCTATTCTGAAGAAACACAGGGATGATCCTTCGGTGCAGGTTTGGCATGTATTTCTCTCTCTGGTTAAACTGTCCTTTACACTTTTTACTGCTCTTTTATTGAATCTTAAATTTTATTACTTAACTTAATCTCTGTTAATTCTGGAACAAATACCCTCAGAATAATATCCAGGCTTCCCTCACAGTTGTGGAGTTTGTTTGGTATAACTTGTAGAATAATCAGCATATTGGATCCCATTTTTCTTGGAATGAGGACATTTTACTAGTTTTGGTATTTAGAGCATCCCACTTCATGAGCAATTCTACCTTTCAAAAGTTTTCATTCAGCTTATTCATATAGCTTTAAAATTCACACACAATCAAAATCCTTACTTATTAAAAAAACCCCTAAGCTTTCCAGAAACAGATTTCCAGGTAGTATACATAGGAATTTAAATACAGGCGATTCCCTGTTAGTGTGGGGGTTGCTTTCCAGGTCATTGTGCATGTCAGCAATTGTGCGTAAGCCCATTTTGCTCCCTTCCAAAACTGAAAGCAGCGCATGTCTTGGTGGTCACATGTCAGGTAGACAGGTACAAGGTGATCGCCACCTGTACTACAATCTAAAACAACCGAGAATACAATAAAGTTGAGAATGGCAGAACTATTCAGCTAGATAATATAACAATTTGCAGTGGCTGGGTGACAAACATTTTTACCTGGTTCGAGCACCAGATTCACTATCCTTGGCAGTACATTCTGTAGCTGTGATGCTATCACACAGAAGAGCCTCCCACTTGTATACGTGTAATGTTTTTCTCCTATAGATAGAACCTGCGGCAAGGTGCCAGAAATGTTTTAACACCTTGACATTTGAAGCCAGCCCTGTATAGGAAAGCTTTATAAGGTTTAATTTTTTACTATGTTTCTATATATATTCTGGAAGATGCCCAGAGTGGCTGAGATACAAATAATAAATTATTATTGTTATTGTTGTTATTATTAATCTGGACATGATGGGGTTTTTTACCTCTACAGTAGAAAAATCAGAATAGTCAAGACCACCAAATTAAGGTGGTTTTTGTAATGGTACATCTGGGATTTGTTTTGAACCATTTAATGGCACTTGCAATGGGTTGAATGCAAACAAAATAAGGGTACTATTATTCACATCTGTGTGTAGGCTGAAATTGAAGAGTTGGCAATTTATGCAGTAAATTTACCATGTTGTGCATTTTTTTAACCTGCTTGAACCTAATAAAAGAATCTTAATACTAGAATTACCTAGTTGGATTGGACTGCAAACATTCTCTCAAACTGGTATGGAATGCTCTGAACAGGTGACATTTCATACTATCATGACTGGATTGTTTTTCTGTTGTGTAGCTGTGGAGAGAGAGCACCTTGGCAGGTGGTTCCAATACTAAATACTGTAAATAAATAATGCTTTTCAAAACCATGCCAACTGTGATGTGGCAAGTACCTTTTTTGCATCCTGCTCTCTCTATCTCAGGGTTTCATCATATGAAAAAATCAGTTCGTTTCTGATAATAGTAACAATATGCCTGTGGGAATTATCTTTTTGTAGCTGCCATAACCAGAGCTGCACACAATGCTTGCTTGTGAATGTTTTGGTGCAAAAACACTTTGGGTTTGGTGGAAAATGTTGATTTCAAATCTCCAAAGGTATTGTTTTACATATGTTTGTCCCTGTCCACAGCCACTGTGTTGCTCCTCAGTTACTCATTTGACATGGTTTTTCTTCTCCTCTATTATTGCTGTGTAATCTCAGCAAATCAGGCATCGCAGAATGATTCCCAGGGTACTGCATAGCCCCTCAGCTTTGTCTAAATGACAGTGTTATTCAGGGCAAACAAAGCCCTCTCATTGCCCTCACTGTGAACGAGGGTTTGCTTGAGTAGGGGCAAGAATTGAACAGCTATTACCAAGGTATCAAGCTGACAAATCTTACCTCGCTGTACTGGCAGTTTTATAGCTCATTAGATCAGTGTTGCAAGCCAGGGTTGGCCTTTAGTGGGGGATAATCGGTCACTTTCTCTTCCAGTGCCCTATTAAAGACGATCAGGCAGGAGTGTTGATTGTCGGCAGTGAAAGTGACATGACAAAAGTGTATAAAATTATGCACAGCATGGAGAAAGGAGCTAGAGAAAAGTTTTCTCTTTCTCATAATACTAGAATTTATGGACATCCAAGGAAGCTGAATGTTGGAAGATTCAAGACAGACAAAAGGAAGTACCGTATTTTTCGCCCTATAGGACGCACTTTTCCCCCTCCCAAAATGAAGGGGAAATGCGTGTGCGTCCTATGGGGCGAATGCAGGCTTTCGCTGAAGCCTGGAGAGCGAGAGGGGTCGGTGCGCACTGACCCCTCTCGCTCTCCAGGCTTCAGGAGAGCCGCAGCACCAGTCCCACAAGGTCGGGGGACAGCGGGGAGGCGGAACGCCGCCATCCTGCTGTCTCCCGATGTGGTTTGGAGGCTGACGGCGGGGAGACGCGTGCTTCTCCCGGCCGCCAGCCCCGCAAGCTCCGGGGACAGCGGGGAGGCGCAGCGCGTCTTCCCGCTGTCCCCGGACCTGATCTGCAGGCGGGCGGCGGGGAGAAGAGCGCTTCTCCCCGCTGCCTGCCCCGCAAGCTCCGGGGACAGTTGGGAGGCGCAGCGCGTCCTCCTGCTGTCCCCGGACCTGGTCTGCAGGCGGGCGGTAGGGAGAAGAGCGCTTCTCCCCGCTGCCGGCCCCACAAGCGCCTGGGGGGGGGAAAATATTTTTCCCCCTTTATTTCCCCCCCAAAAAACTTGGTGCGTCCTATGAGCCGGTGCGTCCTATGGGGCGAAAAATACGGTACTTCTCCACGCTGCACATAGTTTAATTGTGGAATTCCTGCCCACAAGAGGCAGTAATAGCCGCTAACTTGGGTGGCTTTAAAAGAGGATTGGCAAATTCACAGAGGTTATGGCTATCAGTGGCTGCTAACCCTGATGGATATGCTCTGCCTTCACTGTTGTGTTGAAGGTGGTATGCTTCAGAATACTAGTTGCTGGAAACTGCAGGTGGGCAGAGGGCTATTGCTCTCAGCTCTTGCTTGTGGGCTTCCCTTGGGCTTCTAGTTGGCCACTATGAGAACAGGATTCTGGGCTAGGTGGGCCACTGGCTGGATCCAGCAGACTGTTCTCACATTCTTAAAGTATGGCCCATCCCTAATCAAAATGGCCATCTTATGCAGATGTAACAGTGTGGTATTTAGGAACTATTTTGTCTCTTTCAATTCCATTTTTATCTTTGTCTTACAGTTTTCGTTAGTGTTATGAACTACTGACTATAAACCCTTTATATTAAAGTTATGTCTGTCTTAATAGATTGGGAAAGTGATTAGCCTCCTTGCAAAATGTAGTAACAAATGGCAATTTCTTTCTTTTTAGCCTGAAGTCTTTTCTAGCAGTTCTGCCTCTCTCAAAGAGCCCCCTCTTCTTTCAGATGATCCTCCTTTTCCCCAGAGAACCAACAGCATTGCTCCTTTTTCAACTGAGGAGGTGAAATTCCTCAAACAGTTCAATAAAAATGCAGATGTAGAACCTGCAAATACAACATCTGAAGGCAATGTGCATAATTGGAAGCTGCATTCTGGCCAAAACCAAAACATTTCCCATTATAAACAGAATTTTGGGAGCTTTTTGAATCAGAGAGAGTGTCATGAGTCCACATCAGAGCATGAAGACCAGCACAGTTACTTCTTGCTTCCCCATGAAAGAGCCAGCCAGGATGGGAATGGCTTTTCACACATTCTGAGTATGAAAACAGATTCTTCCAGCACTCAAGAAAAGAGAAGGAACAGCCTCCTTGATGATGTTGAGGCTGAAGAGAAGTTTCTTTATGGTGATAATGGGGATGACTCAATTTTTATTCAAAGGATAACATTGAGTGGTGATAAAGAACATGGAAGGAAGAAAATAAACTCTCCTCCTGCTAGTCTGTCTGTAAAATCAGACACTTTAGAAGAATCCAGACCAGAGCATGAGAAAATTTATGACTTGCTCAAAACTATTGGTCTTGACATTGGGGTGGCTGAAATTGGTAAGCTTGCTGCCCGCACTCAGGAACGCCTCCATGGGAAGAAAGCATCTCATTCTCCTGATCGTCGTTCAGTGGCTTCTCATAAACCTAGGAAAGAATCTATGGAGTTTAAGGAAAGGCACTGCAGTAAAAGTGACACTCATTATCCAGAGTCAAGGTGGAACCACTCTCCCTCTCCTGATTATTTCCCACCATCTAAAGAGATGTCTCCTGCTTCACATTCTAAGCACACTGAAAGCAAAATTGTAAGGCAAGATTATCATTTCCCACAAGAGCAAGCTGTTCCCATGGCATCTCCAATTCCCTCTGCCCCACCTTGTCTTCCTCATATGTTTCCTGCTCCCATATATCCCCAGTATAGTGTTCCATTCTATTTACCATTCGGTGCAACTCACCTGCCACAAAACTATCCACCTCCCACAATGCCCCCTCCTGGCTATAATCCATATGGACAGTATTTCACTTATGCAGCTTCTGGCTGGGCCACGTATGCTCCTCCCCAGCAGGCTGATCCTGAATTTCCAAATGCACCTCAGTACGGTACTCCAACAGTGCCACCAAATCATTCAGTTTCCAACGTCAGAGTTATTCAGACAATTTCCACAACACGAAGGACTTGTGATATCAAAAGAAATACATCTATGATGGTTCAAACCCCTTTCTCTGCTCCTCATTCCAAATTGCTCCCTCAGCCTACCCCCAAAGGCGCTAAGGAAAAAATACCTGATGATAGAAATCGAGCTGTTCAGAAACGAAAGGTGAGAATGTTTATCTTACAAGCAGATGTATCTTCCTCCCCCCCCCCCCACATTTCCTTTTCCACATAGCAGCAATGTAGTTGCTGCTATTGAGAAGTGGATAGTATCCTTATAGACTTACTTCTGAATGCCTTATACTGTAGTTTAAAAATATATACAGTGGTACCTCGGGTTACAAACACTTCAGGTTACAGACTTCAGGTTACAGACTCCACTAACCCAGAAATAGTACCTCGGGTTAAGAACTTTGCTTCAGGATGAGAACAGAAATTGTGCGGCAGCGGGAGGCCCCATTAGCTAAAGTGGTACCTCAGGTTAAAAGCAGTTTCAGGTTAAGAACGGACCTCCGGAACGAATTAAGTTCTTAACCCAAGGTACCACTGTAATACTTTTTCTACTGCACATCTTTTCCTAACACATAATGAAATATGAAACCAAGTGCAGAATTGATTCCTTGTTTAAGATTACATTCTTGGATTTAAGGTCTGCCGTTTTACAGAAGTTCAAAGCACATACAATTTTATTTTAACTTTTTTCTGCACTTTTTATTTGACATTGGATTATGTATAGTTTTTTTGAACAGGATGTACCTCTAATGTCTTGAGCTATCTAATGGCTGTTTTTATGGTACTGTGGCAAGACACACCTTGTTAATTGTTGTTATTGTTTATTACCTGCTCTTCACCCTAAGGTCTTAAACAGTCTCTCTTTAAGGATACAATCTACATGCAGGTCCTGCTATTGGAACACTTGGTAACTGAAATCTCAGCCAAACACGAAGAATTATACCCAAACCTCACTACACAAGCAGCAAATTCAGATACCCAAACAGATGGAGTTTGCCTACTTCATGTTTTGCTGGTCAGCAGCAGCCCTTTTGGGCAGAAACCAGGGAGGGAGGGGGAGAGATCAAACAAATTACGAAATAGAAGTGTTCCCATAGGAAATAATGGAAATCATAAGCTCATTATGTGAACATACGCCTAACAAATGATTTCCTGGGAACACATTTTGTTCAGAAAGCAGGACCTGCATGCTTTTAAGCTTTAGTAAGTTTTAGTATGTTTCATGTTTAGTGGCATTTAGTATGTTAGGAGCTGGGTGCAATGAATCACAGGCTGAGTTAGCAAGCATAAGATGAAAATATTTACTTTCAATGATTGTTGTAGTTTTAGTTGGGTTGTAATCCATGAAAGGGGGATTTTTAATACCTTCCTTCCCTTCACAAACCTTTCTAGGTATTGGAGGAAAGAGAGAAATTGAAGGCTGAACAAGAAGCACGACAGAAGAAACTGCATTATCTGACAGTTGAGTTAAACAGACTTACAAAACAGGAAGGTACTGCACTCATTTTATTCTTCCTTTTCCCCTACTATCCTCTAAAGTGGTGATGCTGGACATTGCATAATTTGTTTTTATCTCAGGGTATTATCCTAAACAGGGAATTAATTAGGGTGCAACCAAATCATTGCAAGTAACTGTCAGTTCTTCATACAGTAATGCAAACCCTGCTTCTGTCTTTTGGGTATACCAAAATGGTACCTTATAATTGATGACCCAAAATAATTTTGCATGTATTAATGATTTTCTTATGCTTTCCACTCTACCACTTTGACTGGCTTAGGGGAGATGATGCGCAAGATGCGTAAGGCAAAAGATCCCTTGCTGGTGGAAGTGAACCAACTACGAGAGAAGATAGCAAAGGAAGTTGCTCAGCTACAGATGCATTCTGATGCGGCAGATAAAAAGCAATCTGAGCTTGATAAGGTAGCTCTGATCTTGGGGATTAACATTTTTAAGAAAGCCTGGAAGCTGTCTTCTGAAAATAAAGACTCATCAGAAAAAGACAAGTCAGAAAATGGAAAAAAATGAGGAGATAACTTGCAACTCAATCCAGGTAAAATAACAGGTGCACTCACCAAGGGAGTTCAGATAATAATTACTTAATTAGTCTGGATATAAAAGCCTTTTGCCCATGCATGTATCCCCTTCGCATCTCCGTTTGTACAAGCCAATAAACAAACCAGGAAGTCTTCAATTAACTTCCTATTTTATGAGTCCTATGTTGTGAATTACTGTTTTATGTCTAAAGGAAAGTAAAATAGTTGTTAAGAAGTTTTGTCTCTTGGGTCTTTGGTTTAAATTAAATGCTGATACAATATAACAACTCTACCAAATTCACAGAAATAGAAGGTAAGATATCTCTAAATTTTCTAAGCCGCTCAAGGTTAATCCTAAATCATTATCTACAGTTCCCCCCCTCCTTCACAGCTCTGTTGTCAGACTGCAATGATGGGAGAAACTTTTTTCACTCCCAGCAATGGGCTGTCAAAACTCAGAAGCCTTTCAGAGGTAGGAGACTTTCACATGTAAAAGGTAGCAGCAGAGAGTTCTCTCCCCCGCACCACTCCTTTTTATAAATAGCTTTTACTGTTGTAGCAAATCAATAGTGGCGTTTTGTTTTGTTTTGTTCATTAAATTTGCATATTGCCCTAAATCTATAGATCTCTGTGTTGTTCACAACATAAAAAACTTGACTAGGGGATAGGAGAGAAATTTGATCAGTTCTCATTGAATGCTGAATCTATCAAATTCTCACTTTCCAAAACAATATGAAAACTGAAACACAGCCATCCTTTAAATTTCACCCATATCCAAATTTTGCAATGCAGTTCTCCAGCCAAACAACCAAATGCATATATTTAAAAAATGCCTCTGTTGGGAGAAAGTGCATAAAAATTAAGATATTAGTAAAAATAGCGTACACGTGATATTAGAGGAAAATGCAAAAATGTGTCCATTAGTCAGAACTGCATACAAAAATCTCTTAATTAGAAGAAATGCACACTAAAGTGCTGGTGTATTATTATTATTATTATTATTATTATTATTATTATTATTATTTTAATAGCAAATATTTGTAGAAACTGCATTTCAGATTAGAAAAATGGGAACAGAGAACCAAAATTGATAGATCCTTCCATCCCAACTCTTCTCTCTAGGACTATATCACCTTATATGCATCTCAGAAAGGATGTTATGTTATGATGTAGCATCCTTCAGTAAACATTGTGAGGAGAAAACATGGCTCCGTACTTCACCCTTCCCTCCAGTGCACTTAGAAGGATTATAAGTTGTAACTTAAATGTAGGGTGGTATAACCCCATAGAAGATTCAGAGTACCAGCACTGCTTTGCTTTGCTCTGGCTTTGCTATAGCAGCAAATACTTTAAATAGAAAAAGCCCTCTGCTGTAAACCTTTATCCAATTATGTCCCCACCACTGAAAGATCTCAGAAAGACTTGTCAACCCAGATGTAATTCTGTCACCTTCTTTCCCATTTCCTCTTTAACCTCTTCAGTGCTTAAGACTCATATTAATTCTACTAAATTGGACTTTTACTCAAATTAGCAATGTATATTTGTGCACACATTTTCTCTCTATTTCTGTGTGCATGGGGGGGGGGCTGATCCAGGGGACGAGGAGAGAAGTGACCAGCAGGATTATGGGTAGGATGGAAACTATCATAACAGTTTCAAGTACAATAGTTACTATAATATAAATGGTAATGATATAAAATTGTACATAGCAGTACTAGAACATTTAGACCATTTTCATATATCAAGAAAGAAGTTGGGAGGGGGATTCTTTAAAAGAAAAACATTGAAACTCCATTGGTTTGTGTTTCAGTTGCCCTTTGGATATTCAAGAACTGACGAATAACAAACTGATCATTTAACATTAACAGAATGCAAAAGACAGATTAAGAGAAGTCTTATTGCAAAGCCCAGTTTTACAAGTGTTATGAGAACCAAGTGACAGTGAGACATCATTCACATTGTTACGAGGAATTTGCATCATAGGAGACAAAAGCAATAAAATGTGACTGTTGCAGCCATTCCAAGTATTCAAACAATTGTTAATTATGAATGGCGCTGTGGTCTAAACCACTGATTCTTTTGGGCTTGCTGATCGGAAGGTCAGCGGTTTGAATCTGCCTGACAGGATGAGCTCCCATTGCTCTGTCCCAGCTTCTGCCAACATAGCAGTTTGAAAGCACACCAGTACTAGTAGATAAATAGGTACTGCTGCGACGGGAAGGTAAATAGTGGTTCCATGTGCTCTGACTTCCATCATGGTGTTCTGTTGCGCCAGAAGTAGTTTAATCATGCTGGCCACATGACCTGGAAAGCTGTCTGTGAACAAATGCCGACTCCCTCGGCTTGAAGTGAGATGAGCGCTGCAACCCCATAGTCACCTTTGACTGGACTTAACTATCCAGGGGTCCTTTACCTTACCATTCTCATTAAGGTGTTTGGGGCTGCAGTCCTATTGTGCTGTTAGTAAAAATAAACATTCTAGAAGCTTTTTATGGCTGAATAGCGGGGTAAAAATGCTTAAAATATAAACAAGCATCATAAATATACCAACAAAAAGGATTGGATTTTGCAATCAGCAAATCTGTATTATATCAACATGTTTGGTACAGAAAGCCTTTTATAATCATTTCAGCTGTTAATGATTCTGCCATTGTGCATTATAGGACTCTAAATGTATAATTAGAAGTACACGTATAGATTACTCAGATTGCTACATTATATAATCAGAAAGATACAATTGTAAAATGATCTATTTTAACACTTGCTTAGCCAACAACTGAAATTTTCTAAAACAAATTATTGTGCATAGTGATTTTTGCAATCCTAAAAATTATGTATAGATTTGTGTTTTTTAAAAGATTCATTTTATAGAGGATTTTGTGTACAATCTGGTTTTTCTGCTGATCTGTAACAACAGATGCCTTTTATGCCATCTGATGGCCATGCATTTCATATACACGCAGGTCCTGCTTTCCCAGTGCAATGCCTTCCTCTGAACAAGAAAATAATTTGTTAGGTCAGCATTCACATGACAAAGCTGGTGATTTCCATTACTTCCTATGGGAACATTTTTAATTTGTGATTTGTCCAATCTCAATCCCTCCCTGGTTTATGCCTGAAACTGCCACAGCCAATCAGCAAAACCAAACAAAAGAAAAGCTGATTTGTTCAATCTCTCTTGCTCCCTGATTTGTCTGATCTCTCTCCGTCCCTCCATGGTTTCTGCTCAAAATGGCTGCTGGCAACAAGCAGAGCATGAACAAGTAAGGAAGTGGGCAAGCTCCAGCTGTTCAGATATCTTAATCAGCAGTTTGGGTATAACTGAAATTTTTGATAACAAGTGTTCCAATAGTGGGACCTGTGTGTACTAGTGAAAGGGGTCTACAAAATATGTTATCTGCTTCATCATTATAAATCTAGATGTTGTGACCATGTATACTTCTTGATAGTTGGATACTTCAGTTGGAGAAGATGACCTCATTGTGGACAGATGCTGCCCTGCAACCCTGGAAGAATAACATCAGAGAATCCTGCAGAAAAATGAAAAGAGGGACAAATAGTATAGGGACATGAATACTTACCAGATATCTGGAGAGACTTCGGGGAGGGGTGTTATGATTATGTTTATTTGTCTAGTTATATTTTGTTATATGTATATGAAAACCAATAAAAAGTACTTATAGAAAAAGCAGTGGAGAAAGAGGCATTTGATACAGTAGAATGGAGATTTTTCTTTTATGAACTGAAAGTATTTGGTTTTATACTCCAATTCTTAACTTGGATTTGCTGAAAGATGAGGAAGTGTGACCCTGTTGATTATATTGATGTGCTTCCAGAGGCAAGGCTTTTTGTGAACAAGGACATTGTTTTTCCTTTTGAGACTGTGGAACTAAAAGTTACCATCCATACCATGTCAAACTTTTGTGTTCATTTTATTTGATCACTCTATTTCCAGTCTATACCAGTGAGTGGATCATGCCAAGATGTGTTTGGAACAAAACAATTCACACTTTGCACCACATCCATCATATCTATCACTTCCCTTTTCCACTCATGTGTTTCCTGACCACGAATGCATGTATTTCATAGACCTGCATGTGCTTAAATTTTTTTAAAAAAATTGGAATGCTGGTATTTCAGAACTTTGACATTCTGATTGGCCACAGTCAGTTCTCCTTTTACGACTGTACTTCATTTCTAATCACAATAATTTGTATTGTGTGATTGAAAAACAGCCTATGTCTTCTGTACAATGACACATGCACACAATGTAACTGGCAAATACCTCCTTTTACTAAAAGTTGGAACATTTATTATGGTCATTCATTATAAAGTGCTAACAGAATTGCTGGAAACCTTAAATTGCAATTTTTCAAAAAATAAATAATAGAGCTGCAGAAATTTGTCCATATACACTGTGCAAAGGTCTTTAGTAAAGAGATCTCTGCAACATTATAAAAGTAGTAACATGCCTGGCAGTAATGGAAAGAAACAAAATTGCATGAATAGTGTGATCAGGTGAGAGCAGAAGAGAAGAGCTGTGATTAAAGGATAGCTTTCTGGAATTGTCATTTACCCAAATCAAAACCATAGCCAAATAATCATAAGCATGGGCAATGATCAGAGATTATGAAAGTTGTAGTTCAACATCATCTGGAGGGCTAAATGTTCAGTTTGGGGGGTAGCAGTTGTGCATGGGTTCCTAGGTGTTTGAAGGTATAGGAGACAGAATGGATTGGAGAAATGTGATTGAGAGAAGAGAGCTACTAGCAATTCAAAGAAGGAGTTCAGGTTCTAATGTTTTTTTGAGAGTCCATACTCAAATAAGTAAGAGAGGTCAGTGCCCATATTCTCAAACAACCAAAAGAAGGGCTTCTATTTTCTGGCGATCTAGGATGAAGGCACTTCTAGAGGTGATTATTTTGAACCCCAAGATTGCTCTTCTCTCCATTTTTGCGGCGGATGCCCAGGACCTTACTCAAATGGATCTTCTTATCTGCCTTATCGTGGCAGCACAGCTTACCATTGCTGGACACTGGAGAACTTCAAATGCTGACCTGTTTGAAGTGTGGTTTATGCAAGCTTGGGACTTAATTTTAATAGAAAAGGCAACAACAACTTCAAGACCTGAGGAACAATGCTAAATCAAATATACTACATGGTTTTGGTTTTTTTGTATGCTTTGACAACAGAACATGACTACAGACCACCTACAGCTCATGAAGATTTATGGAAGGACACTTTTATTTGACGGGAAATATTTACATGATACTGAATTACTTTGAAATGAGACTGTGCTCTGGTGAGGGTGTGGGTTTTTATATCTTTTCTTACGTTGCTCAAACGGAAAAGAAACAAGTCATTTAAATAAACCCAGAACTTCCTACGTCTTTACCCTGCCCCCAGCATCGACCATAATGATCAGTCTCACTGGAGTCGATTTTCAGTCTCTAGCTCTACTGGCCAGTCAGCTGCAAGGTGTCTATGCATGCATCCAGTCAGCAATCACTGTGCTGCTAGGTCCCACTTTGATCTGCAGCTCACAGTTTTTTCAAGCAATTCCTTCTCTTGGAGAATGAGCTTTTAGCAATTTCCATTGAAAATAGCCTGAGAGGACATTCATCCCTCACCCAGAGTTTCCTTGTGATTGGCAACATTAGCCAATCAGAAGTCATCAGGACACAGCCATTTGCATGGCAGAGAGGTGCTTCTAACTGATGCCCCCAACCAACTCTGTACTTGCTGTGAAACCTCAGCTTTCTCCAGTTCTTGTGTGCTGCCCCCTAATTGGGTCCTGACTCAGTCACACCTCCTTGGGCTGTGGTGGAGCAAGAGCAAAGCTGGATTGCTCAGCTACCTCCAGAGAAGCAGGCAGCCAGAGGTATCGCAGCAAGGGGGAAATCCCTCTTGCTTTTACAATCCTCTTTGTAGCAAACCTTTTGAGTTCTCGATCAGGCTGGATGTTACACAAAAAGCGAGGGGACACCGATGAAAAAACAACAATAGCATGTTGCCACTTTCTGATGTGTCATTGGATATTTAGTTAAAGTGTTACATGCGTTTAAGAGGTCTCAAAGGAGGGGACATTGGTTTGTTGATCCTCTCCTTGATAATGAATATGTTGGCAGGCATAATTTGCTGAGCTATTCCTCATTTCTGTAATGGATGTATATATTTTGTTTTGGTGTGCTCAATAAACATCATTTCTGTCTTGGAAAAGACCTGTGTGAGTCATTGAGTAAATCTGCCAACATGCATTGATAACATAATTTAATCCTAATACATGAGACTCTTGGAATATGTGTTTAGTAAAAGCATGGTTTTACTCGGGAGGTGCATCAAATATGGTAGGAGATTTCACATTAACATGCTGCTGAATCCAATTCTTGCTAGATGAGTGCGCTTTGGAAGGAGATATGGCCAGAGGTGTTTGACTTTTAGTTAATCAATAGAGGCAGAGGCAAGATGCAAAAGATAATGGAAGGATGTTGCAAAATTACTGTAGACTTTGAGTCTGATACACACTTTCTGAATCTTTATAAGGCTGGAATGGAGTACCAATCTAGTAGCAATTCAGCTCCAAAATCTTGGGTAGGTTTCTGCACTTGGCCAATGGTTGTTTGTCCACCCATGGTGTTAACTTGTTTTGGAAGGTGCTGAGTTGTTCAGTTCACATTTGGGGGGAATAATTTTTGCTGTGAACATAGGGTCTACAGGAGAGCCATGGAACAGAATGGAAGCAAACTGGTCAAGCCAAGTCTGGCTCAGTTCTGAAGCAGGCTGAACTAACTGTCTGGAGGGCAGCGATCCGTGCAAGAACTGTGAGATCCAGGAAGACTGACAAAGCTATAGTCCTACGGCAGAAGAATGGACCCCTTTGAGGAGGACATTCAACCATGTAGTTCTAATTCAACTATGTAGCTAGCAGGAGACAGTGCAAGGTTCCTGTTGGTGCAATAAGTTCCCCTGCCTTCCCTTTGCCCCCCCCCCAAATTGACTTGGAGGTGGGGAGAGTTAGGGAAACTCCCAGAACAGCACACAGGAAGGGAGGGGCAGCTCTTTCTGTCAGGCAAACAGAAATGCTTGTGCTGTGTTCTGCCAAAGATGGACAATGGTGACCACTAAAGTCGCTCATTAACAGGCTTTATTTACAGGCTGAGTTAAATAAGGAACAAAGCAAGAGGAAACGGACATCTTACAGCTCCATCTATGGTTGGAGAATCACTTTCCCTTTTTGGGCAAACAATGGGTTGAATCCTTATAGGTCTGCACTGAGATTCCTACTGCCTGTAACTGGGCTTGCACGTTGGAAAATATCTGGGAATGCTGGTGACGCTTGGTCACCTGTGCTTGATGTCATCTTCCCATGGCCTTGTCTGCATGGTCAGAACAGTCAGAACAAATGGTGGACTATAAAGGGATGTGATGGTGAAGATCTTCACCTGCTACTCTATTCAGCACTGAGTTAATGTGTGGGGCTGAGTTAATGTGTGGGGATCCAGCTTGCCAGGCCTCCAAAGGACACATGGTCCCATATCTCCCACGCTGTTGGTCAGATAGGCTTTCTAGAATAAGTGCTGATTCTAGCAAGCAGTGATTAACTCTTACGGATCTCTACAAAGCTGTGCTAGTGTAACTTCTTGCAAGTGCTAGGTCCAGGCCTGTGCACCTCTTGAGGACGTTCAAAGGGAAAATTTGCAGAGCATCACATGTAACTCTTTGTAATACAATGGTCTTCGGCATATGTCCAAATACAAGCTGATGGAATGTTTGTGGGGTTGGCAACCTAAGGCCCATGGGCCACAAGTGGCCCACAGGGGTTGTTTAACTGGCCCATGAGCCGCCCCTGAACTGAGCCGCCCACTTGGCGAGTCCCTGCACGCTGCACTAAAGCAGCGTAGCGCGGGGACACGTTTCCATGGCGCCGGAAATCGCATCTGCACCGACGCTGGAAATTGCACCTGTGCAGACACTGGAAATCATGGGCGCGGAGGGATCTCCGCTGGAGTGAACCGGCCCAGGCGCGGTAAACCTTGCCAACCCCTGCCCTAAAGCAGTGGAAAGCTTTCTGCAGGTTTCTACCCCCAATCTGTCATTCATCAATACAAAACTGTATTTTATTTTGACAATTTATATACCACTTAATCTGCCGTCACCTCTAAGTGGTGTACAGAAGACGTAGTACAAAGGGTTGGACCCCAGCCACATGCAGCACAATTTTAGTTGGGAAATAGGATGGAAAGAAATGAAGAGAGAGAGAGAAATAGGCAGTCATAAAGCAAAGGGTATCATGGAGTGAAGGAATCTGAGAGAGACCACACCTCTGTGCTAAAGCTCATTTCCCATTTTTGCTTCTTGTGCTTGGCTCTTAAACTTCGTAGCAGGGTTTCTGCTTGGTCTGGGGGCCTTTTGGATCTCAGCTTCCTGTCCTTTTATTTGTAGTTGTATAAATATTATATTTTTAAGGGAAATGGGGAATGTAATCAGACAAGATGTAATAAACCATAATAAAACAAAACCCTACTTTCTGTGTGTAGTTTTTTGATGGAGGGGGGCACACCTGGTCATCCAGATCAATCCCAGGTTCATTCATTCAAGCAAATAGATCCTCATATGGAGTCCGTATATCTGAAAACTTTGCATATTTATTGCGCTTACAGAAGGTCACCACCTCAAGTTGCTAGCCAAGTCATGTATTTTGTCCTTTGTATGATGGTGGGTCAGGTGGACCTTTTTAAGTCATGAGTTAATTCTCCATGAGTTGGTAGAAAAGGATCCCCTGCCCCCCAGATTACTCGTACTTGTCTGATCTCTGTCGCTGTGCATACTGGCATGCAGTTCTGGTCTATATCAGAAGTTGTCATTACAGAATTTCGTGGTGGTGGCGGAGAATGGTGAAGGGTTGTTGGGGAGAGTTGTAAAGACTTGCAAAGAAGAAACAGAAGACGGAAGTTGCAGGATTTTGGCAACTTTGGACTTTCGATCTGCTGAGAACTTGAAGCAAAGACTGAAAACCCTCTCAAGGCTCAGAGAGAGAACCCTTCTTGAAGCAACAGTATCGAGTGTGTGCATTTGTGCTTACTAATTAAAACAACCTCCGATAGAGTTTGTCTGCTGCAGGAATTTTAATCGTTTTGCTGAACTTCTGACTGGGCAGTAAGCCAACTGATTATTGGGCACAAACTTCCAAAAGCCCTTTCCTTCCATTATTGTGTTAGATAGTGCCCTTAGCCAGTTATACCATCCCTCTGACAAGTTCCAAAGGACAGGGATACAGTTTGATAAGACACTGACATATTTCGATTTCAAATGAGTTACCAAGATCATGTTTGCGTGGCTGATTACGTGTCAAAAATCAGCCAAATAATATGGCATAATATTGCATGTACAGCATTCCAACACCACCACATGCCAGTGCTGGTTGCTGTGTTTGGGGTTTGACATATGCCTACTATTGCCTTAGGATATTGTTCAGAACCCATCAGTTTACTCAAAGGGCAGGGGTTTCTGAGGTGTGTGTCAGGGTCAAACAAAGCAGTTAGCAGGTGTTTTAGTGGTATATACAGCCATTCTGCAGCTGGTGGAAGAGAGCATGCCTCTTTTCATCTGGGAAAGTGGAGAAAGACATCATTTGCATCAATCACAGTTTAATTTCAATTGTTAATGGGAAATAGGAACCCCATAAAAAGGAGGGGAGAGAGTACCCAGCCTCTTTTGATTGTTTTCCTCTTTGTGGCTTCTATGCTGATCTAACTTTTTTTATATAAAAAAAACCCCAGAAAACCTTGTTATCATGTCATTCACTTGTTGGAACAAGGAGTTTCTGTCAAATGACATCATTGCTTCCATACTGAAAAAAGTACCAGAGCTCTGAAATGCTTATGTACCAAGTTTAGGTTGGCTAAGAATAAAACACAAGAAGACACCTTCCTGGGGAAATGGTCTCCCTTTGTTTCATACATGAACACTAACAGAGATTGCAGATTTGGAGGATAAGGGCTGTTTTTTCCTTCTCTTTAGAGATTTCCACACCTGATGACAACAGGAACAGACTGCAGTAGAATTGGGTATGGTTGACTTTATGTACTGCTGCATGAAGGAGAGACGTGTAACCCAAGTTTTGAATATTGTTTATTGAGTTTGTACTTCCTTTGAAGAGGTTCATTCAAAATTATTATTTTTATTTAAAAACAACAGGGCTGTGCTTCCCTGTACCCCCCCCCCAACCCTGCTGTGCTTCTATCCACATATCTGTTCAATGGAGATGCCTTTCTCACTGTCCCCAGGCAAGAATTAGACAGGCATTCCTGGTTGATTGATGCGCAAAAGCCCCACCCCAAATTCTCCCTCTTCCCCACAGCTCCCTTTTGCCCCATGCTTGGCTCCACCCACTTAAACGCTTCTCACCTGCCTGCTGTTGCTTTCTGCAAGAACTCTAGCATTCTTATGAGAGGCGCTTGTCTACATTATGCAAGAGAAACTCCCTTCGCTCCCAGCATCGTCAAGAATTGAGACTGTGACTGTTAGTGCAAAGCTAATGCCCTATGGCACTGCCCACCCCTTTCCTTATTTTTGCTACTTGTGATATTGTTGTTTTCTTCTTCTGACCCTCCTGTATTCTTTTTGTAGGTGTGACACAGGCTGGGAAGAGGAATACTGCAAACAATGTGTGAGGATGCCAGACTGTAGCCATGGGACTTGCTGCTAACCCTGGCAATTCAGTTGCCGAAGTGGCTGGCCAAGCAGGTTCTATGACCAAGGTAGGCCACGCCACTTGGGACAGGGTGGGGACGTCTTGAATAAAGTCAGGACAGGGGAAGGACACGGTGTTAAATGCTCAGCTGCCTTACACTGCCCACATGGCCTTGTAGCAAGCTCTCCAGGGTCTCACACAGGGTTCTTTCTTGATGCCGAGATGTGTTGGAGCGATTAACTGCAGCCCTTGGCAGTCCTGGACAGAGAATGTTCTGTCACCTGTTCTCAATTTGTAAGCTGGACTCTCAGCCGTGTGTGGAGTGCATCTTTCGTTAAGCTGCGGATATCAGGAAAGGGTCCCACATTGCAGAGGGGAACATTCCCAGTCGTGAGGTACCAATTGTCCAGTGTTTGTGTCTCTGCAGGGAGGTCACTGCTGCCCACTGTGCAGAAGATGCTGAAACAGGGAGTCTGGCTTCTGGCTGAGAACAGCAGGGGAATCAAGCTCTGCCACCTTCCCAGCATGCATCACCAGCACTCGGTCTGAGTCCAGGATAGTGTTCAACCTGAAATAAACACAGCAGCAGGGTAAGCTCTTATTTTGGAAAGAGCAGAGAACTGAAAAGTGCTGCCCTCTCTTTTATCACAGTACCTCAAAGTGGGCAAAAGAGTGCTCCCTTTCAGCTACTGCTGTAAATCTATAGGCACCTAACAACTGTTAGGTGGCCATCCAGCCTCTTCCTATGAGGGATGCTATAGAAGTGATATTCTCTGCCTTTACATTCTGACTGTTGAGGTCCCTTGCAACTGTGTGGCTCTGTGCATCTCTCAGGTGTCAATGCGTTTATTTATTTATTTTGGATGCAGAAGCCTTCAAGCATGTGAATAACAAAGCAATTTTGAAACAGCTTTGCTAGCTTGTTTGTTGTGTGTAAGAACTAGACCTAAGCCTCATGTTTCTTATTTGTTACTCACTGATACTATAATTGAAGGCCTGCAAGATATAGCCTGCAACCCTCTGCAGCCTCTTACTAATATGAAAAGCAGAGCTGCTCTTCTGGGTATTTTGCAACATTCGTACAGAAGAGGTCAGGTTGTATACACACCACCTTTTGCTGTCTTACAAGTGATTGCTGTAAGTCACTCTGGGAGCCCTGTCAGCTAAATAACAGGAAAACGCTTCAGGTAAATAATACATCGATAGCCATGTTAAGTGATAATTATCTTTGACTACTATGAAGTCAGTTGCTGCATGAAATGGGATTTAAGCTACCTAACAGTGGGACATACCGTATTTTTCGCTCTATAAGACACACTTTTTCCCCTCCAAAAATTAAGGGGAAATGTGTGTGCGTCTTATGGAGCAAATGCAGGCTCCATGGCTTCAGCAATGCAAAGCCTGGAGAGTGAGAGGGGTCAGTGCGCACTGATCCCTCTTGCTCTCCTGGGTTTGCTTCGCTGGAGAGGTGCTGCACAGCTTTCCCTCTCTGTGCAGCGCCCCTTCAGCAAAGCGGGAGAAGAAATGGAAGGGGCGCCGCTTCTCCTGCCGCTTCGCTGAAGGGGGCGGTGCGCAGAGAGGGAGAGAATGCTTTTTTCTTGTTCTCCCCCTCTAAAACTAGGTGCGTCTTATGGTCGGGTGCGTCCTATAGAGCGAAAAATACTGTAATTTGACTAAAATTAAGGAAAGCTAGGAGCAAGACTTGTGGATTTCATTAAAGCTCTCTTTCCTCCCATAATCCAAGCACTGATACTAATTAATACTTCCTGAAGCACTTCAGATTTGTAAATCAAAAGGCATGTGGTTGTGACATCCCTGCATCTGCCACCCACTGTGGATAGTTATCATCTGTTCAGAGAGCTGGGTGTGCAAGCAAAAGTGCATTAGGTAAATAAGGTGATTCTGTGATCCCTGAGCGTTGCTGCTTGAAAGCTGGAGAACAGAGGCTAAATGAGAAACAAAAAGGCACCTGTGAGCTATAGTCAGTACAGTTTTGTCTGCGAATCGCTGGCGGATGGTCTGCTGGAGTAATCTGTCTGTCTTCTGATCCACACTTGCTGTGGCTTCATCAATGCACAGAACCTGTTAATGAGACAAAATGAAAACACTTAGAAGAGTGTCGCTGATGAACACAACTCTTGGTCCTGCTTATTAATACAACACATTTAATTTAATCGGGCACTGTGGAATCTCACCGTTGTAAGAACTCGAGAGCCATGCTGGGAAGCCCACGAACAGGGCATGAAAGCAAGAGGCCTTTCCAGTGTTTCTTGGCCCCCAGCAACTGGTGTTCAGTGTTATATTGAAAAAGGACATTGTCCACTGTTGCCCCTAGACTCTGTAATGCTGTATCTTTTTGCACAAGATTTCCCTGATCCATAAGGCTGAATGCTATACCATTGGTATGTTTGTATAGCATTTTTAGCTCTGCGTCATTATATTGCTCTGGGTTTGTACCTTTGTACTCCTAGAAGTATGACAGTGCTTCTTTAGCTTCTAAAAATATTAAGCAATTTAGAAATGCTTTTAAATAAAGAAATAAAACACTGCCTCTGAACCAGGAGGTGCGATTTAGTTAATAAATTGTTAGCCACTAACTGTCCTGTCCTACATTGATTTGTCTAAACTGAATAAAATTGCTTTTTTCAGCACAGTGTGAGCACCCTCTCACTGCTTCAATAAACATTTGGGGAATGAGTTTTGTAGCCAACTATCCTGGAGGCCACCACCACATATTGTGGTAGCAAATTCCATAAACTAATTCTGTACAGGTATAAGTGTGGAGAAATATGGGCTTTTGTCTGTCTATCTCAATAGGTGACTCTGAGTTCTAGAGTTTTAAGAAAAAGCCTAACCTTTCTCTCTATCCACTTCCCCAAACCATACAGTGGTACCTTGGTTCTCGAACTTAATACTTTCCGGGAGTCTGTTCAACTCCCGAAACAGTTCGAAAAGCAAGGCGTGGCTTCTGATTGGCTGCAGGAGCTTCCTGCACTCAAGTGGAAGCTGCGTCGGAAAACGTTTGCAAACCTGAACACTTACTTCCGGGTTTGCGGCGTTTGGGAGCCGATTTGTTTGACAACTAAGCCGTTTGGGAACCAAGGTACCACTGTACATACTTTTATGGTCCTCCATAGTGTTCCCCCTTGGTCACTTTTTTTCTCAGTTCAGAAGACCCGAACATTGTCACCTTTCCTCACAGGGAGAATGCTCCATTTTTTTATCCAGCTTTCCCCCTTTTTTGTTATTGAGCTAATACATCCTCCTCACACCTTCCAAGTCTTCCAGTATGATCCTTCCCCACAGTTGTCCCAAACAAACAAAAAATATCAGGCATCTTTGTGGAACCCACTTTGAGAAGACATCACTCACCTTGGCCTGGGTCAAGAGAGCCCTTGCTAAACAAACCAGCTGCCTCTGTCCTACGGAGAGACTCTTTCCTCTCTCCCCCAGCTCACAATCCAACCCACCTGCATGGAGCAAGAGAGTGGAGGAGTTAATGTAAGTTTCAAAACTTTGCCTCTACTTAACGCTAGTTCAGATGAATGAGAAAGGCCTGAATGTAGGCAAGAAGGGCTGAGATTGGAACAAGAAACAAAGATCACAAACCCTCTGTGCCAGCCTTTCTCAACCTGTGGGTCCCCAGATGTTGTTGAACTACAACTCTCATCACCCCTCGCTAGCAAGGCCAGAGCTCAGGGATGATGGGAGTTGTAGTCCAACAACACCTGGGGACCAACTTAGTTGCCTTATAACCCCTTTCGCCCCTGGCCATTGGCCGCGCTGGCCCAAATGATGGGAGTTGTAGTCTAACGACATCTGGTGACCAAAGATGAGGGAAACTGCTTTTAAGAGTTTTACTGAGGCCATTTTTATTTATTTTTTAAAAAATCACAACAGCTTCCGCTGGTTCCCAGCAACGTCCACCCCATAGTTGTTTAGTGAATTTTCCTTCAGCTTACTACTCTGACCAGTATTGAAGACCAATAGGTTTTGGCAGATTCTTTTCTAGGTTCTTAATATTTCCCCCATCGTTCTACCCGGACCCTGAGGTACAGCACCGAGGGCCTTCTGGCGGTTCCCTCACTGCGAGAAGCCAAGTTACAGGGAACCAGGCAGAGGGCCTTCTCGGTAGTGGCACCGGCCCTGTGGAACACCCTCCCACCAGATGTCAAAGAGAACAACAACTACCAGACTTTTAGAATACATCTGAAGGCAGCCTTGTTTAGGGAAGCTTTTAATGTTTTATGCATTACTGTATTTTAATATTTTGTTGGAAGCTGCCCAGAGTGGCTGGGGAAGCCCAGCCAGATGGGCGGGGTATAAATAAATAAATAAATAAATAAATAAATAAATAATAATTATATCTCCCTCCCAACAAACATAACAAGCAGTTCATTTCTGTTCTCCAAACAATGTACTCACCCATCTCTGTAATCACTGCCTGCAGATGGCATTGCTCTAGGACTTGCAGCAAGTCGCCATCTGTGTGTTGCCCCCGAGGGTCCAAGTTCTCACGGATTGTCCCACTGAACAAAAAGGGATCCTGGGGGATTATGGCCAACTTAGACCTAAGAGGAAGGACAGAGGAAGGCTCACTGGACTGCACAGCTTAGAGGCGAACAGGGCCAATGGGAACCTGACATTCTGAGACAGCCCCTCCGCATCGCATTAAATTGACTTTTCAAGCTGCTGCAACAGCGACACTGCTGCCATTGTGGCTTACTCCTTGACCTACCTCAGTGCTTTCAAGCCTACAGAATGGCTGTCAATGTTGTCCAGGAGGATCCGGCCAGCTTTCAGCTCCACCATACGGAAAAGGGCCAGAAAGAGGGTGGACTTGCCGGATCCAGTCCGCCCAACTATCCCCACTTTCTCCCCAGAGTAGATTGTGAAAGTCACCCCATCTAAGGCATTGGGTAGGTCAGGCCGATAGGCCAGCACTACTTGCTGGAACTCTATGTGACCCTGACTTGGCCAATCAGGTGAAACCTTGAAAGAAGAGAAAAGTGTAAGCAATAATGCAGCAGCAATACTTCCTTATCCTAAGTCCTTTTTGATTTGCCATCACCATGATCAGCAGTGGGAGCAGAGAAGATCCAAGGGCCCCAATGTGACAATGCTTACTGTTGTCTCAGTTGCAAAGGTGACAGTGGCTGTCATTTTGAATCTATGGGGGTCCAGGTCTAGAAGTGAGATGAAAGATGACCGAGCTTCCCTGTACCCTTGTCTGATGAGCTTTTGTGCTTGCTGTTGACTTCAGTGATGGTGGAAGAGGATTCATTCCATGAATAGGACTCTACTGTGCATACCATTGGCCACAGAGAAACTAGGGGAGGTTTACCAATCCAAATCAATAAAACAAGCTGCCATTGCATCAGATTAGCTGAAGGTCTGTCCCCTTCTGGTCTTTTTTTGCTGGTCTTTTAAAAATATCTCCTCCTCCTCTACCTTAATCCCTGCTGACAAGCTGAATGAGGAGTGAAGAGGGAAATTCCTTGAAGGCCACATAGCTCCCCAAACCCTTGCTTTTCTGGTGAAGCAGGATAAATATGGGAGGGGAACTCTCTCACCAAAAGGGGCGGGAAGTTTGTTGACAGTAATTACCCACTCCAGGATGCCTACCTCCTCCTCTGAAGAATGCTCAACGGATGGAGAACTAATGCAGACCAAAGAGCCTGTGCATATGGACTGTGTGGAATCAGATGTTCTGCAAGAGCACCTCCAATCATTCACAGGAGACCCAGCAAGGAACCCTTACCTGGAGCAGCTCCTCTTGAGGCTCCATGGGAATCTCTGTTGCATATTCCTCAGTACGCTCCACACTCACCATCATGGTCTCTGTCTGGGTGAAGCTGTTGATGAGTCCAGATAACAAGTTTGTGACCGAAAGGGCATAGGAAAGGGCCAGGCCCACAAGACCTGTGGGGACAAAAAGGGTGTTGTCAAAAAGCACAACAACTCTGAAGCAAAGAAAACAACAGTGGCCCAGTTCCAATATGGGTAAGTAGAGGAGAAAGAGAGAGGTCAGCATGTTAAGAGGGTGTCCCTTGGAAAAGAATTGATGGGGTGGATTTTTCTTGCACATTCAAAATCTAACTGGTGTCCTAAATTATTTTTAGGGTATGTAAGACTGGCTTTCAATTCTTTTCTCTGCCCCTTGATGTCTGCACCAGCTCACTTGCTTCAGCTATCTGGATCTATCTAATTATCCCATACGTACACTGGGCAAGGTGAGCATTGCTTCTCCTTCCTTCAGTGTGCTTCTGTCTGCCTTTCATGGCCTAACACATTTGGGAACAGAGAACCCTGTCAGACTATAGGAGAGTTCAGCTGGATCATTGGCTTTCAAGTGGGCTGGGTTGTAAACTTAGGCAGGCTACAGTATCCCCACCCCCTTCTTTCTTTTTTAAAAGAGAAAGATGGGAGAGAGAGATATGAAAATAGAGTGTATGCAGTGGGGGGAAAGAAAAATGACCTGCAGCTGGATAGTTGCTGAAGAGAGGCTGAATCTTAGAAAAGATTCTGCTGTGTATTGTGTGCCGAGAAAGAACTCCAGAGGGGAATTTAATGGCAGATGTCTGGAAAGTTTATTCTGTAAGATATTAATGGCTGTGGTTCGCATGTCAGCTTGATAACAGCAGAATGGAAGAGAACATGACCTTGTACCACTCAGATAAACACTGCAAAGAACTGAACAATGAGAGAAAGAACTAAACTCTTTCAACACTCCAGGTCTGGAAGGGATGAAATGGATGGTATATCTACAAGATGAAATTGAGGTGAAGGTGAAAAAGCAGGCAGCTGGAAGAATGGTTAAATGGCAAGTGAAGGATTTCAGCTGGAGACTAAATAAGAAATGAAGCAGCTATGGGGGAAATCTTGGACATATGATTGAAACAGGAGTGGGAAACCTGATTTTAAGAAATTGTATTAAATTAACTTGGTTTGATTTGTAATAATTTGGAAAATCAATAAAAAATGAAAATACAGTATAAAAAATGACAAATGAGTCCCGTAGTACATGCTGGTATAAAGGTAGGTCCTGGGTGGATCAAACTACTCTTTAGTTGCTTTCTAGCCCTCCCAAGAGCAGAAATCCAGGATCCATGTCAGAGAGTGGTGGAAAGAAGAAGCATTCTGAGATGTCAATGGTAAAAGATGACCACAGATGAAGATGCCTCCTTCAGAGGTCATAATCAGGTGGCTCACCAGGGTTTCCCATTTTTTTCTGGTGCTGGATGATGGCGATTCCTGCAATAGCAGTGACTACAGCAACTCCAATCATCTGCAGCCGAATGTCCAACCACTGCATTGCTGTGTTACTGGCAAAACGGCAGCGCTGATTCAGTTCAAGTCGAAGTTGGTTCTCTGTCTCAAACCTAGACTGGATACAACCCAGAGGTTAATATCAGGAAGAGATCTATTGCAGTTCTCAGTACCTCTTTTTCTCAGCGGTCACAGGACCAGTTCCCCAAGTCAGCCCTTTCTGTGCATATTTAGCCCTTCCCTGCCTGAAGAGCAAAACTCACCTGCTTGTGGCCCTGGTTGCTCGGATTGTGCTGAGGCCTGTCAGGGTCTCTGAGAAGTGAGTGTAGATGGGGGACAGGGTGAGACTGTAGAGGCGTTTGAGTTCACGGGAGGTGCGCCGATAATAGCGCTGAATTGAGTAGTAGATGGCAGCCAGGGGCAGCAGAACAAGGCCGATCCAAGGCAGGCCATAGGTGATCATCACAAGCATGCCCAGCAGCCCAAATATGTTGGCCAGGAAGATGTTGAGAATGAATGGCAGGCTGTCATCCACACAGTACAGATCCGAGGAGAAGCGATTAAGGATGCGGCCTGTTGGCGTGGTGTCAAAGAAAGTCACTGTGGCCTGGCAATGAAAGAAAGAGATTGTAGCGAACCATTGTGTGCTGTTTCACACTTTTATAGATTCATCTGTGTCCAAAAAAGAAGCTGTGTCCAGAGGCTAAGTAATTTAGAGATTATGGCACACATCAGCTGCTTAATTCTTGTACTCAAGACAAAACACTTATCATACAATACATGCTTCTCCTAAATGTGAGTATTAATAATAATAATAATAATAATAATAATAATAATAATAATAATTACATACATCTCAAGCAAATTTACAGACATGGCATAACCCCCCCCCCCAAAAAGGTAGGTTTTTTAAAATTAAAAAAAAAAAAATAGCGCTAGAGACCTATTTTTTCCAGTTGGAAAAGCTTGTAGGAAAAAAAATGTCATCAGTTGTTTCAGGAAATTACAGATAGTGGGCATATCTCAACAAGGAATGCTGTTCCAGTGAACCAGGAGCAGCCAAATTATATCCCATGATATAAAAACTTATGACATGAAACAATTTTGAATCACTAGACAAAACAAAGGGTATGTTTTAAAGGATTAGAACCAGTTTGTTTGATGAAATATAAAGCCTTTAAGCCTAATTTTTTTTCTATCTCTGGGACAAACCTTGTCATAAGCATTTTGATGGGCCATTGCAAGGACCTGCACCCATGTAAGTAGAGTGCCCTCAAACCAAAGCCCAAGAGGGAAGGAGGCTAATCAGATTTTCTTGCTGCATACACTGTGGAGGAGGAACAGGGAATAATGCTAGTTTGAGCTTGCCCAACAGGATAATATGCCATCTCTTTTCTTTTCCCTCCTCCTGTACAAGTTCTTAACAAAGACGTCTCATCCCAGTACAAATTCACCTTCACGATCCAGCCATGAGACTTGCTGTGGGGAAGAGGAGTATCCTAAACAAGTGACTATCTTATCCTAACCTTGGTTTGGGTGATTATTTTTAAGACAAATATAAGAACTGTACAACCCGTTCTAAACAACGAGGAAATATTGTGTTTCCAAGCCATAGTGATGATTATTTTCTCCAGCCATTTCTCTTAAGGGACCTCTGGGGTTCGTAGTCAGCACTTCAGCAAAGGATTAATACCTTCTACAACAGTCAACTGAAATTAAACGGGGTCTGGACATATGAACCCCAAAGAAGAGCAAAGTAGGGAGGTGGGCTTTAAGAGCAGCTCCCCTTCTTCTCCTGCCTGTCCCTGTCCCCAAGCAGAGCTTCCAGGACCCAGAGCTGTTCTGTCTGACAGACTTTACCTTCATCACTCTTTTAAGCAGCCTGTCGTGAATGACAATTGCAGCGTGAATGGTGCCATAGGCAAAGAGGAAGGCTCTCAGCATCGTGAAGACAGAATTGGCCCCAGCAATGCAGCCGTACACAGTCAGGTAAAAGTTCACGTCCAAAGTGCCATTGGAAGGAATGGAGGCAAAGACTGGAGAGCTGAGGAGACAGACAAGATCAGTCAGGAATGGCAGCTCACCTGATGTCCAGCTCCTTTCCCAGGTCTTGGGCAAAGTCAATAGGACCGCTCTCAAAGTGAGGGGAAGGGGTATTCATAAGAAGGCTCCACGCTGGTCCCTCCCATTATGCTCAGGCCTGGTGCGGCATCTGAGGCAAAGAGGCAACCCAGTGTCTCCCTGACAACACCCCAGTGAGTATGGGGAAAATAGCAGGCAGTAGCAGATCGGGGGGGGGGGCTGAAGCAGCCAGCCAGCCGACTTGCGTGGTAGTCCTCCCATCATGGCCAAACCCTTGAAACAGAAAAAAAAGTTGTGCCAGCCTGGGTGGGATTATCACCCCACCTCCATGCTTGATAAGCTTGCCAGGGGAACCTGGGCATGGGCCAGAAGTTCCCCAGTCCTTCCCTGCACCCAGGTGCCCATTTCCTCTCAGCAACCCATCTGGCAGGTTTTTTTTAGATCTTTCTGCCAAGCTTCTCTTTTGTTTCTATAAGTTTTGGTGGCTCTATCAGTAGTGTTCGGTTTTCCACTCATGCCAAGGCAAACCTTCACAAAGGGGCTGCCAAAACAAAGCCCACATGTTTCTGCATATTCACTGACACACTTAGTCCTCAGACTCAGTTCGTAGCTTATACCAACATACACGAGTCCCCCATGGGAGAAGAGCAGCAACTGTGAGGAAGGCAAAGCTGGCAGGTTGCTGACAGAGGCGTTTTCTGGACGGGGTAGGCTGGAAATCCAGTGTGACAACCACCAATCAGAGACATTCCTAGAAGCTGTAAGAATGCACAAGTATCAATGAGTGAGATTTAACTTTACCAATTCAAAAGTTAGCAGCTAGTTAAGAGGCCTTTCATGTGAGTTTTGAGTTGTAAAAGTAGCCACAAGGTGAATTTATCTGTTCATTTTAACTGTCCAAACTGTTAGGGTGCGATTCACCTCATGAGTCCTGTGAAAGCAAGCCCTGTGGAAGGGCTTTGGCTTGCACAATGGGGCTTCTCCCCTCCTTCTCCACCCCTTGGTCCCTGAAATTGGTTGGGAGAACCCCACAGAACAGCACATGGGGGGGGGGACTCCGTCTGAAGAGGATGCAGAATTTATGGGAGACAGCAAGAAACCAAGACCAGAGGAGGAAGAAAGTGAAATCCTTACCTTGCATCAGCAGCAGTGAGAGAAGGATGGACAATGCCAGGCAGCTGCCCACAGCCAGCCAATATGCTTGGTAGACCTGGAAAGCCACAGCCCCTTCTTTCTTCTCTTCCTCTCGCTTGAGGAGACAATTTGCTTCATTTGGCTCGTCTTCCTCAGGCTGCACCTCTTCTTCTTGGCTATATTCAGTGGGTACTTAGGAGGCAGAAAACAACTACAGGTCATGGCATGCAGGAAGGGTTCCTTGTTGGGCAACCAGGTACCCTTGAGTTTAAAGACTTCCCATTTTGTGATATATTTTCAGTTAAATTAAAATACCTGGCAAACCCACACTTCCATCAGCTGCATCCTACTTTGGTCTGTAGACCTGGCTGTTTATAACTGGGAGCTATGCTCTTTTCCTTTTCAGGGCAGACATATGTCATTCCCAAATTTGCTTAAAGCAGAGGATGAGATCTCCTACTGCGTCTGTTCCCCCCTGCCCTTACATACAAGCAAAATAAAGCTTCTGAAGAAACCTCATGCTAAGCCTAAAATGCAGTGTGGGGGGGGGGTCCTTATACTAAGAATCTCTGGCCTCTGGTGTCTATTTTACTGTCTGTAGTAGGTTTAGGCAATTATTTTAACTTGATTTGATTCATTTATAGACCACCTTACATCAGATTAGGATTCCAGGACAATTCACAAGATAATGAAGAATAACCATGCATTAAATAAAACCAGAAGCTTATAACTCTTCACTCAAAATGAAACAAGGAGGCCTACATGCTCAACTGGGGAGTAAGTAATGTTCCTTCTTTGCCTTAGATTTCCAAACTAGTTCACTCCTCAACCTGGCCAACTAGTCCTGATGTAAGGTCTAAAAGGTCACAAACAAAAAGATTCATAAATGTTTTTGTTCAGTTACCATGTATCCGGCAGAAGCATACTAAAATCCCCCTGAAAACACCCAGAACTTACTTTTATCCTTCTTTGTCTTGTCCATCTCCCTAAGCTGAGGGGCAGCTTGCACTAGTGGCAGGATCTCATTTGGAGTTCCTAGAAAAAAATACCGATAGGGTTGCATTGGGCAGAAACTTAACTCTGTATCTGTTACAGTGCGATATCATCTGCCTGAGGCTCCTCTCTTTGGTCCTGAGTTGCCTTTCTGCATAAAAAAGAGGTCCTGCATGGAATATTCTCTAATCAATCATGGTCTCCTGTTGGCTAAAGGTGTGTGTGTTTTGGGGGAGTTTCACCAGTTGGCCTTTCTTTCTGCAATCCCCAGCACCACCTTCCACTCTATTCTGGAGGGTCTACCAATTGTCCACAGCAGATCCTCAGGAGCACTGAAGGGGGAAATTGGCAAAAATGGCCTTCCCTCTTTTTCTGCATGTAGGAACATCCTGTGAGTGGAGTTCTGTCTCTCCACATAGAGCAGCATGCCTAGAAAGATTTCTGCTCACTCTAGCTCTGTAATCTATTTGGAAACCTCATTTGCACACCTTAACAATTCCCTTCTCCCTAAAATCTCATCTGCTCACCTGCATTGTTGTTGCACTTTCCCCTATTTTGGATATTTTAGTAACACAACATATTCCTTGCAAATTCAGTTTACCCACATTGTGGAAGTTTCTATTTTATTATTTGATTTAGCGTATTTATGGTCCAATAAACCTTCAGGGTAGCTTACAAGATACCAAATTAACAAAACCACTTTTAAAAAATCATAAAACAACAATAAATGAAACAAAACAATTGAATCAATAATTAAAATGTATTAAAAAGTGCAAAAAAAGCCCCAAAGAAACTGCACCGTGTGACTCACCCTCCGAATTCCCACTCTGAGGAGGGCAGCTCAGAACCTAGGCATAGAGAAACAAAAGTAGTAGAAAACACCAGGCTATACCTGTCTTGAGTATTCTGCCGTTGTCCATTAGCAATACGATGTCAGCCTTTTCCAAAAACTCTGTTCTGTGGGTGCAAAGAATCCTGGTCTTACGTTTGAGAATTCCCAGAATGCACTTCTGCATAAGGTGTTTGGCTACATCTGCATCAACAGCTGCCAGTGGGTCATCGAGAAGGTACAAGTCTTTATCCTAAGGAAAACAGCAATATAAATATTAAGGCTTTCTGACTTTGAAATTCTAAGGATGGTAAAAAAAGAAGAAAAACATCTGAAAATGAGCTTCATTTGTTTGACAATAATAATAATAATAATAATAATAATAATAATAATAATAATAATAATAATTTATTATTTATACCTCGCCCATCTGGCTGGGTTTCCCCAGCTACTCTGGGCGGCTTCCAACAAAATATTAAAATACCACAATACATCAAACATTAAAAGCTTCCCTAAACACGGCTGCCTTCAGATGTCAGTCTGGTAGTTGTTGTTCTCTTTGACATCTGGTGGGAGGGCGTTCCACAGGGAGGGCGCCACTTCCGAGAAGGCCCTCTGTCTGGTTCCCTGTAACTTGGCTTCTCACAGTGAGGGAACCGCTAGAAGGCCCTCTGCGGTGGACCTCAGTGTCCGGGTAGAACGATGGGGAAGCATCTGAGGCTGCTTACCCAGCCCTTTATCTACCTGGTAAACAGCTCTTGCAAGCGCAACTCGAGCTTTCTGTCCCCCGCTGAGTGTAACTCCATTCTCGCCCACCTCTGTCTGATCGCCTGCTGGCAAAATCTAAAAGTTAAACAGAGAGATGATAAGTAATTTTAAGAAGTGTTAAACAGATGCGCTGAGCTATAGCAACATCCAGGACCCCTGACTTTGGTTCACAGCTCTACTGCAAAGTCCTTCTGGACAAGCAACCAGGTGCCAAAATGTCTGCACAGAAACCAAGGAGATTAAATGGCAGTTGGCAGCCACTGCCAAAATCAGACCACCTGTTGGTTCTGTTAATGTTGATCTGAATCCATTGAAAGGAAGGAAAGCAGAACCTTCCTCATACACTGTGCTTGGGACATGGTTACAGTATATCATTAGTGTGAGCACGAAGTGGCAATTGTTGACAAGAAAATATGACAAACCTGAAGTAGAAAAATGCTATTCCAGTTCTTTTCAGTCCAAAGGCAGAGTGAATATAAGAATACACCAAAAACAGAAGCTTACCCCTCAATATCGATGACTCCCAAAAGAAACATATAATTAATAACAGTACTTTGACCATAATTCTAGGGAAGTCAGTTGCACTTAAGTCATTTGAAACAATGGGCTAGGTTAATCATTTTAAATGGGGCTTTCACCAATTTTAGTGGAAAGTAAGCATGGCTAACTTTTTCTACATAGGGACAACTGTGTACAAAAAACCGTATTAAGAAAATGCAACACAAAATTCAAAAAGGAGGGCTCTTGGTAATGTTGTCAATTTGACTCGGTTCTGTTTACCATTGAAATAAGAAGCTAGGAAACAGCTCTGGAAGTCCACATTACTAACACTCGCATTGTAAGCTTTAGGTGGTCTTCTTCTGAATATATTCATTTTGAGACTACACGGTTCCATATCCAGCCTATTAAAAGCTCTTGCATTGTGCACTGGGAATTCCCAAGGGCAGCCATACATCCGATTGTTGAATGCACATAGAGCACCAATGGTCCCTAGGGAGCCAACCTATTTTTTTCTCATAGGACACTCACATTCAAGTCATCAGAGAGAGCACAGGCCTCAATGACTTCCTGGTAAAACCTGGCATCATATTCCTTCCCAAAGAGGATGTTTTCACGGATGCTGGTAAACTGGATCCAGGGCTCTTGCGTGGCCAAGCCAAATCCTTTTTCTAGATCCCAGACGTAAACTTGCTCACCTCGACTGTATGCATCCCAGAGATGGGCAGGAGAAACAGACAAAAGAAAAAAGAAAAGAAAAAAGAGGAGAAATTTAAAGTTGCCATGAGAGTGGGTATGGAAAACAGGCCTTTCCCGTCATTAATTTCTATGAAGTTTGATGCTGGACCTCTGTGTGCTTAGGAGTTTTCTAATCCTTGTCATGATTAGGCTTGTGGTTACCTAATAGTGAGGAGGAAACACTTTGAATGGGCCCAGTGAATAGTGTTGGAGAACCTGATATTGCAAGTATTGCTGAAGCTTAGAAATTGTGGGACTTGTTTGGGAGGCCTCTGATAATCCCATATGTAGGAGGAGGATATAAGTATAATGAACACATCAATACTAAATAAAATCACTGCAAATAATCAGATTATTATTACCTTGTATGCCCTGGCAGTGAAACAGGTTTTGTGGCTACACTCTGGTGAGACCAGATTCAAATTAAGCCTTAAGTCTTGCAGGTGAAATCATGGGTTCTTAAGACACAAGAAGCAAAGCAGTATCAATTATTTACCTACTGAGTTCTCCAGTGATGGCTGCCAACAAAGAGCTTTTTCCACACCCAACTTTCCCAACGACTCCCACCAGTGTGCCCTGCAGAGGGAAAGAGGCACCAGCTGTTTCGGAGTTTGTTCTGCAACCTTGCTGTAGCACTTCACAAACATTCATTCATTCAGGACACATTCTTGTTCTCTCTGCAGAATGGAAGTACAAAGACTCCCATATCACACGGCTGACCCAGCGGCCTGGACTGTTGCTCCTTGTTGCTCACCTTTGCCACCACCAGATCTTGAATAAAGAGCTGCAAACTTCCTCTGGGCATATGGGATTCAGCATTTTCTTTGCTTGCTGGTGACCATGAAAAGTTGGTGTGGCGCATTTCCAGGACAGAAGATGGGTCAGAGGGGCCGTCTGCAATGGAAAAGCAGCAGCACAGCTATAGGTAAATAGGACAGGATTTAACAACGTTGTTACATGCGTGGAATGAGATCTACTCACACAATGGTACTTCCCCCTCCCCCCCCCCCCGTGCGGCCCCTAAATCTGCTCTGGAGAGTTGGGGAGAAATCCAGAACAGGTTTAGCAGGTATGCAATTGGAGGAGGGGGGGGGGGAGTCCTGCTGTGTGAGTGGACCTAGTTTCTCACATGCACACCACACTCAGTGCTGTGGTGACTTCCACCCATACATTTGGGAATTATGAACTTTTGCAGGAAACTCTCTTGGATCATCAGCTGCCTCCTTAAGAGGGCTATGCAGATGATCCAAAATAAAGAAGGTACCCATCTTTCAATAAAACTTGCTTATTCCTTCACCTGCCCATGGGTTTCACAACCTTGGGCGTTGAGAGAAACCTAGAGTGTTACCACTGGAGCTCCCTGGTGGAAGCAACAAGATGGGAACTCTGGATTAGCAAATGAGAGGAAACTGGCATCCGGAAAAAGAGCACTGCTATCAGGATACAGTTGAACACCAAATTTTGTGGTTGAGTCTGTAGCCAAGCAGAATACCCAAAGGAACAAGCATCCACCTTGCACTTTTCACAACACCACCTGTCCTCCAGTTTCCCCAGTCACCATACCTCTGCTATAGTAAGCATCCAGATCCTGGTCTGTGAGCTCAAGGAAGTGCTGGACTCGATCCAGAGATACTTTGGCTTCTAAAATCCCATTCAGCACCCAGGGGAAATTATTGAGAGGTAGAATGAGCATCCCAACAAGTGCCAAAGCTGTAAAAACCTATGGGGGAGAGAGAAGATTTCATGGGATGAAAAAGCTCAGAGGGTTGCCCACCATGTATCTAGCCATTTAAGAAAAGAACTGAAGTATCCAAAGAGAGCCAGAGAAAAGCCATTTTATTAGTTGTGAACAGTGTTATGTGTGCTCAAATATTCAAGGGTGTGTTTGAAGTGGACTTCCATTAGGGAGCATTATCTTGGAGTCTATGTCTGAGAAACATCAGCTCAGATTTAACCTTGCTGAGCAAGCTTTAATTCCTGAACTGTGATAGGAGCCAAGGCTACAAAAGACTAAGAGGAGGGTAGAGAGTCTGAGATGGGAAGGAAGAAACCATGACTCTGTTGGTTTAGTATTTAATACTTTAATATTGTCTGCTTTCGTATTATGACTTTACTAAAGAGGATTTTTATATTTTTTATAATAGTGGACAATTGCTTCTTTATTCATCTTGTCTTCTAACCGATTCTGCTTTTATATACAGATATTTGTAATCAGGGACGCGGGTGGCGCTGTGGGTAAAACCTCAGTGCCTAGGACTTGCCGATTGTATGGTCGGCGGTTCGAATCCCCGCGGCGGGGTGAGCTCCCATCTTTCAGTCCCAGCTCCTGCCCACCTAGCAGTTCGAAAGCACCCCTAAGTGCAAGTAGATAAATAGGTACCGCTTTATAGCGGGAAGGAAAACGGTGTTTCCGTGTGCTGCGCTGGTGCTGGCTCTCCAGAGCAGCTTCGTCACGCTGGCCACGTGACCCGGAAGTGTCTCCGGACAGCGCTGGCTCCCGGCCTCTTAAGTGAGATGGGCGCGCAACCCCAGAGTCGGACATGACTGGCCCGTACGGGCAGGGGTACCTTTACCTTTACCTTTATTTGTAATAAAAGAGTAAAGCTTGAAAGACAATGAAACTTGTTTTGTCTAGGCAATGCTCTGTATAGAGTCTGTCTCACTTGTGAAGCCACTTCTCACATTCCAGGGAAAGCTATCACTCAGGTAGGAGGTCCTTACTTCTGAGACTAAAAGCAATTTTATTTCCCCCTTTTTATTGCTCTTCAATAAGAGCAATGTTTAAAATTGCTGGAAGTTTGCCTGAGCAGTGATACCTTCTGAAGCCTTTGCATACACCATGACAGTTTATTCATCTGTTCATTTATTTATATAAAAGAAACAACCTTTCTATCCCATGACAGTGAACATTCATCACTAAAAAACAAAAAGAAACCCAATAAATGAACAATAAAACCAAAATAACTTAAAACAAACAAATAGCAGTGGAGGGGAAAATACAGAAAGCATGATGGAACAAAGTTGCCTTCAACGAGCTAATTGTTAGGAAAGAGATACAAATCTCCTGGGGTATCGCAATGGAAGATGCCCTTTTGTGCATCCCAACCAACTTCTTCTCTGACAGTGGCAGGACATACAAAAGGACCTTCCCAGTTGATGTCATTGGGTGGACAAGATCATATAGGATGACTGTTGTTTAAGTATCCTGGCCCCAAGCAGTGTAACACTTTAAAGGTAAATGACCAGTACTTTGAATTGAACCTGGAAATGAATGGGTAGCCAATGAAGCTGGAATAACATAAGGAGTCAGCTGTGTATCCCAGGTAGAGGGATCATCAAGGAATGGGCACAGCTCTTACCTTGGTAGCAGAGAGCTGGTGTCCAAGTAGAACATAAGTGATGAAGATGACAATGGAGACAACCACAGGCAATGCTGCCCAGAGGTAGACACACACAGCATCCAGGTATTTGATTGCTCGAAGGCTCTTCAACTCCTTGGCTCTGCAAGAATACACTCTACTGGCGAAATGCTGCTCCCAGGTGTAGAACTTGATCACTCGCATGCCACACAAGAACTCCGTCATCAGCTGCAGGTAAAGGGAGATGCAACACAACAATCAGTGGCATCTCTTTGTCACAAGCACAATGCCTTCTATTTCAGCTAGGGCCTAAGATAGGTATATGAGACACAGCACAGAATCAAAGTCATGTTCTCTCCTTGCTTGGTGATGTATCGGGGAAACAAAGTGCAACACAAATTCTGGGATGATCCATTTAAAGTACTGTAGCCAGAAACCCAAATTTCTTCAGTGAAACAGTATACAAAGGGAAACATCCCCTGAGGAGGGCTAGAGCACATGCAAGAGGTCACAGCTTCAACTCCTTGTATCTTGTTAAAGGACCTCTGACACCAGAGCTCAGTAAGATCTCTGCCTCAGACCTGGACATACCACTGCCCATTACAATGTGCAGTGGAAATGTGCTTGCTCTGGATTTCCTGCATCAAGGAGGACTAGGTGGCCTTCAAGGCTCTCATTTCATGGTAGGTCAGTTTCTGGAACTTGGTGACATATCGTCTCTTGGAATTGTGTGTGTGTTTGCTGGTTAACTGATACTGCTTGCAACATCCAGCTATTATTTCTGCTACTCAACATTTTTAACATGAATACCTAAATAAGTCAACAGCTTTAAGCCTAAATCACAAGATCAAGAGGCAAGCAGTATGGCAAGCCTTCAAATACCACATATCCCCGTCCCACCTTGACACGGTCATCTTTGTGCTTCAGCATTTCCTTGTTGTTTTCCATGATGCGATTGGCAACCACTTTATTGATGGGCACAAGAAGCAGAGCCAGAGCCAGGCCTCCCAGGAATGCTATGCCTACTTGCTGGTACAAGAGGTAGAGGGTGATGGCAAATTGGAAGGGAAGACTCCACAGCTCGTGGAAACTGAGGCAGAAATTGATCAAGCGGTCAGTGTCGGTGCTCATGAAGTTGACAATCTCTCCAGTGGTGAAGCCAGCCAGACTGCTGCCACTCACCCGGAGGGCTTTCTGGTAGATGGCAGAGATAACTGCAGTGCGCACCATAAGCATCATCTTGTTTATCTGGTAACTGAACTGGTTACGCAATAGGGCACCCAGTAAGGTACCAACAAAGAGTCCCAGTGCATACATGATGCCATTGCTGAGAGGTTCTTGGCGTGACTCCATGAAACTGACCAGCAGGTTCAGAAGCAGGGGCCCAGAGAATGCCAAAAGGCTGCCAGCCAGTTTGAGCAGGCCCAGAGAGTAATAGCGTAGCCCAAAGGCAGCATGCAACACTGATAGGAGATGTACAGGCTTTTGGGTATCACAAGGATGTGCTGGAGATGAGAATTCGTCAGTTCTCACGTTACTTTTGGCAAATGATCTGTCCGTTGAAGATGTAGTCTCTTTATCCTCTTGGCTGAGAGCTGCTTTTTTCCGCCAGCAGGAGTAGAAGTGTTCACAGACTGCATTGGCCTGGAGCTGTCGAGGGAGCTGAAAGACATCCTGTGGCCGATTCAGCATCCACAGGTAGCCACGCTTCATCAGAGGGTTCATCCAAGCATAAGAGAAACACGAGAGCCAGCTCTCTCCATCCTCTGCCACTCCCTGCCAAGAAGGTGCGGGGATCCCTGAGTCTGTGACCAGGGGCTCTTGCTGCCAGGAATCATTGAGAGAGCAATAGTCTAGCCTGCTGGTTGTAGGAATGATATACCCAACTACATAGAGAAGCAGAGAAGCTAACTGCAGGCAGAGGATAGACAGTTGAAAAACGATGTCAGGTTGAAGCTGCTGACCACCCATCTCAGTCTGGCAGCGCCACACCAAGGTTATAATAAGTGATGGGATTGGAAATAAGGCAAGGATTAGCAGGATGGTAGGGCCACGATTGAAGCTGTATGGAGACTTGTAGAGAGCAAGTAGTGCCAGGCTGTGAGTAAGCCATGCCAATGTGCCTGTGCCACTTGCTAATACTTCCAGGTACAAGGGGTCCAATTTCTGTCGCCAAATGGCTGCTGGAATTATGTCAAGGATGGACAAACCAGCAAAGATAAAGGACGCAGCAATTCTGCATTTCCACCCAGTTCTGTACACAGTCCGAGAACCTAAAGACCTAGTAAAGACAGAGGAGCAAGTGTTAGGAAATGATCTTATCCATTTTTCTGATGCCCTCTCACTATTTGTTCATCATTCTTGGAAGTCTGCACGCCTCGTTGCCTGGCCTCTCAAGCATCATTCAGTACACAAGAATTGCTACACTGATTCAGGCAAAATAATTGTGCTGTCCGACACACTATTCGCAATTATTTTTTCATTAGAAGAAAAAAAGATTCAACCCTCTGAACATACACATTTACAATTATTCCTGTGACAACAATTAAATGACTCTGTATGGTCTATCTTATGTATGTTTCAGTGGGACTAACTCTCTGGTTGTTACTTTAATTGCCTCGTTAGTCAGAAAACCAAGTAAGTTTCTGACTACATAAAGAGGGTGCCAAGGAGGGTGATAATTTCACTATATATATCATGGCTCAGGAATGTCCCATCACTTTAATTTTAACAGTCCCCCCCCCCAAAAAAATGGACGCGGGTGGCACTGTGGGTAAATCCTCAGCACCTAGGGCTTGCTGATCACATGGTCAGCGGTTCGAATCCCCGCGGCGGGGTGAGCTCCCGTCTGGGGTCCCAGCTCCTGCCCACCTAGCAGTTCGAAAGCACTCTTAAGTGCAAGTAGATAAATAGGTACCGCTTTCTAGCGGGAAGGTAAACTGCGTTTCCGTGTGCTGTGCTGGTGCCGGCTCGCCAGAGCAGCTTCGTCATGCTGGCCACGTGACCCGGAAGTGTCTTCGGACAGCGTTGGCCCCCGGCCTCTTAAGTGAGATGGGCACACAACCCCAGAGTCGGACACGACTGGCTCGTACGGGCAGGGGTACCTTTACCTTACCTTACCCCCCCAAAAAACCCCACTGAGCTTAGGCACACAATATACATATTTGTATGAATAAGCCAGATGTTGCTCACACCTGTCACTATACCTTGGTGTTCCTATGTAGCAGGCACTTATTACAGCAAGGACTATGTGAGGTATAGTGTTCAAAATCAGCTGGTTAAAACAGTGCCCGACATTGCTGTGGACCCAGACAGGGAGTGGATTTACGGGACTGGTCCCACACAGATTGGCTAGGATCTCCTCCATCCTCTGTCAGCAACAAGTACAACGGTCAAGAGTTTCTAAAGGAAAAGACAGGGAAACAATGAATGAAGCATAAAGAAGAAGTAATTTATGCCACAACCTGAACATTCTTGCAATGAAGAATAAAACCCTTTTACCACTATATTTCCTTCTCTTCTTTATACAAGCACTGCAAAATGAGATACACACATTAATTCCACCTACCATTTTTCCAGCTGTCGGAAAAAGTAATAAAATTCATAATTAATCTCATAAAATACAAAATCTTGTACGTTGGCACTTTTGAGAGGGAGACCACCTGCTAAAGTTTCCAACATGACGGGTGATGGTAAAGAGGTATCCAGGTCTAACCTGCATAAAAATCCCCCCATCCCAGGATGCAGGAGTGGTGGCTGTAGTCAGTCCTTTGAGAGAAATGCATTTTCACAGAATCTTCTCCATTACTGCAGGTTTCATTGAAACTGTCAATGAGTACTGAAATGAGGTGGTGGTGATTTGCCAACACTTTTAGATCTTTTCAGGGCAGGTCCATACAAGGGCAGGATCCTAAATGCAATCAATTGTTTTACAAACCAAACAGCCAAGTAGAATTTTCTCCTTTAAGACCTAAGGCTTCCAAAGTGCTGCTTCTTCATACAAGCACTAACCTCCATCCTCTATCAAAGTCAAAGCCATGCTGCCTATCCACCCCCATTATTATTATGTGGGTTCTCCAGTTTTCAGTGAATGGCTGGGAGTGAGAAAGCAGAAGGAAGGTCCTCTTTTCCCTTTCCACTCTGCAAACAAACACAAACTACGGATTTCCTACCCCTCGCCTCCTCCCAGGCTTTCCTCAGATCGCACAGATCTTTCTGGTGCTACCTTAAAATGAAGGGCAGCCAGGCAAGAACAGAATTGCTTGGGCAGCTGAGTTTCTTTTCAGATTTTTTTAAGGATGGGGGAAATCCTTAAAAGGAGGCAGGGCGCCTCCGATTGAGGGCAACCTCGTGTGAACGATGCCTAGAAATCATGGCCTCGGCCTCAAACTCACGGTAAAGCCCGGTGTGGGGGAAGGCTTTCGCCTTCGCACAACGACTTAGCATGGACAGATGGATAATGACATGAAGGCTTGGAGTTTATCGTTACCGTGTGTTCTGAAACGTGACCATAAAATTTCCGTTGCACGTTGCAAATGCCTTTTCCTCCGTAGGAGCAACGGAGCAGTGCAAAAGAGCCTCCAGGGAGCTGTGGGTGCACATAGGAGAGGCGGAAGCCTACTCTACGAAGCACAGTGAGCGGGTGGGAGAAGCCGAGTGGCTCCGCTCAGCCTCCTCTCCGGCGCTCTCCTCCAGTCGGTCCCCAGCCTCACGGAGGCTTCGGTCGACCTACCCAGAGACGGGATAGTTCAACCCACCGAAGCCCTTTCTTTCCCAGGCAGTACCTTGACTCAGCGGCAGAACCGGAACTCCAAAGCCGGCTCCTTCCATATGAGCAAATAAATAAATAAATACAACGCTGAGCTTCCTGGTTATTTTTGCCACTGTGTTTTGATTTGCCTTTTCATACTTCGGAAACGTGAAAGTGAGAGCTGCTAAATAGGAAACAATAGGGGAATCCGGGATTGTATCACAGCTGTGCTTTCCCGTCTCTCCCCTCGCCAACTGAGCAAACTAAAGTAGAAGCGAAAGCAAGGAATAACCCAAGTGGGATCTGCAACGACACCAACACGTGTGCGTATTGTGTTAGGCTGGTTTTAAAATTTAAGCAGGAGCGGGGAGGCTGAGATTTATTGTGCTCGTACTGCGGGTTGCCTGCTGTTAAATCCTCCTAGTGCAAGGTCGAGTGGCCGAGAGTGATCTACAGCAGTTTTGCAATACAGTACCTTATTGTCTCATTGTTGCAAGAGGTGAAACGGGCAGAGTGTGGCTTACAGCAACCCTGTTATGTAGACCAAGGCTGTATCCAAGGCTGTAATTTCAGGAAACCCACTGAAATTAATGTGCCTGCTCATTTCAGCGGGTCTAGTTTGAGTGTAACTAACGTTGGATGCAACGTTTGTTATCCTCGGACTCGGGAAGTATTTCATAGACAGCTTTGAGAACTTATCACCTGTTGGCAAAATGCAACGTCAGGGATGCCTAGCAGAGAGATAGGAGAGCAACGACATCACAATACACGTTACAGGTATTTCATGTGAACTCGCCCGCGCCGCTGTTCTATGTCAGCTGCAATGCTCCACACAATTGTATGGAAAACAGAATGCAGAACAGAAAAAGACAACCCATTCAAAACATACCTCGCGTTAAAGCAAATGTCAGTTGAGTGGTCACTTACATCGCCCCCATCAAACCCCAGCCCAGTTTGACCTGCGCTTCCCTGAATGAGGAGGCTGTTTTCATTGTAAAATGAAAGCCCCGCCCCCTCCAAAAACAGGAAGCCACAGGTATGTTGCTCTATACCTTTTTTTCGTCTATGGGCATTTCGTTCCCCTGCTGCAACCAACTTACTTTCCCTCTAGCGTCCTCTAGAGGGTGGGAGGGTGTCTCGGCATGTTGGCAGGGCGAGCAGAAGCTGGCAGCGGGTGAATTAATCGCGTTGCTGGTTATGTAATGTTGAGATCCTTTCCCATAGTTTGACTTTACAACCTTCTGGGCTGGGCAGAGGGAGTCCACCAACCATCCCACCCACCCCTCCAGGGCAGTGGATCATGAGAGTTAGAGTGTACACAAAATTATTGAAATAGAGCAGAACATAAATCACAGCTCTAGTGTTCGGCAGCACTACAAAAAAATATATTGATCCAAGGCAAGAATCCTCATGATTTTTACATCTATTGACAACAAAGCCACCAAATCACAGAACATATGTGTGAGGTAGTCTATGATTTGATGGTGGTTTTGAGGGGGTCCTTTGTAAGTACTATGATGATCCATATGGATCTCTTTTATAATAACTGACTTGGCTTCTGTTTCAAAAATCCCCAAAGGCAAAATGTCAAGTAGGGTTCAGAGACAGGGACAAAGGAAGCTGCCTGATACTGATTCAGACCATTGGTCCAGTTAACTTAGTATGTACTATCAACACTGACAGGCAATGACTTTCCAGAATTTCAGACAGAACACCTTCCCAGCTCTACCTCAAGATTCCCAGGATTGCATGCAAAATGCTACAGCTCTGGCAGCCCATGGGCCAAATTTGCTTAGTTGGTGGGTATTATCTGCCTGCCATCCCAGAGGCTAAAGGTGATGCAGCAAAGTAGACAACAAATCAGTTGGCTGGTGAAACTTGCCTGTCATTCCTCACTGTCTTCTAATTCCTGATAAAAAGGCCAGAAGACCTCTCAACTGAAAATTCAACACAAAAAGTAATTGACACTTACCTAAAATCTTCACTGCATTTTAATGATATATAGTAACCTCCAAACAGGTGGTTAAACACTACTAGAGATTCGTCATTTACCAATGACTTCCTTAGCCTTTGAATTATGGTAACTCCCTTCACATTCGACTTTGTTCTACCTTATCTTGTTTTCGCGATATTACTGAAGATAAGGATAAATTTTATGATCAAACTTTCTCTGTGACCAATGGTATTCTTAAGAATGTTTATTCAGAAGTATTTTGTTTATTTACTCAAAAACATCTATGCTGCCCGTGAATGGTCCCCAAAGCAGCTTGCATACGATATTAAAACAATTCAAGAAAACACAAAACTAAAATCAGCAACGAGAACAGCATCACCATGAACAACAGTTAAAAACTGATCAGAAATCATTCACTAGAATTGAATCCATGCATCTAAATTCATATCCTGAATGAAGCGCGTCACAGGCATGCATTCAACAGGTGACGCTTCCCCTCCGCACGTTGCTAACAGGTAAACCTCCTTAGTTTACTAAACTTTTTCCAGCAGACATATTAAGCTCAGAGGACGTTGGCAGGGGGAGATTTAGCGCACACATGGGAGGCGGAGATTGGACCTAATAAGGCGGGCAGCCTAATAACACTGCAGTTTACACTGGGGAGCGCCTCCCGTTGCGCTTACCTTCCTCCCTATCACGTGACTCAGGGCCCGCCCCCCGCCATTTCGTCCGTCCGTGCGCCATTCGCAGGGCTCGCTGATGGTCTCGCGACGCATCTCCCCCCCCCCAACCCCGCCTCTTCCCTCGGCCTCGTACGCGGCACGTGACCGCTATTTCCCTATCCGCCATTTTGTCGGGGCAGCCCGAGGAAGCTTTTTGTAACCTCAGGCTCTTGCGTTTGCGTCCGGGGCGCGCGCGCATGCACGAATGGAGCGTGCTGAGGGAGGATGGTCAGCAGGAGGAGCAAGGAGGAGCGGCCTCGGCGAGGAGTGAGGGCGGGCGGCCTCCGGGGCTCCTTGAGCCGCCGCCGCCGCCGCCACTACTACCACCGCCGGCAGCGCCATGTACCGTACCAGTAGCGTGTCTTCCTCCAGCCGGTCCAAAGAGAGCAGTAGCTCGGGCTCGCGCAGTTCCCGCTCCGGTGCCTCCGGTTCGACGCGGGGCCGGAGCCCGCGCCGCTCACGCTCGCCTTCCCCGCGAGGCCGCCGGTACCGTTCGCCGTCCAGCAGCCGCTCTTCTCGCCGCTCGCCGTCCCCGCGCCGCAGTAGTCGGGTACGGTCTCCGTCCGTGGGGAGCCGGAGCCGAGCCGGCTCAGAGCAGGCTTGCCCGGCATAGCGACCTAAGGACCGGGCCTTGGGAATATTAGTCCGCCCTCCCCTTTATCCCCCCTCCTCACGGCCATGGCAACGGCTCGCTTGCTCGCCTGAGCCACACACCGAAGTGGTGACAAACGGAGGATATATCCCTTTGGTCTCTTCCAGTCGTCACCTTTCCTGCAGGTTTCAGGAAAGGCGACCCTTCCTTTCGCGCTCCCGAAGTGCACAAAGACCTCTCACATCGCTGGGCCAGGGCCTTAGCAACCTCTTGCATCCCCCCAACAGTTGTACCTGCAAGCACAGTTTTGGTTAGGGGAGGACTAACACAAAGGCATAGTTGTTCAGCCAAAGTTGGCGGGCTTCCCCCCCCCCCCACAAAAAAGTCACGGAGGACGCAAGCCTATGCACACTTACTTGGGAGTGATTTAATTTAGTAAGACGTCTCAGTAAGTTTAGAGCTGCCCTAAGAGGTTGCCTAAGGTAGAGGAGCAAGTGGTACACCTGCCCTCCGTTTATGGTTCATAAGGCTGGTTCAGTGATTTTGGAACATGAGACAGAAAATCCAGAAAAACCTCTTCCACCCCCCTTGCTGGCAGTAGGAAGATAATAACAATAACAGACTACTACAAATTCGCTGCCCTTCCATTACCCTTAAAAGCAGTTGCCTAAGGCGCACTCTTCATTTCCTAATGGTAGGGTTGCCCAACATGTTTTTGGGAATTTATTTTCAGGTTCTTTGGTCATTATTCTTTCTTAGAAAAGCAGAGAATGCTTGTGGGTTATGGGAGCTTAGTTCTTTGTGGATTGAATAGGAAGGTAGGACCATGCTAAGTTTGAAACTAAACAATAGTATAGGTACTTGAAATATATTTCGGGAGAAATCAGTAGTGTTAATAAACAGGCTAGTCATACATCAAATGGCTAAAGTAACCTGTCCTTTGGAAAATAATAATTGTGTCCATTTTCACAGGTGTATATGGGAATAGGTACGATAAACAAAAATAAAATAAAAGGAGCAATATTTATACAGGAATGAAAAGTAGTTAAGCAGTTGTCCATATACGAGGCTGCAACATAAATTACCTAACTAGGAAATAAGTCCCACTACACATAGTGGAGTCATTCTGAGTAAATACGCACATAATGACACTGGTTGCAATTGTAATTGTTTTGGTTCCCAAAGTACTTCACTTCTCTTTTGGCCTTTGATTTTCAGAAATTCTGCTAGTTTGAAAATCATTTCAGCTAAGCATCTGAGGAACAGTTTCTTAGATGGGGATATTGAAATTAAATAGATTATTTAGGAAGTATAAATATTTCATAATTGATTTTTAATGTTCTGATTGTTTATAGGTATGAAACCCAAATAAATTTTAAATACTTATGTCTATTAGCCTTTGGCTTACCTCACAATTCATCATCTTTTAATTTCTGCTCTGCTGCTTTGCAGTTGTAACCTTAGAAGAGTTTTAGGATATTTCTTTTGATTTATAATTTTCCTATGCTTGTTGGGGATAGCGGAATATAACACAATCCTAAGCATATTGACTCAAAAATAAGTCTCTTTATATTCAATTGGATTTGATTTCTGATAACTGTGTTTAGGATTGCTGTTAGACAAATTAAGTTTATATAATAAAAACTTTTAATACCCCATCTCTTAAAGCAGTACTAGAAAATACTTATGCCCTTACTGAGGGAAATAAATCAGTTATGTGGACAGATATCAAGAGTGATTTTTTTTTTAAGCCTAGCACGCAATTTCTTGGAAATTAGAGGTGGCAGTCTCCAGTGTTTTTCAAACTTGGATCCCCAGCTGTTGTTGAACTATGACTCCCATCATTCCTGACCACTGGTCCTGCTAACTTAAGGTGATGGGAGTTGTAGTCCAACAACAGCTGGGGACTCAGGTTTGAGGAAAAACTGCTGTAAGCAGTGTGGGGCCAAATCCTTTCCCATCATTATAGATAAAAAGCATTTAATGGTAGGGTAGCGCTTTTTAAAAAAAAAAACCATGGGCCACATACACATTTAACCAGAACTCCAGGGACCTCATGCCAGTGGTGGATGTAGCCCCCCCAAGCTTCCATGCCCACACTCACATGTGCACACAGGGCACAGGCCCTTGGCCCTTAGCTGTTCCCCAAGTTGGCCCTCACATTCCCCAGCCCAGCAGGGACCTACCTCCCTGTTCATCAAGTTATCAGACTGATGGCTGGGCAGGGACTGATTGGATTGCTATCAGGGCACTAGACTGTGTGTGGTTTTTTTGTTTACTTCACCCACCCCAATGTTATGTCTCTCTTATTTGCTCCCAAAATTGGTAGGTTCTTTAGAGGGCCAGGGAAATGGTTTGGGAGGCTTCAGGCCAGGGGTTAGCTACCTGTGCTCTAAGGAAAATAGTGCTGGGGGCACAGCACTGATGTAATATGTAGATCAAGAAAACTGAACAGAATTGTGGGGACCTTTCATTAAAGCTCCTAGAGTATGAGTAAGAACCTGCTACTGGTCCTTTTTGATCTTCTGGCTTAGAATGAGCAGAGCTGCTTGAGATCAGCCCAACCAAGTGAACAGGAGCATTCCCCAAATATTCAGTGGCATTAAAAAATAGTGAAATTGACTCAGGCCATGTATAAAGTACAATACTCAGGCAAGAGTCCTGGAAATTAATAGTACTGTATAAAAGATTTTCCTGAAAATCCAGACTGCTGACTTGCTGCCCAGTGTTCTGAAAAGGAAAGGTTGAAAACTTGTGATAGCTGGGGAGTTGAAACCCAACTTAGAAGTGAACAGTAGCCTACTTGAGAGGGGCATAAGTCACTTCCAGGTTAGATAAAGGAGCCCCAAACTGCAATTACGGTTTTATTTCTGCTCATGGCATAAGTGATACATGGGTGGAGTTTATAAAACTACCCATATAAAATTGCATATTTATAAACATGAATTCACCAGTACTCATGTACTGTGGCAAAACATGAGTTTTTTGGATAATTTTGAATCAGACTTTTTCAGTGCCTTAAATTGATTGGGATTGGATTTAGTGAATTACAGTGGTACCTCCGGTTGTGCATGGGATCCGTTCCGGAGTTCTGGTCAGATCCTGAGAAATTTGCAGCTGGAGGTGCCTGTTCTGCACACGGTGCGGTAGAGCGCTTCTGCGCATGCACGTGGCAAAACCCGGAAAAATACTTCCGGGTTTGCCGCGTGCGTAACCCGAAGGATACACAACCAGAGGTGTATGTATCCAGAGGTACCACTGTATTTGGTTTTTGGATTTTAATTAAGCCTTGTTTATACATGCATGCTTGAGCACACAAATCTACAAATCAGTAGTTCTCATGTGAGAGAGAAGATGCTTTCCAGAGACAGTCATCTAACTAAAAAAATGTTGAAACTTTGAAATGCTCCAAATTTAACTCTATTCTTTCCATCCATTTTATTACTAATTAATTTTATGAAACAATATATTCCAATAAAGTGAGAATATTCTGTGGAAGCAAACATCACTGGGGATATTTTCTGCCCTACATCACTGGCTGCAATTTTTCTTAATGGTAAAGTTGTCAATCTAGTTCCATTGCCTACACATGTGTTCACAGATGCCTTCAGTGCAGATGAGTGCAAGTTTGACGCGCATTGTCTGATTTAAGTTGGCGTTGACACTTTAAATTGCTTAATTTCACAGTGGTTTTGGCTTATTCCTTAAATTTAATTTGATTAGTTTTCATTTAAAAGGAACAAAGGTGATGTCATAGCAGCTTACAACAATAACATAATCTATCCTAATAATTAGCATGATGGAACTGTATTTTTCTCCAATTGCAGAGACGTTCCCCAGGCCGGCGCTCACGTTCCCCGGGCCGGCACTCACGTTCCCCAGGCCGGCATTCTCCAAGTCGACATTCTGAGTCTTCAGTGGAACAGAATTTACGAATCACAGTTGGCAATGACCGTTACGGCATTGACACACCTGAGAGAAAGAGAATATCTGATAGACTAGGCTCACCAGTTGATAGTCTGAGTGATTTGGACAGGTATGCCTCTGAAGAATAGCCTTTCAGAATTACACCTTTTAGTTCTCGTGTCATAGGTGATGTAAATGATCACCAACTTGCTGTGAGATGGTATGGAAATTGTATTGGATGGAATATATCAAGAATCTCACAGAGATGTTTTGCTTTCTTCACTTTTACGTCGTATTGGTACTCCCAAGTAGTTGCCAAAACCCGGTGGTAGCTCTTAAACTAAAATTGTGCAGTAAGATTAGATTCTGAAGAACTAAATGCATACAAGTACAGGAATAATATGAATGTATGATTGTTGTTGCTGTAATTTTAACCATATTGTTGATGGTGATGGAATATATTATAAATGCCCATAAATTAGAAAGGGAGAAAGTTGCAGATAAAAAAAAATAAATTAGGAAGTTAAACAGGTAGTTGGCTGAAGGCAACATAAGATTCTCACTAGAACAACACTCTTGAGTTTTTATGAGAATTTATTTCAGTGGTGAACTACTGTGGATAAAGTTTTTATGTGTCTCAGTTGCTGGTAACAGCGGACTGTCCTTTATAGCTGAATTGCTAACAATCTCAAAAAATATTTTGATAGACTATTTAACCATTGCTTAAATTGGTGAGATTCTGAAATTAACACATTTGTCCTATGTACCATTGCTGCTGATCTTACTTCAGTTAGCGTACCATATCTATATCAGTTCTGTGATACTATGATTGCAGTGATCCATTTTGTACAGGCTTGTATTTTGTAGTCAAGTTTGGTAAACTTATACTGCAAGCCTATTAGAAGTAAATCCCATTGAGTTCACTGGGCTTACTTCTAGGTAACTGTCTCAGGTTCCAGCTACTGTTTAACCTATATCATCTTAAAAGCAAATTATGAAGTATAAACTAGGCTTAAAATTAAGTGAATAGGTGTCAATTTACAGCTTGCATTTAGTCCCAAACAATCCTTTTTGCAGTTTGTGTTCTCTTGTTAGAATCTTGTGAAGCATAATTTATTTTTATTTTTTAATTAGCTCATTTGACTGGAGGGGTACATTTAAATTTTGTTCTTCCCTGCTGTATGGTAGTAGCAGTGCTGGTAAAGTTTTTCTGGGTACTTTATTCCCAGTATATATAAATAAATAAATAAGAGAGCATCTTTTATGAAATCTGATGAATACTTTTTATCCTTCTTGTCATGCTGGCTTTTGTGAAGGCAGTGGAAAATGACTAATTATTTTACTTGGATATAAGGGAGGAATCATTTAGATACAGTTAACGTATAATGTCATCCTTCAGAGAAGTTCACAACAACGTTGACTGCAGTGACAGGAAATGAAGTTGCTTTGATCCAGGAGTTGTAAATAAGCTTTGGAGAAGGAGTGGACCATTTATAGTTTAGTGAGATTGTAATCATAAGAAATTGCTGAGTGCTTGTTCACATGTAGTGCTATATAGGATGGGTGGGTCATTTATTTATGCGCCTCTTCTATATGTAGGACACCTAGTGTGAATTGTGGCCTGTTGGTGTATGTTTGTAACAAGTGTGTTTCATTCAGTCTGCACTCTTCACACCAAAACATCACTTTAGCAGGGCCTAGTTGGTATGAATATTTAGTAAACACCCAGGACAAGCTTCCAGAATACCACTCTTGCAGAATGTAAACAATATTGCCCACAGTGGAAAACAGTAGATTTAAAACAGTGTTCCTCTGCTAGCATCAATAGTAGTATTACAAGAGGTTTTGAAAATACCATATTTTTTCGCTCCATAAGACACACCTAGCTCTTAGAGGGGGAATGCAAGAAAAAAAATATTCTTTAAAGGGAGTGCTGAGCAGAGCCTGTATGCATCCCAGGCTCTGCTCAGCGCTCCCTTTCATGAGCCGCGTGGAGTGTGTGGAGGCTTTTCCCCGAAAACAGGCTGTCAGTGACAGGCTCCCCTTCTCCCTCCTATGAGAAAAGCCCTCAAGAGCTGCAAACACGCTCCACGCGGCTCTTTAAAGGTAGCGCTGAGCAGAGCCTGTATGCATCCCAGGCTCTGTTCAAGCCGCGTGGAGTGTGTGTGTGGCGCTTGCAGGCTGTCCTTCTCCCACCTCGTAGAAAAGCCCGCAAGAGCCGCACTCCCTTTAAAGAGCCGCGCCTATCGTGTGTGCAGCTCTTGGGGGCTTTTCCCCCGAGGAGGGGGAAGGGTAAGTGACGGGCTGCTCTTCTCCCTCCTTGGGAAAAGGATGAAACTGCTTTCATTTTCTTTATTTTTCTGATATTTCTTGTGAAACAGAGGAGTTTTTGAGACATAAAAAGCAACAGCAAAGTCATAAAACAAGGATGGCGCAAGTTGGGCCTGTAGTTGAGTGCCCATGCTTCGGGTGCTAGTTGTCTGTACTTGTTTTCAGGATTTTCCTTCTGTCCATGCCCCTCAACAGTGAGTCAGTATTTGTTGTCTACAGCAGGGACAACCAACTCCCAAGATACTGCGATCTCACAGAAAAAAAATATGGCAGTGATCTACCCCCTTTTTGGGGTGTTCAGGTCATTTTTTCTATGGAGGAAAGTCGAAGTTGTTAAGCTTTTTTTAGAGGGGCAGGTCTGAAATGTTGAGCTTTCTTTTGGGGGAAAAGTCACTCACCAAAAGATTGATCAGGTAACAAAAAGCCTCACAGGGGAGGACAGGGCCAGGGGCCAGGGTCAGGTTCTATTTTTATAATGAATGATTTTAGAGTGTTATGTTGTGTTGTACTGTTTTATTGTTGTTAGCCGCCTTGACCTCGGCTTCGGCTGGGGAGGGCGGGATATAAATAATAATAATAATAATTATTATTATTATTATTTTCCCCCCACAAAGGAAAAATCGACCATGATCGACTCAAGTCTCCCGGGGATCGACCAGTCGATCACGGTCGACCGGTTGGACATCCCTGGTCTACTGGATATACTCAATTGTCATTTGGATTCTTTTGCCTTAAGTCTTTTGTGTATTTCTACAAATCTTGGGGTCTTCCTGAGCCTGCTGACAATTGTCTTGTGTGCATCAGTGCTGCTCTTTTGACTAAGTAAATTTCTATGCTGGAGAACTGAATTCACCATTTGTATATAGGATACTTGCACTGTCCATTGTTTGTAGCTAGTTCAGAGTGACAACTCAATCTTGGTAACAAACATAATTTTGATTGAGTCTCTCTTCCAATTGATATCCTGATCCTATGGACTTATTTTAGGTGTAATGGGGTCTTAAGTGGCTTAAGTGCTATAGCTAAACCAGAGCACTGTGTTTGATAACTGAGTTCATCAGTTGAGTCCCATTTGCCATTATCTACCTTATTCTCCTGGGAACCAACTACCTTTTGGTTGCAGATATATATACACAATAGATTGTGAAAAACCTTAGAATGTAATTCTGTATTATTTGCTCCTGTCAAAGTGGCATTGCTGTCCTGTATTGCAGTTCATATTTGAGGTTGGGACACTTTGGTCTGATTATTTGAGCAGTTTGTGTGATGAGCTGCTCATAATGTCAGACCACAAGAAATCAGCAAAACCACATTTCACTGTTCATTCACAAATTACATTACATGCATATATTATATAAACTTCACTGTTTTTCTTGAAAAATCTTTGAACTGTTAAGGCCAGTGATATTTTGTCTTCTAAATGCTGGGTGCATTGGGGGGGGGGGCATCTCAGAAAGCAGGTTTTGAAAATACTAGCAGGGGAAATGCTTATGTTTTCTTCTATAATATTGTTGCTGATGATGGAGGAATCATAATAGCCATGGTGTAAAAATACTTCTAAGTAATGTTAGGTTGCTCACTTCTCCTATTTCCATCCTGATGAAGTTATTGCTTCCCTGGACGGTCAGTCAGACATAAGAATGAATGAATTTTAATGTATGTAGTCCAAACTAAAATAAAACAATTAAGGTGTATATGTATTTTGGAAATAATCTTACAAAAATTACTAGCCTGCAGGGCAAAGGAGGAACAGAACACTGTGTTTCTGTGCTGGGCCAAGAGGAGGAGGCTTTCCTCCTCTGGCAGCCTCTGGGTTTCTCTGTTGGGCTCAGAAGTAGCAGAACGCTTTGTCTCTCCTCTGCCAACCTACTCACTCACCTGCATGCAGCCCGTTGTTGCCTGTGGCTGCTAGGCTAATGCTTAAAAGCTGTACAGTGGTACCTTGCAAGACAAATGCCTCGCAAGACGAAAGAGTTTTCTGTTTTTTGAGTCGTTCCGCAAGACGAATTTCCCTATGGGCTTGCTTCGCAAGACGAAACGTCTTGCGAGTTCTTGCGAGTTTGTTTCCTTTTTCTTAAAGCCGCTAAGCCGTTAATAGCCGCTAAGCCGCTAATAGCCGTGCTTCGCAAGACGAAAAAACCGCAAGACGAAGAGACTCGCGGAACGGATTAATTTCATCTTGCGAGGCACCACTGTATAAAATAAAGATACTTGGTTGGATCCAGAGTTCTGTGGGCAAAATTTCACTCATGGAACAAGGTGCTCTCAGGTCTTGGCTCTCCCACTCTGTTTATGTTGCATGTCTCATGGTCATAAATATCAAGACCTCTAAAATGAGTGGTGAAGGTATTGCTTAATATGCAGCATCTCCAGAACCAGCCATCTTAGCTTCAAAGCATGAATCATGCATTTTACGCCTCTCTGAGTTCAGGGGATGCTGTTTCAAGTTGCTGACTTTGTTGTAACTTATGTGCCTCTCTTATCAGGGATGACTTGGCCGATGGTCCAATATTTAGCAGAGGCCTTTCACGTCCTCGAAGCCTTGAGCGATATCCCTCCTGTGAGGAAAATGCTTCTAGTCCTTTCAGTATGAGACATAATGAGGACTCTCACAGTAGGGATGTTTTCCTCCACCAATCAGACTACAGCATGAACTATGACCATCTACAGGCTCTCCCAAGGGAAACTGATAGGGATGGTGTACTACTTAGGAAGTCCTCGTATTCATCAGAGGATAGAGGGCGAGAGCCCAAACGTCCTCGATATGACAGAGACGACAGACTAATTGATATGAGCATAGAGCCTCAGGGTTTCCTGCCAGGGACACGAAACTATCGTAAGCGAAGTCCTAGTAGGAGCCCAAGCCCACCATATCTGGATTTCCGCGAGCTTGAAAGTGCTAGGAGAAAAAGAGAAGAGGAGCTGAGCAGAAATTTGAGTCGAGAATTGCCTGGACATGGTTATATGATCCCTGACAGGAGCAACCCACTGCAGTCTTCTGAACCTCGGTATCTCTATAGACCGGATGAAGCACCAGCAATGCCCAAAAAGTCCATTTTGAAGAAACGCGTGGAGGATTCTTCTGTGCAGGTTTGGTCTACATTCTTTTCTCTCCTTACTAAACTGTCAGTTACACTTTGCTGCTTTTTAGTAAATCTTATTTTACTTAATCTCTGGAGTAGATACCCTCAGAACAATACCCAGGTCACCCTTGCTGTTGTGGAATCTTAAATGCCAAAATAAGAGCATATTTAGGAACTGCTGTGTCTCTTTCACACCTTCCTACGGTTGACTGTTACTGTTCTAAACCACTGGCTACGATCCTGGTGTTTCAAAGTTTTGTCTGTTTTATTGGTTATCACTGAATGTATTCACAAATGACAATTATTTCTTTTTTCTTTTAGCCTGAAGTCTTTTCCAGCAGTTCTGCCTCTCTCAAAGAGCCTCCCCTTATTACAGATCATCCTCCTTCGCAGAAGCGTAGCAGCATTGCTCCTTTTTCATCTGAGGTGGAGAATTTCCTTAAACAGTTCAACAAAAGTGCAGTTTCAGAATCTACAAATAAAGAGTCTCAAGGGAGTGTGCATAATTGGAAACTAAATTCTGGCCAACAGCAAAACACTTCCTCCTTCGAACAGAATTCCGGCAGTTTTTTGAAACAGAAAGACTATCATGAGTCCATATCAGAGCCTGAAGACCGGCACAATGACTTCTTACTTCCTCATGAAAGAGCCAGCCAGGATGGGAGTGGCTTTTCACGCATTCTTGGTATGATGGCAGATTCTACCAGTGCTCAGGAAAAGAGAAGGCGTGGCTTTCCTGACATTGAGGATGAAGAGAAGTTTCTTTATGGCGATGATGAAGATGACTCTAGCATTAATTCCCCTGCTACTCTAAAGCCAACACTTAGTGTTGTTAAAGAACCTGAAAGCCTGAAAGACAGTTCTCCACCTCCTGCTAATCCCTCTGTAAAACCTGGAAAATCCAGACCAGAGTATGAGAAAATTCATGACTTGCTCAAAACTATTGGTCTTGACATTGGGGTAGCTGAAATTGGTAAGCTTGCTGCCCGCACTCAGGAACGACTCCATGGGAAGAAAGCATCTCGTTCTCCTGATCGTCATTCAATAACGTCTCATAAATTGGAATCTAGGGAGAGGCGTCGCAGTCGTAGTGACACTCATTCTCCAGAATCAAGGCAGCATCACTCTCTCTCTCCCTCTGGTTCTTTCCCGCCATCTAAAGATATACCCTCTATTTCAAATTCTGAGCACACAGAAAGCATAACTGTAGGGCAAAATAATCCCACTCCCATACCAGAACAGTCTGTTCCCCCAATATCTCTAATGCCGTCGGCTCCACCTCTTCCTAATTTGTCTTCTCCTTCCACTTCGGTTTCCCGGTATAGAGTTTCTCGCTTTTCACCATTCACTGCAACTCAACTGCCACAAAACTATCCATCTCCCACAATGCCCCCTCCTGGTTATGATGCATATGGACACTATATGGCATATGCAGCATCTGGCTGGCCCATGTATGCTGCTCCTCAGCAGGCTGACCCCACACTTTCAGATGTACATGGGCTTGTCACACTGACAGTACCACCAAATCCCGCGCGACCCAACCTCCGAGTTATTGAGACGGTTTCCACAGGCAAAGGGACTCCCGATACCAAGAGAGATGACTCTGTGCTTGTACAAATCCCTAGTGCTACGACTTACTCAAAATTATCCCCTCAGTTTTCTCAGCCTTTTCTTAAAAGTGCTAAAGAAAGAATATCCGATGAAAGAAATCGGGCTTCTCAGAAGCTAAAGGTGAGTATTTTTAATGATGTTGATAATTTTGTTTCTTACAACACGCAATCTAAAGGCATAAGAATGCTGAGTATCTGTGTTTATTTTTCAATCTTGATTGCTGTTTTTGGAATAGAATGTGCCTCCAGTGTTTAAAAATATTTGACTGTTCAATTAATCTGTGGCAGGAGATGCCTTATAAACACTTGAAACAAGGACACATCTTATTACTGAGTTGAGTTTCTTAGTGTGTTTCAAGTAGCATTTAAAATTCTTGAAACAAAGTGAAACAGATTACAGTCCTGTGAAATATCCCAAATTAGCAAGGTTCTCATAAAAATCTCTTTTAGGTTTTCTTTTTATATTCAGTTGCATTTGTGCATTTGGTGTCTTCATTTAGGAGTGAAGAGAAACATTTACTAAATAATAAGATTCTAGAATAGTAACTAGTACAAGACTAAATTCACCAGGAAAACAGGCAAATATTTCCAAAAATGGATGCTTAAATATTATTACATTGCAGTACATTATGGCTACGTTCCAACAGAGTTAGTATGTGCTGCAGCCCATTGATTTCAGTGGGCTTAAGCATGTTTAATTTTAATTAAACATCGTTGTGTCCCTCCTTTGACAACATTCTTTCAGACTGGAGGCTTCTGTGAGCAGGAAGGGGTGTGTATGATTTTTTAAAATAACATTTTCCATCTGCAGGCCCTTCACTCATTTCAAAGAACTTCCTCTGTAGTTGAGAGAAAAGCAAAAGTTACTTAATTATTAAACATTTATTTTGATTGAAAAATCAACATAGATACAGCATAGAATAAATGAGCTGCAACCTCTGAGCAGAGATGCATTTGCATCAGATACTAATCCTCAAGGATACTTTAACATAATTATTGGAATTTCTCAAATTCAAGAAAAAGCAGTGGGAGTCATCCCAGTGTTTCTTTGCCTGGTCTGTTGAAAGAGGGTATTTTTATATCTTTGTTTCCTTCATTAACTTTCTAGGTAATGGAGGAAAGAGAGAAGTTGAGGTCTGAACAGGAAGCACGACAAAAGAAACTGCACTATCTCAGGACTGAATTAGAACGACTTTTAAAACAGCAAGGTACTGTTTTCTCTCATTTTATGCCTCATTTTTCCCTGTGATGCTCTATAGTGGTGATACCAAGTGTAGGATTATTTTTACTTCTACTAATTTAGGCACCCCTAAATATTATCCTAAACAGGAATTAATTATTGTGAATCCTGTATTGATTATTGCCAGTTCTGCATTCAGTAATGTGGACATAACTTTCTGGCATTTGGGCCTAACAGAATGGTGTGGGTCACATTTAAGTACACAAAATAATTTTGCATGTGTTAACATGATTTTCTTATGCTTCCTACTCCACTACTTTGACCGACTCAGGGGAGATGCTGCGGAAGAAACGTAGGGAGAAGGATGGACACAAAGACCCTTTGCTAATAGAAGTGAACAAACTACAGGAGAACATCATGAACGAGATTTCTCAGCTGAAGTTACATGCAGAGGCTGCAGAGAAGAAACAATCTGAGCTTGACAAAGTAGCTCAGATCCTGGGTATTAATATATTTGAGAAGTCCCGGAAGCAATCTTCAGAAAATAAGGACTCATCAGAAAAAAACAAGTCAGAAAATGCAAAAGGTCAGGAGAGAACTTCCAACTCAGTCAAGGTAAAATTCTAAGTGCTGATTCTAACTGATGTTCTCACTTTTGGTAAAAACAGGGTGTTTGGAAGAATTTCTTGCCACCCGCTTCTTACATATTAAGTTCAAACTTTGTTAAGCTCTCACTTGTGTTTAACATAATTTTTATTTATTATTAGTATCCTGACTTTGGGGGTCACACATTCTTACCATGTTACTTAAAAGTAACATTAAATTCGTAAAAAATACAATAAACAATATCAACAAAAATAATAATAATCAAGATCCTTCCCACAGGGAAGTTGGTGATAGAAAGGCCTAAGACAGGGAGGTAATAGTCTTTCCTGAATCCTTTCCACTGGTCCAGGAGTGGAGGGAATGATTTTAAGAGGAGGCTGGTGTTAGAATAATCTGATGACTTTCTGCAGAGTAGGAAAAAAACAGAATGTTTATGCACAACAGTTATCAAGTAGTTTCTGAAGGACCATGAATGTTGATTATTTCATGGAGCTTGTAATTTTAATTTCAAATAGCTTTCTGTGTGGTCCAGTTTTGAAAAACTTACATAAATTGAATTAATAGAAATTGCTAAAAACACAACACCCATAATATAATGTTGATTTTTTTTCTCCCCTTCAGCCTGAGGAAGTGCATAAAGAGAGAAGTCTATGTGGTGCTGAATATGATTCATTCCTGTTTTTTTCTGTCTTAAATAATGCTATGATTATCTTTTGACTTGCTATGATTACCTTTTGACTTGAAATCTACCTCAGGCAGATTTTTCATGCTCCTGCAATAGCCTTCATTTTCTTTAATAAACATTTTAAAAAGGGAAGAAATCATTGTGGCATTTTCTGGTTTGATGTAAAGAATCTGATAATTATTCTGGAAGGAGACAACATGCATGTTTTTTCTTGTCGATCACAAGTGTGGAGTTACACAGTCTTTGCAAAAATGACAGAAAAAACCCCAAGAAAATTTAGTGGGAATGCAATTCTAATTTGGGTTGGCTTCCAAAACAGCCTGCTTGCATCAGGATGGATTTTCCCTTCTGCTACTCATTAACTTGGAAACTATGAGAGAAATTTCCTAGCTCTTCTGAAAGTGAAACACTATGGAAAACACTGGATATGTGATCTCCTTAAGTCTGCTTTGCCGACCAGACCCTGTTTGTAGGCTTCCCATAGACAGGATGCTAGACTAGATGGGCCATTGGCTTGATCACAGCATATCTGCTCTTTCAATCATGTAAAAACTAATCAGTTTCTAGAGCTCACAGCCCATTATTTGTGGGAGCAAGCAGATCAGTGAAAGAGGAGGGGGATGTCTATATAATGCCAAAACATTCTTTATAATTCTCAAAGAAGGGAGTTAGAGGATATAAGCACACAACATTAAACATAATGCTTTTCTTCACTGACTGACCTAAACATTTTTGGAAGAAAAAACTACAGTATCTTGACTGGAATACAAGGGTCATATGTTGGTACTCTGGTCTCCTGATCCAGTCAGTTCTTAACAATAGGTTGGAAGAGCAATTTATGTTTCCCCTGCAACTCTTTACAACTCGTTTAGGGAGGCTTTCCTAGGGATGTGGATTTTTAAAGAGTTTTATCACATATATTATACTTCTAGGGGATCAAAGAGTCAAACAGCATGACATAATAGACCCTATTTCTCATGTATGTTAAATGCAATAGCAGAGTCAGTAATTCAAGATTTGAGACAGACCAGATTCTTCTGCTGCAAGCTTTCTTCAGTGACAGCTTAGAACCTTAGAACCTGAGCACTTGCGTTTTGCCACAATATAGAGTGTATCATATAAAGTAGTTACAGGTAGGTAGCCGTGTTGGTCTGCCGTAGTCGAAACAAAACAAAATAATAAAAAATAAAAAAATTCCTTCCAGTAGCACCTTAGAGACCACCTAGGTTGGTTATTGGTATGAGCTTTTGTGTATCTGAAGAGGTGTGTGTTTATTTTATTTTGTTTCATATAGAGAGAGTATGCAAAGTGACTGGCTTTATCAAAGACTTTTAAGTGTTTTTGAGAATTTACAAATTCATTGGGAGTTGCTGGGTATTTGGTACTTAAGTATTTTGTACTTAAGTATGCATACCACACACATGCACCGTGTACTCCATGGGATGTCATCCCTTGATTGCTTAGTACCTGCAACCTTGGCAACATGCTTGAGTCTCGTTGGAAGTTCTTTCCTGTTGACTGAACAACATCTGAGTCAGCAGTGCCAGCTCACTGAAATGGTGGAATTATCCTGGGCATTGACAAGCAGGTGATATATAGTTACATATATGTATATTTTGTGTGGTTTCTACTAAAGGCTAGTTTTGAGGCACTGGCTTGTCATTCCACAGTTAGTAATATTTCATTTTTTTCCAATTTAGGATTTAAAAACTAATGACAAACCTGGGTGCAGGAGCCCCAAGTCTACAGAATCTCATTTTCAGCCATCCAAACAGCATTCCCAGGAAACGAATATTTATGACTATTATGACACGGGAAACCACTGGTGCAAGGACTGCAATACCATCTGTGGGACCATGTTTGATTTCTTCACACATATGCATAATAAGAAGCACAGACAGGTGTGTGCTATCGGGTTTTCATTAAGTAGTTTTAATTTGCTCTTCCAAGTTGTAAAATAATGTTTTGTAGAAAGCAAAGAACTACATGCCAATCAACTTTCCTTTTAGAAAATACAGTTTGGAATAAGTTCTTATTCCTAATCTTTTTTGGTATGGTTTGTCACTTACTATATTTTTTCACGTATAAGACGCCCTCTGTTTTTTTGAACCCAAAATTAAGATACCAATATTTTAAACATCAAACAGAACAACTTTTATATTTTCTTACAAATTCAATGTCTGAGGGTAACTATTTGAATCCCAGCTTCATTTTGAGTGTCAATATGTGAGACAGTTCAGTACATGCCCACTTGGTATGTATAGTTCTGTTTTTCCTCAGTGCTTTTAGCATTTGGCAGGAAAGCAGACCTCATTTTAATATTTCTTTTGTCATTGTAAATAGACCTTGGATCCATATAACAGGCCTTGGGATTTGAAGACTCAAACTGAAACAAAGCAAGACCTTACAAAACGCATTGACAAGATACCAGTTCCTGCCAAAGGTAAGTTGCTTTTTATAGTTTAAGTGGTGTTTAGGAGGGCCAGATTGTTCACCTTACTGCCAAGAAATGTTTTGTCTTACTAGTGTCAACAAAAGACTGTCATTTCCAAGTAAACGTCTGACAGCTATTTTGTTTACATGAATTGCTCTGTTACTGAATTAGTTGGGGATTGAAATGCAACATAAATTTGTATTTGAATGATAAACAAAGTATACAGTGATAAGAATTGTTGAACAAGTGTAGTTTCCATTCTTCAGATCAGTTTGTTTCAAGTGGAATCCATGGTTAATTGGCTCATTTCAATTGTAGGGCTTTTTTGTGTACTTTTTGTGTTTTGTTTGGATTTGTTGTTGTTCAAAGCTGTAGCGTGTCTTATTATCTTATTTCTGTAATTGATTGTTTTGGGCGGCATTTCAGGTTCTGAATTTCTAATCCCAGTCACTGGATATTACTGTCAGCTGTGCCAAGAATTTTTTGGAGATCAGATATCAGCAGAACAACATGTGAAAAATAATCCACATAATGAGAAATATAAGGTACCTGGAGTATTCGTTTTGAATAAAAATGTTTAAAAGTCATCTTATTGAAGTCTTAAAGTCTTTTTCTGTTCCAAAAGGGAGGAGAAGCTATAGCTAAGTGGCATGACATATACTTAATATGCAAAAGGTTCTGAATTCTGTCCCTGGCATCTCCAGGTAGAGCTGGGAAGGACTCTCAATCTTTTTGAGTCACTGTATGAACCTATGAACCTGAGAGTGTCTCATGCTATACCGACTGAGCTTTGCTAATGTAGATAGTCTGAATAATAATTGTCTAGGAAAACCACTCTTTCTCCTCCCTCTTGCATTTCTCAGCAAGTACAATTAGTAGTGGGGTGGTGATGAGGAAGATAAAATATTGAGGAAGACAAACCTGTACCACTACTGAAATTTCACATTAAGTAACAGCGCTGAAACTTTTCCTTGTCTTCACAGAAATATGTGGATGAAAATCCACTCTATGAAGAGAGAAGGAACATTGACCGTCAGGCAGGATTGTCTGTGATTCAAGAAACAGAACGCCGGTTGAAACGGAAGCTGTGTGAAAAGCAAAAAGAAGAGAGAGACGAAAAAGCAGTGAAAGTGGCAAGGAAAGAGGAACGAAAAAGTAAAGAGGAACCAAAGAATTCCAAAGAACTAGGAGATGGGGATAATGAAAATGAGTCTAATAAAAGGAAAGGAGTTTCTAATGGCCAGAAATGTGGGATTAAGCTTAAATTGAAAAAAGATGACAAAGAGGTTGAAAAGAAGGAAGGGAAAAAAGAGGAAGCACCAAAGGAGTCAAGAATGACATCTTTTGGAAAGTTCAGCTGGAGGAAGACTGAGAGAGATGAAAAAAATCAACACAAAGATGTAACTGCCCCTAAGGAGGAGAGCATTGAGGAAAGTAAAGATAAAGAAAGCAAGTCACAATCTGGAAAACCAAATTCGAAGCCAATTGCAATTAAATTGTCTGGGAAAACTGTTATCCCACACACTAGTCCCTGGACACCAGTTGTTTCAACATCATCACAAGCAAAAATCAGGCCCAATTTACCAGCCCCCATGATGGTTCTCAGAAAGTCAGCAACAGCAACAGTAAGCAAGCCTGCACCTTTGAATACTTTCTTATCCATAAAATCCTCTGGTGCTAGCACCAAGCCACTTCCTGTTGTAAAAGAGGGTAATCCAGAACTTGTTCTACCTCCTGATATTATTTCGAAAGCATTTGGGGGAGAAGTAGTAGTTTTAAAGGGTTCACAGGAGAATGCAACGGTACCAGAACAAACAGAGGAACCTGACCATGAAGCTGTGTCCCGGGCTGTAGAACATGCAAAAGCTGCGGAACATGCAAAGGCGACCGCAGCAATAGCACAGGAACAAGCAGCAAAGGCACAGGAGCAAGCAAATGTTGTGGCAAAAGCACAAGCAAAGGCAAGGGAACTTGCTGCTGTGATAAAGGAGCAAGTTACAAGATTGGGTATTTTTGAGAGACCTAATCGGCGGCGTCCTCTACTTCCACCACCATCAGGACCACCGCTGTCAGTAGCACTGCCAGTACCACCAGCAATGGCATTCCCACCTCCACCCGCAGTGCCACCAAAACAAGCAACCATCCTTGCAGATGACATGGCTCCTGGTGTGTCTGAGGATGATAAAAACATACTGGCAGTGCCCATGTGTCCCCATCCTTTGCCACCACCAACTATTTTCAGAGACCATGTTAAAAAACTGGAGAAAAAGAACTCTTGCCTGGCAGCAGGTAATGCCAAAGATCTATACGATATTTTCTACAACCGCAGTGGGAGGAGTCCAGCTGATAGCAAGTCTGTGAACTCTGCAACTTCAGATAAAATTCAATCAAATCCTGTTGAGAGACAGAAAAAAACAGACCAGCTGGCAGATCCCAAACCAAGCAGCAAGCCTGTCACACAAGAAACTCTACAAAACATACACAGTACCTCAGATGTTAACAAAATCCCTTTAAATGACAAGACCCCAGAAACAGATGATGCTGAAGTTGAGAAACTTTTGGCAGCCTATGAAGAAAACTTTAAAACTGGTGTTGAGAGGGAATCAAAGAAAATCTCTCTTTCAGATGCACAGTCAATATTAAAATATGAATCCAATGATTTTTCAGTAAATGCCCCTGAGACAACAGATTTTAAATCTGATGATGATAAAGAATTAGCAGTGCAGTTGTCAGTGGATCGTGTTGCTCTTTTAGAAGATGTTAGCAAGAAACCATCTGAACTTGAAACAATAGAGTTAGCTATGCAGTTGCCAGAAAGCAATGCTTCTCCTTTGGAAGAACTCTACAAGAATTCCTCAGTATGTGAGGCAGCAGAGGTTAAATCTCCTGATGATGATGAATTAACAATGCAGTTGTCCCTGGAACCTGGTACTAAGAAGCCATCGGAGCTGGGGACAGCAGAATTTGTGCTGCAGTTGCCAGAAAGCAGTGTTCCTTCTTTGGATGACTTTAGCAACAAACCCGCTGATCTTGTGACAACAGATTTTAAATCTGATGATGATAAAGAATTGGAAATGAAATTGTCAGAAAACCATGTTGATCTCTTAGAAGATGTTAGCAAGAAGCCATCAGAGCTGGAGACTGCAGAATTAGCCATGCAGTTGCCAGAAAGCAATGCTGCTCCTTTGGAAGAACTTCATAAAAATCCATCTGTGTGTGAGGAAGCAGTGTTTAAATCTCTTGATAAAGAATCAGCAATGCAGTTGTCACAGGAACATGATAATAAGAAGTCATCGGAACTGGAGACAGCAGAATTTACTATGCGGTTGCCAGAGAGCAGTGTTCCTCCTTTGGATGATGTTACCAACAAGCCCACAGGCCTTAAGACAACAGACGTTAAATCTCCTGACGATAAAGAACTAACAGTGCAGTTGTCAGAAAGCAGTGTTTTTCCTTTGGATGATTTTAGCAACAAACCTGCAGACTTTGAGACAACAGACTTTAAATTTCCAGATGATAAGGAATTAGGCTTACATATGTCAGAAGACCATGTTGCTCTTTTAAAAGAGCGTGATGTTAGCAAGAAACGATCTGAATTTAAGACAGCAGGATTAGCCATGCAGTTGCCAGAAAGCAATACTTCTTTGGAAGAATTTTGCCAGAATTCATTGGAGTGCAGGGCAGCAGAGTATAAATCTCCTGATGATAAAGAATTAGCACTGCAATTGTCAGAAGACCAAGAGGCTCTTCTAAAAGATGTTAGCAATAAACCTCTGGGGCATGAGATGGCAGAGTTTAAATTTCCTGGTAAGAAAGAGTTAATAATGCAAATGGCAGAAAATGAGACTGACTTTACTGCTGAAGATGTTGGTGTGGCAAGTGGCACAGACATCAGCGACGAGTCACAAGACCAGCAGAAAATGGATAAATCCAAATTAAACAAGATCAGTAAAAGTTTGGAGATGAAAGCGTATTTGACAAGTTTAGGTGAGAGAGATGTAGGAGGAGAACATTCAGAATTTGCAGGACATCAGTTTGTTGTTAGTCAGGAGCAGGAGTCTCGGTTATTTGAAACACAAATTGATACCCCTAAGGGAGAAGGCCATACTATAACAGAAGATAAGCAACTTGATGACAGCTCTGAATCAACAATTTCTATGTGGGTTTCAGAGGTGCGTGTTCAGAGTCCACTGGCATGGGAGCCAACCTCATCTTCAAAAGTGAATAAGAAAAATCCTCAAATAGCAATGATAGATCAGAGTTCCAATAAAGAATCATTATTGGATCTAAAATGGGGCAATGTGGGCCTTGATAGGCTTGAATCAGCAATCAGTGATGAAAGGCCACAGACTTCAGAGGTCCAGAACATAGATCCTGGGTTGAAGCCTTTAAATACAGATGAATTTAATAATTCCTGTATAAATAATGAACCAAAATTGTTGACTAGTTCTCAACCAAACGATGAAAATTGTAATGTAGTTGGTGTTCCAGTATCAGAAGAGATGTCAAATGAGTGCCTTGTTAACGTAACAATGATAAGCAGTACACTAGGGAAACATGAAGAAATTAGTCAGCATCCATTAAGCTGTGAAACCAAGGATTCCCAAGCTAAGGAAGCTGAAACTTTGGGCAGTATGTCTTCTGCAAATGATGAACTTCATTCCAGTGCAGAATTAATGTTTATAAAAAATAATGGGTGTGGGCCTTCTGAATCTGATCTCAGTTTAAATGACAATGCAGAGAGAGGTTCTGTAGAAACATATAGCACTCACTTTTCCAGTGTTCAGCCAGAGATGGTTCAAGAACCACTAGGTGCTCTTCCAACAGAAATCAGTGTTGAGCATCTTGGAGAGGTAGCCCTTACGTTTACAGACATGAACACTGGGATCTTGGATACCTCAGCAGCTGGTGACTTGGACTTGAATAGCACTTATTCAGAACTTAACTTTGATCATTCTACAACCCCTTCTCCAAAGTCTGGAGAAATAAAGCCTAATGATTCTCCTAGATTGAAACCAAGCCTGGAAATAGAAACCATTAATTTTAGTCTGGGAGATATTGAGGTAGAACGTGAACATCTGGGCATCCTACCATCTGAAATTCTGAATGAAGATATTGTAGGGAGTCCAGAGTTAGAAACCATTTCATCCATTTCTTTAGGGTCCAACAAAACTAGAGAATTGGGCATTGAGCAACCTACAATTGAACCAGAAATGATTGCTTTTGTTGAGTTAGCATCTGGTGAGGAAGAGGATAAATTTTGCTCCTTGGTTTCTGATGTAATTGTCCCAGACATAGTGTCTCCTGCATCAAATGGTAGCACTGCTGGACCAAGCATGTCACTCATCGAAATGCAGGACATGCCTCCAATTTCCATGGTATTGCAATCAGATGTTAGCAGAGACAGCACTTCTGATATGCCACCATTGAGTAGCGACGAAAAAAACGTACAATGCCAAGCAACTGAGTGCAAGGAATCCTTCCTTCTAGATCTACAGAAAACATCTGTAGAAGTGGGGGGCTCAGGTGACAGCGAATTGTACATTGTCAAGAATGAGATGCAGGCATCTGCAAGGGAGTTAAACAAGACAGATGAAGTGGAAAATAATGATAGTAGATATGAGATTAACAGTAAGTTGACTTCAGAAGTAACTGAAAGCTCTGCAGAGTACCTGGTAAGTTCAGATAATATTGATCCTGATGTTTGAGTAGCTGTTGTGTAGATTTTGTAAATATTCTGTTTGAGTTTGATATGTTAGATATTTTTGAAGTAGATATTTGCTAAAGCCTGAACTTCATTTGCCCTGAAAAATATACACCATTGTACATATTGGATTGTATAAACATTTTTTTGTTGAACTTAGAACATTTCATTTCTATTTCTTGCAGTTAAAATGCAATTACTCATCTATAACTAACCTTCACATATAATACAGAACCATGGTTTAGCATTATCAGAATGCATTAACAGTGAACCTTTAGCTTGCACACTTCATTTTACCTCTCCTGGTGTGACTGTGAGGAAATTGAACGTTGCATTAATCACAGTTTCACATTATGTCTGAAACACAAACTGTGGTTAATCTTAAGCTTCATAAACTATGATATGAAGTTGGCTTGTTTCCACCAACCATAGGACTAGGTCCATTTTCTCTGGATATGGACAGCAAGACAAGCTAAGCTACAGTTGGTCTAAAATGGAAGTGAAACTTTCCAAATGTCATGACTGTACTGGAGGAAAAAGGTGGTAGCAAGTGAGCTCACGGCTTGCTGCAGATTTTCCTTGTAATGCTTAAACAATAGTTTGGCATTTTGTGGGAATGCAGCCAGTGTGTATGTGGACCTTTGGAGGGTTTATTGCTGTTGGGGCATATATGGGTTTTGTGGTTTTTTTGCATTTTTCTTTTGACTATTTTATTGGTTTCTGATTTACACAGCTTTTGTAAGTAACATTCCAAGTGCAACAGTGACAAGCGCAAGAACACCTGTTCTGAACTTGAAGAAAAAAGAAGGCTCTTGCTGAAACATTTGAGCAGAAAGTTTATTTGAAATGTTATGCATGTTTTGTTGCACAAAATGTAAAATGCATAAAGATTGTTCTGCATTTTTTACTTGTAATTACGTTGTTGAATTGCATCTGTAATCCAGACTGTAATGCCATGTTACTGTGTGTGTGGATATCATCTCGCTGAGCAAAGAAGAAAAATCTACCAACTCACTTTTGGAGACGGAAACTATTTGGTAAGGCTGTGGCCCAACAACTGGACTCTGCATATTGAGGTCACTTACATGATTTGAAATCACATTTCATTTCATTGTATTGTAATGCAGTAACTGTTTGTGTTGAATTGTTTAGCAGCTGCCCAGCTCAGAAGAAATAGAAGATCTCAACTTTGCTCTCAGGATTGGATTCACTTCACATACCCAGACATTACATGCCTGAATGAACCCCTGAGCCGCAAAATACTGTTTTGTGAAGGTTTTTCACTTATTCAGCTTGTCAAGATATGAAGTAAACGTTTGCATGGATCTATATAAAAGGTTTATCTGTAAATCTAAAATAAACCCAATATATCAAAGATATTGCTATTTTCCCCTTTGTTCTTTAAATAAGTGGTTCTACAAGTTGTTGTTTTTTGTGAACATTCAGACAACTGGTTCTTCAGTTAATTTCCCATTTTCACCACACTGGAAATTAAATCAAGCCATGAATTATGCAGCATTATGAGAAAACTTTGCTTAAATATTCAGCGGGTTAAACATGGTGTGTAACTTAACGTTCTTTCAATTTTAAAACAGTATGGTAAAAATGCTTTGAAAACTTCTGGTTTTTTCCCCCCATTATGTTTTAAAAGATGTCCACAAATAAAGTTAGTGTTTGTAAAGTGGGATATGAATGAACTGTTAAAAAACAGAAAAAGGGTTTATGCTAATTTAAAATGTAGTTGAATTAAGTAAATAAGTATTTATGGTGGAAATACAATTAACTTGTGCTATCAGTTGTTCAGCCTACACTGTTGCACTCGCACTTCTGTGCTGACCCAGAACATTACACAGGTACAAAAGTAGGAATTGCTGCTAGCAACCACCATTACCAATATCAGAAGCAAGATAGCATAAAGGAAGAGGTGGGATTGTGGTTGCTTTGCTTGTCTGTATCCATAGGTTACTGACAACTCGGAAGCCAACTCTGCTGCTACAGTTCTGTGCTCTGCTTGATAGTATATATGAACAGGATTTCAGGTGGTGGGGCAGCAAAGACATGCTTCTTACTTTGCTTGGAATATCAACAGGTGCAGTAGAGGTCACACTGCTGTTGCAGCTGCACACATCTGTGGATTCGTGGTTTTGATCAAAGAAGTAAGTTTAGTAAACATTTTCTGCCTCTCATAACTTATTCCAGTGAAATCCAATAAACACTGGTTTCATCTGATATTTCTTCCAATTTTATCCTTCCTTCAAGGAGTTACAGGCTCGCTCTTCTGTCCATTTTATAATAATCAACAGTTCTATGAGGTATATTGAGCTAAGAAATGGTGACTAGATTAAGGCTACCCAATGAGCTTCAGAGCTGATGAGGTATCTCTTCCACACTGGTGTTATCCAATGTCTTCCAGATGTTGGGTTACAGTTCCCATAATCCCTGGCCAAAAGCCATGCTTTCTGGGGCTGATGGGAGTTTTAGTCCAACAGTATCTGGAAGGTGTACCACATTGGCCATCCCTGCATTACACCACAATCTCTTGTTATTTTCTTATCCATATTACCTACCATGACTATGCTTTTCCCCTCACAAACTTGGATTGAAACTTCTACTTCATGTATAAGAATGCTCCAAAAGGAAAGGGGAAAAACCTTTTTTTTTTTAATTCTAAATGCCTTCATTTTACTGATAGAATTATAGTTTAAAAACGTAACGGGTAACTTAATTGATGTTAGTTCATGTTGAGAGAAGTTATTTTAGTTCAGACAGTTCAATGTGAAAATTGCATTACAGTAGAAAACGATATTGAATAGCAAGATGGTAAGAGTTTGTCTATGCACATGAATTGACAATGTGGTAAAACGGAAACAAATTGTGATGACAAGGGATTGCCCTTATTAACAAAAATTAACTAATCACAGGGTCTGGGTGGCATCTGCCTGGCATTTCTTAAAAGATTTCAAATGTGAAATTGCTGGTCTTTTAACAAAAATACAGTTCCTAAGATCAGACACACTCTGAGGATTATAAAGTAGCCAACTTTTTTTTGGGCGGTGGGAGGAATGTGGGAAATAACAGGCCAGTTAGCTTAACATCTGTTCCAAAAAAATTGGTGGAAAGCATTATTAAAGATAGAATTGTGAGGTATATAAAAGTATAAGAGTTGTTGAAACAAAACCAGCATGACTTCTGCAAGGGTAAGTCCTGTCTAAACATTCTAGAGTTCTTTGAGAGTGTCAACAAGCATATTGGTTGAGGTGACCCGGTTGATACTGTGTACTTAAACTTCTAAAAAGCTTTTGATAAAGTATCTCACCAAAGACTCCTGAGTAAGCGTAACAGACATGAAATGAGAGGTCCTCTTATGGATCAGGAATTGGTTAAGTAGCAAGAAGCACAGAGTAAGAATAAATGGACAGTTCTCCCAATGGAGGACTCCAGAGGATCAGTATGGGACCTGTACTTCTTAATGTATTCAATAATGATCTAGAGTTTGGGTTGATCAGGGAGGTAGCCAAGTTTGCTGCTGATAGCAAATTGTTCAATGTGGCTAAAAAGAATTGCAGGCAGTTCCAAAAGGATCTCCAAACTGGGTGAATGGGCAGTAAGATGGCAAATGCAATTCAAAGTAAGGTGCAGAGAGATCATACTTTTAAGTACTATATATATGCTAATGGGACCTGAATTTTCAGTGACTGGCCAGGAATGAGACACATAGAGGATAAGCGTGAACCAAATGGCAAAAGTGATGTCCATGTTCGGGATCTTTAAAACTGCCAATATAATGTTATACATATCTGGTGAGACCACACTTGAAATATTGTGTGCAGTTTTGGTCACCTCAAGTTGCAAAAGGTTCAGAAAAAGGCAACCAAATTGGATCAAGGGACTGGAACAACTGCATAAGGAAAGGTTAACAACATCCAGGGCTCTTTATTTTAGAAAAGAGGTGAGTACACTTGATCTTATCCAAAAGGCCAAGAAGTGATGATAAGGATGTAGAAAATCATGTATGGTAGGAAGAAAAACTCCATTCTATAATTTTGACCATCCAATGAAGCCAAATGCTGGAAGTTTCAGGACAAACTTTTTCTGGTCCTAGAAAAGGGTAGAAATTGTGTGGTATACAGGCAACTGGTTGTGTACAGGTGTAGTGACACATGTTAACTTCTCTTGTCAAATACAATTTAATTTTCTTGTAAGCGCTAGAAAATATATCTGTGGTCACCAGCTACCTTAGTAAACAAAGATCATTGAGGTAGTTTTCTGCAACTTCAGTGAAGGTTAATGTTTAAATTTATGCAAGCTGAATTCAGTTCTAGGGATTCAGAATAAATTGTTTCAGGTTATTAACATACACATGCATCTACAGTGTTGTCTTTTTTGTTACGGATCTGGGATTCTTCCTGTTAGTTGGGGAGACAATGGCATAGTTGCATTGAGGGATATAAGTAGCCTCTTGAATATTGTGGGTATTGTTCTCTGGCACATTTTTTATTCTCATCTGAATAAGAAGATTCTCATGGAATGTGATTGCATAATACATGTGCATTAGTGTGTTGCTACATTTGATTTAAGTGGTCATCGGCCACTTTACTAACACCAAGCATTTGCTTAGATTTGATAATTAAATTTTAGATACTTGGGGGCAAATAAATATTTGTATGGATATATTTCAGGGCACTTAGGTGGAATCTACACAAATATAAAAATCGTTCTGAAAATGCTTTTTTAATTTTTTTTTTTTTAAATACATTGAATTTAGTATAAGGCTCACTATCGCTATCTAGTGTAACATTGTATATTGCACTTAAAACACAATGTGTTTTATTTGCAGCTGTATAGCTGAGTCCTTAGATTAAAAAGTACAGGTAGTTAAAGAGCAAACAAGCTATGTTAATTCATTTTTTCCAGTGAGTCTTGAGTATGACTAACGTTGGATATCATTCTAAGTCTTCCTAGACATGGGGTTGTTTATCACATTAGAGTGATTTAGACTTGTGTACACAAACCATTTCGAGCACACCCACCCACCCTTGGAACTGTAGTTTGCACCTCATGAAGCTACAATTCCCAGCACTCTTCTCAAACTACTGTTCTTACGATTCTTCAGGTATGTGCTTTAAATGTATGGTGCATATGCAGTCATAGTGATTTGCGTCAGATCCTGATGATGTTTCTTGTTGAATCGTTCCTGGGATCTTGCCTGTTAGCTGCTGAATTAGTGTGCCTTCCCCTCCCTCACTGCCCTAATTGCAGGGGAGCCTGTTGGTTACTGCATGGAGGTCAAATGTAGTGCTTTCCAGGTGTTTTGAACTGTAGCTCTCAGCCAGCATGGCCTGTACTTAGGAGTGATGGTAGCTGTAAGCAACATTTGGAGGGCACTGCATTGACTACTCCCTGATTAGTGTCTCTTGAGAGCACTTAAAGAACAACACATTCTTCCTCCTGCTGGTGTTTGACATTTACAATTTTTAAAAGTTAGGGGCGGGGCTTGCATTCTTCTATGGATAGGGATTTTGCATCTCCACCCTCACTCCAGCTTTTAAAAAATAATATACCTGGAGAAGCTACTGGCAGTTTCCATGCATTAAAGTTATCTTTTCCCTCCACTCCAGCACAAAAAAAATCCAACACCATCGGAACGAGCAAAGCACAATGCTAATTCTCAAGTTTTTAGCTTTAACACTGGGAGGAAGTCCTCTGAATCTTTTTTAACATTTAGTTGAAAAGTCAGCAGCTGAACATAGGTTAGTGGAACAGAAATAAGACTGGTTGCCAAAATACCTGGCAATATTAGAATGGGGGGTGGGGGGAAAGTATTTTAAGTAACTTCCAAGATGCTGTTTTTAAAAGTATGGCAACAGGGCAATCCTGTATGCATTTCAGGCCTCGGGAGCAGAGTACAGTGGTGCCCCGCAAGACGAAATTAATTCGTTCCGCAATTTTTGTCGTCTAGCGAATTTTTCGTCTTGCGAAGCACGAAATCCCATAGGAATGCATTGAAAATCAATTAATGCGTTCCTATGGTCAAAAAAAGTCCAAACAAAGCCAAATTTGGTACAACAACAGTTTATTAACTGCTCTTTAAAGTCACACATACTGTAAAGAGCAGTTCAAAAATTGAAGGGAAAATAAATTAACTTTATAAACATGACAGAAAAACATTTAAAAATCAACAAAGTGTACAGTACATTTTCTAAGACTCTGGGGGACCACTCGAAGAAGGCTCCTCTTCCACTCTTTGCTTCTTGGTCAAGAACCTGTCCATAGTCTGCTGCTTTATCCGCCTTTTCAGCAGCTCCCTGAAAGACGACATGACCCTCGTATCATAAAAGTTCCCAGCGTCATGTGCCACGTGCTTCTCATGGTGGTGTAGATCTGCAAAAGTCTGCACCTCCTTCCACTTCTGGCAAATGTCCCTCAGTCTTTCGGAGGACAGCCGTTCCTCAGTTGCTTCCTCCTCTTCCAGTGAGGCCTGCTCCTGCGCAGCCTCTGCCTGCAGTTCGACCAGCTCCACGGTGGTCAGCTCGTCGTCGTGCCCCTCCACCAGCTCGCAGACGTCCTCCTCCGTGACCTCCAGGCCCATGGTCCTCCCCAAGGCAACAATGTCCTGCACCACTGTTGACTCTGGTGCATCAGAGTCACTTGGTGCCACACAGTCCGGCCACAGGCTGCGCCAAGCGCAATTCAAATTTCTCTGGCTGATCCCTTTCCAGGCCGTGTTGACCATCTTCAAGCAGGTGACGATGTCGAAGTGGTCCTTCCAGAATTCCCGCAGGGTGATGGTGGTGCAGTCAGTCACCTCGAAGCATCGCCTGAAAAGCTCCTTGGTGTAGAGTTTTTTGAAATTGGCGATGACCTGCTGATCCATCGGCTGGAGCAGTGGCGTGGTGTTAGGCGGCAGGAACATGATGTTGATGAAGCTGAACTCCTCCAACAAGTCCACCTCAAGGCCTTTAGGATGGGCAGGAGCATTGTCCATCAGAAGCAAAGCCTTCAGCGGCAGGTTGTTGTCCAGCAGGTACTGCTTGACAGCAGGGCCAAAAGCAAGATTGACCCAGTCCACAAACAGCACACGTGTGACCCAAGCCTTGCTGTTGGATCGCCACATGACACTCAGCCGCTCCTTGTCGATCTTGTGTCTCTTGAAGGCCCGTGGGTTCTCCGAGTGGTACACCAGCAGGGGCTTGATCTTCAGGTCGCCGCTTGCGTTGGCACAGAAGAGCAGGGTCAGGCGGTCCTTCATGGGCTTGTGGCCAGGCAGCCTGGACTCCTCCTGAGTGATGAAAGTCCTTTTGGGCATCCTCTTCCAAAACAGCCCGGTCTCGTCGCAGTTGAAGACCTGCTGCGGAACGTAGCCCTCCGTCGTCAGAACCTCCAGGAACTCCGCTGCAAAGTCTTCAGCCGCAGGAACATCAGAACTGGCAGCCTCTCCATGCCTGACCACGCTGTGGATGCCAGATCTTGTCTTGAACCGGTCAAACCAACCTCTGCTAGCCTTGAAGACTTCTGGCTCGGCTGAGGTTCCTGGCTGTTCCCGGATGAGGTCAGCGTGCAAGGCCTTGGCCTTCTCACAAATGACGGCCTCAGACACTGTGTCCCCTGCACGCTGCTTCTCTTCTATCCAGATGAGCAGCAACTTCTCGACCTCCTCCAGGACAGCTGGGCGGTTCTTCACGATCCTGGTGACTCCCTTGGCTGCATCAGTCGCCAGGATCTTCTCCCTCATCTTCAGGATGGTCCCGATGGTCGATGGGTTCCTGCCGTACTCCCTGGCGATGTCCGTCACACGCATTCCGCCGTCGTGCTTCCAGATGATCTCCTTCTTCATTTCCAGCGTCACCTTCTCCTTCTTCCTCTCGCCGGCCACCGCAGCAGCAGTCTTCTTGGGTCCCATGGCAGCACAGCTCCTACCTTCGTAAACTCAGAAACAGAAAAAAAAATCAGTGATGTGCTTCAAACCCAAAAAATACAAAAGCAGCCAGCCACCCACCACACAGAAATTAAAACCCAGAACCAAGGCCTTGAATCCCAAGCACCCCAACCCCAAATCCAAAATCCAAAAACCCCCAAAAAAGTTTTAAAAGTTTAGCTTACCAAATGGATGAAAGAGAAGTTCTGGAAAAGCTTCAACAATCAACCACCGAAGTCCTCAGAAACCTCAAATGGCTGCAAAATAAGTTTAGGAAAAGCTTCAAAAATCACCAATGTCTTCAAAAACCTCAACTGCTCCCACAGACACGCACCAACCCACCCACAACACAGAAATTGCAAACCCCTCCCCAACTGCTCCCCCAGCCCCTCCCCAACTGCTGCAAACCCCTCCCCAACTGCTTCCCCACCCAGACAAAAAAAAATTTCAAAAAATAACAACATGGCCAGCACTCAGAAATTCAAACTCAGAAAATTTTTCAAAAAAAAACAACCTGGCCCAGTGGTCACAGAAAATCATAAAAATTCCCCCAAAAACCCCACATGGTCCCAGATTTCTGCAGAAACCTCCCCAACTGTTCCCCTAGCTAGCCAGCACTCAGAAATTCAAACTCAGAAAAAAAAAATTGAAAATAAACAACCATGCCTAGTGGTCACAGAAAATCATAAAAATTCCCCCAAAAACCCCACATGGTCCCAGATTTCTGCAGAAACCTCCCCAACTGTTCCCCTAGCCAGCCAGCACTCAGAAATTCAAACTCAGAAAAAAATATTTGAAAATAAACAACCATGCCTAGTGGTCACAGAAAATCATAAAAATTCCCCCAAAAACCCCACATGGTCCCAGATTTCTGCAGAAACCTCCCCAACTGTTCCCCTAGCCAGCCAGCACTCAGAAATTCAAACTCAGAAAAAAAATTTGAAAATAAACAACCATGCCTAGTGGTCACAGAAAATCATAAAAATTCCCCAAAAAACCCCACATGGTCCCAGATTTCTGCAGAAACCTCCCCAACTGTTCCCCTAGCCAGCCAGCACTCAGAAATCCAAACTCAGAAAAATTTTCAAAAAAAACCAACCTGGCCCAGTGGTCACAGAAAATCATAAAAATTCCCCAAAAAACCCCACATGGTCCCAGATTTCTGCAGAAACCTCAACTGTTCCCCTAGCCAGCCAGCACTCAGAAATTCAAACTCAGAAAAAAAAAATTGAAAATAAACAACCATGCCTAGTGGTCACAGAAAATCATAAAAATTCCCCAAAAAACCCCACATGGTCCCAGATTTCTGCAGAAACCTCCCCAACTGTTCCCCTAGCCAGCCAGCACTCAGAAATTCAAACTCAGAAAAATTTTCAAAAAAAACCAACCTGGCCCAGTGGTCACAGAAAATCATAAAAATTCCCAAAAAAGGCCCACAAGCCCCCAGATTATCGCAAACCCCTTCCCAACACCAAGTCCTTGAATCCCAAACACCCCAACCCAAAATCCAAACCCCCCCAAAAAAGTTTTAAAAGTTTAACTTACCAAATGGATGAAAGAGAAGTTCTGGAAAAGTTCTGGAAAAGTTTTGGAAAATCTTCAAAAGTGAGCAAAGTCTGAGAAAAGGCTACCAAACCACGTGCTAACAGTTGCTCCTCGAAGTCAAGTCGCAACTGCAGCTGCTCAAGCTAAGCACCCTTGGTTTTAACGGTTTTTACACAAAGGAAACAAAGTCGCGAGACGTTTTCGTTTTGCGAAGCAAGCCCATAGGGGAATTCGTCTTGCGAGGCAAATCGCGGACGAAAAAACCTTTCGTCTAGCGAGTTTTTTGTCTTGCGAGGCATTCGTCTTGCGGGGCACTACTGTAATTTTTATGTTGTGACCAGCCAGTACTTTTGCAAGAGTCCTTGGCATTCCATTCTAGAGAAGCCTTGGGGAGGGTTGCACAGCAGAAGCCTCTAGCATAGACAAAATAAAACAAGGGTAATGACAGGGCAAAAAGCAGTGATTTGATAAATATGTAAAGTGTTCACTCTTGATGACCACCCTTTATTTCTAGTTTATTTGAGCAATTCTGATACTTCCTGGGAATATTTGAACAGATCTAACAATAACAAGGTTGGTATTTATTTGCATGAACTGTGTTCCTTTTTTTTTTTTTTTTTTGCTGGGGGGAGTTTTCCTGCCCAGGTCTTCCTATCCTGAAGGTATACTGGAGTGGAATATTTCAGGTGAGCTTCATAATGTAAAAGAAAAAGAGGTAGATAACAAAAATGAAGGTAATTATCCGTAGTTACCGATTACTATAAAAATTCTGGTATCATCACTGAAATGTGTGTCAAATCACTGTATTTTAAACAAATACATTAAAATGCTTATTGTAAAATTACTCTGGTGTCTGGGTTTTCTTTTTGCACCATGACATTATTTCAGTAACTTTTTTTAGTACCTACATCAGTGCGGGGTACCTGCAGCCCCAAATGTTGGACTACAACTTATATCAGCCCTGGCCAACATGGCCAAAGTTTGTAAGAGATTATGGGAGTGGTAGTTCAACAACTTCTGGAGAGCAATTCCCCCCACCCCCAGCCCTGAACTACATAATTAACTTTATTTCAGTGCAAAGCACCAAGTGTCCTTATCTCAATGTGAAAACTGATTAAAAATCCAAATGTTAAACCAGGACCTGATTGATACAGTGCTTCCAGTCACTATTTCATGAAGCCTGTCTAGCAATTGTTTTAAAAATGATGCTTGGATTCAGGGAAGCATGGGGTTGCCAAAGCATGCCATGCATGGTGCTGTAGAAAAGGTGGATAGGTCTCCCATAATACTAGACTCTGGGATCAACCATTAAAGTTGAATGGTGAGAGATTCAGGACAGACAAAAGGAAGTACAGTGGTACCTCGGGTTACATACACTTCAGGTTACAGACTCCGCTAACCCAGAAATAGTACCTCGGGTTAAGAACTTTGCTTCAGGATGAGAACAGAAATCGTGCTCCAGCGGCGCGGCAGCAGCAGCAGGAGGCCCCATTAGCTAAAGTGGTGCTTCAGGTTAAGAACGGACCTCCAGAACGAATTAAGTACTTAACCTGAGGTACCACTGTACTTCAAACAGCATTCAGTTTAACAATGGAATTGACTGCCACTGTATCTAGTCTGATGCTTCTGAAAAGGAATCGCCGGGAAGCATGAGTAGGAGAGAAGGGTCCTGCTGTTGTGCTCATTCCTTGCTTGTGAGCTTCCCATAGGCTGGCTACTAAACAGAATGCTGGATAGGCCTTTGGTGTGATCCAGCCAGGGTAGTGGGGCAGTATATCTTATGAATCTCCTACAACACAATTATGTTTCAGGAAATGAATGCAGCTAAAAGTGGGATATTCATGCAGGTATAAGCTTGCCCACAAAATGCTAGATTACATGGGCCTTTGGTCTGAGGCGGCAGGGCTTTTTTCTTAGATTATTACTTCCCCAACTTCTCTTGCTCTCAGCAGTTTTCCAAGTTCCTCAAAAAACATTCTGATGGTTGGGAAACACTCATGAATGGGTGAAGAATGGTTCATGCAAAGTTGTGGATGTCTAAAAGGCAGACAGAAGCACCTCTTGTGAGAAGGATGTCTATTTTTTTGGTGATTCTGTTTCCTATTCAGGAGTTTCACTCAAGAGAGGCTTCTTGGAGAGCTGGGAAAGTTACCTTCCAACAGCCTCTCACCAGCACTTTGATTGCTCCAAAATGACATCATGCCAAAGAAGAGAGGTTCTGATTCTGCTAGCTGATTTAACAGATCTTGGATAAAGTTATCTTCCACAATCTAAGTCTGAAAATGTGACAAGGCAGTACCTCTGCAAGTGGCATCATTCTGCAGTTTGGGATGGCCAACTGCAGCCATATAAACCTGAGGTCTTCCGGTTCAATGCCAAATCATATCTAGATCACTTGGTTGTTTAGGTCTCTCTGGTGTGAGTCCAGCCCTCATCCTACCCATGTGGTAGATTTACTGTATTGTCCAGAAAACTTGCTGCACTGCCCACCCCCACCCCTCAGTTTTGTATTTTGCATAAAGCCTTTGGAGTAGGCCAGTTCTTCGGGGCTACAAATTCTTCTTTGCCCACTATATCTTTTCACCCAAGTTGTGTCTAAAGCATGTTTGTGGCACATTTTGTTTGAGCTCAAAGTGGCATTTTACAGTTTATCTTAGAACATTTGTGAACTCACTGGTTCCTTTTCAAACATATACCATGGAGCACCTTTTCAGCTAGTCTCTCAGGGCTCAGCTAGATAGGATTTGCCCTTTCCTAAAGAACACCCTAAAGAACAGTAGCATTGAGAGCTTTGAGTTGTCTCATTTCTGCTGTAGCTGCGTTTTTACCTGGGATCAACCCTTTGATCGGCTAAGAAGCACTGCTGGGCAAACCCCATTTTTCCTTGCAGAGACAGTTTTCTTGCCATAAACAAAATGAAGTATTCATACACCACCTATGTTATTTAGCAAACTCACATAAAACAATTATCATCTGACAGTTCTCACTTTATAAACAATGATAGGAGGAAGATGGGCGAAGCTGGCAGAATGAGAGAAAGTGGTCATCAGTGGTGGGGGCAGGGAGTAATAGTGCAAAGAAATAAAGCACTAAAATTGCTACTGGATTATGCAAGGCAGATATATTTTACAGTTATAGCCTGACTTTGCTCCAAGGAGTTCATGGTGGTGTACATGGTTCTTCACCTATCCTCACAACAACCCTTTGAGGTAGGTTGAATTAATTTGGGGGTGGGATTCACACACAGAATCTAACATGGAGCAAAGACTGGTTGTTGGACTCCCATCATCCCTGACCTTTGCCTTAACTGGCTGGGGCAGATCGGAGTCCAACATCTGAAAAGTCACAGGTTGCCTGTTTGCATGTTAAAGAAATGGCTATCTGTTCTCCTTAACCTTGATCTCTATTGCAATCCTGTTTTCCTAAGATGTGTGACTAGCAAAAGAAAAATAAAATACAGTGGATGGAAACGGGCCTTGCGTCTCTTCTTTCACCATCCTACAGACTGGCTGGCTATAAATGGAAGGCTTAGGCAGGCTGGAATCCTATGCTTGCTTACCTGGGAATAAGACTGCTAGAAGGCAGCGGGGCTTATTTCTGAGTGGACAGATTGCAATGTCAGCAGCACTGCGCTAGGGAGGTCAGTGGGCAAGGTCTTCCTCTCTTTCCTGATTATCACACTTGCAATCTGAAGTGGTACAGTCCTGGAACAGTTTAACCTGTCTACTTTTTGTGCTCCTGAGAAGACCCTGTGTCATACTTTTATTCCTCAGTTTGCAAAAGTTGTAATAGCTACTGCAAAATTACCACTTTTCGGGGCTGAAAGTGGTAATTTGCAATAGCTATTGTTGGCCGCCACTCTATACTATTTTCATCATGCTTCAGCAATCCTCAATAACTAGAAGAGATTCCATTTCTCACGAGGGCGCCGATATTTGCTCCTTCAGCGCAGCTTCCATAAACGCTCAACGGCTAGGAGAGTAGCGAAAGGTGAACCATTGCATGCTGGTTCGTGTAGTTTCACAAAGCGGAAACGCCCGTCTCTTGAAGTAGTTTGTCCCTTCCCCCACACCGTCCACTCCTCCTCCTTTCAGGCCCAGGGGTTTTTTCTCGCCCAACGTGGTTCCTTTATATAGAGATAGGAAAAGGAAAGCGAGAAAGTCCTCTTAGGGCTGTCCATCAGTTGTGCCTGAAGAAAATATTTATTGACGCTCTGAAATATAACTTTCTGAGCTAAGGGATAAAAAGAGAGGCTTTCTTAGACCAATATGAACCGTTAGAGGCAGAGTGTGAGGGAATAGGAGGGTTTTCAAGGCGTGGAGCGGAGCATTTTTTTCAATCAGGCGAGCTTGGCGGCGCCCCCCCTCGTGAGGTGAAAGGTCAGGCAAAGGGGGCCTTCCCCCTCTCCTCGCCCTTCCCCCACCTCCTGACATGCCAACCCAGCAGTCGGCGGCGGAGCAGCTGCGCGAAAGGTAGGTTGCGGGGTAGGGGGTTGGGGGCGCTGCTGGGCGGGATGTAACGGCGCCCCTCAGTAGGGCGGGGAGGTGGGGGCCAGGCAGGCCAGAGCCAGTTCTTAACGGAAGCAGGAGCCCCTGAACGCCTGCCCACCGCTAGGACAGTGTCGCCTGGGAAGGGGGGGGGTCGGGGGTCGGGCATTCAGTGGGGCTGTTCCTGGTGTGGGGGGCAGGTCTGTGTGGGGCGAGCTCGATCTCCCCCTCTACAGGCGAACCGTGAGGCGAGCCAGGCATTCAAGCCACTCTGCGCCAGTCATGATGGTGACCGCTGCATTCTCTCAGGCGTTGCTAACCGAGTCTGGGTTTGTTAATTGCAGGTTCTAGGTTTTTCCAACCCCCTTTTTCTTTTGTGCTCATTCTGAAGCCCCGGAAATGGAGTTTGAGCTCATGGAGAATGACATCCTAGAGTCTCTGGAAGACCTCGGGTATGTATGAGAGCAAATATGTGTAAATAACTTTAACTTCGGATTTTTTTTAAAAAAAAGTTTTTTTGGGGGGGTTGTTATGTGTCCTCACCCCCGTGCTCCATGTTTTGTGGGGCAATCACTTTAGTTTTGTAATCATCACTAAATTCTTGAAGTGTTGTGGGGGGGGGGGAGTTGCTTGGAGGTGGGGAGGGGAGGTTAGTGCTCAGTGTTAGTAAAAGATAATATCTATAGCGGTTTCTTAACGAGATAACATTCTGCGCATTGAAAGATCCGCTCTCTTTGGCCTAGTAAACAGTCTCGAACCATATGATTCATTTCTGAAATAAAGCAGCTGTGTAAATGAACTGGATTGGAAACCACTATGAGCTTTATTTTGGAGGAGGGTTTTGATTTGGACCAATTAACAGAATAACTTGATATTTTACCAAAAGCGTCTTATCATTTGCATCAAGATGGGTATACTAGTCTGAGGTTCTGAAATGAACAAAAGTATATTATCTGCAAATGAAACTAACTTATGTTCAACTGAATTATGAACTGCTTTGTGAATCTCACAGTGTTGTCTAATAGCACTAAAAATGGTTGAAAATACAAATCAACCATCTGCCTCCACCATCTTTCAAGGCATTACAAGATCACAGAGTATTTGGTGTTACTGCCCTGTGCTGTGCATGAAGGCAGGGCCACATCCATTCAGCAGGCTTAAAAAAAATCTATCTGGCAGTCCAGCATCATTTTAAAAACCTCCACAAAGAAATTTCTACAATGTTGACTCCCCCCACCACCACCTCAGTGCTCCTTCTCCATAATATTTACTGTTATTCCCTATAAATATATTCTACAATATGAATCAGTTGCCATTCATCCTTCCCTTTTAGCACAAAGTATTTCTCATGCTGCAGCCCTACACATATGTAAAAGTAAGCCTAAATGAACACAGTAAGACATAGTACCAAGGAAATCTGCCTAGACTAATGTTAATCATGCTTTAGCCTTTTCTATGAGGCAAGTATGATGCTCCATTTATGTGGTGTGGGGACTAGTAATGCTATTTCTCTCTTGTACCCACACCATTAAAAGCATACTGTACAAAAGGTTCTCATTGCTTTTGGAACATTTCTCTAGCTGCTGCTGCTGCTGCTGCTTTTTTGTAGGATGGCACAATTCCTGTAGTTTTTGTTTTGATTTGTTTGGCTTTTCAGGAAAAAAAGATGCTAGCAAATATTTAGAAATACCTGCTGCAGAAAATTTTAAAATGCCTGCAACAGAGGATTTTGCTTACTGTTGCAAATCTTCTGAGTTTTCTGTAAATAGTAGTAATAGATAATACACTATGAATGGTAAGGAATTTTATGATGTGTGTTCTCAAAAACAAATTTGTTTGCATTATTCAGTAAAGAACTGGATTGGGATCCAAAGAAGTGCTGAAAGTGCATGCATGGGGTAGTACTGTGAGTACAGTGGTTCCCAGTTTGAAAGAGAAAAGCTGCTTTTAAAGCAGAACAGGGGCTTATCTCTTTGGCATTGTTATGGCTGGCTGGGCAGTTGTCCTAAAACATCTGCACCAGTTCTTTGAATTCTCTCCTTGATTCTGTTGTTCAGGGATGTGGCGGTGGGGAGAAGTAGCATGCTAGTGCAGCCAAAAATGAATGTATATTTCCCCCTTATCTTCACTACTATACTTTTATTGTTGTTTAGATGTATCTTACATCTCCAGTCTAAATGCAATCCAGCAGCTGACAAAAAGAGGACAGTTCCTTGCTCCAAGGAGTTTATAATCTAAACTTTGCAAGGGCAAGGATCAGCAGAGGAAGGACCAAAGGGAGAAAGAGGCAAGGGCACCAAACATTAGGGAGAAGAAAGAATGAGAGAGATAATTATAACAAGGGAAGATTGTGAGCAAAAAAATTTAAAGATTCTGATGAGGATATAGACTTCAATTCAAAGCATGCTAACTTGAAGGAAGTACCTTTGAAATCATTGGTGTTCCAGATAAATATATTGAAGTGTTAGTGGTGTTATCACCAAATATGCATGGATTACATACCTCAGAAATTGTACAGTGGCTTTTAATAACATGTTCTTATTTTTGTTTGTTTGTCAGTTACAAAGGCCCATTGTTAGAAGACGGTGCTCTGACCCAGGCAGCTTCTGGGGGGGCCAGTTCCCCTGAATATACTAAACTCTGTGCTTGGCTGGTGTCAGAGTTAAGGCTATTTTGCAAACTAGAAGAAAATGTGCAAGCGACTAACAGTGAGTAATCCAGAGTCTGACACCATTGATTTATTTGTGTCTTTCATATTAACTCTGAAAACATGTGCTGGTATAGATGCTTCCAAAACTGATGTAAAGGGTTTTTCATATGCAAGTTGAACTTCTCAGGAAGCTGAATACTGTGCCCAATGCCACATTCTGTTTTTGCCTACATACCCATGGAATCAATTTTACTAGTTGTCTTCCGCTATATTTCATACAAGTGAGTTTTGTTTTTTTAAGTGTTCATTTGAATACACTATTTTTGCCATTCTGTATCACCTGAGTTCTTTTGTTTGAAATGTTAATCATATTTTTGGGGTTTTTTAAAAAAAGAAAATAGGCTATTTTAATCTTCAACCGTGAATCTTTATAACATGTATGGAAGCAGTCTGTTCATAATGTAACTTTGTCTTAACTCGTGGCAAAGAGTTAATAGTTGAACCTCTTAAATGAAAATGATCTGTGTCTTAAGGTCCCACCGAAGCAGATGAGTTCCAGCTTGAAATGAGTGGGTTACTGGGTGAAATGAACTGCCCATATACAACACTAATATCAGGAGACGTCACCAAGCGCCTTCTCAATCAGAAGAACTGCCTGCTGCTGCTCAGTAAGTTGAAAATAACAAAATATTTTTTTTTCTTTTTGTGCCACTGTGGAGATAACTAGGACACTTGTCCTTTTGCTGATGCTTCTTGAGAACTTATGATACTACGATATTTAGAAAAAGAATATAGTCGGATCTGTTGAAGCTTTGGATTCATATCGTCTGTATCGTATTGGAAACTGTCCAAGTAAAAACAACAACCACCAAGCATTTTTCTCTTTGCTTGTTATGAACAAACTTTGTCAGCATTTGAAAGTGAAAAGACATCTCATTCAGAAGTGATGTAGTAAACATGAAGGAATAGCAGCTCACCCTAGCTACTTAAGAACCATCCTGCTCTTGGGAGAGATCTAGCTTCCCCCCCACCCCTATTTGTGCTTTGTCTGTGCTGTCTTAGTACAGAGTTTTAATTGATATTTATGTTAATAGAATCATAGAATTGGAAAGGACCACAAGAGTCATCTAGCCCAACCCCTTGCAATGCAGGAATCTTTTTGCCCAGCATTGCGCTTGAACCCATAACCCTGAGATTAAAAGTCTCACGCTCTACCATATTCTTATGTAAACTACTTTGTGAGGTTTGCTTTAAAAGCAATGTCTAAATATCTAAATTAATAAATCACATTCTGCAAAGGCATGCCATGCTTGCTTGAGCACTGTTACCCTTAGCAGACCTGCCACTTGGTAGTCTGTTTTTTAGACCCTTGTCTTATCTGAACCTCACCTCTCATTCGGTTAATATAAATATGTTATGGAATCCAGAATAGTTTCCTTTATGTTCACAGCTAACTAAGGCAGATATTTGTTAAAAGGTGCTAAATTGTAGCTTTTCTTCCTTCAGCATACCTCATCTCAGAACTGGAAGCTGCCAGAATGCTTTGTGTGAATGCTCCTCCCAAAAAAGCCCAGGAGGGAGGTGGTAGTGAAGTCTTTCAGGAGCTGAAAGGCATATGTATTGCTTTGGGCATGTCCAAGCCTCCTGCCAACATAACTATGTTCCAGTTCTTCAGTGGAATAGAAAAAAAGGTAAGAACTGAGGGTTTTGAGGTACATAGACTTGGACTATGGCAAGAATGGACTATGGCAAGAATAGATAGGTGGGAAAGCTCGAATGTGTGTATAGAGCACCGTAAGCAAGCCCTGGGATCCAAGCTCTCTTATTCATTAGGCTTTTGTTTTTATGTTTACTTAATAAATTTATATGCTGCTCTTCAGTAAACATATTTCAGGGCTGCTTACAAATAAAACAATAAGATACAAAGGAAAATGCATAGTTTAAAGCAATGAATTTTAAATACTGCAGATAAAGTAGCATAAAACGTACAATGGGTAAAATTAGGGAGTGAAAAGACCAGGAAAGGAAAGGGGCTGAAAAGACATTGGAATAGGCACCAGGCAAGCCACCTTGGAGAGAGCTTTCCACTAATGTAGCACCACCACTGAGAGGGCCCTTTTCTTCCATCTCCCCCACCTTGCTGCATTTAGTGGGGACTCTTGGAGAAGGGCTTCCAAAGATTATCTTAGTATACAGGGTAGGCTCATTCTTAAGGACAACCTCCAGCATTTATAACTAACCCTTGAGAGTGAAAAGGTTGTGTGTGTGTGTGTGTTATGGCACTACCCACTGGATGGAAGCCTGTCCTTCGGTATCATTATTTCTAATAGCAATGCAAGTTTTCCTGTGCTTGTGGCCAAAAATGTACCATCCCTGCACACAAAACGGTATCAGCAGATTTAGGGTTAGGCTAAGGTTTGCAGATACTCACTTTCTTTAGAGGGGAAATCCAGTTTTTTTGTGGGGGGGGGGGCAGGGGAACAAATCCTCTAAGTGGCATGGAATATTGAGAGACTAAGAGAGGGCGGGGGGAAACTGTCGGAATAAGATGGCTAGAAATGAAAGTTTATAAAGCACTATCTCATGGTGTGAATAGGTCACTTCATAGTTCACACTGAGAAGCTATTTTAAATTGTCTCCAGGAATGTGGAAGTGAGGCCTTCCCATAGATATTAATGGAGTGATCAGAAATTTTAATGTAGCTAGGGTTGGGCACAAGAACATCCCCATTGCAAAACAAACAACCGGCCAGTGAGAATTAAGCATGCTCAGTGGGCAAAGAATGTTCACTGGTGGGAATGGAATGCAGCACCTGGAACCCTGAGCAGAAGAACTCACTGCAACTTATTTTTACCAAGACATATGGTTAAAAGGCTTTCATTCTTGAATTGAGATTTTTTTTTAAGTTGTCTGTCCTTCCCACATTAATAAGAGGTGGTTTACTTTACTGATGTCATAATGATGTTATTAAAGAATTGCAGAAGATTCTTATTTTAAACCAACACAATTATCTGAAAATTTTAGGAATGTATTCTTTTGTGTAGCTTCTATTATGTATGAAGCATTCAAATTCCCTTTCAAATCCGTATGTTTGGTGGGGAAGAGAGCAAGCATTCACTATATGATACTGTGCTATTCTAACATAGTATATTTTTATTACAGTTAAAAGAAACATTAGCAAAGGTTCCTGCAAATCATGTAGGAAAACCTTTACTGTCAAAACCACTGGGTCCAGTTCATTGGGTAAGTCGTATGTCTGTAAAACTCTTTTTATTCTATCCTTGACTCTTTTTGTTTTATATATTTTCTTTCATGTACATTAAGCAAAACTGTGTGATGATTTTTCTCAAGGCCTAGCCAATTCTGATCAAGTTCTGAGTTTTACTTAGAGTGAAGCAAAATGCATTTGAGAAAATAGATTCTTGATTGTCCCAAGTTCAACACATCCAAATTCACAATTGATTGTTATATCTTGACATCCCTCAGGAATGCAGGATGAGGAACCCCATATTTAAGGATGATATTAAACCATAATTAAAGCAGCGATGCAACTTGGGGCAGGGACAGTTCAGCAGTGCGTGATATTTATACACCTATAAATACCGTATTTTTCGCCCTATAGGACGCACTTTTTCCCCTCCAAAAATGAAGGGAAAATGTGTGTGCGTCCTATGGGGCGAATGCAGGCTTTCGCTGAAGCCTGGAGAGCAAGAGGGGTCGGTGCACACCGACCCCTCTCGCTCTCCAGGCTTCAGGAAGCTCTGCGCAACCCTCAGGAGACCGGCGCGACTTCGTGCCAGGCTCCCGAGAGCTGCGCAGAGCTGCCTGCAGTCCCGGGCTTCGCGCAGCTCTGTGCAACGCTAGGGAGCCCGGCGGGAAGTCGCGCCAGTTTCCCGAGGGTTGCGCAGAGCTGCCTGCATTTTGAAGCCTGGGGCACGCTGAGGAGCACGCCCGGGCTACGCGCAGCTCTCCGCAAGCCTGGGGAGACCGGCGCGACTTCCCACCGGGCTCCCTAGGCTTGCGGATAGCAGGCTGTTCACGGGACTGGGGTCGGGGGAAGCTCAGGTTTCCCCCGCGCCAGCCCCGCGCCTGGGGGGGAAATATATTTTTTTTCTTTATCCCCCCCCCCCAAAAAAAAACTAGGTGCGTCCTATGGGGCGAAAAATACGGTAGAAGGTTAGAGGATCTGGGTCTTTAGACATCCTGATATGGGGAAGGTTTTACTCTCCAAGTCTTCAGTGATGCTGAGCCATTGTTTGGCAGGAACTATAGCCCATCCTAAAATTAGTCTTGGCATTCCCAGTAGAGTTTTTAAGCAGGAGCTGCAGAGGTCCTTTTTCTTATTCTGCAGCTAATTACTTGGAACATTTAATCTGATGCTTCTCTTCCTGGCATTTGTTCTTAATATGTATAGTTGTGTTTATTTTATAGATAAGAAAATGTAAACCTTGGCCTTCCATTACAGTCACAGCACTAATAGGAACACTGATATTATAGTTCTTCTAGGAATCAGTGTTAGTTTTATCAATTTGGATTTAAAACTTTTGAGTCTTTATGGAACTGTCGTGTTCTTGATTGTTGTCAAGATGAAGGACCATTCGGTCCTGACCTCTTTAAAGTATGGTTTTCTGTTACATCCAAAATGGGGAGCAGTCATTTGATGTTGGTTTACTTGCCAGGAATCAGACCGTGCTTTAAAATTGTAGCTAGTAAACTAAAATTAATCTGCAAGTCCCCATTACAGTGGAACCAGGGAACTATGGTGTTAAGAGACTGGGATTGAAACCCCCAGATTAGCACATGATTGGGGAGCACATGGGCCTGAGATGCTGTTTCTTGGCTTAGTACGCTAGTACATTGCACACTAGGAATGCCTTGGCTGAGAAGCAGTGTAATATGTGATACGCATTTTTATTTCAGGAAAAAATTGAAGCTATTAATCAAGCCATAGCCAATGAATATGAAGTCCGGAGGAAATTGTTAGTGAAACGTCTGGATGTGACTGTCCAGTCGTTTGGCTGGTCAGATCGAGCAAAGGTACAGTTTGCATTCTGCAACTTGCTTTGGCCTTGCAAAGAGCTTCTTTTCTTTTCTTTTCTTTTTTGCTGTCTGCCAAAAAAACTCCCTGATGGCTCTCTGATGGTAGAAGTATACCATAATTTAATTGACTTGTCTCTGAATGTACTAAGCACTTTTGTTTAAAGCTTATATTTCATTTGGTAATTCTTTTGTTGACACTTAGGAGTAAATTTAATCATCAGCTGTGTACTTGCGCTAGGGGCAAGTGAAAACTTCAGTGTAGCTCACTGCGTATCTGCATTTCACATGCGTTGCCAGTATAAGAATGTCATCGCGAAAGGATTATTACCACTTTGCACTTTTCCGCTTCTAATTGAACAGTTACCCAATAGCATTGCTAATCATTTGCTTCACAAAATGTACCCAAATCACTATATTACGGTGCCTCATAAATATTTATTTTGAACCATTTTTTCTCAGGAGAGCTGTAAATGGGGGAAACTGCAGTTTTAAAATGCAGTCTGAACAAGTTTCAGAAATGCAGCATGAGATACAGACTTGGAAAATGGTTGGCAAAATAGGTAGAGGAAGAACAAAATAACATTTGAGAGACCTTCGGAGCTGGATTTACACCTTATTTATATAAGCTGGTATATTGTCCCATTAGGCACTTTCCCATCAGCTCATACAGCATTTCTCATGAATTGTTAGTTGCCTGCCATGTGGGCCTTGATCTGTCCTTGGAGCTGTTGTTGTTTAAATTGGTAAATAATTAATTTTTAGCTGAATGTTTGTTTACATCTGTTGACTCTCTTCTTTTTTGGATCACAGAGCCAAACAGAGAAATTGGCTAAAGTCTACCAGCCGAAACGTGCCACCCTTACTACCAAATGCGCTATATCTGTCGCTCACCTCTTGGCAGCTCGGCAAGACTTGTCAAAGATTATGAGGACGAGCAGCGGGTCCATCAGAGAAAAGACCGCATGTGCTATTAATAAGGTACCTTTGTCACATTGATATAATTTAGTTCCTACTGTGCTGTGGATATTAAATAACTTGATGGGGAAATTTTTGTATGCTTTCAGCACATACAATACACACTCTGTTTTGCCTCTCCCTTCCCACGGTTCCTTTTACCAGGTTTACAAAATGGCATGGGGGGGGGCTGGTTTCAATGCCAACTGTTCAACCTGCTACATTGCACAGGAGTTGTTAACTGTTCTGTGTCACATGTTGATATAGCACAGAGCAGGGTTCTTCAACCATGGGGCCCCAATTTTGTTGGACTGCACCTCCCGTCCTCCCTGACCATTGGTTAAGGTGGCTGGGGATGGTGGGATTTGTAGTCCAACAACACCAGGGACCTAAGGTACAGTAAATGTCATACTGGTTTGCAGTAGTACACGGTAGTCATGTAGCAAGAAAATCCTCTATTGTAGCTGTGCTTATCTGTGGAAGCATATTTTGACTTTCAACAAATTTAGCAAAACCTAGTGGAAGCCATGTGGGACTGGATGGATGTAGATGCAAATTCTATGTCAGCCATGAATTTTCTCAATTATATTTGAGAGTCATACTCTTGCCCTATGCCATAATTAGGGCTTGAGGAGGTCCCCTGCGCTACACTGGCTGCTCTCCCCACTTTCTCTCCCCCACACACCCTGGCCCCTCTGGGGAAATAGCGATTATCTAGTGTCCGTTGCCAGCGCTTGCCAGAGCAGTGCACCCAGCAGAACACTTTTTAAAGTTGTTTTTTTTAGGTGGTGACCAGTGCATGCTAGCCCCAAAATACCCATGTGAAGTGTTGATGCAGTGCCTGTTTTCTAATTCACTGCCACTCCCCTATATCTCTTGCTGTCACTGTGTAGTCATTTAGGTATCCCAAACAAAGCCCCCACTATACAAGGACCACCACTACCTCTTCAAGACTATTTTCAGAAATGAAAAAAATACAGTCAAAGCTTCCTTAGATTTAAAGCAAAAGAGCAATATATTGCTGAGTACCAAATCTAAAATCTATCTGGAAGATATTTTCTCTTACTGACATAAGATATCTAACAGAAAATTTAAAAATGAAACGTAATGGGCAAGGAAGCCCATTTTTTCTGCATACCGAATGTGGACCATCTCCATCCCTAAGCACTGCTATAATAAAGGATTATATCTTGATGTGCTGAAAGATCCTTCCCACCCCGCTTCTTCAGTACTTCCGTTTCAACTCATTTTTTTTAAAGTACAGTGTTTTCAGATTATTAAATAGTGTTATATTTTATATATTAAATAGTGTATTCAGGTACCAGGCATGCTTTGTGACTGGCGTGGGTCCAGTTGCAATCACATGGAGATCTCTGGATGCCAGGTTGGCGACTGGGAAAAGCAAAATGTCACTTATTCAAGTCCTTAGAGAAGGATCTGAAATATTTTCCTTGAAGTTTGAATTTGTTTTATTTATTTGATGTAAACCACTTTTAGATTTGTTCTTTAAAATATAAAATGGTATAGAAATGAAGTGAATAATATCAATTGCAAAAAAGCACCTAGACATTCCATTGTGGCACCCATAACCTAGGTTTAAGGTGCCATTTGGCGATTAGCTTAGATATCGGAGTTTTTAACACTGTAAGTAGCGCAGTTCTTCCCTTGTGTTAATTCTTCCAACACATTGCCTTCTTTTGCTTTTAGGTATTAATGGGCAGAGTGCCTGACAGAGGTGGCAGACCCAACGAAATTGAACCTCCTCCTCCCGAAATGCCACCGTGGCAAAAAAGGCAAGATGGTCCTCAGCAGCAAAGTGGTGGAGGCAGGGGTGGCAGAGGTGGCTATGAGTCGTCCTACGGAGGTCGTGGAGGCTATGAGCAAGGGGGCCATGACCGAGGAGGCCGCGGAGGATATGACCAAGGAGGCTACGACCGTGGCAGCCGCGGAGGGTACGACTCATCCTACGGAGGCCGTGGAGGCCATGAACACGGGGGTCACGAGCGAGGAGGGCGAGGACGTGGTGGTTATGACTATGGAGCCAGAGGGGGAGGCAGAGGAGGCAAACCCCAAGGAGGCTGGACTGATGGTGGAGGAAGTGGCTATCAAGATGTCAACTATAGGGATAGTAACTACAGAGACACAAGCTTTCAAACTGGGGGTTATCACGTTGGTGGCGGCTATCAAGGAGGTGGCTATGGTGGTTATCAATCTTCATATTCAGGAAGCGGATATCAAGGTGGTGGCGGCAGCTACCAGCAAGACAACAGATATCAAGATGGGCACTCCAATGATCGAGGTGGAGGCCGTGGAGGAGGCCGGGGCCGTGGTCGTGGCGGCCGTGGCGGGCAAGGAGGTGGCTGGGGGGGAGCAAGAGGTGCACAGAACTTTAATCAAGGGGGGCAATTTGAGCAGCACTTCCAACATGGGGGATATCAGTACAATCAGTCTGGATTTGGACAAGGAAGACACTTCACAAGCTGAGGCTGCAAAAGCTTCCATTTGGGCAGAGCTCATGTAATAGATTTTCTATGGTTTTCTTTCTGAATTAGTACCAGGCCATGTCAGGCTGCTTCCGGAAAATGATCTTTGCTTTTGAGCACCTGCGAAAGGTGCGCATAAGTCTGATGCTGCCTAAAATGCAGCATTTCAACTCCAGGAAGCTCAGAACTTTAAGACAGCAGCCCTGGTTCTGTTCACTAAATGAAAATTGAGTACATGTCTGTCACACCTTTAATATGCAAACTAGTATGTCTGTCGGTTTTTACATGAGCTCATTCTTCCTTTAAGAATCTTCCGCTCTTCAAGCCACTTTGAATATTGCTCTTCACCCTGATTTTCTGTAGACAACAAGCTGACTTCAAACCTGTATTGTAAAGCTGCAGGTGTGTGTAGTTAGTTGTGTGCAAGACCCTTTGAAGTGGGTTGGATTTCTGCATTTGTAACTGCACAGAATTGCAGCCTACTTCACGGGGTCCATGTCTATTATATGAGCTCTACTGCTGATGACTTGTTCAATAGCCTTATCTCTCATTGATCAAAACCACACTCATGTCCCCATCAGAGACCCAACCACTGTCATGCCACGCAAAGGTCATATAACAAACCGAGCTAAGTTGTGAACAGATAGTATATGTAGCCTTGTGCTTCAGCATAATTCAGATTCATTTCACACACCAGAAAACAGTTGATCCCCTGACCAGCCTAAATTTTACTTGAAATTAGCTAGCAGTAATGGCAAGCTGAAACTTGTTTTGTGCACGAGTTAATACCACTGATCAGCAATTATAGGATGGTTTCAATTTTTGGCATCTAACAAGACAAAATGCCCTTCAGGTGGGATTGTTACAGTTTTCCTTACTAAAAGTTACATCAGTGCGCCTTGCCTGGGGTTTTTTTGTGTATGAGTGTGAGTGTGCTTGTGCGTGTGTGTACAGAAACATTGTCAAGCTGTGAAAGAAAGAAAAATGGCTGAAGGTGTGCTATTGTATAAAAGGTGAGCAATAAAAGTATCTGTTCTCCTATTGGTTTGTTTCTCTTTAACTTTCTGTTGGTGCATGGGTTACCAATATTTTTGAGCTAGCAGGCACAGCTTGACTTTAGAGAAAATGCTGTGGATGCTAGCAACAAAATGGCTGCCATGGGGCATGGACCAAATTTGGAGAGAGGAGACAGTGCTGCTGCCCGAGTGTCAGGCTTACCATGGGAAGTAAGCTTTTGTCCTGAGTGTCGTCACACCAGAGTTATTACATGGTTGTTGGCTAATAAGAACAGGAAGCATTCCTCAGTTCCCAAAAAAATGCACAACGTGGCCACACACACATGCACACACACAAACCACAAACACATGCATCTGCCACTCAAGTGTACACCACATTTCTCCCTCTTGGAGAGACAACACAATATTCATACTGCATTTCCTTCCTCACCTACTTCTCTTTCACAGGCCACACATCCGTGCATCTGACCCACATGCACAGACCACGTGTACTTCTCTCCCAAGTGCACATTTCCCTCTTGCATGCACAAGGGTGTGTGTGGCAGGAATAGTTAAACACTAGACAGGTGGAACAGGCTGTCTCACCTATATATTTTGCCTCCTAGATTTTAAGAATGCGAGACATTTAATGGCTTCCATCGGAGGTCAAAAAGCTCCTTGCAAATAGGCATGGGGCTTCTCACCTGTCTGCCTGTTTCTTGGTTGTAGCAAGTAGAACAGCTAGTAGTGGCAGGGAAATGGAAGGCAGTGGTTCTGCCCCTTCAGATGTATTGATCACAAGCAGTTTTTGATCCTAGATGCTATTATAGGTCAAGGAGTATAAACGTTATGTTTCCCTGCATAGAACGTATTCATTGCCAAGTTGCTAATTTTCATGGATGTAGAAAACGTCTTGATCAAGTGTTGGCAAGTGTTTTTAAACTGCTTTAAAAAATGAGAGGAGAGTGGGCTATCATTCTATTGTATGCCTAGAAATCAGCTTTGTACTTGCTCCTCTTCCCTGACCTTGGGACTCAGTTTCAGTTTCCTTATATGGTATTCTCCTTTGCCTTTTGCCACCAAAGTCTTTAACCAAGAAGGACACCCTAAATTCACCATAAACCTGAATTTTGTAAACTTACTAAGATACGGAAAGCAAGTAAATGCATGCAATTGAACTCGGTATGTGTATTTTATACTTTGATTAGAAGGTCAATTGCATTTAATTGCTTTGCATAGCTTATTAGAAGTACATTAATTCTTATTTATGTCTAAGGTATAGATTACTTGCAAACCGTAACCCATTAGCATTAGGTATGTATAGCTTGGAAATCTGTGCCCACTGTACCAAAAAATGTCACAGTATACATACTGGCATCACAATGGTCAATCAAGTTGTCAAGGTTTTTATGACCACTAGGTGTTGCTCCTGATCCACAAGTAAAAAAAAAAAAAAAAAAAAGCAGCAACAAAGAAAGCTTGTTCTCGATTCCTACTAATAGACTGAAGTGGCTTCTGTGTTCCATGTTCTAGAAAATGATGCATCCTTGTCTCCACGTGACGTTAAATTACTGCATCTCTGTGCAGATGGGTTTTGGTCTCAGAAAGCATTGGGTTTTTAATGCAATCTTTCTATGCCATACCACAAAAGATACTGAAAGTAATAAAAGGGCTGAGTTTGAGTATAAATATTGCTGATTTGGTGCAAGGAAATAGGGTGAGATTTTTCAAGTAGCTTGGTATCTCTGAATGCCTTGTTACGGTTTGCTGGGAACCAGCAGTGCTTAGGATAGGCTGTGAGACTAGTTTTCAGAGATCTTTGAATAAGTTACACATACCCATGAAAATGCAAAAGAACTTTGTTATAGAACATGAAGGCATTCTGCTTGCACAGGTGAAACGTGCAGTAGTGCCGTTTGATCTACCATGTTAATTGAACAATGAGTTAACACTAGTGAACATGATTGTGCTTGAATAAAATGCTGCTTGCTCCTTAGTATTCTAAGGAATTAGGAGTATTCTAACTGCTTGCTCCTTAGATTCGATCTGTAACAAAATTGTGTTAGAGACCGTCTGAAGTGGCTATGGAATTGGGATGGATGTGCAGATACCAGAATCAAATGGGGCCTTTCTCAAGTTACCTCTGGCTCCTTTTCAACAACTTGCTTTGTTGTCAACAGTCGCAGACTGGAACTATGTGGGCAAGGCCAATTATGCTGGTCATTCTCCTTCCTGGTGATACAGCTATTAAAAAAAATCTGTGGCTAGCCCTGTTTGCATGGTGCTGGCTATAGGATACCATGAGTCTTTTTGAGCTAGGAAATGATTGTACAAGACAAAGAGGCTGACCAGCAGATGGAAAAAAATTTACAGTATGTGAGTGGCTGTCATCGTATGGTTCCAGGATACATCTAAGTGACACACGGGAAGCTGCCTTGTACTGAATCACAGCATTGACCCATCTAGTTCAGCATTCTCCATGCTGATTGGCAGTGCCTCTCCAGGTTTTCAGGGGTTTTGGTTCTGGCAGAATTTGTGTAATACTGCCAGTTATTTTTGTAGTCTCAATAGTTCAGGGAAACCCTCAGAACAAGGTCCTGTATGCATCATTTATCAAACATTATTGTTGCTGGTGCATCCCTGGAGAGTTCCAAAGATCAGTCAGGAACTGTTTAACCATTTAGGTAAATTAACTAGAGGGGATGCCTATTCTCTAGCATAGCATAAATATAAATACTACAGAATTCATTTTTATATGCTTTCTCTGGCTTTTAGTAGTGTAGTAACACGGAAGAGACCTCTAACCCAAGTATCTGGGTGCAAGATAGATGGTCGGTAAATTGTAGAATAAAACATTCTGACACACTGTTATGGGGACAGGGATTTTTCTCATTTTCTAGCCAGGAAAGCTTAGCTCAGGCAGGCAATAACTTACCCGTGTAATTTGGTTTCATAAATGATCTCTGCAGAAGGACACACTGCTTCGGTATATTCTTGAGTTGCATTAAACATTCTGTACTGCATTTTATGAAATCAAGTGTTTTATTTAGGTAACTTCTAGTGTGCTGAAAAGAGTAAAAACAAAACACCAGTAACCATTAAACTAAAATGTGTACTACCTGATCCTTCAGCATAAGGCATAGCACTTGAAAAGTCTTTTCTCTGTCTCTCTCCAGTTCCTTCAATGACTCATCATAGCACCTGTATTCCATAAGCCTTTCCACATCTGGTGTATGTTGAAGGTGACATCTTCCAGTGAACTATTGCTGGGAGACTTTGTAGCACACACAGCAGTAGCTTGTTACAAATTTAATGGAGAAAAATGTAAACCTCTTCCAAACTTCGTTGGGGTGGGGACAAAAAACAAAACATTCAGGCAAAAGCTGAAAATGAAATGACTGTGCAGAGGTATTCTTTGTGATGAGAGAATCTCAAGGCTGTGCAAGTCTTCAAGTGCCACCCATTTATGACGTAGCTGTCAGTGCCAGACAAAGAATGCAGTCTCAAACAAAAGAACTGGGGAAAGCACATTGTCCGTATCGGAACGTGTGACATTAACATATACCAAAATATTAACATGTGCCAGGCAGGTTTCCACAACTGTGATTGCTGCAGATGCCAAGGTGTCCTTGCTGGTGAAATAGTCTGGAACCACAGCTGCCCGAGAAATAGAAACAAATAATGACACGCTGGAGCTATAAAACTCCTTTGTTTTCTGTCTGTGCAAGACTGATCAAACTACTTAACCTATGTGAACAAAAATAAATACGGTAACTCTGTCATTAAATTTCTTTCACAGGTGATTTTGGAAAAAACCAAACTGCTGAATTTGACAATGGAATGATGTTCAACCAAATCTGGCAATTTATGGAATATCACATTGTGCTTCCTTGAACTATCTTCCAGCTTTGCAGCAGCAGCAGCCACTCAACTAGCCTGTAACAAACAAAAAATGACATAATATATATTAGATCTTAATACAATGGTACCTCTGGATGTGAACGGGATCTGTTCCGGAGCCCCGTTCGCATCCTGAAGCAAACGCAACCTGCGCCTGCGCGTGCATGGGTCACGATTTGCCACTTCTGTGCATGCGCGTGATGTCATTTTGAGTGTCTGCGCATGTGTGAGCGGTGAAACCCGGAAGTAACACGTTCCGTTACTTCTCAACCTGAAGCAACTTCAACCCGAGGTATTCTGGTTAGCTATTCTAGATATTCTAAGGACCAAGTTATATAACCAGCAGGGTTACGTAGCTGGACCATACTGCTTAATGTAAGAAAAGATGGATCAGGCCAAAGGCCCATCTGGTCCAGCATCCTATTCTCACAGTGTCCAACCAGACACCTATGGGATGTGCAACAGCACCTCCCACTTGAAATCCCCATCTACCATTCAGAAGCAGACGGCCTCCAATACCAGACACAGCACATAATAGTCGTTTCACGCATGAATTTGTCTAAACCCTGTTTAAAGCCATCCAAGGTGATGGGCATCACTTCATCTTGTGGTAGTCAATTCCATATCTATATGTGGTGCGAAGAGGTCCATATTTTAACCCTATGTTTCCGCAGGTGATTAATGGATCTAGTTTGTATGACATTTCCCCCCAATGAGCTGTGCCCAAGGTGGCATATGCTGGATTACAAATTAATCATGCTACCAGACGTTAAAAATCAATAACAAAAATCCATCCCCAACTCTGGGGAACAAAATAACCAAGCTCATACAATGCTATGAGCAGAAAGGTTTTTTTACATATAAAGTGAGCAGGCTGTCTGAACCAGCAAAAGCTGCACCATGTGACATTAGGTTATACAAATTAACTCTCAAGCTAGTATTCCAATTGCCATGCTTTAATTTGATTTATTCTATTTAAATATTTTGGTCAGAACATGAACCATATGTGTATTTACATATAACAGGATGCACAACTGCCACAGTGGCAAAAAATTCCACAGATAAATTAAGTTAATGCTCATGGTCTTGAATGGTGAGCATTTGTCCTGCCCCATCTAAGAAAATTCTTAGGCACAACTTGAATTGTAGCACTTCAGAGAAAACACAGAAGCCCTTACAGTAAACGTTTAATGACATCCTATAACCCACCTCCATTTCCTGTCTTTCTAGGAGCGTTTCTGTTCCGTTCTGGTCCAACACATGTGCTGTAGTTCCTACTGCAGTGTCCATATTGGCTTGAATGTTCGATTTTTCATTCTCCCATTTTGCAAAGCCTTTATTCTTTCCCGATTTCCCATGGAGTTTGGACTTCATTTTGGGGAAGGTGTGTGGTCCTGAATCTCCCCAACCAGACTCATGCCACAGCGGCTCTGTCTGGGTTGCTTGGCTGGTGGTTACCCGCTGTAGATGGACCGAAATCTTTCGAGAATTGCCGGTGACAAGTGTGATTGCTCTGCTATCTAGATGCTGATTTTGTGGAGTTACACTAGGAAAGTTAAATACTTCACCTTGCACTACGAAGGGGAAGAAAGAAGTAGAGATTAATTTTACTAATAACATTGTCTCCTTCAAACCAATCACCTTTTTCTACCAGGGGTGGGGAACCCATGGCCTTCCAGCTGTTCTCCACCAGTCCCAGCCAGAATGGCGAATGATTCCATGTAGACCACAAGGTTAACATGAGTCAACAGTGTGATGCAGCAGCAAAAAAACCCCTCATGCTATTCTAGGCTGCATCAACAGAAGTATAGGGTCCTGATCAAGGGCAGTCCTTTAAGAAGGATATTGAACATGTGCAGAAGATGGCAACCAATATTATCAAAGGTCTGGAAAGGAGGCCTTATGAGGAACAGTTGAGGGAGTTAGGTATGTTTAGCCTGATAAAGAGGAGACTGAAAGGAGATATGCTAGCCATCTTAAAATATCGAAAGGGCCGTGACATGGAAGATGCAGCAAGCTTGTTTTCTCCTGCTCCAGAGCATAGGACTCAAGCCAATGCATTCAAGTTACAAGAACGGAGATTCCAACTAAACATTCAGAAGCACTTTCTGATGGTAAGGAGCACTCTCTCTTCCTGTGGCTTCTAGCAACTGATTTTCAGAAGCCCTGCTGCCTCCAACTGTGGAGACAGAGAACAGTCATCATGGCTAGTAGCCATTGATGGCCCACTCCTCCATGAATTTATCTAATCCTCTTTTAAAGCCATCCAGTTGGTGGCCACTGCTGCTTCTTGTGGGAGGGAGTTCCACAGATTAGCTTTGTGCTGCCTAAAGAAGTACAGGCTGAGACCATTTTAGGCGTGTTTTATATGTGCATGTCCGCACACAAGCACATTGTACCGAACTCAGAAGTGACCTGACCTGAAAACGTCCCCAAATAGGCAGAACGGGGTGTCTGCAAGCTGTCTCAACGGTGTTTCAAATATTCGCAATTTCATTTAAATGATTAGGGCAGTGCTGATCATGTGATTTGAGCAAGCTGTGTGGTTTCACAGGCAACGATCACTACTCTGGTATGGAGCCTCACATGCAAACACATGGAAGTGAGGTTTTGGGATCAGCTGTGCAAACTGGGCCACATGCATCTCACTGGAGAGGATACTCCATCTATCTCACTTCAGGGCTATTTATTGTGGGAGAGAGGTTATTGAGAATATCCTTGGGAATAAAAGAAGCTCCTTGCTTTATCAAAGCAATGGCTACTGCATCCTTGGAAACCCATGTGATGCATTGTTGTGCAACAAAGGAAACTGTTCAACAACCCATTGTTGTCCTCTCTTACCTGCTGGCAATGATGGACTATTAGGCAAAGAACCATGACTGCTACCCAGTGACATCCCTCTGGCAAACTTCCTGCAGGCTAGAACTAGAAGATCTCTGCACTGCTTATGACAGTTAGCACCGCAATCTGGAATAAATTGCCAGAGAAAAGAAAAATTGGATCTGGCAAACTACAGTTTCCAAAGAGATGCAAACAATGACAAAAAAAATTCAGCTCTGTAAAAGCTTCCAAAGTCTGTCTGAGGAATTTCCACGTAAGTGGCATGATGTGAGTGGAAGCCAAGCATGAAATGTCACACTAGAATAGAATCTAGGGCTGCATGCAAATTATTATTTCTGTGAAGCAATGAGAATGCTCTTTATCATTATTAACTATGATCAGCACTGACAGGTACAAACATGACAGACATAAAATGAAGGGGAAAGTTGTTGGGGAACCCTTTCCAAAGAGTTTGGAACTTCAGAGGGGAAAACGTAGCTGATAAGCTTCTAATTTGAAACTGGAAGGTTGCAGGCGGAAGAGAAACTCCCCCCTTCCTTCACTGTTTCTCCACTCCAAAAGTGGTGTTTCCTAAGAAAACCTATTTGTTAGGCTTTTTGTAACATGCAGTTCCAGTCTTGGAGTTAGTGATTACTTAATAAGGTCACAAAAGGCCAACCCAGAGCATTAGTAACCAAGCGTCCTTCCAATGTGCTAGAATTAGTTGCTTTTCAATGCACACACCATGACGGGAGATGTTAAGCAGGGTACAAGGTCTAAGCACTTTGAAATGCCAGATTTTTCACTGCAGCTTAATTTCAGCTGGAACATGCCATTAATTAATTACAAACAAACAAGAGCTGCAACAAAATGTCGCAGTGCATGTTTTATGGTGTGGGCCAGCCGTACATGCCCTTCACATGTATACTATTCCACCCTGCACCCCACCCCAATTTTCTGTTTGGGTTTCTTTCTTCTGACTGATATTTATCAGCTTGTGGCTACGGCACATGCTCTGTCCCCACTGGGCTGTTTCAGGGAGGTATTTCCTCCCCAAAGGCTTGTTGTTTTTGAAGGCTTATTTTGTACATTTGCAAACTTCACAACTCCCCAAACATACTTCCCTCTTGTTTCTCAGTTGCTCCATATTGGCCACATAGGTTTTGGCATGCACTGTCTGAATTCACTAATAGCAAGAACAGCAGTCAGTGGCACAGCATCTGACAAGGTGAACAGCTTCTAAAAGAAGCCGAGTGTTAAAATGAATTGAAGAGCTAAAGAACGAAAATAGTTTTTCAGCCTGCGAGTGATTAAGGCTGCAGTGCTATGCCTACCAGAGCCGTCTTTCCTATTGGGCTTACTGGCAAATTGTGCCAGGGCGCTGGCCTCTCAGGGGCGCCCCAGCGAGTGGGGGAACTGCGTGGCTTTGCCAGTGGCCTCCCCTTTCCCTGCACGCACGCCAGCTGTGCCCCGTCAACCATATGGCTGGCGGGCATGCAGCTTCCTTCCCAAGCCTCTGCGGGAGGGGAGGGATCCCCGCAGAGGCTTGGGAAAAGGTTGACAACTCTGGGAAACGGGGGGGGGGGCGGGGGGGAGCCTGAGGGATCTTTGCACCACGGCGCCGGATATGCTTAAGATGACCCTGATGTCTACTTACCTTGGAGTAAGCACCACTGACTACAGTGGGACTTACGTCTCTGTAAATATGCATAGGACTGCACTGCACCTAACTCTCTAGATCAGCCTTTCTAAACTTTAGTGTTTTGTTGGAAGCCACCCAGAATGGCTGGGGAAACCCAGCCAGATGGGCGGGGTATAAATAAATTTTTATTATTTTTATTATTATTATTATTATTATTATTATTATTATTATTATTATTATCCTCCTGTGGTTTCCCAGATGTTGTTGAACTACAACTCCCATCACCCCTAGCTAGCAAAGCCAGAGCTCAGGGATGATGGGAGTTGTAGTCCCACAACATCTGGGGACCCACAGGTTGAGAACCACTGTTCTAGATCCATCTGGGGTCGAAAGTGCATTGTACAGTGGTACCTCGGGTTAAGTACTTAATTCATTCCAGAGGTCCGTTCTTAACCTGAAACTGTTCTTAACCTGAAGCACCACTTTAGCTAATGGGGCCTCCCGCTGCCGCCACACGATTTCTGTTCTCATCCTGAAGCAAAGTTCTTAACCTGAAGCACTATTTCTGGGTTAGCGGAGTCTGTAACCTGAAGCGTATGTAACCCGAGGTATGTGGCATTGCTCATTTGCCAGCAATTAAGAGACTTGCAATTGGCAGCCCCACATTATTTACAGTACCTTTGCATTTGTATCCTTGCTTGATTATACCCCACAGCTGCAATTAAAAGACAAAAGGTATAAAAAGGTATAAAAAAGAAAGCCGGAAAGAAAACAACCTCATTATGAAGGAAGGAACAAAAGGCTACCAAAGTGCAAACAGGAAATTACTGCTCTCAACACCCTTCCTGTTAGAAAGAGCTCTCCATTCATCTGTGAGGCTTAAGGCAGCACACTGGCCCTCACCATTTCCAGGGGCAACAAAGAGGCAGCACAGGAGAACTGACTCCACAGATCACCATAAGGACTCTGGGCTCGATCCACAATCCTGCACACTCTCAACAACAGTTGCTACAATTCATATCTTATAAAATACTGCATTTTGATGTGGTTTTCCCACCAAACCATTTTCGATTTGAATTGAGAAAAAGAATAACCTCACAAGCATCCCAATTTGTCCCATGAGGCCAGTTTCTTCAAACCATACCCACCTGCCCTGCACCTGGCATCTTATGTGACATCAGGTGAGGGGCAGGTAGAGTTGCTACTGCCAATGCATAACTGGGAGCCTTAAAGGGAGCCTTAAAGGGCATTGACAATGGAGACTTCCTGTCACAACCAAACAGCTGATTGACAGAGACAGCAAGCCAGCAGGAATCAGCTGCACTACTGAGTTTCTCATAGGAACTCCATAGTACAGCCGACCCGTGCAGAAAAGCAGGGCTTGAACTGAGTGCCTACCAGCAGACAGGCATTTGATTCAAGCTCACTGGGATCCGCTGTGCCATTTGCAGTTGACCCCTGCAGAAAAGTGGAGCTTGAACTGAGTGCCCTATTACCTGATGGGCAGTGGCGTAGCGTGGGTTGTCAGCACCCGGGGCAAGGCAAGTAATTTGCGCCCCCTAACCCATGGATTTGCGCCCTCTAACCTGTGGATTTGCGCCCCCTAACCCTAACCCCCAGATGTTGCGCCCGGTGCGGCCGGCCCCCCCTGCACCCCCCACGCTACGCCACTGCTGATGGGTGCTCAGTTCAAGCCCTGCTATTATGCAGGAGCCAACTGCAAATAGACCCGGTCAGCTGATTGGTACCTCAAAGCACCAGGGGACTTGAAAGCACCTTATAACCTGATGTCACTGTAAGGTCAGGTAAGTAGCAGGTGGGTGGTTCTGCCCACCTGACAAATTTGACCCATTTCATACAATGACAGGATTTGATTCCCCACCTCTGCTATCCACATTTGCCTGGGGACCAAGTCCCATGAGCTCGGTGGGACTTATTTCTGAGTAGGCATGTATGAGACAGACGAAGCGCTGTACTGTAGGTCAGAGTGCACAAATGCGTGCAAAGTGCCCCAATTTCAATCCCTGCTATCTCCAGGGAGGACCTGGAAATATTCCTGTCTGAAGCCCTAAGCTAGATAGGCTCATGTTCCTATGTTCCTAGGACTGCACTGTAGGGCTCAATTTCAGACTCCAGTGCCTTCAGTTACAGGCATCCTTGCTTTTGATACCATTCTCTATTTTTTTTCCAAGTAATTTTTTATTGTTTTCCTTACATATTCTTTTCCAACAAATTGTAACAACACCATACATTCCCTTTGACTCTGCCGAGTCACGACCCCCCTCCCTCCCCACAACTGGTATATTTAACCCTTTCCATCGCTTTTGATACCATTCTCATATGGTTTATTTAGACGCTCCTACAAGACAAATGTGTGCGCGGTTGATGTTTTTTACATTTATTCAAGCCGTTGAAACAGAGCAGGATAAAAAGTGTATTATAAAAAATGAAGAAACAAATACGTCTTAGCCCACAAGTACATTAGAACTGCACTAATCCATACTTACAAATCCAGCACAATGCTCACAGAACGTTGGCTTAAGATAGGTCATCTCCTGAAAGTTATGTATAAAACCTGGTCCCATTTTACACTGCAGCTGTGATTTGGCCCTCAGAAAATACGCCATCATTTCTCCTTTGCTGATACGGCCATCCCTGTTTCAAAAGAAAAAGAAAGGGGGGCGGGAGGGGAGGTGGAGAGATCTGTTAGTTCTAAACCACAGATCGGGTCGACTCCAACTCCCATTATCCCTGACTACTGGCCAGGTTAGCTAGGGCTTATGGGAGTTGGAGCCCAACGACATCTGGAGGGGACGTCATTGGCAGCCCCTGCAACAGATAAAACAGAGCAACCTGTCCCTTCTCCATGGGCATAGTCTCTCTTGTTTTAGAAAACGATACTGAACAACAGAACTTTTCACCTGCAATCCTCATAGCGACTGACCAATGAGTGATCAGTTCCATGTAGCTTATGTATGATGCAGAGTTTCATGAAATAATCAGTGGGTTATATACAATGCTGCGCAAATAGACTTTTACGAGCACAACGGGACTTTCTCTCCCCTCCTGCAGTCCCTCAGTCTACTCCACAGGGTTCCCAAATTCTTGCCAGCAGTGAAAAAGGAAGGGAAAGTCCACTTGTATGAGTGGAAATCTGTTCCACTTGGAATGGTAGGGTAGGACACAACCCAGGTTTAACAACAGGCATTCTGTGAGTATTGCTCATCCTTTTTCCTTTCTATTTATAATAAGTTCTACCTATGTGGCCACAATCCCTTAAACACTTCTGATTCACCTATGTGCATCAGAACCTGAGTTTGGACCCTGAACTAAACAGCTTACACTGTGTGGTCACTCTCACATGTAAAATGGGAATATTAATCACTCGTTCCATGGGCTGTTTAGATTATGAGTGAGAGAAGGAAACGCCAACACCCACCTGGTCATTCTGGATACGGCTGGGTATAAATTAAAACAAATTTAAGTAATTTCTGTTTGTTTCTTGACACTTCTAAATTAAGGCTTCAATTCTATGCACACTTATTTGATAGTAATCTCCACTGAACACAGTAGGGAGCTACCTCTGAGAAAACTTGCAGAAGGTTGCACTGCAAAACCATAACAAGAGCAAGACCACTTACTGATCTTTGTCTAATACACAGAACGAATCCAGAAAAGGGAAATTAGCTGCAATGCTTTCAAAGTCTTCTTGAGAGATGTAGCCATCATGGTCGTGGTCATAGTTCCTAAAAACAGACTGAAAAATGCAAGAAAATTATACAGTGGAAAGTAAACAGCAATAGATTATGACAACACAATTTCCCTTAAAATCAAAGCCAAGTAAAATGATAGCAACCATTAAATGAAGAACAATACTGAAGGTCAGGTACTATATGCCCAATATCTTAAAGCAAAAACCAGCTTCTAGCAACTGATTCATATCAAGAACTGATATGTCTATATCATACTGAAAGATGATTCAACTAACCACTAAATGAAAGCACACCTCCCCCTTCCCCAACATATACTCTCCTGTGCACTTCATTCATCAATCTAAGGTCCTACTCTGGGTGTCCTTGCTGACTTGAGTTGAGCAGGAGTCTACCAGGAGCAGGGCCTTATCAGAGGTGACACCAACAATGTGATATTCTGTGCAATCGAGGATGAAAGAGAAACCTTCACATTTACTCAGAGGTAATTTGGACCTGATCCCGGGATCCTGTTGATACGGACTCTGTAGGTCAGCTGCGGAGTAAGTGAACTTCCACTTAAAGGCCCACCAACAGAAAGGTAAATACATTTATATATTCATTATGGATTTTAAATACTGTACTTTCCAACCCCGCAGGGTGATTGGGGGTTGTTAATGGTGAGGGTTTGTAACAAAGGAGCTGCAGTTCATACATGCTGCCAGGGATACTGTTAGATCCTTAAAGAATTTGGAGCCCAGGTCCAGAATTGCAGAACAATTTGCACATGCCAATTTATATGTATAGAAGCTTCTGGGCAAATTAAGATGTCAGGGCTGGGATCTCACCTAGAGCACCAAGCCACCCTATAAGGTAGGAAGCCTGTGGTCCTCTGGTAGGTGTTGGATCCAATTCCCAGCAGCCCCAGAAAGCATGACCAAGGCTAGCAATGATGGGAGTTGTAGTTTAACTACATCAGAAGGACCACAGGTTCATCACCCCTGCGAGAAGTAAAAACAAAAACAAAAAAACTTAAGCTTCTAGGTTTTGGGAAAGGGGAAGAGATCTGGATCGCAGCACAGAAGTCCTGGAACTCCTTCCTGCTGAAAATGCTTCTGGCCAGCTGCCTAGAAGTTTAACCAGAGGGCACCTTGGCACCTCAGTACAGATGGAATTGCCGCCTGAAATTGACTCCTCTTTGACAATGTTCGTAGCCAATTAGACCTATTGGAACCTGTAGAGTGATAATATAGGGTGCATTAGTCCTCACTTCCACAGTGTACTTTTGGCATGATTTCCCACATGAATTTTGTTGTTGTTGTTTAGTCGTTTAGCCGTGTCCGACTCTTCGTGACCCCATGGACCCACATGAATTTAGATTCTGTCTAAAAAGAACTTTATGTTTATCATGTGCACACCATCACATGTGATGAACATCTGTTTGTCATGAGTGCATATAATGTGAAGATTGTATAGTGGCAGCATCTATAGGCTGAAGGCATATGATGCAGTTCTGGGTCAGTATATGCCAGTATATGGGATGCAGTATATGTCACACCCACATAAACTGCCTGTGAAAGCAATATATGGTACATTGCCTCTGATTTATGGTGAGAGAGGATACCACATGCGCTGAAGTGCACCTATGCGCAACAGCACATGCCCATGGTTTCTATATGGCTTTCTACCTATGTAGCATATTCTTGCTTGTGAAGCAGCCCTAAGAACATGCACATCCCATGACCGATTTGCCAGTCATAACTCATTCCACTGGAATTGATTGGTTTTCAAATATAATAACAGGAAATAAGTTTTTCAACTTGTAAAACTGTGCTTTATGTTTTAAACCTGCACCAACACATTCACATACTATGCTATACAATCCTATGCATGTTGAGGAACTGCATCCCTATTCCTTCACTGACGCCAGGAGTGGGGAACCTTTGGCCCTCTAAGTGCTGCTCAACTACAACTCTCATCAGCCCTGGCAATCCTCGCCAGGGATGACAGGAGTTGTAGTTCAGCAACATCTAGAGGGCCAAAGGTTTCCTGCACCTGACTGACACCCATGTATACCTTGAGCATACATACTATACATACTATACATACATACCTTGAGCATACTATACATACGTCATTCTGAGCACTCTCTCAAATACTTACATCAACTAGTTTTTGGATGTGTTTGTTAATAAGGTTTGGGTCAGGTTTCGGTATGACTCCAGACGCCCATTCAAGTGGCACCACTGTCTTGTTGGGGGTTGTTGGAGAGGTAGGCTGCTAACAAACAAAATAAAAAATGATTTTTAAGACTCACTGTGAATGAAGTTAAGGGTGACTTCTCAAAGAATGCACAGCTTGCTGCAGAGTGAGTCCAAAGCTGTGTTTCAACTTTCACATGAGATATAGGCTGTAAGTCATTACCCCTTATAGTAGTGCAATACTTAAGCTTAGTCTAAGAAACAGATCACAAGTGAAAATAACATTGCACCAGAAGGAATGGCTGCAGTGAAGATACAACATCACACTAATATGATTGTTCCATCGGCACAAGCGTTTCTGCTTGCCTGACAGAATGATCTCCACTCCTCCACCCCAAGCGCTCTCCTGGGTCCCCCCTCCAACTGGCAATGGGGGCAGGGGGGAGGAGAGGGGGGAAAGCCTCTGCTGCACTACAGAAACCGCTTGGTTGAATCCCGCCCTGTGTCTGTTTGTTTTTTTAACAATGTGACTCTGTTTCCTTCTCTCTCCAATTCCTTTGCATATTACTACAATGGAAGAATGAAACGGCAACAATGAAAGGCAGTGACCGTCAACAATGCCGTCACTGTCCTGGGTGCCTGGTAATCAGTGAATAATCAGTGACATTCTACTCTAGAGTGTTGGGCACAGGTGAATATGCAATAAATAAACAAAAAGGAACGACAATCAAAAATGGCAAAACTTCTGAAGCAGGAAGCACATTTCGTTTTTCAATTGCACATGCAGCAATGCAATTTTACTTCCAACATTTCCCCTTCCCCAATTTCTCATACAAAAATAAGGTAAGGATTTTGCATTCCCTCCCATCCTGCTGTGAATATTAATAAGGGGGAGGGAGTAGTGCTGGATCTTCCTGACAGAGAAGCATTTCTTAAATAAAGAAGAAAGTAAATAGTACTAAAAAAACCCCAAGTATATTACAAAGTTATAACACTCCTAAACCATGAAAAGTTACATACTGATTTTGAAGTCCTTGGCTCGAGCACCAGTGAGAGCTTATAAATATCATCTTCTGTGTGGTAGAGATCCAGGGAAAGCTAAGAGTCAAACCAAAATAATAATAATAATAAAGCATTATTTTAATTACTGGGGCGGAACTAAAGAAGTGTAACAAAATAAGAGAAACGTAACTCCAACGGCTTCAGAAGATCACAATTTTTCAACAGACACAGTTGTGGGGGGAGAGTCTGGGCAGTGGTAGGAAACCTCTTCAGCACCCGGGGTGGGGTGCCAAGGGCTGGGGCGAATCACCCACAGGGGTGGGGCTAATGACCCATCTGCGCATGCGCGCCCTCAGCTGCCCTACAGCCGGGGGAGAGGCAGCAGGCAGACAGCGCGGAGCCTGCAGACACCTGAGATGTATGGCTCAGGCGTGCTGCAGGACCCGCAGTGAGTGCCGCCCGCCATTTTGTCACCCCCCCTCAGGGTGACACTTGGGGTGGACTGCAACCCCCGCACCCCCCTTCCTATGCCCCTGGGTCTGGGGTGCTTGATCCTTTCCCCACCCATGATTTTTCTGCTGCAAGGCCTCTGTGCAGTTCCAGATAGTGTTTGTCTGCAACTGCAAACATGAGAAGAAACAGAGGCTGTTTTGTATAGAAACTGTACTGAATGCCACAGTTTTTGGTGGAGATAACACCAAGGTTGCTATCTCCTGAACATAGTCCAAGTCGGGCTACTTTTCTTCCTGCTTGCTTTTTGCCCCAGCGCAAAACCTTTCATTTGCAAACAAATCTCAATACTCATAAACAGTGCTTATTTTCTCAATTTTTTTAAAGGGGTACTCTCATTTTCCCACTCATATTGAAATACTGCCCCTCAATGAGGCCAAACTTAGATTCACAAAATGTTTAGGGGTATGCGTACCCCTGCGTTCCCCCAGAAAAATGCAATGTTCATAAACATAAATCACGACACAGAACAGAAATTGACCCACACATCTGCTTCAGCATCAGGTAATATTCAAAGCATAAAATCACGAAGATCATATTGAAAGGAGGGTGGTGATCTGCTATCTTTGACAGTTGTGCAGCAGAAGGAATTTTGGTGGGACAGATTGACAAGGGGTGCAAAGGGCTGCACCTGCAGAAATTCCGCTTTCCACACAACTGTTAAAAGTCAGAAGATTTGGATCTCCCTTTCACTGACCACAGGGCCATTCCCCAAAATGCATTGTGCAATAAGAACACGAGAGCTGCGTAGGCTGGATCACAACATGGCACTGCCTTTGGGTCTGATCCAGAAGCTCCAGCTAATGCAGAATGCTGCAGCTAGACTAGTGATGGGGAAAGACTAACAGCAACACATGACACCCACCTGCTACTAGGTCAGGTTCAAGGTTCTTGTACAAAGCCCTGAATAACTTAGGTCAAGACACCCCAAAGACTGTCTTACTCTGTACACTCCAAGTCAATCACCGAGATCATCTGGGGGAACACTATTAGTGGTCCACCATGGACCAGATGCATGACTTATATCAATGAGAACTTGAAGTTATGCTTTCAGTTCTGTGATCCCAACTCTGTCAAACTCTTTTTCCTGAGTTCCAGATGCCTGGTTAACATTGTTTTATTTCAGGAGGACTTTGCATCATGAATGCTTTTCTGATGTTTTAAAATGTTCTATGTTCTTTGTTTAAACCCCTGAGGTATTAAATTTTTGAGGTTTTCATTTATATTTTCATCATTGTAAGCTGCGAACGAGTCCTAGATGTTGAAAAGGGGGAGGTATCTGTAAAAATAATTATCCGCCTTCACCAGTCTGGTGTCCTCTAGATGTTTTGAGCTACAAGGTCTCTTCAGTCGCAACCAGCAAGGAAATAAAGCACCATTTATCTTTTCTGCCCTCAGCTGAGTATCTTGGATCAGTCCTAAAGCTGATCATGTGACTCCTAGGGCTATTGCTGTGCTGCATAAATTGCATTTCCCCCTCTTTTGCTCACCTTGGTTTTTCTTCACATTAGGTAAAAATAAATAATTGAGCCAATCTTCAAAGCTGCCCCTGTTGGAAAAGGAGAGGGAGGCTGGCTTTCCAGCTTCCAGAGCAGCCTCTCTGAGCACTGTTCTAGCAAGGTTTCCACACAAAAAGGTACCACTAATCAGAAAATTGACAGGAAAAAGGGACAGGTCACTGCATTTTGCAATAGGGAAGCTGAACACACGAGCCCCTTGACCCTGAGGAACAGTATGGCCTGAGTACTACATGATCTTGCGGGTCTCATATTTCCACCTAGAGTCATTCTGTGGAGAAGTGTGTCCCTTTTCTAGTTGATAGGAATATATGTGCCTCACTCTCATACAGAGCAGCAGCAGCTCCAGCATGCCCTGCTTTGTCCTTTGTACAGATTTTATATTTAAAAGTGACTTCTCTGAGTTAGTTTCAGTCTGATTAAAAAGAATGTATTCACCACAGTTTTCACAGACTGTAAAAGCACCTGGGGCTTTCCAGATATTTGCATAGTTTCAGAGTTGGTACAGACCACAGCATACAAACTATTGTTCTGTGCTTCAGTGTACCTCCACTTTCCACACTAATTATAACTGTTAATTCATTTATTGGTTGTATAGTGCACCACCTAAGCAAAACAACATGGAGCCCTGCCTCAAACTGCTTTCAATCAGACGTTTGACAGCTGCGATGGAACAAGCGAAGGGGAAGGGTAGAAAGTGCAAGGAAAACAAGAGATGAATGTGAGAAAAAAATACACATTTACATCCTTTGTTTCTGATTTAGGACCCAAGGACAACAGCCTTAAATTCACTTATTCTAAATAATACTGTTCTGAGTTTGGGGTGGGGAGTAGGCAGCAAGCCAAGACCCTTCTAATTTCTGGATACGGCAAGTGTTAAAATCTAAGCAAAGATTCGAATTCTTGGAATAGCCAGGCTAGCTTCCTGGTATGCTAATGGGTCATGAAGGTAGAAAAGGGAAATATGCTAATCCAAAAGTCCCAAGTCACATCCATTTCAGGGTGCTTCCATTTCAAAGGTGGTTGAATAAAGATCCCACTGCACAACCCTTATTCCCTGAAGTGTTTCTTTGAATCCCAGGCTATGTCTTTAAACACTGTAAGTTTTGAAGTGGCTCGTGTTGATCCGAACCCACAGCCCCACTAGACACAGGGATGGAGGCCTGCATGTTGTACCAGCTGCAGTGGACATTACTTCTGCAATGCCGCCTCAATGCTAAAACTGATTAGTTTTGATTATAGGAAAGGCAGTGGCAGTTTTGTAATGAGCCTTTGAAAGAATGGCCTTGAGTGTCTTACAATTTATTATATTATTATTATTATTATTATTATTATTATTATTATTATTATTATTATTATTATTATTATTATTATTATTGCAGTCCTGAAAATGTAAACAATAACTGCAACAAATTATCAGGGCAAGAATCCTCCAGGGAAGCTTCTCTGTATTTTGCTATAGGAGATACGAGGTTTGCTCTCACTAATGCTTTAGCAAAGCTGAAAGAAGCCCATTTTGTACTTCAGCTCCTTGTACAGATTGAATTATATAAAATTCAGCAAAGCGCACGTCAACACCAACAGCTGCTGCCAATGTTCAGACTGCTGCAGTGACGTGAACTGCATGCAATCTTCCTGCAGCCCACTTTCCCCTTCAGTCATCTTGTTATTTTGCTGCAGCCGTATCTATCAGGGTGGGAAAAGTTTCAATGTATTTATATAAGCAAAGAATAGAATGGAAGAATACCAAATATCCAGATATAAAACTGGACCAAGGATTCCAGAGGAAACAAGAATGTAAAATACAGCGCTCCTCATAATCTGAATTGACCCCATTTGGGCAAGCTGCAGAAGGCTGCTTCTGAACTGTTATTTATACTGTACTACAGTGTGAGAGCCCTGTCAACCTTGCAGTTTGAAAGCACATCAAAGTGCAAGTAGATAAATAGGTACTGCTCCGGCGGGAAGGTAAACAGCGTTTCCGTGCGCTGCTCTGGTTCGCCAGAAGCGGCTTTGTCATGCTGGCCATGGAAGCTGTATTCCGGCTCCCTCAGCCAATAAAGTGAGATGAGTGCCGCAACCCCAGAGTTGGCCACAACTGGACCTAACGGTTAGGGGTCCCTTTACCTTTTACCTTACAGTGTGAGAGCAGAGGTGGAAATGTTACAAAGATAATAATCTGTTCCTGTGGATATAAGATCGTAAACAAGTTGATAATTTGCTTGGAAAAATCTTTTAACGATGTAAATGGGAGCGGGAGACGTGAGGGAGTCCAAAGAAGTGATGAAACTACGTTATGATAGAAGTAAGATTGTTTATTATTGGTGTATTTGTATTTAAAAACTCTAATAAATATTTATATAAAAAAAAAGATAAAGGAATGTAATGTAGGTTATATGTTCTATAAATAAGTATTACATTTAAGGCAGCAGATAAAGGATTTGAACAGAAACATCATAGAAGTAAGGATGGGAAGTCAAAATGGTAAGAGAATATTGTATTGAAACTAAATTGAATTTGTTAAATTGTATGAAAATCAATAAAATTATAAAAAAGGATAATAATCTGTTCCTTTGCTGTCAACTGACATTCAGATGCTGAACATAAAATATTTATTTTTTAATATGGAAAGAGTTCTCTTGGCTTCCAGCTACAACAGCCACATGGACACCCTCCCTATTAAAGCTGGATCTCCCTGGCTACCTAACTATGAGAACCAACTGCATGGGGTGGATATCACAATTGCATCTTCATGCTTATGAATCTTTCTGGTCAGCCATTGCTGGAGAAAGAATGCTGAGAATGTGAATGCTGAGTCACAGGACAAGTTGGAGAGAGAACATGATCCTGGGTGGCCAGACCCTTTAGAGGGTCATGTGAGCTTGTGAGACCCCGCAAGATCCCAGGGAGGATCAGACCCTCTCCTGGCCATGGAGGCTGCCTCGCTGCCCTGCAAATCAGTATTGGCATGGAGATGTGCCAAACTGTGAGTTGTATTAAAGGAGCTTCAGCTAACATTGTGGTTCAGAAGGGAAAATGTGTGCCCGCAAAAATAATTGTGTGAAAGAAAACAGAGAGAGTACACCCAAATTTGTTTATTGTTCTGCTATGTAGCTTTCAATATTCATTCCCTGCCCTGCCCCATCGCTGTGACACACAAATTAAGACTTTAAAAAAAGGCTGAAAGAATTTTAATAAGCAGGCTATGCAGCAGTGATACTACTTGTGTGCATGTGTGTGGAGGGGCATATGCAGGGATGCCAACTTGAATAAAATACTGAGGGGCCATTAAGCTTTGGCTTAGTGTGTTTCCCAAACCCAGGCTTGTGGTTCAGTTCTCTCCTTACTAACCATGAACTGGAAGCCATAGTTTGGTTTACCATGCTGTACAAACCAGGCCAATATCAGTGCACATTCAGCAGAGGGTGTGAATTTATTTTATCATACGACAAGGATAAATTATGTGTGCAAATTGTTCATCAAAGTTGTGAAATGAATAATCTACAATGTAAAATGAAGTATTTGAAGAAATGAAGTAAGTCTCTTTGCAGGTTAATTCCCACCTAAGCTGATATCTGAATATTCTCATGTCTTTATCATTTTTATTTCTCTCTAATTTATTTGGGTTTTTTTCCAGAAAATGTGCAATCTGTTCTATTAGTAAGTCTACCAAATTCACCCCTGCCTTTTACATCTCTTCCTTGCCCTCAAAGGAGACAGTGATGGAAGGAAAAGGAATGTTTTCAAATTCAAATTTAACGGAACTTACTGTTAGCAGGTTAATTAAATCCATGTTTGGCTCAAGATGGTGAGAAGCAGTCTGCAGGGAAACCAGCTCACTCAAGGTGACTGAAAGCTGCTGCATTTTTACTATGTTGACTTTGTTCTCATTGATCCAGTCTGGAAAGACGACATGAACGGCTATCAGGTCCTTCAGGTGGACTCCTAAGATTGGGATTTTGAAGCCAACACAATCAGCAAAAGCTTTGCGGTAGCTGCAGTAGTTCCCATTGGAAGAGACTAGCTCGGTCATTTCGTTCCAGTCCTGTAAACAAGGTATAGAAGAAGCAAAACTCCGCAAAAGCATCCTTAACATTGCTTTGATTTATCTTAAAGAGGCAGCACTTAGGAAAATCATACTGGGAGGACTGGAAACCTTTTCTTGGGTTGAGTGGACATGAGATTGTAAACAAGTTGATAATTTGTTTGGAAAAAACTTTTAACGATGTAAATGGGAGCGGGAGACGTGAGGGAGCCCAAAGAAGTGATGAAATTATGTCTGTGATAGAAGTAAGACTGTTTATTATTTGTGCATTTATATTTAAAAACTTTAATAAATATTTATTAAAAAAAAAAGGAAACCTTTTCTTGGGGGGGGGGGAATGGTGGTGAGGGGCATGATCCAATAACAGAAGCAACTCACATGATTTCTTCCAGCACATTTTTGAGGAAAGATCATAGCTCAGAAGGAGTTCACATAGTTTGCATGCAGGAAGTCCAAGTTCAATCACCAGAACCTCCAGTTAAAAAAGAGATAGTGGGGTGGGAAAGAATCCTGCCCAAGATGTTGGTGAGATGCTGCTAATAAACAGACTGGGCTAGATGGGCCAAAGGCCTGACTCAGTATGAGGCACCTTCACTTGTTCTCAGCCTCCCTTATTCCAGTAAGAAAGGACATATTTTTGAAATATTACATTTGAGTTTGCTCATGTTCCTCTATATAATATTTACACAGGCGTTGAGTCCATTACAAGAGAGGTGCTGTCATACCTTTGAAACTTCTGAGGAAAGGTGAGAATGAGTTTCTTTGAGACGTGAAATAGAGCTATGGCTTAGTCCTCCCACAACAGCCATCAGGGTATTGAAATTTTGAAGATGAAGAAGTTTCTGTAGAGAAATTAGACACATTGCTTACTTGTTGATGAAATGTTACCTGTTTCATTGTTCCAACAAGCCAAATGTATGCAATCATACACACACTTACTAGATAATCCAACTGATAATAACAAGCAAAGGTCCTGCCAACCTAGCAGTTCGAAAGCACGCCAGTGCAAGTAAATAAATAGGTACTGTTGTGGCAGGAAGGTAAACGGCACTTCCGTGCGCTCTGGCACTCGTCACAGTCCTCTGTGCACCAGTAGCGGTTAAGTCATGCTGGCCACATGACTCAGAAAGCTGTCTGTGGACAAATGCCAGCTTCCTTGGCCAGAAAGCAAGATGAGCACCACAACCCCATAGTCACCTTTGACTGGACTTAACCATCCAGGGGTCCTTTACCCTTTTACCTTATAGTTATTTGTTCCAATGTGCAAGGCCTAGAATAATAGCTCTTGACTGCTGGCATGGTGCCTGATGAGAACTATGTTAAAAATGAAAGGCAAAAAATTGTTTGCCAAACGTAATTTCTTTTTTCTCTCTTCAAACTATCCTAGTAGAGATATTAATAAATGAACTTTACTGGGACATCCCCAAACCCACCTAAATGTGTAAATGATGAATTCTTAGCTGGAATAATATTACCAAAATCCTCTAATCTTGAATCAAATATTTTAGAAGTTCCTATCAAGAAGCAAACAAAACTAATATAAACCTTATGAACAATAAATCACCCATGACAGTAGGATTCACCACTGTATTTTATAAGAAAATTGAAGAATGCATAGTTCAACAATTAATATGCATAATAATGCCATAGCTACAATTAAGTTGTTACAAAAGGCATGAGCAGAAGCTGAAATGGTAATTATAGCCCATTTAGGTACAGATCTCTTACTCTAAGGTTCAAGGCATCCAAAACTGGACAGCTATCATAGCAGAAAGGCTTAGCAAGTTGATAATAATCAAATATAGGCAGCACTTATTTTCTCTATGCAGAGAAAACATTTGATTGGCTAGAGTGGAAGTTTTTGCACTGGAAAATTTTAATGCAGGAGAACAATGTCTTTGATATACAACAAATCTACAGCAAGAATTTACAACAGCAAATCCCTTTCACAGTCAATAATTAACAGAGGTACAAGAAAAGGATGTCCTTTGCCACCAGCACTGTTTGTTGCCTTCCCCACCCCTTCCCAACTAGCCACTTATATTAGGAACAATATCAAGATACCTGGAGTAACACTGGGATAAACAGAATGTAAACATAATCCTTACTATGAACACTGTATCTGGGCTTCCTACATACCCTCTTTATTTTGGACCTCCATACCACAGTATTTCATTCCAAGGTCATTATTACCTGTGCAACATTGATGAATTTTGTGATTACTTCTGCCCTTTGCTGAGGGGTTGGTTTGCTAAGGACCATCAACTGAACCCACTTGGAGATGCCATTAAATAAAGCGATTGATCTTTCCAGAGTTGGGTTGTTCTCCAGGCAACCATGGATCACATAGCTCTGATAATCTGTAAACTAGACAAATTCAATGTTATATGGCTTTTCTAAACCACAAAAAGGACATATACTGGAGTAGACCAACATTCCCTGATAAGATCTATAACTTAGGAAATCTGACCTTTAAAAAAAAAGTCCTCAGTGCACATAATTTAATTATTGTTTATTGAACACTGCACATCCTTGATGGACAGGGAGCACTACTAGCTTTCATTTCTGTTTGGATGAGGAAACACGGTGAAGCCTTGTGGTATCTTTGCAATATTTCTTTTCAAAAATGAAACCTGAGCATAAGCAGAAGTCCTTGCGCAGGGCTTACACTTATGGGACTCATTAGCTGAATCCCACCCACAGATCTGCAGCTTGCCAGCAGCAAGCAGCACAAACACCTTGATCCAAGACATTAGATCCTCATGGAGCTTCCCCATTTGTTTACAAAGGATGCCAACAAAACCACCAATGAAATACAAAAAACGTCTGTGGACACAAAGGTGCCTGATGATTTGATGGTGGTTCTAAGCAGTTCCCTTGTAAAAACTATGCGGATCTTTAAGGATCTGTGTTTTGGATCCATATTTTTTTTTTATCACAGTAGTGCTGGAAAGCATCCGATCCATTATTTTCATGGCTCAGTTAATGGGACACATGTGACCTGTGATTTGTAGGTGATTTGGAGGGGGAAACTCATTTAAAAATAAGCAATTTCAACAGGATCTACTTTACTGGATCCAGTTTGTGTGTTTGCATATGCACACCTCCTCTCTCATAGACACAATATCCCCCAACTCCTGTAGCACCCCCATTTCTGGCAGCCGTCTCACAATCATTCTGTTTTTCCTCCCCATGTCTCCTACATCACTCTCCTTTCCATCTTACACTTTCAGTCATTCCCCTTTCTGTTCAGCGCATCAGGTGCCAAACTAAACCTTGAAAAGTGCATCAAGCCAAAAGAAGAAGTAGAAAAGAGCACTGCTGTTCTTACTTCCTCTTTCACCTTTAGGTGCTTTTCAAAGTGAAGGTAGTGGTATGATAACCACTCTTTCCACATCACAATGAAGGGAGAAGTAAGCCTGGGGGCAGGGAAGGTGTAACAGGTTTTGTGGGTGGAAGGGAAAATAAGGGTGCCTACACGGATCAGCCAGCACTGAGGCTGCATACACACCATTCATTTAAAGCGCATTTAAATATCTTGACTTCACCCAAAGAATCCCAGGGAATGTAATTTGTTAAAGGTGCTGGGAATTGTGGCTCTACAGCTACAGTTGCCAGAAATCGTTGGGGGAAGTAATGCACATGGTGTTACATGGTTTGAGATTTGATGTAATGTATATCCAGAGTCATGGAAATGGGCAATAGGAGCTGTAAAGCCCAAGTGCCGTAAGAAATTGTAGGTTTCTTACAGAGATCCTTCTGAAAGATTTATGCTCCAGAAAAGTGAGGTGCTCGGCAAGCTCAATGGGTTCCAGGTGATCAAACAGCAAACAAGCTTTTCCCTTCTTGGAAGGTTTTTTCCTTTGTGTGACTCTCCTCATCCAGTCATAAGAGGGACTGCAAGAGAGAATGATGAAGCCACTTTCAGGATCTGACACCCAATAATACAAACATGGAACTAGAACCCAGTGATGGCACTGCCAAAAAACCCCTGCATTTTGTTTGTGTGAAGTCAAACAGTGATATCTCCTTCAATTTAGATGTTCCACAGAAAAGGAAATAAAAACCAATTTAGCTTTGTCTTACCTAAACAGAGAGCTGTTTTGAAACTTTCTGAAGACGAGTCTGTAAGAATAGCTCTGTTGGATCAGAACAAGGGCCCATTACATCCAGCACCTCAGTTTCTAATTGTAGTCGATGTCAGTAGCAGCCAGTGAGGCAGTGTGTGTATGGGGGGCACCATTGCTCTCCTGTCTTTCCAACACAGCAGACATGGGTGAATGCATAGTGAGAGAGTGGAGGGGTGAGGAGCTTTGTCCCATGCCATGAATGGCAGCGAGTGTCAGACTGGCTCCTTTACAATTTGCTGCAGTGGGCCAAGTTCCCCACAACTCCCTCTTCCCTCTCGGTAAGCGCCAGTGGCTCATTGTGTTGGGAAGACAGGAGAGTAATGGTGTCTCTCCTGTGCCACCTCAACAGCTACTGCTGGCTGGCCTTCTCCTTCCTCCAGGTGGTGCACAAATCCAGGGCATGAAGGCAACAGCTCTCTTTCTTTCTTGTTTGTCCCCAGCAAATGGCATTCAGACATATATTACTTCTGAACCTGGTGAGTTAAGTTAGTTATCATTGCTAATAGCAGTCAACTGAAGTAGCAAACACAGAGTTCTACTTCATTACACATCAGAGAGACACGTTCCAAATTTTATATTTATTTTAACTAGTGGCTTTTTTCTAATAAAAAAAAATAACACCACAAAGAACAAGAAGAGGAATTTTAAAAAATGTTACAATGATCAGTACTGGGATGACAAGTTACCTAATTATTGTTCTCTCCCACCTCCTTTACCCTTTTTGCTGTTTTGCCACGGCTGTCAATATCAACATTCAATCTTACTAGGAAGTCCTGGCTGAATAATCAGTCCTCACAGATGGTAATCCTTACATGCTAGAGATATCAATAAGATGGATGTGCTCTTCGTAACCTAGGTGGCTGGCTAGTTCTTGAAACTCCTCAGTCAGACGAACCAAACCAAGGTCCAGATTGAATTCTGCAGGAAATTCCAAAATCCAGTATCTGAAATCATGACAGCAGAGTTATTTAGATATCAAGCCATGGAGCAACTTTGTGCTAAAAGCCTAACTTACTCCACCTTTTGGGAAATGAGCCTCCCTTAAATCAAATGAATTGACAGCTCGGTTGGAGAGAACTTTGGGCCTTGAATTGCACTGGCGGCAGTAGTCCTTTGGGTGTGAGTTCATCCATCACACACTGGTGTAATGATGGGATGATCCCTAACCATTAAAGCTTTCTCTGCCATGCAAACATTTATAGTCTCTCAAAACATTTCTATACCACCTAGCACAGAAATCTTGGGGTGGTGTAAACAAATGGGGGGGGGAGCACATCCATATTAAAATCATCAGAATTCTGAGTTGTTCTCCTCTAAATTCTACTGATTTTAATAATATGCGAAGTTCTAATAAAATGTATCTACTGAAATTAACCACCACAAAGGCGTGGGAGCAAAAGCAGGTTTTCAAAAGAGGACACAAAGTGTTTTTTTAATTATTCAGAAAACATACAAACTTCCAAGTGGAGCAAAATTGCATTTACCTCATGAAGTAGCAGATTTTTAAGCGAATTTCACTGCAGTTTTCCCCACTAGCAGCTCTATATGTAGCTTAGTTAAAGAAAAAGCCATGCCTTTTGGTTTCAGTGGCTTTCTAAGGTTCCATTTTCTTGTTCAATTAAGCACTTGATAAAATGATAAACACTATATTCAACACAGCACTTGGTTTTGCAGGTATATTATATTTTTATTATACCCTGTCTTGGTGCCATATTGTGATGGAAGTGTGGACAGGAGTATTTTAAATAAGATAAACCAAACAGAATAATGAAAAAGTCACCAAGAAAATGTCTAGAATACAGGAGGCCAATTAATTTGACCCACTGCTAACATTGGCCATTAGTCTCCAGCAATACAGCAAGTCTTTCCAAAATAGCCATTCTATAATGTATAGAATGCATACAATGGTGTATACACCATTCCTTCCAATGATGACCAGTTTGAAGTCAAAGGAGAAAATCCAAGATTATTCAAGTTCATTGCTAAAAAGCTATCTAACACTGAAATCATACAAGTAACTACTATTCAATAAATAGAGTATCCAAAAGGATATAGGGAGAGAAGTTTTCCTGCCAGTTCTGTGGATGGTAGATACCATCGGTGCATTAAAAGGAAGGTTCGTGGCAGATGACTGTTGCTCAGTTCCCCTCTGTGATCTGCAAACACAGATATATAACATTCCAAGGTGGATAACGTGCATTAATGAATGGTACCATGTAAAAATAGGCACATTAAAAAGTCAAATGGACATCTCTCTCATACACACACACTTTCTAAAGTGATATTAGGAAAGGTAAAAAAAATATAGCTTACTATCATTAGCAGTGAGATGAGCACATTTATAAAGAAAGAATAACTCACCCATGATATCAGTATAAGGATGTGTGTACACCAGCTGTTTTTCCAAGGTGACACGATTTTAACCTCGGGAGCATTTTGTGCCTTCATGTCTTGAAGGTTGCTTCACACATTACATTTTCCCTACACAGTGGTAATATTTGTGTAAGAAACAGCATGTTCTGCAACATTTCAACTGAGGTGAGAGTATCCTTTTTACCACAGCAGTTGATCATGCCACTATCCCTCTCAGCAAACATGCAACAAAGAAAACACTACAAACGATACACAGAAGTTTCCTTTATGCAGGAAGAATGAAATGTGTGAAAAGGATCAAGATAATAACAGTTCTACAAACCCCCGATTAGTCTTGCTAAATATTTTATAACGTCTCTCTTCCAATCCATTGTCCAAACTAACATTTTCTTATCCTAACTTTTTTCTTTAAAACTAACTAACTAACTAACTAACTAACTAACTAACTAACTCAGCTGACTTTGCAGCATTCAACCCATTCACATCTAGCCCCAAGCAGCATCTTGTTAATTTCTTTCCCCCTTTTCTTGCTTGGCAATGGGTTGACTTTGCATAGGCTCAGCAACTTCATAGTCCACCTCAGGATTTCCCATCTTCCTCCCCTCCCCCCAAAATAACCACATCCAGATTATTATGATTATACATGTGCCAATAGCACACATGCAGCATTATTTCAGGGGAGGGGAAACCCACCTACTCAAGAGACCAAAATCTCTACTAGGATGAATTACATTTTTACTAGACCATTCAAGGGTCTTTTGTGGCACCTGAAAAGACTAAGCACTTTTTTTATGGCATAAGCTTTCATGGACTCAAGGCCATTTTGTCAGATCCGACAAAGTGAGTTCACAAAAGCTTATGATGGACTTGGGAAGAAAGGAAGACTCATACCGAACATTTTAATGCAGGTGCTTAAAAGTTCATCCAACATTGCGGCTTTCCCAAGTGTATTGGACCCCATCGTCCTTTAATTGTTAAAAGAACAAATACACTTCCACCACATCAGAGAAGGGCAGCAGCGGCGGCAGCAGTGGCAACCGAGGCTCCATTAGATTTCTGTCAGTTGCATTATCTGCACCACTTCACCAGCAAACTGGAAAAAGAAATAAGGTGGGGAGGAGAGAGAACCAGACTGCAGTTTTATATGTGGGCCAAACATTTATGGTTCAGCTCATCTTTTTAAAGATGATGATGATGATGATAATTAATAATATGCCCATACAAGAAGTGAAATGCATCTTCTCAGCAGAACCAGCTCTTCTTGTTTATATATCTACACCAGGAGCAAGGAACCTTTTTCAGACTGAGGGCTGTATTCTCTCGTAGGCAACATTCCAGAGGCCACATGCCGATCGCAGGCAAGGACAGGACCAAAAGTCAGTGTGGCAACAGATATGACTTGTACCTTTTGAGAGTAGCCTCCATTATGGCTTCAAATCTCCCTCTCCATCTAAGTAAGCAAGAGGCATTATCACAGTTTGTGAACATATTCCAGTCGGGCAAAAGCACTTGCAGATTGGGGCTGGGGAGCACAGTGGCTGCGGGGAGGGGGAGGGCCAGGGGAAGTGATACCCTTCCCCAATCTTAATCTCAGTATTTTAAAAAAGCTCTTCTTTCTTTCTCTATCTTTCTTTCTTTCTTTCGAGTAAGTTGCTAGCATTTGTAGAACCTGACATATCAGGCAAAATGTGCAGGCACTATCCTTCTCATTTCATTTCATTTGCAAGAAACTAGACTGCTCCTCCTTTCAGTGTTTTAGTTTGACCTCCCCCAAGAGTCCCCGCAGATGCCCATCTGGGGCTTGGGGAGAGTGGCCATGGCCTGAGGAGAACCCTGAGGGCCACAGGTCCATGGGACAGAGGTTCCCCACACCTGAGCTATACCATTCAGGTAGGATTGCCAGCTTCCCCCACCCTGGCAGGACTGTGACTTTAAGAGCAGCGTGATGGGAGAACCAGAAATTTAGTAAGCAAAACTTCTGATAGTGTAACAGACAGGAGAAGCTTTGCCTGCTATATTTTTGCTCATTAAGCAGCTGTTAAAAGTTGTGGGATCCCAGGCAGGAGAAAAGTTGGCAACCTTCAGGTTGTTCTGTCTCACACACATAAAAGTACAGGCTGTGAGTACCAAAAGGACAGCCAGGAATTTCCACCTGTAAGATTGTTCCTGGCTTTGGGACTGGCTTAGTTCTTGGGGACGGGGGCCTACATTGCTACATATTCAGTGCCTCGACTTTGCACAGCACCTTTTCCAGCAGTCTAGCAGGACTGTGTTATTTTGCTTTATGTCTTGATCTCTGCCTATAGTGTTTTGTTCCTGGTGCTCAGGAGTGTTTTCTTTCTACTGCCCATTCATCTTCCCAATTGCAGCAAAGACATTATCAGCCTCCAGCTGAATGGAAAATCCATGTGTTGTTTCTAGCAACTCCTAAGTGGAAGCTGCCACTTCACACACTCCTGGCCTGCTGCTGCTGACGGGCTGTCCATTCTCCCTCTCTCATGGAATTCCACTTACTCGGTAAAAAAACAAAACAAAAACATGTACAAATCACCGAGGAGCTCATACACTGTAAAGACAGCATCGAATAGGGGGAAAGGCCAAAAACCACAGAAAAGTAAGTAGTGATGGGGAGATAACACATTTTAATATGCCCTTGCTAAGGACTGCAATCTTAGATCTAACCTCTTAGTAACTGGCAAAGGGGAAGGAGATGCTAGTGGTTAGAGCACTGCCCCTGAACATGTAAATGTAAGGCTCTGTTTTGGGCAAAAATCAACCAAGCCCGGCTCCTTTCCCTTCATTTATTCTTTGCTAAGTGCTGCTTTGGAAGCTAGGGTCAGAAATGTTGTACAAAATCAGATCCTCTGTTTCACAACAGTTAAAGATGCAGGACGGCTCAATGTAGCAAGCTGCCTTATGGTATACAATGTCATCTTTACTGGTGCTAGGGTTGCCATATTTTGAAGAGCAAAAAAGAGGACACATTTGCCAGTTTTTAACTATGGATCTCCTATGACGACTTTCATTTTACATACCCATGGAAAAGAGGGCTTGTCCTGGAAAAAGAGGATATATGGCAACCCTATAATGGCCCATCTAGCCGAGTATCAGTTACACTGACTGGCAGCAGCTCTCCAGGGTTTCAAGGCAAGGGTCTCTCCCAACCCTACCTAGCAATGCTTGGGATCGAACCTGGGACCTTCTACATATGAAGGAGATGTTCTACCACTAAGGAATGTCCATTCTCAGAAGAGTGGCAGAGGGCATGCTTTGGCTGTAGATGGTCCCAGGTTGAATCCTGAGTATCATCAGCTCAAAGGCTCTGAGGGCCAAACTAGACATGACAAAAGAAATATGTGACTACATCTCCACTCACAAAAGTTTACAAAGAGCAGCTGTTGGTGGGATGGGTTGATCTGGATCGGGACTGTGGCACAGGGTAGGGGAATTGACCCTTTCCTCCTTGATGCTTCCCCCAATGAAAACTGCCCCCCAAAGCTGTTGTTTGCTATGATATATTTTCCCAAAGTGTGCAAATATATTTTTCCTATCTGGGCTACTGGAAGCTGTGTGGAGGGGAGGAGATTTTCATTGAAATGGAACAAAAGGAATAGTTCACGCAAACACACACATCAAGGTCTCAATCCAGAACACTCAACTACAATAAATTAGTGAAAATCATTTGTTTGCAGCTCGTATGCAATAGATTTTTGCTGTTCAAAAGATTGTTAGGAGGGTACATAGGTACTCCAACTGCAATGGAACGGTGAGAAATACTCAGCTGCTAAATATAAGGAAAACGTAGCCCATGTTTAAGCAGCAACTTTTTTATTTTATTTTTAAAAAAAACTTTAAAAAAATGTTTTCCAAGTGATGCAGACATGTGGAGGGAACAGAGCACCAGGCAATAGTTCCTCATAATGTAATCAACACTAATGACAGCAATGGGAGCTCTCCAGGGGCAGCCCTACTGTGAGACAGAGTAGGGCAGCTGCCTTTTGTGTCAGGTGCTAGCGTGCTAGAGGGCAGAGCTGCCATTGTGCCACCCACCCTACCCTACCCTTTCTTAGCTAGCCTATTTTCCTCAAGTGTGATAGAGAACACTGCTCCACTACCAGTGTTGAGGTACAATTCAGCTTAGTCTGGGAATATTAATTAATTTATTATTATTATTATTATTATTATTATTATTATTATTATTATTATTCCCCGCCATCTGGCTGGGTTTCCCCAGCCACTCTGGGCGGCTTCCAGCAAAATGTTAAAAGACAATAATTCATCAAATATTAAAAGCTTCCCTAAACAGGGCTGCCTTCAGATGTCTTCTAAAAGTCAGATAGTTATTTATTTCTTTGACATCTGATGGGAGGGCTTTCCACAGGGCGGGCACCACTACCAAGAAGGCCCTCTGCCTGGTTCCCTGTTACTTCGCTTCTTACAGTGAGGGAACCGCCAGAAGGCAAAGATTCTGTATGTGGTACAGGGCAGGAAAGGAAAAAAAATGCCATTTTGTCCTTTCTCATGGGCAACAACGCTTTTTGAGACAAGCCATCACTTGGATGAAGGATCCATTTTCCCAGCAACTCCACACTGCGGTTTGAATGGTAGGAAAATGGAGTTCTCCTACAATAATCTGGGGCAACTTTGCCTAGATTGTGCAAAAGGTCTGTTACCATTTTTTGTTACTTCTGGGAAAAAGACATAGTGTGAAAATGTTCTGGGAAAGGGATTATTATGTATTACTACTAATACCGCTACACAGATTTCTATTCTGTCTTTTAGGGCACATACCAGGGTGGGGGAACTTGCAGCCCTCCAGATGTGTTGAAGTCCCATCATCCCTGACCATTGGCAGTGCAGGTTTGGGCTGATGGGATCTGGAGCTCAATAAACATCTGGAGGGCCACAGGTTCCCTACGCCTAGTATATACCCTCCGAAGGCACTTCACGCTAAAGTAATACAGCATAAACATTCCAAAATTTGGAACAGCTGTAAAAAACACACACATTAAAATCGTAGAAGGGAGATCTGCCCTATTCAGAACCAGACTCTAAGAAGATACACTTAGGGCCCATTTTCATCACTGTCTGGTTTCACTTCCCATGACCCTGACACTATATTAATGAACCGAAAGGTCTATAATTTTCTGCCAATCATTTAACACTTCAATGTAATTTTGGAACAAAATGAATGGAAAAGTCACTGGTTTTTACACTGTTATGATGCTAGTACTTTGGGAACAGTCTTTAGATAAGACCAATTAAAGAAACATGACCAATGGGTCATTTCCAGGAAGTTCTCAAGCAGGGCACACAGGCAATCGCCCTCCCATGCTATCTGCCAGCCCCCCACTAGGAGCATGATGGTAACACCACGCACCCACCCAAAATATGAGCAAATATTAAATGGCAGTAAGCCTGGTGCCTGTTGCAAGCCAGTTTTCCCTTCTCTGTATACTAGTTATGCAAATGTTTCCTGAAGTGCTCTCAAGCACAGTTGATGAAATAAGGCATTTCTGCTCATTTCATTTTTATTAACCAAAAGTCAGTGCCCTTCCAACTACCTCCCCACCCCCCTCACACCACAGCTCCCGAAACTGTGCTGCTTTGAATGAATTCCTTTGTAAACAGCAGCAGGACAGCTAAAGTGAAATACAAAGACGACATTACATTGTGACCCACTTTGTAACATGACAGGGAAAGAAAATCATCAGACCATTAACAGGGGACACACACCCTTCCAAACTAAGACAGGTTTTTACACCTGTAATTGTTTTGCAGAAGGGAGAACTTTCCCAGGAGCAGCTTCTCCATCACTGCAACACCACCTCTGTCCTCTCCTGAACCTGGCAAGCCAAACCGTCAACTATTTTATTCAACTTTACCTTTTCCTCCTTAAAGCAAAACACAGCAAGGCAGATCCCCATTTTATAACACAAAGGAGAGTCTTGCTAATAATGGGTCCTGGAAAAGACTGCTGTTTTTGGAACTGGATCAGTGAAGTGGTGACAAGCTGCATCTCAGCTGCACGGGGATTTTGCAAGACGCTTGAAGAGAAAGTAGGAAGCAGTCGTGGCTTTATAAAAATGCAAACACACACCCAGCCTAACGACAACAAGGAAAATTACTTACTGTACTTCGTTCTGCGGAGGTATTCAACACAAACATCTCCCTTCTTTGTCCAGCTGCCAAGTGTTAAAGCATAAATGAGCAGCTATTTCCTTCAAGCTGGGGTTGTGTGTCTTAACTAGTCACATGCCCCCTCTGATAAATCTCTCTGTTGTGCCAAGAGGTCAGACTCTCTGAAGATCATTATTCCCCCCTCCCTGCCACCCTGCATTAAAAAACAACACCACCAAAACACAATTCTTTTCTTGACATCAGACTTTGCTAAAACATTTGAGTGGAACGTGGGCCAAGTCCCACAATTAGGATATTAAATCACCCATTAAAAATAATAAAATAAAACTGATAACCCTCATCAGAGGGCAGGACCAGTTAGGATGGAAAGTTAAACATTCTACTGTAGTTTGACCTGTGTGTTTTGTTTTTCCATCTGGTACTAAAGCATTCTTGCATCATTGGTTGGGTGGTAGCCAAACTTCAGAAGGACTTTGCTGTGTGTTCCCCACCTTTAGGAGAGTAAGGACTTCACAACATGGCACAGTAAACCTGTGCTGCCTTTTCTGGTGTGATTTGCTTCGAAGTGGACATTCTGCTCCACACTTTCCCAATGAAAGTGAGAAACAATGCCTGTTTCTCTACTGGGGAACTTATGAAATAAGAGATCCTGTGTAATCCTGTTTCCAGTTCCTTATCTATCTGTTATGTACTGAGTTGAATAGGCTCCAAAAGGCAGCAGTCTGATTGGTCCTAGAACAATAGGATTCAGAATGCAGCAGTCTGATTGGTCCTAGAACAATGCAGCAGTATGACTGGTTAGCAGGAACCACCCAATCATGCTCCAGATAGAAGTGAATCCACAACCTGATTGGCCTACAGTAGAATCCTGGAATTAGCCAATCATGTGCAGCCCATTGTGTAAATAATGTATATAAAGCAGATACTTTGAGGGGACATCCATTCATTCCTCCTCACCACTATGAGCTGAATAAAGAGCATGAAATCACTTTGCGACTCTGAGTATATTTCACTGGCGACGAAGGTGGGATCCCGCTGAGCTGACTGCCACACACAGCACCGCAGCACCGCCACCTGCCGCACCGCTGCCTCGCACCGTGTATCCAGGCTTCAGCTCCGGGACACAAGGAACTCAGAATGGCAACTGACAGCAGCTTCTCGCCATTCAACCCAGCATCTGGAGACTGGGAAGCGTACGCCTCCCGTTTCACCTTCCTCCTAGAAGCCAAAGGGGTCACCGATGAAGAAGACGCCAAGAAGAGGGCAATATTCTTCAGCGTCTGCGGAGAGGAGACATTTGAAATCGCCCAGGCTCTCCTTGCGCCTGAAGACGTCGCTACTGTTCCATACAAAACAATAATGGAACAGCTGAAGGGGCACTTTTCGCCACAGCCCTCAGTGGTGGCTCGTCGAAATGCCTTCTACGCAAAGCGGCAAGCCCCTGGGGAAACCATAACTGGGTTTGTGACCTCTCTCCGCCAAGCTGCCCGGTTCTGCAACTTCTCAGAGCTGGAGAACATGCTTCGTGACCGCCTCGTCGGTGGCCTGAAGGATGAGAAGCTGCAACGACGCCTCTACGCTAAGAAGAACCTAACGTTCCAGGTCGCTCTGGAGGAGGCCCTGGCAACGGAAGCTGCTGAGAGGTCGACGCAAGAGGCACGGCTGAGCCAGCCGTCCCAACCGAGGGTCCACCACGAAGACCTCACCAACGACTCGGGATCCGACAGGGAGGAGGTGCACCGAGTACAGCAGCGCACTCAAGCAGCCCACATACCACAGCTGCCTCGACGAGAAGGAGGGAACTGCGCAAGCTGTGGAGAAAGTCACGAGAGGAGGACCTGCCGTTTCCGCAACGCAGAGTGCAGGCAGTGCAGAAAATTGGGACACATCGCCCGGGTGTGTCGGGCTCGGCCCACCCGAAGCCAGGCATCAGATGACCAATCCAAGAGCCCCAGGTCCCGGGGCCCAACGCACCAAGGCAACTCGACGGAGCTCACAGACTTCCAGGTATACCAGTTGCCCCACCCCAACGTAGAGAAAATTTATGTAGAGGTACAGATAGAGGGGGCCCCATGCCGCATGGAGCTTGACACGGGTTCAACTCTATCCATAATCTCGGCAAGGACCTTAAGGAAACTGTGTCCTACTGGGGGTCCCAAACTCAGGCCGGCCCCATTCACCCTCCGGGACTTCCAGAAACGTAAGGTCCCCACAATGGGGGTGGGGACCTTCAGGGTGCAATACCGAGGGCGGACGCGGCAACTGGACTTGCTTGTGGTCAAGGGCCCCTACATTAGCTTACTGGGGTTGGCATGGTTTGGACCACTGGGACTAGCCATCACCGGGGTGAACCACATGAGCTTACAAGTGGACGTGGACGCCATATGCAAGGAGTTTCCGGGGGTTTTCGATGGGAAATTGGGACAGTATACGGGCCCCCCCATTGCTCTACAGCTTGACCCCGCAGTACGACCAGTCAGGCTCAAGGCCCGCCGGGTCCCATTCGCCCTGAAACCCCGTATAGACGAGGAATTGGACCGACTCGTGGAGCAAGGAGTGCTGGAGCCGGTGCCTAATGCCCCCTGGGAAACCCCAATCGTCACACCCGTCAAGCCTAATGGTTCGGTCCGCATCTGCGCAGACTACAAATGTACCATAAACAAGGCCCTCATGGCCCATGCATACCCAGTGCCAGTGGTCAGCCATGTCCTTGCCACCCTGGCTGGGTCGAAAATTTTTGGCAAGCTGGACTTGGCCCAAGCATATCAACAGCTGCCAGTAGTGAGGCCCATAGAGCAGCAGGGGCAAGCAGGAGAGGCAGAATCAGTAAATACAGAGAGGACCCGCGAGGCCGAAAGGACACCGGAACCAGAACCACGACTGAGCGAGCCGGTTGCGCCAGACCAAACAGCCCCATCCTTGGAACACGAGCCAGAACCTGAACCCCGGACCAGGGAACACCCCAGGCCGCAACGCACACGTAGGCCACCGGCGTACCTTGAGGACTATGAATGCGACCTTCCGGGCAGGACTGGAACTTAGAGGGGAGGGGTGTTATGTACTGAGTTGAATAGGATCCAAACTGCAGCAGTCTGATTGGTCCTAGAACAATAGGCTCCAAAAGGCAGCAGTCTGATTGGTCCTAGAACAATAGGATTCAGAATGCAGCAGTCTGATTGGTCCTAGAACAATGCAGCAGTATGATTGGTTAGCAGGAACCACCCAATCATGCTCCAGATAGAAGTGAATCCACAACCTGATTGGCCTACAGTAGAATCCTGGAATTAGCCAATCATGTGCAGCCCATTGTGTAAATAATGTATATAAAGCAGATACTTTGAGGGGACATCCATTCATTCCTCCTCACCACTATGAGCTGAATAAAGAGCATCACTATCTATCTATTTAAATTTGTTAGTCGCTTTATCTTGCCCAGGACACCCCAAAGCAACTTACAACCAGCCAACCAACCAAAACCCTCACAGAGAATTTCTTCAAGACACAGGTACAGAAAAACCCACAGAATTTAAGGCACTACAGTCTCTGGGCTAGAGACACAAGGAAAAACACCCACACCCAAAGAGGAAGGGAGTGGCATAATGCCTAAGCTTGTCTGACCAAGCTTAGGAAGCCTCCATGACAGCCAGGGTGGAGTGGGGAACTCTTTGCAGCCTGGGGGCCACATTACATTTTAGGTCACCTTCCGGCATAGCTGCATACCAATGGTGGGGATGACCAGACACACATCACTCCATCTGGGTATCATCACAGTTCAAGGATACATTCCAGCTATGCAAAAGCATGTGAGGAAGGCACAGTGAGAGGTATGACTGTTAAGTTGTGGGTGAACATATCAGACGACACAGCGATTCTTCAAACAGCTCTTGTTTATTCACAGGCCAGAACAGAACTGAACTGAAGGGTTCAGCCAGCCTGCTTATATAGAGCTCCACTAGAACGCAACAGTAACCATTTTCTGCAACTATCCAATCACTGGACGTCACTTTCGATCCCTTATTTGCATATGTGGACCTGAAATATCTACAGTATCCCCCTGCTGGCCCAGGGTGAGAACTTCAGTACATAAGGCATGGCCTGGGCAGAGTCCCAAGAGATGTGCAGAGAAGCCTGCATTCAGCCCCAAAAGGCCTCAGGTTCCCAACCTCTGTGCTAAAGTAAGCAAAGGGCCTTTATGCAGTCTGTACCGTTCTGTATTTGAAGGCATTCTCTCCTTGAAGGCCTGACAGATGCAAATGATCTGGACTGAACGATACAGAATCCTATGAGGGCAGAGCAGAGACCTCAAAACTGTTCAGCAACAGTTAACACCTGGTTAGCTGACAGAGCAAGACACACAGGTCACCTGATCACCATCTTCCCCACTGTTGTAGAAAGCAGCATTTGCAACTGGTATGCAAATCTGTGTCCTCCTTCGTCCTCTTTTTCAGGATGTATTTCCTCTTTTGGGGCAACACATAAATGACTATTTTAAGAGTAGGTAGAAGGACTCTGCCTAGGTTTTGGCTGATTCTGGTTGAGAAGGTTCCCTGGGCTGTGTAAGGCAAGCTTCAACTTTGTTCAGCAACCTTGCTTCCAACCTGTGGACTTTCAGATGTTGGTGAACTAAAGCGACATCATTCCTGACCACGGGCTGTGGCTAATGGAAGTGCAGCCACACCACAAGGGCCACAGGTTCTCCATCCTTAATGCCTCAACAACTAGGCTCTGGAGGCTTTTCTGCACAGCTGTGTCTGAAGCGTGGTTAGGTCAAATACTAAAAGGTGGCATTTATCATTTTGGTGTGATAAGCTTAGCTGGTCACCAAAACACTGTCTTTCTAGGGACATGCATATTTAAAATTGTGAAATTGTGAAATATGGCTAAACTCTAAACATGGATGCTCCCTTCTCACAATTAAGAGATGAGCTTTTAATTCATTGCAGTCTAAATCATCTTGTACTTTCTACCTTTCATAATGTGTCAGTTTGTTTGAATTATTCAGTCAATTCAGGTGAAGAAGTTCCAATTGATTAATTGAACAATAAATTATATTCCACGATAAAACTTCTTAGCTGTTTACAAGAGATAGTAAAATTATTTTAAAAACAGTTAAAAAACAACTAAAACATTAAAAATTAATTAAAACTAGCAGTAAAAGATTAAAACAAAGCAACATCTAGATAGGACTGACTAAACAAAAATGTTTTCAGCAGACACTGAAAAATTACAGTGAATGCACCTGCCTAATGTCAATAGTCAGGAGTTTTAAAGTGTGGGTGCTGCCAACCTAAAAAATCAATTTCTTAAACTGTGAAACAAGAAGTATGTTGCCACTTTTGCAAACTGAAGCAGTTGATTGGGCACATATGGGCCAAGGTGATTCCCCAAGTAAACTGGTCCATGAATCAGTGGACGACTAACCCCATTATCAGACCATTTCCAGAGACTTATGGTCTTCAGCTGGATCTAGACACATCAAAAAAAGTTTTGGGAAAAAACGTTGTAAAGCTCATAATGGGAAATCACGTTGCTGAAGGATCAAACACTACAGCACCATCTAGTGTCACAGTGTTATAATTTTAAATGCTTTTTTAAAAAGAAAACTAGTGTGGCTGAGTTCTCCACTATATTTCTGAATGCTCTGATTTTCCAGTGGACAGAACTAGCCTTCCTGCTGAAGCCCTCATCTTGCTACGGAACAGTGACATGTGGAGGACCAAAGATATAGTGAGGAGTGGGTCCTGAAGCAAATTAGTTATGTACAGTGGTACCTCGGGTTAAGAACTTAATTCTTTCTGGAGCTCCGTTCTTAACCTGAAACTGTTCTTAACCTGAAGCACTACTTTAGCTAATGGGGCCTCCAGCTGCTGCCACACAATTTCTGTTCTCATCCTGAAGCAAAGCTCTTAACCCAAGGTACTATTTCTGGGTGAGCGGAGTCTGTAACCTGAAGTGTCTGTAACCTGAAGCGTCTGTAACCCAAGGTACCACTGTATTAAGTAAAGCACCTATTCTTGTACTGTAACACCGAGACCATGTAGGCAAAATTGACAAGTCTTTATACCATTTACCCATTCAGCTTCCATTTAAAAAGCAAAATCAGACGAAGTGGAAAACTTCCTGTACAATTCCACCTCAAATCCCCTTTTAAGTGTTACCCTAGCATGTTGGGAGCTTTTCCATGGGTTCAAGCCATGGCATTAATGCAATTTGTAAAAGCTTGTAGGCAATACTGGTACAGCCTATCACATGGTTCTTCTGATGTAATCAGCTGTCTGCAAGGAAAGAGTGTGCCTGTTCCATAAGAAAGACACACATAATGAACCCATCTCCACACAGCTGTGGGCTATTGGGGTTTTTTGAATCTACCAAGAAATACTTCCTATGCTATCAGTGAAATGTGGACTTAAAGGGCACCCCGTTTTGTTTGAGAAATGTAGCAGGAATTAGTAAAGTTTCCAGTTGAGGAACTCCACAATATGGTTTTAGAACAGGTAGGTGTGGTAACAGAGAGGTCACCATCGAATGTGTAACAAATTCCTCCAAACTAAATGAGATAGTTCAGACCTCAAAGCTTGCACTGCACTTTTGCTGGAAGATCAACAAATCACTAAGAATAGCAATAAAAATAACTTTGATCCTACATTGGGTGTAAGTGTAGGAAACTAGGAATATAACTCATTTAGATAAAGGTCACTTTAGGAATAAATGAGTGAATGAATGGAGTCACTGCTGGGAGAAAGGACTAATGCGGAAAAGCTCCTGGATCAGACCCAGTATGCTCATTCATTCAGCAGAGACCCAAATTAGACGTAACATACAATTGTGCATAACTGTCCCACAATGATGACAATCAAAAGCAGCCTCAGGGGTGTCAGTCTGAGCGAAGGAACAGGGTGGTAAGAGACTGCATATCATATAAGCCTTTCCTTTCTGGCTATTTTGCCTGCTTAATAACCCGTCTCATAAAAACTTGAGGAGGAAGGTTTGGGAGGAAAGATAAGAAGCACCATCTTGCACAGAGTTAAGATGTTCTAAACAGAACAAGGTGAACTACAACTGCTCTGTTTGTGTTTCAGTTAATGCCAAAACATGAAGACAATCATGCAGGCAATTAAGAAAAAACATCCATAATAGCTAAGTGCTCGTCTGTTTTCATTTTTGTGTGGTTCTTAATTGTATTATAATTGTTGTAAACTGTTGCTTTGATTTTTAATGAAACTGCAGTATGCAAATCTTTTTTGTAAATGAATAAAAATAAACAAACTGCACAGTGTATTCTTGGTTATTTAAGAAAGGCAGTATAGCCAAATATCTTATAAACAATTATTGTGTGTGATACACAACATTGACAGTTTAAAAGTACCCGAAAGAGACAGATGGCGTGGGAAAAGTAACTGAAGACTTTTAAAATCACTTTTGTATCATATCTATCTTCTTAAAAGCTCAGGACAATAGCATGGATTTATCTCATCTTAACCCTGACAACAGTGACTTGAGCTTCATGGATAAAACAGGAATCTGAACCTGAGTTTCCCACATCCAAAGCCAACGCATTCCATCTATTGCACCCGACTAGAGGGGGAAATCCCATCTGCATGGCTCCAATCTACAGCGCTGTCTGCAGTGTTATCACTTATGCCCGACTCCTTGACTCTGCTATCACAGAATTGCAACATATTATAAAAGCTCTCATACACACTGATGATTAGAAATCCACACAGTAACATCAGGAACAATCTCTCTAAGCATGGGTCAAGGCTGAAGAGTCCTGGAATCTGCTATGATCATTCTTGCTAGCAGAAGGGTGATGCGGGGGGAGGGGGGATTTCCCCTTTTAATTGCCTAAGCAAATATCAAGAACTGCTCAGGGAGTTTAGCTTGCTTTGACACCAGTTGCTTCAGTCCATCCATTTATCCAAATTCAATAACTTGGCAATACACAAATAGTGCATTCAAGGGAATCTATGTGCTTAGATTCACCCCAACTGCAAAAACAATGATAACAGACCAATTAGCAGACTTGCCCTATGCGCCGATATATTCATATAGCACATAGAGTTATCAACATACATCTGCATAACACATAGAATCAAATCCCACTGTTTGACTGCACCAAGAGAAACCAAAGCTAATCATGGCCCAATTCCAGAATAGGCAGCACCAGCAGCCATGGGTGCCCGCTGTGCAGTTTATTTGCCCTCTTGCCTCATCTCAAAGGCTTGCACCTAGAGCTTGACTTGATAAAGGCGATTTACACAGCATCTTATGGGCCTCCTTGACCCAATCAAGCTGCAGAGGGCAGCACAACCTAACTTGATGGTGATAAAAGGCTGGAGGGAAGGTTTTCTGAGCAGAGCTAGCATGACCATGCAGGTAGAATAGGAAGGTGCTTGGGGAAGCATAACTCAAGGGATGCCTACCATGTTGGTAGAACTTTATGAGTGTGCCCTTGAAGCCTCTGCAACATCATGGAAGGGTGGGGTTTGAGGTCCACTCACCCCATCTCATCTGCATTGCAGGGGGGCTGGACTACATAACCCTTGGGGTCCCTTCCAGCTCTATAGTTCTACAATACTATTATTCTAAAATGGAAAGAAATCTCAAGTCTGCCCCAGAATGGGTGGAGGAAAGCTATTACCATTCCTCGGGACATTTCCACAATAGCCTCAAGGCACATCAACACTATACATTTAATGTGTGTTGAATGTGCTTTAAAAAGACAGTGTCCTTAGTTATGCTGTCAGGTTCTGGAAAGCAGTTGTCTTGGTGAACCCCAAAGAGCAGAAACCTTTCACGAGAATGGGACAAAGAAAAACCTAATTTGTGATGTTGTCATCTCTGGCTCTAACGCTGTATTATGTTCTGCTGACCGTATTTTTTCCTGCCTATTTCTTGAAGGTATCTGTTTAGGCTAGACACCACCTGGTAAGAATTATAGATATACATTCCTTACAAGCCTAAGGCTACTCATGCTTACATAATTAAACTATGTTCTTAAAAGGGTACTTTGCAATGAGACTTCTTTGTACAATTGCTTCATCCATGCGATTACTGGAATACCTATTTCCTCTGGCTAACCTGACCAGCAATGAGCACTATACATTGTAGTACCTTGTGGGTCTGGGAAGGGTACTCACTGTGTTTGGAAACCTTGCTCTGGGTCTGCCCTAGAGCCAGAAAGCAGCAGAAGTCAGGAAAACCTCAAGAGCTGTTTTTATTTGTGAACAACAAATCAACAACTTGGCAGAGCAGCTGGGACTTACTACATAGGTTAGCCTTAGGCCCAGCTATAAACTATGGAGGGAACCACACCCAGAGAAAGGAGTTTCTATTACTGACCAGGCATGTCTTTTAAAGAGATACTCACTAGATACATGGGATTATATATAAACTGTGTGTGTTAAGCACATTAATTTCTTAGCCTTGAAGGATAATAGGGGGAGATCAAATGTTTTGAGTTACTGCTTTTATGATGCAGTGTAAATAAGGGGGAAATGCAAGAAATGTTCTTAAAATACTCTGGTTTCTTGCAGCTTAACCTTGACTGAGTGGGCCTTGGACCTTGACAAACCTTTCCTTTCCTGAAATCTCACCTCTCCTCCCATCCAGAGATATCTGAAAACTAGCACCCCTTTAAAGTGCTTACAGCCATCTCAGTCTTTTAGCACTTTTAGCTGAAGTGGTTGGCACTAGAGAGTCTCAGGAGGTTTCTTGAGGAAAAACTGTTCCCCTTGACATTTCCCCACAAAGTCCTATATATGTGGGCTACGTTAAAAAATGCTATAAAGATGCTGGCTTGGATCCTAAGAAATTCATAGAATAAAATTTTTCCATTTTCTCCTCTGTCTTCTCTGAAAGATAAGGGGGTTCTTAAACCAGAGCTGGCATTTTCACCTGGCACCCTTGGGTAACTACCAGGGCCCTGAAACCTGGCAGATCCAGCTGGTGCCTGCCCTTTGGGGTGGGGTATGAGACGTGGCTCCATCAGCAGCACCAGCCAGCTGGATCTGGCCACCCTTTTGATTTCCCCACAATGCCCCCTGAGCAAGCATTGCTCTGGGGTGTCGTGAGAAGTTAACAGGGTGGCTAGACCCAGCTGCCCACCACTGCTTGGAGCACTGCAACCACAGTCAAATGAGCCCACCACAGCCCATGGACAGACAGGTGAGGCCCCTCCACAAAAGGACATATTGCCCAGGGCCCCATCAGATCTAGAGCTGGCTCTGCCCTGAACAATGTGCTGTGAACTGCCCTGGATGAAAAGTGGTATACAAATTTAGTAAATATTAATAATTGTGATCGGGCACAGAGGACTTACAGTACTTTAAGATCCAAACCCAATACAAAAAAGCAATTATGTCCTCTCCTCAGAAGGGCACTTCCCCAGTTATTTTGGAGGTCCATCAACCGTCAAAAGGGGCTTTTTTGGGAGGTTAATGTATATTTGGGTTACTATGAACTCATCCACCATGAGTCCTGCAACCAAAGTGCACATTGTTGTTAACCCAGAAACTGTCCTTAAGGAGCGTGCCTTTTTTGAAAACTTGGTCCTTGTGCTCTACTCTCACCCAATAGCGTTTTTGTTTGTTTACTTTTTTAAAAAAATTATATTAGCTCAAAAGAAAAGCTGCCGCCAGATTGGCTGATCTACCTCACTGGTCCATACATCACGCAATAGGGCTTTGATGGAAATAGAGTTAATGAAAGCAGCTCCAGTATCACCAGGCAGGACGTTTTAAAAATATCCAAGTGTGATTAAGATGCCAGGTATAAATAAATCAGCAGCTCTCACATTAAGTGGCTGAGCTTAAAGGCATCTGGAGGACATGATGGAAAGTAAAACTTTCTGCAGATATGGCAGTCCTGGGGCAGTAAACTCAGGCAGCATGAAATGTCTGCCACCATCATATGCAGGGTCTGGTGATAAAGTCTGAATTCAACAAAACGAAGGCTTTAACTCTAGGGAATGGCCAAGGGCTTCACATGCCTTTTCCCCATTTACCACTTTGGGGAATTTATTGTTATTTATTATTATTATTATTATTATTATTACGTTTTCTTATCTGTCCTTCACCATGAGGTTCCGGAGCAGATTACAACAGTGTGAAGATGCAATGTTAAAGGATAATGTGAGACCTAAAAATAAATTTCAGTTGTTTGCTCATCAAGAAGTATAAGCTAAGACCCAGAGATTTCCTTTGCTCTATTGCTCTTCCACATACCCACATTTAAGTGAATGCTGAAAGTCTTGAAATCTCCAGCAGGACTGTGTTCTTTCAGAGAGCTTTCATACTTGGAAGTCCATGCTTGAAGTCTGCTGCAGTCACCAATATGTCTAACTGGTCAGGTCATAGACTAGGGACAGTGCCAGATTTATGTATAAGCTAAACAAGCTATAGCTTAGGGCCCCACTCTCTTGGGGCCCCCCCCAAAAAAAATTAAAGGAAAAGAACAACTGGATGTACATTTCCAAAATATAAGATAAAAAAAACAAATAAAATAAAACCTACATACAGCAACACGGTTTAGGTCCATAAATTAGTATATAGCATATATTGAACACAAAAAAAACAGCAATTTGTTGTTGACAAAGGACAGCTGAACATATAAAGCGCCCCATTACCTTCAGTAGTTTAGGGCCTCATCAAACCTAAATCCGGCCCTGACTAGGGGTGCAGAAAAGGATCAGGCTGGTGGGCCAAACTGTATAGGCCTAGATCCAGCACTTAAGTTAGGACTGATGTTCACAATGGGGTTGCCACGAGAAAGCTTCCTGAGACAACTAAAGTCCATTATTATTATTAATAATTATTGCCATCACCACTATCACCTGATGCAAAAAGGGCCTTTGAATATATTTACGTACTGTTATGAAATGCAACAGATACAATCCAAGGTTTTTAAAAAATACAGCAGATGAGAAACTAAAGGACAAAGTTAGAGATTGGCTTCACTATTATCAAATATTGGAGGTTTACAAGATGGATAAGAAAATTGGTTTCCAGGTGGAGAAATCTAAATTGGAAACAGAATTGTTAGAATCCAATACTAAGAACTTATCAAAAATGTATAACTTGCTGCTGAAATGGAATACGCAGGATGAAACTGTTAAATCAGCTATGATCAAGTGGGCACAAGATATTGGTCACAATATTATGTTCGCTGACTGGGAAAGGTTGTGGACTACCAGCATGAAATTCACGGCGTGTAATGCCTTGAGAGAAAATATTATGAAAATGATATATAGGTGGTACATGACCCCAGTCAAGCTTGCAAAAATTAACCACTTGTCAGATAACAAATGTTGGAAATGCAAAGAGAATGAAGGTTCATTCTTTCACCTCTGGTGGACATGCCCAAGGATTAAGGCTTTCTGGGAAATGATATATAACGAAATGAAGAAGATGTTTAAATACACTTTCCTGAAGAAACCAGAGACCTTCCTCCTGGGCATGGTTAGTCATGTGGTGTTAAAGAAGGATAGAACTTTGTTTTTATATGCTACAACAGCAGCAAGGATTCTCATTGCAAAGTATTGGAAGACATCAGACTTACCAACCCTGGAAGAATGGCAGATGAAGATGACAGATTATATGGGACTTGCAGAGATGACGGGCAGAATCCGAGACCAGGAGAAAGAGACAGTGGAAGAAGATTGGAAGAAATTTAAGGACTATCTTAATAAATACTATAAGATTAAGGAATGTTAGATTGACGTGGATTTAAAAATATGGTGGTTTTCAGAGATATTAGAGTATGAAAAGGAATGGAATTTGTTAAAAAAATTTGGGAAATAAGGGAATGGAGTTGCTGACGGGATAATGAAATTAGAATACAAAACGGTGAGGTATGAGGAAGTCGGGGAAATTAGGTTGAGAAAATAATTTTTGGAATTATACTTGTTTTTTGTTTGTGTTTGTCTTTATTGTAATTGTTTTGTATTGGTATGTTTTACTGGAAAATTCAATAAATATTATTAAAAAAAAAAAATACAGCAGAGGCTCTGAATAGCAATTTATTTCATGTGAATCGACTCCCACTCTAGAGTGTCCTTTAGGTGGACTTCAGGCTACATGCAATTATTCCTCAGGAGCCTTTCTTTCTCTGGTTATTGTGCTATGTACACACTAACTACAACAAACATTTTCAACACTGATTTTGCAGTGCAATGTTGAATATAAAGGTAAAGGGACCCCTGACCGTTATGTCCAGTCGTGGACGACTCTGGGGTTGCGGCGCTCATCTCGCTTTACTGGCCGAGGGAGGCAGCATACAGCTTCTGGGTCATGTGGCCAGCATGACTAAGCTGCTTCTGGTGAACCAGAGGAGCGCACGGAAACGCCGTTTACCTTCCCGCTGGAGCAGTACCAATTTATCTACTTGCACTTTGTGCTTTCGAACTGCTAGGTTGGCAGCAGCAGGGACTGAACAACGGGAGCTCATCCCGTCGCGGGGATTCAAACCGCCGACCTTCTGATCAGCAAGCCCTAGGCTCTGTGGTTTAACCCACAGCACCACCCGCGTCCCTTAATGTTGAATATATCCAAGTATTAAGCCTTCTTATGAAAGACAAACTTTGAAAGAGAGGCATTTAAAAAAAAAAAGAAAGAAAGAAAGAAAAGAGCGTTAAAAGAGGCTCTCCCATGTGGCTTCTCCTCCTGTCCCTAGACTTTTATGGTGATGAGGATTGGATGATATGGAGTGCTCACAGATGCTCCTGCATGGAATCACTGCCCCACTATGGCCTTTCCACAACCACCCATGTCACAGCCATATTACACGAGACAGCCCAGCATTACAAAGTAACACATAAACACATACATACACCACCACAGCCCCTGCAGTCTTGTGACAGGCAAGCACCCAGCTGATTCGATCCACAACTGGAGGGATTTTCTAACCACACCATGCAGTGTAAGTCCTTGGTGTTTAAGTGGAAAAGAGGTTTAATATATTACTAGTCTGCTCAACCAACATGGAAAAAGAGCTCATGTCATTTCCTAAGTCAGGTGGGTCCCACAGTTCATCAAGTGTAGCATGATTAAAATTCCACATAAACAATGTCAGACCGTTAGAAGAAAGGGCCTTTTATTCCCGCCTTGCTCCCATTCCCAGTCCAATTCATAATCTATTGTCATGAGACATTTATGTATGGATACAGCCAAGAAATCTTTTCCACCACTCTTAAAGATAAACATGTTTATTTCCTTTCACATTAAGCCCTTTTGCCGTTTCTGAACTTGTTAATCTATGTATTACTGTTGCCAGCTACAGCATAAAAGGACCTTTTTCATCCTGAGAGACCAGGGCAGGGGTAGTTAGTTAGTGCTGTCTCAAAAATGATATTGTAGCACTGCAAAAGGTGCAGAAAAAGGTATCTAAAATAGCCAAAAGGCAGAAGCAAATCCCCTACAAGGACCTGCTACAATAAAAAAGACAAGATAGAGGCTTCTAAAAGAACACATGGGTATAGAAAGTAGATCAGGGTCTTTCTCCTCCCTCTCAGGTTGATAAAACGAAACCGATTTGACAGAATATTCAGGATGAATGAATGAAATGACTTTTTCACACAGGGAGTAATTAATATGTGGAACAAGCCATGGGGATGACCACTAGCTTAGCTGAGTTTAAAGGGCATTAGGCAAATTTATGGAGGTGTCTATCAAAGGTGGCTACTATCCTCCAGGCTCAGATGCTGTTTGCTGTATGCTGTTTCTGTTACCAATGCCATAATTAACACTTAGTGGCTTAGGGCACTATATGTGCTATACACATAAATTAGTAAGACATTTAGGAATAGTACATTGACTCTAAAAATGCCCTATGATTACAGAGCTTGAATAAATGTTGGCGTATTTATATTAGCAGGAAAATGAACAAGTACTTTCCTACGGTGACTTTCGTATCAGTGCATAGCCATCCTGAGAGCACTTGTGCAAGTTTTCAAAGGAAAAACAGGATTCAACGGTAATAAATAAGTGAAGTTACCTAAAACCAAGTCAGGTTAAAAACAATATCCTCATCATTTCATTACAAGACTTCCAACCTAAAATTAGCTCATATTTCAACCTCAGGCCTAAGTCATCCTGAAGGGGCCAGAGGCCAGGCAGCCTGAGGCCTTATTGTACTCACGGCTCAGAACCTCACAGGACCAGCCCACGCGAAAGCATCCCCATCCTATACCTTGGCCTCAGCTTTCCACTGACAGAGGTCAGGACAGAAGGCTAATTCCCAAAGTGTTGCCTTGACAACAGCAGACTTCAAGCAGGCCAATATCCCACTAGGACAGGTCAGAGTAGCACCCATATTTTCCGTTCTTTATCTGCCATCAGGCATATATTGCAACAGGCAACTAATGTCTAACAGTATAACGGTAAGTCCAAAACTCACCAAAGAGTGTGTGTGTGTGTGTGTGTGTGTGTGTGTGTGTAAAAAGACATCATCTGCTACTTTAGCAAAACCCTATTAGTCACATGATTCAGTAAAAAATGGCAAATAGTCATAACGTTTGCCATAGCATGGGGATGGCACTGAATCTTTTTATTGTTCAACTCCCTATGTAATCCCCTCTTTAAAGTCATGAGACTACCTCCTAGTCAGGCACAAGACGAGATACGCATATGGAATGAAGAAACCAAACAGTTCTACTTTGCTGTCAGCTGCAACTCACAGGCTGGGATCCAAAGAGCTGTCTGAGATGCAGCCAAGAGCTGGAGCCTCACTAGTGAGTTTCTTCCTTTTCTCCTTTTTTCTAAAAAAACCCCACCTCATTCACTTTGAATGACAAAACCACTACCATATCTTAAGGGCTTTTAAGCACCTCTCAGTTTCAAAACCTTGCCGTGCAACTCAGGGAGCTGCTGTTTAAGAACTACTAACCCAAACAAATGCCTTGAGCATATGGAACTGATGTGGTTCTTTCGGTCCTGGCCAATATGTGTGCATGCTGGTTTCCATTAAAAAGCCTCATTTTTTCTTCTTCGGAAACCTGCCTGAGAGAATGGCATGTGAGGCTGCAATTGGCCTGATCTTCCTTTAGCTATGAAACATTGCCTGACAATGTATTGAGGTAGCTCTGGCACTGGTTATAATCCATGTTGGATAAATGAGGCATCCATGTTCAGAATAGTCTGCTTCTGAACTCCAGATGCTGAGAACAAACAGGGGAAGGATTTCACTTTCATGCCTTGTCAGTGAGCTTTCCAAAAGCTCCCAGCTATTATTATATCGCTTACAATCAGTGGCTCTGGCTCCACCTACGGCAGGCTTCCCTGCCTATGCCCTACCACCAGTTCTTACAATATACCAGATGACCTCATTTCCCATTCATACACACTCATTTTTGCTACTAGATGCCGCAGCAGCCATCATGTGATCCTACAAAACCTGAGGTGAAAAAAACACACCTTTAAATTATGACATTACAGCTGGGTAGCAGAGCTCCAGTTTGTTTGTGTCTCTCTCTGTTTAATGAGTACCCAGTAATATGAAATAATTTTCCTACCTTCAACGTCAAGAGATGGTTTCTCAGATTGGTTTCTCAGAGGGAAAAGCAAACCTCCACCCAAAAGTGCATCATGATTAAACAGAGAATACGAAGCCTAACAAGAAGAATAAGAATGAAAACAGATGAGCTATCTTGTTAAAGGGCTGCCTGGTAAGGACCATTTTGCATGTCAGAGATGGGTCACCACATTTTATGTAGCACCAGACACCTCCTAAAGTTGCTCATTTATTCTGTCCATTCCTTCCTGTTTACTTCCTCCTTGTTTTTCCTGGCTTTTAAAAATGCTTCCTTTCCTCTCTAGCTTCAGAACTACTGAAAGGGGTAGTGACTTATTTGAGATAGCTTTTTTCTAGTTGTATGGCCTGGGGAAATAGAAGTTACTTCCCTGCTCTCTGAGAACTAATTGGTGGACTCCTGTTCTATGTGTGTAGCGGAGGGGTGGCCTGGGGGCTGAATGTGGCTTTCCAGGTCTCTCTGTCAGGTCCTCAGAAATCTCTCCTCACCACAAACCCTCTTCCCAGGCTGCATCCCTCACTGGCTCTGCTCCATACCCCAAATATTTTGTCTTTGAACCCTGATAATGCCTCTTCTTGCTTGCCTGGATGGGGGATAGAGATGAGCAAATGAGTGTGAGTAAAACTAAACCACTGTACACAGGTAAAATTTACATTTGTTCCACTCACATTTGCCTCTTACCTCACCAACCACCATACAGTAGCCCTCAGAAAGTTGCCCAGATAGGAATCCAGCCTTCAGGATGAAAAAAGGGTTCCTTTCCCTGCACAGTCTGTAGCACACTAATGTCAGAAAGTATTTGCTCCTGAGTAGGTCTGCATAATATCAGGGATTTTATTCTGAGGTAACAATTGTGAAAAAAGAAGCACTCCTAGATTTAACTCCTAGAGATCTCAGGAGGGAACTGTAAAATGAAGAAATCTAGAGCAGTTGGGGTGAGGGGTAGACAGTGAACCACTGATGACCCTAAAAAATCATCACCAAGAAGTAAAATAGGGACAAATCATTAACTTACCAGGATCATGCACCACAAATTATGGTAAAAGAGAGCTGGAGTAGATATGATGTTGTTTTAGAGGCATCAGTGCCTTTCAGAGAAGACAGTAGATGCTTTCCTCATTGCAGATGACATGTGATTCTTTCGCAGGAGCAGCTATTGGCTGACCAATGTTATCCATAGATTTATGGTTATAAACAATTAAATGCGCCCTCTCACTCTAAAATTAATTGACCTGTGTTGATAATATTTCTGTAGCTATTGTGAGATACACAACAATGGTCTTACAACACACCTAATTTTCTAATGATGTTTAGGCTTGATTGTAACCAAGAGCAATTACCCTTCTACAATCTCTCTTCCCCTATAAAAAAGGTATACTGAAATCTAAAACAGTGACCTTATTTACTAATTAGTTATCCAGACCTTAGAGTTACTTGCATCTCTCTGTTAAGCCAACAAACTCACTCTGAAATGCAGATGCGGACACTTACCTCTGTGTGCGTGTAATTGATGTGGAGATCTTTCGTGTCGGTCCAGTTTCTCCTCCTTTCTGCTCTCTATAACGTTGAACAGCTAAGGGGTTTCTTCTTCATTCCTTCACCCTTCTCATTCAAGGCCCTCTTTTGAATATTTCTGAAGGACAAACAAAGGAATTGTGCTCAGATCACATTCTCTGCAACAATGACAAAGCTTGCAAGTTTGGAGGCTCAATGCCTTCCAAATTGTTTGGCGAAATGGCAGCCACACTTCCTCCTATTCTTTCCTGACTTGGTTTTCCTGCCTCCAAAGAGCTTTTTCCTCTTCTTGTACTATTAATAGGGCTTCCCTAGCACAACCTATAGCAGCAGCAAAGGCAGGCAGGAAATGCAGGACAAGCTGAGGAGAGACCTCCCCCAGGCTTGCCATAACATGACATGAAAGTTCCAAACAACTCATATTACACGCTTGTATTTTACACAACCAAAACAACATTCATGGGTTTTGCGCAGAGCTTCCAATTTTCATCCAAGTTATTTATATGCTGCTTTTCCAAGATACGCTCAAAGTGGGTGCCAATAAGTGCAAGAAATAACTACAGTATAACAGCTTTAATTAAAATAAACCAATCAGTATATTCAATGTAGTATTTAAAATCCACACTAGCAAGCTAACAAAAACAACATTTAGGACTGCCCTACAGGTATGAAAAACATTGTAGGCACATGCAACAGCAGCCTTTTGTCACCAGAGTCAGTTAGGGGGTCTGTCTACTGAGGACAGGCCAGGTGGAAATGGACCAGGAAGCCAGCAAAGGCCAGCACTTGCAGGACTCACAACTCGATGGTCTCTAGGTCACCTAGATAACCATTAACACCAACATAACCAGTTATGCTGCAGGGCTTACAGCCTTGCTCAGCAATGCCCAATTTGTCCGATTCTTCTAGCCACAGAATCCGATATCTGATTCTGCACATGCAGAGATAGCAACTTTATATGGCACGGTGCTGTTTCCCAAAAGCACTGCCAAGCACAGATCAGAGATGTGAATATGTAGCTTCCCCTTTTTGTGTTTCCATTTTAACATCTAAAGGGGGAGGGAGAATGGGGGTCAGGCCCACTGCTTAGGCAGCTGAAACATATACATATCCCCCACTGATTAATTCTGTTTTAGACATTTCAGCAGACTGCACAGTGTGGAACCATTTGTCCAAAGCCTTAAAAACCAATGTGGATGAAACCCAAAAGGTTGTATACACAATGTGTGAGAGGTCCATTGCAATTAAGAGCTAAAGAAGAGCCCTACTAGATCAAGTCAAAGGCCTATCTAGTCTAACATCCTGCTGTAACAACCAGAGGCCTACAGAAAGCCCACAAGCAGGAACAGAGTGCAATAGTGCTCTCCCCACTTGGAAGTTCCAGTGACTAGTATTCAAAGATGAATTGCCTACGCTCCAACATTCAAGGAGTGCATAGGCATCATGGTTAATGGTCACTGATAGCCTTATTCAATCAATGGCTACCACAAACCTGGCAAGAGGAAGACCAGTAATTGGATTGTATTAGCTGGGAGCTACTCACCTGGATGCACCTTCACGCTTCAGCCTCTGATCTGCACGATTGTGTTCTCTCCTCCTTCTTCTCTTGTCCAAACCTCTTCTCACCAGCACCCCTGCAAGTAAGTTTCTGAGGACATATGGCTGGCTTATAAAAGCCACAGCTGCTGATTCCCCCCCCCCCATGCAACTCTTAAAGGTACAGGATCCATGGGCATAGCCAAGGGGAGGCAGGGAGGGAGAGCTGTTACTCCCCAATCAATAAAACTCAACAAAAGCAGGATCCTTGTCTGCTTTTGCACCTGGCCTCCCTAGGTTTAGCTCAGGGTGACTCCACTCCTGATAAGATAACCAGAAAAACTGGGTGGGTGGGTTATAGATAAGGGATTTCTCCCTGGCCTGAAGAATAAGAAAGGGGATGCGGTAAAAGAAGAAACAAACAAACAAACAAACAAAAAACCTTGAGAAAAATTGGAGGTAGCCATGTCCCATTAGGAAAAACAAAAATAAAAGCTAACAATTGGACAATATACTTATTTAGGTCTAACCAAATGGCCACAAACAATGAAGCAAAATTCTTAACCCAGCAGATGTTAAGTATTAAAACATAAATTAAAATGGCATGGAGGGGAGAAAGAAAGGCAAGTTAAAAAGCCAATGGTTATAGATTATTATAGCCTTAAAATAGGATGTGGGGGATGTTATGCAAACTTAATCAGGATAGATGCAAAAAGATCTTAAGTTGCATCAAAGGCTATACAGTATATACAGGAACAGAGCAGCCAATTTGCTCTTCCTTAAAATGGTAAAAGCCAGTAATTATTTGAGTCCGTCTCTAGCACTGATCTCAGTGCAAAGGTTTATTGCAAAGCAGAAAGATGTAAAGAAAAATAGGATAGACGTTAAGTTTTGCAATGCTTATGATGCCAATTATGTGCAGCTACTCATAACATTTGCATATGCTCATTTATTTGTTAGGATGTGTATTTATAAATAATAATTATAATTAACAAGAAATACCTCTTGTTACAGTGGGAATGAGTGTGACTACTCATGATTTGTGTGTCTGCTCGGTCAGCTCTCCATGGCATGACCGTTGATATGCAACGTCAAGGCCCCCTTTCTCCCTTATTATGGCTCTTTATCTTTAATCTGTTATTGGATTGGGCCACCCTTCAAACAGATGGCTGTCCTCTGTGAAATGAGACACATGGCCAACCTACACCATAGCCCATTTTTTGTGTAGTGAGATAGCAGTTGCTCCTTCTTCCTTCTAATAAAGGCTGGCTATATATTACGTCAATACAGTGGTACCTCTGGTTAAGAACTTAATTCGTTCCGGAGGTCCGTTCTTAACCTGAAACTATTCTTAACCTGAGGTACCACTTTAGCTAATGGGGCCTCCCGCTGCCGCCACACCACCAGCATGCGATTTCTGTTCTCATCCTGAGGTAAAGTTCTTTACCCGAGGTACTATTTCTGGGTTAGTGGAGTCTGTAACCTGAAGCGTCTGTAACCTGAAGCGTCTGTAACCCGAGGTACCACTGTAGTGTGATTAGTAATCAGATTTGGGATTTTTAAAAAATCAAATGCCAGGTGCAGAGGAATTGTCATTGGCAGCACTCTTTTCAAGGAGGTTTAAGAATTCCCTCCCCAGCTGCAATTTTGGTAAAAATACCCACCTCACAACATGGCAATTAGCACTGGTTGGGGTGTGTGTGAGTGAAATCCTTTTGGTACCAATGAGAGGTTTCCCCCCTAAGGCTGATGATTGCATGGAGAGTTGCAATATTTTATTTCCTTTATTGACAGCAAATACACTGAAACATAAGAGCCAGATTGCTATACTTTTTGGGGGGGGAGGGGGACTCATATTTCTGATTACATTGTACACAGATCAACTGCAGAATAGTCTACAATTTTTTAAAGAAGAAGCAAAACTTTTAGCTTTTACTTAACACAGCTTCTATTCTCCACCTAGCTATCTGCTTACCTGTTTCCTGTTACCTGCAGATGGTGTAACTGCCTTTTGATATTTAATTTTCTTCTGTTGTTAAGTGTCCTTTGAGCTAATAAAAATAAATTTAACGTGAAAACATTATATAAGTGAATCTGCCCTGCTTTGAGGGGGCATTTACTTGTCCAATCTGAGGAGAATCCCATAAGAAATCTGGGCCTGGAGTGAGAGAGTGTCAGAAGAGGGGAAATCATTGGCACAACTGTTGTGTATTGAGTCAAAGGATTTTATATCTGTATTATTATTGTCTGTATTTGCATTAGGGTAAAGTAACTGCCTTTTGGTTCCAGAGGGTACAGCTACTATTGGTTCATTTAAGCTGCTGTATTTGGATCCTCTGTCTTATTGGTTGCCTCCAAAAGGCAGGACTGTGATTGCCTGATATTGTTCCCTCCAAAATGTATCCTTTCTAGCTAGTTCCCTGTCCCTATAAATGTAGCTCTCCCCTCCTCAAGTCTCAGTCTTGTTGCTTTAAATAAAGAAGTGTTACTAGAGAACTGTCTCCAGCATATTATGTCAAGAGAGCTGAAATCACAAACCCCACGTCACAACAACAACTTCCATTCTGGTTTAGACTCATGTGGCTTTCAGAGCACCTACACCCTCCCTTGTCCTTTAGTCAAACATATCTAACAAATGCTAAGGGATGCAGGGGGTGGGGAAGAGACTTTGCACAGGATATCAGCCAGTGATGCTGCCTGATGTCATCAGGAGGAAATCCTCTCAAACTTATGTGGCTATTTTAAAAACATTCCTGTCTGCAGCAAAACAAGCAATAGAACCCATTTACTCTCAGTGCTTTCCCCCAGTGACTTAGGAGTTCTTCATCAAAAACATGTTGGAAACGTGGCCGGGCTCTTGCACAGAGCAAGTAACCGTCAGAGCCACACTTGATAATAGCATTTATATGGCTTATGGTTCGAGCCTAACCATGTCTACTCAGAAGTAAGCTGTACTGAATTTAGTGAGGCTTCCTCCCCTGGTAAGTGGGGTTAGACCTGCAGCCTTACATGAACATAAGGATCACAGCAGTGGCAGACTTTGGGCTCTCAAATTTCAGTGGAACTCTGTGCAATGCTACAATTCGGCACCCCCTGTTTCTTGCTATTTGTTCCACAACATTGTTGTGGCAACCCCTGCAGTGTGGTGCCCTCTGGTCACAGTCAGCCAAGAGCTGTAGTCACACATTAGCATTACTTGGATGTAGGGCACATATTATTATTATTATTATTATTATTATTATTATTATTATTATTATTATTATTATTATATTATTATTATTATTATTATTATTATTATTATTATTATTATTATATTATAATAATAATAATACCCATCTGACTGGTTGCCCCAGCCACCCTGGGCAGCTTCCAACAGAATATAAAAGAACAGAGCAAAATACCAGACATTGAAAGCTTCCTGATACAGGGCTGCCTTCAGATGTCTATGGAAGGTCATATAATTGTTTATCTCTGATATTTGATGGAAAGGCATTCCACAGGGCAGGTGCCACTACTAAGAAGGTCCTCTGCCTGCAACCTCACTTCTCACCAGAAGGCCTTTGGAGCTGGACCTCAATGTCCAGGCTGAACAATGAGGATGGAGATGCTCCTTAAGGTGCCCCTGTATTCTTGACCTCACCCTTCAACACCATGGCCTTGGGCTAGCCTGGCCTCTGATAAGGACACCTGAAAAGGACACCACCCTACAGGTGTGTGTGAAAGATCTCCCCATGATCGGGGTGCACACAACTAGGTGCTAGGTGCAGCCCCTATATGCAAACAGCTGCTCCCATCCTTATCAGATGTGTCTATGCTCAGTGCTTGCCTGGAGACATGATGCCAGCCCCTACTCTGCTTCATGTGCTCCTGCCCCTGCTCTGTTTGAGCATGAATTGCAGAGGTTTCTTTCACATGATCTACTGAACACAGATACAAGATGCCTGTACATATGTACAAGTGTTTATGTACACTTGTACAGCTCAGCTGTTGTATGCACAGATACAAAAACTGAACACTTGTTCAACAGTACATGTGAATAACAGTGTACAGCACAGCTATTTGTGCACGAAGATACACATACTCATTGAATGGAATGTGTAAATGTCCCTCAGTAGTGTGGAAGTTGGGCTGTTGTTCCCACCCCCACCCCCCACATTTCATCCATAGTGACTGGCCCACATGTGAGTCATCTCTGGGTGATGGCATGAGCAAGGGCTGTGATGACAGCTTTTGGTGAGTCAGACATAGGTTAAGAACCTGATCAAACTGCAGAAAGAACAAGTGTGATTGAGACCTGCTGAATAGATCAACAATTATTTTTTAAAAATATATTTTTATTACATATTTCTTAGTTTACAAAAATACATGCATTGTCTCTTTTTTCCAAGTTGCGTTCTCACTCTTTCTGTCTTTTCTTCTCTTTCTCCTTCTTCACCACAGTCTCTTCTCCCTGGCTTCTGTCCAGAGTCATAGCAGCCTAGGCTCAGATTGGGGCAGGCATCATTGCTCAGTATAGCCCATTTTCTTCTGCATGATGGAGCAACAAAAGCTGAACAGGCCACTGAACAGACTTTTGGGCTGGGATACTGTTTAGGGCAGGGGTCAGCAAACTTTTTCAGCAGTGAACTGGTCCACCATCCCTCAGACCATGTGGTGGGCCAGACAATTTTTTTTGGGGGGGGGGAATGAATAAATTCCTACGCCCCACAAATAATCCAGAGATGCATTTTAAATAAAAGCCCACACTCTACTCATGTAAAAACACCAGGCAGGCCCCACAAATAACCCAGAGATGCATTTTAAATAAAAGGACACATTCTACTCATGTAAAAACACACTGATTCCTGGACCGTCCGTGGGCCGGGTTGAGAAGGCAATTGGGCTGCATCCAGCCCCCAGGCCTTAGGTTGCCTCCCCCTGGTTTAGGGGGTTTTGTTGCAGGCGTTGCTGCTGCTATTGATTTTTCTTTTTCTTTTTCTTTTTTTGTATCTTTATTTTAAATCTTACGATTTATGTGGAAATAGTTCAGTTTACTTGCATACTTTTTGATGTTTTATTTATTGTTTGGCTACTTTTCTTATGCTTGTAATTACAGTGGTACCTCAGGTTAAGTACTTAATTCGTTCCGGAGGTCCGTACTTAACCTGAAACTGTTCTTAACCTGAAGCACTACTTTAGCTAATGGGGCCTCCTGCTGCCGCCACACCGCCGGAGCATGATTTCTGTTCTCATCCTGAAGCAAAGTTCTTAACCTGAAGCACTATTTCTGGGTTAGCGGAGTCTGTAACCTGAAGCATCTGTAACCTGAAGCGTATGTAACCCGAGGTACCACTGTACATAATTTTTAATATGCTATAAGCGGCCTTGAACATGGTTTTAACTTTGGGAAAGGAAGCATGCAAATAAAATCATTGATTGATTGGATTGAATAACATTACATGCTCCATTCTGAACACGTCTATCTGCATAGACGGCAGTTACACCATTAAAACCAGAGCTGTCTCATTGATTACAAACAAGCTGCATATGCAGCTCTCTGAACTATGACTTAGTTCATCCGTACACAGCTTGTATTCTACAAAGGTTGCCAACCTTTGGGTTCCATTTGCAAGCCGGAGAAACCATAATGTGTACCATCCTGACCCACCCACCAAAACGAATATTTCTTAGCAGAGGTATTTCAGACAATGAGTTGCAAATAGTCTGGTGGTAAAAAACAAACAAACCAATGGACATTTTGTTGAATTAAGTGCATTCTTGATGGCATCAGTCTGTGTTTCCTTAATTGCATTACTCCAATTCCCTTCCCAAATTCTCATCCTGAATCTGTGTTTGCATTATTTTTGGTAACATTTACAGACGGTGTGGAGAATGGCTTTGACTGCCAAGAAAAAGCATACATAATAATTTCAAGCCCTTCTGGGTCAGGAACCTGCAGCTGCAGTGATCACCGAGCAGCAACTAATGTGTGATATAAAAAGAAACAGGAAAGTCACGGCAGCCCAAGCTCACTTGGGAAGGCAGAATACACCCAGAGCGCCTGGAGTGCGCATGCAGAATATCAAAATTGTAAGTGCAGTTTTGCTGGCTCCCCTCACTCCTCTTGGAGACATTTTCTATTTTTTCAATAGGCTTTTTTTTGCCATGAGAAGAGAGTGAGTACAAAGGGAAGTGTTTGTGGAGTTTGTGGTTCTTCTTGTATTTATCACTCAGACAGATCTGGGCTCACAACCCTAGGCCTGGCACTGGCAGAATGTAACTTCTAAAACAGGCATCCCCAAACTCGGCCCTCCATATGTTTTGGGACTGCAACTCCCATCATCGCTAGCTAACAGGACCAGTGGTCAGGGATGATGGGAGTTGTAGTCCCAAAAATCTGGAGGGCTGAGTTTGGGGATGCCTGTTCTAAATGAAAAATCAGTAAACTGAAACCCAAAGAGCACATACCCTTTGTACACACAGGATTATTCTCTCCCCCCCCCCCCCCAATATTGGAAACTGCAGTTCATTAAAAGTGCTGGGAATTCTAGCTCTGTTGGGGAAATACAGAGTCTGGAAACATTTGTCTTTAATTGTAGAATTGTAGCTTAGAATTTCTTTGTGGTAAATTACCGTATTTTTCGCTCTATTGGACGCACCGGACCATAGGACGCACCGCACCATAGGAGGGGGAGAACAGGAAAAAAATTTTTTTTTCTTGTTCTCCCCCTCTAAAACAAGGTGCATTCTGTGCATTCAAGGTGCGTTCACCCGAAGCCTCCGGAGCCCAGCAGGAGTTCCCGCCGAGCTCCCAAGGCTTGCGGATATCTGCCCGAATAGCGGATAGCTGCGCAGCGTGCCCCAGGCTTCAGGATGCAGGCTGCTATCCGCAAGCCTTGGGAGCCCGGCGGGAACTCCCACCGAGCTCCCAAGGCTTGTGGATATCTGCCCGAAGCCCAGGGCGTGCTCCGAAGGCTTGTGGATAGCTTCCTGAAGCCTGGAGAGTGAGAGGGGTCGGTGCGCACCGATCCCTCTTGCTCTCCAGGCTTCAGCGAAAGGCTGCATTCGCTCCATAGGACGCACACACATTTCCCCTTCATTTTTGGAGGGGAAAAAGTGTGTCCTATAGAGCGAAAAATATGGTAGATATTCTGCACTGGTTCACCTAATGACATGTATGGCTTCCTGAAACCATGCAAACAGATGGGCTCCTGGGATGGAGTTTACAGCCACTTTGCTCCTTTCCTGGTGGTTTTTACTTCCATGCCGGTGGGACACGGGTGGCGCTGTGGTCTAAACCACTGAGCCTCTTGGGCTTGCTGAGCGGAAGGTCGACGGCTTGAATCCCCGCAACGGGGTGAGCTCCCGTTGCTCTGTCCCAGTCCTGGCGACCTAGCAGATCCAAAGCACGCCAGTGCAAGTAGTGAAATAGGTACCGCTGTGGTGGGGAATGTAAATGCCATTTCCGTGCGCTCTAATTTCCGTCACAGTGTTCCATTGCACCAGAAGCGGTTTAGTCATGCTGGCCATATGACCCGGAAAGCTGTTTGTGGACAAACGCTGAGTCCCTTGGCCTGAAAGCGAGATGAGTGTCACACACCATTGACTGGACTTAACTGTCCAGGTGCCCTTTACCTTTTACCTTACTCCTATGCCAAGCTAAACCAAAGTTTGGCTAAGTGTGTTGTCTGAACCAGGACTTTCTGCACCAGCTGTGATCTATGACCAAGAACAAACTTTCTTCTGTGAAGAAGAGGGAGGGGACGTGGGCAGCAGCCCAAAAGTCACAAACTGCAAAAAGGATATTTGGAGAGAATGGTGCCCCCTGCAGAGGAACAGCCCAATTCTGAGTTACCTACTAGCAGCTTTTAGGGCCAAAACTGAGACCGATAGAATAAAACTACAACTATTTCCGGTAGCTATTATATCCTTAAAAAAAAATTAATGGTGCCAGTCAGGAAGAGTTTGTACCTTCTAAACATGAGCAGCTGGTGAAAGGAGAAAGATTAACAGATCATTTGAGCTTCCTTAGTGGGAGCCTTAGGTTGTTGGAACCTCTCAATTAGCTGTTGTGGGGGGAAGGAAGAAGAAAGAAGTAGGGTTTTAGGTGATAAACTCTTGTTTTAACACTTCCCCTGAAGGAATCTGATGCTCTTTTGTAAATCTACAAGTGATAAGGAAGGTTGGCAAAGATTTACAGCAATCTGGATTTAGAGGGAAGTGTTGCAACAAAGCTTGCTCAAAAGGAAAAGGGAGGTTACCTCTTCGTCTCTCCAGGTCAAAGCAGAGCTTCCCTTCTCATGTGTAGGCTATCATTCTTACAGCATAAGCTTGATTTTAGGGGTACTTTGTAACACAGTCTTTGGGCCAAAGCAGTCTAAACACCCATGCTCTAAACCCTGATCAGCCTAGGAGTTGACAAAATAATCTTAATAATTCATAATGGCCCAGATATCTCTTTACGTGAGCTAATTCTTAGAATATGGTTTATTCATACAGAGATTTGTTCAGAGCAAAAAAGCCAGTCAAATTTGGAGACTGTGGTGGAATCTAGACGCATATAAAAAGGCTGCGAAAATGCTTTATAAAAAAAAGTTTAAAAAAATATATTGAATTTGCCATAAGCTCACAATCACCATCCAGTGTCACATTTGTACAATGCACTTAAAACACACTTAAAATGTTATATTTGCAGCTGTATAGTTGAGTTGTGTGTGTGTGTGTGTGTGTGTGTGTGTGTGTGTTTAGGAAAGTACCGTATTTTTCGCCCCATAGGACACACTTTTTCCCCTCCAAAAATGAAGGGGGAATCTGGGTGCGTCCTATGGGGCGAATACAGGCTTTCGCTGAAGCTTGGAGAGCGAGAGGAGTCGGTGCGCACCGACCCCTCTCGCTCTCCAGGCTTCAGGAAGACATCTGCGGCCTAGGCAGCCCTGCAGGAGGTCCGGCAGGGCTGTCTAGGCTGCGGATAGCAGCCTGCTTCCCAGAGCGTCGGGCGCCCTGAAAGCAGAGCGCCCGGCGCTTCGGGAACACATCCGCAGCCTAGGCAGCCCTGTGGGAGTTCCCCGCAGGGCTCCCCACGCTGCGGATAGCAGCCTGCCACCCGGCGGGCGGGGCGCCCTGGAGCAGAGCGCCCCGCGCGCCGGGCAGACATCGAAGCGTGGGGAGCCCTGCAGGAGTTCCCCGCAGGGTTCCCCACACTGCGGATAGCAGCCTGCCACCCGGCGGGTGGGGCGCCCTGAAGCAGAGCGCCCCGCATGCCGGGCAGACATCCACAGCGTGGGGAGCCCTGCAGGAGTTCCCCGCAGGGCTCCCCACGCTGTGGATAGCAGCCTGCCGCCTGAGGCAGACATCGGCCAGCCCCACAAGCTCGGGGGACAGCAGGGAGGCGCAGCGCCGTTCCTCGACCTGGTTCGGTTTCCCCGACCTGCTTTTGGGGGGGAAATAAAGGAAAAAATTTTTTCCTTTATTTCCCCCCCAAAAAACTAGGTGCGTCCTATGGGATGGAGCGTCCTATGGGACGAAAAATACGGTATGTAAAGTAACAAAAGCAGCCATATTGGTGTGACACAAGCAGAGCTGTGATAAGTTTTGAAGTGCACCGCAACAACTCATTGGAGAATCCATCACCACATTTGTCAGGAGAATCATCCAGGAAGCTGTAGCAATCCATACTCTTTCCTCCCCATCTCCTGACATACAACCCACAGAGCAGCAGCAAATGCAACATTTATTAGGATTAGCTGACTGCCATGGAACAGTGAACTAATAAATTACTTATAAATAGTAAACTGATGAATAAATGCTCATTCTGCAATAAGGAATGGTGTGGTACTGCAATGACTGCAAACCTATGAATTACTCTTACACCTGGGAGAAATTGACTGAGCATCTCTCAATGTTCAGCTTCATCGGATGTTCAGGAGTTCTGGTGTTATGAGAGAGAAAAACTTTTCTCTGTTGGCTTTCTCCACCCCATGCATAATTTTATAAACTTCTATAATGTTACCTCCTTCCCCTTGATCGTTTTAGTTGCCATTTTCTGAACCTTTGCTAACTCTACAATATCTTTTTTGAGATGAGGCAACCAGAACTTGTACACAGTAGTCCAAATGTGGCCGCACCACAGATTTCCATAATGGCATTCAGATACTGACAGTTTTCTTTTAAATTCCTCTCCTCATAATTCCTATCATGGATTTTTCATGGCTGCCACACACTAGGTTGCAATGTTCATCAAGCTGCTTACTACAATTCCAAGGTCTTGTTCCTAGTCTGTCACCGCCAGTTCTGACTCCACCTGGAGATGTAGTGTTCCATGCTCTGGGGAAATCTGGCTTTCTGTTGCCACGTTGACACATCTGGGATCGTTACAGATATTATCTTCTCGGGTCCAAGAATTTGGTCAATCACAAGTTGGTTCCTGGCTATATGGCACAATTCTTGCCTATACAGTGGTACCTCTGGATGCGAACGGGATCCATTCCGGAGCCCCATTCACATCCCGAGTAGAACTTAACACGCGTCTCATGCGTGTGACATCATTTTGAGCGTCTGCGCATGCATGAGTGGTGAAACCCGGAAGCAACCTGAAAATACTCAACCTGAAGCATATTTGACCCGAGGTACGACTGTACGTAATTCCAGTTCCCACTGACAATAGGAGCCTCCAGTCAATAGTTGCTCGTTTTGAGGTCTGAGGGAAGGTTCATAAAGGAGTAGGTGCATTTGCAGATGTACTGCTGCCAGGTCTAATATATCTTTCATGCTTGACTTGGCAAGGAGTCAGGAAACCATGTTCTGCACTTCCTGGAGAGAGAGGGTGTGTGTAATTTAATGCTATCTACTTGATAGCACCTATTATTCTAAAATTGTGTATGTCAGAAATGCAAGTCATCCAGTGACACCTAAAGGCAATGTATGAAAGTACACCGAACTGTCTAGTATTTTGCTGACCCCTGACTTTTTCCATTCCCCTTTCATTTATACCCAGTGTAGAGAACCTTTGGCCCTCCAGATGTTTCTGAACTACAACTCCCACCATCTCTGGCCACTGTCCACACTTTTTGGGGCCGATGGGAGTTGCAGTTCAGAGACATCTGGAGAGGCAAAGGTTCTGCACGCTGGATTTACTGCAAGAATGCTCAAGAGGTCTAATTTCAGACTTTAATTTGCTGTACATTTTATGTTTGGGGCATGAGTGATGTTGCACCAACTGCTCTCACTTATAGCATTGTGGCAAAACAGATGAAAACACTAATATTTTGGGATAATTTTAGATAAGAACAGGGATTTAAAGTTTGTAAAAAGTATCTTGGGTACAAGAGACACCATCTCTACTGCTACCCATCCATAAGGCAAGCTGAGGTGACTGCCTCAGGCAACAGAAGCCACAGGGGTAGCAGATTGCAATGTACATCTTTATTTGGGGCTGGCCCACCAATGAGGTGAGATGACTGCCTGAGGAGAAAGGGTTCACTGGGGCCAGCAGATCCCAATAACAATATTTATTTTCCCCCTTGTTCCTGGTGTAGATCTTCCTTCATCCCTTCTTCCCTGGCAGGGAGGGAGGCGCCATTTTGGGGTCCACCTTGTGGACCATTTTCCTTTTGCTAGTCTTCTCTGTGCTATAGTTTTGGTTGTAAGCTCCTTAAGCAGGGGCCTGTTCTGTACTGTAAAGCATCATATATTTTTAGATAGTTAACGAAAGTTGATATTTAAACTATCCTGACTAGCACAGGAGCTAATGCAAGTCAATGGGCATTTCACACCTCAGTTTACAGGGCTGGGGCAGGCTGATGGGCAAACGCAGAGACAACATGACTGTAATGGTTGCACTTTCCGAAGTCCTTTCCACGGCACTAAAACAGCTACACCTGGAAAATTAATCAACCCAGTTCTATGTGCTGTCTCAGGGCTGTGTTTTTCACATTATATCTCCCTTCCAGCTGGCTAGTGTTGAGGCTCTCTCTGTGCCCACCCCCCATGAAAAACTGGAGCCACGAATGGGAGAAAGTTCTGGATCCTCTGGCCTTCATTATATAAGGATCAGTACAAAGAAAGGGCTTACAGAGGGATGGCAGAAACGTTCTCCAACAGGTTGACTTCACCCCCTGAAAGCACACTCCTGAGAGTGTCGCCTGAGACAGACAGAAAGACACAAATACAACCTGTTGTAGAATTCCTTTATAGCTTCCAATATATATTTCCTCCAATACTTTAAAATGGTCTTTGTAAATGAAATGAAATGAAATAAAGGACCAGATACATTTTTAGCGAACCTATGTTTTTATAGTTTTCTCCCCCAACTTGCTGACTTTTAAAAACTGTTGCTTCTTTATATTGGTGGAGGATTTCCAACCTATGTCTAAGGTGCTTGTGAAATCTAAACATATCTTGAGAGGTTGATGCAGCCATTTCCGCTTCTTGAGTTCCTCAGCTGCCCATGTGGAAACAATGGCTCTCTGCTCCTCTGATTTAGTGGCTAGAAGGATAAAATGAAATTTTACACAAAACTGGCCATCTGACATGGATGAGGTTTGCAATGGTCTGCAAAATGGCATGCTCTCCTCATGGAGAATGAACCAGATATATTTATGAATATATCTAAAGAGATCTACATGGTAGCAACAATTGCCATGGTCAGAGAAATGTCATGGGCCCAAAATTTAAAAATGCTGTCAAGAACAGTAGCTCAGGTATTTTGATTATAAAGCACTGGGTTATTAACTGTAATAAAATAATCGCAAAGCAGTAACAGAAAACCTTAGAGCAAATACATACTTCAATTTTTCTAAAAAATTGTAGATTTTATTGAGTTTTAATATACAGCTTTAATATGTTAGGGTAACCAATACAAGATCTGTGTTTAATTTACACATTACAATACAAACAGGAGCTTAGATCTTTTGTTACAGAGTACAAAAGATATTCAATGGTCGTCCTCTAGCAGCTTCGAAACTTGGCAAGGCAGGTTCTAAGGCATGTTAAGTGCAGTAAAAGGCCACATGGAATACAAAATGAATACAATGGATTTATCTCCATGAAGTGTACATTATTTTTTTAAAAAACAGTGTCTGCTCCACAGGGCAGACATTTATAGTAATTTTAAAAAGTCACTGGCCAATGTTCCAGACAAAGACGAGCATTATTTTGTGTATAACCATTAGAAAATTGCTTATATTGCAATACTGGATCAAAAGGGGAAAGCTTCCAAAGGAACAGTAGGCAAAGAACTGCTAAATAAAAAAAGCCTATAAAATATTTTCACAACTAGTTAAATGCCAAATAAACCAAGCAATAGTAAAAAACAACAACACAATACCACCCTTCTGTTCAAAATAACAGCATATTTTGCTTTTTTCTGTGAATTTTATTTATGAACACACTATATACTCAATTGCTTCTTCCATACAGGGAAATGTGTCCATTTGGTCTGTTGCTTTAGTGAAGATGATGTATACTGAACCATCACCTTTCACTTTTAAGAAGACACGTTTTATTGCTTGTTTTCCACACACAGCCAACATCTGGATGAGGAGCGTCCTTAACTCAAGTTAAATACGCTTCTTTTCTTTTCTTTTTACAGTGCAGAGTATATGGGCTTAAAGTTACACGGCTGCTGCTGCTTCTCTTACTCCAGTTCACTCTCTGTGTCCGAGTTCAGGGGTGTGCAGTAATTGGCTTGGTCTGATGGGACATAGCCTGGGAGACACAAACACTTGTACGATCCTTCTGTGTTAATGCACTTGGCATTCTTGCAGAGAGACATCCTATTGTTCAGTTCGTTGCATTCATTCACATCTAGAAGGAAAAGCAAACAAGGTCAGAAATAGTGTGGTATTAGATGCTGTCAAAGACTGAGGGAAGCACAGTTTGCTGTGACTTGCCCACCAGCCCTGCATTCAAGTCTGTGATTAACAAGAGAACTTTCAGTGTCCAGTCTGCGGTCTTCTATCTTGTGCAAAGAAAAGCAAGAAAAGCGGCTACGTTTATGTGCATGACATCGTCTTTCCATCAACGCAAGGTAATAGTGTTCAAATACAGGACAAATACACAAGTAAAACTTTACCTGTCATGTAAAAAGGTAAAAGTAAAGGACCCCTAACAGTTAAGTCCAGTCGTGAACGACTCTGGGGTTGTGGCACTCATCTCACTTCACTGGCCGAGGGAGCCGGCGTTGGTCTGCAGACAGTTTTCTCGGGTCATGTGGCCAGCATGACTCAGCCGCTTCTGATGAAACCAGAGCAGCGCACGGAAACGCCATTTACTTTCCCGCCGGAGCGGTCCCTATTTATCTACTTGCACCTTTGGCATGCTTTTGAACTGCTAGGTTGGCAGGAGCTGGGACCGAGCAATGGGAGCTCACCCAGTCGTGGGGATTCGAACTGCCGACCTTCCTATCGGCAAGCCCTAGGCTCAGTGGTTTAGACCACAGTGCCTCCCGTGTCCTACCTGCCATGTAAGTTGAACATAATTAAAATGACCCTAATTTGTCCACAAACAGCCTAAAGTTACAGCATGTGTACATACATATGCAGCAGCACTTGTGGCAGGTAAATTTTACTGATTAGACAGTGAATAGGGGGCCTGGCTGGCCACTGTTTTATGCATGCCTGCTTAGGCACTACCTGTTTCACTCCTAGGAGTGTAGGAAGAGGCAGGTACCTTCTTTCTAGTAAATTCTTACAGTCACCAAGGGAAGTCAACTATGTGGGCTGCACATTCTGCCCTGATTGTTTCACCTCTTCTGCTAGCCATGTGAACCATGCAGGAATTTAGTGCAGGCTGCCCTTGCATTTAGGGCACAATCCACCAAGAAGCTCTTGAGTGCAAGTCCCACTGAAACGCAAGAGGAGCTGCACCATTGCTCATCTCTTGCATAGCTCCCGCTCATTTCCATGGGGCACATGCAGGAGAACTTCCCAGTGGAATGTGCCGCTGAACTGTAGGATTCAGAAACCCTTAAACACGAAAACACATCTGATCATCAAAATCAGAGGTGCCGGCTTATCCTCTACATTTGGCGGACTCTGCAAGTGGCCTGTATGTGACATCCACTTACCAACACATGTCATTTTGGCCATGTCCAAATGGTAACCATCAAAACAGTCACAGGTATATCCTTCCTGCACCCTCACGCAGCGTCCATTTTCACATCCATTCAGAATGCCACATTCTTCTGCCTGTAATTCCTCAAAGCTGTTCCGGAAACCTGGGCAGTAAAAACATAGGAAATGATTGCATTCAACAGCTGTAGAGTCTTAATGAACCAACCTCCAAAGGGCATTCTCTATTGTGTTACCACCCTAAATAAAGCCTTTCTCAGCCTGCAATGAGTGCTTGAAAAGCTTCCAGAGCAAAGTCACAGGCTGTGATGTTATGCTCAGGGCATACAGAGATAAACTAGTCCAAATGTTTGAAGTGCCAATCAATTAATAAGATGCTGTTGCTGTTTTGCAGAAGACATGACTGCCTTCATTAGGAACTCCATGGAGCTCATAGTAGAAAAGTAAATAAATAAATTAAATTTTAAAATAGGGACACACTTCAAGGTCAAGGTCAATTTCAGTTCCAAGGCACCACAAGAGAAACAGGGGTTTTGCAGCACCATGTTTTCTTTATAATATGTAGGTACAACCTAAAAATTTACAAAAAGGATAGACATTTCCCAGAAGCAATAACTGAACAGTCCTGCAGATGGCAGTCAAGCACAAAGAACATCTGAGGAATTTGCAGTCCACAAAGTGGTAATTTTTGAGAAGTCTTTTATTTCCCAAAATGTGGTCTAAGCAGCTTTGGACCCAATCTTATTAAACAACCACAGATATTTTTTGGGCAATAAGCCTGAGATACAGCAGTTTGAAAAAGTAAACAAAACCCATTATAGAAATATACAACAGATTAGTGAAGTAAATATAAGGCTGTTTTCATTCTGCTGTACTATAAATGATTAATAATATATCTGAGAATGCACCATTCCTTTTAAGTATACATGAATATGACTAAAGCTGTTTTCATCTAAGGAAACTACAGCAAACTTCCATGGAAAGTGTCATGTCTAGTCTACCCCTAGAAGCCTGCACTTCTGTGCAAAGCATCTCAGCAAGTGCCAGTTGCCATGTGGTGAGTTTTCCACATCTACACCCTGATGCCTATGTGCTGTACTCTCACAGGATACATCCCACAGGACTCCTTTGGGTATGGTGAACTCGTGCTGCTAGAAAAAGAAGGCCAAAGTTCTTTGGGATACATGGAAATAGTTATGCCCTCAAGATAGATTCCTCAGTTGCCACTAGTCTAAGAGATAAAGGTTCTGTTATATTATAAGCAGCAGCAAGCCTAAACTGAGATTAATTAGAGGCAAAACGCAAGAATCTTTTATGTGAAAGCTGCAGCCCATCTTCACTTTAGGAACTACCACTGGGTAAAGCTAATCATCCAGTCCTGCTGAAGGACTCTCTCCATGAGGTCCTCCCTCTCTCCACTATGATGGGGCCATTAGCTCCACTAGTTCCACAGGGCTCCTCCTGCCCCTGAACGGCTTCCATCCCAGCTGGTCATCATGAAAACTTTCAGAAATGGTGCCTTGGATGAAACAATTACTTTAATTGATTGCATGTAGGCTGCTCTGAGAGTCGGATGGTTTTTTTGGTTGTATGGCAAAGTAAACATGCTATAAATAAATAAATGTTAAAAAAAATATACAATGCTTGCAGAAGTCCTCCCCTTTTAAACAAAGAGCTTATTGTTTAACTGAAGAAAGACCCATTCATATTCATTTGTTCCTTGGATGTATGAAGTTGCCCTCTTCAGGGTGAGCCATGGGTCTATCTAGCCCATGGCTACCCACTCCAACTGGGAGTGGTCTTCTGGGGTCTCAAGCAAGGGTCTGTTTCCTCATCCCTATTACTGATTAAAAAAACAGAGATGGCAGTGGTTGAATCTGGAACCTGTGTTGAAACACTGATCTATGCCATCCAGAGATTAACACACTGAGATGAACCCACAATCCAAATGGAAACCTTAAAGGAAAGCATTACAACTTAAACAGCAACCTAATACCAGCAGATAATGGGGGGGGGGGTTGCCCAACATTTCCCCTTTTGCTCCCGTGACTATGCCATCATTTCTTCCCATGGTTTCCAGTACACACTGTTTTGCAATTTTTTAAAACAATGTTACCATTTAGCTATAGTTCAGCTCAGAGAGCTGCTCAGTTTAATTAAAGTCATACGAAATGGAAATGGCTGGACCTTATACAACTTTGCATAAGTCAACTGAGTTTGTTCAGCATTCAGCAGAGATGAAATCATTAGGCTGGCCTCTGCTGAAGGGAATGAAATATATGAAACACTTTTGCTACTTTCTTGCCTTGCTCCGAGTTATTTATTTTTCTTTTGTTTCCCTTTTTGATATACGATATATTTTAACCAAACACTATCAGGAAAGAGACCAAATGAAACAGGGAAGTGATAAGCACAACGCCGCTGGAATAGCCACTTTATTAACCACTGCTTAATTCACACATGATACTGAACATTTGCAGCGTGCACATACATGGACTGCGTCACGGAAGGCCTGTGTCGACAGACTCCCGAGGATCAAGCAGGAACCATGCCATGTGCTATCTACCCAGAGGAACGATAAAGAATAAGGATCCTTGGAGCCCAAATATATTTTACTGCGTCAGCTAGAGTCTGCTACCCCTGCTCACTTCACTCTGCTTTGCTTGCCAACCCTCCCTGCCCCTGACTCTGCCAGCTTAGGTAAAGAGACCCCTGACCATTAGGTCCAGTCGTGACCGACTCTGGGGTTGTGGCGCTCATCTCGCTTTATTGGCTGAGGGAGCTGGCGTACAGCTTCCGGGTCATGTGGCCAGCATGACTACGCCACTTCTGGCGAACCAGAGCAGCGCACGGAAACGCCGTTTACCTTCCCGCCGGAGTGGTACCTATTTATCTACTTGCACTTTGACGTGTTTTCAAAATGCTAGGTTGGCAGAAGCAGGGACCGAGCAACGGGAGTTCACCCCGTTGCGGGGATTCGAACCGCTGACCTTCTGATCGGCAAGCCCTAGGCTCTGTGGTTTAACCCACAGCTCCCCCCCCCAGTCCCCTCTGCCAGCTTACTAATTCCTACCCCCTCCCCTAGGGTGGGGAACTTTTGTTGTCTGGAGGAGCAGATCTTTATCTCCTCCATCCCTGGTGGGCAAAGGTTGACAGGTGTGTGGGGCTCTCTTGTCAAACACCTGATTTCATTGTGATGTCCTGTGATGCTTCCCTTGGAAGCCCTGATTGTCAAAACTTCAAAGTGAAGCACGGGGCTTTGAAAGAGCCCTTTGTAAATATCCTCCTGCAGGGATGTTTACAAAGGGCTTTTGGGCACCCTGCCCACCTTTACCCTTCAAACCACAGAGATTTAAAGGAGAGGGCTCCATCCTCTATGCTTCTCATCCAAACCTAGACAGAAGTTTATTAGCATTACCATTGTATTTATTTACTGAATAAGCAGGAGGAACCCAAGCTACTAATGTTTAGTTTTGGGGAGCAAAGGTTGCTTACGGTCTTCCACAAAGTATGGATCAGTTTCCGGAGTATACTGTTCCTCCTCAAAGTCAGTCAATGCATCTTGCCCGTACGGCCTCCGAGATCCTGGCACTGGAATGTTGCACAATTGGGCATAATCGTCTGGAAGTGAGCAAAGCAGAACAGGAGTTATAATGGAATGCATTCCTAATGAAGATATCCCATGCTTCTTTCTCTTGCTAGTGTAAAACACTTAATTGGAAAAGCCTAAGTCTGTTGCCCACATATTGCTTTCTTTCCTGGAAGATTAAGATTGCTCAAATGTAATGCAGCCATGACTCCACTTTAGCGATCATGAGCAGTGTCATTGTTCAGTAGTTCCAAGGCCAAGAAAGGGCATTCTGCTAACCTCATCTGAACCTTGCTTAATTCTGGCCGGCTTGTTCTGTTTCATAAACTGGGGATTGGAGGCCCATGAAAGGCGAAAGCCAGATTGCTGGCAAAGGGTTGCTATCTTTGTTACTAGATCAAGAATTTCAAAATGAGAGGGGCCAAGCCAGGGTGGTACAAAACGTGACTTAAAGCTTCCCTGCAGCCTAATAGGATTTTCTACTAAGCAAATGGTGGATCACAAGCTTAGCATGAGTCAACAGCGTAATGCAGCAGCAAAAAAAGCTAATGCTATTCTAGGCTGCATCAACAGAAGTATAGCATCCAGATCAAGGGAAGTACAGTGGTACCTCAGTTAAGTAGTTTATTTATTCCGGAGGTCCGTTCTTAACCTGAAACTGTTCTTAACCTGAAGCACCACTTTAGCTAATGGGGCCTCCTGCTGCTGCTGTGCTGCTGGTACCCGATTTCTGTTCTTATCCTGAAGCAAAGTTCTTAACCTGAAGCACTATTTCTGGGTTAGTGGAGTGTGTAACCTGAAGCAATGTGTAACCCGAGGTACCACTGTAATAGTACCACTCTATTCTGCCTTGGTCAGACCACACTTGGAATACTGTGTCCAATTCTGGGTACCACAATTTAAGAAGGATAAGCTGGAGGAGGAGCGCAATCAGGATGATCAAGGTTCTGGAAACTACTTGTCAGGTAAACCTCTTTATTAAAAATAAAAGCAGGTACACTGGTGGTCTTGGGATCCTTAGTAGCTCCTCGCACATGATGAGGCTGCTGTCCTTGTGCAGCTCCTTTTAAGTCATAGGATTAGGCAATCAGAAGTGAAGCACAAGTAATATACATTGCTGGTGCAGTTCTGAGAATGGCCCTGCATTTTTCATGGAAGAAGCTAGTGTATTGCAGTCACCAAGACACTAAGCTGTGAGCCACCAAGTTCATTCTTCAAATTTTCTTTCTGTTATGCTTTTAATAGGCGGGTGGCCTTAGGCAAGCCATACAATGTCCAAAACTGGGGTTCTAAAACTGACTTAAGAATTGTTGGAATGGTTGATACCCTAATATGTGGTGTGCTTTGAACATTTGAACATGCTGGATAAATGTTAGCAATTATAGCAATTGTAAATGCTATAAATGCTAGCAATTATAGTCCAAATGTTGCTTTGCATTGGAAGAAGAACCTTTATACCTAACCAAAGTTCAGAGAAACATTGTTTTATGCGTCCTGCTTCTGCTGTCTCCCACACTGAATATATTAACAATATAGCAATACATTAGATTGGATCGGAACACATGAAACGCCAAACCATGATTTGTTGTTATGGGAATAAACCCAGGGTTTGCATGTTCCCTCTTGCACTTAATGTGTGTGTGTGTGTGTGTGTGTGTGTGTGTGTGTGTGTGTTTTTACTGGTTTGTAGCAAACCATTGTGTGCTACTACATCTGGACCAGGAACACTGATTTGCAATCCTGGTTTGCAGGGCACATGGAAAACATAGTTTGCTGGTTCAAATGTCATTGCAACTTATGCTTTTCCACTAATCAGGAAGAAACTAATTGAAATAGAAATACTGAAATACTTTATTGTCACTTGTACAACTTGTATACAGTGAGAGCACCCCCCACTCAGCTCTCTTAGTCTTAATTCCTCTCGTTTACTGACACACACACACCAAACCCAAAAGTCAGTTTGTAATGAAGTGTACAGTGTTACCTTGGGTTACATACACTTCAGGTTACAGGTGCTTCAGGTTACAGACTCCGCTAACCCAGAAATAGTACCTCGGGTTAAGAACTTTGCTTCAGCATGAGAACAGAAATCGTGCTCCAGCGGTGCGGCAGCAACAGGAGGCCCCATTAGCTAAAGTGGTGCTTCAGGTTAAGAACAGTTTCAGGTTAAGAATGGACCTCCAGAACGAATTAAGTACTTAACTCGAGGTGCCACTGTAGTATGTGAAACAAGGGGGTAATGGAGGGGTGCACAAACACTGAGTTTGTTCCTGCAACACCAAAACTTGGTTGGGCACTATGTGCTAACTATGTGGGTTAGTACTTAAGGTATCTTGAATAGTTTTTCTATACATTATTTTATACTAGTTATGTATGCATGATCATGGCAACACTATATTAATAAACCAAACATATATTTTTTTTTGCATGAAACACTTTTACCAAGAGAATTACATGTATAAAAAAATAACTGTTGAGTTTAAGGACAGCCAGTGAAAGAGGAATGCTGGAAGGGAAGTATATGCATGAAAGCCAAGTACAAATGATTTCATAATTTCTGGTTCTAAAGGAGACAAGTACACTGGTACTTTCCTATGATGAATCGATGTTCCTTGAAATGTGCATGATTTTCAGTGAAACGAGTTTTCCCTCCGCATCATTTTCTGTTTGCACAACTGGTCTGCATCTTTCTCAGGGGCTGGTCAAATCATGATTGATTTTGCTGTTGTTGCTGTTTTCTTACTGACCGAAAGAACATGCAATCCGGTGATGTAAGCAATGGATAATCCCGATAAAATTAATGGAATATAAACATTTCAGTGCTCATTGAGGTGGGAATAACAGTTTCCTTCTTTTGCTGCTTTCCCTCCCTCAAGCAGCGGTCTGAACATCTGACCTGCCTGTCTTTGCCCATTTCATAAGGAATTCAAATTCAGACCTCCACAGTTGGAGGCTGTATGCTTCTGAAGACAAGTTGCTAGAAGCTGCAGAAGGAGAAGATGCTGTTGTGCTCAGGCTTTGCTTGCAAGCTTCTCATAGGCATCTGGTTGGCTACTGTATAACAGGATGCTGGACCAGATATCCAACAAGAGTTCTTTTGTTGCCTTTTGTTAGTCCTGCACTTGAAATTCCAATCTAAATTCTATGCTGCTTAAAATAAATTCTCTACTTTTCATTGTAGAGAACGGTCAATAGTCTAAAAGGTAATATTTAGCATTACTTGTGAAAACACCCTTTTGGTTCAGTTAAAAGGACACCTGGGGGTGGGGAAAACCATACTGAACTAGGTAGGTAATAGTTTTAAAGTAAACAAGCATAAAAGGTAAAGGGACCCCTGACCGTTAGGTCTAGTTGTGGATGACTCTGGGGTTGCGGCGCTCACCTCGCTTTACTGGCCGAGGGAGCCAGCGTACAATTTCTGGGTCATGTGGCCAGCATGACTAAGCCGTTTCTGGCGAACCAGAGCAGCACACGGAAATGCCGTTTACCTTCCCACTGGAGCGGTACCTATTTATCTACTTTGACTTTGATGTGCTTTCAAACTGCTAGGTTGGCAGGAGCAGGGACTGAGCAACGGGAGCTCATCCCGTCGCAGGGATTTGAACCACCAACCTTCTGATCGGCAAGCCCTAGGCTCTGTGGTTTAGACCCACGTCCATAAGCATTTTTCTTTCCCCAGATTTAAGATGATGCCTAGGTGTTACCTGATATTTTAAGTTAATCCCTTATTTTTTAAAGGCTTGCTTCTTATTCCAGCTCCATAATATACACAATTTATTTTGGGGGACACAAGTTTATGTTACTAACTTCTTACCTTTTAACCTGTCAACCTTAGAGTGACTCCACAGGATGTATTTCCCCCTACCAGTAATCGTATATATCTTTGTTGTTTAGAGCTCACAACCTTCCTACAAGCCTATGGTGAAGAGTTATCAAGTTTCTGTACTATGCAAACATTAACAGTTTGTACCAGGGGAAACATGATTCTTCCCTCATTTATGCTTCTGTGATAGTGGCATGGAATTTGTCTGCCCTGCCTAGGAATGGTGACAAGCAGCATTAGAAGCTGTGAGGGAAACATCGGGGAAAATTTGATTCTGTTTGCATTGAAAGGTGAACCTACATAATTCGCACTTGCTGAGACAATATGGGAACTGAAATGCAGCCATCAATCAAAATCCTCACCCTCCTGATTTTGTAACACAGCTCTCTAGCCAAGTAATATATATGAAAATACAGATACTAAGGGTAAATTTGCATAAAAACTCATATACTACTGAAAAGAACATACAAAAACACATTCTTGTATTAGGAGGAAATCTGTAAATTTGTGTATATCAGGCAAAATCACGTAGGAAAAATATGTACTGTACACTACAAGAAAATGCTGGTGAATTTTCATGAGGACATGACAAAAAAATTACAGACTGGTATGGAAATGTGGAGAACTGAACTTAAGATTGGAAAAACAAGAGACTGAGATAAACCACAACGGACAGTGTTGCCTATCCCTAGGAAACACAGCTACTGATCTCAGAGAGGATCTGATCTAGGAGTTCTGAGAGGCAGGAGACTGTGGGAGAGAAATCCGGCTTGGAACTTTTAGTCAGCAAATACAGCTAAAACCTAGAGCAAAGTTTTCCTCCCAGTCAACTTTTGCCAAGCTGGTGCCGGCCAGATGTGCCATCCATCAGCCCCAGTGTATTCTTGATTGGATCCAATGTGGCAAAAAGCAGTTCTTGCGCACGCACACACACCATTTTCAAAAGGAACTGGTCAAATGTGCAGTCCAGAAAAGAAAAGAAAAGAGGAAGCACGCAGCCTCCAAATTGAGAGTGTTATTCATGCTTCGAAAGAGAATCCCAAAATCTTATCAAAGATGGTGTTTCTACTGAAGGGGCATTTCATTCTTCCAGCTCTCAAAATACAATATGGCAGGAAACACTGGTGTGCCCGCAGCAAACACAATCAAACAACCAAGTGCACAAACACTTTTACTTGGCTTAGTTCTGGTTGCCCCATGTGGTTTCACAGCTGGTGCGGAATGTGACAGGCCTACGATCTTAAGCATGCTTACTTGGAAATAAGTCAAAATAAATGTGTTAAGGATCAAGGTAATTACATTGTGCAGTGCGCTAGAGGCCTGCTAATCTAGTATATCATTTTATACAGCATTCTGGAAAGCTACAACCATATTTATTGCCCAGCAGATTTAGTGACACATTGTACGCGATGCAAATAAACCCTGTCAGAGTGACAAATGGCTTCAGGCATCTATGATTCCCTTTTCCAAGCACCACCTGCTTTTGTTTCACTTGGTGACAACTGAATCCAGGAAGAGATGGAATCTGATGTCAGCAGTGCTGGCTAGTCCCTCCTGAAACTTGAACAATGAAACATAAAAGTGAGAGGATGATGTGGGGAGAGAAGGGGAGGAAACTTTTGCAAGGCTGCTGGAAATATTTAGCGGTATTATTATTATTATTAAACTGCTGTGAGAAATTGCTCCAATCATAATTTAATCAATTTTTCCCAGTCATTTGCTAACAAAAACCTGATTGTTAAAATGTTATTTGCATCAACGCTACTCTGGAAAAACATAGCTCGTGCCTTGGAGAAACATGCTGTAATTGTAGCTAGGAAAGCTGTTGAAGTAAATGCATTTTCGGCCAGATCTCTCTGGTGAGAAGGCTTTTACTGTATAAAATCAGTAGCTATCTTAGCAGAAAATCCCTGGTTTTAAATATTTTTAAAACTATTCCTTAATAACCCAGTTTAACTGCCTTAATGAATGCTAAACATACGAACTAGATAATATGCCCCATTAAACTCAGGGAGGAAATTTACTTCTGAGTAAACATGCTTAGGATTGCTCTCCCACTTGCTTTTTGGGGTCCATAAGGAACTAGTTGACGCAGATGGCGCTGTGGGTTAAACCACAGAGCCTAGGACTTGCCAATCAGAAGGTCGGCAGTTCGAATCCCCGCGATGGGGTGAGCTCCTGTTGTTTGGTCCCAGCTCCTGCCAACCTAGCAGTTCGAAAGCACGTCAAAGTGCAAGTAGATAAATAGGTACCGCTCCGGCGGGAAGGTAAACGGCGTTTCCATGCGCTGCTCTGGTTTGCCAGAAGCGGCTTAGTCATGCTGGCCACATGACCCGGAAGCTGTAGGCCGGCTCCCTCTGCCAATAAAGCGAGATGAGCGCCGCAACCCCAGAGTTGCTAACGACTGGACCTAATGGTCAGGGGTCCCTTTACCTTTAAGGAACTAGTTTGCTCTCATGAAAACCCAAAAGTATGAAACATGCTGACACAGAAGCTGGAACTTTCCCTGTTCTAAAGAAAGAATTCCACCTTCCCTTCCCCTCTTCTTTATTTTTTTTGAAATCTGTGACTTGATTCTGTTGAAGAGGCCAAAGACCTACACACTTAATCATGTTATGTCCAATTTGCACATGCTGTTCAGAGGCAGTCAAACCACACAGCCATGGAGAAATGTCTCATTCAATGAAGGCTGGAACCCAGTCGCTACCTCCTAGGAACTGATTGTGCAATATATTCCCACTCCAGTCTCCCTTTCTCTATGCAAGGAACTGTCTCAACTTCCAATTCCATGGTCACACTGGGGGGGGGGGGGGAACAGCGGGAGAGAGAAGCGGAACTGAACGTATGGATGGTGGGCAGCTCCAACAATCTCTTCCCACCTATTTCTCATGTATCATCTGCCACTTCATTTTTTTTTTTTTTAATAATAATTTTTATTGGGTTTTCACATTTTTTAGAGACAAACACACGTTACAAAACACAGACACAAAAGTTACAACAAAAACAAAACAAATATCATCATAACACCTTATTTTCTTAACCTTGTTCCCCGGACTCCCCCCCACCCCCTCTTCATACATCCCTATTCCCATAATTCGTTCAGCAAATTTTAGTTTCTTCTTCTTAACCTATAATTGATATTTTTAAATATATCTCTTCATAATTAGCCCGATTTCTCTTGTCCCCAGTTCTTATAAACATTTAAATTTTTCCCTAAGGTCGGCGTAGATTCCCTTCCCTCGATTTCCCATTTTTAAATATAGACCCTATTCACCCAACCCAAAATTTATCATCGTTCTTACCCTTCTGTAACTAAATAGCAATAATAAAGATATTTCCCCCTCCCCCCTTCCCAGGTTCTGATCCCTTTTCAAATAAAAATCAACCATCATTTTCAGCCCGGATTCCTCACGTCGAGAGCCTTTAAGTCCCTTTCAGTTCCTCTCCGTCGATTCTGTTGGAAGTCTCTTATATCGGTCCTCGAATCTCGAAAGAATCCATTCTCCATTACTCCAATTTTTCTTCCCTCATAGATGCTTGATAGGAACTGCTGCCAAAGGTCAACCAGTCTTTCATAATCAAAAGGATAGCCCCAATCATATTTCTTATATCCTTCAAGTTCCTGTGTTGCAGATACTTCAGGGGCCCCCTCCTTCATCCTTAACATCTTTTGCAGTGTTGTAATCCAGATAATCCAATAGTCTTTTCTCTTGCGTTCCACCATTATGGACTTTTTGTTGGTATATTTCAATTGTTCTTTCTCCTCTCCTTGCTCTCTTTCCTCCAATTCTTGATGTATCTTTTCTGTTTCGGCTGCAGATTCCTTTCCTGTCAGTTCCTTCATGCTTTCAGCAGAGTTGCTTGTTCCTGAAGTCAAGGTCATTAATTGTTTGTTCATACTCAGACTCTGCTCTTGCAGTATTCCCACAAAATAAAACATCCTGTTTATCTCTGCCTGTAGTTTTCCATCTGCCGCCATTGTAGTAGCCCCGGGATCCCCCCAGAGGGACTCCGGTCACTCTGCAAACCTTCTCCAACAGTCCAAATCTTTCTTATTTCTCTCTATCGAGTCTCCAACCACCTTGCCACAATCTAACTTTTAGTTCAGAGAGATATCAGTTAACAAATTTTCAATCTGTCCATTCAACAGCTCTTTTGACAGCTTGTTTCTCTGCACCAGACTCAAACACGGGATTCTCCCTGGTCCCGGGGGGAGGGGGGGTTTCGCAAAAAAAAAGAAAAAAAAAGAGAGGAAAAAAAAAAGGTTTTCTCCTCACTCTCCAGCACAACACTTCCTTTGTTAAATCGTGGAAGAAGTTTCTTTTATAATGTATAAGTGTATCTTTTCCGCCTTAGTTCTCTGAGCTTTGCTTTAAAATTGTCTGTAGTTAGGGGGGGTGCGGACTCCCTTTTAGCACACCCTCCGATCGTCTCCAATTCAAAGGAAAAATTTCTTAAAGCCAAATTCCATTTACTCACGGGTTAATTCTTTCAGTCCAAATTTCCAGGGAGAAAGTCAGCGCTCTCCGGTCGTGGCTCGCGGCTCCGCTCCACCGAGGTGTCAATCGACTCTCAGCGCCACACCGCCCTCCGTACCCTTTTTCGAGGGTCAGGGGGGGTGCTTAAGGCGCCCACCGAGTCTTCCCGTCCGCAGGCTTCAGCGCCTGCGGTTTCCAAGGGTCCCCGCGTCGCCGGCGCGGCAAGACCCGTCCTCGATGAAGCCGATTCCCTCCGCAGCTCGGAGGGAATCCGCCATTTCCAGATCGCGCTAACCCGGAAGTCCATCATCTGCCACTTCATAGGCATTTCACAACAATCCAAGTTTAAGACACAGGCCTGCCACCATGGGCTCTGGCTTCTGCGATTTCATCAGGCATTGCCCATGCACTTTTAACGTTACCTTTTCAGATGTAAGGATTGTAATCTTTGCAGCCACAAAGCAAAACAGGCTGTCAATTCGTTACTGGGCCAGGTTCAAGGTTCTTGTGCTAATTCACAAAGCCCTAAACAATCTGGGCCCACTGTGTCCCACTTTGATCTCTGAGATCCTCTGATGGGGCCTTCGCTAGGGACTGAGCTTTTAGTGTAGCAGGTCTTGCCCTGTGCAACTCTTTGGAAGAATCATCCTAGCATTCTTGTATTCATCGCCTAAAAACAGTGTTCTGTTGACAGGCCTTTGAAATGTGAATTTTCTTTAAACTACCCAGTATTTATAGTTTTGTGTCCCGTCCCCCCCCCAATATTTTATTGATGTTTTCATTGTTGCTGTAACTTTTGTATGGCTACAACGACACTGAATTATATAAATATTTAAATAACTATATAAGCAAAGCCCTACTCACTAGAGATGAAGGCTATAATAATCCTAAACCCTACAGACCTGGGAGTAAGCTCCGTTGAATTCAATCCTACTTATCTCTAAGCACACATGTTGTAAGATTGAGATGTTAGAATTATTATTATTATTATTATTATTATTATTATTATTATTAAAAATAAGAGGTGAGATTCTAAAGAAGCTGCATTTTGTACCTCTAGCTCATTTTGCACTCTTGTGGAATTATGGCATCTTCACAGCTAAGGAAGTATGCGTCATATGCTATGGAAAAATCATGTCCATATTTTGATCATTGTTAGTTGAATGTGATAGCCATGACTAATAATCTTTTGGAAGTTTGGATATATCTTGCGAGTCTGGGTTAGAAGGAAGACTTGAAACCTAACTCCAAGTATTTTGTGCCAGTATTTCAGCCTACAGCACTGGCATGAGTTTGCAGTTTCAGAAGTGTGTCAGATGGCACCTCTCATTCCAATTATTTATATGGTTTAAATCATCTGCCAACCTCTCACTCACTATTTATGTGAATGTATGTTTTGTCTTAATATGAATCAGAAACACCCTCCCCCCATCTCTTTTATGATTGCTGGGAGTTTTACCTTCTCTTCATCCCCACATAAATCAATCATCCTGATAATATTTTCATAGAATTGTAGAGTTTCAGATATTCTTTTCTTCAGGTTATTGATTTGCTTTCCACTGCTACAACTTTAAAATGCAGACTGTCAAAATATCCCCAGAATGAAATGCACACAAAAATTTGAAGCCAGCTTCAAAAGTAGGTTATTCTAACTATTTTGGAAAAAGACAGACAATAGTAACCTTACTCAGAGTCACAATGTGGATTTTTAAATGTGCATCGCTTGCATCTCTGAGTACAAGAAAATTCTGATTTAAAAACCAACTGCACAGCACAGAAACAGAAAACAGCATGTTCTTTGGTAAAAGCAGAAATTTGTTGCTACAAGCACAACATAATCATCTAAATACTCTGTTTCCCCTGTTTTCTGTAACCATATGTTCAATATATTTATGGAAATAAACATGAAGTTCCAGTAGTAAATCAGGCCCCATCAATATATAAATCTAAGATTGTAATATGGTGTAAGTCCAGTTTTCCCAGACAGGACTTGAACCTATGACCTACTGGTTGAGAGGTGTGAAAGTTTCCTCCTGGGCCAACATAATCACTTCTTATGTTCTTAAACACTAAACCTTGAAGGGCAAATGATTCTTTCATACACAATTCAGTTCTGGTTTTCCTGGGAAATTTCCCCAAAATGGTAAATGTTTTTAAGGTGTAGACTGCAGATATATAAGCTAATTACCTACTGAGCCCCTGCATTCCACTGTACTGCATTCTGAATCACATGGAAAACTATAGGCAACCAAAAATGAAACAAGAACATTAATTGCTTAGCATCCACTTGTAGTTCACAATCGAAATTGGGGCAAGTTGTGTTTGTTCTATTTATCTATCCATAAACACTACATATTACTTATATAAAATTTTGAAGTGTAATCCACAGATCCTATGTGCCAATGTAACATGCCACCCCTGTGCCAGCAAACCAGGACAGCTAGAGAATGCATACAGGATCTGTGGTACCATGTGGGTTCTGTCCTGGGTTATTTTAGTTCAGTGTAGTTCAGTGCAGTGCACCAACTAAAATTTGGCTTAGTGTATCATCTGAACCCTCCTTAACAGTGACCTGTTGCCAAAAACCAAATCTTGGCTGCAGTTTGTGATTAAGGAGGAGAGTGCTTAACATGATCCTGAGTTTGGATGGCATGCAAAGCCAAACTTTGGCTTAGCTGCTGGACCACACTGAGCTAAAAAAACCAAGGAAGAGCAAAGTGGCTGTGATCACCACCTTGGGAGCCAGCACTTTCCTCCATTTGCTTAGCACCATATGCAAATGCAGCCCTTGTTTTAAAAATGATGTGTGTCTTTTGTCCCACTTGTCCTTCCATTCAGCCACTTATGGAGGTCAGTTAGAAGTAACAGGGCAGCACTCCCCCTCCAGATACAGGTTGTCAGTTATGATGATGATTTGAATTTATATACTGCCCTACACTCAGTTATGATTTTGCTAGATTGCCTGACATTTCTTTTTATGGAATAGGTCAAGGAGCAGCTCAAGCAGAAGCAGAAGTAGTAGTAGTAGAATTTGGATTTGATATCCCACTTTATCACTACCCTAAGGAGTCTCAATGGAGCAGGAACCGGCAAGCCACTCCAGTATTCCTACCAAGAAAACTCCATGGACAGAAGATAGGAGTGCCTGGCGTGCTCTGGTCCATGGGGTCACGAAGAGTCGGACACGACTAAACGACAACAACAAAAAGAATCTCAAAGTGGCTAACAATCTCCTTTTCCCTTCCTCCCGCAAAACTAACACTCTGTGAGGTGAGTGAGGCTGAGAGACTTCAGAGAAGTGTGACTAGCCCAAGGTCGTGCAGCAGCTGCATGTGAAGGAGCGGAGACATGAACCCAGTTCACCAGATTATGAGTCTACCACTCTTAACCACTACACCACACTGGTGGGAGTTGGAGGTGCTGCATTACAGGAGTACAAGGAGATGGCTGCTCATCTCCATGGCTTTGGGGCTGTGGGGTCCATTCTGTCTCCTATGCTATTTAGCATCTATATGAAATCATTAGGAGCCATCATCCAGGGATTTGGAGCATGGTGTCCCCAGTGTGTTGGTAACACTCAGCTCTGTATCTCCATTCCATCAGAATAAGGAGAGGCTCTGAAAGTGCTCGACAGTCATCCGAAAGCAGTGATGTACTGGATGAAGGTCAATAAAATAAGGCTGAATTCTGATTAGATGGAAGTGTTGTGGGTGGGTGGCTCCCATATCCACTCATCAGATGTACAATTTTCAATGGGAGGAGTTGCATTCCCTCTAAAGTGTGGGAGTACTCTGGGATTTCAAGTCATCACTAAAGCCTTCTGTGGCTAGGAGAGCTTATGCCCATGTTAGGCTGATGAACTAGCTAAGGCTTTTCCTGGACCAGGAGAGCCTGGTCTCAGTTCTCCATACTCTCTTGCATAAACTACTGTAATGCATTATATGTGGGGCTGATATATAAACTGAATAAATAACAGCAACATAAACAATAGGCTACAACAGCAATGCATTAACGTGCTTTTTGATACAAGAATCAGTCCTGGAAAACAATGTTCCTTTCTAAAATAAAAAATACCACCATCTACTTTAACTGACACAAATTTACAGAAAATACCAGCCGTCCTGCTTAAGATGGAATGAAAGAGAGGTGGTGTTTTTTTTTTACAGTTCATTATTAAAACATCAGATTCACACAGAATCCGCTGATCGCTGGAAATTCAAGTGACTTCCAATAAACAACCTCAGCTTTGCTTGATTTCAAACACTGTGATGTGGTAGCTGGCAAGTGATGCCTGAAGCTGAGTTTTGACAATAGAATCTAAATAATCAATCAAAAATGTAAAACTCATAAAAGGCCATGAAGGAATTCCTTCCAATGGAAAATGTTTTGTTGCATTAAATACAGAGTTTTTATTAGGAAAATGTTTTAAAATCTTCTAGCCAGCCGCAGTATCGAAACTAGAAGCCACGCATGCACCATATTCCTGTTTGGATTTTTATAACACCCCATTTCCACCTCCCACCTGGCCCATCCTGGCAACACTCAGTGAAACTGAAAACACAGCTTGCTGGATTGTGTGGAGAAAAGTTGCTGGAATGTGGGGGTTTTTTTGTTTTTGTTTTAAAGGACAAATCAGCATAAAATAGGGCAGATGACTGAGACTTTCTAGATTAGGAGAAGTCAATATTGTGCCCTTCAGATGCTGTTAGATTAACACTCCCATCAGCATTAACCATTTGCCATGCTGGCTGAAGCTGATGGGAGATGGAGTCAAACAAACATCTGGGAGTACCACGATGGCTACATCCGTCTTCCATATGAGAGTCTTAAATTGAAGATCTCAGTGAATGCCATGAATAAGGGCACCTACGCACAACAGAGACAATTAGAAGCAGGAAATTGAATAATTATATAACATGCCGAAGCTCTGCAGGGCATACAATAGCTATTCATCTGATCTGCCATGGAAAACAACTTCCTTCCCTTAAACTCTTCCTTAAGGAGCCACTCAGAGAAAGCAGGAAACAAATTCAGTATACATTTGCCGTTTTAACTCGATGGGCAGTTTGCAGAAGATGGATTTCAGAGGGGTTATTTAAATTACCGAAAGGTTAGCCACATGTTAGCCAAACATTTGCAGCACTCTCTAAAAGCATGATGTTATGCCAACAATGCAGCAGCATTCTATAAAGAAATGGGCTAGCACAAAGATTTCTAATATTTCAAGAAAATATTAGAGGAAAATATTACCAAGGACAAAAATGTCTTATACAGATCTGGCTTTGGCATTCCAACCCTATGCAGGCTTACTCAGAATTAAGTCTCACAGAGTTCAATGGGGCTAATTGCCTAGGATAAGGATGGGGAACTTGTGGCTCACTGTATGTTGCTTGACTCCCACTCCAATTAGCCCCATCCAGCATGGTCAGTAGTCAGGGGGGATGGAAACTGCAGTCCAGCAAAATCTGGTAGGCACCATGTTGACTACCTCCACTTTAGAAAATATCACTACAGTGGTACCTTGGGTTACATACGCTTCAGGTTACAGACTCCGCTAACCCAGAAATAGTACCTTGGGCTAAGAACTTTGCTTCAGGATGAGAACAGAAATGGCACGGCGGCAGCGGGAGGCCCCATTAGCTAAAGTGGTGCTTCAGGTTAAGAACAGTTTCAGGTTAAGAACAGACCTCCAGAACGAATTAAGTACTTAACCCGAGGTACCACTGTATACATCTCTGTATTATCCCACCATTATGTTTTTTAGTGTTGGAGAATATGCTTTATTACATATACTGCCTTTACTCCTCCCTCTCAGAAGCTAAAATATTGGCAACCACCACAACGTTAGGTGAGTTCACATATTCACACCACTAGAATCAATCACCATGTTGTAAGTCTCTATGGATTTGTTGTCACAACTCAAAGCAGTTTATAAAATTTATTATATGAGAAAATATTACCACCCACAGGGTGACAATTCCCCACCACTCTCCTGTGGGTTAGTCATGTTTTTAAATGCAGCCTTACATGGTAAAACTGACATACTATTACAGAAAATGCATCATTCATTTTCAGTTGTAGGATTTCCCATGGATTTATTAAAGTTTTACCACATGAGACAGAAATGAGTAACTTTACAGAACGCTGAAGGAACGGTACCCTATTGAAATGAATCATATAAACTCACATTGGCTTGGGTTCCATAGAAGACGCAAAGTGACTCAGTGCACTTCCAGACTATTACTTCTTTTTTGGGGGAGGGGGGTCAATCACACCCTGGCAAGTTCTGGCTGTGCAATTAAAGATGATTTGGAGTTCTTGCGAAACAAACCCACTTCCCCCAAAAGACCAGACTTTCCAATGAGGAAAGTGAAAAGAAAACGGACAGAAAAGTGTGGGATAATGCCTGCTTTGATGCAACATCGGCTGCATAGGCACCATACATTCAAAGCACATCTAAAGCACCCCCTAGAGAATCCTGGGAACTGGAGTTTACCCCTCACAGAGCCACAATTCCCAGCACCCTGGACCAACTACAGTTCACATGATTTTTGGAGTGGGGAAGAGAAGGGATGTGCTTTAAATGCCTGGTGTGAATGCAGTCAATTGTCTAGCTTCCCTGTAAACAAATCAGAGTGAACATGCATTAAACAGCCAACATCATCAAACCTCTACACAAATAAATTAGGCTGAATGCTGATGAAACAGATTGCCTGGAAGAGACCTCCATAGCAGTTTTCACAGGTTCAAAGAATGTGTGGGGAACATGTGGAAAGGGTGCAGCGCCAGACACACCAATGTTACCCCCTGTGTCCCTGTCTTTCCTGCAGTGAAGTGGGCAGATCCAAAGAGGGAATATACAGTTTCTGTGAATGATTTGTCATGAAAAATTCCTCAGGTCACTAGGAGATGCCTTACCTGAGTCCTTCATGGGGCACAGGGCACACTGCATGCCCCACGCCTCCCCGTATAAACAACAGCACTCCGTGTAAGTGGTTTGCTTTCCAACAAGAGGCCGGCTACAAACAAAATCATCACTCAGATGTTGCCAGCAAAGATCCTGGTAGACATCCGTTTCTTCAGTTTGTTCTGAAGCAGAAGGCAGAGAAACGTGATCAGTACGACGCCTACACTGTGTTAAAAGAAAAATCAGTACAGCCCACCGTGTTCAAGACTTACATTGCAAGAGCTCCATTTTCCTGAAAATAAAGAGATCACTTTTCTAATGTTGTGCACAAAAAACGCCCCCTGCTAACAATGTAATTTAAATCAGTTCAGAACATAAGTGACTGTTCTATCCTAAATCCTGTCTCAGACACTGGCCAATTCCAGATGCTTCAGGTGAAATCTACCCAGCAGCACTGGAAAGCCACAGACCATAGAGGAGGAGCCTGTGCTAAAGCTCCACCTCATGCCAAGATTAACCCAGTTTTAAACAAGAAAACAAAAGGGCTAATGCTAGTGTAGAGAGGAACCATAGCTTGGGCTCTTCCTCATGATCAGAAAAGCTTGGAGGACATGAACTAAACCAAACCTCTGCCTGGACACTGAGGTCCAGGGCCGAGGGCCTTCTGGCGGTTCCCTCGCTGCGAGAAGCAAAGTTACAGGGAACCTGGCAGAGGGCCTTCTTGGTAGTGGCACCCGCCCTGTGGAACGCCCTCCCACCAGATGTCAAAGAGAAAAATAACTACCAAACTTTTAGAAGACATCTGAAGGCAGCCCTGTTTAGGGAAGTTTTTAATGTTTAATAGGTTATTGTATTTTAGTGTTTTGTTGGAAGCCGCCCAGAGTGGCTGGGGAAACCCAGCCAGATGGGCGGTGTATAAATAATAAATTATTATAAATTATAAATTATAATTATAATTATAATTTTCTAGAAAGGAATCAGTGGAACAGTTTAAAGATAACCCTATTCAATCCTGCCTGATTGTGGTTTTTACTTGTTCTTGAACCTCTTCACTTGCAATGCATGCAATAAGGCATACCACTAGACTCTGCCGGTCTGATGCATCGCTTTTCCGTGGAATCCAGAACCATTGGGTGTGTACAGAAACAGCTGTAAGATCCTTCAGTGTTGACGCACTGGCCATCGATGCAACTGTTGGGGTCTTGACATTCATCCGTATCTTTTAAAAATGAAAATGAAGAACATAGCAAACAAATTATCAGTGTCTTGCAATCCGGCTTAGGAAATAAAGCATTTTCATTGTGGAAAATAACTGATTCTGCAGTGCACTCTCTCTTAAATTTAACATATATCTAAATCAGGACTGGCAAGAGCCCAAAGGAAGGAACTATGAAACAGAGAACATCTTCCTTGTCTTCTTCATGCACTAATCATTCACAGGCTAGAAAGCTGCTGAACACAATAGATTGTGTTGCTCTGATCTATTGGCAAGCAGGTTTCGGACAAACTCCACCCACATTCTTTTTGTAGACAACAGGAGGCTTCTCACCACAGTGTATCAAAAGCTGCCCCATCTTTGCAAAAATACAGAAACCGACTTGCTATTTCTCAGCTCTATCCCTGTCTACTCATTTTACAGAGAAGCAACTTTAAAGGAAATATAAATGGCTTTACATCAGGAAAGTAAAGTTCTTTGGGCCCAAGGTGATTGAGTCTCTTACTGTGGTTTCCTTTCATTACATTATTCCACACATAATGGTTTTCTGTTTAAACTGCTAAAGTGAAAGTCGTGACTAGGAATAATTTCAGTCAAATGGCAAAAGTGAATTAGTAGGCAGTTCAGTAGACTGGAAGAACATTTATGATCATCAAGAGTGTGAATTACTATTCCATATTGCATATCAACTACTGGTGGGGTGTGTGTTTTTTTGGTGGGGGGGAAGAATAATCGTGCTTTAAAAATACCTATTTCCTCAAATTGATCTTTAAAAAAAACAACCCCCCAAAAACCAAACAAACCAAAAAACATTTGCCATAGATGAGTCCAATAATGTCCTCATGTATAAAGAACAGAGGGCTAGGCTATACATAGCTCTTGTAGAGATGTACAAATAGGTAGAATAATGTCCATGTAAAACCAGTTAGAAACTAAGGATATGCTGAGTTCCCAAAGGATTAGCAACTTGCTTCAAACTCTGCCAGTTTCTTGGCACTCTTGCCAAGATTTTAGAGCTGTGCACAAATGGCCTGCCAAAAATATCTACTCTATTTGTGGCCAGAAAAATTTTGGCTAGGGGATTGGGAGAAGGATTCCATCATTTTTTTTTTCCAGGGGCAGGAGAAATCCCCCAAAAGCTTCTCAAGGGTGATGCTCTCCATGAGAAATAGCAGACCTTAATTTGTTTGTCCTATGGGTGATTGTGTGTGTGTGGGGGGGGGGGGAAGTGGTAGAAGCAACAATTGTGCTGGCAACATAGTCACATTTTGTATATTTCACAGTGTCCTGGACCTAATGTCTTCCTTGGGCATTGCAGGGGTGAAATGGTGCCCCCTCCCCAGAAACAAAGAAATAAAACAATGAAGAATATTTGGAGAAAATTCTGCAAGTGGCCTTTTTCTTTTAAGTGGGTGAAAGAAAGAAAAATCTCAGAAATGCCCTGACGATGGAAATGTATTCCAAGAAATTCTGCCTCATCTCTACAAGACCTGTGTGTTTCCTAAGAACCAATGGTGCCTGGTCCATCAGGGCAAATAGGACCCTGCCCTGCCAGCTTCACCACCGCCTGCCTTCTTAGGGTAGCACTGGATGCCTCCTGCCTCCTTCTTAGTCTCAGGGTTGCTCTTGAAGAACTAAGCAGGGAGGAGGATGGGAAGAATTCATGGGCCTCAAGGGCTCCACCAACTGTTGGCCTCTTTACCTTGTCCCCTACCAGCTCCAGTGGGCACTAGCTACCACTGCTAAGAATGTAAGATGAGTTGTGATGGAACAAAACAGCATTCTGTTTCCCAGAGTGGCCAACAGATCCCACTTGGAAGTTTACATGCAGCACATGATGGCACCAGTTCTACCCCTGATGTCCTTTCCCAACAACTGGTACTCATGAGATATATTCTTTCTGAACCTCCAGGTGGCATATAGCAACTATGACTAGCAGCCAGTGATAGACCTCTCCTTCACAAATTTGTCCAACCCTTTAAAAAAGCCTATGTTAGTGGCGAACACTGCATCTTCTGGCACTGTATTCCAGAACTCTGCTCTGTGTAGAGAAGGCTCAGCGAGAAACCTACCAAAGTAAGGCCACGTGCCACTGCTGCATTTCTGACTGTGGATATATGATAGTCAATGGCAGGGAAACTCACTACCTGGCAGCTGCTGAGCAGCAACCTAAGGGGAGGGGAGATCTACACCATGGAAAATAGATATGCCTGGGAGGCGGGGAGTAGTTGCGAATACATACATTGGGCTTTAAATTGTGTTCTAGTTTATTAATGAATTTGCTACAGTTGTTTTTCACAGGGTAATGCCTGAAGGCACATGAAACCACCGCCTAGGTGAAGCTATGCAGGTTTGGGTCTGGTCAGTGCCTGGATGGGTGACTGCCATGGAACTACATGAGCACTTTTGATTCTGTGATGGAAGAAAGGTGGGATTATAAATATATTAACAAAATAAAAGGAATTTCTTTGGGAGCTGCTGAGAGGAAATGGGTTATAAGTCCCTGCTTTCTGCACTGCATGCTTGGAACTGCCTTCCAGTGCACTGACATGCCACCACCTTTTTACTGCCTCCAAATCCCTCCTTAAACTTTACCTTTTCCATGAAGCCTATGACACAACCTACTAGTTCCTATGTCACAGGGTAATTCACCCTGCTAAACTTGCAACTGAAGCAATCACACATTGTTTTGCTCTTTGCTCCTGATTCCACTTCCCTCCTTTTCTTCTGTATCAAATTTTAGCTTGTATGCTTTTGGGGGCAGACACCATAAAGTGCCACAAACACTAGTGGCACTATACAAAAATAAAGAAACAAATAATTGGAGAGAGGAGAAACATCTAAATGAGAAACATCAATGTGAACTGGATTGCACCCAGATATGAAGCCAGAGCAATTTCTGCAACCACAACTACATTCCTTCCAGCCACTGCAATCAAGCAAATTGCTCCTAGTCATATACAGCCCAATACACAAAGTACTCAGGCACTGTTTCGAAGGATTACATGGAGAAAATAATCAGCCAGCTTTCATGTGTGAATAATTTGTAAGAGCAAGCAAGAATTAAAATCTCATTCCCCAGTGCTGGTTGGCAAATGTAGAGAGTAAGGAGACATGGTAACAGTTTGTATACTTACCAAAGCACTGAAGTTTTACAGGATCATAGTATGTGCCTTGTTTGCAGTAACACTCATAGCCTGGCTGTGTGTTTAAACAGAAGCCGTTCTTACATATTTCTTGCCCAAAGAGCTGACATTCATCAGCATCTGTGGAAAAATGATAATGGCATGAATAGTTGGAAGTCCATTATGGCCATTTCAGTTGAATATGAATTTTTAGTCTATCTTGCCAGGATATTTACACACAGAGGAACAAAAAGAGGAGTTGCAGCCATGAAGAATGGAGAAAACTTTGATTCTACCATTTGATTCTACCATTTATCAGCCAAAATATTTAACTAGAGGCGTAGCAGGGAGTAAAGTACTTTTAATAAAGCTACTGCTGGGATAAACTGCATTTTCTTCAAGGAAAAGAAACGATCTGGAAGGCATAATCCCTCTTTGAACTATTACTAACTAGTCAGGGTAAGCTGCATTGTTAAAAAGAAAATCATGAGCTACAATAGATCATTCCAGAGGAAGATTTGGAACAATCTTGCCCAATTCACTAGAACTCTTGCCCAATTCACTAGAAAGTTTACACACATGGGTGTGGCTTTGCACAATCCTGCTCCTGGAATCTATGTGCATAGACCCTATTTTAACATTACATCCCATGCTTGAATGCCAGGCAGACTTAGTGGAGCAGGCATGCATGGAAGGGGCAGTCAAGGGAAAAGGGCTCAAAATCAGGCACCCTCACAGATGAGCAGACTATGTATTTTAAGCCCATTGAGAGGGTACATAGGAAATACATTTAACAGCTAACATGACTATGTACTGTTAAATCATAAGCAGCTCCAATTCAGATGGCTCTACAGAAGGGGTAGCTTTGGTATATATATATATATATATATATATATAAATAGCTTTGGTAAACATGGCTTGAATTTCAGAACAGTGCTGAAGCCTGTATGGAACTACACAATATTTTGATATATTGTGAATTGCCTTCAGATTTCAAGTTTTAACAACAACAATAACTGTGCCTTCACTTTATCATGCAATAACCATTTCCTGATCTTTTGTGTATTTTGAGATTTACAGCTGTAGCTATAGGTGTACCCAGTTGCATAGGTTTGTGCCAAATATTGAGAGAATGTTTAGCTTCAGTGATACAACAGATTCTCTCCCCCCACCCCCCGGTTAGTGCTCATGGCTTGGGCTAACGTAAATCTGCAGCTGCCATCAACATATGTACATCTTTTCGTACAACGTCAGACACATTGCTATTTATTTAGCAAGTATACACTAATCACACTTAACTAGTCTGAGCGTGCTCTGCTTTAACTGTAACACTGAGACTGCACACACAATCTTATTTCCATGTGTGATCAAAGTTGTGATCCATGAGCTGCTTTTCAAGAGCATTGTTGCTGATGCCAATGTGACTTCTCTGAAGTTAGTGCTCTAAGGAGAGCTGCCTTCGTCAAGTACTTCACCATACCTTCACCCTCAGTAACTACTTTCATGCTCTCTGCTTATGTTGGCTAAGGGAACACCCTGATTTTGTGCCCCTTTTTCTTGCTCCTGTGTTGTGTCTGATTTAAAATCCTGCTGAGAATTAACGATTTGTTTTTGGCGCCTGCTCTGGAGATTCCAGCGATGGTGGCTTCCTCCACACAGGCATAACTATAAATTTTGCTGCACAGAGTTCTGAAGGTACTTATCACTCTGGTATCTGGGGGCTTTTTGACATAACTTAAACTGACAGACAGACATTTCCACAAACTTAAGAGAAAACTGCTCTGCAGCTGAAATGCCCTGCACAAAAGAATGCTCATACTTAGCAGACAGCATGCAAAATGAATATTAGTGGTTTAAATCACATTTTATAGGAAAATATACTTTTGGCACATAAAACTTTAGTTCTATGAATTATTTCATATCCATTTTTTTGCTGGATTTGGAATTTGTTTCTTTTCCTAGCCTTGTTTCTTTCCCCAAGTATTTATTGTACTATTTCCTCAAAATCAGGCTAGGGTCACTTAAGGAAAATACAAACTGGGTCAAATCACTCAGGTGTGAGCCCATTGCCCTGAATGGAATTGTTCTCCATTTATATCATGGCAACAATAGATGTTATGCCAAGAAAGGAATGTTTTGTATCTGCTGAACAGCTCTAAAAGGTAAAAATCCTAAAATACTGACTGCTCCAGAAAGGAGGAATTGGCTATGCAAATATTTTTGCAGCCACTCTTCCAGAAATGGAGCAGCTTTTAAAGAAAAGAAATTATATGAAAACTTGACACCCATACTACCAAAATAAGGACTTTAAAAAAGAACATATATTTGAAGGATAGCACATCCAGGCTAGTTGAAGCTGAATGATATAGCTGAAAGGGGAAATGGAGAATTCTAAACAGAACCAAAGATACTCATGCTAATAAAGAAATGCAGGTGAAAACAAAGAGGAAAATGGGAATGGAATTTCTGGATGACCTGATTAAACAGTCCAACTGGTTCCAGCTGGAGCAGTGGAAGGTTGGCCTGTTCATATCATCAGGATTTAAAATAAATTTTCCTCAGCACCAAACCAGCACCACATCACATGCTATCACAAACCTTTTAGTCTTATTATATGGGAGTTGCAGGCAGATACTTCTGACTAGACATGAATAGGTTGCTGCTATAAGTGTAATCACCTATTCCATGGAACAAGGAGTTCAGTTTCTTTGAATTCTATGAGACTTATATAATAATTTGTACCCCGCCCACCTGGCTGGGTTTCCCCAGCCACTCTGGGCGGCTTCTATAAAAACCAAAAATACACTAAAATATCACAGATTAAAAACTTCCCTGAACAGGGCTGCCTTAAGATGACTTCTGAATGTCAGGTAGTTATTTATCGCTTTGACATCTGATGGGAGGGCGTTCCACAGGGCAGGCGCCACTACCGAGAAGGCCCTCTGCCTGGTTCCCTGTAGCTTTGCTTCTCGCAATGAGGGAACCGCCAGAAGGCCCTCGGCGCTGGACCTCAGTGTCTGGGTAGAACGATGGGGGTGGAGGCACTCTTTCAGGTATACTGGGCCGAGGCCATTTAGGGCTTTAAAGGTCAACACCAGCACTTTGAATTGTGCTCGGAAACGTACTGGGAGCCAATGTAGGTCCTTCAAGACCGGTGTTATGTGGTCTCGGCGGCCGCCCCCAGTCACCAGTCTAGCTGCCGCATTCTGGATTAGTTGTAGTTTCCGAGTCACCTTCAAAGGTAGCCCCACGTAGAGCACATTGCAGTAGTCCAAGCGGAAGATAACTAGAGCATGCACCACTCTGGCGAGACAGTCCGCAGGCAGGTAAGGTCTCAGCCTGCGTACCAGGTGGAGTTGGTAGACAGCTGCCCTGGATACAGAATTGACCTGCGCCTCCATGGACAGCTGTGAGTCCAAAATGACTCCTAGGCTGCGCACCTGGTGCTTCAGGGGCACAGTTACCCTATTCAGGACCAGGGAGTCTTCCACACCAGCCCGCCCCCTGTCCCCCAAAAACAGTACTTCTGTCTTGTCAGGATTCAACTTCAATCCATTAGCCGCCATCCATCCTCCAACCGCCTCCAGGCACTCACACAGGACCTTCACCGCCTTCACTGGTTCTGATTTGAAAGAGAGGTAGAGCTGGGTATCATCTGCATATTGATGGACACCCAGTCCAAACCCCCTGATGATCTCTCCCAGCAGCTTCATATAGATGTTAAAAAGCATGGGGGAGAGGACGGAACCCTGAGGCACCCCACAAGTGAGGGCCCAGGGGTCTGAACACTCATCCCCCCCACCACTTTCTGAACACGGCCCAGGAGGAAGGAGCGAAACCACTGTATAACAGTGCCCCCAGCTCCCAGCCCCTCTAGACGGTCCAGAAGGATGTTATGGTTGATTGTATCAAAGGCCGCTGAGAGATCCAGCAGAACTAGGAAACAACTCTCACCTTTGTCCCTAGCTCGCCGGAGATCATCAACCAGCGCGACCAAGGCAGTTTCAGTCCCATGATGAGGCCTGAATCCCGATTGGAAGGGATCCAAATGGTCCGCATCCTCCAGGCATGCCTGGAGTTGTTCAGCAACCACGCGCTCAATCACCTTGCCCAAGAATGGAAGATTTGAGACTGGGCGATAGTTGGCCATACTGGCCGGGTCTAAAGATGGTTTTTTAAGAAGCAGTTTAATGACGCCTCTTTCAGTGGATCTGGGAATGTTCCCTCACAGAGGGAAGCATTCACCACCCCGCAGAGCCCATCGCCCAGCCCTTCCCGGCTTGCTTTTATTAGCCAGGATGGGCAAGGATCCAGGAGACAGGTGGTTGGTTTCACGCGTCCAAGCAGCCTGTCCACATCCTCGGGGGTAACGGATTGAAATTGATTCCATGCAACTTGACCAGACAGAGCTCTAGCACTCTCCCGCCCCAGCCCTGCTCCCACGGTGATGTCTAGCTCCTTCCGAATATGAGTGATTTTATCTGCAAAGAACTTTGCAAAATCGTTGCAGGAGATCTTGGGGTCTTTACAAGGCCCCGGTGGTAAAGGTGGTTCCGTTAAATTACGAACCACCTGAAAGAGTCTCCTGCTACTATTTTCTGCAGATGCAATAGAGGCGGTGAAGAAAGTCTTCTTCGCCATCGCTATAGCCACTTGGTAGGCTCGACGATGAGCTCTAACCTGTGTCCGGTCAGATTCAGAGTGAGTTTTTTGCCACCGACGCTCTAGCCGTCTCAGCGATTGTTTCATCGCCCTCAGCTCCGAAGAAAACCACGGAGCTGTCCGGGCTCCATGCAATCGGAGAGGGCGCTTCGGAGCCAGATAGTCGATAGCCCTGGTTAACTCCGCATTCCAGCGGGCCACCAGGGAATCAGCTGAAAGGCCATCAACATGGGATAAAGCATCCCCTACCACTCTCTGGAAACCTTTTGGATCCATTAAGTGGCGGGGGCGGACCATCCGAATTGGTCCCACATCCCTGCAGAGGGGAAGGTAAGTGTGTACTGGACTACAGACTTAGACTGCAATCCTAAAAACACTTATCTAGAGGTAGATCTCATTGAAATCAAAGGGACTTACTTCCAAGTAGTCATGCACAGGATTGTACTGTTACAGTTTAGGACAGGCTTCCTCAAACTCGGTCCTCCAGATGTTTTTGGCCTACAATTCCCATGATCCCTAGCTAGCAGAACCAGTGGTCAGGGATGATGAGAACTGTAGTCTCAAAACATCTGGAGGGCCGAGTTTGAGGAAGCCTGGTTTAGGATGAGGGTGCCAGAACATTTGTTAACCTACAAGTCATCTATAGCAAGGTCCAACACCCACTGACTTTCATAGGAACTGTAGCCTAACACCTAGCTTTCAGCTGCTGTTTGTACATCATTTGCATCTTTGCAAGGTAAAGGTAAAGGGACCCCTGACAATTAGGTTCAGTCGTGACCGACTCTGGGGTTGAAGCGCTCATCTTGCTTTACTGGCCAAGGGAGCCAGCATACAGCTTCTGGGTCATGTGGCCAGCATGACTAAGCTGCTTCTGGCGAACCAGAGCAGCACACAGAAATGCCGTTTACCTTCTCACCGGAGAGGTACCTATTTATCTACTTGCACTTTGACGAGCTTCCGAACTGCTGGTTGGCAGGAGCAGGGACCAAGCAACAGGAGCTCACCCCGTTGCGGGGATTCGAACCGCCGACCTTCTGATCAGCAAGTCCTAGGCTCTGTGGTTTAACCCACAGCGCCACCCACGTGCAAGCCCACTCCTAAATCTCACTAAAGTCAGAGGTCAAGCCCCACTTCAGTATATGCTCTTTTCAAAGTATTTTTCAAAAGTTATTTAAGGTTCAGATGAGGAAGCTGCCTTATAGCAAGCCAGAACAAGTGAACCATCTGGCTCAGTATCATCTACATTGACTTGCAGTAGCTCTCTAGGTTTTCAGACAGGGGTCTCTCCCATCTCTTCCTGGATATGCTGGGGATTGAACCCTGGATCTTTTGAATGCAAAGCATGTGCTCTACCAACTGAGGGCACAGCCCTTCCCATTCAGGAAGAAGGAAGCAGGAAGGCTTCAATTGTCCACCAGCAGCCCAGTCTGACTGGATATGACAACCATGATAGCATTGGGCTCCCTGTCTGATCCCTAGCCAGCTGGTACCACACAGTGAAGAAACCCTTTCAAATACAAAATGAATTTGCAGCAGTGAAAGGAAGCAATGGTCATAAATAGAAGTGACAAAGTGCAATGTAGAAACTGATTGTAGGTGTTTCCACCTATCCCCACCCAAAGGAGAAATTTTCCGTAAAATCAAACAAACAAACCTCATAAACATTTGGCAGACCGCTACACCAAAACAGACTTTAAATGAGCTCTGGTATCTTTTAGGAATGCTGAAACACTAATATATAATTCAAATCTGTATAACTGGACCTGACCTTTGTAGTTCTGTGTAACAGCTCCGTAAGATGAATCTTCAGAGGGTATGTATCCTTTCCCTTCAGGGCACAGTTCAGTAAACTCAGCTAGCAGGAAGATAAACCAAGAATCCAATTAGAAATGTATTCAAGCATCACAGTGTGAAACAAAACAGATGCAATATCTTAAAACAGCACTTTAATGTTCTAATGCATGATTTCTCATTTTATAAGTTTTCCTTTCTCATATTACACATTTTTTGGGGGAGGGGAATGGTCAATGATATTCAGCTATGGCCATGGCTCATAAGACTGGTAAATGTTCCAGAGCAACTATGAAAAGATTCTTTTTAAAAGATGCATGCAGAAGTTTGTGATTCTGTTGGCTAAAAAGTGGTGCCCCAAATAAACAAGAGGCACCATATAAATATAATTATAAAGCATGGAACTTAAAGCGTATCTTGAGTAGAAATCCTGATTATTGATGTCCAGATAAGTGACCACTGAAGCAAAGAAATCTAATAGGAAACTTTAACTCCCTGTGTAATACAGTAAACCAGCAATTGATGAACATCTAATTTGTGCACATTCAGCTTAACTTGCATGGCAAAAAAGCGGGGTCAGAAACGGGGTGGAGTGCTGGGGAAAATGACTTTGGCCATCCCACCCACCATTGAATTCAATGTGTTCTGACTATACACAATTTTGGCTTTAGGTGCAATCCTTGGAATGTAACCCCTGCATAAATTGTGGGCTTACTGTACAAAGGAACTGAATGAATCCACTGTAGACATATTATTTGATGCCAAATGAAATAGGAAAGCAGAACACACTCCTTTATAACTAATAGCTCAACTCTATGCTTGCTTATTCAAAAATGCCAAAGAATCCAATGAGGATTAAGTCCAACATGGCTTGCATAAAGTATTACAATCTAAGATTGCAGTTCTCCCATTTACTTGGGAGAAAGCCCCACTTAAAACAGTGGGATTTACTTCTGAATAAACATGCATAGGATTGCATAGTCAAACAGGCAAAAGCTACTGATCCACATTATGGTGTTATGAATAGCAACTACCAGTGAATGGGAAATGATCACTTACGACTTCCAAGCACAGGACATGGGAATATTTCACAGTTATCACCCCAGCCGGCACCCAAAGTACAGCAGCATTCTTGTTTCGTAACATTGGATGTTAGTACATTATCGCAAAAATTTGCATCATTTAGATTGTAGTAGCATTCCTTCTTTTCATCTGCCATTTCTTTTGTATCTACTGGTAAATCTAAACACAAACAGTGAAAGATACAATGTCATACAGCAAAAGCAAATTCAGAAATAAATTATATAGTCTTGCCGCCTATCATGTAATATTTGGTGGTTTCTATGGGCTTTCCAGGCTGTGGGATTGTACTCTCTCACCCCAGTCCCTCCCATTTCTTTGTGTGAATTTCCTCTCTGATTTTTTTCCCTGCGAGCCTTATTTGTGGCTACATCTGCATTTACATTAATCACACTCAGCAGATGCTAACCAGGTTCCCTATTCATCAGGATATGCAAAATGACTTCATTGCCTGATTTCAAATCGTGATGAAGAGGAAACCCTGGTTAGAGAGAACTGTGGCTAATGTTGGTGCTATGATTATACAGACAGAGAAATATCACAGTTATGCCCTTAAACTTCTCTAATTAATGTCCATGGGATTTGATGCAAGAATATTCATGTCCCCAGTCCTTATAATACATTGCTGATATACAATCCTTAAGAAGAAAAGATACAACAGATAAGATTATACCATTTTGCCATTAGACCATTAACACCATTGAACCCACATATTGGAAGCTTACTGACCCAATTTTTCCTAGAAGCTTGTACACACACCTTACTTCTTCATATTGCTTATTTGCTTTTTAGTGAGAATTGTTAAGCATGTTAATCTGAATAACACAGAGCAAAAGTTCCTCATAGTTGTAAATTATAGGGGGCCACTAGGGGCGCATTGGAAGATGGCCGACAATACCATCTCTCCGACCCACATGGGGTAATTAAGAGGCTGTTATGGGAGTAGCAGCCTCCCTTGTTGCCCCAAGGGAATGGGGAACACTGCCCTTGCCTGCTGTGCCCATAAATCACCCCCCAAATTCGAAAGAAGGGGGTGAGGGCACTAGGCAGAATGCCCCCATGTGGACCTTGGCTCTCCTGGACGCTGTCTCTGATCGCTAGCTGCAGCAATTTGGAATAATTAATTACAAAAGAAGCAAATGCACATATTTCAAGTGAGGAAGGGGAGTGAAGTCTGCTAATTTAAGTGACCTCTGCGAAAGAAGACAACAGGTTGGAGAAACAAGAATATTTTACGACGAAGATACACCAAAGGCTGGGTATGTTGGCAACGGGACTGAATTGGGGGGGGGACGACCTTTTTTACTTTCCTTTTATGTGATTTACTAAGAACCCCTCCTCATTAGAACCGTCGGTTGAACTGACCCAAGCAGGATGATTAAGGTCTGTGTGGAGATAAACTTTAACCAAAAGTATGCTTTATGGAGATCGAGAAGCAATAAGAGCTTTTCGAATGGTGCAGCAATTAATTCAGAGTCGCCATCTTGCCAAAGGATTTATAGCCAGGAGGAGGAACGGACTTGTTTTCAGACTGCATTCCTGGTGAATCTCCTCAGAGGTTTTGAGAAATGAGGCAGATTGGTGAAGATTAATGACGCTAAGACTGTTTTGATGGATGGAAGTGATGTTATATGGAAAACGTCTGGATATGGCTACTGGATTAAAAAAATAATATCCACGCAGGATTACAAACTGTTTTAACCAGCTTGTGGAACTATCAGACGTCACAAAGAGAAAGGAAAAATATATGAAAATAACAAGAGATGTGGAAAAACAATAAGAAAGGACTGGACAGTACTCTGAACATCATATGGTTAGATTTGTGGACATTAAAACAGCAGCAAGAAGCAAGAAGTTGATTGGATCCCCTTCGGAACTTGAAATATGGGTACCCCCAACAAAAATTTAAAATTCGGCTGTGTAATTTGGAATTTATGTAATTTGGTTTGATTTGATGTGATTGGTCGGTTAATAAAAAATTATTCTTAAAAAAACATAGTTGTAAATTATAAGATACCCACACGAAGGCGTTAAGCCATGTCCAGATTGAGGAGAGGTGCAATTAGAAATTTATTGCCTTAAATTGTAATCTGCCTTATTGTGCTCAAAATATTCTACAGTTATGATGAATAAAATAGTTGTTTAAGCAGGATATATATATTAACATGCAATGCAGTTGTTACCAAACACTTAACATTTTTCTTTTCACTCTTCAGAAGAATGCATGCTTGCGTCAGAGGACACAAACAAACTGTCATACAGAGCTATTCAAATTTAGCACACCAACACACTGATTTCTCTTTGATATTTTGCCAAGGTCAATGTGTGCTATGAGGAAACACCCAGCTGAGTGCTATTTTATCTTTGTTAGTCTAGTCTGTGGTCTCTCATCAGATAATTACAGTTTTCTATAATGTGCTGAATTTCATGAAGTACAGTGGTTTTGTGGTATTCCTCAGCTCAATAAGAACCAAACAAAGACTATCATGTGTCACAGAAATCTAGCTGAAGTAAATTGGTTCTCCCAAGGTGAGAGGAGGCTCAGTACCTTAGTCACCATAGTACACATTTTCATTGGACGCAGGCCATATGTTGAGGTGAACTAGAGCCAGAATCTTGAAGAGCAAAAAACTATCCAAACCCTTCCTTCCCACTCTTTAAACCACAACAGTTTCCAAGGAAAGGAGAGCCAAAAACCAGCCCAAAAGGAATGAGAAACAAACTCCTTGTTGCAAAATCAACAGGGTCTAGGGGCACCTAACAAATTTATTGGGATACGACCTTCCGTGGGCCAGATACCACTTATTTAATCAGATGAAATATATAAAAAAATTGTCCAGTAGCACCTTAGAGACCAACTAAGTTTGTTCTTGGTATAAGCTTTCGTGTGCATGCACACTTCTTCAGAAGTGTTTACGCACACAAAAGCTCATACCAAGAACAAACTTAGCTGGTCTCTAAGGTGCTACTGGACAATCTTTTTATTTTTTCTGACTACGTCAGACCAACACGGCTACCTACCTGAATCTTTAATCAGATGAATTAAATAAGTCATTTAAATGGGTGAATATATGTACTCTGAGCAGAGAGATGATTATTTCTTTTTGATTTATTAACAAAAAGTGCAAACATAACAAAGGGGGGGACCCCCCAAACATAGCTCAAAGTATTACGTATTGTATGAGATAGCTGTACTGTGCAGAGTACAAATTAATGCAGAATCTAATCAGCGTGGGTGTGACTCTGTTGGTTTTGCTGCAATAGACTAGCAAGGTTACTCCTCTGGAATTTGAAACTCTTTGTGACTATTTAATCCTATTTTATACTTGATATTTCAGTTCTTCCTCCCATTATGTGCCCAGAACTTTTTTTAAAATAAAGCTGTTTACACAGCTGTGACTGAGAGTTAGGCAGGCAAGCATTGTGAATGTTTGGAAATTGAACGAGACACAAAAACTTTTCTTTAAAAAAACAACCCAGAAATGTACAAAGACTCATCTTGGTTTACACATGATTCTTCTCCTATGTTATTAACCACTTAATATATACGTTTGAAAGTAGATTGCTTCAGGAAAGTACATTTGGAAGATACACCTGCAAGTCTCCTTTTGAACAGGTGGATACTATGGAATGTGTGTTGCTTTACTTCAGAATGTGATAGCAGGATCTATTCTTAGAGTTAGGAGAAGGTTCATAAATCACAAACCTTAGAACAGGCTTTCTCAACCTCGGCCCTTCAGATGTTTTGAGACTACAATTCCCATCATCCCTGACCACTGATCCTGCTAGCTAGGAATCATGGGAGTTGTAGGCCAAAAAAACATCTGGAGGGCTGAGGTTGAGGAAGCCTGCCTTAGAATATCAGTGCCTGATAGTGAGAAGCAGAAGATCACTTAATAGAGGGCAAAGGATAGTCGAGGTGCAAAGAAACACCTTCCTACGGCATGTTGAGACCTTTGAATCCTGCAGCCGAAGGGCTTTGGTGTGAATTTCACTGTCATTGCTAATGAAGAATTTAGACTTCTCTGAGAACTTTTGGAAGTTTTCTATTTTTTAAACTGAGAAGTGTGTGTTCTCAGTTGGCTCTAAGTGACAGATCCTAGGAGCTGAGTGATACAGATTCCATACAGTAAACAAGGAACATCTTGAAAAGCTGGTGACTAGACTCTACAAAATAGTCTGTCTGAGGAGCCTGGACTCCCTTTTTCAGTGACGGATTGTGCTGTTTTACTGATAAATCTCTTGATCTGCTCAAGGGCAGGTGGGAGATCCAGTATAGCAGGCAAGTTATAACTTGATTACTCTAAGGCCAACATTGATCAGGTTGGCAGTGCAGTTGGCTTGGCCTCCACACTGGAAGTGCAAGACTTAGAAAAGTCTCATATATTGGGTTTGTAATTTGAGGTCTAAGTCAACAGGGCTATCCTCTTCTCACCTGCTTTTGGTGAAATGAATCTAGGGTCTTTCTTAAAAACTATCATTTTAATCAAGCAGTTTGACCTTGTTGTTTATCTGCTGAGGGTAACATCATCAAAACAGATACACCAGAAATCACTACCAGGCAGGTTGCCCAAGCACAGCCTGCCCGCACCTTTAGCCATACATATTCCATTAGGAATAACCTTGAAAAGCACTTCAGTTATTTTTGCTTCCAGCTAATAAAATAAAGTTTAAATTACAACCTCAACAAACAGTTAATTACTTTCAAATTAAGTCTTAATGAATGCTTTCTTATTCTGGGGTGCAGGAAAGAGAATGTGCTGCTGTTTAAACACGTTACTGATTAATTAATTTTTAACACTAGATTTCCTATTAGTCACATATCTGCCCTCAAAAATGGGAGTCAAATGGTCAGACTGTGACAAGATCCTTTTAGAACGCAGTAATCTGATAATTTCCTGCCAAGTAAAGCAGAAACAGAAGAAAATCCCTTGGTCCCCAGTGTAAAGATAAGTGTGAACACGTGGCATTCTATAAAGACCTTAAATGTATTTTAAATGTGCTGAATTAAAATTATGCTTCAAATGGACACCAGATCTCACTTGGAATAAGTGACATCTTCTCACTTAGCAGGAAAATTGTAGCATGTAGGATGTATATTTGTATACATCCAACCTTCCTCTCACATTGACATTAAATGAAACAAGTGTAACCTATGTAAAATTAATACTTTCATCAGGAACTTGCTTTGAAAAAAGGGTGCTGCTGCAAAGATGTTATAAGAAATGGAGAAAAGATGAAATGGCCATGGCAGTTAATGACAGTCTCCTGGCTTTGGCATGGCTGGAGGAGGATCTCACTTCCTCCTCCACCGCCTGCGCTGGCTGCTGGGGCTCAGCCAATCACAGATGAGCTAGGGGGTGCATTTTGGGAAGTGAATCTGAGGGGAAATTTCTTCCCTTTGGTCTGCTCTCTGGCTATAAAAGCCAGTCACGCATCAGCCTCAGCTGTCATTGGATTCCCTCTCTCCCTACTCTTAATATTTTAGGCCTGCCTGAGGGTAAGTGACCCTGCCTAAGACATTGCTATGGAAGTTTTTGGTCACCATATTTGGGGCCTGGGAGCAATTTGGCTTCAAACAAATGGGGCCTGTCTGGGGTTTCTGCCTACCTCATAGCAACTGCCACAACTTGACATCGGACAAGACATTGGGTTGCATTCTTAGTCAAGGTGGACGGGGTTTAGTGTCCTCCCCAGCCCAAGGAATCAGGGTTTCCTCTTAATCCCTCCCTCTGGTAATCTCAGGGGGTTGCCCCAATTTGACATAGGGCAATCCTTAACCTTAACCCTGTCAAATACTCAACCAGCAGGCAGGTTGGTTGATTCAGGATACACACCCAATGCCTGCGCAAAAACTTGCTAACATCTATAATCAATAAAGTTGGGACTTGTTTAAATCCCAAGTGATTGTTCTGTGTTTACTGCAACTTTATCATCCCTTGGCCACACGACCCACAGCTTCACTGCACCTGGACCTGCAAATGGAAGCTGTAGAGACTGAGTGAAAGGGGAGGTGGCTGTGTTGAGGGATGAAAAGATAGGAAAGTCATGATGATACATGACATTAAAACTTCATGCCCAATTCCTAAGTCCCAGTCTACACAAACTGCAGATCAAGTGATAAGATGTTTCTAGAGTGTACCACTTCAGATTGCAGGAGGAAATTACACCATTCAATGATTCCTCCATCTCACAGAGAGTTAAGGATGCAACTGATTAAATTGCAGAAATTACATAGAATTTGTATATTTGTATCTGACGTTTGTTTCACCCAGAAATCAGCTCCATTTGTATACTTTTGTGTTGCTGTCATTGTTTTAGTTAAAAATAACCCTGGTATGTTCTGATCTGGGAGGGTGTGCTAACGTGAACCTTGCTGCAGGGTGCAGCAAGGTTGCTCTTAGAAGTTGCTCCAATGTAATGAAAGTCTTTTCCCTTAGAAATTCTCTTAAACAAGTTTAGGACGCTTCAGATCTTCCTAATTCAGAGAATTTTCAGAGTCTGATGTTAATCTGGAGTTTGGGTGAACATCATTTGGTTTTATTTTGATTCCCCGGGCTTTTACTTTTTACCAGATATATTTTTAAAACTTTTGTTTATTAGTTTCAAACGTGTTGCAAACTGCTACATCTTCAAGGATGGATAACGCAGAAAAAATAATAATATAAATAGCAATAGACTATGTGAATGTTGGCCATTATTCAATAAACCTATTAAACTGGACTGCAAGCAAAAGCCATTCAAAGCTCTAACATTCCTGACCTAAACCCAATACAGAGTTAGCCGTGCCTATTGATTGCAATGAGCTTCAGCTCTGTCTTGGATCTAGACCACTTACTTAAATTAAAAAAACCCAAAACCTAAACACACACATTGGATAACATGACATAATCATACGATGATTTCACCCACCAATTACAGATTCAACTCCTTCCCATGTTTGTCAGACTGCATTTATATGGTCCAATTCAGTGCCAATGGGACATTACCTGGCGAGGAACGGAAGCGACACTGTCCGGTCATTGGGTCATACTCCTGGTTTTCATCGGAACACAGACATAGGAAGGAGCCTTCCACATTTTCACAGAGGGCTTCCCCGCATACTCCACTCAGCATTTCACATTCATTCACATCTGTAAAATGAAGCCCAATATAGATTCAAACATTATCTTTCATTAAAAAGGTGTGAGTGAGTGAGTGTGCTACTATTCTAGTAGTTTGTGTGCTTGTTTTGTCATCTGAAAAATGAGACTATTTATGTATTTAAAACATTTGCATTCGGGGGGAAACAATGAACATTATAGCCTGGACAAATAAAAATGGCTTTCCCCCAAAGGCATAGAATTTAGCACCAGGTGGAAACAAAACTACAAATTACACCAAGCACGTGGTTTGGCCTTCAGGGTTTTTAATTTTAATTTTACTGCAGCTATAAACTGTGGGGAGAAGGAACAAATTCCTGACAAAAATGGCAATAAACAGCAGCTTGTCTCCTGACACAAATAGTAGCTTGGATGCAGGGACAGCAATTTTTGTTAGGACTCCATTGTGCTTCCCCCTACTACATTCTCAGTCTTTATTGAACTGCCCTGCAGCTGCTATTTACAGATAAAAAAATAAACATTAAGGGCTATGGAGACCACTGTCTTCACCCCTATCCTACAGCCTGGACACTGAGGTCCAGCTCTGAGGGCCTTCTGGTGGTTCCCCCACTACACGAAGTGAAGTTACAGGCAATCCCACATTTTCTTAAGATAACCAGTGATTGCTAAACTAATTTAAGTTTCCAGTGTAGCATAAGCTTTACGTTCACATCAACATGTCTCCATTGCAATTCTTGTTAGGAAGGCCATGTTCTGAATCCCTGTGCAACTTGCTTCAAAACACTTCACCCAAGCTTCATATAATGCCCATAGGCTTGCTCCTCATCATAACCGGGCAGCCCATTCCATTTCAAGAGTGGATTTTTTGTACTTTTTGAATGTTTTAAATTAACCAACAGCTAATCCCTTTTTACGTACTGCAGGAGAAAAAGAATGAAGATATCCAAAAAGATGGCTCTATATTTGACTGAAATAGATGGCTATGTATATAGCAAGAGCCTATAAGGAAAATAAAGCCTGACAGCTGTAGGAGTAATGTGCAACAATAGAAGCATTCGCCACATGCTGGAAATATCGTAGCTTCAGTTGTCTATGCTCTGGTAACCTCTAGGTTAGATAACTGTAATGCATTATATTTGTGGCTGTATTTGAAGGTGGTTCAGAAAGTGCAACTAGTCAGAACTCAGCAGCCAGATTGCTGACTGGGACCAGGCAGATATAGAATGGAATTCAACTTCATGCTAATACAATAATTCTGTCAGCACAAGTATTTCTGCTTGCCAGATAGGACGATTTCCCCTCATGTGCTGTTGCTGGGGTTCTTGCAACACTTCAGAGCAGATTTGGAGGCATCACAGGAAAAACCCACTGCGCTAGTGAGAGTCTGTATGTTGGCTTCCACTAGCACACTGAGTTAGCTGAAACCAGCCCTGAGTGTATAACACTGCTTCTGGCCCAACTGCAGGAGTTGCAACTGGTTCCCAGGACAAATTCAAAGTGCTAGTTTTGACCTATAAAGGTCTTATTCCACTCAATAACTCAATATATCAAGGACTGCTTCCTCCCATATGAACTTACCCAGACTCTACAATTGTTATCTGAGGCCCTTCTCTGTGTGTCCCCTCCGAGAGAGGTGTTGACGGTGGCAATGAGAAAATGGGCCTTTACAGTGGTAGCCCCCAGATTGTGGAATGATTTCCTCAAGGAGGTTTGCCTGGCATGGACGTTCTCAGCTATTCAGTGCCAGTCAAATACATTTTTGTTATCCCTGGCTTTTGGGTCTAAGATGGGTGGTTTTTTTATGAGACTCCCATCAAATCCAGTGCCTCCTCATGTTATATTATTTTTTTACTTCATCTTTGAATTTGAGCTTGTTTACTGTGTGAAAAATATACACAGAAGGTAATTGATTATGCTGAAATATAAAAGGAAAAATCAAGAAAAGCTGTGACAGATTATACAGCGCTGAGTACAGCTCACTAGAATTACTCACTTCAAAGTGTGGTTAACATTCCTACCATTGACTCAAAAGGTTGAGCTTCAGGAATGCACCTCTGTTAGGTCAGCAAATTATATGAGAATACCCAAAACACTATCTTGGTAAGGGATCATTTCAGCAGGACGTACAGTGAATCTCTGTTCCAATACCTTTCTGCTAGAAAAGCATTACACTAACGTATTCTGCCGCCCAAGCTGAACATTTCCCTTTCATTGTTGGGCCACGGTATCATCTTCCACTGTTTTCTTATGACTGTTGCAAATAAAATCATAAACTTGGTGCATCATACAAGAATGCTTGCTTGTGTGGCGCACATATATGGTCTGGAATTTCTCACTTTACCCTCACTTATTCCAGACTTTCCTGCAGTTCCTTATGCTTCTGTGCTCAATAAGGTCATGTGCTAAACAAATCTAATAATGAACTGGGTAGGATATTGTAGCTATATTTGGCTTAAAGATTATACCAAGGAAGCAGATTTTCTTTTAAACCCTGAGAAATTTCCTGCTGGCTTACCTGAAAATTCTTAGGTAACTCTGTGTATCTATTTAAGCATGTGCTTCTCCACATGTATCTAATTTCCTGCAATAAAGGTTTGTGCCCATGGGATGATATAACATTATTCCTACAGGGTCTATATTCAAGTTAGAATAGAGCACAGTCTGGATTTTCAGATAGTTGCAATGCATGACATTGTTTATGATATAACCTGTGAACAGATGAGCTATGAAATATTTTATGTGTGTTTCTTTGTGGAAATCATATACTAGGGCCATATTCAGGAGGCAAAAATATTGCTTCTAGTGGGTTGGGCACACAATGATTGCCTTTTCAAATTCTGCCACAAGCAGTGATGTTAACTATCAAGACAAGAAGCACAACAGGATGTTCTTGAAATATGAGTTGCATGCTGTGTTTTGGATTCAGACACGCACCAGACTGAACTATTCAACTTATACTTTTTCAGCACAGCAAAAAGGGAAGAAGGTGAAATCCAAACATTTTCAGAGGGCTTATCATTATGACAGGCCGGGATATATAAACACTTAAATAAAAAAAAATCTAGTCACCACTAACATACCAGGAAATGTATCACTTATTAGCAAAATTAACCAGCATTGACAAGTTCATCACAATACCAAAGGTTTTTTTTATGAGAAATATATTTTGTGGGGACTACAGTAACTCTGAAATCTGTTCAACTACTTTGCCAAAGGAGGTGGCTGTACCACATGACAGTCTGTATTTCCTGTAGGCTTTGCAAAATTCTGGCCATTTAACTAAGAGTCTAAACAGATGTTACATTGAGATTTGTGAACAGCTTGATGTTTTCAGAAACAGAAGGTTCTAAGAAGGTGAAATAATTGGCTTGCCTTTGGTTCCAGTTCAGATTTAGCAGCATTTCCTATTCCAATTTGAATGGGTAGGTATGTAATATAAATAATAGGGAAAGCATTCACTAGGCTTCCCCTAAAAACCCATTGTTCAAGGAAATCTCACAACTCACCCACACACTCTTGTCCATCCTGTAGATACTGATAACCCTGATAACAAAGGCAGCGGAAGGACCCGGGTGAATTGTCGCAGAACCCATGACTTCCACACACAGTGCTGTTGGCGCATTCATCCACATCTGAAAATAAGATACATTAATATCAGGTGGGAAAATTTCTAAGGCCAGCTTTCAAACGCTGGCATGTGGAGCTAAACATACAGACTACAGTAATTACAGATTTTGAATGACATATAGCTAGGGAAAAATATTTAGGTGCTGTTTTTCTTACATGTTCAGAGATTAAGAGAGACTGACTACATGATGCTAATAAAAAGCAAATAAACAGTTTTCACAAAAACAAAAGAATAATGTACATGGACAAAAGCATGCCATACATTTATACCATTGTGGGTATAGTTAGACCCGCAACTTACACACACTTTTCCACTTCTGCGCATTCAGCTTTATGTGCTTGGCAAAAAAATGAAAAGGGGTGGAAAGAGGACTGGAGTCCAGGGGTAAAAAAAACTTTGGTAATTCCACCCACCTTTACACCCAATGTGTTTTGACTATATGCAATTTTGGCTTTGTGCACTATCCCCTGAACGTAAACCCCACATAAGTTGTGACTCTACTGTACTTAAGCAACACAAGACCATCACATTGAATTAATAGATATCATGAGGAACATCTTACAATGCAGATTTTTACCCGTCTCATGGAATCAGATGGATCTGCAAGATCTTCTCAGATGATAACAGGGCCATTACTGGCATTCTCTCATTTGCAAAAGGTTGAAAAGGTTTCTGTATGCACTGAGGTACAGCTCTTACAAAGCATGTTCCAAATCCTCTGATGATATGCGTATGAACACCATTATACTGTTAGAATATATTTCATACTGAAAGTTTAAAAAGGGAGCTGAATAGTTGACTAAACTATGATTCAGAGAGCCAGTTACTTATCCCCCCCCCACATATTTCTTTGGAAGTCAGTGTGTATTTTTGCTGCAATATTTTATCCACATTTGTTTAATAGGTCAAGATGTCATGACAAATACTATTGGAAAAATGAGAAGTTCCTCAGTTAATAATTTATATTGTCTGTCTAATGCTACTGAGCAAAAAAAAGTTCACAATTACGTATTCTTACATCTATGGGAAACAAAAAACAGGAAACAAAAATAACATAGAGCACCACAGAAAAATGTACTCACAACAAAATAACACGTTCCTCAGTTTCAATGGAATGTAGGGGCAAATGAAATATTAAATTGTTCTGCATAAGATCCATTTTAGCAATGAGATTTAACCAATGCATAAGCTTGAGAAAGAATATTGTAACATTCTTCTATGAAGTGCTTAAGGCAAGATTAGACTTATGCACATAAAAATGAATCCTTCTTCACACTATCATATGTTCTAGATGAAGGCACAGGAATTTCCATGCATTGTCTAATACAGGAAATTAAAAGGTCATAATGAATCTATGCCTCTATTGTTAGAATAGGAACCATACTTTTTGCCTTGTTCTTAAAGTCTGTCTTTGTTTATTCTTTCCCATAGATCTCTTAACTTTAATACTGTTGACAAGGAGGTGGCGCTGACATGGCTACGGACAGTGAAAGGAAGACAGAATTGCACTAGAATGACCTCATTCTTCTCCTTCTGAGAAAACTCAAAGAATTACATTGTGCAGATGTTCATCAATCCAAATTATTGTCCTGACTGGGATTCTGAAAGAGTCACTTTTGTCAACACTGTAGATAAAGGAATTCTGTAAGGACCCTTGTGGAGAAAGTGAAAAATATTTCTGGGTTTGATAACTGGGATGGGTTACTTTACTTAAGTCCAGCTCTCATTTTTTAAAAATAAATAAATTGAAGTGTACCGTATTTTTCGCTGTATAAGATGCACCAGACCATAAGATGCACCTAGTTTTTGGAGGAGGAAAACAAGAAAAAAAAAATTCTGAATCTCAGAAGCCAGAACAACAAGAGGGATCACTGTGCAGCGAAAGCAACGATCCCTCTTGCTGTTCTGGCTTCTGGGATAGCTGCATAGCCTGCATTCGCTCCATAAGACACACACACATTTCCCCTTACTGTTTAGGAGGGGGAAAGTGAGTCTTATAGAGCAAAAAATACGGTATATACCTTTTTGTATTTAAAATGAATTGCAAGTATAAAGATCCTAAAATTTATGTTTTATTATTTAAAGCTAAATCATTTTTTACCTTTGTGTCACACATGTATAACTGTGATTATATGCACATTGGATACTTTGCTTACTATTGTTTGATTCTCAAACAATAACATTTTACACACAAGAAATAGTGTGGGTCATTTAGGAATGATCAGATATCCTGCATATATAAGTAGGGCTTAAGCCAAAAAAGATCATGAACTATTTTTTACTCCCCTTCTGCCCTCTCACTCACAGCTACATTCCAGATAGTTTTTTTTTTAAGCCATAACCCATATAAGCATAATGCAGATTTACTTGTATCGAGTTATATGGCACTGGACAAATGCATAAAATGTAGGAACATTGCTTCAGTCAATACCAAAAGCTGCCCAACTTCTCACATGGAAAGTCAGCATGGAAGAACCTATTGCCACCAGATAAAATAGCAGAAATTTAAAGGTCTGAATTGTATATTAAAAACCCATGACAAATAATGAAACAATCAATATTACTGAGGCTTAGTTCTGGTCTGGACACCATGACAAACTGTGGTTTATTGTGACAGGAGTGAGTCTGGGGCTCAAGTACCCCCCCACACTCCTTTTTTTTGTTTAGTCTGAACCTAGCAGATTGTGGCTAATCTTCACTATGGTTTGTCTGAAGCAATCCAACTTCAGATCATAGTTCTTCTTTCAACTAGCCATAGTTCTTTCAACTAGCCTTCTTCTTTCAACTAGCCATAGTTAAGATTAACAACAGTTTAGAGTTTGGATGTAATAATAAACTGCAGTTAATCAAAATGGGAGCAAAAGTACTATTTATTTGATTATACTTTTAAGTGTTGTCAACCACATTCAGTCAATAGGAAGGGCCATAGCTCAGTGGCAGAGCTCAAGTTAAAATCCCACCATCTCTAGGAAAGATACCTATCTGAAACCTTGGAGAGCCACTGCTAGTCAGTGTACATGATGGACAGATGCCCTATGTTTGTTCCTAATTATCATCACCCCTTACTGCATCAGACCTAATTTCCTTTTTCTTTCATTTAGCCCATCTTACCTTCACATGTTTGGCCATCTCTAGAAATAGTAAAACCCTGCTCACAAACGCACTGGAAAGAGCCCAATGTATTCAGGCATTGCCCATGAGGTAAACAGAGATTGGATGCTGCACATTCATTGATATCTGCAGGGGACAGAGAAACAGCAACCAAAGATGCATCATTTTATTAGAAGGCTACATATATATTTATAAGGAACTCTAACAAAGAAAGTTGTGCTAGTGGACAAGAGAACTCTAACCTGAATTAAAGGCTGACCTGTACCCCAAAGGTGAAAATTCATCTGAATGGGGGATAAAAATCTCCCACCTGAATACAGAAAGCTCGCGGCTGCCCATCTTACAACCCATACCATTAGTGAGAATCGATATGCCTACCTTGGTAGCCAGTAGGGAGCTATAGATATCAACATGGAGAGTAGACTGTAGGAACTTTTTAATCATGGTATTTTTATGGTTTTCAGCGATTCACTTAAAGAAAGCTTATGTGGCTGGCAAGTAAGAATCCATGCCTTATGGACATTTCCCCAAATGCAGATATGGTAAGGTACAACAGCGTACTTCTTATCCTTCTAGCTCACTGTGATATTATAATATTTCTATAGCCAAGCTGTATGGTGTAATGGTTACAGTGTTGGACTATGACCTGGGAAGCCAGGGTTCAAAACCCCACTCAGCCAGGAATCACACTGGGTCAGCTTGGGCCAGTCGCCATCTCTTAGACTAACATATCTCACAGGGTTGCTTTGAGGACGAAATGCACACCACCTTGAGCTCCTTGGAAGACAAAGGTGTATAAATGTAATAATAATGATAATGATGATGATAATATAATACCTTGACAACCCCTGGAGGGTAGCAGCTGGAAGCCATCTGGGCAAGTGCACTCATAAGAACCTTTGGTATTAATGCAGTTCCCTCCACGGCAAATATCGCTGTCTTCTTGGCATTCATCAATATCTGAAATGAATACAAGCAGCAATCAAACCACTTCAGAAGAGATTATGCTAACAACAGCACAATAATATGTCACTGAAATATCTACTGCTGGCAGAGGCTAGGGTATGGTACTGGCATTGTTTTAATGATCTGGAAACTGCTTTGTGACCACTGTGGTGGGAAAAAGCAGTATATAAATATAGTAAATAAATAAAGCCGGAAGGTTTTATCCTATCCTGCTGAAATATGACATATTTAAAATTCCTTGCATATAAAAACCTACACCTATTTGTCTGCATTTGGCAGCCTTTAACAGCCTCAGAAGGAGATATTACAAATTAATATTACTCTCAATAATTAAAATTGTTATGACTGCTTGCTGATTTCTCAATTGTAAAAAGAAACCCTTAAGGCAGTTTGTGTGAAAAATTCATAGAAAATTTGACTGAATTCCTCATGTAGACAATGGAACTTACCTTCACAATGGTCTTTTGTAGGTGTCAGCTGGTAGCCTTGGCCACAAATGCATCTGTACGATCCAGCGATGTTTCTGCATTGACCATTTGTGCAAAGCTGCTGCCGTTCACATTCATCTACATCTGCAAATTATAAGACAGTGTTTAGCTTCAGAAAATGCATACTCTGCCCCGCAAAGCTATTTAAAAATGGTTTAAAATACATTCAAGGTCTTGCATTTTCAGAGTCCATGAAGATCTAGATTATTGGGTCAAAATTAAGATTTAGTGTGTGTTATCAGTAAATTCTATAATACTACTGTTCTTCAGGGTAAATTGTCTTCTCTGGTTTCAATTGCATATTTCTTAGCAATGCCAAGTTCCTGTTGGGACAAATGGCCTGATGGAGCTAGCAGTTTCAATGAAGCAGAAAGGCTTTGTGGGTTTTTTATCCAGACCAGCTCCAATGGTATCCAGTTGCTGTTCATTCAAAGCTTGCAATGTTCTTTCCCATTCTCACAATTTAAGGATAGTCAGCCCATGCCAACATCTGGATTTCAGCAGCAAAATGCATTGCAAATTTACAACCAGAAAAGCACATGTTGCTGTAGGATGGTGCTGCTGAATCAACAAGCAGAACAGTCTGGTGTAAGTTCATAGTGAACTATTCATCCAGCACAGTCCATGATAAGAAAAGGAAACTTATATTTCGAGTGCCACCTCAAATTAGCCTCAGGCAGCCTTTGCATGACAACTAAATTTTCCAAGGGCTAGATTCTCATTGGGTAATATCAGTGTCTTTAAAACTAATTTTCAATTACTACAAGTCAGGAGTATGAAATGAGACAACAGGTTAAAATTGGGGCATTTGATATCCCAGAGTGGCTGGTGCAACCAAGCCAGATGGCCTGGGTATAAATAACAAAATCATCATCATCATCATCTCATTTGAGATTAATTTTCAAAGCAGCCCATGGTTCTGTCTCCTTTGTTAACTTTTTTTCCCCCCAGATTGTGCCAAATTTAATCACAAAGTGGTTACATTTCACCAGTTTTCACTCTGCCCTGTGAAGACTTTCCACTCTCCTTTCATATTTTTATCTTTAGGGCTCCTTCAAATAGAGGGAAGGGTTCATCTTTTTGCCTCTTGTGCTTTTAAAACAGTACACAAAAAGACTCTCCTATGGCATCTGATCTTATGAATTTCTCCCAAGATTTCAGAACACCAGGGAGGAGAATGCACAGGTGTTCAAGTAGCTCTAGCCCTACCTTTATGTTTACTTTTCTGAAGTGGTATGAAGAAGATTCCACCAACACACTGAGTGAGGAATACAATGCCTGTGCTTTGAATGCCCATGATGAATAAGTCTATTTCACCTCTCTTGGCAAACATTAGGCATGTTATATTTAAATAACAAAGGTATTAATCAATTCCTACCTTCACACTGATCTCTGGCAGGGGACAGTTGATAACCTTGGCTACAAAGACATCTGAAAGAGCCTTCCAAGTTTTCACACTGGCCATTTGTGCAGAGACTGCTATATTGACATTCATTTATATCTGTGGATAACAAAGATTGGATTTAGACAAGACGCTATCGCTTACAATATTAATTAAGGATGCTTGAGGTGTTTCAACAAAATTGGCTAACAAGCTTTTATTAACTTTCTTTAATGGTTTTCTCAGTAATGGCCAAACTAGATGACATGTTAGCTCCGTATCTGTGTCGTTACGTTCAAATTGCCAGTCCAGATCCTAATGTCCTGTTAGGGGTTTTTGACCCTTTGTCTTCACTAGAGCTCCAGTCTAATTTACCTTCTACTCCACACCAGCAATTTGCATACAAAAAGTTATCAGTTCCACAAATAGGAGGTTTTATTCCAGGCAGTGGTGTAGCGTGGGTTGCCGGCACCCAGGGCAACGCAGAGGGGTGGGAAGTGGACAGAGTACACATGCACATTGAACTGCCTAACAGTGTCCCCATCACCCAGGAGATCGCAACCTCAGAGTTACGAAAAGAAGAATCATTCTGTCATCTGGACAGGCCACTTCCTGGTTCACACGGAGAACCCATTTGCAACAGAGCCCAGTGACAGAAGCACACAGCTATATTGAGGCAGCACCAGGTGTTGAAATTTTGCATCCCTAAGAATTTTGTGCCCAGGGCAACTGCCCCTGTGCCCTCCCCATGCTACGCCACTGATTCTAGGGGTGGGGAACCTCCAGACTGGGAACCAAAAGCAACCCTCTAGTTTCTCCCCAGGCCACAACCCTCACTAGCCCTGCTTCTCATCTCAGGAATTCCCCCCTGGTTATAATCTGTCCTTAAGCTGTGATAATATCTCTTGCTTGTCTAGATGGAGAATAGAGGTGTGTGTGTGTAGAATTCAATAGGACTTACTCCCAGGTAAGTGGGTTTGGAATTGAAACCCTAATCTGCTTTCTACTATGAATCTGAAAAACCACTGGAACTCATCATTTATTATTATTCTTTTCACATGGACATTCACTTAAGAGTTATGTTTCAGCAGAAACACAAAGAGATAGGTAATTTTCTAAATAAATATGCACTTAATGAAATAAAGCGCTGCAATTTTTAAAAGGGCTTATTTATGGTTTGGTGGCAAGAGTTATTAATGCAGCCTAGGACACAAAGAACAAAATATCAACAGCATGTGCTAAACAGTGAGTGACGGAAATAAGATAACTTTCTTATGAACTGTGAAATCAAACTAGTGAGACAGGCTGCAATCCTTACCCCACTAACCTGGGAGTAAGCCACACTGAATTAAATGGGAATTACTTCTAATTAGATATGGTTAGAATTGCAGCCATAGAAGGCTTAGTGATGGTCCATTAGCCATTTAATTAACTTTGTCTTTAAGGTGCCATAAGACACTTCTTTGTTTTTGCTACAAAAGACTAACAAGGCTACCCCTTTGGAAATTCATTAATTTTGAAAGGGGAACACACAGTTAAGGTAGCAGGTATTGATGACTGAGATACCGTATTTTTCCATGTATAAGATGACCTTTTTTTCTGAATATATTTTTTTGTGATAAATTGAGGGTCGTCTTAAACATGGGCTAATATGCTAAGTAAGCAAGGGCTGGTGCTGCAGCAGTAGCAGGGAAATGTCAGAGAGGAAGCCGCTTACCCGCTCTTCCCGGCTTAGGAAGAGTATTTGGTGAGTGCCAGTATGCAGTGTATTGTGGCACCAGTTCAATCAGCCAGAGCGGGGGATTGTCGAAAAGCTGCTTAACAGCTCAGCGAACTTACAGAAGAAGCTCAACAACTGTTGAGGGCTCCCCAAAATAGGGGCCGTCTTATACATGGGGTCATGTTATACATGGAAAAATATGGTATGTATTCAAGTCATGTTTGTACACCTCTAGCTTAGTGTGTTGTCTGTACCTGGGCTCAAGGTTTGTTTCTCTCTGTGGCACTCATGCATTTGCACTCAGCCATGGTTTGGCTTGTGCTGGAGGAGACTCTTGAGAGTCCCATGGACTGCAAGAAGATCAAACCTATCCATTCTTAAGGAAATCGGCCCTGAGTGCTCACTGGAAGGACAGATCGTGAAGCTGAGGCTCCAATACTTTGTCCACCTCAAGAGAAGTCTCCCTGGAAAAAACCCTGATGTTGGGAAAGATGGAGAGCACAAGGAGAAGGGGACGTCAGAGGACGAGATGGTTGGATAGTGTTCTTGAAGCTACGAACATGAGTCTGACCAAACTGCGGGAGGCAGTGGAAGACAGGAGTGCCTGGCGTGCTCTGGTCCATGGGGTCATGAAGAGTCAGACACGACTAAATGACTAAACAACAACAACAACATGGTTTGGCTTAGCACGGTGTGCGAAGAAGTCAGGATAATGGAAGCCAATATTAAACCATGGCTATTCTAGCTTGTTTGAAAGCCCTTAACCATAGTTTTCCAGTTCAGGTGTAACAAGAAGCGACTTCTTGGCTTGCTTCCCCAGCAGTGCAAAGGGAGAACCAAAGTGTCTGTGTGCAAGTGCATGAGGCTTCCACATTTCTTGGCTAGTTAAACTAAGATTTGATCATCCTAATGCAGCCATTATGTCTATCCCTGTTAAGACCTAATCATGGCTTGCAAGAAAACCCTCCAAGAAATGCATCAGAATCACATGGAGAGCAGTGGTACACATTATGGGGCTGGCGCAGAGAAAACACCATATGGAGGCCATTCTAAGCAGCCTCTGCATCACAGACATAATGTGCAGATCAGCCACAGGAGTTTCCAAGATTAGAGTGAAGACTAGCAGGAAGAACATTAAGTTATACTGGGTATAAAACTCCCATGTGTGCAAGGCCCAACTAGTTTCTGGGGTTTGACCATCTACTATCCCAGACATTTAAGTTTTTATCTACAAAAAGAAGGCTTTTAGAGAAGAAAAAAAAAAAAGGTTTATAAAGGAGGAAAGTAAGTAGATATGTGGGAGGGCAGACAGATAATGGAAGTCTGTCTGCTTAAAGTCATAGGAAATGCTGAGTAAGCTCCTCAGAATTTGCCAGCAAGCATTAACACAATAAGACTGTATCAAGACATACCTATCTGCTCTGCCTGTCATTTTAAAGTGTCCCTTTTGCTTTGAACATTGAAAGCAGACAGCACAGGATAAGATGCCAAGAGCCAGAGCCAATGTAAGCAATGACAAAAAAACCCTCCTAGCCTAGACACTGAAAAGCCATGCACCAGGATTCCAGACAACACAGGAAAATATAATTTCTTGTAGTTGGATTTTTTTCAGAGAAGTTAACTTCAGAAATGCATGGGCTGGCCTATTCAATGATACACATTGTAGGCAAAACAGATGAAAGTAAGCTAAACATTTTTTCAATTTAAAATAAAGTGAATTTTGACAACTACCTCATTTTCAGTTGTGTGAGTGGACTGAAAGAGCATGGCCAAGCCCTTATACTCTGTTCTTATACTCTGATGTATATTTCACTGTGTTTGAGCTTAAGGTTGAGCTGTGCAGAGCCTGAAGTGAAATATGAAGTGTAGAAATGCTTGAATGTGCTTTCCTCACATAAAAAGGAATTACTCTCTGCATTCAGTTTACTCTTGAATGATGCCAAAGCTAGATGTTTTCAGAGCCCCAGGTTACCTCCTCCTTTCTGTAAAGTGAAGCAAGATGAATGCCTGGTTTGCTGAAACTGCACACCAAGGAAGTTGAGCAGGGAAACTCAGAACATGGCAGCATCATATCACATGTTGACCCATGACAGGGCCTTCTCAAAGATGGTTCTGTGTTTGTGGAATGCCCTCCCTGGTGAGGTGCATCTCTCCCCCTCATAACTGATTTTTGGGATAAATTTAAAAAACATCCCTGTTTAACAAGGCATTTGATTCCTGAGAGGTACTGCTCCTGGCAAGCTTGAAATTAGCAAATGTGAGTGCATGCAATTAATTTAAATGTTATAAATGTTTTTAGATGGTTTTAATTGTTTAAAAATATCATTTTAAATTGTATTGTTTTAACACTTTGATATTTGCTGCTCTGGGCTCCTTTGGAAGGAAGGACAGCAGAGAAATTTAAGAAATAAATAAAATGTCTTGTTGTGGCAGGTAATTTCATTATCACGAGAGAGGAGGAGATACTGGGCTGCTGGTTTTAGCAGCAGCCATATACTTCCAGTGAAATCTAGTTGTGATGTGAGTCACAGTCACTCTAATTATTCTTTATCTATCAAATAATAAGTCTACATATCATAGTTGCCAAGGGAAGTTAACATCCTTGCCCAAGAACACGACACTGAAAAAAACTGGAATAACTGCAACAATATTTGCAATAGAAAACATTTTCAACAAGGCATTTACCATAGCATTTCCCGTTCCAGCCTCTGAATCCATCTCTGCAAGGTACACATTGGTAAGAACCAGGACTGTTAATGCACTCTGCATCTGAACAAGTGTGTGGAATTGTGCATTCATCAATATCTTTAAAAAGAAAACAAATGAAGTTTAAGATTTTAATAATCCATAAAGAGCAAGGGAATCTTAATGCTATAATAGAATTTGGGATGGTATATTTTGAGCATTGGGTGCTACTGTCCTTAAGATTCAGATCTGAATGGAACCACTGAAGTACATGATGTGCTAGAATGCTGTGCTTGGTTAAATGATGCCTAAGGTTAAATCTCCATTCACCTATGATGCTTACTAGGTGCTCTTAGGCAAGTCCCTGTCTCTTAGCTTAACATACTGTTATGGGTTAAGGGGGCTGCTTGTGCGTAAATGGTTGAGCTCTCAACTCATGCAATCAGTTTCTAAACTCTCCCAGTCCGCGGAGCCATGGGTGCATGGCTACCTCAATCGCTGGCAGAATCCGTCAGTGGGCGTTTCCGGAATTTGCGCCAACACAAGAGTTCCTTAACGGAAACTCTCCTTCTGGATTCTCTGCGTGACAGTTTCCTACGCGGAGTAGGCGTCCCCAGCGGAGGTCCTGAAACCTCTCCGCTGTTCTCACTGGAAGTATCTTGGAGCCATCCCTCCGACTGAGTTTCTGTGGGAACTCTCTCTCTCCCCCTGCTGGTTCCTTCCTCAGCATCCGAGGCTCTCCTACCCTCCTTGAGCCCTTCCACCACCTGACTCTCCGATGGCAGTTCCCTGACACATACATTACAGAAGAGCTTTCCAAACTGTGTGTCTTGACACATTAATTTGTCGGCTGCAGTGTGTAGGTGTGCTGTGCAAACACCCCCTGTTCTCCTCCCGGCGTTGGAAAGGGGCTAGTTTAACCTCTGGTTTGCGGGCAAAACTGAATTACTGTGTCACAAAATTATGCATGTCTAAAAAGCGTGTCACCAACATGAAAAGTTTGGAAAGCTACCTTACAGGTAGTTGTAAAATTAAAAACACTGCTATGAACTCCTTGGAAAGGAGGGCAAGAGGTAAAAAAATCGGGAAATAAACACCTGATATATTTCAACTAATGATTAGACATATTTTTAAATTATCTTGATAACGTAGGCAAAGATCCTAAGCTTATTTATTTGGAAACATGTTCCATTGGGTAAACGGGTTTTGTTTTGAAGCTAAAATCTAAACATTTAAAACCACCTTATCACAACAAATTTAATACTTATATAAGCAACCACAGAGTTAAGGATATGACAGTTTTTGGGTCTTGAAGGATACCTGGTATACAGATTTTATTTTTTTAAATAAAGCCAACGAAAACATAGATGTATAATAAATTATCAATGTGAAAAGTAAAACATGTGTCTGGAATAAGCTATATAAAAATGCATACAAATCTAAAATTATGAATGGTGCCCTGCAGCTATCTTACACAGCTTCTTGAAATGTAATCTAAACTATCCACATAGTTTGCTGTAGTAATGAACATAAAGGAAATATGGAACATTCCTTTCCTTTTCTTCCACTGTATCAAATAGCTGTATCTTGACAGGTGAATATCCTTATCTGACTTATCAGAAATTTCCTACTTGCAAAGGAAGAATCAACAATTTCATTCTCTCTTCCTCATCTCCACTTAATGTGAAGATCATTTGGGACCAAGGGACTGATTACACATGGCATGTATTTGCATACAACATAAAGTTAGAGCCCTAGATACTGCCTGAAGACTTTGGGCTTACAGCCTCATGACCTGTTATGCTTGCAATAGGTAGAACAAACTCCAAACAATGCTAACTGAGGGAAAAGGGAGACAGGACTCAAGGGGAAGACAAGACAGTCTGCCTTTCTGCAGTTGACACTTCAGGCTCCATTTGCCCAAAGTCTCATATAGTTGTGAAAAGGAGGTAGGAAGGAGACTGGATCAGCTCTTGAGAGTGGAGCTATTTCCCAGGATTGTAGGCTAACCCAACAAAACTAAAGGTGCCTAATATGGGTGACCACTTCCCATCAGCCTCTTCTCACAAGGAGAATGGATTGTTACCCATCAGGCATAGCCTTGACTTCAGTGGTACCAAGGGGACATTACAGCTGGCAAATCTAGCCACTCTCCTTGAGATTCTTCTAGGAAACCACCGGCTCCACTCTGATGCTATTGGTGGATTATTATTATCAACTGTTTTATTGATCTTGTCTTTCAATCAAGCCATGGCCTGTTTGATCCCATTTATTCGGGACTCTGATTCTTTCTTCCTTTCACTGCAAATTCTGTTGTGAAAAATATGCATAATTTTCACACCCTTGACACCTATGAGCACCAAATTGTGAAATCTATATCCAAAGCTGTCTTTTGATTTTTTAAAAATGAACATAAACCCAGTAATTTTTATACTAGCAAAAGCTGGAGCTGAGAGACTGCAGAAGAATATGCTAGCTTAAAAAAGGCATATTCTGATTGAAGGTGACAGGTATGAAAACAGGGTACAAAGACACTGATGATTAAGTAGGAGTAACTGAATATCATTTTAATTTATGAATGAATTTATGTTGATTTTTATTTTTTAACTCAAGGGGATATTCAGGCCAAAACCTAACTTCATATGTGTTGTAAGTTAGACGTGCTGGGACGTTTTGTTCTATAAAACGGTGGATTTTTGCCAATTTTTTATTCCAAACCACAAGTGGATTCCTTTGTAACAAGTGAAGAGATGAACTTCATTGTCAATGGCAATTTTCATAAATAATTTCAATAGAACAAATTTACAGATAAAGTAGATAGTGAGGTTTCCAACTTTAATTTTAATAATTTCCAATTTTAAAATTGAAGCTCTTATGCTTACCCCGCCCCCATTTTTTAGGAAGGGAGCTTTCTATCGCTGAAGTTTAGCAACAGTGTTGGTTTGCTGTCCATGCTGATTTTGCCAGGTCATTTGGAACAGTGGCACACAGTATGGGAACTAGCACTATCCTCATCTGGTTTATTAATCACAGGAGTGTCACTGAGGAGTCACTAGCAGGCAAGCTGATACTAGCAGACCCTTGTCTGTAAATACCCACTTTTAAGAAAAAGCAGCTCCACGTTTTATGCTGCAGTCATATTTACCACAGTTGTTCCTGAAGCAAATATGTGAACAGTGAATTATTATTACTAAATGATCATGACAACAACAAGACCACCAACCTTCAACAGGAATTCCCAGGGTAGTGAACAATTTATAATAAAACAGAGAATAAAATGTCAACAACTATACCAAATAACATTTATCCTGAACAACAACATTGTAACTAACAAGCAGCAGCAGCAGTACAGAACATAACCATAAAGCGATAGCACAACCATCTCTTTAACCTCTGATGTCTAGGCAGAACGAACAGCTGGCGATGAAAAGGCTCCAATGAAGGGAACAGAAATATCCAATGGGAAGAAATTCCCATGATATATCTATATCTTTAAAGTCTTGACACATGTACACAGGTGTTTACGGATGCATGCCAGACACTGTATGTTTGCTGTGAAGAAACCCTGGTTTACCCATTGGAAACACAATTTATATGTAAAGATGAAGAGAGACAGTAGAGCTCAATGAAAGGATGGGGTAAGTTATGGATTCTTGCATCATCTGTCCTGAGTCTACCATGTTAGTGTCCTCAAATGCATAAGCATTGCTCTCTATGGCACAACTTTCTCGGGTGGCTTTTCTAAAGGAATTAAGGAAACTAATAATAATGTCTGCGGAAGATTATTCCAACATTTCAGAGTGACAACATACCTTCACACTGGCCTCTCCTGTTCATACGGAATCCAGTGTCACAAGCACATATGTATGAACCAATGGTATTTATACAGCGTCCTTCCCCACAGGTGTGAGATCCAGAACATTCATCAACATCTAGAAACCAAAATGAATACAAAAGTTAAATATGTACTGTAAATACACTAGTCTTCCTTTTCTTTTTAAGAATACACACATTTACAGAGGATGAAAGTCAACATCATTCTAATATGATTGTTCAATCAGTGCAAGCATTCCTAGTTGCCAGCTGCAATTATCGCCTTTCTCTTCCCCTTGCACACTATTCTAAGGGTGCTCCCAACATTAGTGGAATCCTTGAACAAGTTTCTGTTAGTGCACTGGGTTAGCTGAATCTGCCCAGAATTCTTATTCTTAGGGCCATGTAAATTGTTAATTTTATCACTCCCAAGACTGGCTGCTTACTTACATAAATAGACTATTAGCTGTGGAGCTCACGGATCTTAGTTGCAACTACAACCTGTAATGTCAATATTCTTGCTTTAGTAATTGCAGGTGTTACTAGGACTGATGTCCATGAGTTTATTTGCTTACTAATATTTACTGTCCTTCAGTCATGCCCTGATCATGACTGAGGGCCATTTGTCCAGCCACCTTCCAGCAGAGACTTTGTATTTGGGTGCCCTGCTACAATACCTCTAAGAATGCTCTATGGAACATTGGAAGCCGCAATGTGCAAGGTACAAAAAATGGAAAAGGGAGGAAACCACCAAAGAGGAATTCAAACAAATAGCCAGCACGTGTAGACACAAAGTCAGAAAAGCTAAAGCAAAGAATTAACTCAGGCTTCCTAGAGAGGTTAAAAGCAACAAAAAAGGCTTTTATGGGTATGTTCGTAGCAAAAGGAAGAACAAAGAAACAGTGGGGTCACTCAGAGGAGAAGATGGTGAAATGCAAACAGGGGACACAGAAAGGGCTGAACTCCTCAATGCCTTCTTTGCCTCAGTCTTCTCCGATAAAGAAAACAATGCCCGACCTGTAGAATTTGGAGCAAATGATTCAGCAGAGGAAACACAGCCCAGAATAACTAAGGAGATAGTACAAGAATACTTGGCTAGTTTAGATGTATTCAAGTCTCCAGGGCCAGATGAACTGCATCCAAGAGTATTAAAAGAACTGGCAGATGTGATCTCAGAACCACTGGCAGTCATCTTTGAGAATTCCTGGAGAACAGGCGAAGTCCCGGCAGACTGGAGGAGGGCAAATGTTGTCCCTATTTTCAAAAAGGGGAAAAGAGAGGACCCAAATAATTACCGCCCAGTCAGTCTGACATCAATACCAGGGAAGATTCTGAAGCAGATCATTAAGCAAACAGTCTGTGAGCACCTAGAAAGGAATGCTGTGATCACCAATAGTCAGCATAGATTTCTGAAAAATAAGTCATGTCAGACTAACCTGACCTCGTTTTTTGACAGAATTACAAGCCTGGTAGATGAAGGGAACGCAGTGGATGTAGCCTACCTTGATTTCAGCAAGGCATTTGACAAGGTGCCCCATGATATTCTTGTAAAGAAGCTGGTAAAATGCAGACTTGACTACGCTACCACTCAGTGGATTTGTAACTGGCTGACTGACCGAACCCAAAGGGTGCTCATCAATGGTTCCTCTTCATCCTGGAGAAGAGTGACTAGTGGGGTGCCACAGGGTTCTGTCTTGGGCCCAGTCTTATTCAACATCTTTATCAATGACTTGGATGATGGACTCAAGGGCATCCTGATCAAATTTGCAGATGACACCAAACTGGGAGGGGTGGCTAACACCCCAGAGGACAGGATCACACTTCAAAACGACCTTGACAGATTAGAGAACTGGGCCAAAACAAACAAGATGAATTTTAACAGGGAGAAATGTAAAGTATTGCACTTGGGCAAAAAAAAATGAGAGGCACAAATACAAGATGGGTGACACCTGGCTTGAGAGCAGTACATGTGAAAAGGATCTAGGAGTCTTGGTTGACCACAAACTTGACATGAGCCAACAGTGTGACGCGGCAGCTAAAAAAGCCAATGCAATTCTGGGCTGCATCAATAGGAGTATAGCATCTAGATCAAGGGAAGTAATAGTGCCACTGTATTCTGCTCTGGTCAGACCTCACCTGGAGTACTGTGTCCAGTTCTGGGCACCACAGTTCAAGAAGGACACTGACAAACTGGAACGTGTCCAGAGGAGGGCAACCAAAATGGTCAAAGGCCTGGAAACGATGCCTTATGAGGAACGGCTAAGGGAGCTGGGCATGTTTAGCCTGGAGAAGAGGAGGTTAAGGGGTGATATGATAGCCATGTTCAAATATATAAAAGGATGTCACATAGAGGAGGGAGAAAGGTTGTTTTCTGCTGCTCCAGAGAAGCGGACACGGAGCAATGGATCCAAACTACAAGAAAGAAGATTCCACCTAAACATTAGGAAGAACTTCCTGACAGTAAGAGCTGTTTGACAGTGGAATTTGCTGCCAAGGAGTGTGGTGGAGTCTCCTTCTTTGGAGGTCTTTAAGCAGAGGCTTGACAACCATATGTCAGGAGTGTTCTGATGGTGTTTCCTGCTTGGCAGGGGGTTGGACTCGATGGCCCTTGTGGTCTCTTCCAACTCTATGATTCTATGTACCAAGTGAAACTACTAGCTCAGTACTGTCTACAGCAGGATAGGCAACATGGCAGCCTCAGATGTTGCTGGACTACAAATCCCATCATCCCCAACCATCAGCCATAATATAAACTAAACTCTGATGGCTGGTTGCCATGGTTTGAAAAGCAGGAGGCCTTACAGTCGGCCTGTACACTGAGTTCCTGAACAGCAGCCATAGACTGCTACCCATTTAATCTGTGGATACAAACTTGATAAAATTTCTCCATGTAAGTGTATCTCCAGGAACAGTCACAGCAAATCACACAAACAATGCCATAAATGTTCAAAATGGTCCTACGTTAACATCTGATAACCTTTTTTAGTGTCACTTAGAAATGGTATTCACATTTGAGAGGGGCCAATTACAGAGCTGTTTTGGTTGCTAATGATCTATGTGAAATCTATTCTCGTGCATGGGAGAGAGAGAAAAAACCTATCCTCTAAACATATTTTACGACTTTAGCTCTTACAGCAACATTATATTTTCAAGGAAGTATAACTGCACAAATAAATAATTTTAGGAAGACAGAATGAGTAATGACTTGCCCTCTGTAATGGTGGTCAATTTTTATTAAGAAATAGTCTATGAACAAAAAGAGCAACCTAAGCATTAAGCACCCAGTCCAGTGCTTGTGTAAATCAATGTAAGTAGTTTTCCAATGACCTTAACGGATTTCAAACTCCAACTCTTAGCTATTAGCCCCAAGTATTAAGAGCTTGTTTCATAAAGCACAGTAGTTACCAACACAGTCTGTTCCTTGTTCACTGGCCATGAACCCTGCCTGGCAAATGCATAGGAAGCTTCCTTCTGTATTTTCACAACGCCCAAGGGAGCAGAGATGGGGAGCCTGAGTACATTCATTAATATCTGTTAAAGAAATAAAAACGAAGATTGAAAAAGTAGTACTCTGTCATGACCATCACTTCACTTCGCCCAATATACACAAGACACTAAAATGAAAGACAGACTCTATTAGTACAGACACATTTGTTTCCACGGAGGTGAACAATAAAGATTTGGTATAAAATTCTGATTCAAAAAGCAGACTTATTGGCTTAAAGTTTCAGAGTATTACTTTATACCAACTTTCAGAGTATTACTTTTCCTTGAAGGAAGGAACTATACTTACTTGTAATAAGTGATCTTTCAGAGAGAACTTATGCATTTATGTATATGGGAGTCAAATACTATATTTTGGAACCTCTCAGAACCAGGGCTAGTGAAAGGCGCTCCTTCTCTTTACAAGCAATATAAAGAAGCCTAGCAGACATTCAGTTCCTTGCAATACCTATCATAAAATTTCATGCACTCCTGTTAGGATTCCAAAGCACGGTCTACGAGGAGGCAAAATATAAAGACTCCTTGAAGCACCTCAGTTTTCTTAATTTACAAGTGCCATCCTTTGTGCATGCAGGATAATTTAGAACAAGTTGTGTGCCAAGATACATTTAGGTAGTGTACAGTTTGGGGATGGGGACCATGTGACTTCTGGGCTGCATCAACAGAAGTATAATGTCCTGATCAAGGCAAGTAATAGTACCACTCTATGCTGCCTTGGTCAGATGACATCTGAAGTACAGTGTCCTGTTTGGGGTGTCACAATTTAATAAGGATATTGACAAGTGCAGAAGGAGGAGACCAAGGTGATCAAGAGTCTGGAAAATAAGCCTTATGAGGAGCAGTTGAGGGAGCTGGGTACGTTTAGCTTTGACAGTGAGAAGAGCCATCTTCAAATATCTCAAGGGCTGTCACATAGAAGAGGATGCGAGCTTGTTTTCTCCTGCTCTAGAGGCTAGGACCCAAATCAATAGCTTCAAGTTACAAGAAAGGAGATTACTGTCAGAAAGAAGAACTTTCTGACAGTAAGATCTGTTCAACAGTGGAATGGTCTCTCTCAGGAAGTGTGCACTTGTCGACTCTTCTTCCTTGGAGGTTTTTAAGCAGAGGTTGGATGGCACCTGTCACATATACTTTAGTTAAGATCCCCGCATCACAGGGGGTTGGACTAAATGACCCTTGGGGTCCCTTCCAACTCTACAATTCTATGATTTTATGTTTCTGGACTCCCATCAGCTCCAGTCAGTGTGGCCAGTTGTCAGGGATGATGGCAGTTGTAGTCCAACAACCTCTGAAGGGCCCCGTTTCCTCATACCTGGTACAAAAGAGCTGCAAAGTTCTATGAGAACAGCAGAGGTTGGATGGCACCTGTCACATATACTTTAGTTAAGATCCCCACATCACAGGGGGTTGGACTAAATGACCCTTGGGGTCCCTTCCAACTCTACAATTCTATGATTTTATGTTTCTGGACTCCCATCAGCTCCAGTCAGTGTGGCCAGTTGTCAGGGATGATGGCAGTTGTAGTCCAACAACCTCTGAAGGGCCCCGTTTCCTCATACCTGGTACAAAAGAGCTGCAAAGTTCTATGAGAACAAGGGAGATCTTTTAAAAAATGTATTTTGACCAAGATTAAGGGCCAAAAAGGGAAGAAGCCATTCTTATTTACCATAGTTGTTTCATACAAATTACAGGTTACATTTCTTCAGATCCTTCACTCACTGATCAGTTTAGCAAAGGCAAAGAAAATTTCTCATACCAGAACATTTTGTTTGTTGATCATTAAGCTTGTATCCATCATTGCAGAAACAGGTGTATCCCACAGGCAAATTAACACAATGTCCTGCTCCACAAATATCTGGGTTCACTGTGCACTCGTTGATTTCTAAATAGAAAGAAAAACATACCTGGAGCAGGCCATTTAAAACATTTGCATAAGTCCACTATTCTCAGTTTAAAAAGGAAGAAAAACCATTCAGAGTGGCTGGGGCAACTGAGTCAGATGGGTGGGGTACAAATAATAAAATTATTATTTCAGCCTCTTGTTATTCAACCCAGTGGCTGTGGAGCAAGAAGCCAGTACAGAGTTTCTATGAAGCAATACTTAAAATAAACAGCTTGACATACACCCTACAAAAGCTTGCCCTTCCGTTCCCTATATTTACATACTACTCTAATGCATCTGGAAATCAAGTGAAAGGAACTGGCCTGTAAACATGCAAGAAATGTTTGATAGAGACCCAGGATGGCCTCTTAACTTCCTAACTCAATGCTAGATCCATATGAAACTGCAGCTCAAGGATCTCCTCAGTGAATGGGTCAACATGTGCTGTGTACACCGTTTTGGAATAGTTATAAGGAATTTGTAAGTGAACTGAAGCATGGTTTTAATCTTTATAGAAAAAAAGTAACCCCTGGTAATTATGTCAAATGTTGATGCATGTATTGTAAGCATCTTCCACCTTCTCATCTCAGGGTTAAGACCGGAGCCTGCCAGACCTTCAGGGCTCAAGAGTTCACATTCTGGATGAGTTGCCCCATGTTAAAAGCCACACAAATTTCCCCCCAAGTTTTATCAACCTAAGCCTTTATATTAAAAGTTCCTAATGGTGCTGGTCCAGTTGCTTCCAAGGGCAAGCTTGACTTCATCCACAGGCTATTCTTTAGGCAATAGTTACTTCACAACTCCTGAAAGCTGAAGCAGAACTCATTCAGTTAAGGGGAGCCAGCCCTGACTCACCTTGGAAGAAAAGAACCAGTGACACCAGCAGGGACTTTGTCTACTAAAGCCTGAGAACATTTTGCTCGCACAACCAACCAATAGTTTAGATGCTAGGAAGTCAAACTTCCCTGCTGCGATGTGATTTGTGATTAAGAAGTGGAAGCACAAGAAGTGTCTCAATAAAACTCCATCTTTAAGTTGGCAGTTATTTCCATGCAGCCGCTATGGCGGATTCTGGGACACCAAGCAACTTTATTCACATTGACTTTGTGGTTTAGAACTCCATCCTTATGAACCCCATAGCAAAAGCAGTAAAAAGGGGCACTGAGATCTGTGGAGGTTGGGGACTGAACCCCCTTAATTTGCCTGATGTCAGGCCCGGTGATTAAGTCAAAAGGATATGCAATGTTTGCTAATAATGCACACACTGTAGAAACATTTTTAATATGCACCACAGCATTTAGGTAGATAACCAAGGGCATAGGAAGTTCCATCCTTTACATTTTCTGTACAATGTCTGCCTCCAAAAATTGTCTTCTGGAACCTATTCAATACTGAAAGTGGCTTCATATTAAAATGCACAGTCCTAGATGCTGAGAGAAGTTATGGCACTGAAATGAATACTGATTATACAATTTGCCCAGACAACTATCACAGAATATGAAATAGTGGGATCTGCAGTAATTATTATTATTACTATTACTACTACTACTACTACTACCACCATTATCATTATTATTATTATTATTATTATTATTATTATTATTATTATTATTATTATCTTTTACTACAGCCCTTTTACTGATACACAGAATAGCACCTGTCATTTATCTCATCTGTCCTAAAAAGGATTCTGTTAATTGGCCCAAAGGATCACCCAGCAAGCACATAGCTTAATGTGCTAGCTAACAATGTAATCTATTAATAGCATATGCATTTCTTTTTTTAAAAAAGAAAGCAACTGTTTATTAGGCAAACTTGACCTCAAATGGAATACTGATGGATGTTGCAAAGATTCAACAAATATAGAACATTCAGAGACATAGAGATAAACATTGAATTTAGAAATTGCAGGGTATGCTGGAATATATCAGTAAGTTTATAGCAAACTGCACAGCTGGTAGTACTTAACTTAGAAAAACGCTTTGCAAAGATAAATTGAAGCCAGAGTATTAAAGAAAGTTCCAGAGCCTGGAGAATATAGAAATATCATCACTACTGTTGAAATTCTTTGATCCGCTGGAAAGGGTTGATCAAAATTTTCCTCACAAATGCTCTGGAGGAGAGACATTAATAAGATGCTATGCTACATGGCTGTATTGTATACCACTCCTTAGAAACAAGTGTGCGCACTAGGGGTAGACATCTTAACATTTGTGACGTTTACACACAGAACTATGACAGAATTCTTGAATAAATGTAGCAATCATAGAAAAAGAGGTGTGGTTCTCTTGTGGATCAGGAAATGGTTAAGTTTCAGGAAGCAGGGGGTAGGAATAAAGAGACAGTTCTCTAAGGAAGAAGGTAGAAAGTGGAGCCCTCCAAGGACTGGCATTTTTAACTTGTTAAAAAGAACTGTGCTTTTTAACTTGTTCATAAACAGCTTAGAACTAGGAGTGAGCAGTAAGATGGCCAAGGTAATAATAAACTGATAGTAAGTTGTGCAGGGTTGTTGAAACAAAAGAAAAAAGAATTCTGAAGAACTCCAAAAGGACCTCTCCAAACTTAGTGAAATGGCAGTAAAATGTCAAATGCAATTCAATGTAAACAAGTGTAAAATGATGCATACTGGGGGCGGGGGGAGAATCTTATTTCACATACGTGCTCATGGGGCCTGAATAGGTGATGGAGGATCAGGAACAAGACATTTATCAATGAAGATAAATAAAACTGCCAATCTCTTGGAGGTGCATCCTGGAAACCTGCTCACTGCTAGGCTTTTCCTACCTAGCCTAGAAAGGTGGGACCCTGGCCCTACAAAAGCTGAGGGAGTATGTTTCTCAAAGAATGGCTTCCCCACACAACCCAGTTCTAGATCAGATTCTGGAAACTATCCCCAAATTATTATTTTCATTAGGCACCTTTAGAAATCAATGCGATTTTCTCAAGTTTTTATTATGGAATATGGGTAAATTCACAAGATCGCTCACCATGTCATGTCTGTGTCTTTTCATATGCTTTTAAGGGGGATATGCGTTAATGCACTGCTTATAGAAAAAGGCATTTTAAGAGCTTTGGGGAGGCATATTTGCATAAAGTAATGTGCCTGTATGTGGAGCTGACCAGAAACTGTCCCCACATGCATGCAAAAAAAATGCAGTTGAACCATGGTATACAAACCTGCAAATACACTCCAGGTGGGTGGAATCCTTTAGACTCCTCTATTTTATATGCACAACGTAAGTCAACTGTGAACTGCATGCCATCCATATGACCAGACTTGCCAAAAATAACATACAATTCCACCCTCTTAAACTGAACATTTTTGGCCCTGAATTTTCCTGTGTTCTGCTGCTCTATTCTTCCTGTTTGACGCTCTAATAGCCCTCAGTTATTTGGGAGTATGCACCCATTTCTACCTCCAGCCATTTTTTTTTGTGGGGAAAGTATGCATCATACCTGTAACTTGAGTCGGTGCTATTACTTGACTAGCACTTGAAGTAGACACATCTGGGCCAACTTCTACAGGCACAGGAGGAGAGGTTTTTTCAACTACTACTGTGCAAAAGAAAAGAGAAAATTATTTACATATGAGGAAGGCAAGTTTTAAAATACGCGTATGGCTTAATGAACTAATCATTAATGGAAAACTGTAGTAAGGGTCTCTTTATATGTTTCTAGGTGGTGCATGTTACAGACTCCCATTGTGTATCTTCTAAAATCCTGAATTTTGAAGAAACTGCACATCTTCCTTTGGTTGCTAGTGCCTTTTGCTCCCCACAAAACATGCCCAGGGTGCATGTGTTGTTATAAGGAGATGTGCAATACTGTTATATGCTTTAGTCTTACCAAGCAGCAAACACATGAACATCTGCTAAATTACTCAAAATAATTTCTTATTTTGAACACTGACTAACAGTCTGACCTATTTGTTACTCTGGTGCATGTGAAAGAAATCTGGAACTGTGTAAAACTAATAAAGCAAGTATAGTGACGAAACTTCACTGTCTAAGCATCACTGAATGAGATGTTTGAAATACAGGAGGGATTGTGGGACCACTTTCGGAAAAATTGTTCCCACTTCAATTCACTTTTTGGTGCCTAAGTTAAGTGTCTACCACATTCAGGAAGATGAAAAGGACTTCCAAATCATTCTCCATTTCAATTAAATCTATTTCTCTTACACTTCAACATATGCCCCTCCATAAAATTTTTGCACATAAAAATTCATGGGTACAATTAACCAAGCACAGCTGCTGTACAACCTCCATAGCTGCTGTATAACCTCCATTGAGTTCAGTAGACTCATTAGCAATCCAAAGATTCATGGGTTTCATGGGTTCATTGCTCACTGGCTAAGTAGAGAGTACTTTATCACACTGTGTTGCACACAGTGAATGGTTTTGCAGTCATTTCCCTTCTTAAGCCTGCTTCAGGCATAATGATAGAAGAGATAACAGTGCAGATGTAACCATTGTAAGGAGATCAGGAGCGTGGCATGGGATTGCATGCTCCTCCTCCCCTTTGCCAGAGCAAATTACCCCCTCCCTTCCTTGGATATATACATAATATGATCTCCTTTCAGTAGCATACTCTCATGCCAGCTAATAAAAAAATAAAATCAATGAAAGAGCACCAAAACAACGTAACACAACAAAAACACACAGCCCAAAAAATAAAAAAGTATTAAAGCACAGAAGCATCCCTGGAGCTAGGTAGAATCAAGTTCAGCTAATGTTTAACAAGGCCTGGAAGAAGAGAAAGGTCTTTGCCTAGCATTGGAAAGGTTTAGGAAAAGCCACTAGTGAGCCTTCCCAGGGACTGCATTCCAAAAACAGCAGAAACATTCCTTCCATTGGTTGCAATCCACCTGAGTTCAGCAGATGGAAAGACCTAAGAAGATACTCTAATGATTATTTCAATTCCTATTTGAGAAAAGGACGCCCCTTTAGGTACCCATATCCTGAGTAGGGGCGGATTTACAGCAGGACAGTGCAAGCAGTGCAGTCGCACCAGGGGCTGGCACTGAACTGAAATGCATCCAGATCTGGATTTGTATAGCAACCAACAACTCAAGCATATTGACCAGGAAGGGGAAATGGATGGGTCTCACAATCCTTCTCTCTCACAAGAAAGCATGTTCTTGGACCCAGCTGATGAACCCTCACCTGCTATATGTTATAAGCCAAGGGAGTCAAGAAACAAGGAGAGAGTCGGCCACACCCCATTAAGCACCTTTTACATGGCCTTGGGGTGTAACAATTAATATTCACCCAACAAAGCTGGGCAACAAGGTTCCCAGTGCACATTCATTGCTTGAAGGCAGAATCAGTGGCATCCAAATTAAAGCAAGTAAGAGTGAGCAGTGTTGAGGGAGGAACTGGCTGAGACCAAATCCAAAGCTGCTAATGAGTGGATTGGAACATAGTCCATAATTCTGACTCAAACAACTCTGATGTGGTGGTCCCACTTTATTCCTTTCTTTAAACTGGTAACCACCATTAGCAACAGTTTGAAAGTGGGCAGTGGCTGCCTTATGCAATGAAAACTGTCTTACAAACACTACCTGAAAGTCATGGGATATGATAATGTTCTGTTACTAGCATGAACACTGTACAGAAAAACATGTGGCTGTTCCATAGGTCTGTAGGAACAGCCATCTTTTTTGTAACTCAGTAGAGAGTGATGTCATTCCAGAACATTCCATTTCATCAAGGAGGCATTTATTGTCACATTTACGCTATGCATGGCAAAAATCATTTATAGTCAAAATACATTTTGGTAGGTGGGATTAATAAAGCCTGCGCCCTTTTTAATTCCCCTCCCCCCAAGTGTGTAAAGCTGAATGTACACAAGTTAAATGTGTGTAAGTTGTGAGTTAGCTGTGTTGTTTCTTTGCTGCCTTCACCATCACAGAGTAGGCTTGAAGACAGATTGTTGCCTGTATTTCTTAAGAAGAAGAAGAAGAGTTTGGATTTGATATCCCGGTTTATCACTACCCGAAGGAGTCTCAAAGCGGCTAACGTTCTCCTTTCCCTTCCTCCCCCACAACAAACACTCTGTGAGGTGAGTGGGGCTGAGAGACTTCAGAGAAGTGTGACTAGCCCAAGGTCACCCAGCAGCTGCATGTGGAGCAGCGGAGACGCGAACCCGGTTCCCTAGATTACGAGTCTATCGCTCTTAACCACTACACCACACTGGCTCTCACACTTAAGCTTCATACTATGTTTCCTGCCACTTTCTTCTAAGCCATTTCCACAACTAGTAAATGGAGCTGGTAAACCAAGGAGCAAAACAGGATCTGCTCAACAGGCAAGAGTGTGGGGAAACTATTGATGCTCTGTGAACTATTATACTTTATGTAACCCCTACAGAGTGACTAGGGTTTGATGGGGCACTGGTCATGTCAAAAGGAAACTTGCCAGGGACTTGGGGGAGGGGAATCTTTCAGATTCCATCACCGTTCTAACATATCCACTGATCAGGCAGAGAAGAAAAGCCATTGCAAGCCTAAACCTCATCAGGAAATGATCTGACCTGAACAAGGAGAAATCACAATCTTTATGCCACATTGAAAACATAAAAACCAAACCTTTGCATTGATGCTGAGGTCCACTAAGATTATTGTTTTCAGCTCCCACAGGAAGATAGTTGAGCAGAAGGATGCTAAGAACAGAATTCCTAATCTGTCCTGATTGTCCAACACAAATTTGAAATAATCCAGGGATTGTGGGAGTATGAGACGGAATCCTTAGGGACTATAGCAAAAGACAACAACCAACATGACCAAACCCCCAATCCTGTATTGGTGTTAGACTGAGAAAACAGAATGCAACAGCTGAGAGAGGTCAGCTGCTTCCAGGCTCATCCTTCCAAGTCCAGTAACGTAAGCCAAATCAGCATCCACAATCAAGACATATACCATTGCCGTTTTACTGTTAACTGACCTGACATTAATACAGCAGCATTATCTGACCCAAAATACAAAAAAACTGAGGCCACTGTTGCTGGAAGAAGAACCAAAACGAGGACTAGGCTTTAAGATTCTGAATTTCCATCTCCCTGCCTGGCTTGTCCGATACCCACAGCCATGTGTGTCCACTTGAAATTCCTGCAGTAGTACAGCAGAATTATGGCAGCACTGGCCTTAAATATGGTTAACAAACCATTGTTAGCTGTAACCAGACTTTGCAAACTACCTTTTAACCAACAAGTCAACCTGACAATTCTGTAAGTGAAGTGAAACTTGCAACCCTGTTTCTAAGCCTGGTTTAATAGCTAACCATGGATATCATCAATGCAGACTAACGTGCCAGGAAAATTGGAAGCTGCCTTGTACTGAGTGAGGCGATGGCCCATCCAGCTCAGTATTTAGGTAGGGGTCTTTTCTGTCTCTGCATGGATATGCCAGGGATTGAACCTGGAATGTTCTGCATGCAAATCATTGAGCTATAGCTGCACCTTAAAAAAATGTTAACTGGGTAAGGGAAAGGAATTCACAAAGGAAGAATGGAATGAGATGGAATGCATGAGTCCATGACATGCTCCTGAGTGTTACATCTGCATTAGGTCTTATTTTCTTCACCAAAGAGTCTCGTCTAGTGGACTTTAAAAGGATTATTCATGTAAAGATAATAAAATTTTGCTAGATTAAGCCCTTCTTTTTAAAATGCAGAACATTAAATTAGAAATAAAATTCTAAAAATGAAAGGAATATAGACACCATAAGGAATTATTCCATGCCATTTTTGCAAGGATTCTCATCCATTAAAGGAGGAGTCAAAAAGAGCTACCTGGAAATTGTGGATGCAGGTTAATAGTTGAAATCCCAGGAGAAAGCTGAGGTTGACCAGGTTTTTCTCGGTCATCAAGTGAAACTAATTCCTAAAAGAATGGTTAAAAATTAAATGGGTGATTATGTGTTTTTAATGTGAGTCTCCCCAATTTTGTAGTGAAATTTTGCTTTGAAAAAATGACGTTTCATAGCAAACTGTGTGTGTTTATATATAGTTTAAAAATAAGAGCAAGCATTAACTCCTTGTAATTGGTTCATTTTCCATTCAGCAGCAGCTCTTGTAGACAATGTATTTTTATCACAATTTATTAGGTAAAGATAAATCTTCTAAATATATTGATATACATATAGTACATAAAGCCAAACATACATCTATTTGTAGACTTGTGATTAAAAATAACTTATCCTTGCATATGCACATCTGCTTTTAATATGCTTAGATGCAGGAATGCCTCTTACAACTAGGAGCTCAGAACAGGCACACATATACAAATAACATAACACACACACACACACACACACACACACACACACACACACACCCCATCTACACATTATTGGTGCAGTACAGAACAAAGTTTGGTGCATTTAGGACCCACTGCAAACAATGGTACCTCAGCATGCCCAACACTCCCCATGGCTGAAATCCTCCATTTTGCTGGGTGGACTAATTCTTTTTTAGACTACCGGGGATTGTGTTTTACAGCTGTATGAAGGGCTGACCCCTGTAATTGTAGAATTACAGATTAAGGGCTGCCAAGCCAATTCAAGGTTTGGGAACTATATCTGGTTCACAACTCAGTGAAAGCTGAAAGAGAATAACCACAGCTCACAAATCACAGGTAAAAAGTATGCGTAAATGAGTTACAATGCAGCTCTTATCCTTGATCTATGGGGGCTAAGTCTGTGGGAAAGGGGTAGAACATGGTAATAGAATTGACCTGAGGGTCATCTGGTCCAACATCCTGCAATGCAGGAATCAGTTATGTGTCAAGTGCCTTTTGGGGATATGGCATGAAGCACTGAGGTTCATATAATACATGCAATACAGACAATATGTAGACGTAGTCTTGGGCATAGGAAATTGGCACCATCTTTCACAGAGCCTAAGTCTTTGAGGCAAGGAAAGGTGCAATGTCTTTATGTTAGTGCTGGGATGAAACATACACCACAATTTTATAGTCATTCTCCGCATTGCAATCTGGGGAACTATTTTCTGAACTTTTCAAAGGTGCCATGTGAAGTTTTAAGAAAATTATTGACAGGCAACCCCTGACACCACTGAATTATTTTACTCTACAAGTGGCTGGGGACTTTGTTTTCTCCTAAAACACTGTGCTGTATTTGCTTACAATGGCAAGGATCTCATGCCAGCTTCTAACTTGGCAGGACTTCCTAGAACACCCTTGTGACGTTGCTTAATCATATGAGTGTTCCAGAAAAGTCTTGCTGATCTGGAAGCCGCCATGAGCTCCAAGCTGCTGCTAGTGAATGTGGTGTTTCTGCTTACATGTTTTAATGGGGAAACTGAAAACTGCTTAGAGGCCTTTGTTATTTATTAAACAGTATATAAATCTTGTTAAACAATAGTTTAAAAAACCAAGAACCTTAGGTCATCTCATACAGTAAAATAAAGTGGCACATTCCCTCCTTCACTTTCCTCAGGAATAGAAAGAAGTTCACTGAACTTTGTTCCTACTTAGCAATGGACAAAATTCTCATTTTTCCAGTCCTCTGTTCTGCACAGTATCACATCAGTTTGTGATTTTTAAAAAGGCCTTTGCGAAGACTCAGCTATTTACTCCTAATATACACATTGTTTCTAAATCATACATTGGCTGCACTTGACCAAACTGTCTCTAGTAGACCTACTGTCTGGGAGATCAAGTTTTGCCCTGCCCAACTTCATCTGAGAATGCAACTAGTTTGATTGTCTTACAGATTTCCTCAAGAACTGAGTCTGAACATGAAATGCACCCACATTGTCCAACTCTGGGTTCTGTTGCTTAGGGTAGGCTTTACCTAACAAATCTCAGCAGAAGACATGCACAAGGACTTCTGCTTCTCAACAGGACTTTCCCTCCTTGGAAGGGCCAGGAAAGCCCCCAGAGCAGCACAGGTGAGGAGGAGAGGGGGAACTGTTCTGTCTGGCAAGATGAAATGCTTGAGTTGACAGAATGATTAAAGAGTGTGATGTTCAATTCCTTCCACAGCATGATGCTAAGTGAGACAAGATTCTTCAGTTTTTAAGACTAAAGCAGAGAAAGTATATTGAAAATGAAGTACTTTAAAGAGAGAGAAATAATAGCTTTCTTGCATGATTCTATTTACATAACATATATCATGATATATTGTTATACAGTGGCCTGGAATCAAATTAAATATTAAAACAATAATTATTTTCTATCTCAACTATTATTAAACTGCTAGTGACCTAATGTTCTTTTTAAAACAATGCAGAAACTGGGACTAATCTGTTAATGATTGTTTTATGAATATATTATGTAAAATGCTGCTGAGCATTTTTTAAACAAATGTGTAGCTCAAGGGCACATATTTCTGGTTGCTGCATCTGAAATTGCAAAACTGGGAAATGTGCAGAAAAAGATACCAAAATGTTCAGAGGCTGAGGTAACATTCCTATGAGGAAAAGCTAAAGTGCTCAGGTCTTTTTAGCTTATAAAGAAAACAACTAAGAAGGAGAAGGAAGAACTTAGGAAACTGTTTTATAATGAGTCAGGCCATTGCCTATCTCTGTACTGCCTTCACTGACTGGAAGCAGTTGTGCAGAATCTCAAAAGGGAGCCAGCTGTACCAGGGGGTGGCAAAGATTAAGTCTGAGGCCTTTGGCATGCGAAACACATCCGCTTGTTGTAGAACTATGGTTCTTTCCACAACAATTTAAATGGTTTTTAAAAGGATACAATAAATACACGGTGGTCTATCAGTGACTATTAACCTTTACAGCTAAATGCACATTCCATGTAGCAATGCAAAATGCCTGGGAATACAAGTTGCTGTGAAGTGGGGTGGGATATAGGGAAGAGCTGTTGCCTTCATGCCTTGCTTGTGGTCTTGTAAAAATCATGCAGCTGTGCTCTATCGCAGGAGTTTTGAAACTGTGGTCCATGGACCACCAGTGGCCTGCGAGATTCATTCAGGTGGTCCACGACATGTGTGCATTAGTCATACTGATTTTTAATTGTGTTTTAATTGCTTCTTTTATTTTTATATGCTTTTTATGCTATAACTGGATTTCTATGGAATGCAAATATATATTAAAATACAATTAAAAAATCATAAAGCATTTAGCACAGTTTCAATTGATTCAACAAGCAGAAAAATAATTTAAGTGTTATGTTAAGACCATCGACAATTTTCAACTGGTCCAAGGGAGGAAATACCTGGAAACCACTGCTCTGGTAGAATACAACATTAGACTAGATGGACTCTTGCTCTGATCCAGCAGAGCTAGTCTTTATAAGCTGTCATGCTCCAACCAAGGAAATGCAAAACTGAATTGTTCCTATCTTCCACAACTGGTGTGTGAACTTTAGTATGCCCTATAATCATGAGGATGAAGTAATAATAATAATAATAATAATAATAAATTATTTTATTTATATCCCGCCCTCCCTGGCCAGAGCCGGGCTCAGGGCGGCTAACACCGGTAAAATTACAATAGAAACATAATGGGGGGGACCGCCCCCCAATTTAAAATACAGGTTAAAATGCAATTTAAAAAGCAGCCTCATTTTAAAAGTAGCTCATAAATCAAAACCGTAAGGGGAGGGAAGACATAAGGGTCAGACTGAGTCCAAACCAAAGGCCAGGCGGAACAGCTCTGTCTTGCAGGCCCTGTGGAAAGATGTCAAGTCCCGCAGGGCCCTAGTCTCTTGTGACAGACCGTTCCACCAAGTTGGGGCCAATACTGAAAAGTGTTGGTTTCTGCTCTCTTCACTGTGCAGCGAAGTGCTTGTCACGAGACAGGTGTTTACATTCCACAGTCAGTTGCTGTTGGGTTTTCCCACGGGAAAGGGAGACTGGATGTGACGTACACTGGTTTCCTGTTTCTCTCAGTTCTCTCGGTGATTCCGAGGAGAGAGGATGTTGCTTCTCTGCTCTCGCAGAAGCAAGATGCGTGTATGTAATCTCTCAGCTTTGAAGTGTAAATAAAGTAAAGTAAAGTATGTGGCACGTACTGCTCATCATTCCACTGCGTAAAAGACTCTGCAAACACAGAGTCCTAGTTGAGACCAAGTAGCACAGATAGGTAAATATTCTGTGGGGGGAAACCCTACATAGTTCCCAAATATTATTTTATGTTAGATTTTGTGAAACTTAGCCATGCTGTCAGATTATTTACAACACTTTTATCACCTGCTGGCCAATGGAAGGATATGGAACTGCTCAATTTCACATTTTTTTTATCTTTGGGTCAGTATAGCTTCCTAATATTATACTTGCATTGCAAGTTATTATACTAACTTCAGTTATATGGAAGTTATATGGAAGATTTTGTTGTTGTTGTTTTAACAAGTGAATTGTACATATGCTGAAGAGCTGTGCTGAATGGGAACGGTGAACTGAAGCCACAAAAAGTGATGACATGGTTGATCTTTTTTTCATTGATACCAATAATTTTTGTTTATGGAAAAAGATTGAATATCAGAGTATACTCACCATAAGGATATTAATCAGTGAGTTTCAATTACTATAGCCTCAAAAAGTAACTATTTTCTTCCCACAATTTCCACAATTTCAGGTAAATCTCAAGCTCATTTTCTTTTTACAAAAGGCAAAATTGAGCACTGTTTATGTGTTACCTGATCTGGGGCTGCAGTTCCCACTAAAACCAGAAAGAAAGAAAAGAAAAGGAATTAACTACTGTAAAAAGGAAAAGTGTACTAAAACAAGTCATTTTTCTACCTTCTAAACCTATTTGTGTGCTCCCTTCCCTATAGCATTAAACTGGGAAACTATAAGATGTAAGTTTCTACTTTACTACACTAAAAATGCTCAGACTTGTCTCAGAGCAAAAGTGTGGCTCATAAGTGGATTAAAACTCACTTTAAGACACATCATTAAAATGGGAATGAAACAGCCTACCTAGTAAGAGTGTTGTGAAGATAAATAAGCCTTTGGTGCATCAGAATGCCAATTAATAACAAATTAGGTTTAAACCAACCAAACTCAGTAGAGTTATTTGGAAAAAGCAGGGAGGCTTATGCTGCTAAGAAACACAGCAATAACTGCAAAAAATTGTGGTACACTGAATGCAGGAACAATTGCTCCTGTAGAACTTGCTAAACTTTGAATTTTGCATATTCAAGAAATAAAGAAGAAAAGGATGAAGAGGGAAGATAGGATAAGATCCACTGTAAAAGTAATAATAATACCATTCCTTAAGCTATATACCAGACCTTTTAACAAGTAAAAATACAATGAAGATTACTGAATTCACTTAAACAATGTGACCTTGAATCTGCTGGCAACTTATTGTTTATTGAGTAGATGCAAAAGTACAGGCTCATTCAAAATAACACTATCTTCTTCCCGTTCTATTTAATAGAGAATTAGGCAGAAATCCAGCATAACTTTCTTTTTAATTTTAAATCAATTTTGCTGACATCCTGGTAGATAAATATTTTAACATTTGAAATGAGCTTTGGAACAGCTCAAGGCGTGCCTGGCATTATTTTCTTCAAATAGAAACTCCTAGGCTGCAATCCTATGGTGGAAGGGAGTTAAATCTGAATTGCCTGATCCTGTGCTCTGCTAGGTTCAAACCAGCAGGACCTCAATGAGGGCAGAGGAATGTGCTGTGTGTTTTTTGTCCATTTTCAGGCTGCAAATTTCCCTCTCCTTTTATAATTGTTTTCCATTCCACTCCTGAATATGTTTATATTTCTTCCTAGTTTGGGGGTGTATCAGGGATTCAGCCACTTCCTTCTCTAATTTTGTGATGGATGTATCACCTAGTTTAGGCCTAAAACAAGCCAAGTATTTATAGCCTTGGGCATATATAGCAGGATCTTTTGTTCTTTCAGGGGTTTTTTTGTAATGGAATCAGGAAAGCCCATTAGATGTCTGAAATGTTTCGGATGACTACTTGGTTCAGTGAAACATCCCTTTCTATTTGCTCTGCCTTTCACATTTGTAGGGCCAACACAGCTTCACATACTCAATTTTAATTTTCTGATCGATGTTTGGGACTGACTTATTCGATCTGGGGATCTTGAAATCATTGGAAGACTTTCTGGAGTTTAGTACAAATGCAGCCCAGTGTATCTTGATTACTTTGGTTGTTTAGCTGTGTCTGACTCTTTGTGACCCCATGGACCAGAGCACGCCAGGCACTCCTATCTTCCACTGCCTACCACAATCTTGATTACTAGAAACACTTGAATATTACTTGTCTTCCCAGCAAAATGGGCAACTGGATTTGTATCAGGGATGCACTATGTATTTCCGCACTTATTTATTTATTGAATTTATAGCCTGTCCTTCCCCCTGAAGGAGTCCGTTTCACTAGCTAACAAGATGCAATTTGTTTTTTAGATGTGAAAAAGGGGTCATAAAATTTAGCTTGGAGCAGGGCCAACACTGGGCATGTCATGCTACACATGACCTATCTGGCTATGGGATGTTCTGTCCCTTCATACAACTGAATTGGCCTTGGGAGGATTTCTAATAGCAACCAAGAATGTGGACCAATCTAAGTTTCCACAATGAAAGCTGAATTTACTCTACAACTGCAACTTGACTGAATTTTTAAAATCAATCATATGTGTTTAATATGAATAACCAATTAAATCTGCATGTGAATAAAATAGCATTATAGTGGTACCTCAGGTTAAGTACTTAATTCGTTCCAGAGGTCCGTTCTTAACCTGAAACTGTTCTTAACCTGAAGCACCACTTTAGCTAATGGGGCCTCCCGCTGCCGCAGCACGATTTCTGTTCTCATCCTGAAGTTCTTAATGCAAGGTACTATTTCTGGGTTAGCGGAGTCTGTAACCTGAAGCGGATGTAACCTGAAGCGTATGTAACCTGAGGTACCACTGTACTTAAGTAAGAAGCATTGTGAGGAAGCATTTGCTCCTATGTAAAAGAGAAGGGGATTGCCCTGTTTATGTCTGTCATCATCATCACTGGTCAATCCAGGGCAGGCAGAAAGTATATCTGGGTCTACTTCTAGACTTCTGAATGATTTACAGAAAGCCAGCAAGAGTTTTGGATTCTTCATTGTTTAACAATAGCAACACCTTAAATGGTTTCCCACCCCCACCAAATTAGGTTGCAGAAATTGAGAAAGCTAAGGGGAGGGAAACTAGAAGTGGATTTCTATATGAAATAACTGTGCTCAGGTCTGGGATTGAAAATAAATTTTCTGGGTTGAGCAGTTGTTCACAGGCACCCTGGTTCCTTCATTCTAAGTATATATCCTGGCTCCAGCTGGAAGACATCAGGGCTCTAGTAAAAAACAAAAAAAGACCCTAAAGCCTGAAGTCTGCAAAGCTTTGTTTTAATTGTAACTGATTGATTGATTAATTGATTAATCATTATAAACATTATAAAACCTACTCTGCTCTCTTTCAGCCAAAAACCAAAACTTAACAGTATTTAGTACTTCCAAAGCTTCTAAACCATATATATTTTTATTTATTTTTACCCTGACATGCACCCTCATCGACATCCCTCCCTTTTTAACAAGTCTGGGAGAAGTAAAGAATCTAAAGAGGAGACAGTCGAAGCGGTCAGCATTGATTTGTGGCTAGCTGTGGTATACATCCTCCCCTCAAGCATAACTGTAAATGGTTCTGGCTTGTAGACTACCCTTACAGACGGATATTCTTAACTTGCCTTTAAAAGCACATTGACAGAACAGACAAGGAACATCTGCGATAGACCTTCGCCCAAGCTGCTCTCCAGCGGCCAATTCATACAACCCAAAACAATCCTTAGTCATAGGTTAACTTCAATTGGCAAATAGTGAATGAATAGCCGAAGTGTTCATCTTATTGCTCTATCACAGGGCTAGCCAATGTGCTGCACTGCAGAAGTGTTGGACTGCAACTCCTATAATCCCTAACTATTGGCTATACTGGCAAGGGCTGGCAAGAGTTGGAATCCAACAACATATGGAAGGTACCACACTGGCCCTCCCTATTCTATCATACTACTAGACTCATCTTCAGCTCAGCATGAACTATTCATTTCCTATACATTAGGTAGGAGCTAAACATCCCTTTGACTGCATGACGACTGCCTGGTAGCGAAGCTAGGTGAACCAGTTGACACGTGACCTAGCTTCCTCCTGTAAACACTATCTCACATTTAGGCTAAGCTTCTTCCTGTTTCTAAGCTTACTCCTTACTCCAGTGATTGAAAAGAATAACCCTTTAAAATGAAAGTACCAAACAAGACATTCAATCATTATTTGCCTGGTATTTACATTTGAATATATGTTACTCTTTTTAAAATGTATCTTTACAGAAAATTTCTGATTTAAAAAATAAATGCAGCCAATTACGATTTAATGTGGGAATTGAACATAAGTAGTTCAAAAGAAAGCATTTATTTAAACTGTGAACCAGGTAAAATACAAAGTTATTCATTGGAGAGCCACATTATTTCAGAACCATGCAGCCATAAATGAAGTTTCCCAAACTCCTTAGCTATGGAATTGTATCTGTTTGAGTAGCTTTTGTTAAACTGTCAGTGTACTATCATCAAAAGGGCAAAAAGGATACTGTAGAGCTTAATATGAAAATAACAATTCAAAGAATAGAACTCTCATCTCTGAAAGACAACTAAGCTTTAAAATGCACCGTCCTGTCAGAAAGATGTCTCAGCCATTCAAAATGAAACTTGCCATGTTCAGGAATGTTATTCAAATTCAAAACAATATATTATGCAATGATAAGGATGTTTAGAAGTTTTGTAGGAAGTTTTGATGCTCCACGTTATGAAACTGACTGTAACTGTGTTTTCTATATTACACATTTTGAATACCCACCTGCAGACCCTCCCCATTTACTGTTCTTTCCACACTCAAGCATATATTGGGTACTCCAGAGGAAAACAGTTTGGAATCACCATAATCATAACACTCCACACAGCCATCTATATATACCTGCCTATGTTCTGTTCACCAATAGCGTGTTGGCAATGCATTTACTTTTGCACATGCTGCAAGCCTTCTGCTTTTCTTTGCTTTTGCACTGATGTTAAGCATGTTAAAAACAGGACATTTTAAAGCAGCTGGTTTTAGAGGCATTTGCGAAAATCATGCAGACTGAGACATTAAAACTGTGAAACCAACATTTAGAAATGCTTTGTGTAAGAAATGAGATGGTAAGAGTTTTATTTGGTTTTTTGGAAATGAAAAGATTCCCAGTACTTAATAGTAATACAACATGAATCTGTTGCATTGTGGGCCATGAACATGGGGTCAAACTAATATTCACTCCCAAGAAATCATCTGAATGCAAGAAGAGATGCACAGAATCATGTGGCTTGCAGGGAGCTAGTCATCCGATGCAGTATTCTTAACAGGGCAGGATGTCATCCGATGCAGGATTCTTTACAGGGCAAACAAATTCTACACTCTTAACTTGAAAACCAGTTGCTATAAGAAACAACGCAATGACATACTTGTTGAGTTGCCCTCAAAAACACATTGTGTTTTATACAAGCACTTCAAATAGCATGAACGTACACACAAAAAGAAAACACATGCACATATTTAGAAATACACTAAGCTACATCATGAGATCCTTATCCACTCTCACCTTCTCGCACAGCCACCTCGGGCTCACTTTTCTGTGAGATGGTCAGTGCCTCCACCGGCTCTTCCTTTGCTGGGAGAGGTGGAGGAGAAGTACCTTTAGCAACATGATGAGTAATCTGGGTCTTGCCAATGACAGGTGGCTGAACTCTAACTGCAGGGTGATGATAAAGCTTGTTTCTGTGAGAGCCAGAAACCGTATAGCCCATTCCACCAGGGCAGATTTCCTTAAAAGCAGCTAGATTTGGGATGGGAAAACATTCCTTTTAACAGTCTAAAAGTGCAATACTTTTGACACACTGGAAAATATAATGTAGAAAATCTCTAACATCAAGAACATTTCTAGAAATATTATCTATTCTATATTTAACCAAATTCACAGAATACATGAGAATATTATTGCATAAGTTACTTGAGGGGCTTAATTTGTTGCCCCTAGAAAAAGATTAACCCATTTCACTCAGATGTTTAAATATGTCATGATAGCAACAGAATCTAAATGACTGTAAAGTTGCAATATGTAAATCAAACCATGGGCCGTTGGGGACTTAATGCTAAACCATGGTTTAGTATTATATGAACAAGCCTCAGGCTTTTACTCTCTTCCCCTCTGTCATGTTTGTAAAGAAGGTATCATTTTCACTTTCAACTGAAGCAGAGTTCATCATTAGTGGAAATTCAGTGGTTTAATATGTGGCTAGTTCAAACAAGCCAAATTCAAACTATGGTTTATAAACCTGGCTTGTTCATTATCCATGGTTTAAACTATCCACAGTTTCCAGAGCTTGGATGTAATGGGGAGCTCTGGTTAGCTGCTGAGCTTTTCCTTGTAACCTCAGCAAAGGAGGGAGAGTGGAATATTCAAGCCCAAAGTTCATTCACAGAATGTGAAATCATAGTTTAGCATAATGTCAAACTGGCCCTACTATAGTAGAAGATTTTTTTCATCTGCATTTTGCTATTCTTAATTTAGTACAAAAGCCTAGCATTAATTACTTCTTCGACATTACTAAAGAAGTAATACTTTATTGTATAGTAGTATTATATAAAGTAGCACCACACCTTGACCACAAATTCTGCTTTCCCTCAAGTAATTATATACAAGAAATATTGTAGTGTTTAATGATTTCTTATGAATTCCCCTATCTTTTATAAGACTTCTAGGGCCAAAGTACACCTTTGTGTATCTTACCACCCCATTTTTTAAAAAACAAAAAACAGCCACTGGAGATTGCAATCAGCACCAGGGTGCAAGTGGTTAACCCTTTTCCTAATAGCCATTTTCCTTCTTAAAACTGCCCTCTTAAGCTGCCTTTCTCCTCAAAATTGGGAAAGGTAGGATGATCTCTATCGTTTTCTGCTTGAGAATAAAATCTGGACCTTATTTTAAGAATAAGGAAGCCAGCAGCAGGTAAGGGTTAGACACACCCATCACCACATTCTGCTTCTCACTGTAGCCTCCAGCACCTCCCCTTTCTTCTGGAATGCCTTTAGAAATATCAATTTTGCCCAGTGACAAATGATTCTGCTGATTCAACCACCAAACCAGGAGGAGGAAAGTAATTCACTGATCTTTGGTCTATTTAAATGTATGCAAATTTACCATTGCTAAGCTGGAAGCCAAACACAGAAAAATGGATGGCAGTAGAACTGATTGGACATGTTTTAGAGCAACCAGAAGGCAACTCAAATCATGTCCGATCTTCTCACGTATTTAGCTTCACTCATCCAACCAACTACTTTAACCTTTGCTAGCTGATTTGCTAGTGTTCCTATTACTTACTGTGTAGTGTTCTACCATCTTTCCGGCAGGCAGTTCTGGTTGTCTGCCCACAACACAGGCCCAAACTGGATTGGGAAATTTGGTATGTGTGAATGTGAACTGAACTCTTGATTTTAATATTTTTAATAGTACTGATTCTATTCATAGCATCCTAGTTTCCATTCTTTCTCCAAGCCTCCATCAAGACTTTGACAAAAAAAATTATGGCAAGGGATCCAGCCTTGTGCCTAGTTCCAAGGACATGGACCAAACCCACAACTCCTTGGCAAAGTGTTTCAGTCTCTTGATCGCTAAAGCTTGGAAATTTTGAAAGGGATTCTTTCAAGATAAATCTGGTTATAGTTTTCAGTCTTAAGACAGTCCATTTGTATACCCTTCTTAGCTCATTCATAGCCATCATGTGATATGAACCATGCACTGAGAAACATCACTCAATGAATGATGAATTTACCTTAATTAGAAAGCTGGTGCAGCAGAGGAAAATCTTCTCTATGTTTGTTTAAGGAATGCTACTAGTAAGAACCCGTATGACTCACATAACACTGTATTGTAGGACACTATGCTAAGTTACACTATGTGCAGTGTACAGTGTGTCAGTGCAAGTATATTCTTTTTCTGGGAACCTCTTACCTGTTCCTGGAAGGGGACATTTCTCACAGTGGGGCCCCCAGGCCTTGCCAACACTGCAACAGCAGAGCTGCTTGCTGAGCTGAACAGAGAGAGGGTGCATACACTGCTTTCCTGCACTGACAAACCGGTAGCAGGGCCCTTTCTCTTCAGTGACCATGGGATTATCAGCTGCAGCAAAAAGGGAAGGAGGACGCCAGAGTTTACATGAGAAACAAAACAGAGAAACACCATAGGAGTTCCACCACCAGATGAAAGACGGAAAAGAGACAAAGATGCCAATGTCTCCAATCAAAAGTATTTCTTTTCTTTTTCTTATAACGAATCATGTCTGAATGCAACACAAAAGTAAATAAGCCCATATGGTTTAGGAATAAAAGCCAGTGTCAAAATTAGATGCTGCCATGCTCCAACAACACATAATTAGAATGAAGCCTTCCTTCCCATGCAGAAGCACTGAAGCAGAAGCTGAAAGCAGGTGAACAGCAAAAATACAGAACACTGACAGATCACACACTCACACAGCCACTTTGAATTGATAGGCAAGGTCATTTTAAGTCAATGAGACAATTCTATTTTTGAAGTCAGTCATGGCAGTTCACAATGAAGAAAGTTCCTGAAACTTATTACGCTAATATTATCAACCTTCCCTTGTCCACTGTTCCTTTTCTTTCACAGTTTCTCAAATTCATGTAATGCAACACTCTACTGAAAATTAGAATTCCTTCAGTCAACAGAATCAGTAGTATTTTTTATCACAGCTCACATCGAGATTTAGGGTGGCGGTAACATGAGATCAGACCACATCCGCTGCTGTTACTAAGATTTTTTTTCCTTCAAGCTGTCTTGGCAACTCAAGAAATTTTGATTATGGCAAAAGGAAGGCAAATAAATTCAAGGATGAATGTGATAATGGTCTATGTGAAACCTGCACAACTTTTGATTCTCAAGCTCAACTTAGATCTGAAGAACTGATGGTGGTGCAAGCAGGACCTTGATAAATCCTCTCCCCATCTCCAGTCTGTCTAGGACTGCAAAAACAAGAGAGTTGCCAAGAGCCTGGCAAGGTGCAATGCCTAGCTGGTAGACTGCATTCAGCTTGGAAGGTCACAAGTTGTGCTGAATGTTTTCACTTGAAAAAGAAAAGGCTACTCTAACCCAGATTCCAAGCCCCCACAAAGCATGAGAATGTCTTTTTAATGGTAAGGATTTATTTTTTTAAAAAAGTTACAAAACAACCACTCAAAATTTCAGTATCAGTCAAAAGTCTACTGAGAGCTATAAGCATCAACCTATATATGTCCAATTGAAATGAATGGAGGTTGCACAGCAGCAGTGATTGGTGGATTTCATCCATGCACTATCTGTTGTACAATAATTATTCAGGATGTTAAAGAAACAAATGTTGGCAAGTCTCCTCTTCCATCTGATAAATAGAAGATCTTCCACAAATAACAAATCAAACTGAAACAATACAGTTTTGCTTTTTTGAAATCCAGTTTTGCTCAAACATAAAACATTTATAATAACATTTAATTATTATTGCTGTTACTGTAATTAATCATTATTATTTTGCAGCAAAAAAAGAACCTTGAAATAGGATGAGCTCTCCACACCTACTTGCCATACAAACACAAAAACAGGAAGTCACAATTTCAGCCTGGAACGATTTGGAAAAGGAGTAGCCTACCCTGCCTTATGAATCATTTCAGATAATCTGAATCTTTTAGGTGCTACTGGTGGGACAATTTAAATGAACTGAAGAACAACAAAAGTAAGAAGGATGGATGGGCGGGTGTGGGTGTGGGTGTGGGTGTGGGTGTGGGTGTGGGTGTGGGTGTGGGTGTGGGTGTGGGTGTGGGTGAGAGAGAGAGAGAGAGAGAGAGAGAGAGAGAGAGAGAGATTTGCACACAACAACTTGGCAATTTATCTCTCCCCATTCTTTGCTCTAGGAAAAATGGAATCTGGGATAAGTGGAAGATGGTGCCACAATCTTCTGGGCTGTAAAAAATCATTCAAACTGTTTTCTGGGCTCAGGTCTGCCTATATGATGCCATATTGTGTGGTTTGAGGATTCTGGTATATGGGGTTATCAGGATTAGAAACTCGGGTCATCTCTGGCTTATAATTGAGACTGAAACAAGACATACATTGTTCTAATAATAAATAATGGGTGAGTATGGAAGGTGAGGGATGGAGTAAAGTTACATAATCAAATAGGTCAATTAATACACCCCTTTGATGTTTCTAAGGCTTCAATCCAAAACTTACTTACCTGCGAGTTAACCACAACAGGACTTACTTCTAAGTAGACATTTATTCAATTTATAAGATTTCCTACCCACCCTTCACTGTAAGCTCCCAGGGCAATAAAATATACAGTTATAAAAACAAATAAAACCAATACAATTATAAAACACATAAAACGATTGGAAATGGAACAGAACAATATTTAAGATTACACTGTAAATTTCTAACCAGTTCAAATAAATGAGCAAAAGAAAAAACAAAAACAAAACCCCCCTCCATATATTTACTCTTAGCCATGTAATAAGATGAGAGGCAATATGGAAGCAGGTTAATCCAGAAATCAACCAGTCCCCCAATTTTTTAGTATGGTATTATACATTGAAAAGCTTTGTTCTATTGATGTTGCAAGTCAGATGACAGCGGCCTTCCATGACTGGCAAAATGAAATTTCTCTAAAATATCATAGAACCCCCCTCCCAGCATATTCAATTGTCTTTACTAGTTACAGTTACTTTATAGTTACATAACTATTACATTTTGAGGTTGGTGTCTGACAGTGTCTAGTAATTTTTATTCTTTGAAAATAAATTATTGTTTATTATTTTTCCCCTTCCTCTGTGCTCTTTCTTATTTCCAACAGTCAGTTCATACAAATATTTGGAACTTGCTACTTAGTTGGTTACTTGTTACTTATTAGTAAACTATTTCTCATTTGGGACTTGTCATATTTCATATTCCCATATCTACCTTCCCAGATTCAAGTAAGTTCCAATTGACACACTGCTATTTCTCTCCACACAAAAATTCCCAACCATTTCTAGGTGTGTGATTGTGTTGACAAAAGCATGCTGGATGATCAAAGACACGGCCAGCAACAACTCTCATGATTATGGCAGATTGCATGGAGCACCAAGTAGGCCACTTTGGCTACATTAGCATCCATATGTGAAGAATGAGTTCAGCATTAGTATACAGCAAGGATGTCCAACAGGTCGACCCCCAGTCGATCACGGGCTCCTTTTCGTCTGCGGGGGAGGAAAGGAGCAATTGGCCCCTCCCGTCCATCGGCGCACGTTTTCTAGAACTGAAATTGGTGTCGGGATGACTTAGTCTTCAACTTGCTTCCCTAAAAAAAATCTCAACAACTTAGACCTGCCCTCCCCAATGGGTAGATCACTGCCAGTTTTTAATTCTGCTAGTAGATCGCAGTCTCTTTGGAGTTGGACGTCCCTGGTATACAGGATTTGGACTATTAAAGGCACTGATAAAGATGAAAAGGGAACAATTTTTGGGCAATCCTGCATATCCTTAAACAAAGAAGGATATTTGTAATTGTATTGGATCTCCTGTGGACAGTGTGGCTGTGATGCTCCATGTCACTGATTTTAAATTTCCACACAGCTTAGAAAGTTATGACCCTTTTTTGCATTTAGAGACTTCTGTAAACCTGTGCCAACTTACCAGAAGTAAGTCCTACTGAACAGTGGTGTTTTGCTTCAGAGTAAACATAAGATTGTGCTATCAATGGCAGCACTACCCATGTTCAATGCAGAAAATTTTAAATTATTAGCCAGCATGAAGAATACAATGAATGGGCCACCACCAACACCCACACCTATGTGAATAGCTGTGTCATGAAAGATTTTGTGTGTGAGATAAAAAAAATATGGGAATGAGGAATATAAGGTTCGGAAATATATGAGATATCAGAACACAGCTCAATAGATGAATAATCCCCCTTTAATCAGACCCTACTGGGTTTACTTATTCAACTAAAAGGAAAAGATACAATTTACTTAGCTCAAACATAGACAACCTGAAAAATCATCACAGGATCTCTGCAAATGCTGTGTTAGTGTATCCATTCATTTCTGTCACATAAATTATCTGGATAATTCACCACACAATTTTGTTTTAAAATGACAGTTTCTTATTAGGTCATAAAGAAACTCTCCAATGGTGAATTAAAAGTTCTCGAAATGAGAAGCGCCATAAGAAAATGTTGGGCAACAGTGATGAACTTGCATCTATTACAAGATGCAAGGGGGAAAAGAAAACCCACATGAATGATTGATAGGTACGGATTGGTTCTGTTACTTACGGATGCATCTGGAAAGCGTAGGGTCTGGCACAAATCCAATTTTGCAGGCACACCTATAGCTGCCCATGGTATTCAAACACTCACCATTCGGGCATACCCCTTGGAGCTGGCATTCATTAATGTCTGAAAGGGAACACAACTAGCATGAGTTAAATGATTAATCCACATAAACAACTCCATATAAGCACCTGCTTATAAGCACCTAGATATGCACTGATTTCCAGAACGTGTCTCTCTATTTCTTTCCTTTTTTGTGCTATTAAAACACAGACACATAGAATCATAGAAGGGATCCTCAAGGACCATCTAGTTCAATCCCCTTCAATGCAGGAATCACAGCTAAATATGTAGGAAACCACTCAGAAAATGGGTGCAATATTGCCATGCAAAAGGATTGATAAACAATGTGGCCCCAAGTATTATTACTAATCTCTTCCAGTACAGTAGATGAGGAACATCAGAGTTTGGAGGGGTATTGCAGATATACATTGCAGATATGTAACTGAATGGTAAGTGGCTTGCCTAAGACCAGATGGTAGTGAAATTTCAACTGTGAATTTTGCAGTTAACAGTTCAGCATCTTTCCCAACATTTCACCAGCATTTGAAAATGAAATGTTCATTTTTATTTATTTATTTTTGCTGTTGATACTTCCTATGTCCACACACAATAGACTTTGCAATATGAGATGCTTTTAACAGTCTATTTAAGCTACTAATTTTCAAAGCTGGATAACCCATTTTCTTCTTCTGGTGTGCATTACATTTACGAATATAAATTTACCCGGAGCCTGATAGTTAGTTCCAAAGCATGAGGTTGAGGGATGGTAGAATGAGATACATCAAAGACTTGGCAATGCAATTCTTTTGATGGTCTGGAAAGAAACAGATTCAGAAGTGCTTTCAAGGACAGCAATTTCCCCAATCGTAGGAAGGAATACAGCATATATTTCTAGCTCTGCATTTGGATCATTAAACAGTGGGTGGTCTCTAATAAAACACACCCACACAATGGGAAAAATCCTGAACATAGCAGGATATTGTTCTTTGAAGCAGCAACTTAGGCATGCCTGTGTCACACATTAGAAAGGGAGGCAGATCTGCAATTCATTGTGCACGGTTATTCACTTGGAATGCACACTCCCCAACCACAGGAACAGGTTTTGTTTTTTGTTTTGTTTTGTTTTTTGCAGGTAAGCATCAGAATTGCGCCAATGCATTAACTACCTCAACAGAAAACAGAATCAGAACACATGGAAGAGCTGAGCTACCATATGCAGTATTATGAGAACAAGATACTTTCCAACATCTTTTCAAAAGTAGACAGATCTCTGAAATTCTGAACTCCCACGAAGAGGAAAAGACAGAGTGTAAATACTGCTAGGAAAGATTGAAGTATGTTGATTCAACACTTCGAACTGGAAGCAGGAGCTAGGCAAAAGTAATAGCTATTCTTGTTTTCCAGAGAGTGGGCTACCACAAACTACAGGAAGGATATGTTTCAATGTGCCTGCATGTTCCCAAACATCACTGACATACTATGTAGGGCTCTATTAGGTCAGATCAAAGATCCACTCAATCTAGCATTCTTTATCTCTAACAGTATCTAGCCAGATGCCCTCTGGAAAGATACAAGCAGGGTTTTATGGAGATTTCAAGCACCCCCAGATAAAAGAAATGCTTCCATAAAACATGGAAGTTCCTTTTTAAGTTATTAGCGACTAATAGCTATTCACAGACCTATGCTTCATGAGTATGCTAAATTTTCACATTGTACCCTTTTTATTATCCACCTACTTCTCCAAATAAAAGCTCCCCCTTCTGTCAGCACAATTCAAAAGACAATACAGTACATGATAAGAAATGGTTGGCAGAGCGGAATATGCAGAAGGCCTAACAATTAACTGCAGGGAAAGACAAGTGGACTGAATTAGCCACTACATGGATGTGTACACTTAAGGAGGTCAAGTTACTCTGTAGCACCATCACACATAGGGTTAAGATGCCTAATGGCAACACTCATGAGGCACATAACAGTATCTCTGACACTGTTCTTTTCAAAAATCATCTAGCCCATCCACAGCACTGCCATTTGGTATCAAATGATAATGTGACAGATCCCAGATGGCCACCCTGCCTGTATTTAGCCATTTACAGTGGTACCTCGGGTTACATACGCTTCAGGTTCCAGACTCTGCTAACCCAGAAATAGTACCTCGGGTTAAGAACTTTGCTTCAGGATGAGAACAGAAATGATGCTCCCGTGGCATGGCGGCAGCGGGAGGCCCCATTAGCTAAAGTGGTGCTTCAGGTTAAGAACAGTTTCAGGTTAAGAATGGACCTCTGGGACGAATTAAGTACTTAACCCGAGGTACCACTGTAATAGAAAACTGAAATCTCCAAGGAGTGCCAGAGGAAAACCATTTTGGTGTCCAGCAACGGAACAGTGTGAATCTCATGGGAATGCTTGGAGCCTGCCAAGTCTGCATGTTATCTTGGCACCTGAAGTGAAAACCACTAGCTTAGCTGGGCCTTGCTGGCATGCTCGAGTTCCTGACTGAGAAAGTAACCAAGGTCTTAACCCAGGCAGGGGGAGGAGGAGAAAGAAGAATTTAAAATATGAGACTGGAAGAAGAAACAAACACATCTGCTTATCTGTTGCCTGCTTGCTTTATTATTAAGATGATGGAACTTTTAACAGAGATGGAATATGAAAGATTGCTTCATCCTCTATATATCCAACCAACCACTGCACTCTGCAGGAGAGGACAACCTGCAGATACCATCCTATCAGGAGGTCCATTTTGAACAATCTCATTGCATTTTGGACAGGTGCCTTCTCTATCCTATCCCAGCTCCCTTAATTTATCTCTCATTCTCCTTTCACACTCAACTAGCACCTTATTCTCAACCTTCCTTCCCACAAACTACCACTTTCTCTCATCCCTACTCTCTGGTCCTTTTACATTCATTTATTTTTCCAATAACAGCTTTCCTCTCTTATGTCTTTCTTTTCCTTGTTTGTTTGTTTATTATATAATAGAGTATTAACCTATCTCACTTTCAAATTTTATTCAACACCTCCTCTGGCACTTACCCTTCAGAAAGAAAGCTTCCTTCCTTCTCTTCCCACCCCCTAAAATTCTCTGTCTCCCAGACACTTTTACTCATTGAGCAAATAGTTGGTGGTACTGCCATTGGTTCAGTCAAAAGGGGCGGAGCAAGCAAGTAAGGAGGCACTGGCCAGGCTATGGAACTGAGGCCCACCTGAAAGCACTCAAAGGATTTGTGGGTGTTGTCCACTGTTTTGAGAAACAATGGTCTGTAGAATGATCTTTATTTTTAGAGCCCTTCCGCTTGATATAATGGCTCTCATTAGCCCTGTGAATTTGGAGGGCAGTGAAGCTGCTCGAAAGGCTATCATTCGGGTAGGAGATGTCAGCATCTGATAACAACCTTCTCAGGAGCAACTAAGAACATAAATATCTACCTGGTTGCCATATCATTTATACTGTCACCTGGGGGGTGGGGACAGTTATTCCTGCAGTGGGAGAGCTGGGAAGCAGGGCTCTTCCACTGGCTGCATCAATCCTCCTCTCTCTCAGCTGCTACCTAGGGGCAGCGACTCCATCAGACTGCCTCAGTGGGAGAGCTAGGAACCAGGGCTCATTGCACCAATTTGCTGGAGGCCCAGCTCCATCAGGCATCTCCTGCCCCTGAATTGTGCCAACTGGCATGACAGTTTATAAATGAGGCATGAATTTTGATTTTCCTCTTTCCTCCCTCCCTTTTCCTTTTGTGTGAGGGCTTTTTTAGAATGCAAGTTTCCATGTAGGGATTGTCTTGATTGATTGTATGCAAACCGCTCTGTAGCCTCTTTGGCTGAACAGCAGAGTACAAGTGCCATTAATAAGTAAGTTAAGTATCATTTAAAAATTCAGTCTTCTTTAGGCATGTTGGATAGCAGACAATAAAACACTGGTGCTGTCTGCTGCTCATGGATAGTTGTGTTGGTGGCAGTATAATTTAACAAGTTTTAGCAAATGTGCATCAGATATGGTTTCTTGGTGGGTCCATCAGGAAGCTGTTGTACTGATTATTGAGTCATGTATTATGAAATGCTATCTAAACACCAAATGAAGCACCCACAAATTAATAACAAACCTTAAATGCCTTCTTTGGGAGGGGGGTGAGATGCACATTTTAGAATGATCACTGCTTCAATACTTTAGGCAAAGAGCCCATTGCATACTAATTTCACCCTGTGGTTAGGCGACCACCTACCTAACAACATGTCCGGCCACCCGCAGTCCTGTCCAGCTGTGTAAATTATACTGAAATCAACCTGTCAAGGCAGCTGGAAATGGAATCTGGATGAGATGAAGGCTGTGTTAAAAATAGCTTAACAGCTCTTAAGCTTTTTTTCATCTGCCCGTCTTTATCAAATGAAGCCACAAAGTAAGGTTGCTATTTAAAAAAACAGTTTGAAGGCGGGAGGGTCTGGGTATAACTTTGATAGGCAATAATTTAGGTAGGTGTTAATGTCACTACAGTGGCTGCTCTTGGGACAGTACTGTGTATAGGGAAACTTTGGAAATGCTCCCTCTGATTAAAAGGACACCAACCAATAGGTACTTATAATTCAAATCCAATCAGAATCTTTCTGGTGATATAGTGTAATGGCTACAGAGCTGGACTTATGCCAGCCCCCCCCCCCCCGGTTCACATCACAAATTAGCTTTGGCACGCCATTGATGCACTTTGGGCCAGTCACCATCCTTACACCAACCCATCTCTCAAGGGTTATGAGGATAAAATGAGTGGGAATTATGTATGCTGCCCTGCTTGGATGTCAAGTGTTTCATGTTCAGATCAATTCTGAGTTACAAGGTCAAAAGAATCTGTATGGCAAATAAAATACCAGTTATGTGGTCTTAAATAAAACATAGCATTAATTTGGCATTACCATTTATACCTTGATTTTCCTCACAATGGTTGTACAAGATAGTCATTTCTGCAGATGAAGAACTGATACAGAGAGAAGAAATGTGCTCAAGGCCACCTACTGAATTTATAATTCAAGTGAGCCACCAAGATAACAAACCTGAAGCACGTTTGCTGCTCTTCGTGGGAAGTTTTATATTTTTAAAAAAACTGAGGAAGAAAGATGGAATCCAGAATGTTCAATAAGGAGAATAATATACGGACTTAACCAGTTGCAAAAACTGGCTGATGGTTATTTACACCGTAGTCCTAGTAGCATATACTGCTACCATATCCATCTGCCTGGCATACCAGGCCTCAAAGCCTATAATACGCAGCAGTGGCTCACGAGGGTTGGGTGGCGGCAGTATCCTCATTCCCAAGAGTGCAGTGCCAGTGCTGCTAGCAGGTCTTGAACCTGCAGCATGAAAGATGTCAGGCAGAAGATTCAGCCTAAAATGTATTATCCAGGTTCAAGCAACAGAGGAAACTACAGGGTAATAAGCCAGGCCAGCTGAGCAGCTTTCCAGATAATAAGCCACAGCAGATCACTCAGTAAGACCTAATCTCTAAGAAATAGCACTAGGTCAGATTTGCTCTGTAGCATTCCTGGCAATTTTTTTCAAGGGTGAGTGCAGAACTCCCATAATTCGTTAATCATGTGAGCAAAAAAGGAGATACTGACAGACCTGATTCTCTTCACCTCTGGCTTACCTTCACTTCATTACAAGCAGCTTTACCCTGCTCTCAGGACCCCGCCCTCTGAATTGGCAGGAGCTGGGTCTGACACTACCATCATAACATTTCTACGATTCCAGCATACTGTGATGATACGCTAGGTCAAATCAGAACTGTGCCATTCACACTTATACTTGTACAGGGGACAAAATGCAGGGTTTCACAAACTTGAGGTGAAGATCAATTACTTCTGTCTAAGCTACATAGCTCACTGAGTGCAGCAGTTCCACACACAAAAAAGTGTGGTGGCACCTTGAAGCCTAAACAAATGCATTGTTCTGTTTTTGCTACAATATCCTAACATGGCTATCTCTCTGGAAAGTGACACTAAGAGTAAAATGAGACAGATACTACTTTAGCCAATAGGAAGTGCTTCAAAGGATGATACAGTATGGGGAAACACATTAAATTCCATGCATCATATATGAAGGTAAGCAAAACTGTCCTAGTTACAGATAGGTAGCCGTGTTGATCTGCCATAGTCAAAACAAAACAAATTCCTTCCAGTAGCACCTTAAAGACCAACTAAGTTAGTTCTAGGTATGAGCTTTCGTGTGCATGCACACTTCTTCAGATACACTGAAACAGAAGTCACCAGACCCTTCTATATAGTGAGAAGGTGGGGAGGGGTATTACTCAGAAGGGTGGTGGGAATGGGTGATTGGCAGATAGCTGTGATGAGCCTGTTGACGACTCTTAACGACTGCAATAGGTCTTGCAGGAAAAAGGAAGGGGTGAGAAGGTGAAAAATGGCTTTGTCATGTATAATGAGATAAGGATCCAATGTCTTTGTTCAGACCAGGTCTCTCCATGGTTTTAAGTTTGGTAATAAGTTGCAATTCAGCAGCTTCTCTTTCCAGTCGTTAAGAGTCGTCAACAGGCTCATCACAGCTATCTGCCAATCACCCATTCCCACCACCCTTCTGAGTAATACCCCTCCCCACCTTCTCACTATATAGAAGGGTCTGGTGACTTCTGTTTCAGTGTATCTGAAGAAGTGTGCATGCACACGAAAGCTCATACCTAGAACTAACTTAGTTGGTCTTTAAGGTGCTACTGGAAGGAATTTTTTGTTTCAAAATTGTCCTGTTATTCTACAAACAATTATTGTTTTTAATGCTATCAAAAATAAAAATAAAAATGGGAGAGTGTTGGGGAGAGACAATAAACTGAGCACCACTTCACAGTACCTTTTCATGCAGTAATTGCTTTATCATTAGATTAACAAAAATCCACAGGAAAAGTTCCATTATCCTATTTAAATGTAGGTTCTGAGCAGGACTTTTGCTCCATTTTGTAAACTAGCTTTTGTGACTGTTCAGCCTTGAAGTTATGTTCAAATAAATTTCTCTGGAAATCTCACATAAACTTAAGTCAATTATTTACATTGGAATTGGCTTAGCCTTTTTTCTGTTTAGGATGAGACTTGAATGACAATACACAAGAAGTGTATTTCAAATCCCTTTAATAAAACTTGGGCACAAAGAACTACCCCACCCTTGTAACTATAGTTTCAAATAACATATGCAAAATAAATGATGTGCATGGGACTACAGAAAATTAAAATTTTAGTTGGCTACACCCAGCCACAATATCCCAATGTAACAGACATTGATTACACTGTCTACCATAATGAGTTATATAATTTGGCATCTCTTTATTACTTAACCTCTACTAAATAAAAGCAAGCTACTATTGTATATAATAATTTATCTTACACATTTCAGGCTTATCATATATCTAAATTTACTATTTTACAGCTTTGTTTTGCTTATGATAGATTGGTACTTAAGATTTTATTGTTATTTTATTATTATTACAAGCAGCTTTGAAGAATTTTAAATGTATGAATGAACAAAGTTTACAAATAAGCTGTCTTATTATAATTACTTTAGCAGGTCAGTTACAAAGATACAAAATCTAACAGGACAGATTCAGCTAAGAAATAGCATACACTAAAATGAGCTTGTGAATGAAAATTCTTTCTTTCTTTCTGGCCTACATACCCAGATAAGTATGCATTTCTCTAATGCAAGAAAAAAAAATATTTTGCCACGTTTCATTTTCAGTTCTCAGTATAAGGACGTAAAAGGAAAATGATTCTGTCTTTGTTCATCCCTACAGTTATAAGTTGCCAAATGTTTGCCAGAGGATTTGGCAACATAGTGAGATAAAAAACTATTTTCATCACATTATTTTTTGGGGGGAAATGCTGGCTTAATTTTTTATTGATGTGGAATGGCGGTTAATGACACTAAACCAAAGCAAAACTAAAACTATTAAAGTGGGAAATGAAACTTCTTTCTGTATCTTCCACGTTTAAAGGGGAACAAATTATGCTCAACAAAACTCTTATTCTGTCTAGGATCTGGAAGCTGCCTTCAGAAATGATGCAAGATCACATCAGAAGAATCTTTATTTGCATCAGCAACTAGTCATAGCAATAAAATAAAATACAATGTACTGAAGATAGAGGTAAAAGCTTAACTATACAAAATACATTCTAGAGGCTGATATAAGTATTTTCTACAATGTTCTACAATGTTCAGTTCAAGGCGTATGTTTGGTACAGTCTTTTGAAAGAGGCTGCTGTGGCTTAACTACAACTAACAGAAGAACCATACAAACTATTACAAAATGGATCTCAAATACTGGTCCTTTAACACAATTGTTCTTACTCCCCTCCCCCCAATGGAGACTCAGAGATGGATTTTTGTTCCTGTATAAGATTGACTGGATGGTTGCACCATGATATGAGGATCAAGTAAGTAATGCTTCCTGAGTGTCTGACTATGGCCCAGTAATCAAAAGCATCACACACACCTCCCACTTCCTCCTCCTCCTCCTCCTCATTTGAGCATCCCCCTCCTTAGTTTCAATCTCAGTGCAAACTGTGGTTAGAATTAAATCTGTACTGATATTACTGCTATCCACTGTGATACCAAGCCACAGTTTGCAAACCCATGCCTAACTATCACTGCAAACATGATAACTTTACCATCAATATGCATTATTTCTGCATGGGATAGTCACTTCCCTACACCCACATCGTAAAGAATAAAAAAGAATGTTATTTGTGTTTAGTAACCATGCACAAGTCATCTGTTCAGAATTTCTGACTTTTTAGAAAACTGTTTTATCACAGGATAGTATTCAGTGCTAGTCTTACTCAGAGTATACCTACTGAAATTAATGGACATGACTACTTTTGATTCATTTTAGCAGGTTCTAGTCAACTAACTTTTACTCAGAGCGGACAAACTGAAATCCATCTCATATGTGGTCACCGTTTGTAATGAATTAAACCATATTCACAAAGCAAGTTTCTCTCTTCCATAATACAAACTAATCATTCCCACCTAATTGCCAAATGCATCTACTTTGAGTACGGCTAATGTTGACTGTCACTCAAATATAAGCTGGTTCGGGGGGGGGGGGGGGAGGGAGGGAGAGAAAAGAGTGGTTTTCCTACTAAAACCACCTCCATCCAGGTACTTTTCCAGTTCTCAAGTGTACACATTTTTAAGAGAGTGTTCTATTGGCAAAATGCTTTCCTCCTGAAAATGAAAAGCCAAGCCTTTCACCAGCTGTTCTTTTAATTCAGCTTCTCTTTTCCGTTAATAAAAACATATCAAAATGCATTTCCCCCTTCCTTTTCAGTATTAAAAAAGGCAGAAAAATACAGTGCAATTCCCCTAAAATATTGTTAACCCACTCCTTAATACCACCGATATACTTTGTGCCCAGATATTAGAAGCTGCATGTAATGCTCTGATCAATATGTATGTATTTATTATTTACAATACATATATGCTGCCCTTCATCCCATATTTATTTCAAAATATGAAGTCTAATATACGCATGTTCATTTGGGTTTCACAGCAGCTTAGGATTTACCTGTGCATGTATAAGCAAAACTTTTATTCAACTGAAAGACAATTGTTACATTGCTGAAGGAAGAGAGAAATCTTGGTTAGATAACCTAAGATGTTCTACTAAACTGTTAAAACTTAATCTGCAAACAGACGGTTCTTTGTTGTTCATAACACACATCAGTAAGAGATTTGTTTCATTGCATTAGTTCACTGAAATGAAAGGAAATAATCAGGAGGTGGTTGTTAATCATGCTGCTACCACATATGGTTTGTAAACGGAGAAGGCTTTTGATTGAAGAAACATTAGAGCAATTAGATGTTTAGAGAAGTCTCCAAGATGGGGAGTTAGATGTTCTGCAGGAGAGAAGAAAGCATTCTTTTCCTTCAGCTGCCCTGAATATGATATTAGCTGTCTGGTGGCAGGATGCTTTGAAAATACAATACCTAAAATATTTGCTCTGAAAGAGATTTATCCATTCTAGAAATTTAGCGCCAGCTTCGCTATTGAAACTCAAATGGTCAAACCATTTCGTTGTCTCTAGCCCGAGCTTTCTTTTGTAATGTGTGATTCTGTTTGATGTATTTTATAACACAGGAAACAGTAGTTTCAAATTTTGATTGGGGGTAGGTATTTGTATCATATGACCTGACTATTAACACCTTCCATTATTTCCAATTCCAGGGTCTATTCAAAGAGCTGGTCATTACCTTTAAACCACTAATGGTTTAAGACTAGAACATCCAATGGGCCATGTCCTCCCGCAATATTCTGAAACCACCAGCACCCTAAGCACAGTTAGTAGTTACTCAGAGGTACACAGAAGTGGGCCGTCTCCATAGGGGCACTCCGACTCTGGAATTTTCTTACAAAGCAGATCTACTTTCTGATGGTATTCCTTCATGAGATAAAACTAATTTAATTCTGGCTTGTGTGAATTCCTAAACTCACTATATATTTTTTCTTAATGTGTGTCAGTGTATAGTGATTTTAATTATGTTGACTTTAAGTTGACTTGGTGTTGTTACTGGGAATGGACAGGCGGGCTATAAATATTTCCTACAATAAATGCAAATGATGAGCCATATAAGTCTTGAGTGATTTCATTTATCAAACAGGCAATATTTTCTACTTAATTACAACTAACATGACTACCCCACCTCCTGCAAATGAAACTGACATAACAGATTTATTCATAGTATGCATTTAAGTAAATTGAGAAATGCACACAATTTATTTTAGCTCAACAGAATTATTCAAAACCATGGGTGGGGAACCCGTGGCCCTCCAGATGTTGGGATACAACGATCGGCTGTTGAACTACATCTGTAGAGCCACAGAACCCCATTCCTGCTCAAAACAAATGATGAAAACATCTTACCTTGACAAAAAGTAGCATTAATTCTTTTGTAACCTTGTGGACAATCCACCACTTGGCTATATCCAGGGTAAGCTAAATTTGAAGATTAAAAAAAAAAAGGAAATTACCAAGTGATACAATCCTCCAAACCAGAGTCTACAAGGTCAGGAAAGTGCCATGAGTTCACATGCTCCCCCTTCTTTGTCTGCTCTCATACATATTGAGTCCTTCCTCTACGCTGTTCTAAGCCTTGCTTGCCATGATATCTAAATCAGGTGACTATGGTTAAGGCTAAGCTGCAAAACTAGGTTTGCAACCGTATTTAAAACCATTGTTGAGGCATTCCATGCCAAATCGACCAAATCTGGCCCATAAAGGTTACATCATGCTGTTGAAATTTTGAAGAGCCATGGTACATGTTGAAATGTATGCCCACAACCCATATATACAGTGGTACCTCTGGTTACTAACTTAATTTGTTCCGGAGGTCCGTTCTTAACCTGAAACCATTCTTAACCTAAGGTACCACTTTAGCCAATAGGGCCTCCCGCTGCCACTGCACAGCCGCCACGCAATTTCTGTTCTCATCCTGAGGTAAAGTTCTTAACCCGAGGTACTATTTCCGGGTTAGCAGAGTCTGTAACCCAAAGTGTTTGTAACCCAAGGTGTTTGAAACCTGAGGTACCACTGTACGTGTATGAAAAAGAGAGTGAGAGAAAGGTTTACAAGGGCAGGGCCACCATCTCTCTGAAAACTTGTGCAAGGTCACATTTCCCATAAAGTGTGTGTTCATTCTATCTGCCATAGAATGAGATGCATTCTATCTGCCATTCTATCTGCCATAGAATGATGCATAGAGATGCATTCTATCTGCCATAGAATGAGATGCATTCTACCTATCTTTATCTTTAAGGGTTCATTTTGAAGTCCATGATCTCTTTTTAAAAAGTAGTGTGCTGTACGCCAAAAGTAGCTGAATTAGAGCAGAGAACAATGGCCCAACATTTATAATGTTTCCACACACACACACACACACACACACACACACACCCAGTTATTTCTGCACTCATTTGCTTGGATCTTATGGACCACAGGTACACTGCAACATTTTTTGTTGCAGCACTCTCTATTTAAAACTCTTTTTAGAAGTCTACTTCCACATATCCACCCTCCAATCTGCTCTTAACATACTTTGGCTTGTAGGGATCATTTGAAGAACTATTGCAGTCTGAGGCAGAATGTGGGGTTAAACAACTTTATTGTTTAAAGTACTCTGAGGTTTGCTGTCGCAGAAGGAAAGGATCCATGCACTGGGCAGCCCAACTACTGACCCAACTTCAGCCCACCTGCTGAAATCAGGAGAAATTGCCAATGGAAAGGTTCCACCATGGTGTGGGCCAGACAGTTGGGTACAACAGCAATGTTGGTTTGTGGTACCTGCTCCCCCCAAGCTATGGCTGAGGTCTTAGAATGCCTCATCCAAAACCCTTTATGGAGATCTGCTATGGGTACTGCCCAATGACAAAGTTGTGATGAATGTGGGCATTACAAAAAATGACATATCAAGGTAGCCACTAGCACTGGCCAATTTGAACCATGGATAAATGTCTTTATGGCTCTTTCAATCAGTAGCCAATATCCATCCAGATAAAGAATCAATCTTACAAAGTGAGAGAAGGAGAATCAGCTGGCGGTGTGAACATGGGTGCAGCTGTGGCCCAGGGTTTCCTCTGCAGACCAGTACAAAGCAGTCTTCAACCTGGTTCACGCCCAGGTCCTGCCCCTGCTGCTGAATGGGCCCTAGGGCCAGCTGAAGCCTGAACTGTGGCATCACCACTTTGCAGGGAACAGTCCGTCCCCCCTCTGCCAGCCATGCAGGAAGTGCAACACCACCCACCACAGAGAGGCTGCAAACTTGCATTTTCATACTTTGCAGCATCAAAATGCATTAAATAATGATGCTGATCATCACTTAGTACAACATGCACAGTTCGGTCCCATAGAGAAGAGAAGAAGAGTTTGGATTTGATATCCCGCCTTTCACTCCCTTTAAGGAGTCTCAAAGCGGCTAACATTCTCCTTTCCGTTCCTCCCCCACAACAAACACTCTGTGAGGTGAGTGGGGCTGAGAGACTTCAGAGAAGTGTGACTGGCCCAAGGTCACCCAGCAGCTGCATGTGGAGGAGCGGAGACGCGAACCCGGTTCCCTAGATTACGAGACTACCGCTCTTAACCACTACACCACACTGGCTCTCATATTTTATATTGGCATTATAAAAATATGTCAATCTCATGGCAAGGTCATGAAGCTCAAAACCATAAAAGATTCCAAGGAAAGCCTTTTTTCATCCAACATGATTACAGTCTGACAAATAATACAACTTTAGTAAAGGAAAACGTCAAAATGCCATGGGAATAAGGCGACCCTGAATCAGCATCCTGTGAATGAGTCAACTACCAGGCAAGGATACCAGCTTAATGTCAAAAGTGTTAACAGCTTACTCAGTTTCCTCTTAGTGCTTATCTGGGATCTATGAAATGAGAGCATTTGCTCATCTTCATAGGAAATTAGTAAGCACATTAATGTTTTCTTTCTTTTTTTGAAAATTGACAAAGGAGATTTAGACTGAAGCCAAATAAAAGAAGCAGAAAATCTCTTTTGTTAGCCATTGCATTATGAGTGAACATACTTCCATGATTCTGAGTACCACAATAATTACTTAAATGGGTACTGTTTCTGTTCCTACCATTGCCAAACACTAATTGCCTTCCTGAAAAACAATAGCAGCGTACAGTGCTATTTTTTAAAACTCAAAGCTTTACTCATACCCTTATGTCCCTATGCTGAAAAGGACATACATATGCTGACATATGCACATTATAGTGCAGAAGGGTAAGATGAAAACAAATCTGAAAAACACTTACCTGGTTTCTTTGGACATTTTTGGCATTTGTTAAAGCCCCAGGAAGTACCCACAGTCCCACAGCAATCTTCTTGCTTTGAGAGACCAGGGAGTGCTTTACCACACTAGGAAAAACAAGTTGAGAAGCCTCGGGTTAGTGCTGCTGAAAAATAAAACATATCTAGAATGCTGCTGCTTTAAAATCACTGTGACATAATTTCACCTGAGTGCAGAGCAGCCAGCACTAGTCCTTAAGTTACATCACAGCTTAGGCACAGTTACTGATAGCACTTTCTTTGTCCTAGCCTTCAAAGAACTACTTCTCCATGACTTGGTCCTATGCTGCCACCGTAAAGTTTTTAAGCTGAAACCATAAGGGTCTCTAGGCCTGCCCATGTGGTTCTTCTGATGTTTAATCGTTACTGTAGTGGCATGAGACAAGTAATAAAATAGCAGTTAAGAATGTAAGAAGAGCCTGTTGAATCAGGGCAACAGCCCTTCTAGTCCAGGAATCCTGTTCTCACAGTGGCCAATCAGATACATGTGGGAGACCCACAAGCAGGACTGGAGCACAACAGCACTTTCCCTTCCTGCAGTTTCCAGCACCTGGCATTCAGAAGAATTACTGCCTCCAACTGTGGAAGCAGAGCGTACCCATCATGGCTAGTACCACTGCAGTGCCAGCCTGCCCATGAGGCAGAAGTAAACACATGGTGGAAGCTGAAGAAGAAGAAGAAGAGGAAGAGTTTGGATTTGATATCCCGCTTTATCACTACCCGAAGGAGTCTCAAAGCGGCTAACATTCTCTTTTTCCCTTCCTCCCCCACAACAAACACTCTGTGAGGTGAGTGGGGCTGAGAGACTTCAGAGAAGTGTGACTAGCCCAAGGTCACCCAGCAGGTGCATGTGGAGGAGCAGACTGTATTGAACCAAGGCTTGGTCTTGGTTACAGCTCATAGTTAGCTAAGACCTTAACCACGAACCTCAGTTCAGGTGACATACTAAACAAAAAGGACTATGGAGACATGTGAATGTCATGCAAAATGTGAACGACAAATGAAGCAATACATCATTAAGCAGCAAATTTCCAACCTATTCATTCTTCATAGCAATCCAAATATTCCCTTATAAAAGTATATGAAATTCATCTCCTTCATCGTTCTTATAAGGAACAAACCTTGTTATTATAATTTCTTCCCTGTCAGCCCCTATATTGCATTTTACATTAAAATGGTTCTAGTTACTTAAGTCACTGCCAAGTTTATGCTCTGTTTATTGCTCCATTGCTGGACTGAAAAGACAGACACACCCTTTCCTCTCTCTGGATAACTTACATGTAGAGCTGAGACAGACCTAAAAACTTAAATTTGATTTTGAATTCACAACCGCAAAATAAGCCCTTGAAAGTATCTGTTTTTGGCCTTTTCACCAAGAAACATCAGCTTACTACCCACAGATTTTAAATGTCATCACAAAGGTCAGTTCCCCTACCCTACAGCCAACTTTTCAAAATCTTAAATTTCTGCATTTCAAAAGCCAGGTATTTAAGTGAAAATATTCAAGTCTCCTAATTAGAGATGACTTGTTAGCATTCATAGTCAGATATAATTATTATGAATGCAAGATGTTCACTGAACTTCAAATTCCAGCGATAAGCCACACTGCCCCTAGTTTTAACAAATTAGTAGGACAAAATGGTTGAATGATGGACATGCATATCTAAATGTTCCATTGCCACAAACTCAAAAGCATCTGGTCAAAATTGATCAGAAACTGAGTGGTAACTCAGTCTATCAGTTTTAGGTTTTCTACGTGCACAACAGAACTTCTGCCCCCTTCTCCTTCCCCTGTGCACCTTCTGAATTTGTTCTGATGTTTCCTGATCCCCCTGGAGGACACTGACCATTGTTTTCAAGATTATAGGTTAAATCCAGAATTTTTCTTCTGTGAAAAGAAGAGACTGAGATCCAACGGAGGCTCCTACTGCAGAAATGGGACGAGTTCATTTCTGCTGAGTCCCTTTTCTCCCAGTGGCTGCCAAAAGCAGACAATATGATAGAATTCCAATTAGACTGTGATAACTTTCAGAAGAATGTCTGCACATTGTGTGACGGGGTAACAGACTGAAATCCAACAGGTCTGCAAACTCATTCACGTTGTGACAAAAATAAAATAAAATTCTATAGCTACATTAGCTAGAATTACTCAGGGGAAAAGATTTTGGAATTCGGTACATTGGTCACTCCATTAATCAAACAGCATATTGAAGCTATGATAAAGACAATATCAGTTCTTGGAGTTACTTCAAAAGAAATTGTATATGAAATGTTTTACTGTTGTTTCATTTTATTGTACAAATTTTAAATTTTGTTGAAAGCTACCCTGAAAACTCAGTTATAGGGCAACCTATAAATATGCAAAACAAATAGATAAGCGGGGTTACACCACAGAAGACTTTAACTGTTTGTTAAGAGTATATGTCAGAAGAACAAGTGTGTCTCCAAGTGGATGACAGCAGAATGATCTCTTGTGGAAGGTATCAGTGAAATAAGTTTTTCCTGCCTGTGTTTTCTGAACGCTGTATGGAAAAGAACATAAATCTGACCTCTGAAGGGTTTGTAAGTAAACCATTTTAACTTACCAAACTTTTGGTCTTTTTCTATACCAAGGGAAGTGGGAAACTTCGAAAGGAACTTACAAGGACATATTTTAAAGGTCTAACATCCTATTTTTCCACACTTTACTTTGCTACATATTTTGTGATTTTAAATCTCTGCTGGGGTTCTCTCACCAAAGACTACTTGCCCCAAACTTGGATCTTGGCTTCCAGTTAATTCTCCTTTCGATGCCTATTTTTCTTTCCCAACCAACACCTATATCACAAAATACAAATGGTCTCTGAATTAGGGAAAACAGCTCTTTTGCTCTGATAATGTGGGGGGGAAATCAAGAAACTGGTCACAACACTGGATAGGCTCATATGTTACTCTGAAAGAGGACATCCCAAAATGGAATTGCATGCTCTATCAGACATATTGAGATGAGTTTATGGTCCTTATAATTGGAATCCATTAACATTTGGGGCAGTTAGACATAATCTGTGAGGGGAAACCAGACTTCTGTTGTTTAGCCAGCTATTTACAAGCATTAAAGTAATCTTGCCTGACATGCTTGATGGGAGGATTTAAAATCATGCTGTGCAGATACCTCAAGTTACAAAGAGTGAAAAGGAGGGCAAACAGGAAGCAGACCAATTGGCACATTCCATAAAGGAACACAGTGCTGGAGAATGGGAGGATCGGCTGCATTACAGAATATGGGGTCCATTTGTCTGATTTGGTGGTGGATATTTTCTTCAAGCACACAGGAAGCAGGCTTGCTGATCTGCTAAGCCTCAAGGTTATTGTTGTTTACAAACAAGCTATCAAGGTACCTCTGGCTTCTTGTGATGCACTTGAAAAGCATAGAAAGCTGGAACTGGTAGTATTAAATTCAAAACAGGAACTATAATGATACTGTATCACAAATGTGAGGCTTTGGTGCTTACCTAGCTAACACCTGTTCAAGGTAAAGTGTAACCCTAAATCTACATGAGATGGACAGGGCATACCAGAAGGCCAACAAAAGGGTGGACTCTTGTGTAGATTCGTATAGTGAGTAAGCACTGATGCAGAGTACCAGTACATAACCAGAGAAGTCAGTATGGTTTTGATGGATCAGTCAAATGACTTAATGGTGGGAACAAAAAATTTGGAAACTCTTTGAAATCCTTTTGGCATGACAAGGAAGCCAGCCAATCTGGTACCTTGTACTAAAACATAATACATTGCCTAACATTCCTTCTTTGCTGCTGCATTCACAAGAATTGCTGGCCCATGTTATACTGCCTGCATTGTTGGTTTCTATTACTCTTTCAGTTCTCTTGAACTGTTTGTTCTTGACTTAGTTTCATGTGTGTATGTGGTAAATGTTACCCATTGTTATTGGCCAGTATCTTTTGAAGTGTTCATTAGAGAATAAAACTTGAGCTGGTACAAATGCAGGCAAAATTTAAAGCCGTAGCCATAGATTTGAAGTTTTCTGCCAAAAACACTCATGCAACGAGCAATAATGAACTTGATTCATCCACTTCACATTTTTCAATGGTTGAAATCTGAAGGTTTCTTTTATTGTCTGAGTGGGTAGTACTAAATGTTCTCAGGCTTAATCACTGGTGTTTCTGTGAACCATCCAGAGTCTTGGAATTTTGTAGCTTCTGCTTGTCATATTCTACAGATGGAAGAGATTTTCATTCTGTGAAATAGACCGGTCTTAAAGCTAAATTCTGTTTTGACTGACTCAATTTTGGACAGATCTGCAAGTAATAAACAATGTTGCCTTTTGTACAACCAGTACTGGGCCCTTGGGATAGAAAAGACTCAAATAAAGACAGACAAATAAATTATAAGGTAAAGTATGAATTGTGCCATATTTGTCTACCATTCTCTTCTTCACTATTTGAATAGCTGTCTTCCATCAGTAAAAAGGATGCTTTTATATTGCACTGCATTTTAGTGCTTAAACTCTTAAGGAAATCATTTTTGAAATTCGCTCCTAACCTATTCCTCAAAAGCTCCTGAAATCTTATAAATACCACATTTTTAACTTTAAAAAGATGTTGACATATTACTTAAGGAGGACAGACAACTTTTTAAAGTGTCAAACACAGAATGAGATCCATAAAATAAGGTTATTTTCCTATTATTTATTAGATTTATTACCTGCCCTTCACCATAAGGTCCCAAGGCAGGTTACAACAACAAAACAATATAACTGAAAACACAATAAAACCAGCCAACCACACACAACAATCATCAGGTTAATTTACAGTGTTCAGGAATGTCACAAAAAATATTTTCAACTGTCACAAAGCCAGGGTAAACTGGTCAGTCTTCAGCATAAAGCAGAGGGTGAAAAAGTATGATATCAGATGCCCCTCTGAGGGAGTTCCTCAGTGCTGAGGTTTACCACAGAGCCTTTCCTGAGCCACCAACTCCTCAAGCTGCCAAGAGCAGTGGAACAACCAAGAGGGCCTCCTTTACTGACCAACACCCAGGATGGAATGCAAGGAAGGAAGGAGGCAGCCTTTCAAATATTTGGGGCCCAAGTGGTGTAGATCTTTAAACAGGAACGCGAGCATCTTGAATTGGTCTCAGAAATAAACTGGCAACCAGTGCAGCTGCTTTAGAACAGAAGTATATGAATTCTAGATGTAAATCCGGTTGTTATCAGAGCATGGACTGCTGCTTAGTTGTGACACCCTCCCCATCGAATCCCTTATATAGGAGGTCCATCTGGTTAGTTTGCTGAAGAGCTAGACTCCTAGTAGTAGTTAAAATCAACAGAGGAGCCCCTCTTGGTACTTTCTCTACCTTCAAAAGGTTGTGGAGCAATTTCTGAGGCAGCCCCCAAGCTGGGAAGCTTTTTGTTGAATGTTGAAGATTCACCTCTTTACCCTGGCCGTTGACACTTGTGATCTATATTTTTAGGACTCACCCTGGCTGTGATTGTGATTTGTTTTAAACTGTTTTAATGTTGTATTTTACATGGTTGCGACTTGCCTGGGATCTCACGGTGAAGGGTGAGTAACAAAATAAAATAGTAACAGTGATAATATTAGCAGCAGCAGCAGCGATGATGATGATGATGATGATGATGATGATAATAATAATAATAATAATAATAATACACTCTTATTTAAAAGGCTCTCTGTTGGCTGCCACTGATTTTAATTTTGGCTAAGGTTGGCTGACGTATAATATTTATTAGGTTTTTAGCATGTTTGCATTTTTCTCTTTAACTAGTTGTGAACCTAAGCAGGTGATCCAATATCTAAGCTAGCTGGCGAGACACACATTTTTTGGGGGGGGGGAGTTTTATCTATGGCATACAAGGGCCACCCCAGTTAGTGTCAACAGAGGTTGCTGCTGTTGGCATTGTACTGCACTGCTTGTGAAAGGAGACAGACTGAACCGCTGGATTGTACCAGTTCTGAGACCCTAAACTTATGGTGGTGCCTTAGTTCCACAGTTCACAGGACTGGGCCAGTGATATATGAATACCCTGAATATAAAATGGATCATTTAGTAATAAACTAAACTGCTGTGGAAGTTTAGTTTAATATATGATCTCAATTTTGGTTTTGGTGTGGTATAACTTGCACTGATGTTGAATATTATTGCTTATGAGATTGTAACTGTTGCACATTTCCACATAAAAACCATAAGCAGGGATATATCCAGCACACAATCATTTGGGAATTCAAGTTTGCTACCGTAAAGATTTTTAAAAAAAACCAAAAAAACCAAAAACTGGCAACTGTAAAGCTACTGTACTAATCCCATAGCGCTGGTGAGAATCTAAAGTTAGAAGAAACAGATTGACTGATTAGAGCAAAGCAGAAGATTAAGATCGAAACATTGCTTGCGGGACAAGGAAGCAGGAATCTCTGCATCATTTCAAGCTATTCCAGTCTGTTACCAAGTCAGGCACTGGCTGCCTAAAAGGAGGCAGAACAATGCCCACGCCCAAGTCTCCATCAGTTTCAGCACAGCTAAGCGAGTTCAGGAAAGGGCTTTCACCATGATGAACAGCATCACAGCAGTGCCAAACCACACTGGCTGTGAGGATCAGAAAGCCTTGGTGGATTCCTGCAGTTTTGTGACCCATCTGCTGCCTTTTGTTGTGTGTTTTTATTTAAACACCATGATAATATAGTCAACAATAAAGTGATATTACATGTTTGAATGGCGTTGAAATCAGGTGATGTTTTGTCTGTGAAGTAAGCCATCGTGACCTTAAGATTCAGCTCAGAGGCTATACGTTTCACGTACCACAATAATGTCAGTTCCAAGGTGAACAGACACACCCTTGAACTCTCCGTGGAGCAGGCAAAGTCATTTCCCTCATTTTTCATTTTAAAATACATAAAGTACAAAGACTTGTTTAGCTGTATTGCTGATAAAATTATCGTATTTCCTTACTGAATAACTGATTGTTATGCTGAAGAATACTAACCAATACAACACTGGCACATAAACCTATATAGTCTCAGATGAAGAGGAGAGAAACCCTTAAATACTTCCAGATTTTCTCCAGAACTTGTACAGCATTTGTTTTGGCTTCCACTGAACATTCTTCTTAAGCAAGCAACAATCACTGCATTTTCCTTTATCAACTAATTAAAACAGTGTTTGATGCTTTTGCTATTTGATACATATTTAATCCTCTGATATTATGGAGCACTGATATGGCAAAGTAAACCTATCCATGCAGATTTCTGACAGTGTTTGCTTAAGACCTCCTGAAACCAAGCCCTGAGCTTCAAGGAATTCCAGGCAATTATAACTATTCTACTTTATGAGATATTTTGACTACTCTTGATGAAAAAGTGCATCCAAAAGTGCAAAGCATCTGATTTTACTTGAAGAATAATATTTTCTAAAATAATAACAATAGTAAATTACAATGTAGCAGTTTGAAATATAGTTGGGAGACCAATGAAATGAATATGATTTACCTTCCCTAAAAAATGTTTGCAAAACCTGCCTGCAAATGGACAGATCTTTCCTCTGTACATTACCAAACACATGCCAGTATAATACTAAGCTAGGTTCAAAACATTGCTGTTAGTGTACAAAGTCCTCAGTGATCTAGAACCAGGTTACTGAAAGGGCTGCCTTGTCCTTTATACAGTGACCAGATCACTGCAATCATCGGGAGAAGCCCTCCTGGCGGTCCCACAGCTATTTATTTTACTTAACAAAATTTATGTACTGTATTGATTATTATAAAAACTCTTAAGTGGTTTACAAAAGTATAAAACGTTAATATTCATGAGAAGAAACCATAAAAAGAGGTATTTTAAAACATTCAAAAGATGATTGAAATCCTCAGAAGATACACATGTAACTTCTACATGTCTCTGTAAGCTTCCCTAAACAATAATGTTTTAACAAGGTGCTGAAAAGAATACAGCAAAGCCACTTGCCTGGTGTCAATAGGCAGGAGATTCCAAAGTGTAGGTGTGCTGCCACACCACAGGTCAAAGTGGGCATGGTTCATATGTGTTTAGTTTTTATGCGGACCACAGCTTTGGAACAGTGCTCCTATAGATATTATCATGGAGCTCACATCTTTAATAAAAAAGCAAATCCTGATTCAATAACTGAGGGGTTTTTTTCTGTTCAAGAGCAAAAAATTCTAGGTAAGGATGCTGTAGAATAAGCACATCAATCAGCTACTGTTTAGCATCTGATATCTGCATAAAAACTGTCTCAGTTACAAAACATGTCGCTCCTGCATTGGTCTCTACAACATAGCAGGCGCTGTAACCTTCCAACAGTTTGACCTCACCCCCAAAGGGACACTCCTCCACTGTCTCCTGAGACAGGCCGATGCCAACCAGTTACGTGCAGCTTAGTAAGTAAATTGTGTGGTCCTCAGTAATGAAAACCCCTGCATTAAATGAATTAAATTAATATTATCCAATTTAAGCAGTATCAGTGGCTACACCCAAATTCAGCAATTATAGCCAAACAGATGCAAATATATTGAATTTTTTTAAAAAACTGAGCCTTAATACATAAACTCTTGACACATGGTAGACATATGTATTAAATTATATTTCTCTTACATTCAAGCGTCCCATAACAATTTCAACACTCATTAATCATGTGGAAAATTAATAGGGCACACATTAGCAGTACAAACTTTATTGTCTGTATCACTGACGCTATAAACATATTTTGAGGAATAACAAGATATTGTATGTCATAATAAAGGCATTTTTATTAGAATTAAAATGAAAAGCAGCTGAAAGGGGAGGGAGTCAAGGAAAAGAAACATAAACTTGCTTGTTTGCTTGCTTTTAATAAGACTCAGTTGACCAGTGCTCTAAGCTGCCAGACCTCTTGGCTTCCAAAAAGACTCAAAGTATAGGCATGGAGTTGACCAATATTCTTAATGGTACGGAAAAAAACAGCCTATGGACTACAATTGAATTACTTTTGGATCATAGCTGCTGCTGCAAATACATTTTCCAGTGCCAACAAACTGTATGACAGCCAACAAATTTTAAAATATGAAACGCTGTGCTGCCTCCTTAAAGGAAACACATCAAGACTCCAAAAAAGAAAAATGCTGTACACCTGCATGAAAAGGAAGTACCATCCCAAAGCAGTTTCCTTTCCTCTTATTCATTTTTTTTAACCTCCAACCCTATATTCTCTCTCACACACAAACCCACACCCACACATCCCAATACCAAATGAACTGACAAACTCACAAACTGATGGCACAAAAATGTTGTGTTCTCAATTTCTGCTTTTGAATTCCAGTTCCCCATTGGCCCTATGCACTTCATTCTTCTCAACATCCCTCGAAACCAAGAACCATTCATTTGATTTGATATCTGTATGCAGCTTTTCCAAAACAAAGATGCACTCAAAGTGATTCACAAGTATGAACTGTTACCAATATAATCATATGACAATATCAGTAGGCAGAAACAGACAATTCAATAAAAATAATTATGCAGTTCAACACAAAATGGGGAATGGGAAGTAATTTGTTTATTTCACATTTAAATGTAAGCCTACCTAATTCATACTTTCCAAAATACCGGTAATACACAAACTAAACACAGGTATCCTTCAAAATTTGCACTCGATTTTTTTTAATGTACTTCTCCAACCATATAAAGCATCCAAAAATGTGTGTATTACAGAAAGCTTCACACAGAAAAAATGTGGAAAAATGCCTTCTATTAGGGAAATCTGCATCCAAAAAACTGTTTATTAGGTGACATGTGTCTGAAAGTGCATAGAAAATTTCATGTAGACTTCTAAAAAATTTAAATCACAAACAGATGTCGAAAAGGGGTGAAGTAAAGTTAGAAAAATGAGAAATCTAGAAAGCAAGAAGGGCCAGATTTATCCATCCCTAATATAAAACTATAATTCAAAAATAATGTGTAAGGAACAACCCAGTGCTGACTGACACAATCCCTCTGTGTAAAGCATTATATTATTCTATGGGGAATAAATCAGTCATTTGATTCTGTACCTGCAATCTGAAATGGCAAATCCAGGAGCAGTTTCATCACAGCTATTTGTCTTAGCCAGCCCTTAAAAGATGTTTAATACAAGTCAGTAGTGATTTGAGGTAACAGCCAGCATTTTACCATCCTGTCAGTTCTGTACTACAGCATCCACAGATCATATTGATTATGAATGCACAGTTCAGATCCAATTATTTGTTTCACTCAGAAACTACAGTTTACTAATGAGCATAAACATTTAGTGCAAACCATAAACATTATTTTTTTAAAAAAAAGAAGCATCTACCACATTCACAAATGAGAGCGCACCTGTTGTTCTATCAATAACCAACACAAAAAAAACTTCCATATCAGAAGAATCAGGTAATAGACAAGTCAAGTATAAAGTGGACGCTCAGGTTGTGAACGTGATCCATGCGGGAAGCACGTTCGCAACCCGCAGAGTCCGCAACCCGTAGTGCCGCGTCTGCGCACGCATGGGTCGTGATTCAGTGCTTCTGCATATGCGCAAAGCGCAGAAACCCGGAAGTAACCTGTTCCAGTACTTCTGGGTTTGGCGTAGTGCACAACCCGAAATAGTGCAAAACGAAGTGTCTGTAACCCGAGGTATGACTGCATAGGAATTAACAAGGTCCACTTGCAGTTTGAGCTAATACAAAAGTAGCCAACTTCTGTATAATTCTGTTGGCATCATTTGCCAGGAAAAAAACCCTGAATTTCATAAGGTGGGCTAATTCTCATTTCCCTTCAATGGAGCAGAAAGAAATTTATCACAGTTAGGGGGGATTTCAATCAACAATTAGATAAAATATCGATGTCACCAACACCACAAATGGGACAAATTCCTTCCAGTAGCACCTTAAAGACCAACTAAGTCAGTTCTTGGTATGAGCTTTCGTGTGCATGCACATTTCTTCAGACCAACTAAGTCAGTTCTTGGTATGAGCTTTCGTGTGCATGCACACTTCTTCAGACCAACTAAGTCAGTTCTTGGTATGAGCTTTCGTGTGCATGCACACTTCTTCAGACCAACTAAGTCAGTTCTTGGTATGAGCTTTCGTGTGCATGCACACTTCTTCAGGTATCTGAAGAAGTGTGCATGCACACGAAAGCTCATACCAAGAACTGACTTAGTTGGTCTTTAAGGTGCTACTGGAAGGAATTTGTTTTGTTTTGACCACAAATGGGGATATGGTTATTTAAGCTGCAATGCTGTGCCGACTTATCTAAGTGGATGTGTGATCAGAATTATTCCCACATAGGTCCTTTCCACTGCTCCACTACCAACTTTTGTGGGTGGAATTACCCAATTTATCCCAGAATACTGAACAAAGATGGAGCGGGCAGGGTGGAAGAAGCATTAAAATTCTAATTTTAAAATGAAACTGCAAGACTTAGGGAAAGTATTCAAATGGGTTTTCTTATGAACAGCTCACTTATTCAAGTGCAGCCTGACTTTGTGGAACAGTATAAGAATCCAATGAAAAGAATATGCATTTGGTGCTGTCTTGGCACCAATCAAATGCGGTGAATAATTGACTCCATACCAAATGGCATAGTGTCTAACATTTCTTAATTTTATACAAACCTGCCTCTGTGGGTTTGGTTTCTACCTGTAATTCTTTCTATGCACAACTGCCTGTGCAACATGTGCTCTAGCCAACCTCTTCTCCATACACATTCTACATCAGACGGGAGTAATAATTTTTACAGTATTGCATCAAGATAGTCTCCTAGCAAGGGATGCGGATGGCACTGTGGTCTAAACCACAGAGCTTGCCGATCAGAAGGTTAACGATTCGAATCCCTGCGACAGGGTAAGCTCCCATTGCTCGGTCCCTGCTCCTGCCAACCTAGCAATTCGAAAGCACGTCAAAGTGCAAGTAGATAAACAGGAACCGCTCTGGCGGGAAGGTAAACGGCATTTCCATGCGCTGCTCTGGTTCGCCAGAAGTGGCTTAGTCATGTTGGCCACATGACCCGGAAGCTGTATGCCAGCTCCCTAGGCCAGTAAAGTGAGATGAGTGCCACAACCCCAGAGTCATCCATGACTGGACCTAATGGTCAGGGGTCCCTTTACCTTTACCTAGTCTCCTAGCAGACCATTTTGTTGTGCCACCCTTCTTCCCAAAATGGAATCCAAGAAAAACTGATTGAACAGGCACTGCCTTAGAGCAGGGATATCAAAGTCAAATAGGATGGCATGTCAAACACTCTCTGGTACAAGTGTAATTTGGCCAGTGGCATACAGCAACCTTGAGCTAAGAAGCAACACGTTTTCCTCCTGTACAGAGGTGATTTTCCCCACATGTGGAGAACATACAGTAACAGAAGTATTTGACCAAGACATTAGGCTCTAGCATTTTGAATGTAATTCAATTAATTAATTAACATTTTGAAGTTCTGCCTTGGAGTGCTTGCGATTTTAATAGATGAAGAGTGCTGATGATTCCTGAAAGCTCTATCTGGAACTATGCCAGAAGCAGAAATCTATGTGTGTGTTGTTTTTCAGCAGGAAGGGGGGTAGAATAAGGATAAAATCAAGGGAAACAGGCAAAAGAACCACTAGAACTCATGGTCAGATTAAGGAAATAAGAAGTTTGCTATTCATTTCTTTTAGATTAATCACAGATTAATCGTAGAGTGTTAAAATGTAATGGCTTCCATCACCTGCTGAATTACTAAGCAGGTCACTAAAGGCCATCATTATTTAAGTTTATATTTCCTTGCTTTCTAGGATTTGCTTCTCCCTCCCAATCCTTTTTCCTTCTGTGCCGTATTTTAGATTGCAGGCCTGAGGGCAGTGACTCTCTTATGTTGGTAAACTGTGCTGGGTCCCTTGCATAGGCTTAATATTAGGGCAAAGATGCTTTAAATAAATAAATCTTGTTTACAGAAGGAAAAAGGAAACTCGTGTTTAATAATTACACAGAATATAGTCCATCAAAATATTATACAATATCATGGATGGATTCTAATACTTGAAGACTGGAAATATCTAAATTAGATCATCCAAACTGGAGTTAAGATTGTTACAGAATATAAGCACAAACTGAAATTGTACTAATGTCTTCAGACACAAGACTATATATTTACAACACATTATATAAATTAAGAATCTAATAAACACAACACTTTTGTAATGCTGGATAGAAGTAACAAGACTAATCTGGTCTTGCAATAGATTATATACTTTGCCAAGACATACACATGCATTATATTACCAGTCTCGTTTGCAGACAGTAAAATCACCTCTGATCCCAAAGTAATTAATAAAACATTTTTGAGCACCGAATCTAACTTAAGAAATCCACCATGCAAGAAAATACATAAACACTGATAACTGCTGAGCAAAGTAGTATTATGGAGATTACCCAGCACAGATATAAACATTTGAAGTGATTACATTAAATGAATACAAAATGGGGAGGTGGGGTTGGTAACCCATATACGTTCCCACCAGTTGCATCAGAGCAAGTATTAAATATGTCAAGAAAATAAATTCATCTGTTTATCTTGAGAAGTCATCCAAATCTTAGTAAGATATTAATATTAAAATGGTCTCAAGGTAATACAAATAGAATTTGGGATTTCTCTCATTACACACAAAACCAAAATATTCTGGATCACATGAAAAGTTTTGGATCAAATTTAAACACTATTAGAGCAATTAATTGGGGGCAGAAGACCAGAGTCAGGGTGGTAATGGAAAGTTACCAAAACTAAATCCCTGCGCTTCTTACAGCTTTCAGATCACCCTTCTTCAGTATTTAAGTTCCCCTCAATTCTATGAAGTTAGGGGAGCCAAGTTACAGAATTTGCATGCACTCTACTCACTGTCTAGAAGTGTCAGATTTTAAAAAATAAAATTCAAGACATTATAGATAAAACTAAGCAAACTTACAGGTATTCTAGTTTACTATAATGTTGGCAACAGGAATCTTAGGATACCGTACTAGGATGCTAAAGTCCACTGCAAAAAACTAAAGCAGTGATTGAATGAGCTCACACAGGAAGTGTTTGTGTGGAATCTTCTGTTCACACTCTGCATACCATAGCTAAACAGTTGAAACTAAGGAGAGGAATTCAAAGATAAATTTTCTTGAAGAGCTCAGTGCTTCAGAGCCTTCAATGGATTGTTACAACTACAGAACTTGATATGGTTATGATATTGGGGTTTGGTGGGATGTTCTCTCAGGGTCCTTTCCAACCCTGTGATTCTTGATTGTAAGAGTGGATCCACCAAACCTGTCAAACCAGAAGGACTGGAACTGACAAAATGATAGGGAAATTGGTCGTAGTCACTAGGTACTTCACAGCCACCTGTAAATCAAGGTTTAGATTACCACTTCTCTCTCCTCCTCCAGTGTCTGTGAGGTAATATATATCTAGGCATCATGACTAGTCTTATCCCTCAGGAACACTTTTTTTTTAATTCCTATTAGAGCCTTCCCAAATTGGTGGACATCTACCTTTTGAGGTAGTGAATTCTAGTTTCCTTGTGTGCTGTGTTAAGAAGCATTTACTTTCATCTGTCCTGATTATTTTTCACTCTACAATATCGACAATATTTGTCTGACTGCAACTCTAAACAGATTTAGCTGTACATATTGATGCACCATTAATATTTTTGTTGATATATGTGGGAGCTGTGCTCTCCAGTTTTTGCAACAGTCAGACCATCTCCATATACCCCCAATTGCACACAGAGCTGCACAGTGAAGGGGATTACGAATCTATGTAAACATTTTGGAGCACTCTTGGAGTTTTGGATCAGTATCCATGTGTGAGAGTTACAGATAGGTAGCCGTGTTGGTCTGCCATAGTCAAAACAAAACAAATTCCTTCCAGTAGCACCTTAAAGACCAACTAAGTCAGTTCTTGGTATGAGCTTTCGTGTGCATGCACACTTCTTCAGATACACTCATACCAAGAACTGACTTAGTTGGTCTTTAAGGTGCTACTGGAAGGAATTTGTTTTGTTTTGACCATGTGTGAGAGATTACTCTTCTAAACTAATAATATATTTATATGTGTTTAGGTGTGAAGAGGTTACTATATTTCAAATATACTAGGATTTGCTTAGAAAAAAACAGAATTTAGTTCAGTAACAACAGCACTTAAAAAGCTGGAAGAGCAAAATCAAATCCACAAAATGAATTCTGACATGGCAATATGGCCCATGTTGTTGCTATTGAACACCTGGCTTTTAGGCCTACCTGCAGTATGCCAATTTTTCTTTTTTTGAAATAGCTTAAATTGCCCTTCTGGAATTAATGAATAAAATGTTCAAAACAAGTTCTTTTCCCTCCCTGCTCACCCATGCTCACCTCTATATTCTCTCTTTAGTTTCCCCTATTGTAGCCTCTTTATTCTTTACCATTTTTTTTCCTTTGGGTACTTTAACAGAGCCAACATTGGCGTCAAGCCCAGGGCTTACTTTGTGCCAGATGTATTCCGTAAACATGCATCAAGATGGCAATTGGATAGTGAGATGATGGTGAAGTTCATACTGGGGCTTTCCAGTAAATCTTATTCTATTTCCCCCATTTCCAACTTCTCTTTCTTAAGCTCTTATTTTCTCTTCTCCCCTCTTTTCTTCTTTTCCTCTTTTGAGTATAATTTCTACGAAATAATAACCTCTGATTGTAATACTCTAAGCTTTATGATGATACAGTGGTGCCCCGCAAGACGAACGCCTCGCAAGACGGAAAACCCGCTAGACGAAAGGGTTTTCCGTTTTGGAGGCGCTTCGCAAAACGAATTTCCCTATGGCTTGCTTCGCAAGACAAAATGTCTTGCGAGTTCCCGTGGGTTTTTTCCCCTCCCCCCCCCGCTAAGCCACTTATCAGCTGATCCGCTGATAAGCCGCTTAACAGCTGATCGCTAAAAGCCGCTAAACCGCTAATAGCGCTAATCCGCTAAGCTGTCAATGGGCTTGCTTCGCAAGACGAAAAAACCGCTATACGAAGAGCCTCACGGAACGGATTAATTTCATCTTGCGAGGCACCACTGTATTAATATTCTGAGCTATGCACTGAGATTCAAGGGGTTCAAATGATTAATAGTACTAAGGTCTTCTACAAAAATGTTGGAGACCCCCTGGCCCTACAGATGTTTTTGGACTCCAACTCCTATCTGCCACAGCCAGCAGGACCAGTTAGTAGGGATGGTGGGAGTTGTTCAACAACAACTGGAAGGCCATGGGCTCCTCATCCCTCCTCTAAACCAAGAAATATACTCTTCGAGGATAATTAGTGCAATTCATAGAATAGTAGGTCAAATGCTGATATTACGCTCTTCCCAGATCTAAGAGCAAACAGAGTAAAAATTTCAGGCATCATATATTCCCATTCAGAATGTCCAGTCCCTACAGCCTTTCTGGAAGGATCAACAGCAGCAGATTCCAATTCATCTCTCAAAGTTGTATGTACATAAAGCTGATGCTTTGTCAACTGCAGTGATACCAGTATGCTTCATAGAACAATTCAATCCACTGAAGAGAACCTCATTCAAAAGAGTCAGATTTGGACTGGACCCATTGTACTTCAAAAGGAACTTTGTCTAATTAACATGCTTAATAAAAAACACCCCCACCCCCAGGATAAGCCCTAAACCATTTGCCCAATAACTTAAATCACCAACGGCAAACAGCAGAGGTTTCTTAATTAGGAACTCTCTCCTGAAGGAAAGCCTGCCAGAACCCAAACCTTTAGACTTTATGAAACCTATAGTAAACATTTGTATTCAGACATAAGTTCTAAAACATGATTGGGTTACCAACTTATTCACTTACCAATAATATTTACATTTCTTACCTGTGTCCCTATAGTCTCCTGAAAGCATCGGCCAAGCTGGGTTTTAGCAGAAATAGGATACACATGTGAAATAGGATGCTGGTGAGAGTAGGTTGAAGGCACTTTCTGGGTCTTCTGAAATGGTAGACTTTGATAAGAAACCTGGGAGTGTCCTGATTGGGATGGCTTTGCCTTCTGTCCTGTTGATGTGCTATCAATCCTTGAAACCTGGTGAAAGTGCACTGAAGCTTCGGGGGGATGTTTCACATGGATGTTCACAATGTTAGGAGGAAATTTCACTGGAAAAAGAAACAGAAGGGGAAATATAAAAAATCTCCAAACAAGAATGGTTGTTGTTAAGCTCCGCCAATACAAAAAAATTAGGGGATGAAATGGACTGGCCCAGGGGCGGCAAGAGGGGGGTAAAATGAAGTGGATCCCCACTGTGACAGTGAGGAAGCAGGTGTGTTCCTAGATCAGGCTTCCTCAACTTTGGCCCTCCAGAGAGCCTGTGTGGTGTAGTGGTTAAGAGCGGTAGACTCGTAATCTGGGGGACCAGGTTCGCGTCTCCGCTCCTCCACATGCAGCTGCTGGCTGACATTGGGCTAGTCACACTTCTCTGAAGTCTCTCAGCTCCACTCACCTCACAGAGTGTTTGTTGTGGGGGAGGAAGGGAAAGGAGAATGTTAGCCGCTTTGAGACTCCTTTAGGTAGTGATAAAGCGGGATATCAAATCCAAATCCAGATGTTTTTGGCCTACAACTCCCATGATCCCTAGATAGCAGGACCAGTGGTTAGGGATGATGGGAATTGTAGTGTCAAAAATCTGAGGTTGAGGAAGCCTGTCCTAGATGCATGCATCTACAGAGACTCTTTGGGGAATGGAGTGTGAAATTTGGAACCTCTAATTCACAACTGGAGGAGGGGTGCAAAGAAAAATGGGTGGGCTCCCATCTGTCACTTGAACCTGTCATTTGAGCCCCAAAGTAGCTGTTGATCTACCTGAACTGAGAACTCTGTGAAATCCCAAAACAAAGAGAAAAATAGCACTAGCTACACGAAAGAGCAGGGATGGCATATCTGGCGCCGTGGTGCAAGGATCCCTCCGGTGCCCCCCACCCCCACATTTCCCTCCAGGCAGGTAGCGGCTGGAAGGCGACAGCTCCGGGCGCGGCACAGGATGGCGGAGGCGGGCGAGGGCGGCGAGCTGATGCCAGGAGGCACCACATCCAGCCTCCGACTCTTCCCTGGCACCCCCCAGTACTTGGTGCCGTGGCGCCCCATGCCACTAGCCTCTATGGCTAAGACACCCCTAGCTACTCTAAAAAAAAGTTTTTGTGATTAGCAACCTTAATATTCACTGGGAGAGCAGGATTATTTTAATCAACAGCTGCTGACTTGCTTTAAAAATTCAGTGTTAAGTATAGACTCTTCTCTGGGTAATATTGTAGCTTCAACCTTGCATACAAAAATGACATCACAGCTGTCAACTAGCAGCTATAATCTAAGTGCCCTTTTGACCTACCATGACCATCCAGCAATGTTCAACCAATTTTAAATGATCAAAGCAAATAGGGTACTTTCATATGGTCTCTCTCATATATCCCTGGATACCTATCTGACAACCAAGATAATAAAAAGGCAAACAGAAGGAAAATATATTTTCTAAAAAGAGACAGGGATAACATCTCGGATGTCAGTTCCATTTTGAAAGTGAGATTTTTTTCGCTTCAGAATGAATGAAAATACCTTATCAAGCAGCCTTTCAAGAACTGTTTCTTTTAATTCTCTGAACTTTCTAAGGAAAATAGCATTCTGTCATTCAGATAGGCTCAGAATTTCAGCTATGTTTAAAGCTATGTGGACAGATGTTATGACTGTCTCTGGTAGTCTGGCAGCCAAAATTAAAAAAAGTAAAACCACAGCCAATAGGGAAAATCATTTACCTTTTACTCCTTGCTGCCCAGGCATAGTCAGTGGTAAAGTATGCGTGGAATGGATGACATGTGATCCCACCGCCTTGTTTGCTTGCTGAGGATTATGATAAAATTTTGGAGCGCTGCCACTCTGTACTGGGATCTGACAAAGTTTACCAGTGTAATTAGGAGGGCACTGGCACTTATCTCTTGAACTACACTGGCCTCCATTCATGCAAGGAAGGTGGCAAATAACTGAAAGAAGAAAGAAAAACAGAGAGAGATTGGTGTTAATTTCTCTTCAGTCACATTTTTAGTACTGTCACCTATTCAATCATCCTGTTTAATGACTGACAGGCATATCCTCACTTGTGTAACTTTGACCATTTGCCAGAATGAATCTTTTTTACTTGAAACATAACTTTCATTGACTAGCAAAACATAGCATGTTATATATTCATGGAATGTTATATTTGCAATAATTCTACAAGGCATTATATACTGTACCTTTCAAAGACCCCAATGGCAAGTACACTTATTTTGAAGTAAGCACCATTGAAAGACTTACCCATTCAAGCACTTGCATCTCAGGATATGATTGTTGGATAGAGACTGCATGGCCGAACGCATAATAAAATTGCTATTTTGAGTTATAAGAAGCAAGTCTCTGAATTTTACCTGTACCGTGACTATTGAGAAATATGTTGCAAGTGCTTAATAGCACTGCTTAGAACTAGGGTTTTATCTCTTTTAGGAGATTGGGGGGGGCAATATTGTGGCGGTCCTGAATCCCACAGTTCTGGAGCAAGTTGTGAGATAGCAGAGAGAACATGGAGAGCAAGTGCACACCAGTGTCTTTCTGCTACTATAAAAGGCCAGTATCTGATGAAGAATGTGCATGTTTTCTACTAAGAGGAGAATTCCAACTGAGATACATAATTCACTAGACTTATAAAAAGACTGGTGTAATAAACTATTGGATAGGCTGCATAGCAGAAATATTTTTTAAAAATATGCACATATTGCCATATATGTACTATTAGATCTTTAAGATATGTCAAACACAAATGATTTTAAAGTCAGGACTTCAAATATTTATTTATTTATTTATTAGATTGATATTATTACCAAATGTAACAGCAAACGTACTAAATATAGACCCAACGGCCATCCTATTTTTCTTCTTATTCTGGACATGAATGAAAATAGTACAAAGTGGTTGAACAATGGATGATCACAAAATTACTCAGTACAGCAATCATCACTTCTTTTGTGTGTTTTTTCCGCAAGTAGACAGGCATCATATCCTAACAAAGAACTGGCTGTCCATTTGCATTACATTTTGCTAGAATTTGCAGCCTTAGTTCAAGCATTCTCATTTTAGGATTTATTTCACTGACAAAAAAGAGGCAGCTTCCTTAGGAGGCAGAAGCCGAAGAGTGTCCCAACCACCCATGGCAAATAAGCAGTGCCAGCAGCAGAACCAGTTTTTAGTGAGATCTCACGGAGCACAACCGCCAACCCCAAACAAAACAGAGGAACCAAAATTAGAACCGTTTAAAACATTTAAATACATTTTAGCCAGTTGCTCCAACCCAAGAGTTGTTCCAGCAATGTTCCAGTGGCCTCCCAGGAGCCTTTTAGCTGTTCAGGGTGAGTGTGGGCCCCGACCCCTAGGCCAGGTGGAAATGGGCCTTGCAGCAGGGAGTGGCCTTCCTTCTAGCATTCACAGCTGCAGCAACATGGTTACAAATTTCAGCTGGAGAATAGCATGTGGATAATGCTTAAGAGGAAGCTACATAGCACATCTTATCCTCCCAAAACAATTTCAAGGCATGTGGCTTCTGTATATACCAGGCAGAGGGCCTTCTCAGTAGTGGTGCCCGGCCTGTGGAACACCCTCTCATCTGATGTCAAGGAAATAAATAACTATCTGACTTTTAGAAGACATCTGAAGGCAACCCTGTATCAGGATTTTTTTTAATTCTAATGCTTTACTTTTTTTTTTTTTTACGTGCTGTAAGCCACCCAGAGTGGGCTTGGTCGTCTTCTTCTTCTTCTTCTTCTTCTTCTTCTTCTTCTTCTTCTTCTTCTTCTTCTTCCCTGCTCTCATCTCCCCTAAAGCCCATTTCTACCTGCAGCCATCCATGTAAGTGGCTGCTTGTAATGTAACCACGTGGGCAGAGTGCCATGCGGTAAGCCATCAATGCATCTAAAGAATTAGCAGGGAACACCCACCTATGGCCAAGAGGAAATCTAATTATCAGTGATGCAAGGCTTTTGGCTGCAGAAGCTACTGAAGGCGAAACCTTTTTTTAAAATACCCATGCTGTCCTTGTATGCTCTGAATATTCATTGTGCTTAATGAAGCATTCAGTGAAATTAAAAAGCTTTCACAGCTTTAAACTATTAGGTCCAATTAAAGCCTCTCTCGCCAGTTCTGTTTCTGTGAAACCAACACAACCACCGAAGTTTAAGTATTATACTTTAGTTATTGTTCAGCCACTAAGTTAACAGATCAGGTCGGAATTGACAATGGAGCACACAATGAAGATTTAATGCACAAAAAGGGGAAGCAAAGAAGAAAAGCAGTATTGGAGGGCTGAGCAACTGGTGACCAACTGTCTAATTTAAATGTTGAACAAAATGGCGGGAAACCATCTTGGTTCGTTAACAGGAAAATGCGAAAGTACGAGGAGGTCCTTTATTACACCAACTAAAGATCACAAAAAATGAGCAACCTTTCCAGCTAATCACACTAGATGTTAAGCAAAAAATAAAAGTGGGATGAAATAGAGTAGGGTAAAAGTCTTAAGTTTGTAAAAATGGAATGAAGGAAGCATTACACAAACTTTATTAGGTTATGTCAGCCTTCCCTAACATGGTGTGCTCAGATGTTTTCAACTGCAATTCAGATTTAGCTAATGTGACCTATTGTTATAGAGAACGGGACCTGTAGTTCAAAACATCTAGAAGTCACCAGGTTAGCAAATCATGGGTTAGGCCATCTTTGAGGCCACAAGATTTCAAATATTACAGCAAAATAGCTACTTTCCCTTTTGAAATTTAGAAAGCCAGCACTTGTTTGATTCTGCTTCCATTATTGTATTCCTTTCCCCCCCGCTCCTTCCTAGCAAAGCAGGATATGTAGGGATAGGAAGAGACTCATCAGAGTTCCAGGTGTGTTTCATGCACCCAATGCATATAGCAGGCACATCCAACAGGTAGATCGTGGGCCCCCTGCAACGAAGCTCAACAAGTTTGGTTCCCCTAAAAAAAGCTCATCATTTTTGCCCTGCAGCCCCCAAAATAGGGCTTTCCTTCCTAAAAAAAAGCTCAACAACTTAGACCTGAATCCAAAAAAGGGGGGTAGATCACTGGATCACTGCCAGTCTTTGTGAGTAGATCACAGTCTCTTGGGAGTTGGCCACCTCTGGTATATAGGATATGTCCAGCACTACCTTACTCCTGTGAAAATGGATTTTCCCGCCTTCATTTTAGCAGCGCTTTGCAATGCGCTTTGAAGTACCAACTTCAGAACTTCAAATCACCTTACATCTTAAGTCATTGTGAAGCCAGGTGACTGACAGGTTGGAACCCTGAGCATTTGTCAAATTTGGCACACAAGAGTAATCCTGATAAGGATCTGGACTGTGGAGTGAAAATGTTCCTCCACCTCTAAACAGAGCAATGTGTGAATGACAGCACCATCTTTTATGGTTTGGCTTTCCATTCAGGCGCTTACTGTTAATGTGCCATAGCACTAGGCTCTCTAAGACTCTTCAATCTGAATAATCTATTGTTAACAACATATCTTGGTTTTAAAATAGCCTAGCAAATATCTGCTTTAATGCATTAATTTGAAACATTAGAAAGTTAAAAGCAAATGTATGACGTTAAATGATCCATGTTATCAGAGAGATTTACAATTGGCAGAACAAAAAATAGCAGCCTGCTTTATCATGCTTGTCCTTACTGCAAAGGTGAGCATGCACCTTACAAATCCATGAAACAGATTTTGGGTAATTCACCATGGCAAACGGTAGTATTTTTATCAGTTATTTGTCAGAATGGTTCTTGTGTTTGGATTTGAGTTATTCAAACTTGGCATGGACTTCCGCATCTAGGAAAACGTTTGCAAAACAAGTCAGAACTGGTAGAATATTTCATTTGAATCCAACCTCACATAGAACTGTAACTTTCAATATAAGACAGTCAACAGTTTTACTTTTGTTTCATTTGCTTTATCCGACACAGATCACCAGGTACATTATATGCAAATATAAACTATTGCACAGTAAAGTTCATTTCTCTTCTCTTTGTGTATGGGTTTGCTATGAACACAGAATAAGTTACCAGTGCCACTAAATTAGGAATTAAATTAGGAACTAAATTGGGAAAGGTGTCTGCTAGGGCTAGGAGAAATCCCATCAGGTAGTTAAAAAATACTATCCATGTACGGTAACTATGAATGTGAGAATGCTACAGGAAAGTTATGCTTCAACAAACCATTAGCTATGGAATGAATCACTATTCAATGTGATAAAAAAAATTCCTAGAACAATAATTAGTTTAGGCTAGTAAGACACTCTGATGCATAATAAACTATGGAGCTGGATACCTTCTAGACATGCCCATGCTAAAACAAAGGATTACATTACTTTAATCATATTCTCCCATGGCATAAAGTCCCTGAAACTCTGTGTGGACCAGGCGGGGTGGTGGTGTCAGAAAGTGTGTGTGGATGTCCTGCTTTCCCGTCCCCAAAGTTGGACAGTATGCTATATTTTTAGATGCTTTTTGAATACCTCCACTTGTTTCATGTTTTGAAATGGGAACACACTGGGCATAGCAGGCGAAATCTGCATCATACCTATTTATGTCCAATGTTGGATAGACCACAAATAGCTGAGTGGTATAGCACATCCTTTGCATGAGGTGGTCTTAGTTACAAACTCTGGCATCTTTAGTTAAAGAGATCAGGTAGGACCCTGGAATTAGGAAGAGTTAGTAAGAATAGAGCATCCAGCAATCTGGATGGACAAAGAGTGTGAACTGGTGTTCTATTCAAAGTACCAACAAAGGGTTCAATTCTTTATTTAAATTTTTGAAGTAACACTTGACTGGGGCAGAAGTGGTTAATATATGTTTGGGGAAATTAAGATTAAGCGGTTAGTGTGCATAACCACCAGCCATTGTGGACATTCAACGGGTCACACGAAGAATGTGAACATACTGATTGGGAAATGTGCACAATTTCCTTTTAATTGATGGATGCACATTCTCCATGAAACCTTGTGAATGTGTATAACAGCCAGTTATTATGTACATTAACCGCTCAACTTTCATTCCCCTTAACACACACATTGTTCAGCTGGATGAATTCCATATACTGTATTGTATAATACTAGATAATTCCGTTATGATTGGCGAATTATATATATATATATAAACATTAGATGGGGAGTTTTTTTGCTTTTGGCAGTATAACTGGTCTTATGGCAATGGAGGGGTAGGATGGACAAAGAAACAATTATATTATGAAAACTAAGCACCAAGTGTCTGGCACTAGTTGCCAAAAAAGTTTTAAAGCCTTGTCCTGCTTTTACACAAATACTTCTACAAGCTGTTTTGTCTGACTTTATGCGTCCTCTTAATCTGCTTTCCCTGGCACAGAACCCCTTTTATGTCATCACACTCCCCCTTCCCCCATGCTATTTGAAATATATGCTTGACTAGCTAAGGTATTGACATATCAGCAGCAACCAAATCATTCTGCAGATATCACAGTTTTATTATTGTCCCTTGAACTCTGTTGGATTCCATATAAACTATGGAACAACAGAAAAAGACATAGGTGCTCTGTTACAGGCAAAATGGAAGAAATGCAAATAAAGCGGGAAAATGCATGGTTCGGCCTCCCATTTCCCAGGAATATAATCTGGCACTCATTTTCTTTCTCCTGTACCTAATACTGACATTTTAAAGGCAATTTCCTTAAATAACATTTTAGTGCAACAATCTGCTGTTGGAACTTTTCTTGTATATGAATGCTGCAGTAAAAGTGTGTTGGCTTCCTTACAAGTCACATCCACTTTTTTGGCTAACGAGTTTTCTGTAACTCCTATATGAGAACCACTGTTTCAACAGAAAAAAAGCATTGGGCTCAATATAGTACACAGTTACAGATATTTGTTTCAACAAGTTTTAAATTCTTAGACCATCCTGGATAGTCCCTTTAATCATGTATCGCAAAGAAGATTTATTTCCTCTTGCTCTTTTAATTCATACTTATAACTACCAGTGCCTGGCATGCTCTGGTCCATGGGGTCACGAAGAGTCGGACACGACTAAACAACAACAACAACAAAAACTATCTTACTACGGTGGTACCTCAGGTTACATACGTTTCAGGTTACATACACTTCAGGTTACAGACTCCACTAACCCAGAAATATTACCTCGGGTTAAGAACTTTGCTTCAGGATGAGAACAGAAATCCTGCTCCGGCGGCGCGGCGGCAGCAGGAGACCCCATTAGCCAAAGTGGTGCTTCAGGTTAAGAACAATTTCAGGTTAAGAACGGACCTCCAGAACGAATTAAGTACTTAACCCGAGGTACCACTGTATATGATATTTGCTTACAAGAAGCTTGTAAGGTGGGCTATGGTCAGAGATAGTGAATTTCTCACTGCTACTCAATGAGGAGCTTTACAACTGAGTGGTACCGTATTTTTCGCTTCATTAGACGCACTTTTTTCCTCCTAAAAAGTAAGGGAAAATGTGAGTGCGTCTTATGGAGCGAATGGCGCTGCACCTTTTCCCGTGAAGGAGAGGTGCTGCGCAGAGAAAGAGAACTGCGCAGCGCCCCTTCAGTGACGCGCCTGTCATGCAAAGCTGGAGGAGGAACAGAAGGGACACCTTCTGTTCATCCTCCGGCTTTGCAGTGACACACCTGTCCTGGAAGCCAGAGGAGGAACAGAAGGGTCTCCTTCTGTTCCTTCTCCAGCTTCGCTGAAGGGGCGCTGCGCTTTCTCCCTCTCTGCGCAGCGTCTCTCCTTCACAGGATGGAAGGAGAGACGCTGCGCAGAGAGGGAGAAAGCGCAGCACCCCTTCAGCGACGCGCCTGTCATGCGAAGCCAGAGGAGGAACAGAAGAGACTCCTTCTGTTCCTTCTCCCGCTTCACGGCCTCCTGGAAGCCGGAGGAGGAACAGAAGGGTCTCCTTCTGTTCCTTCTCCAGCTTCGCTGAAGGGGTGCTGAGCAGTTCTCTCTCTCAGAGAGGGAGAATTGCTCAGCGCCCCTTCAGCAACGCGCCGTCCTGGCTTCTGCCTTAGCCGTGCGCAGCCTCTTCGAGCTGGGGTAGCCTTCATCCCATTGCCCTGAAGAGGCTTGGCGCGGTTATCCCAGAAGTCAGAACAGCCACACAGTATTCCAGAAGCCAGATACCTCTTGCTGTTCTGGCTTCTGCGATTCAGAATAATTTTTTCTTGTTTTCCTCCTCCCAAAACTAGGTGCACCTTATGGTCTGGTGCGTCTTTGGGAGCGAAAAATACGGTAATTAAAACTGAAGATGGAAACAAGTGTAATATTAAAAAAGGACTTGTAGAGTTCCCAGCTACTACGTGAGCCTGATTTCCTACCAGCTGATCAACGGAAATGACAGATAAATATCCTAGTTAAACAATCTCTCCCCACACCATACATGTTTCAGATACTCACTCATCACACTAAGTAAAGAGAAAAACAGAAACCTTTATTTAATGTGCAAAACTGCTTGGGGAGAAGGTTCCACAAAGATATCACAAGTATAAGCCAATCAGTGATGCAAACCTATGTTTGTCAGAGCATGAACCTGGACAGGAAAGGAACATCTGACTGAATGCAATGAGGGTGATTCCAAATCAGCTCCATTGCTGTTGAGATGCTATGCTTGACTTAAGTCTCAGTTTCCTCTGTGAAAGCCCAGAACTTAAATTATTCCACAACAGTGGCTTTCTCTTTCCGTCCTTGGAATCATTTAAGTTAGACAAACTGATGAACAATCAATGGTTTTTAGTTAAACAACATCTCCTTGTACATAGGTACCCATGCGTACTGGATGCTGAGGACATAGCTACTTCATGCTCTACTTGGATGGAAGGATTATAGAAGCCAAGAGTAGAGCCAAGAGTTTAATCCATATGGGATCTGGATCAATGAGAAAAACAAAAACAAACTGCAAGCAGCCAACGATGGATGGAAAAAGAGAGCATATTGCTAGAATCATTAAGACCACCAACCAAAATATATTTAAATACATTTGAAGAAGGAAACCATCTAGGAAGATGGGGAGAGCTCTAGGGAGAGCCAGTGTGGTGTAGTGGTTAAGAGCGGTAGTCTCGTAATCTGGGGAACCGGGTTCGCGTCTCCACTCCTCCACATGCAGCTGCTGGGTGACCTTGGGCCAGTCACACTTCTTTGAAGTCTCTCAGCCCCACTCACCTCACAGAGTGTTTGTTGTGGGGGAGGAAGGGAAAGGAGAATGTTAGCCGCTTTGAGACTCCTTAAAGGGAGTGAAAGGCGGGATATCAAATCCAAACTCCTCTTCTTCTTCTTCTTCTTGTACCTTTGGACAAAGGACTCAAAAAGGTATGCTAAACAAGGAATAAGAGGTTGCAGAGAAGCTGAATGAATTATTTGCATCTGAACTCACAGCAGGAGATATAGGGCAGACCCTTCTATCTGAACTAACTTTCCCAAGAAAGGAGATTTGGCAACTGAGGTGAATAGTTGTGACAAAAGATTAAGTCCTATACCTTAGTGACAAATTAAAAACAAATCACCAAGTCCAAATGGCATCCATCTAAAAGTTACTGAAGAACTCAAAGGTAAAATTGCTGAACTTACAACAAAAACATGTAACTTTCCCAAGATTGGCTTCTGTTACTTCAGACCAGACCATTTTTTTAAAAAAGGGATTGGGGGAGATCTATGAAATAACAGGCTGGTTAGCTTAATGTTTGTTCTAAATAAACTGGTGGAAAGTATTATTAAAGATAAAATCAACATGCATATAAAAGAAGTCTTGCTGAAGAAGAACCACCACAGAGTGGAATTCACTGCCGCTGGATGTAGTAGCGGCCACCAACTCGGGCGGCATTAAAAGAGCATTAGGATACAGCTATCAATGGCTTCTAGCCATTATGACTGTGTCCTACCTCCAGTACCAGAGATGATATGCCTCTGAATGCCAGTTGCTAGGAAACATAAGTGAGGAGAGTGCTTTTGTGCTTCTGCCCTGTTTGGGGGCTTCCCACAGAGGCTGCCCACTGTAAGAACGCAATGCTGAAATAGGTGGGTATAATCCGGCATGGCTCTTCTTATTTTCTTATGGGATACAAGCAGGAAGGAGTACAAGAGTCACCAAAAGAGCTAGAGGACAGAAATCAGTCAGGCTATAATGGAAAGATAAATAGGAAGAGTTGCAGCAGGGACTGAGACAGGCATCCCCAAACTCAGCCCTCCAGCTGTTTCGGGACTAGAACTCACATCATTCCTAGCTAACAGGACCAGTGGTCAGGGATGATGGGAATTGTAGTCCCAAAACAGCTGGAGGGCTGAGTTTGGGGATGCAAGCAAAGAATAACCTTGTTACTTCCCCAAAAGGTTCATTCGGAACTTAGTATTATAAGTAGCTTAAGGCCAGAAGGAGTCAGACCAAAGTGACTGGGGGGAATTAGAGCTCAACAGAAAGTAGATAAAAGGGGAAAGTGTGTTATATGACTTTGCTCTTAAGTAGAAGACATAGGGAAGCAGCAAGGGACATGATCACTAACCCTAAGATCAGGCTTCCTCAACCTCAGTCCTCCAGGTTTAAGGTTTGAGACTACAATTCCCATCATCCCTGACCACTGGTCCTGCTAGCTAGGGATCATGGGAGATGTAGGCCAAAAACATCTGGAGGGTCAAGGTTGAAGAAGCCTGCCTAAGATGTTCAGTTCAAGAGCAGCAAGTCATACAGTTTTTGCCTTATAAAGTCTAAAGAGAATGAATAAGTACTTGACTGTATCAGCCCTACATTGTTCAAACTTGCTAGAATATATTAAATCAGAAAAGACTTATGAGCAAGAATGAGTCATACAATCACAAATGTTAGCTGGGAAATTCAGCATTTGCAAAGCTGTTCCCTTTCTCCATTACACTCTCTAATCCAGTTCCCTGCCACAAATAAATACAATTCTTTTGGAAAGCTAAATCTGAAAGCAAAACAGTCGCATAACATAAACAAATCTATATTAATACTCTGAACTACCGTACTTCAATCTGTTGACTGAATTTGGGGTGTTTTTGTCCACTCTAAACTGACTGCTGCTATTGTTTTAACACAATACACATTATTATTTTTATATGCCACTCATAAAATGCCCATGGTGATTGAAAGAGGTGGCAAAGATGGGGTGAGGGTATTTATACCAAGACTCCTTAGCCACCATGCACTTGTCTGGAAAAAAGCAGTAAAGTGAATCTGCCAGTAAGAATCAACCAAAACAAGTAAGAAACCATCCACATCCCTTATAATTGTAAAGGCAATAGTGAGGATGGGGTAGTGAGGTAAAGAAAGGAGTAAAAAAATGGGAAGAGCCCTGTTGGATCAGACCAAAGATCCATCTAGTCTAGTCTGTTTTATTCTCACAGTGGCCACCAGATGCCTATGTGAAACCCACTAGGAGGACATGAGCACAATGGAACTCTCATGTTCCTAAGCAACTAAAGAATACTGCTTCTGGTGCCAGAGGTAACATACAGGCATCATTACTAGTCGCTGAGAGTCTTATCCTCCATTAATTTTTCTAACCATTAAACAATTTGCTGTTTGAAGAAGTACTTCATTTTGTATATCCCGAATCTCCCACTATTCAGCTTCACTTGATAACCCCAGGTTCTAGTATTATAAGACAGAAAAACAGCCAGTGGCAGTTTATATAAAGTTAAGTTTCTTTTTATCCCAGTATGTATCACTTGACACTTGTTTACACTGAACTGTTTTTGCCATTCTAATACCCATTTCCACAGTTTGGAGAGGTCCTTTCGGCTCTGTGTAATCCCTTTTTTTCCAACCACCTTGAACGATATGGTGTCTTTAAACTTGGCTACCTTACTGCTACCCTACGTCCAGATGTCTTATTAACCAAAACAAAAAACCCACTGATATTAATTCAGTTTAATGAAGGAAATGTCCCAGTGCTGGCACATGAATTCTTAAGGTTACAGATCTTCTCAATACTGTCTCTAAAGGCCTTTTGTTTTCCCTAAAAAAAAATTGAGGCAGAAACTAGAGCTGCTCTCTACTCATCCCAGTGCTGGACTTGCTCCAGGTTTCTTATTCCTAGGACTAGTGATCAAAGACCATATTCAGCTTACGAACCCATGCTCCTGGAACTATGCACCATTGTATTCATTAGGTACAAGACCTTGAACTCTAGGAGGTAAATACTGAGGCCCACCTGCTGCCTAATAGGTAACACCTATTCTGCCTGGCTAGATGGGAGTCTAACATATTAGTGGGCTGGACCTTAAAAGTTTGATCCTGGCACTAAGTGGCAATTGAAGAACTAACTCTTCCATTTCCCCCTCACCCAGTCAAGCAATGATGGATCATTATGATCCACAAAATCACTCACCATCCCAGTTTTACCTCTGGGTGCAGTTCTGGTAATGCCCCGCAAGTCGGACTTCTAAACATAAACACGCCCGCATACTGTTTTGTATGCCTGATAAACTTTTCTATATTTTGGGCAGATTCCCTTTTAAGTAGTTACAGGGCACACTGTTTCTAAAATATCAAACCTGAGGGCAGGAAGAAAATGATACTACTTGTTTCAAAAGATTGTGCAATGCAGCTTTACAGAACAAGTAAAAATGTGTCATAGAATCATAGATCTGTAGGGTTAGAAGGAACCCTGAGAGTCATCTAGTCCAACTCCCTGAAATGCTTAAAAACCTCCAATGTCATTCTGTCCTGTAATGTTTCTTCTTGGCTATCAAATATTTTACCTTCTAAGACAGTGTTTCCCAACCGGTGTTCCGCGGCACACTAGTGTGCCGCGGGACGTCGGCTGGTGTGCCGTGGGAGGGAGGCGGGCGAGTCGGGGGGCGAGAGGCGGGGCGGCGGCGGCGAGCACACGCGGGGCGGGGAGCGAGCTCCCTCCCACATCCCATCGCCCCGTGCTCCGCGCTGGTGTCCGCAAGCCTTGCGCACCCGGGGGATCTCCCCCCGGGAGCGCAAGGCTTGCGGGCAGCAGCCTGCAGCGCGGAGCACGGGGCGCCCTCCAGAGGACGCCCCGTGCTCCGCGCTGGTGTCCGCAAGCCTTGCGCACCCGGGGGATCTCTCCCCGGGAGCGCAAGGCTTGCGGGCAGCAGCCTGCAGCGCGGAGCACGGGGCGCCCTCCAGAGGACGCCCCGTGCTCCGCGCTGGTGTCGGCCAGCCTTGCGCACCCGGGGGATCTCTCCCCGGGAGCGCAAGGCTTGCGGGCAGCAGCCTGCAGCGCGGAGCACGGGGCGCCCTCCAGAGGACGCCCCGTGCTCCGCGCTGGTGTCCGCAAGCCTTGCGCACCCGGGGGATCTCCCCCCGGGAGCGCAAGGCTTGCGGGCAGCAGCCTGCAGCGCGGAGCACGGGGCGCCCTCCAGAGGACGCCCCGTGCTCCGCGCTGGTGTCGGCCAGCCTTGCGCACCCGGGGGATCTCTCCCCGGGAGCGCAAGGCTTGCGGGCGTCAGCTGGCAGCGCGGAGCACGGGGCGCCCTTCGGAGGACGCCCCGTGCTCCGCGCTGGTGTCGGCCAGCCTTGCGCACCCGGGGGATCTCTCCCCGGGAGCGCAAGGCTTGCGGGCGTCAGCTGGCAGCGCGGAGCACGGGGCGCCCTTCGGAGGCCACCCCGTGCTCCGCGCTGGTGTTGGCAAGTCTTGCGCACCGGGGGATCTCCCCCCGGGAGCGCAAGGCTTGCGGGCAGCAGCCTGCAGCGCGGAGCACGGGGCGCCCTCCAGAGGACGCCCCGTGCTCCGCGCTGGTGTCGGCCAGCCTTGCGCACCCGGGGGATCTCTCCCCGGGAGCGCAAGGCTTGCGGGCGTCAGCTGGCAGCGCGGAGCACGGGGCACCCTTCGGAGGACGCCCCGTGCTCCGCGCTGGTGTTGGCCAGCCTTGCGCACCCGGGGGATCTCTCCCCAGGAGCGCAAGGCTTGCGGGCGGCAGCTGGCAGCGCGGAGCACGGGGCGCCCTTCGGAGGACGCCCCGTGCTCCGCGCTCGTGTTGGCAAGCCTTGCGCACCCGGGGGGCACATGGGGCGCCCTGAAACAGAGGGTTCCCCAATCTGCGGACTGTAGCCTGCCGCCGGACGCGCGGGGCGCCCTGAAGCAGAGCGCCCCTCGCGCCAGGCAGACATGGGCCAGCCCCACAAGCTCGGGGGACAGCGGGGAGGCGCAGCACCGCCATCCCACTGTTCCCCGACCTGGTTTTTTTGGGGGGAAATAAAGGAAAAAATTTTTTACTTTATTTCCCCCCTCAAAAAAGTAGGTGCGTCCTATGGGACGGAGCGTCCTATGGGACGAAAAATACGGTACTTACTATTTCATAATAAAGTAATTATAAAATACTTTCTTTGTGTTTATTTGATTCCTATTAAAGAGAGTTACTTTATATATAGTCAATATAGGCACAGAGTTAATTTTTTAAACATTTTCTAATGGTGGTGTGCCTCGAGATTTTTTTCATGAAACAAGTGTGCCTTTGCCCAAAAAAGGTTGGGAAACACTGTTCTAAGATACCTTATCATTCAGGGAAGTTATACTAAATGTATTAAAAGAAAACTATGTTTCACATAGCTGTGACAATTGCCACAGGAATGGAATCTGATTTTTCACACTTGTTACTGGATGTATAGCAGCTCTCATTCATAAATTCTCTTTATTTTTCAGTTCCTCACACATTGCCACATACCAGAATTATATTTAGGATGCAATCAGTGCAGCATGCCTTTTAAAGCTATCATTATCAAGAAATGTACTATGGTATCAAAGGAATTTGGATCCATAGCATGACTTGTCTGTAATTTAATCTAAGGACACTTCCAGATATAGGCATTTCAGATGAAATGCCAAACCATGGTTTGGTGTAGCAAGAATGAGCCTTGGGGTCATGCACACTCTCCCCTATGTCTGCAAAAGTGGAATCGGGTCACAATTCAGTTGCAATTTCCAGTTTTTGTGTGTGCAAACCACACACTGTCCAAATATTCTGCTATGATAATATACTATAGTCAGCTGCTAAATTGGAACTCAGGGAAGTACAATGGGAGGAAGCAGCAAGTGAATCTAGATTTCAAATAATACCAAGAAGAGGAGTTTGGATTTGATATCCCGCCTTTCACTCCCTTTTAAGGAGTCTCAAAGCGGCTAACATTCTCCTTTCCCTTCCTCCCCCACAACAAACACTCTGTGAGGTGAGTGGGGCTGAGAGACTTCAGAGAAGTGTGACTGGCCCAAGGTCACCCAGCAGCTGCATGTGGAGGAGTGGAGACGCGAACTCGGTTCCCCAGATTATGAGACTACCGCTCTTAACCACTACACCACACTGGCTGTGGTTTTCTGTTACATCTAAATCAACACTTTTCTCTTTTGTAGATAATAGGTACTTGAATCAGAGCACTGGTCACACTCAATCCCCATGCTGAAATGTCATCTCCATTTCAGATGCTGCCAGTCCAGACAGACTAGCAGAATCCAACATGACTGGCACAGCTACAATTGTGCAAGACAGCAATGGTAACTCTAAACTCCCATGCTGAGAAGCATCTCTCCTCTTTGAGGCACCTCCTGCTGTGATTCCTGATTTGCTGCTACCGTTCTGCTAGAAGCAACATCTGGAAGAATCTTTAGAGTGATTGATCTGCATTTCATACAACCACTTTGCCAGACCAGAGGAATCAGAAATAGCAGTTTTTGGGAAAGATTGTATACCATAAAAAGACAATTATGATGCCTCTTTCTACTCTGCCTAATATTATGTTTGTACTTGGAATAGTTTTGCTATTCTAAGGATTATCTGACATTAAGTGAAGAGCTTTACGAGTTTCATGAACTGAATAAAATGACATTGCAAACTGCTCTAATCAGTAACAAGGACATGTAAACTGTATGTCACACTACTCTGAACCATTGTGCTTGAATTTCACTGCAAAGCAAGATGGGTGGGAAACTGAATCTGTGTTAAGTATACATTTCTCTACAGCTAACATTCAATAACCTTTGAATAACAATCTTATTTTTGGTGTACCATGCTAGCTATGCCACTGAGATTCCTTTTTGGAAAACACAAAATAGCATTCACTGGAATGATAATTGACATTTATCTTACTTTTGATTTGATTTCTAAGCTTTCTGTCTCCTATTTGGTCACTTGACACATAATAAATATGTTATGCTCACAACACACTCAAGGCAAAAGTTGAAAACTGGCACCCATTTCACTCACAGGAATGCAGAGTCAAACAATTCCCAGACAATGTCTTGCAGGAACATTTCATTTAAGTCTAACTAGATTTTTCACATTCACTTATGCAAAATTAGAACCACAAACTAAGAGCATTTCCCTCCCTCAACCATGACATATTTTCCATCTAATTTGCGAGTTTCTACACAGAGCTACTAACACACAGCGCTGCCACCGCCTCCCCTACCACATACAACCTAAACTGTGGGGTTTAACTAGTTATCCCTCTCTTTTGCATGTTCAAAGAATTATCAGTCAGTCAGGGGATGCCCAGCACTAATGACATTACACTTATCATAGACCCTTGAAGAAAAAGCTAACAATTTCAAAAAATGCACAAAGACGCAGAGTCCAACAGAAGAAGAAGAAGAAAGGATTAGCAAGGATGAAGGATTGGAGAGACTTACCTACTCGGAAGTTGGGTGCTGTCAAGGTGTCAGCAGCATGCCCATTTTCACTAATCAGAGTCGTGGTGTTCCCTTTCTCGCAGCTGTTCTGACAGGTGCCTTTTTTACAAGTCACTTTACAGATGCTGGGCGTAAAGACCACCTTGATGCGTCCCGTGTGATTTCCCACTGGGAGCAGAGGCAAAGAGAAAAAGAAAAACAAACAAGTCACTTTGGTAGCCATTGAGTTCCTTTAGATGATTTTAAAAAAAGCTTTTTAAAATTAAAATTAAAAAAGGCAGAGAGTTCTTAACAGAGGAGGGCAGTCTTCAGTGCTCTCTCCTCGATATCCAGTGGTGTCTCTGAAACAGGAGTAGGAAGCTTAGCAAACAGGACTCCGGGATCCACTCCAAAACCACATTTAAAGTCAAGTCACTGGAGTGGGATTAGTAATCACAATGCTGCACTTTATTCACAGTCAAAGAGCAATACCAAGGGCATGACAGCTTAAATAGCCAACCCTGACAGGCAGATGTAATGTAAAGCGACTGGCTGTTCACCTAGGGGTGAATAAACTCTTGCGTCTTTTCCTCTTGCATACTTTTCCTGTTTCTACACTTATTAAGTCACTATTTGTAGCCCGACCCCTGGAAATGTTTTAGGCATGCCGCATGTCTGAAAACATCTGTCTCAAATCTCCTGGCACCCCAGCCTGAAGTGAACAAATCCAGTGACGCAGCTGCCCAAGACCCTTTATTTTTTTTCCACAGATTCTTGGAACGGCTACTCCATGTGGATTTACATATTATAGGTTTTACTTTGTCGACAAATACTAGCACTTAAACCAACATCCTAATTGTGCAAGATTGCCACCGGATAACTGCAAAACCTGTTCCTAACAGGGGGTGGGGTGGGGCAAAGCGAAAGTGTATTCCAGGCACAGTCATTCAGTACTTTAGTCTGATCTGTTCTTAGAAGATGGGAGGATTTACCAAACCCCAGATTTTCTCTCTTTTTTAAAACCCCAGATTTTACGAATGGTTGTATATACGTTTGGTTAAGCAACAAACATTTATATCTCTTATTTTCTTACTTTTTAAAAAAGCATGCTTCAGATATACAAAATCATGTGCATCTCCCCCACCTTGTCTTACTGCAACTTCATTCCTTCATTAAGAAACCATATTAATAATAACTAGTTGCAAAAAATTATCCAAGCCAACATTCTTTCTAAACGTTTTCCAAAACGTTCCTGCCACAACAATGTGTGCAATTTGAACACTGGTTGGTTGGCCCATCCAGTGTATGAATGCCCTCTGGGAAATTATTATGGGTAATGCTTGGGGGGGGGGAGGAGGAGAATGTTTCCTAACATAAAAATAATATCATTTCAAATTGTTTTTGGCTTGTAATAAGATTAATTGAAAGTAAAGAAAACAGTGCCAGGTGATTCATCTCCAGACACTGGCATTAAACTGTTGCCCGCCAGATGCAGAGCAAATGCTCCAGCTTACTGTAAACAAGCAACTTTCAGACCTACTTACAGAAAGCTTCTCTCTGCCAATATTGAAACCGTGAACTCCCCCTCTCCTCCAAATACAACTAGCTACTCATTATCTGAGGAGATTTAATGTGTTCATTCAGCACAACGACACATGGAGCAGTCTCCTCCTATTCATACAGATACACTGTGGGACCAATACAGGAGGTGCAGTCTGCACTGCTAATTTATTACTTAGGCTTTGGCAGGTCCGCTTTCTAGTACCAGCGCCATTTTACATAGTATGAAGAGCCACTTGTACTTCACCAACAGAGGTAGACTAGAATGAGTTGCAGTTCTGTTTACTGGTTGCAAGAAGACAGTGAGAAGGCTCACAGATGAGTTAAATGTCTTCCCTGGCACTGCTCACAGCCTTCTAAGGAAGCCTGCCTCATATTTGGAACACTTGTGCTCTGAATAATTCTTAACAGTAGGCATAGCAGAGATGAAAAGGGAAAACAATGAATTTCACTCATTCTAACTTCACCATTCATAGCTCACTTAAAGGCAAATCTTAGCTTTTCTACTGGCAAACTGCATTTTCTAGGAACTAGCTCTACACCTTTCCCAATAAACAGGCATAAAGTTGCTTGTGAACTGCTAAGGCGGCCAGATTTCAAACATCTAAGTCAATTCTAAAACACCAAGCAGATTTTCAATATTTTATTTGGAAATGTCTTCACAGAAAAAAAAATCTTTTCCTAGAAAAACCGTAACAATTTCTATCCTCTATTTTAACATGCCTTTTGCAATCATTTTTTTTTCCATTTAGGAAGTGATCTAATTAAAACAACATGCTTAGCTAAGTAACCACTATCAAGCTGGCCCAACCTGGAAAATCTCGTGTGTTAGAGAAATCCCAGCTGCAGTTCTTCAGTGCCACAGCATGGTTTAAATTGGAATCTGGCAATATTGATGCAACTGAGTGGTGACTCTTGAGTCATGATGCAGACAAAACAACAAACAATGCACTTTCAGTACAATTTGATAATATAGCAAAGGATTGCTGGAATATATGACTGGGAACTCAGTAAGTTATTTAGGTGCCTTACTTGGTAGCAAGCCCCAATAAACTTAACAAAGCTTTTTCTGAGTTGATTTGTATAGGATTGCTTTGGAAGGTTGCATCACATAGGACTTTATTTGGAGACTGGCTGTATCCAGGAAATGCGTTCTTCCAAGAACCCATTTTCTTTATACATCTGCAGAGCACATAAGGGGAGTTGCAGGAATTGCGTGTATCACTCATTGTCTGTCTGTGTCAGACATCTCATGAGTTTCTGGTTGTAAGAATGTGAATTAATATTATAATTTGATTTTTATATCGCTCTTCCTCATATAAGAGCCCAGGGCAGGCAACTGAAGTAGAATAAAATCCCATGCATTGTTTGGGACAGAACAACCTATTTCCATTCCATGTCAGTTCACATGCATGAGCATGCATGAATCATAGATCCATTCCATTCTGTTTTTTGCATTTTAAAAAATGCATGAAAAATTCACATTTGAATTGTACAAATGCTGTACTTTCTTCCCCTAAAAGACATTTTTTTTGCATGCTTTCAATGCATTTCTTCTACATACTTTTGTATGATTTTTCTGTTAAATACCAAACACTTACTTTCACATATTTTATGGAATTTTACAGAAACTACATTGCCATTTCAGCAAAATATGTAATCCAACCCATAGCTGCATTCCGAAATGCATGCAAATTTTTAGACCAGTGAATTGTTGTTGTTGTTTAGTCGTTTAGTCGTGTCCGACTCTTCGTGACCCCATGGACCAGAGCACGCCAGGCACTTCTGTCTTCCACTGCCTCCTGCAGTTTAGTCAAACTCATGCTGGTAGCTTCGAGAACACTATCCAACCATCTCGTCCTCTGTCGTCCCCTTCTCCTTGTGCCCTCCATCTTTCCCAACATCAGGGTCTTTTCCAGGGAGTCTTCTCTTCTCATGAGGTGGCCAAAGTATTGGAGTCTCAGCTTCACGATCTGTCCTTCCAGTGAGCACTCAGGGCTGATTTCCTTAAGAATGGATAAGTTTGTTCTTCTTGCAGTCCATGGGACTCTCAAGAGTCTCCTCCAGCATCATAATTCAAAAGCATCAATTCTTCAGCGATCAGCCTTCTTTATGGTCCAGCTCTCACTTCCATACATCACTACTGGGAAAACCATAGCTTTTACTATACGGACCTTTGTTGGCAAGGTGATGTCTCTGCTTTTTAAGACGCTGTCTAGGTTTGCCATCGCCTTCCTCCCAAGAAGCAGGCGTCTTTTAATTTTGTGGCTGCTGTCACCATCTGCAGTGATCATGGAGCCCAAGCAAGTAAAATATCTCACTGCCTCCATTTCTTCCCCTTCTATTTGCCAGGAGGTGATGGGACCAGTGGCCATGATCTTCGTTTTTTTGATGTTGAGCTTCAGACCATATTTTGCGCTCTCCTCTTTCACCCTCATTAAAAGGTTCTTTAATTCCTCCTCACTTTCTGCCATCAAGGTTGTGTCATCTGCATATCTGAGGTTGTTGATATTTCTTCCGGCAATCTTAATTCCGGCTAGGGATTCATCCAGCCCAGCCTTTCGCATGATGAATTCTGCATATAAGTTAAATAAGCAGGGAGACAATATACAGCCTTATCGTACTCCTTTCCCAATGTTGAACCAATCAGTTGTTCCATATTCAGTTCTAACTGTACATTCTTGTCCCACATAGAGATTTCTCAGGAGACAGATGAGGTGATCAGGCACTCCCATTTCTTTAAGAACTTGCCATAGTTTGCTGTGGTCGACACAGTCAAAGGCTTTTGCATAGTCAATGAAGCAGAAGTAGATGTCTTTCTGGAACTCTCTAGCTTTCTCCATAATCCAGCGCATGTTTGCAATTTGTTCCTCTGGTTCCTCTGCCCTTTCGAAATCCAGCTTGCACTTCTGGGAGTTCTCGGTCCACATACTGCTTAAGCCTGTCTTGTAGAATTTTAAGCATAACCTTGCTAGCATGTGAAATGAGTGCAATTGTGCGGTAGTTGGAGCATTCTTTGGCACTGCCCTTCTTTGGGACTGGGATGTAGACTGATCTTCTCCAATCCTCTGGCCACTGCTGAGTTTTCCAAAGTTGCTGGCATATTGAGTGTAGCACCTTAACACCATCATCTTTTAAAATTTTAAATAGTTCAGCTGGAATACCATCACTTCCACTGGCCTTGTTATTTGCAGTGCTTTCTAAGGCCCATTTGACTTCACTCTCCAGGATGTCTGGCTCAAGGTCAGCAACCACACTACCTGGGGTGTACGAGCCATCCATATATTTCTGGTATAATTCATCTGTGTATTCTTGCCACCTCTTCTTGATGTCTTCTGCTTCTGCTAGGTCCTTACCATTTCTGTCCTTTATTATGGTAATCTTTGTACGAAATGTTCCTTTCATATCTCCAATTATCTTGAACAGATCTCTGGTTCCAGTGAATTAGGTTGGTTCAATTCCTAATACAGAATGATTTAATTTCTCCAGCATTCCTAGTCGTAATGGACATCCACATTTGAAAATGATCATTTAGTGAAAAGAAGCCGAAGTTTCATGGACTATTTTTGGGAACTGTATAACAAGCAGATCAGAGGATCATTCAAAACTGCAGACCAGAAGAGAAGACAAGGGTCTGCAAAGCCAACGTGCAAGAACTATCCTGTGGTTCTCCACGGCAACTCAGGATGGACTTTTGTGCCTCTATGTGGAACAAGAATGGGCTGCTAAAGATGCACCATGTCTTTAAAAAAGTCAGTACAAGTAGGGCTTGTCCATTTATACCTCTGCGCACATATGCAATGCCAACTCTAAACCTGAACATGTAAGAGGGAAAGACAAATCCCGACTGTAGCTCAACACTACTAGTTTCTATTTCAGCTAAGTACCCACCAATTCTTGGAGCTTCTGTTACCCAAATACAAAGTGCACATTTGGCACATTAGAATGAAGGACAAACATGTGTAGAAATTTCCATTTGCAGTAAATGGAAAGGTGGATTTAATCCTTAATTGCACTTTACTCCTGGGTAAGTTAAAGCGAATCACAAACTTACACATATACGCTCTTTGTATATGATTCTCTACTTGTATGTTTCACCCAAATATCCATACCCATGTACAAAATAATCATAAACTGCAACCTCAGTAAGCTTAATGTTGTTGTAGTAGTAGTACCCAGCCCATCTGACCAAGTTGCCCCAGCCACTCTGGGTGGCTTCCAACACAAGGTGACATCAAACACGGAAAACTTCCCTATACAGCGCTGCCTTTGTATGTCTTCTAAAAGTCATATAGTTGTTTATCTCCTTGACATCTGATGGGATGGCGTTCCACAGGACTGGGACCACTACTGAGATGGGCTCCTTAGGATACTGTTTTATGAAAGTAGCCATATAGCAAAGATAAATTAAGAGTGGATAGATAAGCATTAGCCACCATTCCGTATTTCTCTAAGTACTACCGTGTTTCCTCAAATGTAATGCACATCTTTTTTGGCCAAATTATGTCATGAAAATTAGGGTATGCATTAGATTTGATTACAAGCATGAAAAACATCGCTGACATAGCAAATACTTTTTGGGCTTCAAGGTTTTGAAAACTGAGGTGCACATTAGATTTGATGGCGCATTAGATTCACATATATACGGTAGTAATCTAATCTCAAATTACACAAAAATGGCCTTGACAATATAAAAGTCACCTGTGTTGTGAACTGCCCTGGGATCCAAAGACAAATGGCAGTATACAAATCTAATAAATAAACATTCATTGAATTATGGGAACATTATTTCTTTTTTCTCTTTTTTTTTAAGATAATTTTTATTAATTTCCAAAACATAAGACAGAAAACAAGAAAAAAAAAGAAAAACACAGAGAAATAAATAAAATGTGACTTCCCCATACCTCCCCTTCACTGCATCCTTGTTTTGCAATTTTTTAGCAACCCTTCAGTCAATTTTTTCATTTAACTTTTTTGGATTTTCTCAACTTAAACGATTACAGCTGTAATTCTCTGTTTCTTACCCCTTGACATCTTAACAGTTCAAAATTTTACAACAGTTCTTAAGATATACTTTACATTTTTTCCAATCCTCCTCCACTGCCTCCTTCCTCTGGTCTCGGATTCTGCCGGTCATCTCTGCCAGTCCCATAAATTCGGTCACCTTCATCTGCCATTCTTCCAGAGTGGGTAGTTCTTGCATCTTCCAATACTTTGCCAAAAGAATTCTTGCTGCTGTTGTTGCATACATAAAGAATATTCTATCCTTCTTTGGTACCAATTGGCCGACCATGCCCAAGAGGAAAGCCTCCGGTTTCTTTACAAATGTCCACTTAAGGACTTTCTTAATTTCATTATAGATCATTTCCCAGTAGGCCTTGATCTTTGGGCAGGTCCACCAAAGGTGATAGAAGGTTCCTTCAGACTCATTGCATTTCCAACAATTGTTATTGGGCAAGTGGTAGATCTTTGCAAGCTTGACTGGGGTCATGTACCACCTATAGATCATTTTCATTATGTTTTATTTCAAGGCACTACATGCCGTAAATTTAATACCGGTGGTCCATAACTGTTCCCAGTCAGCAAACATAATATCATGACCAATATCTTGTGCCCATTTAATCATAGCTGATTTCACCGTTTCATCCTGAGTGTTCCATTTCAGCAACAAGTTATACATTCTAGACAAATTCTTAGTATTGGGTTCTAACAGTTCTGTTTCTAACTTCGACCTCTCCTTCTGGAATCCTACCTTCCTGTCTAGCTTAAATACTTCATTTATCTGATGATAATGTAACCAATCTCGAACTTTATGCTTCAGCTTATCATAACTCTTAAGTTTAAACTTTTCACCATCTTGTTCTAAAATTTCACAATATTTTGGCCACATTATTTCTTTTTTCTCATTCATATATCATTTTTAATTTTTCTCTCATGACTAAATCCCTCATTCCATTTTTACAAATAGGGAACTGAAACCAAGACATAATCACTTGGATGAGACCTAATAGTAAATCCATGGGTTGAGATCAGTGGTTTTCAAAACTGTTTTCTCTGGGCCACTCTTTCAGAATAAAAAATTGCCAACATCACATCAAATTTTTTAACCGAAAAGAGATGCACTGGAAAACACAACTAGGATTGTCCTCAGTATCACTTGATGCTCTTGCTCTCATTTTGAAAATATATCTATCCATATTCTGCAAATAACAATAAATTATTATTATTATTATTATTATTATTATTATTATTATTATTATTATTCTACACTACACTACACTACACTACACTACACTACACTACACTACACTACACTGAAATGTTTCTTTGATTGTCCTTGACTCTTCCTGCCACACTTGCCACTGTCTCCTGCCACACCGGGGGCTTACATTCTATGTTTTTGCTTCACTGATGGAAGGAGGACAGTTTTGTACCACTTTCGCTTATAGAACTCTCATTTGTTGAATGGAAAGCTATTCCCTCCATTCACAGAACAGAAACTTAAGTCCCAAGTCATGGATTAAATAGGATTTTCATCACAGGAAGTATCTGTTACAGTATGGAGGGCGGGGGGTTAATGCTTTGTACTGGCAATGCACCCAATATAATTCAACGGCACACACCAAAGTCCATTAGTCTCCACCCTGAAGGTCTGGCAATTCAACAGCAACATCATGAATTAAATGTGATCCTACACAAGGCTTGCTGTGACAAACTGAATTGCAGTCTGTTATGCTGTAATAGAAAGAGCAAGCAGAGGAATGGGCATTTGGCAGGGCTTGTGACCAGATGGCCATGACAGCTGTTTTTGCCATACCTAGATAGGGTTATATAAGGTAAAGGAATTCTATAAGCTAGCTTTGTAGATCATTTTACTTATAATGCTAATCCGATTCCAGGAAGATTTTATACATGTTTTAGTTGTCTTTATTAATGTGAACAACTGTTGATTTACATTTTCTACTAATTGTTTGGGTTTTACCATTCTTTTCAGAATTTACATATATGCCTTCAAGAGTAACTATATGGTGCAAGATTTCTAGCTATGAACACACTCAGCTGTCCACGTGCATCTCATTCTATTTGGAGGAGGACCATGTGGACACAGAAGTTTGGGGCTGCTTTACTAATGAAGTCACTGGAAGGCTGTTGTCCTAGAGAAACTGCACCTTTCCAGTCTCTTGTAAAATTGGGGTGGGGTGGGGGTTGGGTTTTGGAGAGTAGAAAGACTATATAAAAAACAGGCACTGATTATGTTCTCATGCTCCATTTAAAGATGACACACATATTTACAGAGTGGAGAAAGAACTCATTGATCCACATGGCATTACCATATTTTTCGCCCTATAGGACACACTTTTTCCCCTCCAAAAATGAAGGGGAAATGTGTGTGCGTCCAATGGGGCGAATGCAGGCTCCTTGGCTTCAGCGATAGCAACGCGAAGCCTCCGAAGCCTGCGCTCCGGAGGCTTCGCGTTGCTTTCGCTGAAGCCAGGAGAGTCTGCTCTTTGAGGCTGGCGGTGGGGGAAAGCAGCACTTCCCCCCACCGCCAGCCCCACAAGCTTGGGGGCCAGCAGGAAGGCGCGCAACGCCTTAGCGCTGCTCTTCGACCCGGCTTTGAGGCTGGCGGTGGGGGAAACGCTGCTTTCCCCCACCGCCAGCCCCACAAGCTGGGTCGAAAAGCCCACAGGAGCCGCGCAGCCTTTAAAGAGTGCGCCGCTCTTGGGGGCTTTTCCCCAAGGAGGGAGAAGGGACTGACTGGCCGAGTCAGTCCCTTCTCCCTCCTGTGGGCTTTTGCGGGAGGTGGGGGAATTCCGCCACCTCCCGCAAAAGCAGGGAGAAGGTCTTGGAGTAGCGCACAGGCTGTTTGCAGCCTGTCTGCTGCTCCCAGAGCTGCGGGGGCGGGGGAAACATATTTTTTCCCTTGATTTCCCCCCCCCCCTGAAAAGTAGATGCGCCCTATGGGCCGGTGCACACTATAGGGCGAAAAATACGGTAAATATATTAAATACATTTTCATTAGAAATGAAGCAATATTTTCATTCCATACACATCATTAGGATATAAGGTTTACATGCACCTAGGACTCATCTCTCATGTTGTGGTATTTATGTTCCAATCCTGTTGCACAGAACAGCTGAAAAAACCATCCCAGACTTACACACACATACATGTATAGAAAAAAACATACAGTTTTAGAAACACTAAAAGCTTTTCAAGCTCTTTGGTTATCTCCTATACCTTTTAAACTGCTGACAAAACACAATCAAGAGGAAATTGCTTATTTCCTAAAGTAGGCCTGTCCCAGTTCTTTTATCATCCCATCCTGATTAACTCTTCTCAGAGTTTTTTCTTTAAAGCTGTACAAAGGAAAGTTGATATTTAATAAATACCACCATAAAATATAACCTTTTTTTTTGTTTGTTTAACAGCAACCTTTTTCAATCATACAATGAATTTTTCACAATATTTCTACATACTATATTTTTTTAAAAAACATTATTTCCTCTAGTGATTTTTCAGTTAGAGCCATATACTGTATAGTCAACTGACAAGCTAGTCCTTGATTGGCTTTAGCTAAATATTGTTTAAAGATCCTGCACAGTGGTCTCTATAAAGCTGCATATCAGCAATACGTTCCCTTCACACTCCTTGTTTCAACCTTTCCTCTTACATTTCAAAAGAGAAATTGTGAATGATTGCATGGTGTCAGCCAGTTCCAGTTTGGCTCCCATTTGTGGCATGGATGGATGGATGGGTTAGGGACCAGCAGGGGTCTTCAGTACATAATGGTTTTATATATATATATATATATATATATATATGCTTTCGTAGATTTTCACGGGTACAGGAATGCAGGTTTTGGTGTCCTCGGGTGTCTTCCCGTGTAAAAGTTGGGGTGTCTAGGCGACGTTTCGACGAGGTCTCACTCGTCATCTTCAGGCTGGTGCTTTCGGCTTCTTGTTACTGGAACAGAGCAGGATCTCAGTGTTTGAGTTCCTATAAATACTGTAGAGGGGGTGTGGTGTATAGCCTCCAATGTTCTGGGCAGAGAGGAAGTTCCCAGGCTAGTGTGCCTTTTCTTCTTTTGTTCCTTAATTACTTGAGAGATATCTTGAGTGATTTCTTGAGTGATATCCTGAGTACCACTTAGGTGGGTCATTAGGTGTGGATTAGTTGTTAAAGTCTTTGTGTCTTGACCTCTTGAACTTTGTGAAGAGTTTTCCTGAGAAGATGGCTGTACTGTACTTAGTTGTGCTCTGGCTTGGCTTCGTGTATAGGGGCGAGCTGTGGTTTTGTGGCTTGTGTCAGCCAGATCTGTGTAGGGATTGCAGGGGGGTGCAGCATCCGGAGGTGCCACCATGGATTGGCTACACCATCCAGTAGCCAATCCATGGTGGCACCTCCGGATGCTGCACCCCCCTGCAATCCCTACACAGATCTGGCTGACACAAGCCACAAAACCACAGCTCGCCCCTATACACGAAGCCAAGCCAGAGCACAACTAAGTACAGTACAGCCATCTTCTCAGGAAAACTCTTCACAAAGTTCAAGAGGTCAAGACACAAAGACTTTAACAACTAATCCACACCTAATGACCCACCTAAGTGGTACTCAGGATATCACTCAAGAAATCACTCAAGATATCTCTCAAGTAATTAAGGAACAAAAGAAGAAAAGGCACACTAGCCTGGGAACTTCCTCTCTGCCCAGAACATTGGAGGCTATACACCACACCCCCTCTACAGTATTTATAGGAACTCAAACACTGAGATCCTGCTCTGTTCCAGTAACAAGAAGCCGAAAGCACCAGCCTGAAGATGACGAGTGAGACCTCGTCGAAACGTCGCCTAGACACCCCAACTTTTACACGGGAAGACACCCGAGGACACCAAAACCTGCATATATATATATATATATATATATATATATGCTTTCGTAGATTTTCACGGGTACAGGAATGCAGGTTTTGGTGTCCTCGGGTGTCTTCCCGTGTAAAGGCTATACACTGTTTAGGGAAGTTTTTAATGTTTGATGTTTTATTGTATTTTTAATATTCTGTTGGGAGCCACGCAGAGTGGCTGGGGAAACCAGTATAAGTAATAAAATTATTATTATTATTATTATTATTATTATTATTATTATTATTATTAAAAGCTGACTATGGGGTGTGGCGCTCATCTTTACACGGGAAGACACCCGAGGACACCAAAACCTGCATATATATATATATATATATATATATATATATCAACCACACAGACAAAGGAATAGCTCCCTAACCAGCAGTTCATCTCAAGTCCTTATAGCAATGCAAAAATAAGGATAACCCACTATACTTGATATCAAAGGTATAAAGTGTATTATTTTTTGAAAAATCCCAGTCAGACTAAATGATGAGCTGTGTCTGTTTTGCATAGACAGAACAAGGTTTGTTAATCTTAACTGAATAGCTTAATAGGTAAAGGAACCCTGGACAGTTAAAGCCAGTCAAAGGCAGCCCTGAAGGCAGCCCTGTTTAGGGAAGTTTTTAATGTTTGATGTTTTATTGTATTTTTAATATTCTGTTGGGAGCCACGCAGAGTGGCTGGGGAAACCAGTATAAGTAATAAAATTATTATTATTATTATTATTATTATTATTATTATTATTATTAAAAGCTGACTATGGGGTGTGGCGCTCATCTCAGTTTTCAGGCTGAGGGAGCCAGCGTTTGTCCACAGACAGCTTTCTGGGTCATGTGGCCAGCGTGACTAAACCGCTTCTGGTGCAATGGGACAGCATGACAAGTGCCAGAGCACACAGAAATGTCCCTTCCCACCACAGTGGTACCTATTTATCTACTTGCACTGGTATGCTTTGAAACTGCTAGGCTGGCAGAAGTTAGGACAGAACAACTGGAGCTCAGCCCGTTGCATGGATTCAAACAACTGACCTTACGATCAGCAAGCCGAAGAGGCTTAGTGGTTTAGACCACAGTGTCACTTGCATCCCTTAATAATGCCAGTATGTCCACCTTGCATCCCTTAATAATGCCAGTATGTCCACCTGTATGTCAAAGAAGCTCACCCTGAAAAATAAAATTTAAGCCACCAAGGTATGTATGAAATAATATTCCAGGAGAAAATTTGGACAGCTTTTCCAAATGTGGAAACAATTTTCAGATTGTTCCTGTGTTTAAGGGTTGCAAACTGTACTAGCGAAAGATCAATTTCTAGACTAAAAAGGATAAAGAATGATGTACAGTCAACAATGTGCCAAGACTGGTTGTCTTATCAATGCATTCTCTGCACAGAAAACGATAAACTGCAACTTACTCATTTTAATGTTATAATTGGTAAGCTTGCATCCAAATGAGCTCGAAAGAAACTGTTCTGACTTTGTAGATAGTGTAATGTTGTAACATAACTATTATTTCCCTAGGAATGTTCTATGTGAATGTCTTCATTAACAATCTTTTTATCAATGCTAAAATTTCAGAAATGTTCTACATTCGCTGAGTAGCTACAGAAGAGAACAAGGTTTTGCTTCTCATGATCAGATGCAATTAAGTTTGGGCCTCCCCAGGTTTCCTAGCCCTGGGGCCCCAGTTGCTTTAATCTGGGCGGGGTTGCAAAGGTACCTGGAGAAAGGCTTCAGATGACACTCATAGAATTGTATAGTTAGAAGGAACCCAAAGTGTCATCCGGGAATCACAACTAAAGAATCCTTGACTGACAGAACTTACTGTCAGAAAGTTCTTCTTAATGTGTGGTCAGGATCTCTTGTGTTGCGATTTTCATCCACTGCTTCAGGTCCTACTCTCTGTTGCAGCAGAAAACAAGCTTGTTCCATCTTCCATGTGGCAGCCCTTTAACTATCTGAAGATGCCTACTGCATCACCTCTCAGTCTTCTCTTCTCCAGAGCCAGTGTGGTGTAGTGGTTAAGAGCGGTAGTCTCGTAATCTGGGGGACCGGGTTCGCGTCTCCGCTCCTCCACATGCAGCTGCTGGGTGACCTTGGGCCAGTCGCACTTCTTTGAAGTCTCTCAGCCCCACTCACCTCACAGAGTGTTTGTTGTGGGGGAGGAAGGGAAAGGAGAACGTTAGCCGCTTTGAGACTCCTTAAAAGGGAGTAAAAGGTGGGATATCAAATCCAAACTCTTCTTCTTCTTCAGGCTAAACACATCCAACACCCTGAACCAATTTTTGTGTGTTTTCATACAGTAAACCGCCCTGCGGTTCTCAGATGAAGGGTGAAGATTAAAGCAACATACAAACAAAAATAAAATAAAGTTGTGGTTTGCAGACCCTTATATTGGTAACCCTCCTCTGTACATATTCCAGTTTGTCAATATCCTTCTTAAACTGTGGTGCCCAGCTGGACACAAAACTCCAGGTGAGGTCTGACCAAGACGAAATGTTCCTGAGCTCCTTGTCATGAACTCCAAGAAATTAAGAGCAGCTGTGTAGAACTGATGGCTGCTAATTGACTCACAGCCACCCCTGTTTACTAGCACCTGGTCACAATGGATGGATGGACTGATGTGGAAGAAGGTGATCCAACAGGTATTTGGTCCCCAGCCATGTAGGGCTCTAAAGGTTAAAGCCAGCACTTTGAATTGAGCTTGGAAACTTTTATCAGGAGGGCTCACAGTTTGTGTAGCAACCTCAAAATGTTCTGCTTGCTTCCTTGAGGCTCAAGAGACAAAGATGGACCTAACAGTAAACTCAGAAAGGCTTGGATAAAATAAACTCAGTTGATACAAGCAAAGTATCAACAAGGGTATTGGAACAACGTATTGGTTTAGGTGTGTCAAGAGACCTTGCAGGTCAGGTTAAGGGCAGTAAGGTTGACTAGACTGATTGCAAAAGCACAAAGTAATAATCTGTTGTTTGTTGGATGTCCCAGTTAAAATATCTGGCTCATAGGCAGATTATGAAGAAACCCACACATTTCAGTTTGAAGAAATTGGTTTGCCCTAATCTCCCACACATTGTAGTGGAGCTTATGAACTCAACTCCTCTACGTATGTGTGCAAACGCTAAGGTGCTTGTTGCAGAATACATTTATAATCCATGCCTCAGAGTACTTTATGGATACAGCATTTTAGTCTGAGTCAGTGATCACAATCAGTTATTAATTTATTTATGCCTATCCTTCATGTCTACATCTCATGAACAGACAGAGGCTGTTTTATTTGTTTTTAAGTGAATCATCTTTCTTCTGACATCTCATTAATGTTAAGCTTCTTCCTGTATGATTCCTGCACCCGTTACACCCCTTTTTGGACTGTGGCCATTTTATATGCTTAAAACAACGTGAAACATGCCTGAGAGTTAGCAATGAGCAATGCTGTTATTGTTTCTTGGCAACCAACTTTAGGGCAATTGCTGAACCTAACCAGAGTGAACAAGAGAGAAAGAATCATGTACTATGAAGGTAAATTAATAGAAGTACTAGATTTTGCCCTGACCTGTCTAACTTGCAAAGTATTTTTTTTAAAAAACCATTAACACCTCAGCTGTAGGTTTCCAGAGAACTAATTTAACCCCTCTTAGAGCAAGTTTGTTCATTTGCTTATTATTAGATTAAAATACTTCTGTATTCCTTTCTGTAACACTGTCAAAGCTGCTGACTATAACATGATTATACGGTTTTAAATTAACAAAAAGAAAAAAAGTAATAATAAAAACAAAACAGTTACAGCAGCAAAAAAATAAATATTCTTTAAGCCACTCTAAATCAGCCCAAAGGCTTTTCCTAAAAGAGCCAGTTTTTGGCCACACACCAAAAGCTCAGCAATGGGGAAAAAGGAGTTATACAGAGTTACATAAATAAATGGAATTGTACTGTGTGACATTACAATGCATGGCTCTGAGAAATGCTGCCTTCTAGTGTGTGGAGTGGCCTCTTTGGGAATGGCACTTCACAACCCAGAACCCAAGATTTCTTAGTCATGCTTCGTAGTATCATGCAGTACAACTTCATTTGTGTGCTCGTGGCAAATGTCAGAGACCCCTCTGTGCCCTTCAGAATCTCTTCTCCATCAGATAGAAACTAATAACTTGAAGGCAAAGGAAACTGTGGGGCTAAAATTGCTTAGCTCCAGGAAAGAGACTCCATTCTAGACTTCTCTTCCAAAGCGTTCTTGCAAATACACACAGTGATGTTTGCTTTCCGTTCCACAAGAACGAAAGAGGAGTTCCATCCTTCTCTGTTTACCCCTGTCCTTTCTTGGTCCTCATGAATTACAAGTGCTAAAAGCACCCTCTCCATCTATGGTCACTGCAGGTACCACATACACACTTTTAACTGCCTTTTGAACACATTACAATTTGTATAATGAGTTTTTGATAAAGAGGAAATGCTCTTTACTAGGGATCAGAGAGAAATTATATTTGCATTTAAATACAAAATTATCTAATTTGCACTTTCAGAAACAAAATGCAAACCAAAATACAGCTGTCTTTTGACAAGAATTTGGGGAAATGTAGCTCATTTAAATTACGAGCTGGCCCCAAAACAGTCTCTAACAAGGACAGAAATTGTAAAATGCAATCTTTCCCCAAATAAGAAAGTACTATATTTTCACAGGCAAAATTTCTACAGTTAAGGCCAAACCTTAATCAAATGATTCCATATTCTCTTATTTCAAGCCATACTATATGCTTGGGAGCCTTATAAATCAATGTGTTCCACTTTTTAAATAAAATTTTAATGGGCAAGTTTTCTATGAAACATGGAACTTTTTAAAAGATAAAAAAATATATAATTGGTTGATATTTTGAGCATCAGTGTTTCAATTCCATTGTAATATAAAAATTTAGTACACAACATTTACAGTTATGTGCTTTGTATTGACTCAACAATGTATCTTTTAAAACCTCCGGTTTTGATGCATAGAAAAAAAATGGTGACTGACTAAAACACACTAGAAAGACAAGAAACTTATTCCTGAATAGATAATGTGAACTGTACATTTTCCAGTGCTTCGGCAATCTTGTATTAAGAATGTTTTTAGAGATGGAAAGATGAGCTCACAAGAATTCTGGGCTAAAAGTTGTCAACTACTTTATGGTCCTGAATTAGATGATCACATATTTTATTTTTCCTCTGTGGAGCCTATGACTTATTTTCAGTGCATAACATCAACAATGCCCAATAATTCAGACAGCTGTTCCATATTTATTTTTAAGCACATCTTTCAATATGTGCTCTCATCTTGGTCTATATTTACCCTCTATTGTACAAGCTCTGCACTTTCTCATTTCACCTGTTGTTTCCTCTAATAATTGCTTGTGAGGCTCCGACAATCAATCCCCAGGGTAAAGGGTCAAAGCTGTGCCTTAAAAGTTCTTCTGATGGAAAGAAGCTTTCGCCTTTCTCTCCATCTATGGGAAAAGGCTGTTTAAATTGTACTGATCTATCCCTGAAATCCTTAAAAAGAAAACTGATTCAGGAAAACAGAGAGGCAGTTGTTGGCATCCATCTGTCTTGAGAGACAATGGAGTGTGCCTATGGGGGTGAGGTCAAACCGCTGTGTTAGCAGCACCGAAGTAACCTCCCTGGGGTCCTGGGCTGCCCAGACAACAAAACTCCTCTCTTGACCTCACTGATGTGATCCAAAGGAAAACAGACCAATATGTTTGGCACCAGTTTGCCTGCAGGAGTTGCCAGAAGGAGGCGTACAAGGCACCATTCAACCATCTGAGGTATTCCACTCCAGATTTGTGTAGGGTTTACTCCTTCACCTTTTCTTCACCCGAAGATGTCACACAAGGCAACAGACTTTTAGGATCATAGTTTTCCTTTCCTAGATGGGTTACCTTCCCAGGTTGACAAGTCCTATCAGCCCCTCTCTTCCCTCTACAGCATGTGCAAAAACCGCCTTCTTAACCATTGGTCCCTCTATTGGTCTTGTACACTCCATCCACCAGAGCCTGTCTTCTCATGCAGGGCAAGTCCCTAACTTACTTAGGGTATGAGACACATTGGCTACTGTCACCTGGTTTAACTGAGTAGCTGAAGCCGTTCCTGGGGTATGGCCACTGTCATATGCTGACAGCTTCTAGCAGCCACAGTTGAGAGCAGAGTGCGGGGTGGGGACCAAAGGTGGACAAACAACCCAGAAGGAGCACAACTTGTCCCCCACCAGAGGTATTACTCCCCCAACACCCCATACACCCTGGAGAGGTAGTAATCTTAGGTCATTTAGTGGAAGGCCCACAAGCCTTCATGTTCTTGGCAGACATGCTCTGGGGTAGTGTTACCAAATTATCAACTTGGAATTCTAGTGCCAGGGCCTATATTTTGACTCAAACTTCTCATACATATAAATGATTTACTGGAACTGAGTAACGAAACTTAAACTCTGACAATGACCGCTCCCCACTTAAAACGGGGGGCGCCTTTTGCGTGGTCGCGTGCAGCCCTGGATCTGGAGTGGCCCCATCAGCATAGGCTTTGCCTTCCCTCAGGTGGGATACCTGGAGGTCCCCGCCTACCCCAGCGAGTTGTCCAATCCCACCTGGGGGAAGTGTTGCCAGGGAAACCAGGCCAGGTAAGGGGAGGGGTTACCTGCCCACACAATAGAGGGTGGATCTTAATTGTTAATCCTCACTTGGCTCCAGAGCTTATTAAGACAGATTGGTTTAAATCAAACTGAATGAATGTAGCCAATGCCAGACAGATTTCAGTAGAAAGCCTCTAGTTCAAGCATGACCTCAGCTAATACTATCATCAGCCTTATGTTTTGAAAAATGAGAATAACAATAAACTACCTTATAATGAGGCCATAAGAACTGGTGGCTATAAGGATTTCTGAGATCAGGTATGCGAAACACTTTGGGATTTCAGGAAAATGAGCATAGTAGAAGCAGGTGCTTGTGTTCATATATCAACCTGTATAAAAAACAAGCCTTCTATTCTGCAGAAATATTTTCTGTTATTACTGAACTGTCTGAACCTGATCCAGCTATTTTCACCACTACCCGCAACCTGATGTTGCCTGGAAGAGCTGTGAACAAACTCATGAGATCCCTACTATGTGCATCATTTTTATATGGTAAATATAGCTCATGTCCTTTCTGATTCTGCAATTTCTCCCATGGGGCTTGGAGAGGAGACGACTGGGAGACCAACTGTAGGTGGGAGATCAACAGTAGGCAGAGCCAACTAGTTCTAGGTTTGTCCCCATCCTCCTCCCTGATGACTTCTACAAGGACAACACTGAGATTAAGGAGGAGAAAGCTGACAGCCAGTGACATTTGCTGGACAGCCTGTAAGTAAGAAGAAAGGAAGGTGGGGGCTGGCTAAGGGAAGACTAATCATGGTGGATCAATGTCCCATTTGGCCAAACAGATGAATCTTTACTGAAAGCACATCCACAAGAATCTGCCCCAGGAGTGTCATATGTTCAAAACAAAATTAGGTATTATTATTATTAGGTGTTAGGAAATACAAAGTAAATAAGAGTAATTAACCGGGGGGGGGGCAATTACTCTTATCTACATTGTATTTTCTAATACCAAGGAAGGAGACTTTCCACTCCTTTCTGCCCTTGTCTATGAAAGAAAATGCTGTTTTGTAAAACAAAGTTCAATTCACCACAGAACACTAATTCTATCTAGCCTATCCCTCTTCATATAATTATGTGGTAGCTAATATAGCAAGAAAATATATTTTACTAATGCCAGTAAGAACAGCATTTTGCTATTGGTAAATGTCCATAGTAATTACTTTTAACATAGAAGGCCACTGCAGGCAACACATGAATCTATCATCTCTTGCATCTTAATGTTTAATGTACAGAAACCACAACCCACAATATAAAACTGATGTTGAACTAATTGCAAACTAGTGATTTCCACTATATATAAAAATCAAATTCTGGCATCAAATTTAACAACAGCTTCCAATTCAACTACAGTTTCCAACAGACTATTATGGCATATATTCATTTTATTCCTTTATTGATTGCCGGCATTGGACCGCTAAAGAACAGTTAAATAGCAAATATTTTAATTTAATATGTCTGAATACCTAAGAAACACTATCTATCTCTCTATCTATCTGTCTATCTATCTATCTATTCAGTTTCATTACTGCCCTTCATCCAAGGATCACAAGACCATTTACAGTGTAAAAACCCAAAAATGCCTAACAAATAAAATAATACCCTCCCCTCCAAGTTTAAAAGGTCATAGATAGTTTAATCTGCCAATGGCCTGGGAGAAGAGGAATATTTTATTATGTTTTTATATATGCTGGAAGCCTCCCAGAGTGGCTGTGGCAACCCAGTCAGATGGGTGGGATATAAATAAAATAAAATGTTGTTGTTATTATTGTTATAAAGCGAATGGTGGGGGGAATCTCTTTATTTACTTCTATCACATCCCACACTTAAGATTCCCCCCCCCCAATATTTCTAAACTTCAAAGCCCCACTGCTTTAAAATGGCTTTAAAAGGAAAGTATTCCAGCACCTCAATCATTTCGGCAGCACTTTTTCTTGCTCTACAATATTAATATTAATTAAATTTGTATGCCACCCTATACCCGTAGATCTTAGGGTGGGGTTTACAACATAAAACAAATGTGTAAGGAGAAAGTCCAATATGGTCATACTTTAAATTTAAAAGAGGAAGTTTAGCAGCTGCAGTCAAGTTTTCTGATAGCTATTTTGGGTGTCTCTAAGTGCATGTCCTCAACAGAGATTTGTTCTGAGGTTCATGCGATCTCAGTGCAATCAAGTAGCTAGCTAAATACTGTTAAGGATTGGTTGCAGGTAATCTTATTTGAAAGAAGGGAGTCAGGAAGATCAAATCTTACACCAAATCTCAAAAGTTCAGATGGGCTGCCTTCAGATGTACATTTATCTAGTCACTCATTATTACAACCTGTCCTTTTGATAGATCCCTCCATTTATTTCAATACATCAAGATCACCATCAAAGTTTGTTCCATTTCATTCATACTCACACTGAAAAGGTGAGGCAAGTTGATCCTGGTTTATCCTTAAAGGCAATGAACTCTCTGTAGACTGTTCTCCTGAAATCACTTTCTTTGTTGTGGAGTACTTGGGCTTGATAACATATTCCTGTTTTTGGCCATGATGTACATTCATCATCAAAGTCTGGGATGAAAGGGGCATCATTCTGTTTGAAGAAACAAGAAGAGAGAAAATATTATTTTCTGTATGTTATTACATTTGCTATATACAGGGAATGTCCATTTTGTGAGTGACCAAGTCTGATATCTTACTGCTTCATTGATGTAGCAGACAGACAAGACAGATAGACAGATAATTTTTAAAAATTATGTATTCAATTTAAATCTCATACTTCCTCTCAAAGGAAGCCCATGGCAGCAAATACATCAATATCATTAAAAACATTTTTTAAAAAGTTAAAACATCATACTATGAACTGCTATTGTTGCTAATTAAAGGCTGCACATAAATTAATCAACAAATAATTTGTCCAACATGTGGGCCCAACTGTGGAACGGACACACTTAGTAGGCCAGGAGGGCTTACATACCACATGCAGCCTCTATCTCACGGGAAACTTGTGTGAACTTATGACTATGTCCTTGTCACTAATTTAAAATCATTAAAGTACTACATTGTTATAAACCCAAATATCATTCTTTCTAGAGCCCAAGGAAGTTCTCTTGATACACAATAGTCTTGGACTGCCTTTATTAAACAATTGTGATAGGCAGAACTGAGCAAAGTGGCATTTGGCAAGAGAAATACTGTCTAGACTAAATAAGCCGACCCTAACTCCAACCATCTTTCATAAATGCACGTTATTTTCTGTAAGTCTGAAGCTCAGCTGCATAGCCAGCAACTGTTAAAAGAAACTGGTTTTTTTCAGAATGATTTCTAATATTCTTGACTTTTTTCTATCCTATTTCTCATATAAAGTAACAAACCAGATAACCAAATTATATGGGTTGATTTAAGATTCTTCACACACACACACACACACACACACACACACACACACACACACACCAGGCACAATTAACATTTTCGTGCATTTTCTGAAAATAAAGGTAAAGGGTAAAGGACCCCTGACATTAGGTCCAGTCATGGCCGACTCTGGGGTTGCGGTGCTCATCTCGCTTTATTGGCCGAGGGAGCTGGCGTACAGCTTCCGGGTCATGTGGCCAGCATGACTAAGCTGCTTCTGGTGAACCAGAGCAGCACACGGAAATGCCGTTTACCTTCCCACCGGAGCAGTACCTATTTATCTACTTGCACTTTGATGTGCTTTTGAACTGCTAGGTTGGCAGGAGCAGGGACCAAGCAACGGGAGCTCACCCCGTCACGGGGCCGACCTTCTGATCGTCAAGTCCTAGGCTCTATGATTTAACCCACAGCGCCACCCGCATCCCATTTTCTGAATATAAGATGTTCTTTAAAAGAATCTAGTGGTGTTTTTTTCCAGTTTTCTACATGCTAGAGTATGTACATATCAAGGATGAGGAAACACGATAACACCATACATGTAACTGAAGGATACAGTAAAGAACATTGCAAGCATAATGAACCCAGCTTAGAATTGTCTGTCAGATAGTCTGATAAAAATATGCAGAGGTTGATGAATTATTTTGGGGTCTATTGGATTTCTGTCAGAGCATGTTTGTACCCAGTGGGGGTTTTTTGGAAGAAAAATAGGTGCCAGTATGCACCATGCTCCCCCTTGCCTGCCCCCCCCCGCTCGCTCATTACCCCCTCACCTTTGCCACTTCCTCCTCCTGAGTCGCTGCTGCTTCCCACGGAAGACACAGCCTCCTAGAGTTGCTTTGGCGCGAACCTTATCACCAAAGCACCTTCCAGGAAGCTGCCTGACAATTGTAAAAGTCGCGCCAGAGCAGAGGCATTTTGGCGCAACCCTTACGATCACCAAAGCATCTTTCAGGAAGGTGTGTGATAAACATCAGACACATTAGAAATACATAATGATGCCATGTAGAACAGGCATAGGCAAACTCGGCCCTCCAGACTACAATTCCCATCATCCTTGACCACTGGTCCTGTTAGCTAGGATGATGGGAGTTGTAGTCCCAAAACATCTGGAGGGCCGAGATTGCCTATGTCTGATGTAGAACTTCAGATATGATGTTGGTCTGCAAGCCACAGCTGCTGTTATGGATGTTGGCTTGATCACTGAAGAAGACGAGAGACTTGTAGTTGATCACAATAAAATCAAAAGGGCCCAAGAAACAGTTATGAAATGCCTGGATCAGGAATTTGATTTTCTTTGTCAGAGGGGTGAAATTGACTGCATCTTCTTTGACGGCTGTGACAAGTAAAGCTATGCTGAAAGCAAACAATTCAGATCAGCAGTTACCCAGCAATATTCTGTGCGCAGTAAGCCAGGTGGAAGATATCTCTACCCATTTCACTTCAGAGAAAGGCTCAAAGAGGGAAAAAAACCAGCTGAGGTTATTGCTAATGATCTGGTAGATTTCATGAAGAAGGGAATTGATAAGAGCCAGCAGGTCATTGGTGGTGATTCTATAAATGTTAACACTGGCTGGGAGGGTGGTACCATGCACTGGGTAGAGGTCAAGTTTGTTTTTTGTTTTGTTTTGTTTTTTTTAAAAATATTTATTGAGGTTTTTCATAATAAAACAAAGTCAAAGAAGATACACCAATAACAACAATCAACAAAAAAGAAAAACAAACAGAGTCAAAAACGACACAACATAACAAAAGAGAAATAGAAAAAAAAAGAAAAAAGATTATTACTTGCATTTACTATCTCTAGAGCCCTCTTTCCTGACTTCCTCACATCTCCCTTTTCTGTGTTCTCCTTTACACAGTCAATTTTAGCAATTTCCTATCCTCTTTCCAATCTTGTTCCATGTTGTATACTTCAACCTATTATGCATTTACTTTCCTTCTCTTTTAAACACTATTTCACATGTTCATTATAACTTAATCCCTTATATCATTTATTTAATCACAACATAATAATGCTCTGGTCTTACCCCTTCTTTTCCACATCATTTTTGCGTATTTCTTTTTACCAATTTCCTAATGCCATATTATTTTTGTATCCAACATCATTTTAACATTCAAACATTTTGCAATGTTTTTGTAGGTATTATTTGAACTTCTTCCAGTCCTCTTCCACCGATTCTTCTCCCCGGTCTCAGATTCTGCCAGTCATTTCTGCCAACTCCATGTAGTCGATCACTTGCATCTGCCATTCTTCCAAGGTGGGCAAATCTTGTGTCTTCCAATGCTTAGCGATGAGTATTCTTGCTGCGGTTGTTACATACATAAAGAGTGTTCTATCTTTCTTTGGCACCAATTGGCCGACAATGCCCAAAAGGAAGGCCTCTGGTTTCTTAGGGAAGGTATATTTAAATACCTTTTTTAGTTCATTATATATCATTTCCCAAAAAGCCTTAACCTTTGGGCAAGTCCACCAAAGGTGAAAGAATGTTCCCTCAGTTTCTTTACATTTCCAACATTTATTATCCGGCAAATGGTAAATTTTTGCAAGCTTGACTGGGGTCATGTACCACCTATATATCATTTTCATAATATTTTCTCTTAAGGCATTACATGCCGTAAACTTCATATCGGTGGTCCACAACTTTTCCCAGTCAGAAAACATAATGTTATAACCAATGTCCTGTGCCCATTTAATCATAGCTGATTTGACCGTTTCATCCTGAGTATTCCATTTCAACAGCAAGTTATACATTCTTGACAAGTTCTTGGTTTTGGGTTCTAACAATTCTATTTCTAATTTTGATTTTTCCACCTGGAAGCCTATTTTTTAATCCAGATTGAAGGCCTCTCTTATTTGGTAATAATGTAACCAGTCTCGCACCTTATCTTTCAGTTACAGATAGGTAGCCGTGTTGGTCTGCCATAGTCAAAACAAAACAAATTCCTTCCAGTAGCACCTTAAAGACCAACTAAGTCAGTTCTTGGTATGAGCTTTCGTGTGCATGCACACTTCTTCAGATACGAAGATTCTTCATGCACACTTCGTATCTGAAGAAGTGTGCATGCACACGAAAGCTCATACCAAGAACTGACTTAGTTGGTCTTTAAGGTGCTACTGGAAGGAATTTGTTTTGTTTTGACCTTATCTTTCAGTTTCTCAAAACTCTGCAATTTCAATATATCTCGATCTTGTTCTAATATCTCCCAGTATTTTGGCCATTTAGCCTCCAGAGGTCAAGTTTGGTCATAAACTGAACTGCTTGGTTTGTGCCCTCCACACCAACGAGTTAACCCTGCAACATTTGATCACAACACTCGATGGGAAGACGTTGTCTAATAGCAAATGGACATGTAACATTGGCAACATGCTTAACATTGCTACAGAATTTGAAATGGATCCTTCATCCACCAAACTCTCAGCTGGAGAGTGTCTGACTTCACTGAGTGACGTGTTCATCTTTTTTCCTTTCATTCATTTGCTTTTATGAACATATGCATTGTGTCCCATCTTTTTTTAGAAATTAAATTTCAGTTACCAAAACTTAAACTGGAATTTAAACCTTACGCATTCTTATCTGAAAACATTACAGTCATTGAAATCACTGGAATTTGATTCTGAGTAAATAGATTTTTCCAAAATTAAGATGGTAGCTACAATTTTACTGTGTGGATAATGTTGCGGTTGTATCTTTTTGCTTTTTGTCATAGTTTTCATTTTCTGATGTGAAAGGGCACCTTGGGTCTATGATACAATAGTATTTGATGCAAATGTTTTGGTTAAACAGAAGGCCATATGTCACCTTGGCTGCATATGTTCCTCCTGAATCTACATATCAGTCTGTTTTAATCAACCATGTACAATTCCTTGCTAGTGCAGATGCAGAAGAAGTCTAGTGAGAGAAAACACAGTTAAGGAAGAATGGCTCTGCAGAAAGAGTTGCAAATCAGGTTGCAATTACCTAATTTCATCCTCGCACGAGCAATTCTTAACATGTGAGCTGGGTACTCAGTACAGTAATTTCTGCGGTTGGAGAGACGCAGACTTTTTCCAATCTCCAAGACTACAGTAGTTGCAATAGCCAAGTGTGTCACATATTCCTGGCTCATATGGTACAGTTGCTTGCACAAGTACACAACTGGGAGAGACGGGAGTACTCACACAAATGAAAAATGTATTATCATATCTGGACCGAAGAGTTTGCTGAATGTCAGAGCAACTGTTGGTGCCTTTTGATTTGTAAAGCATTCAAACATTGTAGCTACTATTTACTCGGGGAGTAAATGGGCACATATTTTACACACTCTCGTTTCTTAATCCAAATTCATCACTCTGGAATGCAGAGAAATGCAAACATAGCTAACCAAAGAACACTGTATCCCTGATTTCAGCCCATGATCAACACGGATAAAGTACGTGAAAAGGAATCTAGCCCTTCTGATGTAAAAATAGGTGTAACTTCAGTCCAATGTCAGCTTGCAAGTAGCAACTATGAGGCTATTTCTGACACATGCCTGAACCAACAAAGTCTGGAAGAACTTGGCATTCTTATTTCAATACCACTTTGCCTATATTTTCTTAAGTGCTCTGGACCAAAAGCCCAGACTGCATACCAGAGGTCTAGGAATAGGTTGTTTTCTTATTTGCAGTAGGTAAATTTAAAGCCTATAAGTCATTCCTTTGGCTTTTAAGAAAATCTCTAGTTTCTTCTAAAAAATGCATTTTGTTCCTCCTATTTTTCCTTTACAAGAAAT